>NC_140040.1:15626456-16826456 GCF_963513975.1 Fringilla coelebs
TAATGTTTGGACACCAAACTTGCTCTGTCTTTCAGGGAGCAACTATTTAATTGATTTTTTTTTAAATGTAAATAAATATTCAAATGCAATAACACACAATCATCTCTAAGGAAGGCATAAAATATCAGTGTCTACAGGCAGATTGGCATAGGTGTACACACAGACACCCCAACCCATGCAAATAAACACCTCTGAATATCGATCTTTATAAATCTCTGATAGCGTGCACACACTCTACATGAGCATAATTTTAGCAAATATATATCTATTCACACACACAGATTAATCCCAGGAAATATCCTGTGTCACTATTGCAGAAGTACGCCTATATTATGTTACAGTATGAATATGCTTGTATATTTATTATTAAAATACTTACTGTTCCGCCTTTTGAAGTAGATGGACAAATGATTTAGGAGTAGGAATAGACTAGAAACAAAATTAATGCAAATAATGTGTTGATTTTTTTTTTTTTTAGCTTGATTAGCCAAGCCAATAGAAAATTCTGGAAAACGTATACAATTATTTTAACTGTCATAGACTGGCAATTGTAATTGACATGATTTGTACGAGATGCGGTGTAATAACTGAATATATTAAAAAAAAATCTCATGGCTTGATTACCAGGAGAACATTACTAGTGCCACAATATTATTAACAACACAATTATCATGGCATCCCTAGGACACGCTCTTAGCACTTCAATGCATTAGCGAACCTTTGCTAACGAAGAAAAAATTAAAGTACAGCAAATTTCAAAGCACCAGTTGTACGCAACATCATTAAAAATTTATAAAACTTCCCCTGAACATGACAAGTGTTTGGTTTAAATGAAGATCAGCCATAAGAAGGAGCAGAAATCTTGTTATTCTTTGTCTCTTTCTCTCCCTCTTTTTCTCTTTCTCTCAGACCTCCCCCAACCACCACCACCTCAATCCAGCTGAAATATGTAACCATTACAGAGTGACAGTTTGACACACAATGACCTGTCAGAACATTCATCTCTCAATGTTTTATTTTAGTGAGGAGCCAAACTGCAGAAAAAATAAGCAAGTTGTTTCAAGGCTTGGAATGAGATCAAACATTTCTGGCATCCCCACTTACCAGACCTTTGATTTACAATGGATCTGTCAGAGGCTGATTAGACAGTGTGTGTTTAAAAACCTATAGATGTTCCACAATTGCACAAGCTCTCCCCTTCCCTTCACAGAGCGCATTTCTGCTCTTTGTTTGAATGGAGAGAATGAGCCAGGTTACACTGCAGAACCTTACACCTTGCAAGTGGAAAACACCACATGCAAAACTGCAGGCAGCTGCAATTAAACCTCTTAGGCAGGAGCGTTCCCATTCTCCACTAAAAGAAAGCTGTAGCTCTCTGTACTCTGTAATATTCCTTGTGCCAGTTTCTATTACCTTTTCCTTCCAGGCCTGAAGTTATAATAGTCTGCAGAGAAAATATACCCAGGAACTGCTGCAATCTCTGCATATTTTCAATAATGTTCAAAAGCAACACCCAGCTAAAAATTAGTCAGACAACAAAGTGCAGGTGGCTAAAATATTCCCACACTGTAACATTTTTTGCTCATAATTGCAAGTAGGGGGGAAAAAAAAGGCTAGAAATATATTGTTTCTATTTGTACCTAGAACAGTTGCAGAAAGAGCAGCAGGATTTGTGCCTGGCATTAGAATGTGTAATTCCTTAATACTATATTGTGGCACATGGTTCATTGTAGCAAATTATGAATACATGTGTTTGGAGAGCTTTGGTAGTAAATTTGGGCTTTGTACATCTACAACAATGCCCAAATCTGACAAACATAATTTATATAATATTAAGTTAATACAGTATTATGAAATTAGCTCACTGTAGTAAAGCTGTAATTTTTAAATGAAAGACAATGCGATGAAATGAAAGCAAAATAAACATTAGCATTTTGTGAAAGGTAGAACAAATCTTCCAAAAGTCTGCTTTGTAATTTATTATAATGCTGTGTTTATGACTTCCAGTATATTTAAGACATGGCATCCTCTAACAGTATAGCACAACTACACTGCTGTTCAGAACGATCCCAATCTCTCAACCCCTCTCAGGTAATGCTCTCAATTAATTTAAGAGAGACTTTTGAATGAATACTGCCTGTGATTAAGTGAGGAGCAGGTTGGAACTCTGGGATCTAGTCCCCATGATGCTCCTATGGGGTTCAGCACTGCATTTGCTCCATGTGGAAAATTCCAATCGAGTTTATAGGGCTGTAGGAACATAGGCTATTACTCTGTGTGTAAGACAATTCAAGATATGGAATTATATTTCACATATCCATAAGAGGCAAAGTGAGAAAAGCATTACAATGGGAGCCCCTTAGCTGGTAGGAAATGGAATGTGCTAAAACACAAAATTTTATTCTTTCAAGGAAAAGAGGAGAGCAATTAGCGAGAGCAGGAGTCAAAAAGGAAAGGGGGAAGTAAGTAAATAAATAAATAAACAAATAAATGTTCTGAGGTCATACCCCACACGACCCTGAAGTGATGCATAATTTCTATTATCAACTTCCTGAGGAAAAAAGGAAGCACAAAGAAAAACATTTGTTAATATTTTAAGGCCGCAGAGAATTTGTGTTCTATTTGCTCTTTTAAAAGACATACTGCCATGTAAGCATTTCCAGCTCACCTCTGGTTGGACAAAGTAACAGAAATTGTCAACTAAAACCAAAAGTCCTTTGTCTCAGTCAGGGCCTAATTTCTAATATTTTATTTGTAATGTGTGGCTTTGGTTTTGTTTTCAAGCAGAGAATATGATTTGCAGGATTTCTGAGATTTCACACGTCCTAAAAGTGCCCTATCAAACGGGGGATTTCCAGTAGGAGATGCCAAACATCATTTGTCCTCAATATCAAGAGCCTGGGCCTCCATCAAGTTACAGTAAGGAAAACCTAGAGGTGATGGCACAGAAGAAAACAACTGTAGAATAGAGAGGCTTCACATATTTGTGAAGTTCCTGTCTCAGGCAACGCTGAGACGTCACAGATGAAAATGTATGACCTTTCTTTGTGTAAGTGAAAGCCATGTTATACACTACTGAATATTGCTACCAACCCAGAGACCTGCTATTGGTATTTATCATTCTGCCACCTTGCTTCATACTCTCTGAAACACAGAGAAAACACTTTCATCTGAGCAATCAGAGAAAGGTTAGCGTTGCTTTAATGGGTTAAATGTATGAATGAATCATGAAATATGAATTAGCACAAAATGCTAAAATAAAATCCTATGCAAAATGCTTTTATGAAATGCAGATAACATTCATGCCTGTACCCCAGCCACAGCTGCCTTAATCTCCTTCAGTACCTCAAATCCACAAATTATATCATTCCAAATTTTGCATGGGGAAATCTAATGCTGCATAGCATGTGTGCCATTGTCAAGTGTCATATCCACTTGCAATTTGCATATCATGAACTACACAACTCCAGCACAAAAGTTGGCACACCTTATTGCTGCAAAAACCTACAGGTCTGAACTCTGTGAATACCCTTGATTTTAGATGCAAACAACCACAGCTTTGCCACTATCATTAGGAAAGTGAAACATGCCAAATAATTAAACTGAGACAGGGCAGATTTCAAAGGTGAGCTCTGCTCTGAGGCCCTGAACCAGCCCACAGCTGCTGTGTTAAAGGGGCAGACTCTGCGAGCATTCGAGCCAAGAGCTCGAGTGATGCTGGGGCACTTCTTGGGAAGAGTGAAAAAGTAGAGTGATTAACTTTTGGGGTCCATTCTTCCACTCCTTAAGCTGAAAATCAGAAAAAAAAAGGACCAGAATTTGACTCTCACACAGTGCTGTCTAAATACAAATTCACTGTAAGGGTTATCCTGTCCATCTCTTTCCAGCCACACCCAAAACAAGAGCTCTGTCAACTTGGATTTTGTCAGCTTGATCAAGCAGGGTTGATCTCCAGAAGCAATAATGAGATCCAGTACCAGAAAACAAGATCTTTGGCAAGAAAGCCTAGATCCTTCTTAGGATTCAGTAAGAACACTCTTAAATTTGAAGAGAGTGGCAGGGGACTAAGGGTGACGAGGGAGCAGCACAAACACCTTCACCACAGCAATTCTTTGTGATCACACCCACCTGTGCATCCCTACAGCTTCTGAATCTACAGGCTCATTTCAACCAAGTTCAGAGAGGGGTGAAAAGTTCAAAGATAATCAAGTTCCTACATGTTTTTTGAGCACACCATATCCAAAAAGAAAAGGAAAATCCTTTTACTGACCTTGGGAACACTTTCAGAATGACCTCATACCTTATCAGATATCAAAGAATCTGTTGTGGTATGATTGAAAACACTCCAAAGATAGAAAAAAGAAAGAGGACAAACAGCTTCTGGACATCAAAATCAAGTAATAATAATAACATATAAAATGCATGGCAAACCAGACTTCAACAGCTTCACTGAAACTACACATTTTGACATTTGTAAAAACTACTTAAGAGCAATTTACCTCAAAGAATAGAGAAAAGGAGGTGAGAACAGCCAATATCCCTGATTTAGTTATGCAGGGCATTTGATCATCTACAGTTTATATACTTAATAAAGGTTGCAAAACTTTATTATGTTCCCAGCATTACTCAGCTCCACCAGCATGACTCTGTGTTATATTCCTGAACTATCCACATTAGGCATTCCAGATGGATTTTCCTTGTTTTCTGACTGCCTGCACTCACAATGCAAAATTCTGTTAACTTGAAGCATCCTCTCACGCACACAAACGTATGCATATTTATACCCACATAAAATCTAACTCTGCCACTTTAGTCTGTGACATACTGTACAATAATTAGCATTGTCAATTACTAATTATAGCATGGCCACAGATACAGTTATGAAAATGCTGCAAAGTAACAGCTTTGATAATTTCAAAGAATTACACCTTTATTCTGTCACATTTGAATATTTCTACTTTTATCTATTCGTATAAATTCAGAAAAGCAAGAACAATAGGCAACATTTTCAAAGCCAAATTTAAGGACACCCTTACTGCTCAAAGAACATGTCCCCCTCATTCTTTTTTTTTAAATCAGTTAAATATAAACAAATTAGCTTCCTATGCATGTTGCTTCTGAGAGAATTACTTTTCATTTTTAGAGTGGTTTTCCATCACTACAAACCTTTTCCTTTCCCTTATGCACCAGCAAACATACTGATACAATTTAAAGGTCATGTTCTTTTCAAACTGACAGGGCCCTCCAAAATTTTGACGAGAGTCCCTCCAAGAATCACACCATACAAACGGAAAGGAATTAAGTAAAGCATCACTTGATGTAGGCTCAATCATGTGAACTGATTAGAAAATGTAACCATGGAGAGAGGTGATTCAAAGTGTGACGGACAACCTTTCAAAGAAAGGAGATGTCATGTTGATAATAATAAGCAAGTACCTGACATTGAAGGAGGGGGTGAACACAGAGGGTCAATAAAGATATAATTGCCTTCAGCTACTAAAAAAAAAACCAAAAAAACAAACCCACAAAACAAAACAAACAACAAAAAACCCCACAACAAAGCACCAACCAAAAACCCAAATCTCTTTTCTAACTTTGGTTTCTTCACACACCAAGATAAATATTTAAAATGATCAGAGCATTTTATCTGTATAGTTCAAGTTAAGTTTTAGCCAAAAAATACTGAAAAATGTATTAATAACATTCCAGTTACTTAGCTTGTTCTTTTACCCAGTAAAAAGGATACCTCGAAGTTCAAAGCCAAATATACAGAGTTTGTCTTATAAGGTTATATTGATACATATTGATCTGCATTAAAAGTCAAGTTAGATCATATTTAAGAAAATAGGACTGGCTTTGGATTGTAATACCCACATCATTCAAAGAAATGCTACAAGCAAAAAGAAAATGTGCTTTTGAAAGATACGGCTCATCAGGAAGATGATACACATTTTAAAGGGAGCAAGTCTAAATCTTGGAGGGAAACAGCACAACCTGGTTCAGGACAAAAAGATCTCCACGAAATAAAAGCAACAGTTACCATGTGTTCTCAACTTTAGATGAATCTGCAGCCCAAAAGAATACCCCACGCTCCACCACATTTAATCAATATAAAACTCAATTAAACTCAAGAAACAGGTAAAAAAGTAATTGAAATGTATCATGTTCCTGTTCTCTTTTTGACAGTAAACAATATTTAACCTATTTTTAAAATTATTTATTTCTTTCATAGTTCTCTAACTGCTGCTCTTTCCTTTCCCATCAGTTGCTAAGATTTATGGCACTCAAAACAGATCCAGCATGTCATGAACTATTATGGTAACAATTTGAAAACATTACATCCAAGATCATTTTAATGATAAGACCTGTCTTCTCTTGTCGATATTAAAATGCATATAATGTATATGAATAAATGGAATCTTAACTGATTTAGATACTATATTCTTATTGATGTCAAAGAGGTCAGTGAGCACATCTAATGTTTTAGCCAACCATGGATTGAAGATACACTTACATAAAAGGTAGACGTGGAGCCCTTCTCCTACAGCACAAATTCAGCCCAAATTTGCACCAGGTAGGGTAACTTAAATAGTTCAAGCAAAATAATTCAGAGGTACAAGTCAAGTTCTCACTGGACAAATGCCCATTTCATCAAGAAAGTAATAAACCATGGCACCCATGACAAACTCTGATGCTATTTGCTTGACACAGTGCCTGTTCAAGGCTTGTCCATGTGTTGCAGATTGAAAGCTGCAGGACACAACCAAGGTGACACCCCAGCCATACAATCTACTGCCTGTCTTGGAGAGAAACAAGGTTTTACTGCAATCTAGGTCTTTTGCAATTGCTCCCTGGACTGCTGGCTAATGAGGTCAGACAGTACTGTCCATTCTAGACATATTCTTTCCAGGGTATCATCTCTCCAAGAGACATTCCATGAGGACATACCCTTAAATATGCCATCAAAGCAAATTATAATGATAGAATTTATTAACATTTTTTATGAGGCAAAAAGCATACTTCTAAGGAAACATGAAATAAAAATGAGACCAAATAGCAAATGAATTTCTGAAACTATGTAGTAGATGTTTTTATGCCACTGGAAAGCTTTTGTTACACTCAAGGACAAAAGCTGAGGTTAAGATTTGCAGACACCCCTGACCAGAGATCTTAACCAGACCTCCTCCTTTTCAGCAACCAAAAGCCTCCCCACGCAAAGTGAGTGATCATGTCTCTGCAGACACATCTGCATGGGGGGACTGACTTTCCTTCTTTTTCTTTTAGTTCCATCCCTCTGAACACTTTCTTTCTAAAAAGAAAAGCTGAGACTGAGATCATTTAAATCAGTAGACGAATACCACAATTCCTCACATTGCACGATAGGTGGAGGCCCAGAGGGGCCCAGTTGTCTTTAATGAAATGTAAACTCTGAAAAACAGTGACCATTGGGTTTGTGGCCAGCACTGGCCACCTCCATGCTTGAAAGAAAATACAGAGACACAACCTGCAGCAGCCTCCACTGGGGGAGGTCAGGGGTGAAGTCAGAAAGAAAAAAAATAAAAAGGAGCAAGACAGCGGAGAAAGGACATTTATAATACAAATGAACAATCAGGAAGAAATGACACAGGAATATTTGGCTCTAGTGTCAGAGAGGCGTAACAGGCAAAAGATGTAAGAAATAATTGCTCACCCCCTGTTCAGGCACATGGTCATGGCACTGGTCATAGGCTGTACCTACACCAGCATCTCAGTCCAGAACAGTGGTACAGCTTTGGGGGAATTTATTCCCTCTTATTGTATTTGGCTTTGTTAGTAAAACTGTTTTGATGACCTGATTCCAGATTCCTTTTGTAGGCCAAAAAAAAAAAAAAAAAGAAAAAAACAGAAGCTCTACCAGATGTGTACCAGATGTGCTCCATTAGTCATTGTAAGTAAAAGGTGCAAATCAACAACTGTTTCTCAGTCATCCCCAAATGTAGACAGGACGGGGACATTTAATTCCAGTGGCCACACCAACCATAGCCTAAAGTAAGAAATCTCAAAACATTCTTAGTGTAAATATGAGGCCTCAGCACAAATCAACTTAAATTGATGCATTTATAAAGAGCCTAATTCCTTGCCAATGCAGAGCGCGTCCTAGAAAACTTAGGTGAAATAGAGATTTCAACCTCTGTCAGAGAAAGGTGACATACTTTTGAACATTCTTCCTTGAGCATGTGCCAGATGACAAAACCATTTGGAACATGAGACCTTATTTTCAAATTACATGTTTAATCATCTTCCTCACAGAAGATTAAATTCTGATGTAAATGGAAGGGGATGGAGCCATCCCATCACTGCCTGATGTTCCCTGCTAAAAGAGAATGGGAAGGGCATAATGCAAAAAAAAGAAGCCAAGCATTTAAAGGAGAAGACATAAAAGCAAAACCCAGGGGTTGCAAAATCCACATGAACTAAACCCATGACTCAAATTAGTATAATTGAAAACCATTAAGCTCAGCTCTGTTCAAGTAAAAATTAACTTTATAGTGACTATCATTATAAACTATTGCTTCATCAGGAAAATACATCATGGTTATATTTTATAATTTTTATCCTCTCTTCCATGTAGCTGCTAGAAGGCAGTTACAATGAGAACTGGGTCTTTCCAAAGTTGTTAACAAGACACATTCCTTTCGGTTCATGGCTAGTATTATGAGAGTTTCTGTCTTATGTCACTATTTCTGACACATGCTGGAGACAGAACATCTTGGCTCAAAAAATACTGGACCATCATTTTATGGGAAGAGACTTTCTAGACCACAGAAGCAGATAGATTTACAACTGACAACACAGAGGTAATGATAACCCACCCTTACACAGCCCAGAGTCTTACATACTGTAAACTCAATTAGCAATTCTTTTATCTTCACCCAGAACAGATATATTGAACATTGCAGATTGAGGGCTTTTCTCATATGGCTCTGACCACAAGGATAAATACTGCCTTGCTTCAGCAACATAGTTTTTAGCCCTCTCATTTTTCATCCAGTTCAAGTTGTTTGATTCTAGGAGTCCATATTCCAGGCAGGCAGAGCACTCATTTATGAACACAACGCAGGCAAAGGTGCATTTGTTGGAGATGAAAGGCAGGAGAGTTGCCCATAATTTTGCCACAAATAAACTCCTCCTTTGGTTTATGCTACATCATACCCTTCCACGTGAATAGTTTTGATAAAGACCTGTTACTCCCTTTTCTTTCACTATACACAGTGTGGATACATTAGATAAACACTTTTATATGTTCCCGTCAAGGAGAAATATCCCACACAACGAAGCAGACCTTGTGAAATAACATTTCACTTATCTGTTATGTCTTTCTGAACCTTCCCTAAGAACTATAATTCTCTAATCCCAGTATACAGCTGCATATAGGCTTGCTCCAAGGAATTTCTCTTCTCAAAGACCAGCAAACAAATGCAGACACACAGGTGAGGAAGGTTTGATCAGCAATATGCACATTATTTTATAACTTCTTTTTCTTTCTTTTTTGTTACAGCTAAAAGAGTTATTTTAATAACAGGCAATTTAAAAGCACACACAGAATTTGAAGAGGCCTTCAAAATACTTGGGAGAAATAGATCGTATACTCTAAGCCAAAAGTATATATCATTTTTATCTATTAGGGTTTTTTACATTTTTACTGGGTCTCAGTGATTTACTAGTATAAAATAAAACACAGAGCTATACTCTAGTTTCAAAAACACGGCCAATATGAGAAGAGAGAGAGCAGTAAAGTTTGAAACTACAGTGAGTGCAGGGGATTTGAGCTCACATAGTACAACAATGAAGTTGTTTTTCCAAACTTACACGTATGCTTGCAATAAATATGATAATCAAGTAAATTAAAAACCTGTTGCATTTACACACTTCTGTCCACACTTGTCAATCATTTTTCAACAGCAAATATTTCAAGACAGTGGTTATAACCTCTGCTAAGAGAAAAGAACAGCCTGTTTTGGTGAAATAAAGTTGACATTTAATTTACTCTTGTAATTTAAGTTCTTCATTCATTGCTCTTGTATGTTGACAGATAAGATTCCTTTAATGTTCTTGAACAAAACAATAAATACAGTGTAGTTAAATTTTAGATGTGAAAACATTATGCTTTGTCTTGACAGCACCACAGTTAGGCATAAAGTTATAATGTTCAAATAGTCTCTTCTGAGACTCTCTGTGTCATAAAACATGTAGTCTTTCCAAGTGTATGTGTAGCTGTCATTTGACTTTTCCTGAAATCAGAAATAGATGGATTCATATCCTGATTCTTCACCTACAGATTTGAATTTACTTCTCCTTCAGCCCCAGCTCCATGCTATGAATAGACACAGGTCCATCTGATCAAACAGGGAACTTTCCCCAGCACAACTTCTGTGATCAGGAGCCAGACCCAAGTAATAATTCTGCCTGCTCATCCAGGAGCCACTCTGTCAGCCACAGCCCCACCAGCCCAGACTGTCACTGCTGGGGCTGAGGGTCCCTCATGGGGTGGCTCCAGTGCCCCAGCAGGTCCCACTGGGCTCCACACACCCACTCACAGCCAGAAAAGGCTTTTCCCCAGCAGCTCAACCCCCAGCTTCCCCCAGCAGAGTCTCAGACCTCTGGATCCTTTAAACAATGGAACGACAGAGCAGCCACAAGGAACAGCCCGAGCTGGTGCCCCTGAGGAGGGACCCCAAAAAAGGAACTGCTGGGCTTTGATCCCCTTGCATCCAAAGCTCCACAGTCTGGGATCTCCCTGCTCAGCTCCTGTGCTGGCTCTGGTGTCCCTTGCCCAGCTGTGTTGGGTCCCTGGGCCCTTGGTCACTCCAAGGGCTGGCAGGTCACAGGCTCTTGCCTTTGCTCACACTCAGACTCCACCTGCAGCTGCCCAGGCACCTGCTCAGAATGGATTCCTCAACAGCTGGTGGGTTGGGACCTTTTAGGGGGTTGTTTTGTTGTTAGGGTTTTGGTTTTTTCAATAAAAGCATCAGTCCAGTGAACTTGTTTGGCAACTTCTCCTTTTGGCCCTTCTAACTCTGATGATATTTCACCCAGTGGTCTAGGAGTTATTTCTCTGATAACAAAGAAACTGATGCATCCATCACACTTTGGGTACATGAAGTGGATCAAATTCAGCTCCAAAGCTTCATCTGCAAATACATCTATTTTTTGGCGCATTAAAGACCTAATGTATCCATTGTTTCTTGTTTAGCCCAAGAGATTAAGATCTTCACACTCCATAATCATTGCAGGTAATCTCTTCCATTTCCTACATTCTTGAACAGTAATTGTCTAATATCTACATTTGGCAGATTTGTCTTGAAATAAAATTGCATATTTAAAAATGGACTTGTATGATGAGAATACATTCAGTGATGTGGAAGCTACAAAGAAAACCCCAGATGGCTCAGACAATAATAAGATATAATATTAAATTTAGACCTTTCATCAAATGTCCTCGAATTCATACTAAGGTCTCTTTTCACCTTTGTACTTTCCTCTTATTTTAAATGTTAATGGATTATCAAAATCATCAAATTTTGTCATATAATCCAGAATGTCTGCTTTTTTAACCACAGAAAATGAACTACACAATTTCTGTACAGACAGAACACTATATCAAATTGATCTGCAAAGAAGCAGACACCCTCAGCAACCACTGCACAGGTACATATTAATTTCATGGTGCATTATTAGGACAGATACCTCACCACGTTCATGATGGCCCTATTACTACGTCCTCATTCTCTAAAAGCCATTGTGCTTATATAATCTGTTATTCAAACCTCTGCAGACTTCTGAGCAAAGGAGCAAGGGGTGCTCTCGATCATCACAGCACACAGCAAGGTGCTCAAACCACCATCAACACCCAAAGATGAAATCTCTGATGCAAGAGCTCCCAGAGCACTCACTGCCGCCTGCTGCAGAATAGAATTCATTTCATAGTCTAGGTATTGTACACTGCCTTTTCCCTCTACAAACACTAGTCCAAAAAAGGTGTCAGTGCAAAAGGAAAGTGATCATAAGCAGCAGTGCCCTTCTGCTTTAAACACCTGGTTGAAAGAGGGCTTCAAGCTCAGTGAAATCAGAATTGGGCTTGGAGAAAATCATGGGAAGCAAGCACAAGAGGAGGAATGTGTGATATGTCAAAGGAGCTTGTTCCATCCAAATTTAAGGGGAAAACTGTATAAGCACCCTAACATTTCAAAGGAAAGGGAAAAAAGAATAAGGCATCATTCTCTATGGCTCAGATTTTTTGTGTTTTTATGAGACCCCTGGGTTGCAGAATCCATAGTGGTCATCAGGCAGGCACAGCAGTTTCTATGCATTTCCACAGATTAGCCCATGGATCACGCATGTAAAAGGGAAACTTGGCTCGTGCTGTGTGATAACATGGACTGTTGAACCAGGGTTTCAGAGCTATGAGCAGACAAAAGCAAACTGAGCAGGTCTGGGTACTCTGCCAGCATTCCTTGCCCTTGAGTTCTTCCTACCAAAACCCATATCCCCACACCCAGCAGACAAAAGCAATCAGATGTCCTGCAGCAAAACACTGCCTTCAGAAACCATGTTTGTGTCTGAAGTCTGAACCAAACTCAGAATGATCAAGAGAGTCTGCAAGAATAAGAGCAAGAGCTCAAAAACACATGAATTTTTTTTCTGCAGAAGTCAATGGGTTGGTTGGCTAAAAAAGAAAGCGGCCAACCAAGTTATCCTCAGAGCTGTTATAATTCACCTTCAACATCCAGAGAACACTACAAGGCAATTTCCTCCCTCTGTTTAACCAAGACTCCCCTAAAAGATAATATTATTGCTAGTTCAAGATTCCTTAAACATACTTTGTTGCCACTAAAATATTACACAGTAAGAATTACTGCAAAAAGTAGTATGTTTTAAATTAGAGACCCAGGATCTCAGGTCCTGCACAGTAATTACTTATAGTTTAGTATAACTCAGAAGAAAAAGAAAACAAATTATTTTTGAACAATAGGAGAAATTCTCTCTATTTCATCATAAACATTCAACTTTCTTCATGAGAGACAGTATGTCTCTTCCTGAAAGGGAGACTTTCCCACTCTGCTAGAGGAATAGTAGGACACCAAGGAGGCTTTACCAAATCCTGCTAGTTTCAACAACAGCAAAAATAAACAAAAAAATAAATGGATAGATAAAAACCCCAAAGGGAATCTTTCTTGCTCAGCATCTAAAGACTAGAACAAGAGAAAAGCATTAAGACAAAATCTGAAGAGTAGAAATTATGGCAGCTCTGTATACCTGTTTTCTATTAATTAATGCCTCGTGAAAAGGCAAGATTTAAACTGCAAATAGACACAAACTCTGTTCAATAACGTTTCCATTTTCATGATCAACATTTCCAGCACAGAACACAGACTCAAAATACAAACTTCCTCTTTGGGCCAGCCCAATGTAAATCATACCTGTTAACCCTTTTAATGCAAACCATGACTGCCGGGAGCGCAGAGACACGGTTATGAAATTCAGACATACTATCTGGGAAACATCTTTTCCTTCTTTTATCTGCTAAATCTCAATCTGAAAATGCAGCACTTTCAATTAAAGTAGAATACAAAGCATATAAAACATAGGCTAATGCCTGAATTTGAAATGCAGCATGCGCCCTAAGGCACTGTATCATAATTCAGCCTTGCTTTCGTTCTGGCTAAATGTGTACTCACCAACAATGAAGGCAGGCTCTGCTTTGTCACACAGGTGGAATCCTTGTCTCTCCACTCTCTTTGATTTGATCTCTCCTACTTCAAAGCTGGCATATTGCAAAACTTTTTTGCAAAGTTTACGCAGACTTGAAGTTCGTTGCGGCGTGACCTTATAACTACAACAGCTCTGAGCTCCTCGAGACATTGATCATGTCTACATGGATGTTTGTACAATACCCACTGTAACAGGGCATTGTCTGAGGCTGGGGACTCTGGGCAATATTGTAACATAAATATTAAATAATAATAAAGTTCTGTCAAGGCAGTGATCTGTGAACTACAGCAGGTTCACGTGATCGTGTATTATGGCTTGAAGGCAGCCCTCAGCAGCCATCATATAAAATCTCTATGGTCTAAAAAGTACTTAAACAATGATTTACACACAAGTCATAAAATTAATAGGAATAGCATAGATTCCAAACTTGTACATACACCAAAAATTATATTTGTGCTGTAGTTAGGAAACTTCAAGGGCTTATTTTTCCTTTGTTCTTGAAAACTATTTCTGTTTCAAACTCTGAAAATGTTCACAGATTCATACATATGCTAATAAAATACAAATAAACAACTGGGTATCAAAACTTTGAAATAGATTTTGACAAAATTTGGTAATACACTCTGCATTAACAGACAAGTATAATTAGAAATTAGTTCAAAGTAGTAAGAGAGTGCCACATGAAAGTTCTCAAAATAGGGCTAAAATGGATTTTCCAGTTCATCCCTTTCTAGTCAATAATTTTCACCCATGCCACAAGAGCTGCGTGGTGTCTTCTAATATTCCTTTCTGGGAAAAATGCAACTTAAGCTGCCTTACTTGGAAAATGGAGTTTTCACAGAGAGGTAACAAACAAAAAGTGAAGAAAAAAGAAAATTACAAAGTTGAATTCACAAAAACACTTATTTGGGTATCTCATTAATGAACAGGGGAAAAAAAAAGAAAAAAAATGAGGAAAAAAATCCCAGAAGCACACTGCAAAGTGCAAAACAAAACGTAAAGCAATAGCTCAACACACATCTGTCTTTCACTTGGCTATGATGAGCCTTGTATATTTAAATGGAAACAAGACCTACTACAAAGCAAGTGAAAAACCATTCACTAAAACAGCCAAATGTGCCATTAGCCCTTTATAGGACTAAGCCAATTATGGTTAAACCTGCTGTGTTTTTATTTTCATGCTACTTCAGTTAAGCATGGACAATTTAAATGGCTTTGGAATGGGGGGGTTACATATTTCACAGTCAACTGAGGTATATCCCACTTTTTCCCCAGTGTAAATTCCAGGGGTAGGTATTATGCAGGGATTTATACTCCTTATATGCAAAAGGACCCATGTATATATATAAATAATTTTTTAAATCACTTTCAAAAGACTATATAGTTACCAAAGGGATACATATAACCCAATTAAAGGTATATCTAGTTATCAGTAAAAGAAAAAAAAATGGACCTAACAGATACCTAACACAGATGCATGAGAAACACATGAAACTAGACAGTTAAAAACTCTCTTGTAGCCAATTAAAAGAATAAATTAAGCTCTAATTAGCTTAAAATCTGAGCAACTCACCTGAGAAATTTAAAGAAGGCTGAAGGCAAATCTAGATTTTTTTAATAGAAGTATGCTAAAGACTACGTATTGAAAGAGAAAAAATAATCTCATGTTTTAGATGTTTTATCTGGTGAGGAAAAGAAACAGCCTCTCTAAAACATGCTCAAAGAATGCTCTGAAAAAGCAGTAGATGCTAAATGTATTTAGGGTGAAACAGCTTTTTTATTTCATGTGCTTCTTTCTATCATCATTAGGTATTTTTTATTTTTTCCTTATCGCTGAAAATAAAAAGTTACTTCTGCTGACATTAAAAGCTTGATTTTACAAACTATTTAATGCACTCTAAGGGTACTGTTAAAAGACAGTGGCATGCTGATGTGAGTTGTACAAAGGTCAGTGATTTGGAGGCTCTTTCAGACAATTTGCCAGGATTTTGGCATTTTGTAAGCACACATAGGACAGCTCTCCAGCAAGCTGACCTTGACAGTGAATTGGATAAATAAACCTTCAATTTACCCCCTCCAGCTCGATGCTAGCCCAGCTGATCCCTCTGGAGCCTTCACCTGTCCATATCGTTCAACTGCCTGCAACTTGCAACTGACGAACATCCACGGCTTTGCAGGTCCTGTGACAAACACCATCTCAAAGATAAGGCTTCTGAAAAGTCAAAGTCAATAGTGTTTCCATTGAAAATTTAATGCTGCTTCCATCTTTACCCATCATTCTTCCTACTGTTGCATGTATCCCAGGAGGCACTTCAAGCAAAAGCACTACTCCATAACAGGTAATGACGTGGCATTTAATGATACTGTCCAAAGTGATCCAAGCCCATGGAAAGTAATGTGCACTCATGTACCAGATAAGCACAGCTGAATGTACTAGAACAGCAGTATCTCTCACTGCTCTGTCACTAGATACAATGTGACATATGCTCTGCCATTGTACCTGGCTTTTCCTTTTACTTCACCATCAGAGGAAAAGAGCATTTTCAGATACAGAGCACCAAAGTGTTAAGGGAATTCAGTAAAAGGTAGGATGGCAACATATCCGTAATTAAGTATTCACAGCCTCTTTAATACTTCAGTGCTCTTGGATTCGCTGCTAAAATCTGTGAATTATACCTCATTGAAGAATGTCCTTAATCGACTCTGACATGTTTTATTGGAGGCAGAAAAAATGTTTCAGTATGATAGATAAGGTTAAAAATGTTACTACTCTGATCATTTACTCTAGTGCCTTGCAAAAAACTCCAAAGCCAAAAACCATTTACATCATTCATCTGATGCAATGGAGAAAAAAAAGCATTATCTGACAGCCCATTTTAGCTGATGGGACAAAGTGCACATTTTCAATTTTCTGACAAAGTTATGTTGTTTATGTAGATAAGAAAAAGAAGAAGAGAGAAAAAAAACCCCACGACTGTAACATTTCCACCGCATGCCATAAGGATTTGAAATTCGAGTTAAACAGCAAAGTACCTTGAGACCACGCAGAGCGGAGCATGACAAACAAAAATCATTTTTATGGTTTCAAACCAAATAACACATTACATGTTTTCTACTCTAATAGCAGCGCAGGGTTCTGAGGCAGCCCCAGAACGTTGCAGCAAAGCTCAGCATGACATCTCTATGCATGTGTGAGAGCCCTGCTCCCGCTGCAGCGGGACCACGAGGCAGCTCAGTAAAAAGCTACCGAAATATTTTTAAGTAAACATTATAACTGAGCTTTTCTCGTATTAATTTTGATACTCTCCAGATATCAATGGCTTCTGCTTGTACTGCTCACTGCAAAAGGGACCAACAGGCATCTCATACATATTCAATTTCTATTATTAGTTTTAGGAGAGTGATCCATGACTACGTGGGGAAGTTAGCAAAGGAAAGAAATTGTTTTAACTCACTGCCAGAGACTCCTCCATGGAGCAACATGACACTGGCAGAAAGAGAAGGCTATGAACTTATATTCCTCAGGACAGGGCACATTAAGTTTTCAAATAAATAACCTTTGCATTTAAAACTTCCATGGATAGACTATATAAGAGATGGCATGGTTTAACAGTCCCTGTTTTGCTTTTTCACCGCTGAAAAATAGCATTTGCTTTTTGTTCATGCCAATAAAGCAAAATTACTAGAAGTATTTTTACTAACCATGTAACTGACAAGATTATTATTTCAGCACAAATTAGGGAGAAAGTGTGTTTACCACAAAAGTGAAGCAATCCCATTCCAGCTCATTTTGCTACTTATACACCTAAAGGTAAGCACACATTTACAGAACTGGCTCAATTACCTCAGGTTTTGTGGTACACACCTAAATTACTGAGACATGGATGAGCTGCATCATTACCCATCAGAAACCAAAATGAAAACTTTCAAATAATTGGCACAGACTCTAATTCTACAGCATGGACAAGGCCTTAAATTAGTACCAGATGCTGGATTTTCTTCTTTAAACAACAGTTCTAAGGACAGAGAAAGATTCATCTTCCAGGACTACTCCTGCCTGCAGACAATATGACCCATCTTAATGAGGCTGCTGAATGCTTTATGAGCAATTTCATCCACTAGTTACTATATTCTGGCACCAAAATTGAAATATTCATTTTAAATCTTGCCGTTAGGACAGTGTTGCTTTCTGCCAAATTTCCAGTGCCAATTCTTACATCCAATTGTGATTGAGTGTTTCTCCAGAACCAAACAGATAGCAGCAAGGTCTGCCCACGCACCCTGTGTCACAACCAGCTCATTAAGCTCCCTGTTCCCAGAGACACTGCTTGGAAAAGAGACCCTGGGAAAACAATTTTCCATGACACAGTTATACCCATGCTACCCCTATCAGCTACCTATACCTCTGCTTATGTATTTAATCATAAAAATCTTCCTGAATAGAACAATCCCATCTCTGAGGCACAGAGAAGGGGGTGAGAGACAAGGAGAATGGAGGACTCTGGGTTTATTCAAAATTTTGAGGAAAAATATGGCTGCATGCTCAGGAAAACAAAGAATATATGGTGTAAATACATTTGCATGCCACACTAGGGTCTGTCAGTCACAAACTTGTTTTACTTTAATACCATACACAGACCTGTGACCTGGCAAAAACATCAAAAAAGGCCATTTTTTGAAAGCTATGACTTTAAAAGAACACATTAGAAAGGACATTTTTGGAGAACTAAGACTTGAAAAGCACACATGAATTTGAGAAATATGAAAAAAAGCTTTCCTACTTGAAGTTTTTTTCTTGAAATGCTTTAGAAAACCAGTTGCCACCCATGAGAATTCTGCATAGACATTTTCAGTGCTGAGACTGTGGCCATGGAAGATACCAGGGAACACAGCCAACCAAGAGTTCTCCAAATTACCTGTACAGAGCAAAGCAAGAGGGTCTTTATCTCCTCTTCTCTGGAAAAAAGCCCAACACATCCAAAAATAAGGTGGAATTTAATTAAAAAAAAAAAAAAAAACACAAAATCAAAACAAAACCCCTACCCCATAGTAAAAAAAAAAAAAAAAAAGAAAAATAACATGGAGTCAGAGTCAGGATTCATGACCTGGATCTACCTAGCAAATCATATGAAAACATACCACAAAGTTACTATTAACCCCAGAATATTTGACTTAAAACTTTTATAATTCTTGATGAATGAATCTTCACGTAAGAAATTTTTATCATAGGAATTAATATATCATCTCTGCCCGTGCATCACTGCCATGCATGGTGAAGTTCACTTTTCTGTGCTTCAGTTTTTTGAATCCTTTCTTTACTTTTGAATTTTTTTTTTCTTCATAATAATTGCTTTATACATTGTAGGGCTCAGGAGGAAGAAGGGAGGAGGGAAAGAAAAAAAGAAAATGTACTTTCCTTGCTATTAATTTTCAGACTGCCTTTTTTTTTATTTAAAGTAAGATGTTTTGTTTCCCAGGCAGTATGCATGCCTTGCTCTATGAAGTGCGAGGTGCAATTGCTGCCCTAGCTCTGTGTGTGGCTGTGGCCTTAGAAGTCAAGGATAAAAGAAACAAAACATTTTTTTTTTAATTCTGAAGTGAAAAATCCATTTGATTTCTTTTTGTTTATTGCTGCATTACTTAGGTAATTGCTTGAGTTGAGTCAGACTGACGGCAGGGCTCTGGACCCTCTGACTCCAATCCTTTTGCTTTATTTATTAGTCTCACTTATTAAAAGAATGTCTTGGCTTATATGATGGGTACTATTCAAGCAGAAGTTAAATCACTTATATTTGCAATCTAAGTCACTGACTCACAAAGGCTGAGTATACGACGTTAAGTATTCACAAAAATGCTCTAAACCACGAAAATCATAAGCTCAACCCTAAAAAATGATAGTTCAAAAAGGTCTGTGAAGATTTGTAAAACATTTAAATGAACCAAGCCATAGCAACTTGTACACGAAAGTCATTCCACACAAAAAAAAAAATAGCATAGACAGATATAAACCCTGGCCATGCTTGAGCAGCTCACATGCAACATAACCTAATTTATGCAGTGAAACCTAGACAAAATTTAGCTTATCCTTTGCCTCTCGGAATGATCCAAAGACCTGCTAGTTTAAACAGCACTGTTTTTCAATATCTTCTGACATTCTTAATAGATATCAAGCTCCTGAGGTCTTCTATTATGTGGTGATCCTGTGGTGCAAAAGCAGAGCTATTTCACTATCTGTTACCTCAAATGGTGCTGATGTCCTCTTCTAAAACTCAGGATGGCTAAGGGTGGAATCTTCCATGATAATATTAGATTACAAGATAAGCTACAAAAGGAAAGGACTTGAGCCATTTTTTAAATTTTCATTGATGTTTTAACCTGATGGCCCAGGAAAAAACTACACACACAGAGCATTTCAGCAATTCATATGTCCAAACCTTTAACCTTGTAATAAAATTTTCCATTCTTTTCTTCGCTAATATTCAATGTATTTGTTAAACTACTCCCATCCCCAACAAATTCACAGGCAAAGGAGTTGTGGTTAGAGCCATGTAATGAAAAACAAGACTTCTGGAGTTCACATGTCCTTTCTGTCTCTGCCATATTTCTAGGAATAACTTCCTCACCCCAACTTTTCCCACTTTTAGTGTTAGTTTCTCCTCCAGTCCCATCCTGTGGCTGAGTTACACGTGGCCCTGGCACAAAGCGAGGTGCATTCCTGTAAGCCATTAGGGATATTCTTAGTGCTGGTTTTTTCCAGCCTATTAGTTTTTGTGCTAGTGCTGTGCTGGTTGCCTTTAGCAATGCACTGTTTGGGTGTCTGACTCCTGTATTTGCTTGAGGCCACAGCAGTATCAGTGTTCTGTGTCGTTTCCATTTTGTCTCAGGCAGCCCTTGCACTCATTTGAAATAAGTGTGCCCTTTTGCCACTGACAAGTGAGAATGTTGGTCCCTATTATGGGAAGAACATGATCCTCCTAGATGTTTAAAGCCAGTAAACTGAATGTTTATTGGGTGAGCATGAAAGGAAGTGAGAGCCTGAGTGAGTTTCATGAGCTCTATTATTAAACAGTGGTGTAGCTTATCAAGGTGAGTTAATCCAAGACCTTCTCTGTTATTTTCGGATTATTTTCACCAGGCTGCTAGGAGAACATCCCAGAAATTTTTCTACAGCCCTTCTGCTTCACTATGGAAGTGTTCAGTATTATCACACTCTTGATTTCACTTTCATCCTTTGCTAATGACCACCAAACATCTCCTGTAAAGCAAGCCTCCCAACTTACACTTCCAAACTTCACAGCACCAATATTCTCCTCTCCCAACAATTAAATTCTCCTGAAATGCTCATTTCCACTTGCACTGAGTGGTGTAGCATTTCCTAGTCTGCTCCCAGGACCCAACCCAGACTGTTTCCTCAGTACCACTGACTCTTCATCAGTTGCCTCTTTCTCTTTTGGCTTCTCCTGCTGTCATTTCACACTTGATTGCCTTCTCTCTAGCATCTCATATAATGGATATTCTTCTGCCATATTTAATTTTACTACTTCTACATTTTAGGATAATCAGAAAGGAGAATCAGTTGCTCACTGTCCAGTAAGCCTGCCTTGTACCCTGAAATTATCCCTACACTGTCCACAATCCTGGCAGAGGCCTCCAGCCCTGACAGTGACCTACAGCACATGGTCACCTGCCCACCTGAAGCCCGTGATATTTAAGACATGGACAAACCTTGTTCAGTTACAACACCAAAGGATTCCTCTGCTTTTCTCAAAATATCTTCATTGTGCAGCTCACTGGCCTTACAAGGATATTGAAAATTTCTAAATGTGCTGCCTTCAAACTCCAATTACCATAATTTCATCTCATAATTAATAAAGTAAAAGTAGAAGCAGTATTGCTTCTGATTTACATAATTAGTATAAAACCCATGCATGGTTCAAACAAAATGCTGCAACCAAATTTTGAAACGTGATAGCATAAACCTAAGACCCTTAATCTATAATTAAATTTAAGATAGCTTAATTTTAAGGACATGGAATATTTTCATAACAGGTGTAAAATTTATGTGGACAAAAAAAAAAATCTATTAAAATACTGAGATACTGCTGGAATAGAAACAAAATGTTCCTTACCCAAGTGTGACCATTTCCATTGGAAATGCACATACAGAGCATTAATTAAATCCTCCTTTACCATGACAATTCCAAAAAAGGAAGCTTTGAAGAGGGGCTTCACAGGCTTTTCCTGAAAAAGCAAACAGGAAAAATAAAAAGTAAATATATAAATAAATGAAATCTAAGCACACTCTTGCAAAACTGTAAAAGCCATTTTGACCACCTGGCCTCTAGAATGGATCCCAGACAAACCAGGTGTGGGCAAATGTTCAACTTATGACGAACTCCACAAAAAAACCTTTTAAAGGACACAGCTAAAGCTTTGTGGTCACAGTGACACAGGGTGAAAACAGATCTGAGATCCCTCTTCTTGTCCATTTAACGTTATCTGCAGTTATACAGCTTTGGAGAGGTGACTATGGCCTTACTGCTGAAGAGGTATTTAGTACTGGGGGTATTTCTTGCACAAAGCAGGATTTTCACAGGAGGACCATATCCCAGTTTTACAAACCTAAAAAGGCAATGGTTCATTCAGTAGCAAAAAAGTGCATTGCAATCCTAAAAAAGCATTTGAAACCACTAGGCATTATCACATCCCAAATATTTTATTTCTATTATAAAGAAATTTTAAAATTGAGTCATTCACTGCTAACTTTCTTCACAGTGACAGCATCCAAATTTCTCTTCAAAATTACAGATGCCGAGTTACCACAGAATTCTTATTATTTTAATGTTACAATAACACAGATGATAGTTTTCTTAGCAGAAAGATAAAGAGATTACTGAATTCTAAACCTGAGATGGAAACAAATTTCTTACTTTAAATTGTGTCACCCTCACTCCACAGAAAGAATGATTATAATCTGCAAGGGGGGGCAGTAAAGCCCTCCAGAAGCAAGCCTTTCATAACTTCACCATTTTTCACAGGCAAGTATAATTACAGTTTTGCATAACCATCTAATGAGAGGAAGTCCTTTCTTGCAGTGTTAATAAAGGACCTTGCATAACATGTTAACAAAGCAATGGCACTCTATGTAGGTAATGTCATTGTGTAATTAGCATGCTCATAAGATGACTTAAGATTACAGTTTATCTGAATCTAATAACTGCCTATCAGCTGCTTTACCATTCTGTCTTTTTCAATATATCTTTCCTCATGAATGGTTCGAGTGTTCACCCGCTCAGTGCAGAAGCACAGAGGGAATAAAACAAGCCAGTAACAAAACAGAAACAAAAAAATAAAAAATTAGTTTGGGAGCAAAGAAATGAATAACATGGAAAAGATCCCAGTTATTAACATACCCAGACATGTATTTTAGGACATGGTATCACAAATATCAGTCTTTGCTCTTCATTTCCAGATGGTACAACATTTAAAATGATATGAGAAATGCTACTGGAAATTATACTCATTTTTTCATACATGGTATAAAAGTGGAGAGTGGGAAGAACTGGTCAGTTCTCTAAGCCACTTAACAGGCTGCTTTCATAGGACACTACCCTTGGTTGGAACACTCAAATTCATTATTTATCAGCAGCCAGCATCAAGCCCTGGTTGCTCCTCCTCTTCTGTAGCCAGAGGCTCACAGGCAGAGCAAAGCAGAATTCATCAAGTCTGGTAGCACAGCTGGACTAGAATCACCCTTCCAGTTTCCAGTACAGCAGCCTGGAATTCAGAAAGTGGCAATAAAGAAATAACCAGAAGTGCAAGAACTCAGCTTGGAACGATGTAATGTTGATACACGGATCCCCATAGAGAAAAATCTCTTTCTATCCATTTTTCTCTGTCAGACTCAAGAAAGAAAGTCAAGGAAAAAGTAGAGGATGAGTTTCAGTTTGGCATGTTCTTTATAATGTGTAGGTTTCAGAGCTGGAAGGGAGAGAAGTCACAGTTTTGGGGACCACAAATACTCAAGCTCCTGAGAACAGCGAGGACCTCAATGAAGACAGAAATCAGGCAAAGAGCACTCTGTACCTCCCAGCTTAAAAACAATTACAAAATAACCAAAAAATCCACACGTAAAATTTTCCTTTAAAAGAAAAACAAAAAAAATTGCATCTCCCTGAAGTAGTAACTGTAAAACAAATTAAGACATTTCCAAGTATTTGCTAACCTACTTACAGGCATCATTGCTCCCTTGGGCCTTTGTAGCCTTGCACCTTCCTTAACGGACTAGCTGAATAGGTAAATGGGTTATATCAGGCCAGGAAATCAATGTGTATACTGTGTTCTCAGCCCCAGATGAGCTTGTCGAAGCCATTTTATTATAGCTGGAGGAGCTGTATTGATCCCCCCGTAACTACTCGGAGGTGCCGAGCGATCCGATGAAGATGCGTCCTGCCGTCCATCCAAATGCTCTCTCCCCTCAATAGCCCTAACAGAGTTAAGTGTGTGCAGATTGAATTAATTTAATGTTTGCTTAATCAAAACTGACCACGCTGGAGCCTAAATTCTATTAATTACTAAAGGAATCACGCTAATGCTGTAACATGACGTTAGGCTGGAAAGGGCTTTATTTTACGATGACAAGAGGAAGAAGGGTCATGGGGAGAATGGGGGGCATAAGTCAGGAGTTATTTCACCAAAATATTTTTTATTTCACATTCCCCAAACAGAAAGCATTCAGACTTGTTTACTTTTTCCTGAAATGGGGCTATTGTCAGCCAGCAAAATTTCCCTTTAGTGAATTGACAGGCGCAGCAAGTTAACTTCATACTTGATGATGAGGAAGAAAGAAGTTGCAGCATCATCCAGATTTATTTATGCAACAAAAAGTCTTCTCTTGAATGAAACCAGATGCAGCTTCTCTAATTTCTTATTTCTATTTAGTCCTAAGGTTAGCATAATGGTTTTCTTAAAGACAGTCAGAAGTAATTCCTTCTTCACTGTCTAATAAGAAAAAAAGTTTCCCAGATTTCCCACATATGGCAGCAATGGGCTACAAGTAAACAGAGAAAGTGAATTAAAACAAGTACACTCTTTAACACTAATTTAACTAAAAGATTTTCAACAATATTATCTAGGCATCAGCCAGTCCACATGCTGGGTTCAAATACTCAGGGAACATTCAGCAAAGAAGCACAGGTAAGATTTCCAGATAACTTTTCCCTAGAAAAAGCTTAAAAAACAAGGATAGGTGCATAGTGTTTTCCTCTATCAGGTGTCCCTGATCATTTAAAAATCCATCACATCAAGTATTTCACAGAGGGAAGGTCTCTCTTTAGTTGGGTTTTTTTTTCTCTTTTTTTCCCAAAAGTAGTTATTTCATACAGAACTTCATGGTGCTGCATTTTCTTGAGCTAATTTTGGTGTTAAATTATCTGTCTTCATTTGCAACACTGAGTGAGTTTGTTTTCTTTTCCTCTTCCTAAGTAGCCTATAGATTAAAAGAGTAAGTTTTGTATAGGAGGAAAATAATGTTGATTTAATTAATAAAGCTGTATGCTTACAGAGCACACATTGAGTGCTAAATAACAAACAGTAGCCAACTGCATAGATTAGCCACATATGAAACATATGTTCTGCAACAATGATTTTATTTCAAAGAGAAAAACCAGTCTGTGCTCTTTTCTTACACCCCAATTTACCTTTTCAGTTATTCTATAAAACACATTCTTGATTACTACCTTTGTTATGAAAAAAAAACCAGATTTTTATTCCAACAGACATAGACATCACAGCAAAATAATTAGAAGAAAAAATATCTCTGCTTCTCATGGTCTTCCTCACTATTATTTTAACTTAATGTTGGTCTTCACTTCAAGAGTTTCTGAGATAGAAAACCTCTCTCCTCAGATTACAATGTGCAATCATATTAAACCAGAGAACTGATCTCATCAAAGAACAGAAATGTTACTCCAAGAAGCATTGTTCAGTAAGAAGCCCAATGCCTCACTACCTGTAGTGCAAAGCTAAAGCAGATCCCAGAAAGGCAGGAACTTTCTAGAACTATTTCTGGAACTAATCAGAAGGTAAAGAGAAAATAATTTGGAAAGTTACAAATTAGTTTTCTCCCCTTCTGTCAAAAGTCTTTGTGATGGCATTGAGAAGAGTTTTGCTGAAAAGATTTTGGTGCAGTCATTACCACTGTGTTTTACAGGAATTGAACCATGAATTCAAAACCACCTGGGTGCTAAGCACTGGCTAAAACATTCTGAAAGCCAAACTTATCCCCACAGAAAGGGATTCAGCTTTGAGTCACATTTGAAAAGGACGCCTTAGGAGTTGCTCAACTTTCTCCTGCATCAAATCTTCATTTCACATTGAGAAGCAGAGAGATTTTAAAGAGCCACAAAATATTTAAAATAAATAACAAAAAAAAAGCCCAACAGCAAACAACTTGCAAAATAAGACTGCCTCATCTGAGAGCAAATGGGAGAATTATTTTCATAGTCACGAACATATGAATCAAAATTTATTTCCTCCATACTTTGCCTGTTACCAGGATTATTGATGTGGACAGTCCTTCAAAAGAGGATCTTTTTCAACTTGAAAACTATTACCTTATCAAATATCATAAATGAGCTTGAGGAAAAGAAAGCAAACCCTGTGGTTGATGCAAGAATGATAACTGATGAGTGAAGGTGCTAAAAATGCTAAGCAACATTTTAGAGGCAATTACAGGCTACTGTAAGCATTTACACTGTACTTGAATTTTAGCTCATATATTTATTTAAGGCAAACCAAAATTCTCATCTTGCTTCTGAGATAAGAATATTCCTTTTGCCAAATGATCATTTTCCATTGAAGTGCAATGTTTGAAATCTGCATTTCATGTCAGAGGTGGCTGATCTACAGAGGGAGCAGTGAAACCCAGTGTAATGAAATACTGCTTTTTTACAAGCCAGGCTTTTGCACAGCATCAAGATCATTCTGGGTTAAAACACCAGTAAAATGAAAAATTCTCATTACAATTGATTCAAACATGTCAAAATGCATTTTACCTTAATCAAACTACCCTGCCCTTCACTTTTCAAGCATTTCTAAAACATAAATTATATCTCACGTTACAGAAAGAAACAAAACTGGCTGCTTTAAACCATAATCATTGCAAATTGCAGCATTGACACCTCTGAATTAAAATTGCAGCAGAATTCACATCCAGGTTGTTTGAACCACTATCTACAGTCATTTGACATATTATAGGATCAGAATAATTTTAAGACGAATATAATATTCTTCCCCATGTATTTCATTAGTGAGGATCATTTGGATAAAAACAGAGCTCTATTTTTGAAGTCCACTGACTTGCCAGAGATAACTGTTAAGAGTTCAGTGTTTGTGGAATAACAAGCTCTGAATGACAGTGTTCTCTCCTATTTCTCAAGAGTACAGCTTTGTCATCTACCACTGTGATCCCAACAAAGAAAAATCCAGATGTCTGCAAATTAAAGGAGAGCTGGATGACATTCTGCTGTTAATGCTCAGCATACATAAATCATTGTAATAAGAGAAGATTGTTATATTAACCTTTGTCACGCAATTTTCTTTTTCTCTGTAAGAAATAGGAAAAACAACAAATTAGGTGGCACAATAATTCTATTTTGAAGCAGAATGGTGCAGAGAACTTTCATCCCCTTGCCAGTCACATGATTCCCACTTACCTGGAATTTTATATGTGCCCTATAAGAAGTTAATAGTATGCACTTCACTTCAGCTGGTATATTGCTAGAAAGATGGAAAACATCTTACAAATAAATCATAATTTTAAAGGAATAGATACTGCTAGGCAGGAAGCTGTGAAATTTAACCTTTGCCCTACCAAAAATCCATCTTATGGCCACTGAAATGCTTTAGTTCCCTCCATCACTTATTATATACGGGCAATGGGACATTAAAAATTCCATGTATTAAAAAGGAATACCCAATCTCTGTGTCAATGCACCAGCCCAGCTGTAGCAATGTACAAATGTAAGAGTATTTTCACACCTGGGAGATGGTAGGATTTGAGCACCCACCTCAGTGGAATCCCAGGGAAGAGTTAACATGTTCCATTGAAGAGACCCAGTAATATTTTAGGTCTCACGTGTACAGAACACATATGCATGGTGTGTAAGATAAATGCTGGAAACTCATCCTCATGCCACAGACCTGCCATTCTCCCAAAATGCTTTGTTTTGAAAAGTTCCAATTATAAATAATTAGTAATCTAACCAAATAAACATCTAAATAAATAGGTGTCCAAATGAGCTGCTTAACTTGGGGACGTGGTGCCATGAGAAACATCCTGGCATCCACCCTGGCTCCTGGGAGTTTTGCTGCAGGTTTCATCACCATCTCCCAAACTCTCTTCTTCAAGAGCACAACACAGACATGCTGGGTGAATTGAAAGGTTGAGGATTGAGCTTTCCAAGCTTCACAATCAAATGGCTTCAAAGAGAGATCCAAACTGGGTTTTTGACCATTTCTGCAGTAGGCAAGAGGATAATTAGAATTCTTACATGAAATAAAACAGGAAAACATAAGAATTTGGAATTCTTTTGCATCATTTCAGTACATCCATATTTCACTAAGTACTTTAAAGAGAAAATCAAGACTTTAAAAGCCATAGAGACTACTCCTCACAACAGACTACAGACAGACAAAGCTAATGTATCATCAAGAATCTGAAAAACCCAGGGTATTGCTCTACCCTAGTTCATATTCCCTAGTTTGACTCATCTTGATTCTATTTTTTTTTCATTATTTCAACTGCATATCAAACTTGCCCTCTTGTCCTTCATACAGTCACTTAGTCACTCCAAAGTGTCCCAGCACAAGTTTAAAAAAAGTTAAAAAAAAATATGAGGGGGAAAGGCACCCTGGAAAACTCCTCACATTTTTTGCAATAATCTAAGTACAATTTCAGAAAATTGGACTCACAGTTGATGGTTTCAGTATGTTTGGATATAATCTGCACATTCCCCAGGAAATACAGGCTTTAATTGAGGACAATATTCTATGCTCCTGGGATCTCACACTAATTCCTCTATGGAAAGGATGACAAAAGTATTATGAACACATTCCCATGCTGCAAAGGGTGAAGGATACACTACTGCAGGAATGTTTCTGGTGCCTTTCCCATATCAAAGACCCCAACTCCTAGGGAATGTGACCAACTCCAGAAATCAAAAAGCTTCCCTAAAGTCAGAGTTCACACTGTAAAAGCACTGCCTGAGCTGTTGCTGCACCCAAATCCAATAAAATTACAGTAATTATAGTATATAATAATTATAGACCACTTTGATCCACATTTTTAGATTTTTTCCTAGATTGTTTTTCTCTGACAATTTTTCTCTGACAAATAGAAACAAAGGCAGCTATTTCAAGAAAATCAGGGGATATGCTTGAGTTCCCACTCAACACCCTTAACTATGGATTAAAAAAAACCAAAACCACAGCACCAACAACAGTACAAATAAGGAGCTGAGATAATATTTCTAAATTTACTTTGATGGGTACTTTCCATATGCATGGTAAGCTGACAGGCTGCTGCACTACAACAGGAGCCAGTGACAGTGTGCAAGCTCCCAGTTCTGGCCTTATCTTTCCATAAAGATAAATGTAAACAGGTGGGATACATCTGCTAAACTACACTGGAATTATTCTTTACTTTCTTTTTATTGCATCCATGTTACAAAATAGTACAGTTTTGTCTGTGTCTTTAAACTTCCTGACACATTTTCTCCTGAAATGTATTTTTTAAAGTATGAGTTGCAGAAATGGTTTCCACTTTTCCCCCAGTCTCTTTCTTGCAGGAAGCATAATGTACTTTATTTTCATGATAAGGGAAGTGCAAAGGGGACAAAAATGAAAGAAAAATGAAAGAAAATTAAAAAAAAAAATTTTTTCACATGACCCTCCAGTACTGCAACTTCTTGCTGCAGTCAGAAATTGCATCAGCAAGCTGGGCTTGCCTCTAAACTGTCCCTCTGGAGCAAGGGGAACCAATTGGAAAGGAAACAGCAGAAGAAGGAAAGAGCTGTGCAGCAATTCCACATGAGCAGGGCTGCCCAACACCACAGAAAGCTGAGTCTGGCTTGCCAGGGTAGAGTGGGGCTAAGTATCAAGATCTGATTTCTTTCCATTCCCCAGTTCACATTTCTTCATGATTTCACACACAAAAAATCAAAGCTTTTTTATTCACCCTACTGTAGAGTCCTTCAGGAGCATCAGGGATCCATTCACCATAAGGCTGTTAAATTTCAGAATGTAAGAGATTTTTAGCTGCTAACTGATGTTTTCCAACCAGAACAAAAGGCAGAGCTTCAGTTCTAAGCCTGTCATAGTCTCACTGACTTTGAGGTTCCCAACATTCCAGCCCATGTTTTCATCTGCCTTCCTGCAACTCCAGAGGTAAAAGGGGCACCAATTAAGGAACAACAATGAATCTCAGAAAAAGAGCTTTTTGACTGAGAATTTGTTTTTTCTCTTACAGCTTCTTTGTTGTTCTCTTTAGGAATAATTGACAAAAATCAGTTTGCAATTTGCAGCTGCATGATTTCAGTTATGATTGTTGACTCAGAAGTTTCTCAGCTCTGTGCTGAGCCCCACACACAAGTTCACTTAATGTTCTTAACTCAGTTTGCAAAAGATTGGTCCCCTAAAACTGCAGACAGAAACCAGTCATGTTACTGACCCAAAAACAGCCCATGCAATCTCTCCCATGATTTTACTTTTGGCAACATATCATTTTCATCACCACAATCCCTTTAAAAGGGAAACATTTCAGTTCTGAAGGCACCTAGTACTAACTGGAAATGTTTTTCCTGGAAAATTCAATACAAGTATTGAAGTGGAGAAGTACAATTAATTATTTTTAAATGATGTTTTTCTCAGTCTCCATCACAAAGTCACAAATGATGAAGATGAGTAAGAAAGAAAATTGTACTATTTAAGAATTGACAAAAAAAAAAAAAAAAAAAACCAAAAAAGAGTTTGGGAACACAACCAAAACACCAAACTCCATTGCATTTGATTGTAGCCACACTCCTTAGATTACTGCAAGGCACAGGCCAGAGGAAGCCAATAGAACTGCAGTAGTTTGAGATAATTTTAAAAAATTATAATTCGTATCTCTGATCCCACCATTTTAGTCCAGCTATTCAAAACTGCACATTCTGTCAGTTTGTAATACACACATTTCTGCACAGTTCCCTACAGGATCACCAAAGGAGAAACACCCTTGCATCATTTGCCGTGACCTTCCCTTTAAACATAAAAATCCTCCTTTTTTTCTGTGCTGCATATTAATTTATAATAGTGAGACAACAGTATCAGCTGTCCATTTAAGTTATTTTAGGTTCGTTTACAGCCTGGTCCTTGAAACTCTATCTTTTAAATATCTCAAACATGTATATACTGTGTTCTGAAGAGCTTTCATGGAGAATGTTTATTAGTCACTTTGATCTAATTCATCACAAAAGAAACCGTCTTAAAGCACATAATGTTCTCCTAAGTGACACAAGCTGTTATCCCACTTTTAACCCGTGCTTTCAAGGATCTGAACCCAGCCTTACGTCGTCTAAAACTTAATTAAAAGAACGCTGTCAATATCAATGTCAAAGTGACTTGTCACCCTATGAATGAGAGCCTCAGTCGATTTTTCAAACTGTGCCAAACTTTCGAAGGGCTCTTTCACTTTATAAATCAACTAGCAGCTTAGAATATCCTGGCAGCACCTTCAAGGAACGAATCAAAATGACAGGAAAAGAGGGGATAACAATCAAAGCTTGACTGAATACAGGTGTTTGAGTTTACAGACGAACCACAAATGCCTGGATCTTTGACAGCTGTTGATGTTATCAGTTATGTGCAGCTATTATTGGCTCCGGTCTTAGGGGCTGTAAGGCCTTTCCCTTAGCAACATCTCTGTGGCTGATAACATTTGGCTGAACTTTCAGATCTTAACCTCCCTTCTGACTCTTTGCAGTCAAACCCGCCTAAACTGATCAGAGGAAGAGACACGCAGTGGGAAGACAAGTAAAATATTATTGACTGGACTGTTTCATGTCTATTAGGAAGAAAGAGCAAGGGAGGGGAGAGCTTTCCAACTTGACAGGCTTCAAGATAATCAGGGAAGGAATCAAGGCTACAGAGTAACCCTTAGAAAAGTAAGAAAGCAATGGCTTATGAGAGGTCATTGTTCTACACGAGGAACAAACACGGGGTGATATTTTATTAGGCTCCAATTTGAGATCCCCCGTTTTAGTTCTTGCATTTTTTAGTGCTGCCACTTGATAGGCCTTGAGCAGTTTATGGCACACAATACACTATTAGAGCTACTTAAGGTTTGAGCTTTACTTAAGGCATACATAGATGAGTGAATTATTGAGATTCTCATCAGATCAAACTGTGCTGCTGAGCATTTTCAGAAGAGTCATTTTTTAAAGTAGTTTTTAAATTTTGATTTGGCACTTGCTATCAGTGTTTTCTGGGCAAACTTTCCCCTGTCCCACCAGAAGAAACAAGGCAAAATCAAGCTTCAGTAAGCAGCATGAACATATTTGTGTAGTTGCTTCACTGGCAATGGCAATTTCTCTGCAGAGCTAGACAGACTCTTCCAAATTCTTTGTTGATCCCAAGTACAGGCAGGAAGTTCTCTACGCATCTATCTACACACCTGCAAATCATCAATCTGATGACCAGATCAAGCTCATCATTTTGAGATCAATAAATTACCAGCCCAATGAATAAGCAATGTAACACATGGGGCTCTCTGATCTCTTCCAGGGATATAAAAGCAGCCTGAGAAACTTGCAGAGCCTCACACAAACCATGGTTTGGACCAGATAGCCCAAAATCTCCTGTTCCTCAGTGGAGCAGCACTTGGGTGTTAACAGTGCCCATGAGCCCCCTTACAAAGCCCTTCTCCTTCAGAAATCCCAGCTGGGTGCCACTCATGAAACACTGGCTTGGGTTTTTTTCAGCATTTTCACATGAAGTCTTTTTCAATAAGCAATCCCCCTTTTTAACAGTAAAAGTTTTGATCTTCCATTGTGTAATATGCCTACTTTTTGCCAAGCACACTGTAAATCCCCCAGGAAAACCCTGCTGAACACAGTATGTGTTCTTGCCATGCCATATCACACAGCACAGATCATTAAGTGACATCCACATGACAGTAACAATAATGATTGAACAATGGCAGGAAAAGACATAACTGAAGACAGTGTTGCAAAAACAAAAAAGGATTTGAGAATTATGCTGCATGATATTTACAAGAATAAAATCCTTTTGATTACTATCTTTTGAAACAAAACAGTGCTGCTACACATGAGTTTCATCCCCAAATAAACTCAGAGGTGTAGACTGCATCTATAGATCAGGCCCAGCTACACAGAAATTATCAGAGGTACCATGACCTATATTACCAGACTGACATTATACTTTTTTTATTAATAAAAATCAAAAAATAATAAGTCCAGTTTACCTTTTTAAAGTCATTTAAGAACTTAAATACTATTACAGTTTAAGTTTATAATTCTAGTTTTAAAAACCGTGTTCAGCCATAAAGATGTCACCATTTTACCCATCAAGTAAAGGTCATATTGGCATTCAGGATACAACTTAACTATTCTTTTTCATGCTTTGACTTTGAATCTTTGCATCTGCACTTACATGGAGGTAACTGCTAGAATCATAATCATATATTTAAATTAGTCACTAGGAGAAAATTAGAATGTTTTGGAAGAAAATTAGACCTGAATGTTTCAAGAATTCATAATATTCTTTAGACATTTTTCTCTTTTTTTCCCCATATGCATCTTCCTAGTAATGCCTACACTGAGAAATAACCAACCCTCAGGAAGACATTTGGGGTACACATATTAATAAATACTGTAGCATCCAGTCAGAAAGCAAACTGGGAAGAGCAACAAATCACACAAATTAATTACTGAATTGTGAATACCAAAAAAAAACATTCACGAAAAAGCCACACATAAATACTGGCCATAGAACCTAGAACAATGCTAATTAATGCAAATAGCCCACACATTCATGAATTCGCTGAAAATTCAAAAAAGAAAAAAAATATTGCATAACATCTCTTTATGTACGTATCTCAGAATGTATTCTCAATATTAGCCACAATATATTATAAAATTATCAGAAAAAGTATTTAGAAGGTCAGCAAAGCCAAGGAATTTATGACAAACATCATCACACACTGGCCCTAACTCCATGTAACGCAGCCAGTGAGACAGAACCCTTACCCCACTGAAATCAGCTGGCACCTGGATTTTCCAGTTCACACCCCAAATGCAGCATCCCTTTATGGGTCCTGCACCACCAAGGCCATGTGCTGCTCAGAGCTCTGCCTGCCCCCAAACCTGATCTGCACCAGGATCCCACAGCAGCACCACTCCCAACCCCCACCAGAGCCAACCAGGGCTGGAGCAGCAAACCCTCATGGGGAATGTTTTTGCCAAAAAGTGAAAGGCATATGGCACACAGTCACATCTGTTTCATTTTGCCATCGCTTTTGGTGCCTTCATCTGAGTGTTGGAAAATCTCAGATTGCGGTTAAACAGCTGATTTGGCCAAGAAAATAGAATTTGGGAAAAAGGGGTTTTATGTCAAGAAACAGAAATTACAACACTCATCTGTGGTTCAGGAGAAATTACAGGACTATCCCTACTATCGTTATGTGATCATTCTGATAAAATTACATGAAAATTTGAGCTCTTGCCTAGGAAACTGATATCAATATATTTTACAGCGTGCCTTTCTTATCAAGAAGCCCTTAAAGAACAACAGCCAATAACAAAATTGAAGTTCTTTTTAGGCTGGAATAGTGATATTATGAAGCACATACTTTTCTTATTACTTGCAAAAAAATAATCCATATTTATGTAAGGAGAGTGAAATTTATGATGTTCAGGTTCCCAATATACTTTTGTATTACTGATTTTTTGAATGCTGAATTCCTCCTTCATATCTTAAGAAAGGATTCATAACCCATCAGAATGTCCAAAATGACAGAAGAAAACAAGTTTTTCAAGGTAAAGATGCACATACTTCTCCCTAGCTGTTTGGTTTTTTCCCCACATTCTCTAAAAACAACTCTGTCCTTTCTGGATGCCTTCAGTCCAAGAACTGCAGTATTTCTGCTCACACCACCAGTTTTATTTTGGTACCTCAAAATTCATTTGACCATTTTTAAAATTTCCTTCCTTAAACTTCAGTCCAAACACGTCATATTTCACATACAGAAAATTACCCCAGCCTTAAATACACCAGTTAAATTTGAATTTCAGAAGAGGACTCTGGTTACTACTTTAACTGCAGAGAGGCCATCCTCCTTTCTTAGTCCTTTTATCCTTAAGTCAGCAGCATTTAGGACAGCACTTGTGGTGAGAGCTCATTTGTACACTGCAGCATCGTTATGAAAGCCTTTTATCCTCAATCATTCAACCAATCCAAAAATGGAGAACCATCTTCAAGAAACAAGCCCTAATAAATCTCTTTCATTTCCTTTTAATTTTAGGCAGATAAATGTTACACATCCTGATTTGAAGGCTCTCTGGACATGAAATCACTCTGTAAAAACTCAAATAGAATTTAACCCTATTGTGGCTAACTCAGACCTCCTTCTGCATTCAGATGTTGGTTTCAAAAGCTCATGACCAAAAAATTAAAATACACATTATAATTAATAACAAAAGGAGCCTGTAATATTTAACAGAATTCATTTCATCCTCTTCTACCACACATTGGAACAGTCTGACCTCTGACACAAGATCATCTTCCCAGCCATAATTTGCAAAAATCAATGACAAGGTCTGTGGATGTTACATTATTTTGGGAAGAATCCTGACTAGTGAAGGAAGAGAGGAGATTACCTCTGAAAAACTAAGATTATAGTGTAATGTCAACAAAAAAATCCTTAAGCAATTGGGTCTTTGACCAAAAGAACTTCAGGAGACAGAGTACCCAAAGTAAATGCAACTACTAAAGATACAATGCACACTTCAGAGAAAAATGCTTAGTCCTGTCCCATAAAATAAAATCATGCAACAGCAAGGTGACTGTGGTCCTAGAGTGAAACAATTTCCTTTTCCAATTTCATTCACTTTTCAGCAAAAAAAAAATGAAGAATGTATTTTTTAAAATTTCAATTAAGGAACCAGGGAAACAACTCCATTTTTATGTTCCATTTTTACTTTAGAAGGTGGTGAAAAAGGTTAAACAATGGAGGACAGCACTATTGAAATTTTACTTTCCATTATTCCCCTATTCAATTTACTTTTTTCCAATGAAAAACAGGAAAAAATTGTGATTGAATCTACAACATTCTCACACTATCCAAACTTCAGCATTCCACCATTTCACACAGATAGCAGACACACCTTTTTTCCCTACAGAAGGTGAGGTGAGGAGCTATTGGTGCTGCCTCTGATGGTGTCTGTGATAGTAGACTAATCTCTACCATCAGTTAAAGTGATTGCCATTAAAATCTTTATTAGCAATTAGCATTACTGCTTGAGTTTCAGTTTTGCCTCTACTTACTGAAGAAAGCAGGGAAAGGCAGCAGTCCAGTGAATGCCAGTGGATTTAAATGGAATATCAATTAAAGAAAAAGGTAAACATTGCAATGGCCCAACACTGTACATATAAGCAGCAGCAAGTTAATGGATAGGAAATCTGTAACTGAGAAAAGCTGGCCTATTGTGTTTTAGGGGGGGGATTTTTCTTCTACAGCACTATAACTCATTTCCCTTCTAGAACAGACATTTTCTCTATTCATTTTTCCCTCCTCATGAAAGCTAATGTTGAATTCCCAAAGCTATGATCATCAGATATATGTAAAACCCAGCCAAATAAAATCACCTTGCTACACATACCTAGCAAGTCTTATGGTTTAAAACCTTTGCAAAGTACAAATGTAGTCTTTCTGTGCATGACTGTGCAAACTTGATGGATATTTCTTGTAATAAATACAGAAAAAAGTTACATCAGATCTAAAGTGACTTTCCTCTATTTCTGTGGATTAAAAAACTTCATTGCAAACTATTAGCATGTTGTTTAAAGTTAACTTGGGTCAGTTTTCAACTGTGCTTCGTTGTCAAAAATATACATTTCTTGCAAGTTGACCTGCTTGAAAAGAGGAGCTGCTTCTTTTTTCTTTATCCTATCCCTGTGCAAGAGACATACCCACTCTCACCAGGATGCACCATGTAGCTATCCCTGGTTTCAGAGTTCCAGTTAGTGTTACAGCATTGCATACTGCAAATGAAGTCTACAACTCCCAGCTGATTTGATACAGAAATTCAAGCTACAGAATGCAGTGTTGGAATGGGGGATAGAAAATAGGGTTCTTAGGATGGATTGCTTTTTTCTTACACACAGATTGACCTTCCCATGCAAACTGTGACCTCAGAAGTGCCCTGAAGGTCTGCACTCCGTGGTCTCCAGGCGTGCCAAAGCTCAGGTCACACAACTACAACTGTACTTCAAAAGGAAATTTTATATACTGCTTTTTAAATGTACTCCATAACAAGTAAAGAATTGGGATTTACAAAGAATTACTTGTTATTCAGAAAAGCATGTTACTTATTACTTAAAGCTCCAGTAAAAATCTATTCTGAAATAATAACAAATTCTAGGTTTTCTGTCACCCAAACTTCATGTTTATGTAGATCTTAACACAGTTATGCAATCAGCTGGCCAACATCAGCCTCTGGATAGTAATGAGGTCCTTTCCAACCCTTTGGCTGCTATCAAGTATGCAGAAGTTAAATGCACAGATGAAAAAAATTTGTCTCAATTTCATATTTCTGCAAAATGGTAATTTTGTACTTAAAATGTACAAGATGGATGTTCAGAAATATAGGCTGAAAGCCTAAATTATACTTGGTCATAATTTATGTAGTACAGTCCCAAAGAGATACAAAAAAGGCAGAGCATAATTTATCTGTTGGAATCAGAGATAGCTTTGCTAAAACTCCCATTTATTCTATCCCCCATAGTCTTAACCAGCCTTTGTCCTTAGGGCGCATTCTATTTAAGCTTTCCATATTGCTGTTTGATCACATATCCTAGCCTATAATTTCTCTATCATCTGCAGCAAATTCAGCTCACAAAAATTGTGATCTCCATCACAGCAAACACTGCATTTCTAAGATACAAAGTATTTATAGCGATACAAAACTGTTTGCATGGAAAATGTCTGTCAGGGGAACACGCACTTGAATTTTGAGCACAATACTCTGAGAACAAAGGTACCCAATACTTTGAGAGTGGCTTCACTGTAAAGAACCTAAACAGAGAAATAGGATGTGATGAAAATATCAGGCACAGTTCTCTCCATGGAAATCTCATGTAATCTCAAAGTCAATGGCCAAGCCTGAATTCATGTTCATTTTTTAAAATATAGTATTTCATTTATAACAATAAAGAAGTTTAAAAACAGGAATGAAATGGAAGTCTGATGTGGCCCACATAGAAAAAGCCTGGAATTATTCTGTCTGGCAATAGTTTTTCCAAATACACTTTGATGTAGCAAATTAGCTCAAAATTCAAATCAGAAACATCCACGTCAATTAAGAAAAAACTCTTTAGCTCTAATACCTCAGTCTTGGTTTTCTTACTCTGGAAGAACTGGGCAGGACTTCTTTGCATGGAGGCAATGTAGAACATTTTCTTTTTGCACCAACACTATTTTTTCAATACCCAGAGATTGTTTTTACCTTGTTTGCATTGAACCAACAGCTCAGAATGTTAACAGACAATGCTGTGGCTGCAGCTGACAGTGCCAACCTTGCAGTGAGACAAACTGTGGTTGCACTGACTTAGGCTCATTAAATATTTCCATGGTTCTTTTAATCATTAGGATTGCTATCATAAATATTCAGATGTTGACAATGTATTTTTCACAATAAACACTATTCAGCTGCAGATTGGCTGAATTCCAATTAGAGTGCTTCTATTTTGCCTCCCAAATTTCCCCTGAAGAATATGATACTCCTCTCTCTTTATTCCTTCGCTTAAGAATCATTTTATCCACTGTTTTATCCCAGGTTTATGGTTTACTACAGACAGGTTTGCATTTACGTGGTCTTATTTGTCACAGATTAATTTAAAACACAAAACTTCTGAATTCTGGAAAACTTCTGCAGGGTGACAATGCACCTGAAACATGAAGCAGCAGCTTACAGGCACCCCTGGGTTCAGTTCAGTCACTAAAGACATCTCCACTCAATATTTACAAGCCACATTCTTTGCCACATTTGATGGAAAGCATTAGGAATAAAGGACAGGTACTTCACAAATTGTTTTGCTTTGCCTAGGGGTGGAGGGGGTTGGTTTTGATCGACAAAGAAATGCGGTTTAATTTAAACTGAAATTGTTAAATTGCTTCCATTTGGGATGCTTAAGCAAAAAAAAAAAAATGAAAGTAAACTAAGGAATTTCACATTTGTGGTTAAAAATTGTTGTAAAACACTCAAAATATGTTTCTGGGTCTTTATTCAGCCAAGAACAGGAAGTCAATTATATGTACTTCTCTATTCATAAGTACCTAGTGCTTTTCTTGAGTAAAAAGTTGATATACCTCAATTTTTCCATCATTCCTGGTTAGCTGGGAGTTCCACCGATATACATAAAGATGAGCTGACCTCAGTTTTTCCCATCTTCTGTATTTCTAAACTGAAAAATAGAAGTGTGTCTTGTGTGAAATGACCTCTTCAGTGGCTACAAAACCCCAGCCACTGCAAAAAGCTGTAGTGTTTCATTTTGTTGCAGGTATTTGAGGAAAAGATAAAATGGACAAAGGCACAAAGTGATCCTTGGCTTCCCTGCCCAGGCTCCAGCTGGCAGGGCAGCTTTGCCTTCATAGGGATGTCAAGACTTGAATTTCACTGAATCCATCTAAAACTTAGCCTTCTTTAGGCCAACTAAAACCTGCCATTCCTACACACAAGAAGCTTGTTCAGCTGCTGATTACACCTCAACTAATCCAACCATATTTCCCTAAAACTTCAGCCATACAGTAAATGGGGACAATACTACACTTGAAGATTTTCAATTCTGAATCTCACTAAAAGCAAAATAAAATTTGAAATCCCAATGTCCTCCTGGTAGTTTGACATTTACCCTTGGTGCAGTTGCTGGTTTCAGCAGTCCAGGGCATTGAGAAAAGGAAAGGAAGGATAGGATGAGGCACTCCATGTAGAGTCAGGCATTTAGGAGCACTAAAAAAAATATGACTGCAGCTTTCCTTGTATGTTTAAAAATTACAGAGTTGTTTACAGATGGTTTCTAAACATAAAATCCTACACTTATGGAAAATTCCAATAAAGTGAGAAATGTGTAATAAAATGACAATTCATAGGAACAAGATGGGGATTTCAACAATTTTCACATGTGCAGGTGTATGAGGAACAGCAGTATCACTAAGTGATTTGTACAGTAGTTTCATCTCAGGGCTAAGTATTTTAAATGAAAAAATTCACTGCAAAATAATTTAGCTATAAGCAGAATTACAAATTCAAGGACTGTAACTCAAAAGTAGATTGTGAATCATCTCACTTCCCTTCCAAACTGCCTAACAGACAAAGGCCATCACTTTCTATACATTAATATCTAAATAGGAGAGGTAAAGGCTGCTTTGGTCTGATAGTTTTACATTCATGTCTGCCAGTGAAATACTGAAGTTCCCTCTGTGTGTGTGCAACTGGTATTTCTGACACAACCAAAAAATGAACAAACACAGAATATCAACTATACTGGAGATGCTGTTTTCCTGTTGAAAAGACGTGGTTTAGGTTTTAGTCATTTTCTCTTTTCATGGCAACAGTTTGGGGATATAAAAGGAAGCCCAGGTTATGAGGGCTGTTCTTAGAGTGATCACTTATAAAGGAGTTCAGCCAAACAAAAGCATATCTGGGAAATTGTGGATTTTCAAAGAGCTTCATTGTCACCAACTTGATTTAAGGGAAAAAACCTTAAGTTTCAAAAATTTATTTCCTTGGTAATAGAAAATTGTTACACATGTTAATTGTCTATTTTAGCAATCAGCAGGAAAAGCAGTCTGGACTTAGGACTGAAGCTTCTGAAACCTGAATTCCAGGTTTCATGACAGAATCAGAAAAAGATAAATGAAATAATATCTAGACAGCCTATAATATGAGAATTTGGGCATGTAGGGTCCTCCTAGATCTTCAGAAATAAAAAAAAATTCAGAAGAAACATCCACAGAGAATCACATACATGCATTTCAGATGATCAAGTTGTCCCATTTTGAACCAGCACATGAGAGTAAAGCAGTTTGGGCTACATGAAAGTTCTACCTGCTATGTGTAGGACAGTGGTACAACCTTCTCAACATGAATGCAAGAAATTACCCCAGTTAGTTCAGCTTTCTGACTCAGCTTCCTCCCTTTATAAATGGACATTTCACACATCTCCTTGGAATAACATTTCTTTGCCTTTCCCAAACTCAGTGAGGCTGATCAGGGAATGGTACAATATTCACCAGGATGGGAGAGAAGCCTTCAGTGGGAGAAGCTCTTTCTGCTGCAAAAATACAAAACCAGAAGACCAACATAAGGGAGCCATTTCCCAACTCTAAGGCTGAACTTGTCTTTGAAGTGTAAAATCCCAGACTCATCATCATCCCTCTTGTAAGAACTTCAACAGCTCATTTGTAGACTTTTGGCATTAGATATCACATACGGTTTTGAGGGGACATTTTAAAAATAATTTTATTTGTTTAGCATCAACTTTTCTTCATTTTATGCTATCTTTATTTGGCATTAAATATTAAATGGAAATGGGGAGGGCTCATCTGGGCAGTGTTATAACTTTGGCTCCTTCACAAACAGCAGAATTCTCAAATTTCCCCAAATAACTTTGGCAAACAACCACATCCATTAGGATTCTTAGGCCTCCTTATTCCATGGGGTTGGGGTGGGGGTCTGGGAGAGCTGAATCTATAAAAACTTTTTCCAGGTCCATTAAGCGCCTGCATTCTCCATGTCCTTGATTTTTAGAATACAACAGGAGACTAAGAAATAATATCTGCATCAGAAATAAATATCCACTGATAAACATTCAGATGCTTCCAATTGTTTCCTTATTCTGTTCCTTGAGGGAAAAAAATAGCCATTTCATTAGGGTGTTACAAACCAGCTAACTGTTCTTTTCTTAATTCAAAAATAATTATGGGAGGTAAATGACTTAGGAGTCTTTCATTTGACTAAGCTATGGACTGGATTTTCACTGTTCACCAGTCAGCAATGTGGATCCTCTGCCTCAGATTTTCACTTGAAATGAACTTTCATTTAAAATTCTCTTGCAAAACCCGCACTTCTGCATTAAAATAGCAGGCAAAGCATTTCACATTTCCAGCTCTGATATACCAAGGAAATAAAATGTTGACAAGAAAGTTTTTGAAACATGGAAAAGGCACCTATATCAATCCATCAAGGAGACTCAAAAGTATAAAAGTTGCTATGGGGACTGTTCACAACACTGAGACAAAAGGGAAAGTCAAGCCTCAAAATGCAAAACAAGGGGTGTCTTGCAAACTATGCAATTATCCACCAAGCAATCCATGCCCTAGTGAGTAAAATGATGCAAAACATTTTAAATATACAACAGAGCCCAAATCATAACAGGTACAGGAAAAACTCTTTGGAGAAAGGTTCTCACAGAGAACATTCACCTGCTCAGCATTACGCCCCCTTTACAAAGTAGGACTAGGATTTAGGTGCAGAAGTAAGGAAGTCTCCAGATTACACTAAGACCTGATTTTATTGACCTAAGCACCTTTTTATTTTCATACTTAAAAGCTATTTTCTAAACATCCCATGGAATTAGCTTCTTTTGCCTCAAGAAACAATACAAATAAATCAACGAGTAAGCTATGTCCACCCTTAAGACCTTCTATTGCTCATTCATTTTAATCAAATTTCCCATATTCTTTGACTTTCTATCCCTCATTGCCTTGAGCTATGCATTGCAGCTACTGATGACATACAAATGTTAATTTTGTTCAAATTCAAACACAATAGAGAAGAGCCCATTTTAAAGACTACTTTGCAAACATCACACTTAAAAGAACTGAATTAAACAGACTACAGAAAGGAAAAAAAATAAATTCATTTGAGTGGATCCCTATGTTAGCTCTGTCAAATGATTTTCAGGTTCTTCAAGCCTAAGACACTGATTTCTTTCCTTGAAACTTTAACAGCTGCATATTCTATTAAAACATACATAGAAAGAACTCCTTTAAAAATAAACCAATTGTGAGGCATCCAAAGAACCAATGATAGCAAACTTCATCCATAGTAATTAAGGGTAATCCCCGTGACAGCAGACACACAGCAGCTGTGCAGCAGTTAATGATGCTTTTTGTTCTTCTTTTGTCATTTTTAATATTTATTTTATTCAATTTCCCTTCCAAGCTTTTAAAAGGAAAAAAAAGTTAAGAGTGTAAATTAAAAGTGTAAACAGCTATTTTGTTGGAGAAAAGAAGTAGCAAGAAGTACTGCACTTGTGGTCTGCATCAGTGCTAAGATAAACTGTGCTCCTCACTGAGTTTGCAATAAAAAGCTCAGGTTTTACTTTCTCTTAGATATGTGACCACCAATACTTTGCAGTCACTAATCCAAATACAGCATCATCGTGGTCATCATTTAACCAGAGATCTCCTGCTGGCTCTTGCTGCTTATGTCAGATTTGCAGCTACATAAAAACTCCTGGAAATCATATGGCAAGAACTTAAAAGAACATAAACAATTTGGTAACTGCGGCAAGGCTTAACTTCCAAACAAAGTCTGCTCTACCTCACGCCTCAGGATCATTGAATTAATTCACAAAGCAAACAAGGTGCAATAAGACCACTTCCACCTGAGATGAAACAAAGTTCCCCCACACCTCATCTCACAGACTGCCATTGCTTATAATCTGATCAAATAAAATCCTGTATTAAAAAAACTTGAATTCAAATCCCTTGGATCATTCAACATCACCTGTATGGAATGCTTCTAACACTCACCACAGGCAAGTCTATTATTCTGAGAAGCTTCTCATCACCTCATATTTTCTACACTACTAATTTCACTTATTTACTTTATAACTTATTTTAAAAACTTCCTTTGTTTCTTTTTCTTCTGTACCCTTTAATTTTTCTAGAAAGATTAGCTTTTTCTGACAGTGTGATTCCCAGAGAACATACCTGCTCTTCCAGAATACACATGCAGGCTCCCAAGCATGTTTTTAATAAGAGGGTTCTGACATGGAATAAATTCTGTCCAAGTATGCATTACTTTAATATTTGTGCATTCTTGATGCCTCAAGATGCAAAATCTTCCACCTTTTTTTTCAAATAGCAAAGCAACTGCAACTTCCACCAGTGACCACTAAAGTGAATCTATTGTGGTTTACTGTCAATCCACCTTTTTTAAGCAGGTACAACCAAGATCAAGTCCCCACATTAATTCATTTCAAACCCACTCTCTAACATTGTCACTGGGCATGGAACCATTATCAAGAGGAAAAAGCTTTCTTGCAAGTCACAAAGGTACTGTACATTTATTATAACTAGGAATGTGATCATCATAAATTAACTATCAGTAATCATGACTTTCTTTTTAATTGCTTTTGACTAATGCCAGTTTCCAAGGCATTCTCCCTGCACTTCCAATGGTTGACTGCATTGTTGGATACACAAGAAGAAAAATCAGAACTACGGCTGCAAGGGGGGAAAAAATAACATGAATATTTAGACCTGATCTTGAAACACTGGACCTGTTTCATATGGCTTACACAGCCTATCTTTTAACCCTGAACATGTTAAGTATCAGTTCTTCCTCTGGAGACTCGAAGATCTAGGGTTAACAGCCTCCTGCTTTAAAAATTCATCGAGGTACAAACAAATGGTATTGCTTCCAATGCATATGCATTGCACCAAGCCAAGGGAAAAAAAAACCACGTTACCCCCTACAGGATACTTGGCAATTAACTCCAGCTATGTCAGCAATTTTTTGAAAAATTTCCTAAACATGAGGAAATCTCATCTTCACCGTATGAAAGACAAAGCTACTGCAGTGACTCTTCCATGCATTACAATGTGTGTGTCTTACTTCTTAACCAAGCCGCTAATCACGCAAATTATTGCAACTAATTACATCTGAAGGTCTAATTAATTCTTTCAGTACCACATCATTTAGTACGCATTCACAACACAGCACCTGTTTTGAAAATCCTTGCAGTTAATTTGTTTATAAACAAACACTATTTGCATAAAATGTTTAATGAATGGTTTAACAGTTAGTACAATACTCCAGCTTTGTCTTAGTAGATTTGAGGTCATCGAAGGCCACAATAAATTAATTTTAAACTATACAAATTAATTTAAATAGTATGTGTGAATTTCTCATTAATAAAGAAAACATTTCTAACATGTTAATTAATATCTCTGTAACAGGCCAATTACTGTCTGTACAAGTGCATCCTACAGTCAAACCCAAAAGATTTTATAGGGTTCTACTCTAGTGGACTGAAATATTCCAACTCACACGTACATGGGACACATATACAAGTCACAGTGGCATTCAGAACTTACTTTCAGAAGTCAGATAAGTTTCTTTTACACAACTCATTAACATATTTCAATATTTTTATCGAGTATTTTAAAAACCACTTGGTCACAGTGGTATTCAAAACTTACTTTCAAAAGTCAGATAACTTTTTTTTTTTTACTCAAGAAATTAGCATGTTTCCGTATTTCTATTAAGTATTTTGAAAAACATAGAAGACTGATAGTACATATGTCACTTCTGTATGGAAGATTTAACTGATTTAACCACACCTTCTCTTTATTTTCCCTTTATGCTTGATAATGCTCTTTTCTTGCTTTATAAAAAAATAATATTTTATGCCATTACATGTTCCCTAATAATAGGCATTCTGATTAAAGGATTAAAGCTTGTGTGCAGTGCTCCGACTCAGAAGTGTTATAATTCTCCATACACAATAATGTGTCAACCTGCTTCATGTACAAACTAAAAGAGAACATTATTTCTTACTATCAAACATATTCTTTGCATGAACCATCAATGAAATATGTTTATAGTCCCAAAGTTTGTTTCTGATTTGCAAGCATTTTCACATTTGATAAGTACCTACTGTAAATTTACATTCACTCGTGAACTATTCTTATGCTAGGAAGCTAAGAATTGTAAAATATATTTATATCCTTACCCTTGTGTAGTGTTGCCCCTTAATGCATGTTTTGATGAATTCACATCATTGTACTACACAGCACTAGGTACAGGAGTATCTGTTTCAATAGGGCAAATAAGGAACAAGGGAACTAAAACCAGTGCTCATTTGCTTTTGAATGTGAAATTTACTGTGACTGTAATCACATACCCACCTCAGCCAGACAGTCAACAACAAAATCACTCAGGGAGACCAACAGCCTGTATTTGCTTCCAAAAACACTCTTAAGTATGCATAATCTAATCTTTTTACAGCACTGTTTGCTGTTTCAGAAGTAGGGATTTGCCAACAAGTTTCAAAAGAAAAAAACTGGAAGCGTGATCAAGGACATCACACTGTGAGAAACATCCATAGATATAATCTGAAAACATAAAGACTTATAGTGGGTTGCTGACCTAACATTGGTTACTTAAGAATAATTCTAACTCATTTCAACAGTAGGGGTTTGTTTATTTGTTTTCAATGGATACTTTCACTTTTTTTACTCTTTAAAAAGTTTCCTAACCTGCAGCTGTCACTTGTCAAATTCTAAAAACGTGATTTAGAGACAGGATTTATTCCAATTCCTAAGAAACACAGAACACAGTGTGTTGACACCAACATCAACTATTATTCACAGACCAAAGCATCTTAGCCAGATCAGAACTTGATGCAGACTGGTGATGTCAAAGGAGCAAGAATTAGTTATATAAAAAAAATGTGGCCTATCTGATTAATGTTCTGCTAAGTGCTCCTCAATCCTATCCATTCTCTCCTCGTGTCTCAGACTGTACAACATATAGCTTGAGTCAATTTAGCATGAGTTATTTTTTAAGACTTATCAAACATGCCAAGTGAAAGAACAGTTTTGATATGGACTGTACTTTGCTGTTACACCTTTCTTTCCCTTTACAGTACACAAGTTATGATTCACAGAAGCATTTAAAGTCTTTTCATGAAAACAACTTACAAATATTTTTCCTAAGGAAATTGTTAAAGTTTTTAGCATCCTTTCCCTCATATGCAAAATTTCTTTCATTTCAGAGATCACTCCCTTAATACATAACACCTGTATAGCAATTAATTAAATCTACATTCTCTATTTCCCATTCCCATAACTGCATCTGCATAGGACAGAGAAAACCAGCAATACACATGCAGCTATTTTCAAAATACTGAAGGGAGATGATAATCTTGCTGGTTTAAATGAAGAGCTGAAGGGAGTTACTGTTTGCTGATGAACACAAACATTTTTGCCTACACGGTTTGGTTATGTTCTGTTCTACTGTCGCAAGAGTTAAAGAACCTTGAAGATTTGATATAAACAAGACAGAATTTTAAAGTCAAAGATAAGTTACTCAGGCAGCTGCTGAAGAAAACAAGGCCACAGCTAAACTACAAACAGTTTTAGTGCTGTGTCTAACTTAATAAGTTATTTGAAATATCCCATGCACTGATGTCCAAACTATTCCAAACAAACTTCCCTCCTTTTTCTCCTCTCCCTAAGCAATGGTTACACTGTACTCCTGAGATGGCTCTCCTCACATTAAGAATCACTGGTATTTCACAAATAAAGGAGATCACCATGTGAAAAATTATCTTTTAAAATGGAGTTTAATTTGCATATAAGGAACAGGAGATTTATGATGAGCAACACAGCGCAGCACTGCATCTGCCTAGTATCAGTCGTAATTTAGATTGTTTGTGACCGATCTTAAATTCTAAAGCATGGAGAAGATGAAGTGCTCTGTTGCTGTGTTATTGTCAGGAGTCTAAGACTTACCAGAGATTTATTAGTAATCTTATCACAAACATGTCTCAAGTTTTTGCTTTTAATATGTGCCAAGCTCCTCTGAGGAATTTTCCTCACTGCAATTATATTTCTCAATGCATGCATTCTGAAGCTTAGTTGATTTCCTTCCCAAAATAAAGCGACCTATCATTACACTACAGTAGCTCTGCTACATTTTTCCTCTGCTACTTAATAATCAATGTATTCATCATTAAAATCTGAGCCCTGAAGCAATGGTTTTTAGCATATTCTAATGACTAGCGACTTGCAAATTACATTGACCTTTCATGTACATTCTGTAAGCACCTTGTTCTAATGTGTACTGTATTTATAGTTTGCCAATACAAACTAGCCAAAGATTGGATAATTACTGTAATCTATTAGCTCGATTGCTTCCCCTGCTCATTTGTAGCAGGTGCCATGTAGACCATTTTCAAAAGCTGGCCTATCTTTCATCTCCTGCAAGCCCAGAAAGTAAGAAATGCTTCATCTCCACAATATACACACTTCCTAATATATGAAGAACACCCCAACTCAACTCAAGGATATTTCAGGAATAAGGAATCTTCTTTACTATTAGTGTCATAATGCTATTTGTGACTGACAAAAAACACAGCTCACTGAGTGTAAACTTTGCCTGAAAAATGTCAAGCCAAGCTCCATTTTCTGCCCCTTACCCTGACTTCCAAACAGCATTTAATAGGAACTGCTTACTTCTTTTCTTAGAAGGATAAAATGACACTTTTCTTAAAGTACAGAACTTTTTTTTAAGCTGCAAGTAAACATTTCAAAGAAAGCTTTAAATGCTTTTTATAAAGGCACACAGTTGCAACTTAAGAAACACACATGGAAGTATTAACTCAAGTCTCTTTCTGTTGACAGTCCATTTCAAGACAGTTATGGATAGATAACATTACAGACACTGGTAATTAAAACAACACTAATTTTGTCTCAGTGGCTGCGCTTTGTTGTTTGAAATCATCTATCATGGCCTTCATGCTTCACACAATGAGGAGACATTTGTCTCCTCACATTCTGCATGGTCAACACTTTTGCTAATATCCCAGCATACCTGGGTGCTGCTGCACTCTTAAAGAGGGAGTGATGCTTTTTCCCACCCAAAAAAGAACCTATCAAATAAGCTGCTTTGAATGTGTACTTTGAGAAATTCATTCTTTTGGCTTACTATTTTTCAGAAATTACATTAATGCCTTTTCTTTAAAATGGTTAATATTAACTCTCTTCATCACCTCTGAACTGAGACAGCATCAGTTTAGCACAGAAACCTCCATGCTGCACAGGAAAAAAGAGACATACTGAATTATAAACATATATTCAGAAAAAAAAAAAAAGCCTGAAATGCCTGGCTCCATATACTACTGATTATTTTGCATGCATTAGTTTAATTGATTTATGGACACTAAATTTTTCTTCCATGTACTTCTTAATATTCTTAAACATCATTTATTTAAGTATTAAGAGAATTACAGCACACAGATGCTTTATATTTTGACCATAAAAAAAAAGGCAGAGAAGGCTCATAACTCATTAGGGAGGATGAAGGACTCAGACATTATTTTCAGATTAAACTTGAACATGGTTACAAAGTAAACCAAAGCAGTCAGGAGAGATTTCAAAGGGTTGTTACTGAATGACACAAGACAAACAGGCAAGATCATTTCACATGGAACTGAATTCACCAAGGCCACAAAACAAAGAACTGTTGAGTTGCAGAAGAGGTCTGATGTTACAGAACTGGAGATGCAGAGAGGAGCCCCATCCTGCAGAACCCTGCATGGATTAACCAGTGCCCAGCTGCTTCTGCTCAGCTCTCCATGCAGCCTAGAGTAAAGCTGCCATCACTCCCTAACTGCAGAAAAATGCAGCAGAAACTGAATATTCTAAAAGTTTATCATCTCTAAACTCAATGTTGTTTACCTTCTAAAGGCTTTCCTTTAATTAAGAGGAATTTCACAGGGGCCCAGTTAAAAAGTGGAGGTGAAATCACAGGAGCCTGGCTGCTCTCTCCAGGAGGGTGTGAAAAGCAGAGACACAGACAGGCAGCCCTCAGCTTTACACAGAAAGGAACCCTACTGCAACACTGGAAAGGTGGCATCACCAATTAATAAAAATTTTAATTTTATCATAGTGTTATAAACATAAAAGCTTTGTTTAGAAAAAAACACTAATTTTCAATTTAAAGCCTTTTCAATGGAGCCTAAAACAGAAAAAGTTTAGCAACTCTTCCATCTGCAACAAAATTCAAATGTTCACAGTCTAAAACTTGTTAAATTCCTGTCCAAAAGTTACACGAGCACTGCACGAAGACAGAAACTAAACAAGCACTTGGAAAAAACAAAACAGCAAATAATTCAGGAAGCATTAGCAAAATAAAGATTTCTTTTCACAGCCTAATGACAATCCCTCAGATTTAACAGAGCTCCAACTACCTACCCAGTGGGAAAAAGCAGGAACCTCTCAGGATTTAAGTTTCTACAGCTTTACAAAAAGATTTTGCTGGCAACAAGTGTTTTTTTCCAGGTGCCAGAGACAGAGCTGTCAGTCTGCAGGTTGGTCTGGGGCAGGTTGTTCCCTTGCATGCCTGAAGCCCTGGGCTCCTGGCTCCACAAGGTACAGAGGGTCAGCTCAGTGTAACTCCACTGCTCTTCACACTGGGAATTCTTCAAAAGGATCAGCATTGTGCTTTTATTGAATGGGACAGGGTTTTAATTGCAGTGTTTTATAGCAAGGCTGCAGAAAGCCAATGGCATATGAAGTACTATAAACTAGGAAGTGTCCCACTAACTCAGTAATACGAAGTTTCTCCTTTATTCTAATTTTCAGATACCAGCAAAGCAACAGGAACAAGTTGCATCAATGTTATTTCTAAGATATAAGTGAAAAAAAATGAAATTACTTAAAGCAAGCTATATAGACCATGCAAATTTTTTTCTGTGCCCTTTTATAAACCTTCTAAAGATTGGTTTTTAAAAGATAACTTATCAATGGACACTTGCATGAGACACAGGAAGCAGAGTCCACAGAAGGAAAATGCTTGTTCCCAATAACTATCCCTGCAATGAATGAAGCAGCACAATTGTTTTCCCTTTCCATAACTCATTTGCATGAATTTACTTTTTTGCCTTAAGAGGTTGTTGTAATGTGTGTTAAAACACACAGTGCAATTTTAACTCCATAATATCACGAAAGAAATACAGTGTTAGTATAAAGTGTAAAAATATGAGCGCTGTTAAATTCTTTGAACGGAAACAACTGCACAGCACTGCTCAAAAGCACCACCCAAAGGTAGAAGGGATGTAAAGACAGTCACAGAATTGTCCTTTTTTTTTTAATTTCAGCAAAACCTGAATGTAAAAAATGACAGTGCAGTGAAACTTGACAGAGGCTTTTGATGGAAGTCACTGATTTCCACAGCTGCACCTGTAGGAAATTGATGATAATGCTGTCTAAACCATTCATTATGATTTGGAACTTTACTCAAATGAGCACTGGATTTATAAATTTGCTAGACATGTGTTGTAGATAATATGACAAACTACTGTTTTCAATTGAAAATTCCTTTGACCTAATTTCATAAAAATCATGCAAAACTGGGATTTATTTCTAAAGTATCCTGAAACAGCTGAAGCTGTATTTTTGGAACAGCCTGCACGGAAGTAAAATATATTCGTAGGAAAAATTCAGCTATCAATTGCACACCTTCATTAGAATGATGAAGAAAGAGGATAAGACTTTTTCATATTGCCAAAAATCAGTTTCTTCTTAGAAAAAAATATTTATCTGTCTGCTAATCATACTTGCAGTATTTCCAAGGCTGAAATAAGCAATAACACAGCTTTTAAAAATATATATGGGCATCAAATTTGAGTATAAAACATGGGATGCTAATCATGAACTGTTAACTGGGCATACATTTTGATGGAATAATCATTTTAACAGCCTATTAGCCAGATACTTTAAATGTGAGGAATTTGATACACTCTTGTTCTTGTACACTGCATTACACTAATAGAAAGCAAATTAACATATTATTTCTTTAAACTTTTACAAAAATACTCCAGACATAAGGAATTATAATGCTGCCATAGACTGGATTTAAGTAGGGTAATTTGCTGGGGGATGGTTTTGCCCTTTTTTTACTGACATTCATTGCTCACAAAGAAAAGTTGAGCAACAGGGAAGTGAGAGATGCCCTGAAACCCCAACTCACTGGAGCTCAGCCCCAGCAGTGTCAGGACAAGAGAGCACCTGGCACAGAACACACCTCTCACCTGCAGCCACAGCTACACAAACACCTTCCACAGGAACACTTTTTCCTCCTAAAGTTGCCTTTGTCTGTGTAAGTGATTAGAGCCAAAAGCATGCAGAATGATTATTTATTAATGCAGGAAGGATGCAGGGTAGAGCTCTCTGCACACGTCTGTTGGAAGAATACAAAAATGAGCTAATTTACAAAACTCCCTCATCAAAGAAACAAGACTTGTAGTAATTCTGCTCTTGTAAGTGTGCCTACACTGTGATTTTACCACCAACTGGATAATTTCTTCCTGGTTTTTATTTCTTTTTGTTGAGGAAGCCAGTGAAATAACTAGTTATTAGGATAAACATAACGCTGAATAGCAAAATTGGGTTTTCACAAATGTATTGTAACATAAAATCACAGTTCTGCCTGAGAAATATAGTGAGGTTTGTTAAATCCACAAAGGACTCTTCAGTATGTTCCCTTTTTCTTTAAGCCTTGATACATTCTGCAAAGAAAACTTAAAGAAGGTTTTTAAAGAATATTTGCATAGTGTGATATAAGGTCCTGGTACTTCAGATTTTACAGACTCTTCAAAATGGGAAGAGACTTCCTTTTGTCAAAGGAACTTAGTGTTTTTAAGTGAAAATCCCCTCTAAGGCAGGACATCTGCAGGAGGAAAGCTCAGGGCCCAGGATTGCACCTGTAAGGATGCTAAAGAATGCTCAGGCAGGACCTGCAGGAGGTCAGAGGCCCCTGAGCCTTTCCCTCAATAGGAGCCAATGTCACATTGCAAAAACATTAACTGTGCAAAGGGGGAAGAAAATGAGTATACCCCAAGCTCCTTCTGTCAGGAAAATTCCAGACAACATTAGAGACCTTCCAGTACTGTGGTGTGACCTCTCTCCCACCCATGCACCTGCTGCAGGAGGCAAATCCTTGGTTCCCACTTTGCAGAGAAAGCAGCAACACTTCACTTTTAAATGTCATAGTCCTGTCCCACCACCCTAAAACCTCAGCATATTCCACAATAGCATGCCTCAAGTTTAGATCAAACAAGGTTTACAGACTCTATGAACATCACTTAGAGGAAAGGGTGCAGAAGGAAACAGAGAGCTCCCCACAGCTTCACTAAAATCAAGAGATTTGGCAATGGGAGACTGTTCCAAAAGAATTAGTAATTCTTTAAAAAGCAGTGAACTACAGTTTGAAACAAGCACATATATTCCACATGGCCTAGATGCCACAGGAATTCCCTCCACATTAGACTGACCTTAGCAGTTTATTGAAGGAGCAGGGATCCTCCTCTGGCAGCCAACAGACACCTCTCACTGCAAAGCATATGCTCACTTGTCCACAATTGTTACCTAACTTGTGCACCAAAATCCCTTTCATATGGTATCATTAAGGAAATTCACAGGACAGTGACCCTCTAAGAGTATGCACCAATTTCAGCCATTAGAAAAACAAATCAGGAATTAAATTACTTGCAACTTTGAGCTTTCTCACCCTTTGAAGGACAATATCTAATTACAAAATGAAACAGTTCAAACAGAGATTTCTGCCAAACCTCAAGCCTGCTTGGAATTGTTACAAGGTGGTCAGTCTTTTGTAATAAAGAGTTCAAATGCCCTGTTAGAAGTACCCAAGAAGTCACATTCCCACAGGATTTCAAGCAGATATTCCCTTCAGTTCACTCATTTACAAAGTGTCATTCAGAAAAGACTGTATTGCCACTAATAATAGAATTGTTCAATATCATACTACCTAATAATCTGAGGTCCCTTGCAACATATTTATTAAAAGTTAGCTTAAAATTTACTGGATTTGATACTTTGAATGTTCCTGAGCCTGGTTCCTCTTACCTGCCCTTTCCCTTTCTGGCTGACTCTTTTTAATTCATAAGCTTTTCATTAGAAGTCAGCCCAAACAGGAGCCATGCCTCCAACTTGATGATGCTGATTCAAACCTACTTTGATTCCAGACTTCCATGAGGAATGCTTTCAGTACTCCTACAGGATTTGACTAACAACTTCTGACAAACTCAAAGATTCAGCATCTGGGAGTTCATTATCTCCACCAACACACGAGCAGGAGCTCAGTGTAACACCCTTGTCTTCAGCTCTGAAAGAACACTCAGGCATGTCTAGCAGAAATAATTGAGACAGGAGATCATAACACCAGCACACATAAGCAGGTGAGTTAAAAAGATCATCAGGACTCCCTTATGACTCCCTTTGTGATGGACCTTAGACAGTGGGGAGAACATCCTGTTCCTCAGCACAGGACAAGTGTCTCAGATGGCATCTCAGTCTTTGCCTTTTCAAATACATCAGTGTTGGCACCTGACACTGGTACAGGCCGTGTGGTGCTCAACTTGGGGACCAGTGATTATTGCTCAGCTCTCCTGTAAGTCACTCATTTGTTCTTAACAAGTTTGTGAATTGAGGATACCCATGGCAGAACCAGCCACGCTAATTACAGGTGGGTATGAAAAGTTATGAGATGGCTGGTGAGAAGTACTAAAGGTAATACAGGCAGCAGATAGATTTTAAGAAAAAAATAATGACAGGAACAAAACATTTTAAACTCCTGAAATAATAGAAGATAACTCCTGAAGTAATAGAAGATTTAAATCTTTGCTCTCTAACTGGGACATTTTACTCTTATAAAATAAAATTAGATGAGGCTGGGGAGCAGTCTTCAACCAAAGCATATTTTCATCATCAATGATCAACACCAAAACTCATGGAACACAGTGCTGGGAGAAAATTCCATCAGCAGGCCTCCAACAGGAGAGGGAAGTGGGATGAGCATCTGTGGCTGTGCATTCATTCATACCTTTCATACACCTGCAGGAAAGCAGGTAGAAAGGAAAACCTCTAAAGGAGCTTGCAATGTTGAAACTCCACCAAGGCCCCCCAAGTCTCCACTCCAATGGCTGCACCAGCCTGTTAACCTTAGAATTAACTGACTTGCACTGAGGATTAATCAAGAAGTACAAATAAAATGCAAAAGGTAAAGAGGCAAAGAGAGGAGGAGGGCTTAAAAAAGAGAAAAGCTATTTCAGAGGAAGAGATGCCCAACCTATCAAGGACCAAGTACCCAGGGGTAGGCAAGAACAAAAAAGATTCCACCTGACTGAGTCCAAAAGAATCATAGGCCTGAGTTCAGGCACTGAAAAGCAATAAAGCAATACCTACAAATTGATCAAAATTTCCCTCACATTTCATTCAACCATTTTATTTATCGCTGGTTCAAAATTACTTTTCGTGAGTTGCTTTTGAAAACTGGTGATATTCCAGTTCACAAAGTAAATTTCACAAAATAAGATTATTATGTATTTTATTTTTTAATTCTTAACTCATTTGCACTGCTTTTTTTTTCAAAATACAATTAAAGTATGTGTTTGACCAAATGGACATAATGTTTTTTCTTCTTGAGTTCTGTAAACATGACAAAAAAATAAATATGAGGCTAAGAATGTCTTCTCTATTAGTAATTAAGTAGTAGACTCCTTTTGCATAAATTAAAAATTGCAAAATCTAAAATCTCATTAAACAGATAAAAATTGCACTGGCTTTATAAGCCAATAAATAAGATCAGAATGGGGTGATTTTTTTATTATATGCATCTTCTGTTCCCAGCATTTCACATGTTCACAATATTTTCCCCAATGTATTGACATGAAATCACTCTGGCAGGGGGAGTGGAAGAGGTGTGAAGATTATTGCTACCATGTGTATGTGAGGGGGTAGCAGCACACAAACAGTTTCCAGTCATCCAAGAGGACCAACACTTAGCACCATTTCTAAAATTACTATAAATAAAGAAATATCCTGCCATGGATCACACACCACATACCCACAGCTCCTGTTTTACTGGGGAAAACACAGCACACACTACTGCACGAGAAAAACAACACAGATCTTTGGGATCCCCTTCTCCTGCAGTGTGGAGAAAGGACTTGAGATTTCTGATTTTATTTAAACCTGTAACTTGCAGAATCCATTGGCTCTCCTTGTACTAAAAGCTATGGATCTGCCCTTTTCTCCTCTGTACTTTTAACATAATAGGTATTATTACCCATAACTTTTTATTTTAAAAGAATTGTGCAGCCAGGAAAATGAATGAATTTAATTAGCAATGCAGTGTGAAAAAAATCATTAGAGCAAGAGCCTGGAACACTACGTATTAAAAAATAAACAAAGGCTATTAAAAACAGTTTTTAAAAGTGTCATTCTTTCTTCAATTCTTAAAATGCAAGTAACCCAAACACAGAAACAACAGAATGATACGTAAACAACTCTAGTTACTGGAAAAAGATGGCCTAGGAAGATGCTAAATGACTGACTGGATCATTTAACTTTAAATCTATACTTTATGTGGCAATGTGGAGAGGTCATTTGATTGCTATGCATAAAAAATTTAGAATTCTAATATGATCTAAAAGTTTCACCTTCATAAGACACAATTTTCATAATAAAATTGTATTTAGTGGCATTCATACATATCTGTCACCTCAGTTTTACAGTATTATATTTCTATGGGCTGTCAGCTGGGCATTATAGAAACAATTATTTAAAAACAGAGCTGAACTTTCTTCCTTTATACTTTACAAATTCTCTGGTTTGCTTCACAGCTGTAAAATGAAAATATGCAGGCTCAAACACGGACTGTGGGTTGTTGCACAGAATTCTTTCACCACCTAGAAATCAGCATTTTCACCTGTATTTTTTTCATCAAAAAGGCGTTCTCAGCAACAGGCTTTAGGTTCCATTCACTGCACGTGGACATTTACACTGAGTCATTATTCAGCTTCTGAGGATTCAGAAAGAGATTTTTGTATTTTCACTTATGATTTCACATCATGAACAACCACATGGTTTCCTCTCCAGCAGCATAAAAAGCCTCCTCTATACTCAAGAGGAAAATTTAAACCAAAATTTGTGGCCTCTGAAGATTTCTCATTAGAAGAAAGAGGTACATGGCCTGTGTATTTTTGCTGTGAAAAAGCAGGTGTAATTCTTAACTCCAGATATATGGGAGCAGTTTCTACCAAAATGTACAAAAGTGCTTCCAGACATAATTTGGCCTTGCTGATTAGGCTGTAATCTACTGAAGTCCTGACTCAAAATTGCTTTTCAAAATACTCTTATTTACTTCATTATTTGGTTAAAACAGTATACTTGTCAAGTACTTCTTTTCTACTTTTTTTTTTTAAATCCAGAAGAATGCTAGTAGATATCACAGCTACACAGTCACCAGAACAGCTGGTTGTCAACAGGGTTGGGAGGGAATGAAGTAAAACCAAAGGATGGGAAGTGGCCATGGAAGATTATAAGTGAGGGCAGAGAACATTGTATAGAATATGTCAAAGATCAGACTTGATTTCTTCATGTGCTCTTGAAACAAGCACTATTTCAAAGTTGAAATATTTAAGCTGAGATTTTAACAAAGCCCCTGTTGATACTTTAAATAAAGACAACTAAAAAATCAAATAGTTTCCAAAATTATTTACTGTCTCACTCACATAACTTCATTAGTTGTTATTTAAGATGGGGTTTCTTTTTTTTCCTTTTTGTGGTGATGCACTTTGTAATGAAGTCATACAACATTCTGCAGCGTTTCCCAGCCTTAGGCTTTATTGTGTAAGACATTTCAGACTCTTTAACTTTTACTGCTGGGAATGTTCCCTATTGATTTCAAAGGGATTACTTGCAGAAGTAACTACAAGCAGAAGGATTTGCAGAAGTGGAATCCCAGACATGCTTTCCCACCCTTTTCCACTGGAGACACCAGAAAGGAATCTAGAGTTTGAGAAACATCATGCAGGAGGGCTAAGATGTTACAGAGAACACAAATTTTAAGACAACCATGCTGCAGGCCAAGGAGTGCTAGGCTAGAAATTACAGATTTTACCAGGGAATAATGAGATAGCAAACAGGTAAGAAAGACACAGCTTAGTGGAAATTAAATGAGAACCAGATTTACCCATAATGTTTAGCAGTCAAACTAATGAAGGATTTCATTTAGCAGCACTCCTGACAATCAAAACTCACACATCTCATTTGGCAGACTGCACAGGTTTCCTCTGCAGTCAAAGGGGAAAATTTTCCTCGTGAGAGCACAATTTTGAGTCTAGAGCTTGGTAATGGGGTTACTGCAGACAGATGTCAGCAGAGCCTTCCCATCCCCAGTCTCTCAAAGAAACCCAGGAATCTCCCATGTTTTAGCCTAGAGACGTCAGGAATATCCTGCAGGACCACCTCTGGCCCATCTACTTCCCCCTGCACTTTCATAAATATTAAACTTGCCTGTGGCTCCTCTCTGGAGAACCTGCTGGAGCCTCACTGTGACAGAGCATGGCCAGTTCTGTGACCAGTGCACCGAGGAACAAGCTCAGGTTACCAGGAATGAAACGGAGACCAGGCTAAACTGCATCCACCACAACATCTCCTACCTGTGTTATTGAGTGGACACAAAATATTTCATTGGTTTCAGACTGTCAAGTGTTAAGGATTTATTTCACATAAATTTTGCTTAAAATAAATTTCAGTTTTCTGAAGTGGGTGGGGCCCAGGTTTTGTAGGGTCTGTTTGCATTCCCATGCAGGCACACTGGCAGTCCTCAGCATGGAGCAGATTTCCAGGAGATGTGTCCTCCTCCCTCTCCTAATCAACAATGCCACAAAAAGCCATCTTGCAAAATATTTCAGACCCTTGGATGAAGGGCATTAGTCAAAGTTTTTTTCTCAAACTAACTGTGAGAAAATTAGCAGAATAAAGATGGTCCTTTCTCTTGCCCACTATTACAGAAAAGATGTACTTCATATTCCACAGCTTGAATCCATAGTGGGGCAATGACAAAGAACCAACAGCAAAGAAAATATTTTGGAGGAGCATTAGTTCTCATGATTTTATACATAATGCCACCAAATCATAGTTCAATCTTCTTATTTGCAAGTGAATGACCTCTATGTAAAAGTACAATTCATATGTGAGCTGAAAAGAAAATATCTTTCTTCAGCATTCCCACTATTAGGCAAGCAGATGGCTCAATCTAAATGACCATGTGAAAGAAAGGAAAAAAAGACCAGCACAGATCAATATCCTCACCATGATTCCTGCATTCCAATAAACATCAAACCATCAAGAGCAACAGCAGAGAGAAAAAGAGCATCAAAATATCATTTTAGGAAAAACAGTAAATAACTGAAACCAATCTGAAAACAAACAACCAATAGATTTAATAAGAAAAATGTAAACAAAAAACAAACAAGCTTCACTCTTAACATCAGTGCCTGCAGTTATCCTGAATGTAAGCAACAAAATAAACCACCCCAAACCCAGTGTATCATATACACATACCACAGGGGGAGAAATATCAAAAAGAAAGAAAAAATATTGCTTCTCTATAAATGAGTCGCTGTATTTCTGTGGCTGGGTAGTTGTTTAGATTTTTTGGTGAGATTTTGGTTTTGTTTGGTTGGTCTTGTTGGTTTGGGATTTTTAATTGCAGACAAGAAATAAGAATTTCTTAATTTTCCGAGGGGCAAAACATACCCTTTCAGGAACCTGAGAGAGCTGCAAAACTATTTATCCCTGCACAGTAAGTATTAGTACCTGCTCCCAGAAAATAAGTACTCTGTAGGTATCTGTCTTACAAAGAAAACCAAGACCATCTCACCTTCCTCAGCCTTTCCTCCTCCAAGCTGAAGCCACAACCAAAGTCTCTTTGGAACTACTGACGAGGATCAGAAATCCAGGACATGCATCTGCTACACAGATTGAGTGCAGTCTAAGATATAATCCAGAGACTTAATAAGGCACATAAGTCATCCTCTAGTGGAATTTACTGGTAAACCTCACCTGACAAAGCATGCAGTTATGGAGGAAATAGGAAGATGAAAAGATTAATTTTAAAAGATATTGCAAAGTATTTTACATAGATATTTTGGGCCGGGGCACATGCACTTGTCACTGTCCAGCACTCAGTAAGGAACTTCCACTGGTCATGTCTTGTACTAAAAACGGCTTTCTTCCCAAAATACTTAAGTGAAATTCTGCCAAAGAAAGCTGAATTTCAGACTCCTTAAAAGGTTCCAAAGGCAATTCCTTGCTGATCAAGTTATTAAAGGTTGAATAATCATCTGGGCAATCAAGCAAGCCAGTAGAAAGCATCTTAACCACTGGCTGTGCAACTTCTCCAAGTTTGTAGAGCAGAATGTCAGATACCTGGCTTGAGAGGCAGCAGCCCAAGAGGCACATCCAGAGACCACACAACAGCTCTGTGTGACCCTGACAGAGCTGTCCTAGGCTGTGCAGCATTTGGAACTAGAGCTTGCATCCAGGACAACCACGAGAGTAAGGTTGTCTGTACTTTGACACAGAACACAAGGGAAACTCTGTTGCTTAAAATCAATGGGTTTTGGAATAGATACTTGATTAACCATTTCTATTTACTTTAATGAAAGTGAAAAAAAAACCCATAACATTGAGAAATTTAAATTCCTATGTTGCAACTTTCATCCCTGTTTATTTGACCACCTTCTACTAGGAACTTGTATCTCTACTAACTAGACTGCATTGTCATTCAGAGATCTGAATGAAGCAGGAATTCACAGAGCTTAGTCTAAGCCCAGAATGATCAATTTACCAAGGTGACACTTCTCCATACACATGCCCATGGATAGAAGTGTGGGCTGGTTGATGAACATACTTGATTTTTCAATTTTCAAAAACAGGACACATTAGCTGCATGAATTACATTATATTATAAAGAATTATGAGTTATTTTAAAAGCAGGTCAATTATATACTATTCATAATTTCAGTCATTTAAACAAAGTTATCCTTAAAGACATATTTAGTTTCTTATTATTCTTTCCAAAAATCCCAAAAGCCTCCATTAATAAAACTAAGAAACAGAATTCCATCATGAAGCCCAAATGTAAAAAGATCAGCCTACTGACTGTTCCCATCACAGCTGAATATTTTAATACTTTCTAGGACACATTTGGCCATTACAATTTTGGGATCGTATCTTGCCATTTAAAACAAGGACAGTTTGTAAAACATGAAAAAACCACAACAGACAGCATTGCTAAACAAACACTTTGAAAAGCTCTTAGCATAAAACATCCTGCAAATCCCACGCACCCCAATACAAACATCTGAAAATAGCCCTGGCTCAAGATCCTCTAAATCTTTTCTAACCCATGGTTTTATAACCCTGTAAATTTTGAATTTTATTTTAGAACACCAGACAAATGCATTGTATTTCCACTGTTATTTGCATTTTAAAAAAAAATCTGGTCAAAAGAGCCAGAAGTATAAATTACGCCAGAAGTATAGAATTGATCAAATGCAAATTTTAACGCTGCTTAAAAAACAACAGTAAATTTCATTTTATAAACATGAAAATGGAACATAGAGCAAATTAGAGTGGATTAACCTGGTTTTTAAAATTGAAACACCACAGAGTTTTGGAGTTCACCAAACCACTCTTATGTGTAATCTCTTTGGCTGCATTTAACCTGAAATACAGAGACTTAAAAAGGCCTCAAAAGCTGACTTAAGTAAACTGACTTCCTTAAGTCTGAGAAGAACTTAAAGCTGAACTCTATTTGCTAGACAAAAAAAATCCCTCACGTTTCTAATTTTGTTCCAGCAGTTCATACACTATGTATAATATTTAAACATGCTCTAATTCTTATGTGTCAAAACAATCATGTTCATTAATATTTCCATTGCCTGCACTACTTTCGATGTATAATTTTATCAGAACCATTCCCCAGCTGCTTGGTTCTCATCAAGCAACTCAAAAGAAATGGGAATCAAAATTTGCAACCACTGTATCTGAATTACATATTGATATAAGCAGCGATTAACTAAACCTGTTCAGAGACTTGAGGAAGACAAAAAACAAGGAGTAGATAGAAAGGGAAAATCCCCAATTTACATAGATGGGGGATATTAATAGATATATATTAATATATATAATACTCCACATGCTTGTTATATATTTAAGATAATACTTCACAGACTTCTTATATATTTAAGAAGTGTTTGAAATATTGCTAATATTTTTTCTAGCATGGAGAGAATTTGTTTGCCCTAAGTCTTCTTTTTCCCTCTCAGAAATAAAAACCCCATCCCAGCAGGGTGTGGCCTGTCCCATGGCCCTCCCTGTCCCATGGCCTAATGCACTTCTATTTCAAGAGAGGAAAAAACTAAGTTTGCAAGCTTTCCATTGACTTTTATGAAATCTTGCTCGCTCTCTGTTCTTACCAGTTATGTTAATTTAGGGATATCCAGGTTGAAAAGCCAACACAGGAACTCTGAGAAAATTTAAAAAAAAAAAAAAAGAACCTAAACATCTGGCAAAGTACCAAACAGCTATTTTCTAAGGAATTCCCCAGGCTGACTAACAACTTTTTAAGTCAGTCAATGCCACATATCTCCAAACTCACTGCATTTTACCTCAGAGGTGTTTAATATCGTTCACCTTTACATTCTCATCAAAATAAACATTAAGATTAGTGGAATTATGGCAAACTGGAAAAAAATTTATGTGTTTTCAGCTAGATTTGTGAACAGACATTAGAGCAAACTCATCAATACAGGAAGTAAATGAAAAGATTTACCTAAACCAGAGGCGGTTTAAACCTGAGCTGTACATTTTGCATGTCCCAAGGAAAAAAAAAAAAAATCAGACAGTATGCAAAGTATCCTGGCACTCACAGAGCAAAATCTCAGGAGCTCTGGGATGGTTTTTCACTGAGGAAATACATGGATTTACACACTCAACCAGCAATGAAACAGCAGCACCATATGACAGAGACTGAAAGGTGCAGAGCTACAGAACATGTTTGGGGAATGCTGTAAATGATTCTGGAACTCCACTGGAAACATCTCTACAGACTAGAAGAAAAGATACACTCTAGAAAATATATGTGGTATAGGTAAACTCCCCTGAAATACTGAATGATTTAAGGTTTTGGATTTCCCCAGACCCACACACACACACACCCCCCCAGATCTTCCAGCTGTGTCAATGCCTGTGGAGTGAAGCACTAACTGCTCTCTTTCCCTGATATTTACTCCCTGGTATTTGAACAGAAAAGCCAAAAGTGTGCTGGTTTGGGCTGGGACAGGGTTAATTCTCTTCATAGCTACTGTGGGGCTGCAGTTTGGATTCGTGCTGAAAACAGTGTTGAAAATACAGAGATGATTTCATTATTGCTGGGCAGGGCTCACACAGTGGCAAGGCCATTTCTGCTTCTCCCAGCACCCAGGCAGTGAGTGGACTGGGGAGGAGCAGGAGTTGGGAGGGGACACAGCTTGGACAGCTGACCATGACTGACCCAAGGTGTATTTCACACCATATCAAATAATTTAGGTTGGAAAAGACCTGTTAAGATCATTGAGCCCCAGCTGCATGCTGGAAATGTGGGGAGAGGAGGTGATAGAGAGAGGGGACAGCACGGGAGGGGCTGTGCTTGCCTTCCCAAGCCCCTGCTGTGTGGGATGGAGCCCGGAATTCCTGGAGAAGGCTGAACCCCTGCCTGCTGCCCATGGCACCTAGAGCATGAAACCCTTGCTTTACTTGTGTGTGTGGCTTTCACTTTACCCTTTACACTGCCTTTACCTCAGGAGCTCTCTCAATTCTCCTGCTCTGCTCCTCTCCCTGCCCCACGGCTCTGCAGGGAGGGAGCAGTTGGTGGTGCTGAGCTGGGGTTCAACACTGACAGGCAGAACTGCTGATAAATGGTTTACACTACAAAGTGAAACACACTGGAACTTCTCAGTCCTGACCTGTCAGATTCCAAAATTTAAAAAAAAAAATAAAAGAAAATAAAAAACCCCAAAATTGAGCCAAGTGACACATGGAGATTTGATTCCCCACCTCTCTCCCACGGTGGGCAGTACTGCCAGACACTCAGACTTCTGAGACAGCTTAAGAAGGAAGATTACCAGAGCTTTTGCTGTTTCTAGGAAGTTTTCTACTTATTCTCTCTCTCTGGAGGTTTTCAATTGTTTGTTCTTTAATCTAAAGATGAAAATCATCCAGATTGAGAGCATATTTTTTTCTGTGGATAGGAAAACACAACAGAGGCACGACCTTTGCTTGAGGGGCTCACTACACACATTCCAGGCAGCTCTGATCATATTTCACAACCCTGGAAGTGATTGTGATGTCCAGAACACTGAATTATGTCATTAATTAAGGAATGGGGCAGGAGGTAGCTGATTATAAGGGAGAGAGACTCTGTACTTACACAAAACTATTTTCATAATCAGTGATGATAGAAAGGGAAATAAAGAAAAATTACCTTGTGCTTAATACAAGTGTCCTGGTATATTGTTTTAGAAGATTGTTCTGTGTGTAGAGGTTGCTATTTAGCTCAGTGGTTAGCCAAAAGCAAAGTAAAGATTTTACTCATCTTGCCTTTGCACAGAAAAAATAAAAAGATACAACAACATTTTTGCTTTGGATAGCAAACTTCCTAATTTCTCTCAAAGGACATATGAGAAAAAGGTAGGATAAGGCCCATGATCCATTTAATTATTTTTTTTAATGTTGATTTTACCTGAAACAAAATGTGCAGTACCCAAATGCAAGCACACCCTTTCCTAGAGTATCAGAGATTAGTTCATTAATGGGTTCAAGGAACTGGCCATGCATCAGCATAACATTAGAGGCTAACTGATTTTCCTCTGTAAGCCACTTACACAACTGAGCATTTGCAAATCATCTCAAGATGCATGTCAGAAACAGAGATGACAGTGTTAAAGAAATACATTTTTCATTTTATTCTATTAGTAATACACACTACTGAATGCTACAGAGTCCAGACAATGAGAGATTTTTTTAAGCAGCTTAGCAAGCCAGGACACACATTACCTACAAGGTATCTGATTTCTTAGCTGTGTAAAAAAACAAAAAAAAAACCCAAAAATAAAAACCCCACAAAATACAAAACAAACTCATTGATATGAAGCAAAACTGCCATAAGAGAGCAAGTGCTTAAATACTTGACCAAGTCAGAGCCTTAAAATAAGGAAATCAAGGATATTGCACAAAACAATCACTGCTGTGCCTCTCCACACAAGTGTCAGAGCAGCCACTGTGTAATGTACACAGACACCCAGTAGGATTTCTAAGTTCTCTCAGGTAAAACTCACAAGGTTGCAAAACACTCATGATTTCTAAAAACAGAGAAGTAAATAGGCTACAGACAAGCAGAGTTTTCTGTCTCTTCCAGTATTTTTGCTTGCATCAGGCACCAGAGAAATACACATGAGATTGCTGCAGGAACTTTGCATTCCCATATGAATGAAAAAATCCCTTCCCAGCCACCTTTCAGAAAGCTGAATTCCAAAGTGACCCTAAAGACAGGGCTGACTGGCACTTTATCACTTATTCATAGAAAAAGAAGCTTGTGAGAGACTCTTCACAAGGTGAAGATGGGCGACAGCAAGACCCGCCAGGAACAAGTGTCTGAAACTGCAGGTACTCAATTATTCCTCTGCAAGAGCCACACCAACAAAACTGGAAGCACATTAACATCATGGGAGGGTGTAAAGGCTCTGAAAATCAATTTCAGCCCTTATTACAGCAAACATTAAGTGGTCAGTTAGTCTATGTGTATGTCTTAACTAAGGGGCAGTTCTCACAATTTTAAAGGAATATACACAAATGTACACCTTCCTGCAGGGGGCCCAAAAAATCAGTGAAATAGAGGGGGTATCAAGGGGTAGGAGCAGTCCTCTGGAGGAAGAGGAGTGTGTCCTTCACAAGTCCTCCTTTTCTAGAAAGGAAAGGAATTAAAAATTTTATATTTCATAAGGTGGCAACTGGAAAGGTCTTCCATTAATAGGAAGCATGACTTTACATTTAAAAGGAAACTTTACAAGTGAAAAAAACCTAGAAATCTAGATTTTAAAAATCAGAGTCCAAATTCTCTTTTACAAGCACTTCAGATGCCAACTTGATGCTGAGAAACCAACACCTCACATACCCAGCTTATCAATATTGAGCAACTTCTCTGCTGGATTTCAACATTTACCATTTGGGGTCTTTTGCTTTAGTCCACCTCAAAAACCTCTTTCGCTTTTTTGTTGTTGTTGTTGAACTTGAAAGCCACGGCACTCTGGAGAGGGAGACTGACTGAAAACTCTTTGATATCTTTGTGCTATCACCTGCAGTAAGCATCAGCAGGGAGTGGGAGCACATGGCAGGGTGAGAGCCAGGCTGCAGCTCCGAGGATCCCCTGCCAAACCCCGCAGCACCGGGCTGCGGCTGCCAGCGCGGCTGTTGGAGCTCTGCTGGGGCAAAGATGCTGATGGCTCCCCAGCCCCCAGGTGCAGGAGGTGCCAGCTGACAGACCCTCCTCTCCTTCACTCTGCACTGGCTCCTGTCACTTTTCTGGTGTCTGTTTTTATATTTAAACTCCTACAGTTATTCTTCAGCTATATTGCTCTTGCATGAGACAAACCCACATTGAATCATTAAACATTTTCATAGCTTTGTTTTCAGTTAAATTTCTTTTCTCTTTTCATTCCAAGACCATTTTGCCTCAGGAATTTTTCCTTCCATCTATGTTCTCAAGCAACTAAGCCTATTTCTGTAAGGCTAAAAAGTAATATTTATCCATTTTTAAATACTGACTTATTGACTATGGATTTAGGGTGTTTTCATTCCTTCTATCCCTCCACTACCACCACTATAACCTAAGCAGCTGCAGATGGATTAAAAAATAATTAAATTGTTTTTTATAGGAAGAAGAGAGTAGGATAGTAAAGAGAACTTTCTATTCCTCCCTTCAGCATCACTAGTTGTCAATATGCAGCTGCTCCCTCGTGAAAAGAAATGAAAAGTTAAACTTAAAAAGTAACTGATGGCAGTTAAAAGTACACCCTGAAGAAATTTAATACACAAGACATATTTAAAGCGTTTTTCCATGTATATCCACAATAAAGCACTGGATTGTGTTTACTAATTTAAGAACAATTGTGCACAATGACAAAAAGAACTATGATTGCTAAATTGGTAAATCCCACATAGCAGAACATGCAAGCATACTTGCAGCAGAGAAATACACCATTTTTCCTCTTATTACAGCAAACTCTTCAAGGACTTCACTGGGAATCATAACACACTTCTTGAAGTATTTATTCTTAATGAGATTACACTAATCAAGCTTAAATTAACATTTATTCTTCGTATACATGCAGGATTAGTGTGCATGTACACATATGCAGGCTGGGGAAAGTCTTCCTGATCCAAGGAATAATGTGCATGTAGTGAAAAGCTATTACCATTAAGAAAACTGGTATCAAGAATTCTGCAAGTATGCCAGGAGATAAAAGTCACTGTACTACTGCAGTCTGTTTCAGGGACAAATAAACTCTGCTATTATCTCATGTGCTATGGAATACACAGAAGCACAAACAGAAGTGTTTCAACTCAATCCAGTAGGAAAAAGTCAAAATAAAATTTAAAGTGTCCGAAAACAAATCCACAAAATTACACAGCAGAGTTGTTAACGATGATTATTTATGATCATTCAGAACTTGCATCCCTGCTACAGCTTCCTTTCCAAATTTCTCTATGACACATCACTCCATAATCACTCAAGGATCTATATGAATGACTTACCAGGAGTTTGGGGCTCTAAAAGGTGCCTGACCCAAGCCTGATGTTGCTACTCCCATAAACAGGAGTGCAATATTTAATCAAAAATTTAAAGCAGGCGATTTGTGCTGGGCATCTCTTGTGGAGAACCATCAGGGCAGCCAAGAGCCCTCAGAACCCCGGGGCTCTGCAAGCAATCCCCAAACTCACGAGCGCAGCCCATTCAGCCCAGTGCTACCTGCTACGCTGAATATTTCATCAGGAATGACAAGATTTTTCTCCTTCTCCCTCCCTCCCAGCCCCGCTTTCATATTTGCTCGCTTGACAACTTGTCACTGCCACATCACTGCCACGCTGGCTGTCCTTGAAACCTGACCTCTGCAGCTTTTTGCGCCCAGTGGTCGTGCCGTCCCTGTCTCACTCCAACCATTTCTGACAGGAGACATGCTGATCTCAACAGCAAGTCCTGGCACCTGAGACACACTGGGATTACACAGGTAAATCAGGGTATTCCGTGTTGTCTCCCAGCTAACAGAAGGAGAAACATGACATCTCGAACAACAGATCTTACATTCGCATATTCAAAAGATTCATCATGCTTTTACAAGCAGATGGGCAAGATTGTTTCCCCTTGCTCTGAGAGGGCAAATCACACATAAAATAAAATAAAGCAGGAGGGGGGAAAAAAGGGAGATGTTATCTTGGTTTTAATTTAAATAGAATTAAAGGGTAGGTTACTGAGGATGATGTTAGATAAACCAATGAAAAATCAAGAAGGTGAACAGAAAGCCTTGTTCTCCAATCTAAAACTGTTTCAATTACAACTTTTATTAGAAGCATCTCAGCTTATTTACCTTCCATGTGAATCCTCTGCACCTAATAAGGTCTGTGATTTCATTCCACAATCTACTGAAAAGCAGGTATATCTGCAAAGAAAGGTAAGGCTTCCCTTTAAAATGGCATGTTTTTAACTTTTCTTGAAATGTCTGTGTAGAGAAGAACGTGAAGTATTTTGACTGAAATAAATGCTTTCATGGAAAACAGAGAGCCCTGGAGATTATGCCGATTCTTGAAGAACTTCATACTGTTTTAAGCAGGTGACAGTAATGTCATCGCCTGAGCTTTTTGCCTTCCACACTTGCACAACAACAAAAAAAAAAAAACCCAACCAAAAAGAAAAAGGCAAGCTACCGATGCAGATAGCACCTTAGCAGAAGCTACAATTAACTTACACCAAGGCCAGGTGCACTGCAGTTACCTCCTGCCCAATATTGCCTTTTACTGAGAAAAAACCCAGTGAACACCGTGCCTAAAATGAGAACCAGTCTGCGTTTAACACATTTCCCTTGCAAGGACTATAAACATCTTGCACAGCCTACATCACAGCCATGCTGGACTGAGTAATTTGGTTATTCCCTGCATATCAGCACTGTTAATTATCCCACAGGATACCATATATTGCCTATGATACTGTAAGACCAAATTTAAGAGAAAGAAGATGCCCATGAGGATTGTACTTGAACACATTTTCTGCACATTTACAGTTTCCCTTCTCTCAGATATCTTTTGTCATCAGTAAATAGCTATGGAAAAGCCCCTGGATTCCTTCTTGAAACTATTCCTGCCCTACGTAATATAACATTATTCTTGGCAACGTTTCAAAAGTTTGTAGTAATTATCTGACCACACTTTAGTTTCAAAATTACTTAAAAAAAATAATTCCAAAGCATATTAACAAATGCTTTCTTTTTCCAAATCCCTACTACGTGACAGATCACTGTCATAATTGTGCACTTTACATTTGAAAATAATTTTAAAGGAGCACAGGCTACATAGCATTTCTTCCCCATATCTCATACTAACATTAGTATTCAATCATATTTGAGAGCCCAGTCAAACTCAAGTATCCCATATTATCTCCTTTGGAAGTTGTACACGTTCAAGAGAGAACAGTCTCTTTGGGCACTGCTCACTGAAGAAACAAAGGGGGAATGATCACTAGAAGCATCTAACCTGGCTATTTAACCTGTGCATGCTTCAGGTAAAGCAAAGTGAAATAATTCCCATTTTCACTTGTCGCAGCTCAACTGCCTGGATTCATAACATTCCATGGGTGTCACTTGGTTTAGGTGAGCTAATCTACATTCCCTTCAAACCAACTCTAGAAACAGTCAACACTCCTAGTCAGATGGAGAAAATTGTTTTCATTTTGAAAAGTTAACGCCCTCCTCAGTGTGAATAGAAGATCCATCACATCACCACAAGTCATCAGGCTTGGGGGTGAACAAACACCCAGACAGTTCCAGATGAGAACCCTACTTTAAACACAGCCAGAGTGAGTACACACACATGCAGCTGCATGATCCCAAGCCTTCATTCAGGAGTGGCAGCCAGCAGAAGCCTTGGACAAGTTCAGCCAGCCTGAGAACCTTTCCACCTGATGTTTCACAAAGGAAAATTCACCTTAGGACAGCTCCATTGTTTGCTCCCCTCGCACATTGCAGAAGGCAGCACTTGTCAGGTGGTTTATGAGTTCAAGAGAAATTCAGTTGTTAACACTTGAGGTTCTGAAATGGGACATAACACAAGGGTGTTTCCTGGTGGTTTTTTCTTCTGAACAAGGTCTCCTCTAATAAAGGAGGGCATCCTAACACAGCAAACCCAGAGCAAATACAATCAAGTAGGCAAGAATCTTTTAGCATATTTTAGGGTGCTTTCTGGGAACAGTCAGGAGAGAAGTAATCAACTTTGTGAGCTAGGAGAAGTTCATAGCAAGTGAGAACAGGGCCTGTTTATACTTGTGCTCAGAAAAACCTTTTCAAAATAGACAACACTCACAGCAATCTGCTCCAAATGAAAACTAAAAAAAGCCAAACAGACCAAACAAACCATGACAACCTGTATTCTTTCAGAGGGTAATTATCTGTCCAGTGTAGGGCCACTTGAGCAATCTTGCTTTGTCTGCATCCACTGAGTGCAAATCAGTAGAAAAACCTCAGAGTAACAGAATTCTTGTAGAATTTAACCCTTGCTTGAAAGCCCCAAGGTGCAACTGAATTATCAGTGCAAAGTAACTTAGCAACACTGAAGACAGTCATGCTCGAAAACATATGTAAGCAAGTAGCAGAAATGATAGCACTTTTCTTTAAGAGAAATTTATGACATTTGTCACTTCTGTTCTCAAAGCCCATCTGTCTATCAGTGTGCTCTCTGAGCAAATGCAGCTGAATGCTGTCTTCACAGCGTGTCGTGTTGTGCCGATTTAGGAAAACATACATGCACTTTTAAAGTTCCTGTGCTTTTTTCCTACTCAAGCAGAATTTGGAGCCTCTCATTTCGTGTGCCACACTGTGTTATATGAATGAGGGTGCAAATTTTAAGCTTCTTTGTCCAGCAAAAAGAGCGCCTTCACTGAATCTGCAATTTTCATGCGTAATGTTGTGTAAATAAAAGCTAAGGAGGCTAAAGGCTCTGAATAAAAACTTAAACAAAAAAAATCTGTCCTTCTGACCCAAGAACACATATTGTTTAAAATGTTAAAATTCACAAAGTCACAGACAAAAAAGCCCCAAGTATATCTTATGCCTCAAAATATGATAACAAAAAGGATGTGGCTAACATTGAAGTCCTCAAAATAGCACAGCCTCTGCCAAAGCAGCTGTAGTGAATTTTATTTGGCAGTAATAAGAACAGAAGTTAAAAAAACAAACAAACAAAAACAAAAAAACAAAAACAAACAAAAAACCACCCACACACAACAAAAAAAAAAAAAAAAAAAAAAAAAAAAAAAAAAAAAAAAAAACCAAAACCAGAAACCAACAATAAAAAAACCCACGACAAAACATAAAAACAAAAAAACAGGGGGTCAGGAGGGAAAAAACTAATAACTAATACCCACACTTTTAAGAAAAAAACGAAAACAAAACATGAAGTATCAAGCCATATCTTCAGTCATGAAAGAAGCCTTATTCATTAAAATCCAAATCAGTACTATTAGGCTTCATAGTTTCAGATCCTTCTTGCGCTTCAGGAATGCATGTCAACATTACATTTAAAGGTAGATGGAGTCTAGATTTTCCAAACAGATAGAATTCAAAATAAAGAAAAAATGCCAGAGAACTTTTAGCCAATGTATTTTGAAAGGTGATTATCAGATTCTCAAAACAGGGCTCCTGATGATCTCAGGAACTTCAATTCCAGCAGACTTTGCTGTGTGTTTCTCTTTGTTTCCACAACAAACTTGCATTCTTTCAGCTTTAACTAATGTTTGACATATTGAGTGCTGATCCCAGACCCTGCCTTTTCCATACCTATACAATGTTCGTGCCTTTTGCAGCAGATCATAAAGTTCAAGGGCATGAGTAGATGTTCTGTAATTCAGCCATATGATTCATATGAATTCTGCTTTGCTTAACATACTCAGGAGGCCCTCCCTCCCCCAAGAGAAAAAGAGTTCAATTCATAAAATACTAATAGGTTCATTATGCTCAGAGGCTGAGTTACACTGAGGAGTTGAGAACGGCAGAACTGGATCTGGCTAAAAATAGTCAGATGTTTGAAAGTCCAGCTTCAGAAACACTGTGACATCAGAGCCATCACCTCCATTTGAAAAATATAGATACCTGTGTAGTTCTCTCATTCCTCAATGAACGTGTAACATAGGTGCACTGCCACATGAGCCTGCGTGCATAAAGTCTTAAAAACAATTTTAATAGCTTTGAACTTAATTTTGAAGCCTCCTGCCCAGAGGTCCCACAGTAGCAGCTGCAAAGGCAAGTCTCAATAGCCACATTAAGCAGAAATAATTGCAGAAGTCTGCACCTCACCTCAGTTTTGTGGTATCAAGTTCAGCCACAGAACCCACATATTCTTTGCAGCAAAGAGACAAGCTAAACAATTTAGTGCTGGTTATCCAAACCTCACAATTCTACAACCACACCTTTCTAAAGCTCTCTGTGCAGCAATCGCACACTGGTTTCTGTATTGCAGTTCCACATGTCAATCTATGCATATGTGCATTTGGGCAAAGATTGCTCCCTTGCCAAAAAGTTTCACAGAACAGCTAATTCCAGTCTGCAATTTTTAATGCAGTGCTAAGAAGGCAGAGCAGGTACCAAACATCCATTGCTCTGCTTGGCAAGCTCTTGGTCCCACTCCTGGCCTCTCCTTTCCTCCTCAAGTTTCTCCCCCGTTCCCTGGGGGAAAAGGGGAAGTGTTTGGTGCTCAAGCCCCTTTCTTTGATCTTATACTTCATTATTCTCACTGTGGCCACTGGTAGGAGCCTAGAGGAGGGAGCTGGAGACCTCAGTACCAGACCAAATCAGACACCCACAGGACACAACCTCATATGCTCTGCCTGCCCTCGCACTGGGGAATAAAGGTGTTCCAAGTCAGGACCTGCCCTGGATATTTTCACACACTACTCCCACTCTTAGGAGCTGGGTATAAACATTTTAGGAAGAAGAAATATTCTCCACAGTACTGCTGGCTTAAACCAGAACCAGACTTCTCATTGAAAAAAGAATATATTCTTGGACACAATCCAAAGCACACCTAAGTCAATGGAAAAGGTGCATGTAAACAGAAACCAATCATATTTCAGGAAAGTCTATTTGCAAAAAGATGGAAGACATTTCTGCAAAGCAAAATTTACACTTACACACCAACTTCTTTCATCAATTTCAAGCATATTGATGAGAGGATATGGTTTACCACCAGGAATTACAGAAACACTCACATTTAAGGTCACATCCCACTAACATTACAAAAGTGTACTTTAGCTGATTTATGCTCCTGTAGTCAAAGTTCATTCCATATGTTTAGAAACTGAGAAGAAATGAATTTAACTGTGGATTATATCTACGTAAAATTTTTACAATGCATAAAATACAAATAAATTAACAAAAATGTATGCAGCAATTTATATCTTGCACTCCTTGCCCATAAGTGAATTATTATTTTTAATAGATGAACAATCATGCCATGTTTTTAAGAATACTAAATTTAATTTGTCTATTTGATGTCAACCCATTATTGCAACCTATTAGAAAAATCCATGACAAAGTCTGCACATAAATGACTGCATTAAAATTGCTTGTACATGATGCAACCCCAAATATTCAAATTCTAAACTAAGAAGTGTACATATGCCTGAATGCTCATTTTCACCACTCCACACCAAATGTAAAATGAACTGGAAGATACATCTGCACTGACTTCAATCTATTTCACATTGATCAGTAGCTAAGAATATTTCACTATAGAGATTTATCACATTAATTAGCTCTGAAATTACTCATAGTAATTAAGTATATTGTTCATAAACTCTTTAGAGATTGTTGGAATACTTTTGCTGCTACTTAAAGAAAACAAGTATCAAGGGAAAACATTTTCCAGGAAAAAACAATTGTCTATTAATGATCTTTTAATTCATTTAAGCTCCCCACCCTTCCATTTGCCCTACCCTGGATACACTTTCTTCTAAGTGGACTTTTTTCTGAAACCTAACATGACTAAAATAATTTTAAAGCCCTTCACAGATTTTGAACTGTGACTTACAGCATGTCACGTTACCACACCGTGATCTTTGAACAATCCTCGTTTATGCATGCAGCAATCCCAAATGCAGAGCAAAACACTTCTGGAACTCAAACCCCCATGTCACAACACTCCAAGCCTACAGAATTTCTGAAAAGGATTGCCAGGGATTCTGGAGGAACCCAAGACTGTGTGGTGCCAAAGGATAAAATGCACAAAAGCAGAAACTTAAATTTGCATGGTTCATCATCAAACACAAGGGAAGCCTGACTGAACCGAGAAAACCTTTTAGAAAGTGTAAAATCCAGCAGCACTGGATATCAGCATGGAGTGTGCCCCCCTCGATGCCCTGTGGTTTTTTTAAGCAACAGCATGGCTTAAATTTCTCAGGCTTGACATCCCATTGGGCTGGTGCGTCGTGTCCCTTTTTGTCAGGCTGTCACGTCACACGGTGTAATGTGGCATTTCTGTGTAACGGACTGAGACACGTCATGCCAATGACATGTCAGCCTTGTGAATTTCAAAGAGACACAGTTCAATGAAAAACATGGTTTTCTAACTGCCCTGGAGGTTTTAAACCTTAAGAAAAATAAAAAAAGGCTTTTCTTCTCCAGTGATTTTGCCACTGAAAAGCACATGTTTTTTGGTGTTACCCATGTGTAGAAGCAGGTAGCAGATATCTGAATATTTGGACATCTTTATTATTGAATCTTAAATTGCTGATTCAGTTTGATAATTAGGAAAGGTCCAGAGCACAAATGCATTCACTGTGTAGCTACTGTTGTTTATTCCCACCAGATCACACATGCAGTGATAAACCTTTTGCATTTAAGATAAGTCTAAGCGCTCAATTTCCACGACTCGCAACTCCATAATTCATTCCCAGAATCTTTAATGGGTACACATGCTCCTATGGCTGTAATATCACATTTTGGGTGTGCTTAAACACCACACAGCAGGTGGGACAGGGGTCTTAAGCCTTGCCTATCCTTCATGCTGCTTTTAGATTAGCAAGACAAAAGCAGAATTGGTCTGCAACCTGAAGCACCTTAAAAAGTTTCTCAAAGCACATTTTCTCAATGTGAATTTCATGTATTCCAAACTGGAAAGCCTACCAGCTGAGGAGAACACCTTCCTCCAATCTCTAGTGCTAGTCCTTACTCTCTAAACTTCCTAAATACTCAAGGAAAACAGTGACTTCATGCTACACCCTGAAATGCTTTTATTTCATCAGCAAGTTTTTTTTTTTAGTTCTGGGAAGAAACAAATTAAGATCTTAATATGGAAATTGTTATGCCAATACCTCACTAAATCAAACAAGTGGATGGCAGCATTTTTAAACAATGTTTTTGCTGATTTCAAAGCAGTGATGGACAGCTGGACTGCTCTCAAATCACACCAACATCACACAGAAGCAGCACTGAAAAGTGGATGAGGACTGTGATGCCACTGATGCTGCTTGCAGAAAACCAGTGAAACGTGTTCCTTGGCTCCTCAGCAAACAGGTTTGGTTGGTCAGGGCATGATGAAGTCAATACCCTTTTTCAGTAAAGGAGCACAGAAGAGAATTGATCAAACCTAAATATACAAGAAGAGAAGGAAGCATCATCTATAATCCCCCCCAGTACTGCAGGTCACCTGCCCAGCCAGCACAATCCCTGCTGCTTGCACATATGCAAATGGCTGGAAATAAAAACAAACAAATTTAAACACCTTGACTTCCTCAATGCAGCCTTCTCCACAGCCTCTAAATGGAAAATGTATCTGATTTCATGATAGAATTAATTACATTGCCCACAACAAAAAACTGGTCCTAAGGAAATACACGTGTCCTTAAAGGAAACCAAAACCTAAAAAAATGTGCAACTTCTGTGGTAACATCCTGTCCTGATTTCCACTCTAGTTTTAACCAGATAGCAAGACATGAATCAGTGACAAAGATCCATTTAAATATCCATTCGAATATTTAAATGTATCACTCTCACAAACTTTTATGTGCCTCAGTGTCACAGTATTATCCCTGTTTGGGGGTATTTCCACAACCTAACAGGTATTTCATCAACAAATAGAGTCCTTGTGAAATCCCTAATTATAACAATGAAAGGAGAGCTCAGATAGTGGGCAGCAGTCAGAAGCTTTGCTGCCATCAGCACTGAACCCCTTCTTACCCAGCAGGTGCTCAGAGACCCACACACACATCCAAAGAATAAATATCTGTTAAAGATATCAGTGGGCAGATCTTTGCTTGTGCTCACAGAGGGTTCAAGGTGACGAATACCTACACACTTCCACCTATTAGTCACTTGTATTGCCTGCATACTAGGGCTGGCTTAAAAATAATAAATGAATGAAACATCTGTTTTCCCAAAAAAGAAAAATGACATTATTACCCTTGTGATAAAAACAATCATCATCTTTGGGTGGCTGGTTAGTAACAAACTAATACTAAACTCTTTGGGAAAACTAGTTTGATTCCATAATGCAGAACTTATCCAAAAGTTAGAAGAACTTATCCAAAAATTACTTTTGTTGTACTACTTCCATAACTACATAAGTTTTTCAGATATGACCACAACTACCCTAAAAGAAAGGTAAGATAAAAGGATTTCAGCCTTTGGAATGGATGTGTCACTAAATATCTTTTTTTGAAATAATGGGGCTAGCTGAAAACACAGTGGCAAATAGTAAAAATAAAGTAATGGTCTTCATTATAAAGGAGCTTTATATGATAAAATATTTTCTTGTCAATAACAAAAAAAAAATTGGAAGTTTATTATTTATTTCTCCATTAAAATTCCATGCCAGTAACACAAGTTGGCACTCTATGGTGAATTAAGAGATGTGTTTCATTTTAACCTTCATATTCCATCTGAGAGAAGGAGATGGCATTCTGCAGCTTAAATTTAGTTTAGTAGGTATAACATGAGATTGCCTTCCTTGGAGTGTTAATCCCATGCTGGAAAACACAAAACACTTCCAATGGAATTTTTCAGTGCTAGAAATACTGTAATTTCAAATATTTTTTTTAATGCACAGTAAAACTCATAGTGTAAATGTATAATACACTGCTTCTTCACACACCTGCTCACAAAGCCATAACCAAAACCAGCAGAAAGTGTTCCATTAAATTTCATGGTTTATAAATGGCTGAAATTTAAAGAAAATAAAGGTAAACTTAAATTTCCATTAGCATCTATCATTACACAACTACACCTGCTTTTAACCACCAGTCCTGAACTGTTCTCTCACATATTACCCCTCTTCTCCAGCCCAAGCATCCCTCAAATCTGCAGGCAGCCCAGCATGAGTAGCCAAGGAGGCAGAGTTGGCCATGGATCAGGAATGGGAGAATGTTTTATTATTTTCCTTTCCCTCATGTAAGGCTCATACACAGGTCTGCATTTACACATGATATAGCACCAAGCACATCTCCTGAAATATCCAGTTTCTACACATCTGCACAGAAATGTATCCTCTCTGCAGCACAGTACATTGAAATGGGTGATGAGATGCCAGAAGCTGTCAGGAGAAACAAAGAATTTCTCTAAAGTCTCTCAGAGATGAGAATGAGATTAAAATAGTTTTTCTTGTGTATTTTTACCTTTGGATCTAGTGGGAAGGTTTTTTATTTTTCACTATCAAAAAAACTATCTTTAACTTTTATGTAATTGCCTTTAAGATTTTTTATTTTGTGATTATGAGAAAAGAGTAAAAATTATTGCTACTAAAGATCAAAAGGATCAACTGTCCCCAAGGATAATTGTGGGTATTTAAATAGATGGGTCTGCTTGAAGGACATTGTTTTAGATAACCCACTTCATTGTCTCTCTAAAACACAAAACTGGTCTGAAACTTTACATCTTCAAAATCTATCATGCTTCTTTTTCTCTTTGGAGAAAGATCCATATCTAACCACTGCCAATTCTCATATTTCCATCTATAATTGAGAGCAACAGCTACAGTGGGCTAGAAACAAAATCAAGGACCACCATTGATCATAAATAATTCCAATAGTAATTATTGGATTATTCCAACAGGATAAGTAATTCTGTTGGAGAAGAATGGAAATCAACTATTTGATTTTTAACTTGATTCTTTAGTTTCTTACATGGTAAGAAAAACCATGTGCAACTGTAATGAGTCTGCACCATAAATTCCCCTACACTCCAGAATCAAATGCAAATCTTGCATGAAAATACAAGACCTTCCTATTTCCAAGTTCTGCTTCCACCTGTTAAATTCTCATGTTTATGAGGTAATATTTAAACTTCACAGAATGATATTTGACCATCAGGTAAGCCAAAGTAGACACATGATAACTCCACCATTTCTTTGGCATTATTTTAAATTTATTATTAGCTTTAATAACGTAATTCCAGTGAGGCATCACTGCCGTTTCCAGCAGACAGCTTTAAAGCCAATCAACCCTGTTTCTTCTCAGCTCAGAAGTGTGGTTCTAGAGACAAATCAGAAGGAGCTGAGGGGCACTTGGACTGGCATCCTCTCAATGTGTAGATCCCCCTTTTCCAAGGAGTCCTGAGCAATTCCAGACCCGTCCTTCCCTCCTCTCACCAGCCAACCCCCATGTGCCAAGCCACAGAGCTTTCCTTGCTGGAGCTCCCTTTTCCACCAGGACCGTCCTCATTTTGTTCCAGCTAGGAACCAACTCGTTTCCCTTCCCTCCCATGAGCTTTTAGCAAGCCACTGCTATATTTACTTTTCTATTCTCAATTCCAGAGATGCTATTTAAGGCCTGCTAAGTACCTCACACTCCTCTGAAAATTGCCTTTATAATATTAGCACCAGTTTTGCTGCAGCTTCTTGATGGCAACAAGGCAAAGCAGCACATCTGAGGAGAAGGGGGAGGCCTTGATTCATGGCTACCCCAATCTCCTAAATAACTCCTCTCAAAGAGATTTCGACCTCTGATCAAATGTCATGGGATTTTCAAAGCCATGGACCTGCTTTTACAAGCCTCAGCCCAATTTAATTCTTACACTGTGCTTAATAAGATCTGCAGCCCTTCTTTGGTCATAAAGTACTTGATAGCGCCCTTTTTTCTTGGTGCTGAGATGGATGAAGTGTTTTTTAGTATGATAGAAGCACAAATACAAATCTAAAAGAGAAAACCCTCAATCTTATTCTTATAGTTGAGTAGCCATTAACCTTTCCTCCTCTTCTCCCCAAAATACCAATTTGTATATAAAAACAAGCTCCAGGACTTACACCTTGGGTGGCAGTTTTAAGTCTAAAATCAATTTTTGAATTATAAACCCTCTGAAAATAGGGGTTTATAATGGAACCACTGACAGACCCTTAACTACAGCGGCGCTAGCGGGCACCACTATAATATAAGAATAAAACTAAATTACATCACTTGTCATCATTAAGAAAAATTTTCATCTCAGTTCTTCATTTGAAAAGCACTATAGTTAATGAATGATTACTGAGCCATGACACCTAAATGACTAAAATATAGGAATTATACTGAGGTCAACTCAAGTATTTTTTAAACCATGAAATTAAAGGATCTATTCACTGTGCTATAGGATACCAGTCCTGGCTGTTATGCTCCCTTGCAACACTGGCTTTGAACATAAGGGAATGGTATGTGTTTCTACAGTGGAGATGAGGGCCCCATGCAAATTTAAGAGGTGAACACATGAGTGACCAAGCATGGGGTTCTTCTCTGCGTTCATACGTGTTTCCTTCAACACCTGTTTTCTTTAAGTTCTTCTGCAGGTAACAAACTTGAAAAGGAAGACTATTTTATGGCAGTAGAAGGCAGAAACTTCTTCTTTGAAAAATGATATTTAATTATTCAACAGAAAGTCCAGTAAGTTAAATTTAGTACACATTTAAGTGCCCCAGATCCTTTTACCAAGACACTTAAAAAGAAAGGCATTTTAAGGAGAGCTGACTATCTTGCAAAGCTCTGACAGTGCTTAACCACATCCCCTATATGTTTTATGATCTTGAATTAAGAACAAAAAAGCCTTATTATCCATGTGCTTGGACATTTTAAAGGTAAACACAACTAACGGTAAAAAAAATACAGAGAAATGTAAACATTGCTTGCATATGCATGAAGTCATTTTATTCATCCTTCCAACTAGGAAAATGGAGATGCTCATGAGAGCCAGAATTATTTCAATTGCTCACACAACACATAGGAATGAAAGGGACCAGGTGAAGATATAAAACAATAGAAAAGGAGGCAATTTTCATCACTGCCATGCAAAGATTCTACCTCTGTGATACCTCCCCAGTGCACCTACTTTGCTCATGTTCTCACAGCACTGAGCCCAAGCCCTGCTGATCATAAAGATTTGTCTAACACTTGAAAAAATGCCAAAACTATGAAAAAAGTCTGCAGTGCCTATGAGATTATAGCTCTAGGGATATGTGGTCAGTCCTGCTCCTTAATCCCAGAAGCCACCTTTACCTAATGTTTCACTGAGCTTCAGGTAAATGAGGATGACTGAGTAACCACAGATTCTCAAATGCTTCAAAGCACAAGAAGTAGTAGCACTGTTTATTATTTTAACCTCAATTCTTTCACCTCCTTTGGGGGACAAGGGCAGGGGGACATGCACAGGGCTGGTGGGTGTGGAGGGAGGGCAGCACATGAGCAGGAAAAAGCTATCCAGGGAATAGTGTCTGAACAACTGCATCTATTCATTTTTTTGCATATCAAATTTTAAATGCACACATTTCCCAATAAAGGATTTCCAAATGCTACTTTAAGAATATTTTGTTTCCCAATGAGGAAAACTCTTACTAGGTCTTGGAGCTGATGAAAGTATAAGCAGAAGTGAAGGTTACCAAATTGAAAACGATGAATGTAGACTGCATGTTAATTGTCACCGAGCTAGTTTGCTCATGTTGGTCACATGGCTAGTGACAGTCAGATGTTGATGGAGTCTGACCTGTTCTAAAAAGCTGGCATTTTCAAAAAAATTAGATAGAAGCTATCTCTGCAGTCTGTGGAAAAAGAAAAGGGGAGAAAGGGGCTCCTGACAGCTCAAGCAGAGGAGGAAAATTAGAAAGGAAAGCCAGTACCACTACCATATGGGCTCATAGCTCATCAGGACAGCTGGCAAGAAACATTGCTCTTCTCTTCTTTACTTCCAGGGCTGTGATACATTTCTTTATATGGCTATCAATAATGCTGAATGATTAATGCTAATGATTTATGTTAATTTCATTATAAGCTTTATTTGTTGCCCAGTGTTGAATTAAGCCTGTCAAATCATCCTTTTCCACGTTGCTAAAGATTCTTAAAATGCAGAGCTAAATATAACATCTGATCATTAATATGTTAATACACCTGTTTCATATATAGACCAGGAAAACAAGAAAGTGGCTATTTTAAGATTATTCTGAGAGCAGTGGTTCAGGAATCTTACATCTACTTACTGCCAATTACTTACAGGAGAAACTGCCATTTTACATTTTCTTCCTGCAACTCTTAAAAAAACCAGCACAAATATTATCCTCTGATAGCAGATTGCAAAACACCATGTCACTATTCTTTAAACAGCAAATAATACATGTGCACCTTCTAGTGAGCAGTCCAGCCCCTGCCATTCTACCATTCTACAGAAAGCTACCCCTGGTATTCCAAAATAAGTAGGAAGAAAGTAATATTCACAGGATCTATTTAAATATGTCAAATCTATCCCTAGATCTGCCCAGAAATACCTCTTCCAGCTCAGACTGTCTTTCCCTTTGTGTTCTACATTTTAGGAAGGAAAACTGTCCGCCCCTAACTTTGTTGTTCTCGGACCAATATTCCAGAAATTCTAATCCCACTCCCTCTCTTCCTTGAGGTCTATTTTGGTTAAAGCCAGCTCATTTTACTCTCTCAGAGATCCAGACACGGGTCCCACACCAGAGTATGCCCAAGGTGCTGAACCACCCCTGGGTGATTTCCCCTTCACTCCCCTGCAGGGACCAGTCCTGCATGGACAGAGGGACTCTTCCTAACCCCAGCAGGGATAGAGGCACCCACAGCAGCCCAAGGAGCTCCTGGCACAGGAGGACCTGTCACACATGGCAGGGGCAGAGGATCAAGGTTTAGATGCCCTTCACAACATGCCTGCACTGCACCCCCAAGAAACCTCCAGAGACCAGGGGCATTTGAGCCAACATCATCCTTGTCCTCATGGCATGAAGTCAGCAGAGTCACTCAATGGGGGAAGAGGGAGAGAAATATTTTTTTCTTTCCTGTTCTAAGGCTCTAAAATATTTTTCAAAGTTGAAGTATATCAGGTATAATTTTTCACTGTGTTTTTCCTGCCATATCTATTTCAGTACTAGCTTTCACCTGTACAAGGACTGCCAATCACTTCTAAAGTAACATTTTCTAGTCCTTAAATTTGGCTGGGTTTTTCACTTAAAAGTTTACCTACAATTTTTAAATTATTGCTTTACTTACATATTTATTAATAAATTTCTCTCAAACAGCTTGAAATAAAGACACTAACTATAAAAAACTCTTTTCCTTCAGTCTACAGAACACTGCTGTATGATTTTTGCATTTAGGCTTGTGTGTTCCTCTGAGGCTGGACAAAAGAGATTAGTTGGATGACTACCACTACTTAAATGGAAAATATCCTTCATTTAAGTGGATATCAAGTGCAGGACTTAGCACTTGAGCAAATGTTATATGGAATTTGAGGGAAAAAGAAAAAAGATTTTGCAAAAACTAACACAGAATTTTGACCTAAATACTAGGAATTGAAATCTGAGCTCTTGTGAAGTTCTAGATGTTTGCCTGAAGGTTCATTGACTTTTGAGCCTGCTCTTGATGTTCTTGTCTCTACATATCTTTCATTAAAGTTCCCAGATTTTTAAATGAGGGCAAGTTTGGGGGAAGCACCGAAGGGATTGCTCTCCTAGGAACCTGTTTGATCCACTGCACAGAGCACTGATATAAAACAGCTAGGCCACAGTTTTATGAGATCTGAATCCCATCCACCCCGAAGACAAAGTGCAAGTTATATATACTGTATTCATAGACCTTAATTACAAAACTTAAGAGAAATACATGTGATATCTTAACAGGTTGAGATTGTTTTTTGTCTCTTGAAATCTTCTACTATCAGTTTTGTACAAAAAGGGAAATATTGCATTTGTTGCTCCTCCTTTTTATGATGAAACTACAGTTCTACCAGTTGGTCTAGGCTACACAGCTAACAAATGTCAAAACATATGGACCAAACCATTTATCAAATAATCTACTCTGAATAGATAGGCACTATCAGCAATCTGGTATTGATCTTTACAGGCTACTCTATTGTTCATCTGAGCATCCACAATGCCAGCAAGAATTAATGAAAGAAGCAAAACAATGCATACCAAGCACACAACTTCTTTTTCTACTTTTTTTTTTTTTTACTTTAAATTTGGTAAAATTTCTGTAGCTATCAGAAATACATTACTATAAACAAGTGTGCAGGCAGGATAGGATGTGTGATGGAAATATCACCTCCCAAGCATTAACTTCAGCATATTCCCAGTATATTCACTCCTAGATTAGTGTAGCCTACTTAGAGTTAAGATCTAGCATGATAAATTCCTTGCAGCGCTACACTGGCATTCACTAGAGCTGAGACTGAGATGGCACTTTCATTAAAAGCTCCATTTCAGGGCATGTTTAATGTCTTGGACATTTCAAATTGCATCTGGCTGAATCTTGGCATACAGCTTGTCAGTCCAGATGCACAGTTTTTGTTTGTTTTTCTTACAGAAAACAGTATAAATTGGTTGTGGCATCCATGAGTTCCATTGTGACTAAAAATATTAAACATTAGTATTTGGGGAACAGGTTTTTTAAAATGAAAACACAAGCACTTACTTATTTTTCAAATTTACCTACATGCTTGCCCCCACGCTGCCTTCCATAAGCTCTGCAAAAACCCACAGGTCAAGCACATCATTCTCCTTCAAATTCTTCTTTGAAATGCTCTGCTAAGGAGATGCCACTTCATATACTATGTTTTGCTTTAGATTGCTATTTGAGATTATCAACCCACAATACATTTTAGATATTGACATTACTGCTGTTTTCTATTCCCTGGCTGCTGTATGAGTAGCACAATAGGGAAGGTGGGATAAAGAGTAAAAAAGCTGCGACCAGACCTACAGCCAACAATAACACCCAATGAATCTCCTTCCAAACCAGTGCAGCAAAACACAGCCACCACCCACAGCACAAAGCAACCATAACATGCAGGAATTCCAGGTTTTTTTGCAGGGCTCAGAAACTCAGGTCTGTTTCCCCAACCTCTGCCCCATGTAATCAAAACTCATCTTCCATCTTCTGATTCTTACATTCCCCCCATTCAAATAAATAATAAATAGCCCTAGGTATTTATTAGATGGTCATGGCAGTGATTTTTCCATGGAGAAATGTGGGGTAGAAATAAGAAGAAGCAAGAGGAAGTCACACAGCAAACATGCCTGGAATCACTGGTTCTGGACATTGTCAACACAATTTGTAGACTGGAAGATGTCCTTTCCTGAGGTCCTACTCAAATAAACAATATTGTAACAGCACTAATCTTGTTGACACTTTTATATTAAAGAACCCATCATGTTGTTATTACATGTGAATGTTCCTCACCATGAGCTTCCAAGTTTGACAAGCTCAATTCCACAAAGCACATATGTGTTTGGGAAATAGCCAGGTGCTCTGGAGTGCTCTCCTATGAACTGGAGGATAAAGGCAAGTCAGAGAAATAAAACAAAATATGATATTACTATTGACAGGGCCACTGCTAACACAGTGTTTTCTGAGGATCATGCATTTCTGAAATACTTCCTGTTAATTAACTACAGGATACTTATGAGTTGCAGGTTTTGCCCAAGTTCTGTTTAAGATCTTACTAATTTCCAGTGATTAGCATTAAGTTTAAGTATGTCAGCATTTCCATTATAAACCACATTCTCAGGGGTTTATTAAATTATTGGAAAAAAATTATTCTGAGGTAGAACTCAATACTTAGGGGTAAATTTTCAAAGTGCAGCATGCAGTTTTAGCTCCTGATCTCTGAACAAAGTCAGTAAGAAGCTGCAGAGCTGCACCCCTAGTCAATGCTTTGAAATTTTACTTCAAAGTCTCACCCCAGGAACAAATTCTGTCACACACACACAAAAATCAATTTGACCTCTTTAAATCTGAAGAATGCCTACTATTCATGTACTGTAGCTGCTAATCATAAAAATTTTCACCATTTCCTAAATCTGCCCAGCCAATCATAAACAAAAGCTTTTGGGAAAAGTGAAGAAGGCTCAGAAAGGGTATAAATACTATAAGGGCAAAAAAAATTATTGTTGCTTTAACCAGAAACATAACCAGGGTAATTACAGACTGCCATGTTTCCAGCCATCTCTACACACAAAAAGAAAAAGAGAAAAAAGTAGCAGTACGTTTGTTTAGACATCAACATGACTGTACTCAACTGAGCTTATTAAATGCAGCATCAATAACCAAGTAAGATGATCCTTTTCTACTGCCAAGAAAATGACCAGGAAAATGACTCTAACCCAGTAAAATGGTAGACATCTTACACTGAAAGATTTGAAGGGGAATGCGTTGAATATAAAGATGACTAGTGCTGTGGCATTGAAGAAAAAACATAATTTTTCATTGATGTAAGGCAGCAGAGCTGGAAAGAACACAAATACAACAGTAGATCCATTAACCACACGACAAGAAATAGTGTTCACATCGACTTACTAAACTGTTTTTGATTCTTTAGTACCAACACGCAGAACAATCCTTACATTATGTTGCCAAGGAAAACCTAGAATGCATTTATTTCATAATGCAGCTTTCTTCCATTATCATAATAGAGCCATCATAGTTGTTGCAAACACTGTATGGCCTCAAACACCTAAATACAGCCGTTAAATTGGACATTTTTTAAGAGGAGGACATTTTAAGCCTCCCTGGAGTATTGTGTTGCCTGGCAAACTCTCAGCAGGAACCATCTATTACTGCAAACCTTGCTTACACGTGAGGGAGGAGGAAATGATCTCAGCTAACAAAGGGGACACATTTGGAACCATGACCAGAGAAAGGAGGTTACTCCAAGGCCATTTAAGTTAACACCATGCACTGACACAGGACCTCAGGTGGGTTTTAAGCTGAGCTGTTGAGTTTAGGAAGCTTGTATCCATCCTTGGCAAGAGACTTCTGTCTTCTATGATGGAAAATCACAGCTTAACCTCTATTTTTATCTTGAAGCCCCATCTCACCTGCTCTCAGCACTTCAGCTTTTGTGCCCAGTGAGGACAAAGCTGCATGGCAGAAGGAAAATACAAGACTGTAGAGCACCTAAGACACTCAAAGCTTTGTAGAGTGTTCCCCTCTCTACATAAAAAGGGTCCAAAACCAGACTCTTTAATCACTGCTGTGCTTATTGATCACAGTAGCAAGTCAGAGACAGACACTTGATGATGTTTGGTTGAAAATCAGGAATGACTCCTTTATGTTCTTTGTTGCATTGTCCATGCTTAGTAAGTCTTCAGTCTGAGGTTTCTTTAATAGTATTAATCCAGTGGTTACACAGCTGAAGTATCACATGGTGCTACCCTGTCAATGACTTGCTAATCTGTTAGAAAGAGCTCAGAAGGACTAACCAGGAGTTAAAGCTATTTCATATCCATCTAATTTAAAGTATTATTCATTTCATGATGGTTTGTTTACATGTGTAATAAAACTGAGAAGCACAGAGACACCTTTCTTTTGCCCAGCTCTTTGTATAAAAAAAAAAAAGCCTTGAGACAATTAAACAAAATTATTTTAGTGGTGGATTAAAATATGGCACTTGCATTGATCAGTGTTCCAGCTTTTCAGTAAGTGTTTTTTGTTCTCATCTTGGCTACATTTTAGGATTCATAAAACCTGACAATCAATTCTCCTCTGAATGAGTAATAAAAATCCTCCTTTTAATTTCATCTAAACAGTATTTGCACCAGTATCTGCATAACCAATATTACAGTACCTCTTAGTGCAATTTGCACAAATAATTCAATGTGAAAATGTGCCATGGCAAATCACATTTTCACATGCAGTTCACAATTAACTCTGTTAATGCTGACCCATCAGAAGTCCAGCATCTCACTGCTTGCTAGAAGAGGTTAATTAGTTACCAGAACCATTAATTATGGTCTCTTGAAAAAACAGAATTATCTAACAATGAGAAATATGGGGGTTTTTCATTAAGAATATAATAGTTTTTTAGAATTTCTTAGAAGCCCTTTTCCTTACTGTCAACATTCTCTTCATCCCAATGGACAGCAGTTTGCTGCACACTTGTGCAATGCCAGAGCCTAATAGAATAAAAACACCTTTTCATTTGGGACTGAATGGGTTTTATGCCACCTCCCACCAGTCACTCCCAGCAAACTCTGCTGCATATTCTGGTTCAACATCTTCTCCACCAGCTCAGTGCTAACAGAAACACCCTCACAGACCTCTGAGCTGTAAAACTCAGATGGAGATTGAGCAGAATCTGTACCAGATTAAGAGAGCATTATTTATTTACCCTTAACATAAATATGCCCATAAAAAGCAATGCATAAAAATTATACACACACATTCCTGCAGTGTCCATACAGAGCACCTTTGTGGGAAAACACCAACACCATCACTTCAAAAATAGTACCAGTATCACAGGACACATCTTTAAAACTTAGGATATATATTTTTAGATTAATAAGGCTTGTTATGACAACACCTGAACTTTCATTTGTACAACTACCTAGCACCACTATAAATACACACATATGTAGGCACAATATTAATTTGACAGCATGGGGTAAGGATAGGGGTGGTGTGGCTAAGTGCCTACTAAAGCAGGCTTGGCAGTTTGTTGTAGAAAATATTACACATTCAGTCCTTAGGAACAGAATTCAAACATCAATCCTGAAGTACAGCTGAAAGAGGGAGCAGGTGCTCTCGACAGCCCTTAGCTGGGAAAAGCACACACTCCTAGCTCAGATTACTCATCCACGTGCTTGTATTGTACCAACAGCAGCAGCATGGGATCAGGCACAGTGTGCTGGGTAATTTATATTTTAAAAATTACACTTTAAAAAGTACAGAACTGTGACCAAAATATGGGGGAAAAAAACCCACTAAACTATGTAAGACAGGATTTTGTGGTCTACTCTTCAGCAAAAGAAGCAAAGCAACAAACTCTTACAGAAGCTCTGAATTTAGCAAGTACATTGGATGAAGCTCATGTGTAAGTTTATCCAGTCCACTGACAGCTCTACCAGCAATTGTCTTGTCCAAGCTGCTGGAAAATATCAGAGCTGCTGCACATTTTCCCATCATACTCTGCCATCCTTGGGAAAACTTAGGTTTTCCTCATAATCCCCTCGCATCCACAGTAATCCCTAGTGCTCTGATACACTGACCAGCTCTGTTTTCTGGAGCCAGTCACTATTTCTGTGGCTTTCTGCTGGAAATCAGATTGTGAGCCCTGAACAAAGAAAGGCCTGGGAGACACTACACCCTCCACTCGTGCAGTTCTGAGAAACAAAGGTACACATGTAATGCATGAAGCAAGAGGATTCCTTTACTGGTGTTTCAGGTAGTGTACTGCAGCCTTCTACACAGGACAAAAAGAATGCAGTCACCTCCAAATGGAAATTCCTACTCCTTGACAACTTCTTAATCTGCAGAAATGGAAGAGACAACCCCATACAGGGCAGGGGGCAGAGAAAGGGGGGGGAAAAAGACAACATTAATAATAGGGCCAGTGACTCTCAAAGGGACATCAGACATATCCTGCTGAAGGCAAAGCTTCACTGAGGTTTTCCAAATAATTGACAAGAACGTTTTCATTTCCTCATCACCCAGCTTCTCAGACTGGATGGGAAAAATAGGAGGTTTTATATTCAGTTTTTTCAGCTATGGCCCAAGAACAGGTTGAGAGATAATATCAGACAAAAACAGTACTACTTTCTGTAACTGGATTTCACAAAGTGCAACCTGGCCCCAAAATATGTGGAAGGACTTAATATTTCAAAAAACTCTGATGTCTATTTGGCTGCCAACTCACTTCCACCCAAACTTCTACCATGCAATATTCACAATCCAATCCCATGCTTAAAAACTTCCAGTGCACTTCTTTGAACTTTCAGCTATCACTGATCACTGTGCCCCTCCCTAAAATTAGCCTGTTTATGGACAAGACCAGGGCTAATTTCATTATCACTTTGGCAGCAGTTTCAGTCATTATTTTATGTACCTTCAACAATCTTATCATGAGCCAATTCTGAAACTAAGTAAATTGACAACAGGCAACATGGGAAATATTTTTTAAATGTTCTCAAGATATGTTTTGGAAGAGTTGATGATCAAAGTATGGATATCAGCAAATAATATTCTCATGATGGAAGACAAAACCCATACTTTTGCAGTGGAAGAGCATTTTTAAGTTGGTTATATAACCAAGAGGCTGAAGGATCAAGCACAAATTTTCTTGAAAAAAAAAATTCACCAAGTATTTTACTTGCAGGCTCTGGGGTTGACCCAGCTGTCAGGAGAGGGCAGTATATTCTGAGTTTTACTCAGCATTATTCATCTCCCCTTTACACAGGTCTCACACAAAGCCAAATATGTGTGATGGAAATACAGAACAAACAGTTTACAAATGTAAAAACTACATGGACACACATTGGAAAGGTCTGTGGGGTTGTGGACTCTCTTTACTTCTCAGGACCTGGTACAATCACAAATGGGATCCCTTTCCTTGCACCAACCACCCTTTATTTTCATTGGGCCTTTGATGTTGTCTTGCATATACAATTTTGTGGCCTCTGTTCTGATAGAAGCATCACACTATTTACAGCTCTTTATGGTTTGATTGAACAAATCCAGTTCCACTGATTAGAAGTTGTCTGTATTACATGGGTTCATCCTAGATTTGTTTCACTAAGTCCAGGGTACAACAGCTTCTCTCAGTCTGTTTCAATTTACAGTGCTTGATACTGCCTCATCAGCCTCTTAGAGGTTCTCCTCCTTCTAATCAAACCCCTAGAGGCACTTCAGCAGCTAACCTGGGTGATTACAGGCATTGCTGTTGTAATTTTCTAAATTGTAAATGCTTTTTCTTAGTCATCAGTTTCAATTGTGTAGAGTTGCCCAACTGTAATGGAAGTTGCATGCAGAAATATTGTTGAAAATTTAATTTGCATGCAAATCTGCCCACTTGCCATCCTTTATTGTGAAGTGTTAATGTAGTCACACAGTGCTGCACTCATGGATTACCGGGACTTTCAACCAGGCTCTGTGACTACAACCACTTGAATGTGCCATCCTGCCTTGCCCCACAAACATTCCCATTTAGGTTCACCACCCACAGGCTCCTGCTTGCACACATGTATTTTCAGAAGTACACTGTTGACTTTATGCTCCTACATTTAGTCCTGCTCACAGTAGCTACAAAATTATTTTCAAGCATCGCAGTTGTGCCAAAACTAAAATACATATTTTAAATATTAACATTTTTTTATTTCATTGGCCTCCTTCCCTTAATTTCTCTCAGCCAAAACCAAACAAAAAAAACCAACCCCACAATCTCTGGCACTTTCCAGTGAGATTGATCCTCAGCCTTGATACCTGTCTGTTATCAGAGGTCTTTCCTCTGCCTCCCCTTACTCCTGCTCATTGAAAGCAAGGCAGCTGCACGTGCTGCACCCTTATAACTGCAGGCTCCATCAGCAGGTGCCTGTCATTATCACCTACCAGCTTTCCACTGTGATTTATTGTATTAAGCAGTTGTAGCTGTAGGTAATTAAGGAGTACCACTCTGATGCTCTGATGTGACTAATAATCACTATACAACTCCTGTTACACTAGAAAAAAAGTCACTTTCCTCCTCACTTAAGATTTGCTCAACACAGGCAGCTGACTTGCTGCTTCTTTTAATTCTATATTCTACACTTGCAACACTCTGGATCCAAACTAGTCCCAGTCATTTTTAATGAAGCACCTGTAGACAGTGCAGCTACATTCTAAGAAAACAATAAAAATGTACACGTATTTACTCACAGGTAAAAATAATTCTCAACTTTGAGACAACTTCATTTTTGTTTCAGAAAGTATTGGTCTGCCATTTTTACTAATGCAAATGCCCAGAAGTGCATTCTAAATTTTGGCATCTTTATACCATAGGAAGTACAAACTCATCTTCTGTGCATGGACATTCACTACAGGAACTTCTTCCAAAACCTGACTGAAAAAAGCACAAATGGGAAAGAACCACACATGGAGCATTAGTCTCTGGGTTTTCAATCCAATGAGGGAGTGCTCCAACCTACTCTAACTTCTCTCTGCAGAATCCTGTTTTCTTTACAGAGAAAATATCCCCACCCCAGTGACCAAGAGCTGGATGGCAAAATGAAAGACAATCCAGACACCCATTTCAGAAAAAAAATATCTTAGACCTAAGATCTATTAACTCTGGGGAAAGGAAAACACTTGTTCTAATGAACCAATAACCATATTGTAAACATTTCATATCTGTTTTGAAAGCTGAAACAGAAGGGTCATTGCTAACAAAATACATTCACACATTCTTCAACTGTACACTAGAAAAGTGTTTATATGCTTCGTTAGCCATTGGTACAAAATAAAAAGAAAAGAAGCACTTCTAATAATTCAGTAACATATAAATGAAAGACCTTTCCAGAAACCATTTGTACATTCCAGATTTTCTTGGAATTACAAAGATGTAACAACACACTCAATTGTGTTTTGGGTTGTTGGGGCTTTTTTTTTTTATGTTTACCAAGAAAATTTACAGGCTCATTCATTAAATCACAGGATACAAGACACTGGAAATGGAATAGGTCACTAAGGGTCAAGTATTATTTTAATACATAACTCAAGCACTGTCCCTGGAGTAGGTCTGAATGATATGTGAAACAGTCCAGTAATGAGTGTTATCACTTAATTTGGCATTCTTATTTGAAATTCCCTTCAAAGCCTCTCTTCTGTATGTTGAAATAGCCCAAAATGTCTTTGAAATGTTCTATTACTACTATAATAAGCAATTTCATAACAGAAGAAAATTGTACTTTTCTTTCTGATAAGTTTGCACTAATTGAGATACTGAAAGAAATTCTGGAGCACCAGAAAAGGGAAAAATCAGTAAATATTTTAGCTTCCACAGAGAGATGCAAGGCAAGGCAGTTCAATTTTATAACCTGGACCTACACCTAACAGGATTTGCAAGTTTAAAGAAACATACTGCAATTCTGGCTTTTTACAGTGCTCATTTATTTGAATACACACACTGAGAAAATTAATAAAAAGCAATTAAAGATTACAATTTTCACTGGACTTCTGCCTCTCATTTTATGGCAAAATTCCACTGCTAGAAGGAAAACAATATTTACTGTTCTGACATACCTGGCCTTCAACCATATTTAGAACTGAGCTGGGACTGCAGAAATAGAGCTGACCAAAGACTAACAGAATAGTGTCTCAGAGTCCTGCAATATTGTTAATTTTGTTTTAAAGTCCTTATTCAAAACAACATGTCCCCAGTGCATCATTATGTCATGCATTAACTTCATTTACTCAGAGTTTTTCCACCTCTTCCCTGCTCTCAAGCAGAGGTCACTCCTATCAAAGAAGGCAAGAGAGTTCACTTTACAAATCTTTGTGCATTAGACACAAAGAAAAGAATATGGGCATGTAGGTTTACTTTAACTCCTTTGAACACAGCAAGAAGTACAGCTATAAGGCAGTAAGCTTAAAGCAATTGATAAATTATTAGGAGAGAGACAAAAAATTGTCTTTCACAGCAGTTTTCCAGTGACCCTAATTTTCAGATTCTTTGCACTTCTGGTCACAGAGAGTCCAGTCTGGCTCCAAGCCCATGGCCACCCTAACTCAGCAAAGCAAATTTTACAAACTGGCTACCTGGAGCCATTCCTACTTCCCCTCAGGTCAGCTGGTCATAGAACACCTTAATTATTTCCAGGTCAAACTTACTCAGCCAGTCCCAATTCGGGCACAGTTTTTAAGTGCAGGCTAGGCTGTGCTCTGGGTGTGGTTTGAACCTGATTTTTGCAAACACTTGCTTTAAAAGATTTTTTTACATTTTCTTCAGTGAATTACAAATAAAGATTTCTCCTCCTTAAACACTTTTGCACATCCCACTAATCCATATACAAGCCCCCCACATAAAACAGAATACACATTAAGGTACAGTTCCAGCATACCTTACAATTTGGTGTTAGAAGGAACTCTACCTAAAATAAAGACAGCTCCTCAGTCCTTTGCTCCACTAGAATAAAATCCCCATGCTGTCTTTCCAGAGCAGAGTTCTCAGGATCTATCTGCTGCTCCAACACAGCAGCAATTGCCAAGCACCTCCAATCTAGGGTTCAAGAAAAATCGTTCTGAGCAGCTCCACATCCCTTCCCAGGATGTCAGCATTGGGCAGCCTCTTCCATTGCCTTCCTGTGCATTTTATCTGTGCCTTTATCTTTTCCTCCCTTTATTTTGCTTTATCTATTTTCGACAATAGTGACTAGCCCAGTATAACAGCATTATATAAGCTTTTTACAGTGCCATGTTTTGCTTTACAGAGTGAGCATAAATGAGGAAACACTAAGTTAAACCCTGACAGCCAATGCTGGATGTATCAGCTTGGCCTATAAATAAGCACTGATCACCTCCATTTTATTGAACTCATTTTCCAGGCAAGCAAAGACCACGAGATTCCTCTGCAAATTTTCCCTTTACACTCTCCAGCAGTGCTGCTGGTGTCAGCCCCGACAGATTTATGGCCTATTCATTCATGGGAACAAAAACCCTGCCAGGGCTGGTCATGGAACACGCAGTAGCAGTTAGTTCAGAAGATAACAGCTGCAATACCTCACTTCCTTATTCAGCACTCTATAGCACACACTACTTGGGAGATAATAAATGCTTCTTGTTTGTATTTCTTGAGTAATATCAGAGGAAAGGGTCCACATTACAACACTATGAAGTGGCACTGCAACACAGGGGGATTAATCAGTGCTTTCAGTGTATTTATTCCTTCTCTGCCTTTATGGTTTTATAACTGACATAAAAAAAAAAGTTGCTCTGCACTGTTTTTATATACTGTCCCTTCCAGAAATAGTCAAACATTTAGATTTTTTTAATTAGCGTTGCTTTGAATTATTTTGAATTCTGAGGTCTTAGGTGTAGGCATGCACTGTCAGAATTAACCAGTTCTTTTCCCTTACACCTAAAGCCAAAAAAAGTGCTTTGACTAGAGATTATTAAATCTGCCAAATTCCTTGCACTATTCTGAGAAAGCAAAGATGCAATAGCTTTTCAGAGAGTCTCTAGCTGCAGTAGGATGTGGTATCAGAGAGAAGAGGTCAGACTGAGATAACACTGCTGGTTTTGGAGGGGCTGCTCCCAGCCATCAGTGTTGGGAGAGGTGCTCTCAGGTGGGGGTAAAAGCTGAATGTTTAAGCCATGCATTGATGCCTCAAAAACCTTCATCCTTTTCTCAAAAGTGTCTGCTGGAACTCCACCTCCCCTTCCTCTGCAGCAGCCTCTCTGTCCCTCCGAAAAAAGCACGATGGAATTACACCAGCTCTAATCAAAGCAGCATGGGCTGAGATCAAGACCCACTTATGTGCAACTAATGCATATTTTCATGGTCCCTTTGAAGGGAATACTTCAGTGACATGAAAACCAAAATGAACTTTTATCAATTTGGGATTTTCATCTTTTTACCACTCTCTATTGCGAAATAATGCCCAAATAAATCCCTAAAATGAACTCTTAATCACATTAAAATCAGGTTTTACTGAGTATTTTTTAGCCTAGAGCATAATAGTTAGCTCTTACAGCTGGCTCAGGAGATCAGAACTTCTAATCTCAGAGAGAATTTTTAACTCCAGTCTTCTTTCAGAAACACAGTACCCAAAACTTAAGCATATGGGGGTGGGTTTTTCCTTCACCTGAAAAACATGAATAGCAATTTCTAATATAATGGTGCAAACCAAAAGCATTTACCATCTCAATTTCCTGCAAGCTTTTACTGGAGTCATGATCCACTCTCCCAGTCTTTAGTTGGATCAAATGCACCTACACACCATGGCAAATGGAGGAGCAGATTTCCTGCAAGTGTGGGAAACACAGGAATGATCAAAAAGCACACTATAAAATAAACCATTAATTGGCCTAATTAGAAAATTCACCTCTCTACCAAATCTCATCTGCCTCAGCAGAGCAAGATAAGCAATGATTCAGTAGGTGAGACCAAAGGCCTGGAATCTGCAGCACCTGAGACTCCAACTGCAGACACAACTGCTCAGGAACAGAGATGCTTCGACTACAACAGCAACACAGCCCACGAGAAACATCTCTGAGCATCTCCTCCAAGGCAAGCACGTGCCCCAGTGGGCTCAGCTCTGAATCTCCTGTTTCAGCCTTTCAGGCCACAGAATGCACAGAAAATATGGCATCTCCTCCTGTAACTACAGTCCTTGCTAATCAATCACATTTTATGGTCTGGCCTCTGGCTCAGCTCGTAACGCTGGAGAGAAGCAAGAGCAGCAGTATAAAATTTTGCCAATTTAATACTTCTTCCTAATTTTAAGTGGCACAGGAGGGAGAAGAAAAAAAAGGGAAATAACAACCAACCCCAAGCTCCACCTATACTGAGGTTTGAAGCCTCTGTGCTATTTCCATTGGGTGGGGAAGAAAGGCAGAGAGAAAATTGTTTCTGCATTGAAAGTGGGGAAATGTAAGAAACCAACCACTCACATGATTCATCCTTGCATTGTCCTACCCTGGCAATATAAATCTAAATATACATCCATATTTAATTGTACAATATTTATAAAGATTTTATGAAGCAGATTTTGAAGATTTTATCTGCTGAAAATTACCCACCCCCTGCTGTAAAAACTGGATTTCCCCCCCCACTCAACACATAAATACATTCATTCTTATAATTGTTCCTTTCTTTAAATCACCTAACATAACAAATCCTAGAAGACATTACAGTGCATCTGCTAAGCAGCCTCTTTATGAGTTGAGGCTTCAATGCTTTAATGGGGAAATTGCCTGATTTAAGTAAATCATGTCACCTCCACCCAAGTAATCATATTTGTACCAGACTTCTGCTGACCTCATCTCTCCAGCAAAAACAAAAACACATTTACATTTTCAGCTTGAGATATTTGGTTCAAATGATTTACAAATAGGTTGTAATGAAAACTAATTTTAGCCAACTCCAAAGATACTATTTAAGTTCTCTGTTGATAGTGTTTACAGATATTCAATTATTGGTTACTGTCACTTAAACACAAACAGCTTTTTTTTTTTTTTTTGCATAAAATAAGCAAGTTACTTGCAAGATCATTTCTTTATAGGTTACAGTATTTTGAAAATGTTTGTTGCAGGGGAAGTAATTGAACATCTAAAAAGCTAAATGTATGTAATTCCTACAGTAAGAGGTTCCAGGGGGGTTTTGTATATATTGTTTTCCCCTCTGTTTCATGCAGGAAATCTTTTAAAAGCAACTTCACACAGCACAATCTGCATCACAACTTTTCCATGTGAAATGTTCAAAAAAAAAAGCTGGTTAACTAGTCTTGTGAAATTGGAGGCAAGTTTTAAACAACAACAAAGAAAACTAATTATTTTTACCCTAGTTATTTTTCCCATATAGTGGCAAAAGCCAAACTGCTGCCACCATAAGGGCTAAGGTTAGAATTTCCAAGAGCACAGCACACCAATGCACAGTGCCCTCCAGACTATCAGCCTCACAGGTTGCCTTTTCAGCTAAAATTAATTTATTCATCCCTCTTGCTTTTCACTTGGTCATGGATTTTCCAGCATGCAGACACAACTTCTAACCTATAGCTAACCTATATTCTTCTATCTCAAATTCTGATGCAAAAAAGAGAAATAGGGCAGGGGGCTGGAGGTGGAGGGAGAAATCCATGGAAGATGCAAGAAATTACAACTTTCTTGTATGGTTGTAACTTGTGTGCAGTTCTAGAGACAGGAGACCACAGGAACTATTCAATAATCTCACCTAAGGGGATGCAACAGAGATTAAAAAGTTTCATTCAGCTACTTCCATTAGAAAAGCACATCCCCAGTACTGTGAGGAGCCACAGAGACTTATTGAAACTTATGTAGGTCTGGAGAATTTTCCAGTTCTTTACAGATCCTAATAATTTCAATTAAAAAAAAAATCTTAAAACCATTTCCCTGTAATAAACAGAAGATGGGTTTAAGTACTGATAAGCTGAAATGGTTTGCCTTGGATTTATAGCTCCCACATTTAATTTCAAATTTGAGGTGCAAAGGTGAGATCTAAGGATGAGAATTAGAGACCCAGTGCCTTTTTTCCATCACATTAGGAAAAATATGTTTGGATCATAATCCAATTTTTTCTTCCTTTTGAAACCTATTTTCTAGGTTTCAAAACAAACACTCATTTGTTTTTTGTTATTTCACAGAGACAGTGGCATAGTCAATTTTTTTATGAGACAGAAAAACCTAAATCTCTGCTATAAGAAACTCATAAGGCAAAATTTACACATTGCAGCCTGTAAATTTAAAGTGAAAGGATGATGTATAACCTCCCATTTACTCATATTGACGTTTAAAATGACCTAAATAAGTAGCATAGGGTCCTTCAGAAAGGCTTCCTTTATTTAATTCCTTCTTCAGCTAAAAGGATGAAGTCTCAAATGTAGTTCTAGGGGATACTATTTCTTCTCACTAAGAATATTCATTAGAAGAAAAAAGGAAACTAAAAAAGAGCAACTAAGCAAAACTCAACATTTTGCTTTAGCTTCATATCTTTTGTGCAGGGCTCTCTCCATTACAATTCCCTTTCAAGCATTTACAAAAAGATTGGCTTGTCCTGAGTTGTTACAGAAAAATCAAAAGAAGGGAGAGCATGAAAAAGCTTCCACAGGCAGTAAACATCAAGGTGATAATAGAAGCAATATAAAGGTGATAATTGACCTCAGTGGTCAATTTAGCCTAATATTCTTTCCCTGGTACTTGCCTTTACCAATCATTTCATGTTTGCAAAAGTTCTCAATATGTCATAATGTAATACAATAGAAAAAAAAACCTTTTGCTGGGTATTTAGTTATCTTCCAATGGGGAATGAAATCAAAACATTTCTTGGAAATTTACAGTAACAGCTCTAGGTCGTCTTGCTACCCACCTGCATGTCTAAAACATCTACTAAAACAACAGTCCACATGAATTCTGGCATGAGTTCCTGTCATTCTAACCAGAAGAGTTTTCATCCCATATTCTGCTCTTGGTTTATGCTCTTTCCAAAATTCATTGCATATCCTTTGTTCCAGAACTCACACAACCAGAGTCTCATTGCACCAGGAATGAGCTAAGTGCCTTTTCAGAGTTGTTTTGCGTCCTTTCTTCCCCAAATTTGTACAACTTTGTATGAAATCCCCTTTCCCAAGCTTTGAGCCCCTAAAAATATATGTACAACATGGTTTTTAAAGAAGCCTTCCAAGTTTTCTATACAATGTATCACTTCTAAAATAGCTGACTAAATTTGCCTGCTATCATTCTCTTATTCTTAAATCTCCTTTCTCCTGTGGATGATAGATTTTGTCACATTTTCATAGGTACTATAAAGCCCTGTCCTTCAAAAGACAACATTTTAGTTACTTCACCTTTAGCAAAGAGCCTGTGTTAGCAGCTTCATGAAAAAACAAGTAACTCAGCATGTCTGTGCAGGCAGGCTGTTTTAATGTTGTCCAGTAAAAATCAACTTCAAAAGTCAAGCCTGGGACTGAAGAATGTTAACAGAAATGATAGAAAAGTTGGAAGAGACTTTAAAGATCATCACACTCCACCCTCTGCCATGGGGAAGATTGGGTTTTATATTTTACTCTGTCAAAAGGAAACAGATATGTTGTTTTTGATATATCTGTGCCTTCTGACTAGAAGGCTCTCAATGTTAATACTATTATTTCACTCATGTGAAGCCATCTGAAGTTCTTTTGCCATCTGCTTCAGCATTTTTTCCTGCCTCCCTGCCTTCCCCTGTCCTTTGTGGAGTTGTCTATAGCTGCCCTTTCACAACACATTCTTGTAAAGATGAAGGTGGAACTCTCCTGCTCACCCAGGACCTTGTTACTGACAATTACAATTAGTGTGTTATCAGGGGCACTGAAGGAAAAACCATGCTACAGTCCCACCATGGCTTGTTGCCTCTTCAATTGCTTATACTGTTGTTCTTGAGATCTTGTTAAAATTATACTTAATGACTGCTGTTTAGATTCGTTTATCATGAAACCTTATACACAGGTTATTCACCCATTTAGCTTGCCAACTCCCTTCTGTTATCCTTCTTCTCCATTAACTGCCTGTTAACAGGAGTTTTGCCTGCACAAATAATTCATTTCTTACACTGGCATATCTTTATTACAGAAATATATATGTAGATCACATCTATATCACACTTTTTTTTTTGCTAATTTATGCCAGAAGAGTACAGTTTGTGTTTTCCCTGTTGTTTTTCTTTTCAATGTTTTCAGGATATTGGCTGATCAATTGTGCTCTGATCAATACAGAGATTAAATGGAAACACACATTTCACCAATATATGTTTATTTGTGCTGAATAGGACAGCTACTCCCTTTGAAATATTTTCAGTTTTGCTGCTTAGAGTTAAGGGGAATGTGCACAGCTTATTTTATATTCATTTTTCTAACTATTATGCACATAATTTAAAGAGAACTGTGACTATTACTTACAAGTTGGCCTATCCATAGTCATTCTGCTCCCCAAGAAGTGATTTCTCACACTCAAGCTGCTTTGACTGAGTTACTGAGTGAAGCAGAGGGGAGTGCAGAATTCAGGGATAGCACTCACCCCCTCGTACATACAATTTCACTGTGTCCATGGCCAGGTGAAAGGTCTCTGGAGAACTGAGGTTTCACAATGCCAAACCTCAGAGAAACAATCCACTAAATGAAGAACACTTTCCCTTGCCATCTCCCAAAGTATCAAATTTTGTTTACTCTCCCTTCCCTTTCCCTTTTGCACATGCAAAACTGAAACAAAATCAAACTTTCCCCAGTCAAACACACTGGCCTGTTCCCTTGTAATATTTTACCTGATTCAGTAGATCCTCAGAAGTTTTTTTGCAACTACAAGGACACGTGATTGTCTAGTTTATTGATAAATTATGTCTCATTTTCTTCACATTGTATATCAGAAATACTGAACCCTCCTCAGCTATAGCCAGGAACAAATTCCTGGGCATAACAACTTCCTCTTTTCCCCCACACATGCACTAGACCCCCACACACTGAACTGCTGCTTTGAACAGATGGCACCATCTCCACTCCAGGAGCCCTGCCATTGTCAGGCTGTGTGCTGATATCACTGCAGCCTTTCTTACAGCAGGCACTCACTGCAGAACTGAAATTTACTGCATGCAATCTTATCATGAAAGGACTGCATGCATGCAAGCAGAGAGGGTGAATGCAGCCTCTCTCTTTAGATATATATCTATAAATAGACACAGAAGCTAGAATTTTGTAGCTGTGAGCAGACAATAGTCCAGGGCTCACCCTCCCAGGCTGTGGGCAGAGACCCTGCCTGGTGAGCTCTGGCAGTGGCACAGAACCATTCTCCCTTTACTCCCCCATCTCCAGACAAACCAGCCCTGAGAACTCTCAGTGAATGCTGCTGCTGAACAGAACTGTGTCCCAGCAATGAGGGAAGCTGCCTGAAAGCCTTCTCCTGTCCCTGATGCTGCCACAGTGAATTCCCCAGGAGCTGCAGCCTTCAGATGATTTGTCTGCAGTGGCACCAAAAGCTCGTGGGACAAGCAGGGCAAGGGACAGACTTGGACTCCTCACACACCAGGAGGAGGAAAATCGATTTCAATGCCCAAGGGAAGAAATTACTGCTAAAAAAGGTCACCCACCACTAAAAGTTGCTCCATTGTCATCAAGTCTTGGAAGGAATCCTACAAAAAATTAGGTAAGTGTGGAGTATGAGCTGGTAATCTATAAATGACCTAGGGTAATGTAAAAGGTAAAGAAAGAAGCTAAACTTTAAACCAGGTAAGATTTGCTTATGTATATTTGTTCTGATAAAGAGTTTAGGTAAGACACTGTTTGATACTGAAGGATAATAATTTTTACACCGCACATACAGCAAAACTGATACAATGCAAAGATGATTCATGTCAGGTTGGGATTGCTGCCAGTGGAGAGTGGAGCAACTCACTGAGGAAAATGGTCCAATAACCATTTATTGGAACCAAGAATATGCCTTCCTCCAGAAACCAGCACGTTCATCCAAAGGCATCTCTTAGATAATTTTTAGGGGGCCAAGACTGAAGAAAGGCACAGTCTGTCCCAGACCAGCACGTGAGAGAAGCCACAACTCAAGAACAGCCAAACCTTGGTGCTTTCATTCATGCTGTATTTAACAGGTTCACACCCAGACGAGCTAAGGAAAGTACACTGGACATTGTTCCTGCTCTCAAAGAGAAACTAAATATCCAGAACACAGACCAACAGAACAGTGCTAGGAGGCACCTGACTACCCTTAGCAGGGATTTAGGGAAATTCCCTGTAAAACTCAAAATCAAATGTGGAAAGCAAAACAAGGAAAGCAAGACTATAATTCCATGGTAAAGTGTTAGCTCAATCATATAAATGAAACACACAGTATTGAGAAATATTATAAATATATTATTAATTTCCTAGTATTTGACTGCATTTTCTTTTCTTCTTCATGAAAAGCTCCACTTTCTGGATAATACAATCCTATGGGGAAAAAAAATAGCAAAACCACAACTTGCTCATTTTCATAGTCTCAATTTAAAATCATCTGCAAAGAAATCAAGATTCAAAATGCACCTCAACATATACCAAAACAGAAAAAAAAATTAGTTTTGTGGCATATTCATGACATATGAATGGTGAAACTGAATATGCTAAATAAAGATTATAATTTTAAGTACAACAAAAATTTACAGTCTGAATGAAAAGTAAGGATAATGAAAACAAAATGAAGAAAAACCTTTGATGCAAATGTTAAAAAAAAACAAATACCCAAGACACAGCATCCACTTCAGCAAAAGCAGAACTGCTGAACTACTGGCATGATATCTGCAGTGCTTGCACAGATCCCAGCTCTTTGAAAGAGGTTTCTTGTTAGCATTTTCTCACTTTGCCTGACATCCCAGGCCACAGTACACAAAAACTGAATCATGTCATGCTCAAAGGTGACAAGAGAGTGGAAGTAAAAGGACATCAGGTGCTCCCTCAATCCTTAAGAGCAGGGAACAAACTGACAGGGAATGTTGGGTAAGGTCTTAGAAGCAGCTGGAGAAACACAGGGAAGCCAGTTGGAGATAAGGCTTTATTAGGAGATGGAACAGTCTTATTAGTAGGCAAAATGTACCTTTAATTAAAACTTCTACTTTGTGTTTGGCTGGTTTTGTGTAATTTAATTATAGCAGCGCTCTCTGCATGATAAATGCTTTGTGAGCTGTAATGAAGGATCAGCTCTGCTGCACAAGACCTGCAGAGTGACAAGCTGACAGTGAGTGGAGTAGCCTCAGAGCCTGCATGTCAAAGTTGGCAAGAATCACAGTTTAGGGACAACATGGTTGTAAACCAACCCCACCCCCTCTCCCTTATACCACCTGATAACATTTAATCATTTTTTAAAGTCTGAAAAAAAGTCCCTTTGTAAGAGGGGAAGGCAAACCACAGATGTCAGCAGTATCTTAAACCACAAGTGAGAAAGTAACCTATAAAATTAACCCAGGAGCCAACAAACTCAATTTCAGAGCACCTTACCATGACATCTATGAGCCTTGAACTTAAAAGGACTGCAGAAAAGTATTTTTGTCCAGATTTCCAGGAGTCTCAGTAAGACTTTTAAGATGGCAGCAACATCAATGAGCATGTGATGTTTTCACATACATCTCTACCTGTATCCTCATGCAAACACAAATCCAGCTTTTGCTTCCACACACGAGCATGGTAAACATGAGGTATGAAATGGCAAACATTGAAATTCTGTCCCCTTTCAACATAATTGATACTTGAACAAGTCTGAAAACAAATGAGGCTATCCTAAAGGTAAGACAAGGGACAACATCAATATAAACTATTTGATAGACACCATTAAAAATTATATATTTTCACTACTTCTGTCATATTTTCTTTTAAGAGATATTTCAGTTACTAGGTAAAGAATTTCTAATTACATTCCTCTGGTTATTGTGTTATACAAAACATAAAGCCAAGCTGAGTCAAGACTGTGACAAAATGGGCAGCACAATAGCCTGTGGATTCCATGTTATTCTACTTTCCTATTAAATATTTTAGTCACTGACCATGTATAGTTTGCCTTCTCTTGGGAAATTAACTGGTTTTTCCATAGCTGCTCCCACCAAATGGGGTGCACAAGACACATCAGAGAAGAATTCATGCAACCAACATCCCTCTGCAGCTCTACAATTTTTTTTTCACTATACATCACATTAAACCAGTGTCCCTGTAGTTCAGTGACAACACAAAAACACAATCCCTAAAACTAATACAAGTTTTTGCCAATGCCCAGTTATGATTTTTGTATTCCACTCCAGAAGCAAGCCCAAGAGTTTTCCTTGCTTCTGGCATTATATTTTTGAAACAGTACAGTCACATTCTCTCTTCCTGGTGTTCAGAGAGGAAAAAAAACAAGTTCAAGAGCCTTCTCAAAGCAATAGGACATGTTTGATTATTCAGACTTCTCTTTTTAAGGTCAGCTGAACTGAACCCAAGATTGAAGCCAATGCAGAAATATCTACTCAAAGACACACTAACAGTGACAAAGTTATTAATCTGTTTTGAAGGTGTATGGTTTTTGTGATTGAGGTATATGATTTTTATCCCACTCATTTAAAATATGAACTCATGTCTCTTTCAACTTTTCCTGTTTTAAAAGTTAAATAATATATATGAGTTACTAATTTTGATGGAACACCAAGTTGAAACCTCCTGAAGCTGCAAAATGGTACATTTTTTGGATTTTCATCAAATACAAATTGAACTGCTTTTTAAATTATGTTGCTACACTATTATATTAGCCATGTATATATTAAAATTTCAAATTAAAGACTTAAAATAAAAAGCAATTTACAGATTTCTTGTTTGAACATCAATGAGGGTTTAGGACATAAATATGAAAGATGATGACAGAAAATCCAGGACTTGTTCTGAATGTCTTTCAGACACTAACAGGTTAAAACCAATCATCTACACTATCCTCTCACAGGTTAATTCATGCATAGAGGACAGAATAATCTGCTCATTTGCTCTCATGCAGCAAATTAATAGACCAAGCAGCAAGAGGCATTCGCATCTCTCCAGAACTAGCAGGCTATTTGGCCAAAAGTATATATTCATCTCTTGAGAAAGCACCTGGTGAGAAATCCTGCATGGCCTGACACTATTTCCTGATATTTGCTGCTGAGTCCCTGCTTCCAGCTCAGCCAGTCCATAACAGAACAGCTCTTTTCTGCTTTTGTTCCAGTACAGCTCCTGTAACCTCACCTCAGAGCCCACCCCAGGAGCAAGGGAATCTCAAGTTGTGCAAATCACTGGCTTTGAACTCCCTGATCATTTCCCATTCTTCCTCCACATGGTGATCACCCAACCCCAGAAAACTCCCTGGGCCCAGGGCAGAGAGGGGTTTCAAACATTTTAAACCACCTAAAGCAATTTTACCAACATCAATCCATCTTGGTGCTGCAAAGAAAAGCACTGGGCATTGAATGTCTCTGCCCATGCCCAGGCAGGACACAGGGCTTCAGAATCCTTACAAAGCATGGCAAGCCTCCTCCCAGTGCTTAGCCCTCCCAGCTGAACCCCCAGAGATCCAGGATAATCAGAATTCCTTGCTGCTCCACTAACAGCTCATCCACGTGTTGCACTCCACTGGAATTCTGCAGCTTCTCACAACCAAGGCCATGCCCAGCTCCTGTTTCCTCAGTCTGGCACAATTTCATTATTTCACCACTCTCCTGCATGTCAGACCTGATTTTGACACACATCACTGATCCAAGGTATCTCAAGAGTAACCTCCACATGGCCTTCTGAAATCAGCCCACTCTAAAGAGCACAGGGCTCAAGAGAAAACATTTTCCTAACTCCTTTATCATTTTCCCCTGTGCTTCACGTTTCCCCATCAATACCTTACCAGATGCACAAGGCTACAGAACCATCAAAACAACATTACATACAGAAGCCATGAAACTAAGTTCAGAACAAATTACTGAATATTTGTCCTCATTTACAGACATTCAATCCTAGCTTTCAATCAAAGCACCAAAAACCTTGCTGAACCCTGTGTTTACTCCAAATGAAGAGAGGCAATCTCATCCTGGTGCCACCCATTATTATTTAGGACACTGAACACAGCATTTGCAGGGGAAAATTTAAAAGTTGCTTTTCAAACTTGGGAGTGATTACATATTACTAAATGTACATCTTGTCTGGCAGTCATCCTAAGGCTAGAGAGGTTTGATGATTTTACTCTCAAATTGTGTCCTCAACTTTCACATCCTGTCTGTGGTTCTGGGACATGGGTGAGCTGCAGTGATGCAGTTTGCACCCTCTGCTCATCCTTTAGAGAAGCTGTGGCTGCCCCATCCCTGGAAGTGTCCAAGGCCAGGCTGGACAGGGCTGGGACCAGGTGATCTCTGAGGTCCCTTCCAACCTTTAACACTGATTCTGTAATTCTGCCTCTTTTTTCCCCCGTTAATGCTTATTTCAGTGACACTCCCACAGTGTGACCAACCCCTTGTAGTCTGCAAGTAACAGAGAGCAGCTCACTGTGTACCACTGCAAGCAGATAAACCACCCACCTAAAGCTCTAGTCTTTTAAAGCCCCTTTAATGCTCTCAAGCACAATTCAAGTCATTTCAGATCCATAAAAGCCTCTAGAGACCGATGGCATTCCTCAGGAAGATCTGGCTGACAGAGGCAAAGTCTCTACTTACCTCTGGTAGAAATAAACAGTTTATATTTGCTTCTGTGGGCACTGAAGCTTTTCAGCCTAACTCTGACAAACACAAACCCAAAGCTATTATCTGAAAAACATCAGTGCTGCTCTCATCTATGAAAAGTAGTGTTTAAATACTATTTTTAATACAAAATATAAAGCATCAGTGCTTCCTCCTAACCCTGGGATATCAGCACAGTTACTTCCTCATAACCAAATTCTTGCAATGCAATCATTTGGTGAAGTTTTTCTTTCTGTTTTTTTTTTTTTTTTTATATTTAGTATCATGACAGTTAAAACTATCAGTGATATCTTTATCAGAATAGCAGCATAAATTTCCAATTTAAAAAGTGATGGCATTTGAAAAGCCAGCTACAAAGCAATCATTTGAACAGCCTAGCTTTTAATTCACCTCTATGCTCAAACTGGAAGCAGAAGATGGATAAAGCTGTAAGTGGGGAGATGGAGGGATGATGCATTTGCTAAAGTATGAACTAAGAACATCTCAAAGAGAATGCAGAGAGCCAGCTCTAGAGAAATTTCAGCCAAGGTCTGGTCAGGTACATTCTAAGCAACACAGCCCACCCTGTGTAAGAAGTCACAACCCAGAAGAAAAAAGTTATATCACACCCATACTTTGTGCCTACTTAAGCCTTACTGTGCTGTCAGTTTTTAAGCAGAGATTAATCATAGCTTAGATATATTTGATATATCAGTCCAGCTCTATACTCAGAACTGTGCTTAATGCTAGTGATATTAGAGGAAGCTTTGTCTTTAATCTTGATTATCAGAGGTTGTGTCTTAATGTGCTTCCTCAAACCAGCAGCACAGCCAGGGAAAGCAGTGAAGTCCTGACTTATAACAGGAGAGTATTGCCCAGCAGGGCCTGCAGGACAGCTCACACTGCAGTGGGTATCTGCACTTTGGGACACTGGAAAATTAAATCTCTATGCAAACACTGTGAAACCTGTCACTAGAACAATATCCAACCATGCCTGTAAAACCAGGACACATGCTCCCCTTCTCTTGTCAAAGTTAAAACAATGCTGATTTTTTTTCCCCCAATGTATGCATGTGAACAAGATATTTCATCTCCCAGATTTTACTTCAGTTCAGTCTATGCACATTTTAAATAAATTAAGATGAAATAAATCCATTTTATTGTATTACTTTGTGCCACCTCCATGAAATAACGCTCATCTTCGTATTTTGTAAGGGATGTTGTTGACATGCATGAAAATGGTGCATGAAGTATAATCTTTGAGGATTGCACTGCTAGAAAAATAAATCTAAGCCTATGTTTCAAGCTCAGAATGGCACTGCTTTTGATTGAAATGCCTCTGAAACATTCCCTCCAATGCAGCTCTGCTGTAAAATTCATACAATTGATTACTAGGGTAGCTGTAACAAAACTAGTGACTAGTAGCTTTGTTTTCTAAACATCTGTTCATCTCTTGCAAGCATAAAACATCCCCATGAAATAAATCACATTCAATCCTTCCATTTCAGAATGGAGAACTGCAAACTCACAGCAGGAAAAAAATCAGGATACAAAGGTTTGCTCACACAGGCCATGAACAAAACCAGAATTGGGTTTAATGTTTATTAAAAGTGAGAAACTCTCCTTCTGGATGAATTTAATGCATCACATGTCTCAGTCAAATAAGTTTGAGTTATGTCATGCTTGACAGAACAGTGATATTTCCTTTCTCATTTCTTACCTGCATTCCTAGATCCAGGGAAACTGCCAGGTTGATACAACCTAAACAGGACACTAGAAAAAGGAGTGAGGTATCCTACAGAAATAAAACTGCTCCTTGCAATATCAAAGCCAAATTTTTAATGAAAAAGGTAAATGTAATCACTCAAGAAAGCAAATCAACTTTCAACTCTTATTATCTAAACCCAAAGTTAGCCAATATCCTCTTTATTTATCATTTTAAGATCAAAGCAACAAAGCTTGGCACAAATCCTCAACATTTGTGGCAGAACGAGTGAGAAATATCTGTTCTGATGAATAAATTAAATCACATTTTGGAGTAAGAATTTATAATAGCTCTCAGCTTCAACCCTAGCAGCACATTGGTAACTCCAGAAATCATCAGAGCACAGAGAGGTAATAATAACACTTAGTGAAAAGGACAAGAGTATATTTAACTGTCAGCTTCCCACTAGCTGAACCAAGAAACTCCCTTGGCATTTTCTAGCACTAGTTCCGTTTCCACTTTGAGTTCTTCTTATCTCTAACAAAGAAAAATAGCTTTATGAATCAAGAATCAGCAGCTTTCCCCACAGACAGCATTCCACAACTGCCACTCAGAGCAGCACCAGGAGGAGCCACGTTTTCAGCTGTGATCAATGCCATTTATAGTTCCTTTCATAATGACAGCACATACATTCAAGCAGGGGGACAAGTGGGCATGACCACCATATTAATCAAATTCCAGCTACAGAAGAGTTATTTGTTACACCCCTCGTGATGAGCAGGCACAGAGAAAACCTCGTACTAAAAGGAAAAAGTTACATTTAACCCAACATCTGCTTCCATTATGTCACTAGAACAAAACAGGAACACAATTAGAGCACCCAAATCAAACTCTTTGTCATAATTTACAGGCTTAAAATAGGACAATAAGAACCACAAGTTTTGTGGAGCATTCTCATTCAAGATGAAGCAAAGACAATGAATATATCACAATTCTGATGGGAGCAACAAGAACCATCAAAAACCTAAACTAAAAGCTACTTAATCCTTCTTTCCAACCACGCAGCTCATAGGAGATACAGCTTATAAACCCAAACTTCTTACATTAGTCTCAATTTTAGTTCACTTTTTACGTTAAAAATATAGTTAATCTTCATTTCTGATCAGTTCTGCATGAGGTCACACAATGTGTGCAGTTCTTAGAAATGAAAAAAAAACCTGAATGCTCAAAAAATACCTGGGCATGAGGGGTTTTTTCAAATTCATTCCATTATTCAACATCAAGGCTTCTGGCAAATGTATTAAAATTGCAAGAAAGATATTCCTGTTTGGCTGCCACTCTGAGTAAAATGAGTTACCCAACTGTCCCATCACACTTTGCTCCAGATCTACCTTATTTTGGACTTTAGGAAGAAGGTGACATTTATGTGTACCTGATGTTATGAACCATCTGTTCAGAATGCACCAGATCACAAGGGCAGTGGCAGCCACCAAGAGCACATAACTCCCTTTTATGAGGATTCTACCACTTCCAGCACAGCAGCCCGTGGTGTTTCTCTCTGCCCAATATACACAGAAGTCAGGTAAATTCAGTCAGTGCTTCTCAGGCTTCCAAAGAACACGTGGCTGATTAAGTGAGAGGTTCAGGCAACCAGCACTCAATTACTCAGAGAGCCCCAAAGGCCACCCCACCTTTAAATGTCTGGTTCTTTGTCAAGAACTTGTGTTTACTCAGCAGCTCAAGGATTCTAAATTTTTCTGACATTTTTACCACTCATGAAAAAAAGGGGGTGAACATCTTCACCTCATCACAGAACAGCTCTCCTCTGCTTTTACTGAATGTGGTCCAAAATTTGATGAAAGAGTATCCTTTGCCATACAAGCATTTCCATGCAGTTGGTCCAAGAATTACATATGGACAGCAAGAAAGATTTACTTAAAAATAAACATTTTATGTCTTTCATCTACACTCACAGGTCTATAGAATTGGCATGTGTTACAACTGAACCACCTCTGGAATTTGACTAAGTGACAGGCTACTCACTGCTGTACAGAAAATAAAAAAAAGCTACTTTATGAATAGGAAGGGGAAAAAAAATAAGATAATACACAGGGAAATGGGTCTGTCTAAAGTTAGCATAATCAAAGTACTTAAGGCATTTCTTCCTCTAATAAATTTCCTCAAGCTAACACTCAGAGGCTGAAAGCAGTTTGAATCCAAAAACCTCTCTTTTCTTTCTTTCTAAGGACCCAATAGCCAACCTCCACTTCCTCAGAGCTAGGAAACACAACTCTCTGTACACCCCACACATTTTTGTTGCCACAGAGGAGCAGGGGCTCTAAGTCACTCCAAAGTGATTTCCACTCAGTTCTTCGCTGCAGCCACTGTGGCCATCTCCTCCTGACAGCTTACACCTGCTAGTCTGCATCTTTTTTCTTTTCCAAGTACATTTAATTATTGATTTTGATACCAACTGTTCCAATTTCAATTGCAGTTCAAGTTGGTGCTATATTACATCCTGACCTAAGTCAGGAAGATGCCATTAACTTCATCAAAACCATAATTTCAGCCTTTTGCCCTCAAGATTTCATACAGAGAACTATCAGATAGCCACAATAGTAGACAGGAGGGCTTTTCTTTTTAGTAGCACTTGGTTGGCCAACAATTTTGATAGTTAAATGTTGATAGTCCATGGCATATGTACCTGTGTCAGTCTAAATTTGAGACCCATCACAAGTCTCCTGAGGCCAGTTTTAAAAGCCAGTAAAACTTCCTAAGTCAGTTGGACACTTTGCACAACTTTCACCATGAACACTTGGCTCATTGTCTGTAATGTGCACTGGGAACAAAATGTGCATCATCTGCAGTGATTTTATTTACTCCTTTACATTTATATGGCAAATTTGAACTCTTTTATTATATTGCAGCCTTGCAAAGCATATTATCATATTTCATTATCTAACACATAGGCAAATGTGGCTTATGAACAATGCTCTATTATTTCAATGAATTCTGAACATCTAGCATAAAATTGTCAACATTATAAAATAATGTAAAAGTAACTGCAAATGTCTACTACAAAGGAATGGAGTTTAACACTCACATTTTCCTTCTAAAGTTTGTCAATGAGAACTTAATATGTTTCAAGGAAAGTGTAGTTCCATTATGTCATTAGACTTTATTACCCAAATAGTCAAAAAAATGGAGGAGTAGCAATCCACTGATGTAGCTATGGTCCAATTAACTTTCATATTTGAATAATGGATTCCAATAATTTTGATTTCAAAAGCTATGGAATGACTGTATTTTAAATAACTTATTTCTCAGAAGTAAGCACTAAATGTTTGTGCTCTTTCAAGTTCTTTTCAGGTTTTAAAAGTTACACACAAGAGAACAGCTGAAAATTCCATAGTTATATTGACCTAATGTTGGAGGTTTGCAATTTATTTTCAAATCTTCAGGTGCAAGACAGAAATGAAGGTTATCACAATCTGCTATTATAAAAATGATTCAAAAGGTTATGGAAAACAGATATAAAATAAAAAGTTACTAAACAGAAAGACTTTCCTACACAGGTTTAAAATGTAACATTGCAATGTGGTTTAGAGGTCACCATCCCTGCCTTTGGGAGATCAACTCAAATCCATCAATCCTGGTTCTCACTCGCAAAGCTCTTGAACATCCTAATCCCAGTAGTTGTGACTGTTGTGTCCCCTCAATATTTTTTCTCATTTACTTCAGCAAAAACCAGACTAGACCTTTTCATTTTGTGTCCCCCCACCAGCCAGAGTCTTCACCACTTACAACAGTAACAGCATTTTTCATCAAGTCCCTATTTGTAGAATTCAAAAGCAGTAATCAATTATTGTGATCCTTAGTTATGAAAAAGAAAATAAATAAATGAAGCAATGAATCTGTAGAAAACAGATTGATATTACACACTACTAAACTCAAGAGTGCTCAGCCTCTGTGATCTTGAGTGACATTTTGTATGTAGGCCACAGTTGCACAGTTAGAGTCATGTGTAAAATAAGAAAAAGATAAGTACCATGTGAGCAAAACTAATGGGAGAAGCATACAATTTTTGAAGTGAGATGGAGGAAAATATTCACAAGAAATTCCTGCACTGAATGAACTGGGCAACGATATTTCAAATCTACATTTTAGCAAAAAAAATTAAAGTATTTATTCTAGGATAATGAATTTCTTGAGAGAGACTATTTTATTAATAATGGATGTTCAGATGGAATCAGATACAGTAGGTGGAAATAACACAGAATCATGTCTTGTCAAATGTGTGATTAATTTTGCACTACAAGTATTGATTTGACAGAACACCTCTTTTTTTTTTTACCTGTTCATAGCCATTTAAGCGTAATGGACTTCTTTATTATCCAAATGTTATTCCTTTGTTTAAGCTTTTCATTTGAAAGCACTTTGATGCATTTATAACTAGTTACCAATTCTCTGGATCTTTATATGTGCATTATGTTCTAAGTTTACTCCTCCTCTTTTCAAGTCTATTAGCGTCAATTAGGCTTGCAAAGACATGCAAGCCTGACAGGCAAACTTTGATAAAATGCTTGGGCTGATCAACCAAACAAAGACAACACCACAGCATTTGTTTCCAATAAATGATTGCATTTAATAAACATTTCCTTGAATTTTACTCTTTTTCCTTTACCATATTGGTGCATATAATTACTTTTATTAACATCATAAAAGTAGCATCCATTGTGATGTACACATCACTTAAGTATCATTAATAGTTTGCATACACTGGTGAGTTAAAGAAATGGTTGGATTCAGGAATAAACTGAACCTTTTAGAGCACAGACAATCGAGCCACATTTCAATACACAGCAGAGCAGCAGAGTTGCTCCTGCCCAAGCACCTGTATTAGCAGAGGAAAATGGTTTGGCAGGATTTTGTGCTCACACTCTACCCTGCAGTCATTTCAGAGAAACAGAATTATCACTTTTCTTCCCAAATTAAAATAAAAAAAATTCTGAAACTGAATTCTGAAAAAAAATTCTCCTACTTTAACTAGGGGTACAATAATATCTTACGTGACAAATAAACCCATGAAATCCCTCAGTGAGAGCATGCTGGAACACACCTAATACTTCATTTGGTTCCACCTACTAACAGTCACCATCCCTCAGGTGAACAATTTCCATCCACCTTTCACAAAAGGCATACAAAGTGAAGAAGAAATATTTGTGAAAGTGTCAGAAAGAGATCCTGAATTTCTGGAGCTCTGGGGGTAATTGGTAACCAGGTAAATACTAACCAGGAACTGCAGCTGTCCTGCATGTGAAAATACTGCCAAGTAAATGGGAATTCCAGCTGTAAAACAGCCTTGAAAAATAAACACATACACACTCCAAAATAACATTTATTTCTTGGTAGGAAATTAAACAACCCTTTGTGTGAAAATTTGCTGAATTATTTGTTTTCAAATAACAAAAATTAACTGGCTCTGAAATACATTTTAATACCTGATTTCTGCAGTTCACATTTTTTCATTCCACTTCTATAATGATGGAGAAAAAGAAATTAAATTCAGATGCACCACTGTAAATATCAGGCATTCTTACAGCTCCAAATTTCAAACACCAAAACAGTATTACCTACAGTAACTTGTTGCCTTTGTATGTTCACTGCTTTTTCAAAAATAATTCTGTGTTGGAGCATTAATTACCAACATAACTAAACAACAGCACTCCTCCTGCAATCACATTTTGAAAACCTAAGAGATAATACATTTTAAATATTCATTGGGCAGTTTTTAGCAGTGTGCCAGTCACAGGGCAACATTTCTTTACAAATTTATGATATTCTACGTTATTTTGATTTTCCAAACTGGAATATATCTCCTGCTCATTTGTTAATAAATACAACTGAGAGATGTAAGCAAAAGAAGATAAGTGGCAAGTCTTAAACACAAATGCAACAACAAAACATTTTTTGCAGTTGCACAACACAGCAATTTTTGGTAACAATCAGGTGAATGGACCCACTGGAGCAAACTGGAAATTCAGCTGAAAACAGGTATGGGATTATAATAGCATATAGCACATCCAGGTGCTTTTTACTGGTATTAACAAAGAAGGATGCCAAAGACTCGTTTGAGGTGACAAAAAACTGACCAGACTATATTTGATCCATACCACAACTTAGACTATGGCTTTCCTTTTCAATTTCTTTCAAATTTTAGTCCTACTTCAGCTTTAAATAAAAATGTCAGTAGCAGCATGTTCACATTAAGAGACTCCCATATTATTTTTCAACTACTGAAATTTTTTCTAAAATTCTAGAATTAATTTTAAAACAGTCAAATATAGAGTGAGATTACATAGAGAGAGCAGAGTTTACCACTTTATTAAAATTGTGATTGTTCACATAAAGACTCAACCAGGTCACATATTAATAATTATCCCTGACAATCTTTAACATCAGACTAAACCCACAAGTGAAGCAATATTACATCTCTCTCTCTCATTTATCTTTACTGCTTATGGCCCCTCTGTGGTCAGCATGCTGTGAGCTTCGTGGACATTTAATTATGAACACATCATAAATGTGGCTGACAAGGCAGAAGCTGGGCTCAGATGCTCCTGGGATGAAGGAAACATCGTTGAAACCACTTAGACTTGCAGTACCTCCATCCTGTTACAATAAACAGTGCTCTGGCTCACCATACACACGCTGAACAGAAAGCTCCCTCCCTTTCTCATTGCACATTTTCCTTCCATCCAATGGTACAGTGAAAATATGGGAAGGCATTGTTCATGACCCTTTAAAAATACACTATTTACCTCTCCCCAGTCACTTCACAGTGGTGTAACACCAGTGGAACAAGGGCCAAAGGCTGAATTTTGCTACCAGTGACACACAAATTCTTAGGAAAAAGGAAAAAAATGCCACACCTGGGTAATATCTCTGTGAAGCATTTTGGCCATGCCACGAAACAGGACAGATGCCTCAGAGTGAGCTCAGGCAAGAGATTAGCAGCAGATATAATTTTTGCTATGAGTACCAATAATTATTACTCCTCCCTGTGAATTCCTGGGTATCAGCAGATACAAACTAGTCTGGCCTAATGTTTTTGACTGCTGACAAAATTCTGATACATCATTTGCCCTAGTAAAGAAGAAACAAACAAACAAAAATAACACACAGAACACACCCCCAGGAATTTCCCAAGAATCAAGTGCAGCAGCTCCCAGATATTACAGATCTGAAATTAAAATTTGGCAGCAGAATTACATGAACATTTTGTCTTGAAAACACCCACAGTAAGCAAGACCAAGGCATGCAGATTTGGTGTAAATAAAATAGGAAGTCCTGGAGAAAGTGCTTTATCTACTGTACTGCCAAGCTGGCATGAAATAAACTCGAGATCAGAACTGGCACAATGTTCTTTCAGAAAGAAAGTTCTACTCTGAACTCCAATTAACATCAACATCCCCACCAAAGCTGCCTTCCACCACCCTCTCCACACCAGCTTTGGTTTTGAATTTTGTCCTTTATAGCAATGAACACCCACACAGCAAATAATAGAGAGAACACCTTGACACCACTGAGATTCCTGAAACACCATTTTTATAAAATGCCCTGAATTGTCATCACTTAAAAGCTTTACTAAAAGAACACTATTCTAATAAAGCAGCCAATATTGACCACAAAGCTGTTAAAAGCAGCACAAAGATGTTACCTTTAAGGTGATTTTTGTTCTCTTTTTGTTCACAATGCTAAGAATTTATATGTGAACAAAGAGCAAATTTTGCAAGCTGCCCTGATGCTTAAACACCTAAGTAAGAAAAAATGTGCATGCAAAAAACGAACCAGTGCCACGTTTCAAAGCAACTGTCCTCTGTAGTGCTGAGGTACATATTTCTATACCTCCCCAACAGACTGGAAATAGAAAAGACAAAGCATATAATAAAGCCAAGCACAATGAAAGAGCTCTGAAGAGAGAGCTGAAAAGTAGCTATCATGTTGGCAGATAAATTCTACACACAATTATTCATTCCTAGCCTCTTGACATGTAGATTAATGAGTTTGATAACCCAGGCTTCTAAGAAGTAGATTCAACTCTGTTTCACTAGCTTTCTCCTCCTCTTCTAACTGCAAACAACACTTTGGTCTATTGAGGGGGGCAGAAAAAACTCAAATCAATACATTTGCACTGGTCATCAACATTTTGCAATTGAAGTCCTATGTCAAAATATGATATCTGCTGTGGGACAGGGCTCTTTGCTGGCCCTGGCAGGAATTCACAGGGGCTCATGTGATCACTGGAGGGAGGAGTTCTTGCCTCAGCAGCCTGTGCTTCCATGCCAAGTTCAAAGTCATATAGTAGCCAAACAAAAAAAAAAATAAATAAAAAAGCAAAAAGCACAACAGCTATTCTCATAGTTATAATGACCCTGTACTCACTGCAATGTGTTCTGTACATAAAATTTTCCATTTCCTCCCTGAGGCCAAATGACCTTTTGTCGACACTTTGCTTAATGTTCACTGATCAAAGTGGGTTTTAAAGCAAGTGCTGTATCAGGTTCCAGGGACAATGAGTGTACAAGGGGCTGTGTTTGCCTTAAACCACTGCACAGTGATGCACACTTGGGGGGGACACAACATGGTTAATGATTTACTGATTTATTCTCTATCGGGGCGACTCTCGCAGAGTGGAAATGTTTCATTCTTGATTGGTGAGCAGCTTTGAGTCCTTTTCTTCATCTCAAATGTTATGAGCTCAAATTCTCTCGAGTAATAACAGTCATACACAGCTGCTTAGGATTTAGCAGGAGGCTTAAGGGATGGGGACAGGATGTGCATTTGCTTGATGTTACCCCCTTTTCCTGGTTAATCACAAGGTGAAAAGTAGTCTTTGGCTCTTAAAAACAAAGAAAGCCTGCGCTGCAAGATTATTACTTAGATAATCACAATTTCAGAGACCTGTCTAGTGTAATTATAACATTTTTCTTATTATCAGCAACTAGAAAGGAAATCAAGATTGCAGTGGGCAGTCAATGCCTGCTAATGGGCTCCTCCAGAGGGAGGGGGGAGCTGCAGCAATCCCAGAACTGGACACAGGCTATGCCAGAGCAGTGATACCAAAACAAGTGTCATTCCATAGCATCCAGCAGGCATGGAGGGAGAGCTTTCACAGCCCACAACAGGTATTTCTGCTGAAAACACCATAGCAGTTACCATTTTTTTTCCTCTCTTTGCATGGCTCTCAGATGATCTGGGCCAGTTATCAAGTTGTCGGAACAATTTTGTGCTAATAGCAAAGCAACATTTTTTCACCTACTCCTGAAAGTATTTTGGATTACTCAATTTTATTTTATCTTTACCTTATTCAGGAAGAACCAAGTTGCAATTGTAAAATTTTTGTTTTAAGAAAAACTTTTCCTTTAAATATTGTTTCAGCCTGATTGCTTAAATTTAAATGTATTGGCCCCAGCTGACTAATTTGGTCGTGATTTCAGTGGGGGCTCTTTTTACTTAAAAACCCAGAGCAAAACCAAACAAATTTTAAAAAAAGATTTAAAAAAAAATTTTTAAGTGCTTTATTGTAACATAAGATACCTGGCACTCACAGGGGTGAAAGGCATGCTCCAGTAATATCTTGCATTTTATCTACAAGCTTTATGATCCTGCAGCATGAGGCACACCCCTCACACATCCCAACTGTAAATCTACTGCATGAGAGGTTATTTAGAGATACAAATTACTGTTATGCACAATCTCCTTTGTAATCAAATATATCTTCAGTTTAGCATTCACTTTAGAGAGGCCTCATTCCTTTGATGCTCTTAAAGCCAACCTACTGAAACAAGTTCTGGAAGGAGAGTGTTATTCTTCAAAGTAAATCATAAGCAGGAAAGGCTTTTTCTGAAAGATCTTACAAATAGCTCATGCTGATGCTTCCAAATATTAATTCTCAGAAATATTGACACTAAGTGAACCCTATATGTATTTAATATATTGAGCAATTGTCATGCAGACCTACCCTTCCCACTAGAGCAGCTCAGGATCTGCATGCAGCCAGAGTATCTAATCTCCAAGCATCTAATCTTCAAGGACAGACATTTCTGCAGATTGAGGGGAGAGGATAACCAACAGGGATAAAATATGAGGCTATTTTTGAAGATGATTGTACACAGATATCTGTTTTTTCTGCACCTCCCAAAAACCTGAATCTGAGCACTGAGATTAAGCCAAATTATTCCAGCTTTGGGTTTGTGAGAAGGGCAGGGGCTTTCAGTAGAAGTTGGGTTTTCAAGATCAGCCCAGCTCCTTCCCTTTGCCACTCCATCTGAGCTAGCCATTTCTCTCCAGCCAGGATGAGCATTATGAATCCATATTCCACGATCACATCGGCACATTCTGCTCAGACACTGCTCCAACCCCTCCAGCAGTTTCCTGCCAATGCTGATATACAGCAGCACAGCCACCCTCCTCTAGACCTGCTACTCAGCAGCAAAAGGTGAACAGCTCAAACCACCACAGCCACAGGCATTCCAGACAAAGACAGATATGCAAAACACCAACTTTGCCATCACTGGGATGTCAGCAGCACTGAAATTCTCAAAACCAACACAAACAGCCTGGGCACGGTGGTGACTCACCATTATGTTTGTATCTATAATCTCCAGACACAGCATCAACAAGTGTGCACAGTCTACAAGATCAATCTTGCTTTAGATCTAGAAGTCATTAGAAATCATTAAAGCATTTCAGTGGAGATTACAGAGGAAACAACAGCATTAGTGAAGATATACATGAGATTGTTAACTGGGAATTTAATTGTATTGTGGAACAGCTTTGTGGTTTCATTGAGATTAACAGCCACCAAGACTGATTTCTGCTCAAACACATCAGGCATCTTCTCCCCTAACGTTGTGAAAATAAGTGGAAGTGCTCAGTGCCAACAAAAGGGACTCAGGGAATTCTCATTTTACCAGAACAGTGGTGGGCATGACTGGTCCCATATTGATGGAGAGAAAAAAAATCCTCAGTGACTGTGGAAGCAAAAGAATCTTCTACATTATGTTGACTGTAGCACAAGCTAGCACAAGAATCACCTTTAATCTGCAAATCAGGGGTCAGTTTATCAAATGCATATATTTTCATCCAGTCAGTGGGAGTGTATCAGTCTTACCTTTAGAGCTTCACTCTGTGTATATAGAATTTTGCTTTTATTTAAACAACATCTGGGGCTCGAGACCTGGAAGTTCTCTTTGTGTAGTGGCTGTTACATTGATAGACGCTGAGAACTGAACAACAGAAATTATTTTTGCAGCCAAATTGATATGCAGGTGCACATCTGAGCACATTTATCTCTAATTATCTGTTCTCAGGCACAAAACAAGCAGTTAGAGCAGAAAATACACAGATTTCATGTTGCTCTTGCTCAGAAATTTGTTTGCAAAGATGAAGATCAAGTTGTCAGAAAGAGAACCAAGTCTCAAGCCCAGTAAAAATATGCCCCAAAGTGACTTGCCCATGTGAATTTTAAAACTTGCATTTTAGGAAAGACAGAAAAGGAGGAGAAGTGCCTGCTCACAGGACTACCAGAGGCACTGAGACTGGCTGCCAAAGAGCATAAATGTAACTTCAGACTCCTTCACCACAGCCACTCAACTTTCTTGGCAGACATGCATTTTCTACACCCCTTCTGGGGATAAAATGCAGTATCTTGGATATGTGCATGTGGTAACAGATGGTATATGCCAATTGGTTCAGTGGCAAATATTGCATTCATTTCAAAATACCTCAGGATTTTGAAGCTGTAAGTTAGAACTCCTGGACAGGGAAATTTCAACTCACCACTTTAAGGAGGATAATGTAAGCTGCATGCAGCTCAGGATGTGCATCTCTCAGATGAGATAATTCTTCATTGTTATTCCACAGGATTTTTTTCTAATAAAGATTTTTTTCTACAGCTTTCACTAAAAAAACAAATTCACCTTTGGCTACCTTGGAGTTTATTGAGCACCAGGGACTGCCAGTGTAGGGATCTTTCCACTGTGTTAATTTCAGTGCAGTGCATGTTATGTCCAAATCACTTATTGCCATAAAGCAGAGATCCTCAGGTTCTTCAACAAAGGGCACAGAGTCCATCAGCTCCTACAGAGCTCTGCAGCTCCTCAGCTCGAGTTCTTCTGCAATCTCAAAAGAAATCTCCCTACTGCTCTGCCAAATGCAGCATAGACACATGCAAGCACAGAGGGCCAGCAGCAGCAAAATTCTGATTCCATTACCTCTTCCAAAAACTAATCACTGACACACTGCTGTCAGAGCAGCATGAAACTTCTGCTTTCTTCTCTTATTTAAAAAGAAGATCTCTTACCCAGACACAAATAAGTGCTGCTTCTTCCACACACAGCACAGGGGCACTTGGAGAGAAAGCCCAAACTCCTGAGCAACAGATGGAATGAATGCCTGAGTGCTTGTAAGGTGTGGTGGATTCCTGGGATGTGCCTGTGCACCCCAACAGAGACCCAAGGAATCTGCTCAGGCGACGCTCCAGCGGACAAAGACATCATAAATTAACGCAATGTGAGCCTAACAAATTTGAAATTTAAAAAATTCATCCAAATTTGAACAACCAGCCTGTGCTGCTGCAGTCCACCCAACCTCAATGAAATCCTCCAAGTCCTGGTTTGAAAAACTGTATCAGTACAAGAGAAATAACATATTTTACTTAAAGTACCAAGCCTGATGATTAAGGAGTGAGTGCTCCCTCTTCCCCCTCTCCCCAGCCCTCCACCCACACCCCCCCACCACCAGATTCACAGGATTAATATGAGACTGGCTGGAGGGTTTTAGCAGTAACTGCTGCAAAACAAGTTCTGATTGGTTGATTCAGAAATTGGGATTCTGGGCAGTGTTTTATAAAAGGATAATGTATCTTTAAGCCTAGGTGCCCTTCAGGGAAATGTATTGGATAAATGTCTTCTGAAAAGCCTGTAAATATTCCATCGCCTCACTGTCATTACTACCATGAAATGATAATGAAGCATGAAAGAAATATAATTCCATATTCAGATGACAGCATTAGCCTTCATAAGCAAACTGAAATATTTATTAGTAAAATGTTCGGTATCTACGCCTGTAATCTAAAAAAAAAGGACAAAAATGTTTTATAATAAAAAAGAGATTGAATGCAGAGGTAAAATCTGGTTGGCTGATTTTATTGCTTATTATTAAATCCAGGCAAAACAATTATTTTTTTCTTTTCATTAGTAAGGCACCCAAATTAAAACTATGCCCTCAGGCTGTGAGGTTTACAGTAGTGATTAAAAACAAGAAATTGTGATGCATGGGGTTTTTGACAATAGCATAATCAAATTCATTCATATTGTTCAATCTTTCACTGACAAATATTTTTACAGTGAAATATACCAAACAAAGAAGCACATACAAGTACTATCAATACAGAGAAATTAGGAAGACTTGTTGTTATTGCAGCAGAGAACAGATACAATGTTTCTATAATCTTGAATACAAACATTATAGTGTAGTTAATTAGGGTAATTATTGCCTAAATTGTGCTTAATTGTTTTATACTGAAAAGGATTTCTGAAAGAAGCCTTTTGGATTTCTACAAGGCACAGAAGTGAACGCACTGCAGCCTAAGTATTTAGATGCAATTTCCTAAGTTTGATTGCATTTCCTATAAGTCAGAAAATACATCCTGAAGCAGGCTGGGACAGAGATAAACACGAGCCACACGCCTTGACCTCTGTTTCACCTTATTGAAAAAGAGGCGTAAAATACTCATTTAGTACACTAGCATCAGAGAGCGTTCACACACTCTAAGCACATTCCTTTTAAAAAAAGGTCTTTGAAGTGAATGAAAAATTAGAAATTCAAGTGACCACGATCAATTCTGAAACACTGCACAAAATTAATTACAGTTTTGCATCAGAAGCAAGAATGTAGATTTCAGACAGTCTGTGTCATTTATCTCACGCTGTACAATATACAAGGCGATTAAAAAGCCAAATCTGTTCCCACCCCCCAAGTCTAAGGCCTATCAGAGGCTGTGAAGTACAAATGATTAACTCCAAATTATTCAAGGGATTGTACAGACGCTTCAACTTGAATGAAATTTGCGGCAAGTCACAGGAGCTACGGAGGGACAGATTTGCTGCTCTTTATCAAAATCTAGTCTGACTATCGCTGACAGAATCCAGATAAATTGCACAGTAATCTGGCAGTGGCTGTGGAAAGCTTGCTCTGCAAAATCCAAATCTCTAATTTCTATCTGTTTTTAATTGCTTGACTTAAATTTGCATTTTTATACAATTGGCTTAAAGGATTTATTCTGTTCTTTAGGCTACTCTAATAAAATTGGGTCTCATTTTGCACGGTATCTCAGAAACCTACTTACATTAAATAAGCATGCTGTACTACAAAAATATTTACTGTAGCAGAAAAAGATTCCTTTTTATGTCATGTTCAGAATTAGGTAAAGAACACATGTGTCAGAAAGCTCATTTGGAACTCCCCTATGAAAACATACCTGAGAATGAGCAGGATAGCATAAGAAAGAAAAGTGGGGGAAAAAAGTAGATTCTATGCTTATCCTGATTCCCCCAGGACAAACTGGGGGAAAAAACAAACAAAAAAAACCCCACGTGGATCAAGAGTATGTACACATTTAAATACAAGTTGGAAGACACTGATAACACTGCAAGCATCCAGGAGAGAGCATCCCTGCAGCACCTGTGTGCTGGGCATCGCAGCAACAACTTCCACTCCTGCCATTCCCCAGCTCCAGCCTCACTGATGGAGCTGCTGGCAGCCAGTCCATCTCCTTATTGACAACTTAATGTCACCCCCCTGGATCAGAGAGCAGCTTACCCCAAACAAACATTACAGAACACCAGCAGCACCTGGCTGGGTGACATCCCTCAGCCACGCTCCAGCTGAGAGCCTGAAATCAAATTCCACTGTGACATCTGGACACTGCCATTCCAGCAGGATAACCAAGGCCAAACTGCCAAGGTGTCTAAAATATTACACTTCTAATCACTTCTCATCTGCATCTAGAACTGTCTAATGCAATAGATTGAGACTATTTCAAACACAAATTTTAACTGTCTAGTCAAGTTTTGCCAGAAAAACTTGCCTTATTTTATATGTATATTTTTTTACATGTATACATGGCTAAAGGCCATTTTTTTTCTTTTGACTTAATTTGAATATCAATAGTCAAAAAATATATACATGTCAGTGTAGTTTAACATAATTCAATAGAAACAAAGCCTTACATCCTTACAGGTTAAATTCAAATATATAAAAGAAAAACAAAAACATGCAACCAACTGAAACAAAAAAACCCCTGCTTGTTTTTACCTACTAGTTCCAACAAGGATGTATTGATTCCCTTCCCTCCCACACTCACATCAAGTGAGTATGAACAAAACAGCACCAAAGAGCTCCTGTACCACAAGAACAAACCCAAACCATAAACAGGATTTGTCCCTACATGTATTCTCCATGAACACCAGCACTGCTGGAGCTCAGTTGCATGCCAGCCTGGAGGGCAGCTGCTCCATTCTTGTTTCAGTGGATAACACATCCAGTATCCACACCTAGCAAGGAAATCCATGCAGGATTCCCAATGAACTGGGAAGAAAAGTCAGCTGTTGAAGGGGACATGCACACATCAAATTCCAGAAGTAACCAGCTGCCACAGGTGGCAATTCTGACAATTCTAACCCTGGCTCTTGCATAGATAAATCTATAAGGATGCAAAAACATTATTCAAACATTGATATTCCCCTCTTCCAATTAGTGCTGTTTTTCTGGCATGAACAAAAGAGATCAAACAGCAGCAAAAGATCAAACCCTCTTCACTAAAAAACCGTTCTAGCCAGCTCTCCAGAAAAAGGGACAGGAAGGTGGAATGATGGCTCAGTGTCCTCAGCAGCTCCAGGTGTGAAACCAGTCAGGGAAACCTGTCTGTAAGTGTTTAATGAAGCACCACAGGCACTAGAAGGGCAATCAATTGTTCTACTGCAAGATCCAGAGGAACGCTGTTCTGGTGCTCTTGCTGATGTCCTCTGTCCAGCTGCATAGGGGGAGCATTGTTCTCTTAATAGAAAACCAAACTAACTCCTAGAAACCACTGCTGAAATGGCAAACTGAAGAGAGGATGACAAAACTCTGTCAACCTGACGTGAAATCCAAAGGCAGCATAACATACAATCAGTTTTTGGAGCAGAAGAACAGAAAACAACTGTCCACAACCCAACTATGTCACACCTGTATTTTATCAGAAACCTCCCCACTCATTCTCACAAATTACTGTTAGGAAGCTCACTTTTTCTGAGTAAATACGACATGAGACCAAATGTCTCAAGTTATAAAAAAAAAAATAAAGGCTGAAAAACATTCAGGAACTCTAAAATAATTTTAATACAATTGCATCAAATACAGACCAGTGGATTCCCTCCTCCTTGAGCCTTCCATCTAGCATCAGAAACTACACAACACATGCTGCCATGCATGCTTGAATTTTTTCAAACACATGCAGAATAATCAAATCTCAGAAAACATCTGACATGCTATTCAAGCTCTCCCAAGTCTTCTGGCAATTCTGCTATTACTTTTGGGTACTCTTTCCCTCCATTATCATGTTTTTATAAGGTAATTTATATAAATCTTCTGTACAATTACAGATTAAAAAATCCATTTAACTGTTGAGTGCATCTTATATGAGTTCCACAATGATATATAATTTTCTAGCAACAAATTTCATATTCACCTTTAGATGTTAGAATGAAGGAAGACCTCCAAGGTTTTAGCACAAGTCTTCATAAAAAATACATTTGTATTTTTTCCTTCTTTCAGAGGTTTTGAATTTTATGTTTCTCTAAGAATATCTGATTTCATTTCCAGATGAAGGTAGTTATTCTAAAGTATCCCTCCCTCTTCACATTTCTCATCTTTGGTTCCTCTGAATGGCTACACTGTCAAACATCAGCAGTGAAGAGATCTGTTTGGTGAAGCAGAATTCCCTAAAGCTGATTCCTGCCAATGTGAGTCACTGTCCACTGTACTCAATACATTTTTGTCAGCTAAACAATAGTGCTATAAAAACTGTCTTTTTTATAGGATTTAATTCTGCCATGTCAAACTAACAAACATTCATATCTCACAGTGAGTTCATTTTAAATAAACAAATCTTTCCCTTCAGCCATTCTTCGGCTGCTTCTCTCCAATGACTACATTCCACTTTTCCAGGCTGCTCTGAAGGATGATCCAATGCTTCTTTACATCTTTAAGTGAGGTAAAAATTGCTCTATCATGTATTATATACCACTGGAGGTCCAAATTTGCAACAATCCAACCTCCAGCTCCAGGGCTCCACCTCTGCATCAGTTCTGAGCTTTGCCCCTCCTGAGCCATTAAAACACACAAAGCAGGGAACAGCCCATACCTGGAACACTCATACTATCTCCACTGACTTCAATGGCATAATTAAAAATATATACATTTCTTATTTTGAAAATTGGAATTCATTCACTCTACTAATTAGAAAACCTTCATTAAAAGTCTGTAAGACCTTACATATTTTAAAAGTAAAGTAACTTTGTCTACTTAGAGCTGTGGAAATTTATTCACTGAAGAAAAATAAAATTAAAGCATGATTGAGGCAGAACTTTCCAGTAACAGAAGATCTAAACATTCTAGGTTACTGACACAAAAACTTATTCTATAGCAAAAAAATACAAATGTTGCAAGTAGAGGGGACTCATATAGAGCTTTAAGCAATTCATCATCAAAAATTCTTAATCTTGTCTGCCCCATTCTATCATTGCAAAACCAGTTAATCCAGGTACTAATTCCAGCTAAAGCAAAGTCCTAGGGTCAAGTGCAGCCTTTAATTTGTTCCTCTTGGGGACTTTTTCTGTTACTCCTGAAAACCAAGCTTCTAATCAGAAAGGGTTTGGTGCATTCACCAGCACTTTTCAGCAATCTTGTCCCAGATATGCCAAACCAGATATTCCAAATTTCTAACAAACTGACAGATAGTCAATTTGACCAAATTTGTTTGCTGCACTCAACAGATTATTCAAACTCATCAGTACAGCAACACTTGGGAACATGAGCTACCTCAGACTGCCAAACCCCTCAAATACACCCATCTACATCCCCATCTTTAGCTTTATATAAGTGTATCAAAACCAACAGCTGAACCTACTGCCATGAAAATCAAGAGTTACCAAAATAAAGCCCAAAAGAGACTGAATGCCACAAGCATCATCCACCAAAGGAGGAGGAAGAGCAGAGGAAGTGCTTGACAAAAGCAGTGACCCCCTGAAGCCCCAAAGGACAGGTAAATACTTCACACAGCCACCATAATAAATGGTGGAATAAATGCTCTGTGTGACCCAGCACTGCCTGGCACTCCCTGAACACAGCACTACTTCTCCAAGTGTGATTTAGTTTTTTCCTTCCTGGAGTGCTTAGCTAAAGCTGCAGCAGGCTCTTTCTTTCAGAAGCACACTGATGACAGAGTTACTCTGCTGCAGGTCTGTTTATCTACAAGGAACACAGAAGTCTTTATTCTTAGCTCCCATCTCCTGTCTAACTGCAGCAAAGCTCAGATTTGCTCTTTCAGCATCTCTCAGTCAGATTCTGCTCCATCCATTGGCTTTTTGGTCCCTGTGGCTGTGGACATCAGCCACTGCCCATCCCTCCAGATTCACAGAGAGCAGCCACACACAGAGTCCCCCCAGGTCACAGGGGGGACAAGATCCTCTGCTTGGGAGGAGTCTTGCTCTTTCCTCAGCCATGGGCTTTAGAAAGAAACAAGCAGGTTTTTTTTACAATGAACTGAAGAATCTGTCTAGCATTGAAACCCAACAGCATTCTACAAATCCAGCAAATTATAAACCACAAAACCTTTCACATTCTTTCTATGCCAAACTTCTGGGGAAGTAACAGAACTCTGTCTGAAACCTTTGACAATATCTTAGGGCTCCCAAAAATTTAACCAGTGTGTAAAGATTAATGGAACACTGGGAGCTAAAGTAAGAGCCCAAATTTACAGTTACAACATGAAAACTGGTCTTGTGCTGTAATTAAAAGTTTGAAGTAAGCTTTTTTTAAAGTGGTGGAGACAATAAAAAGTGCATTAAATACATGTCATGATAAAGAATAGACAGCCTCATTTAATATTTTAGCACCCTTTCTCATAAAACTACTATTTTATTATTTATAACATGGATGTATTTTCAAGACATGTTTCATAACCCTGTACTTGGAGTTCCACTTCATATCCCAAACTATAAATCAGCCCTTTAATCCCAAGAAATTACATAAATCATTTGGAATAGGAAAAACCACATGGATTACCTGAATGAATCCTTGAGAACATACCAGACAGAGTAGAGAGATTCTAAATAAATAAGCAAGTGAAAAGAAGAAAATATCAAAAATAAACAAGAGGTAAAAGAAAGAAAATAATGAAGAGCAGAGTTTGGGGGGAAAAATGAATAGGGAAAAAAAATCATAATTCTGAAAGAGATTACAGAACACAGTGTCTTTTTGCCTCAAAACCACTTTTTCTTAATTTGTTTTTTTAAGTTTATTTGATAAGTTCAGGGTTTTTTTGGTTCGTTTGATCTTGCTTCTCACTTTTCTGAGACAAAACATTTCTAGAAGTTTTGGACACATTTTTGTCCACTCTGAATGCAGCCCCTCTAAGCTCTTGTTTCCATGCCTGAGATTTGTGAGCAGGTCACTGTTTAGAATAAAAGGTTCAAATGAGCTGCAGTGAACAGAGTGAGCCAAAATCCCATCTTGGGCCTGAACATTTAAGCATCAGTAAGGAAAGAAAAGGGACAGTGCCTGTCCACAGGATAAGAGGATAGAAATGCTGCATAGCCAGAATGTAAAATAATGTACAAATCAAAAGCTTTTTTCTTTCCCTGTGTGCAACACTGTACTTGTTGAACCTGACTTGGCCATCCTCTAAGAAATTTCACATTCTGTATTCTGAACTGCCTGCCCAGTGACCTCCAAGAGGGGAGATTTCACAGCAGCAATCCAATTCAGCAGTGATGAAAGCCTCAATAGGACAGTGAAGGCAACAAGCAGAAGTTATAGCTCTATCTCTGAGAAGACAAACACTGCTTGTCAATGCCACCTAAGAGCTCAATATCACACATGGAGCCTGCAGAAGCCCTGCATTGCAAACTGATTTGTGTCATTAAGTGCATGCCTGCACAGCACAGGGCAGCTTGGGAGGGCTCCAAGCCAGGAGAGCCAACACAGCCACAGAAACACTGCAGCTGCCTTTGGAAAACTCCACCTGCACCAACTGAGATGGGAAATAAACCTCAGGAGCAGGAGCTGGTGAGGAACCCAAAGCAGCTTCTGATACTCAGGGTGTTTTGTTCAACAGCAGCATGGACATCTCCATAGTGCACTGATATAAAATCATCTCTTCTAAAGAAAGGCACAACCCTTGCCACAGTTCCTACTTACTTCAATTTTACTAGGCTGAGTTTCTAACCAACTCTGTGCTCTCTCCTGCTAGTGGCTTTTCCCAAGTCATCTTAATATGACAGTGCCCTACAAAAAGGCTCCAAAGCAGATTGATTCAAAAAGCAAATAACTCCTGCCATTCCTTCTCTTCCTCACTCTGCTTTACACAGAAAAAGCTTTTCATCAAATACTCTTTCAATGAGAAATGTGAAAATATACTGAAAGGTCCTGTGACTGTCCATATGAAACAGCCCTTTATGGACTGAAATGGATTATTTAGAAGTGTTATGCTTTACTGATGCACTCAGCACACAGTTAAGTTTCAGTTGCTTATTATATCCTGTTGAAAATAATGACTCACTGAGCTGCTTAATTTAGAGCTTGGCCTACCAGGGTTATCTTCTTTTTTTTCTTTCAGAAGAAATTAATCAAAAGTTCCAGGGAATCATTCCTCATTGGCCTAACTTGAAAAATAATTTGATATCCCTTATTCAACAATTTGAAACTTGCTACAAGTTAAAGATACATCATTCTAAAGCATATAAGGCAAATGTTGTCCTAATCAGCAAGAAGGACAAATTTTCCCAGGAATTTGAGATCAAAAGCATGTGTTGTTCAGAGCACCTGACACTTTCAGAAATTACTTATGCAGTGCACACCTCTGCATTCCATTTTTGTGTATCTCTGTGGTATAATACGGGGTATAGGGAAATGCTTTATAAAAATGAAAATGCAATTGTCTGACCAATAAAAGGTATTCCTGTATGTAATCCCAGTAATAGATTTTTAAACCCTTAGCACTGCTGCAGTATTATGCATTCATAGTTATTATCTTGTCCACTTCCAAACCCTGAAAGGTTAGATTGTTTAAAGATTTGTTAGCTGTGAAATACTTAAAAAAGCAAAGTATTAAGCTCAGAGCTAATTGAAAAATAGCATTTTATCAGATTCTCCTTTGATATTATCTTGTAATGATTGTACTTAAGGTACTCACAATACTTCAATAAATAGAGAAATTAAAAATATAACATCTTTAGGGCTTTTCAGAGAATGTGGCTCTTAACAATTTATACTGCCTTTTTTAAACCATTATTTTCTTATATTTCCCACAATGCTTCACATCAGAAGCAAACAGAAACTGAATGATTACCCCAAAGTGTGCTAGATGAACTGGAAAAAGTCTATTCAAACAAAGCTCATTAGTTTTGATACCTCCAGGGCTATGACAAATTAAGCGGCTGGTGAATATGCTCGCAGACAAAAGGATGATGCAAAATCTAGGGCTTGTGCTAGGCATTGTGTCAATAAATTCTACTGGAAAAGGTAAAAATTACCATTGAAGCTAAAATGGAATCCCTTTAAGAAACATGTAGAGAATAGATCATCCCTTTTCTTAAATACATTTATGAATGATGGTGCTATAAATAATAAAGGATTGCTTACTGGCTGCTTGGAGTGCACCTTCTGATGGGTCAGCCCTGACCTCCAAAAACTTTTCCTCCAGAGCAGGTAAAGAGCATGCAGAGAGTTTAGGCAGACTCTGAACTGTTTTGCCATATTGAAAATTCAACTGTACCACAGATTCCAACTCCCACTCCTGAAGTGAGAGCAAGGGAAAGAAAACAATTACTCTATGCTTCTGTTCTCTATTTTGGAGTCAATATAACTTTGAAAATGTCTTCTATAAATGTCTCTTTTTTTTAAATGCATTAGCAAATTATTTAAATAAAAAATTGATTGAAAATATCACTGATATAAATTCTAACCAGAAAGACTTCTTAAAATTAGCAAAATATACATCAGTATTTTTTTCCCAGTACTCATAGGTCTTGTAAAAATGTATCTGTTTCCATATTTAAGGCTAAGTCTGTTACTTAAAATCAGTTTTAAAAGAGGGGATATTTCCCTATGCAGCATAGATTGCAAAGGAAATAATTAATCCATTAACCAAAGGAAATAAATAATCCATTAACAAGAATTGTACACCATTTGTTTTACACAGGAACTTGCAGTGACAGTTTTTGCACATATGAACACATCTCAGGTATCTAGACAATGACCTGGGGATGGGGATTGCAGGGGAGGGAGGGGAAATCAGTGTCTGTTTCTCAATCAATGAGGAGCCAGCTCTCTGTGTACCTTAATTATTGGTTTCAAAACTGTATTTTGAAAAGGTTTTCCTAGTGGCAATAGCCAAGGATGAGATGACCTGCAGGGAGCCTGTTGGTTTCAGCAGAGAGGAGCTAGAGCAGAGCTGTACAGAGGGGAGCCCTAACACAACCAGGCTGCTTGGCAAGGCAGTGCTGGCCTTGGAGACAAGAGCTGGATGCAGGAGCATTGCCCACACAGCTGCAACTGGCTCAGAAGCCTTGGGGAGAAATAGGTGTGCCATGACCAGCTCAGCAGCAGCCTCCAGAGCCCAGCCTTTCACTGCAGGCTCCATCTGCAAATCAGCTCGTGGTGCTCTCTGCCCAGGGTCACTCTCACTGCCCTCGTTTGTGTGCCCAGAAATGAAGTGCCTGTCCTCTGGATTCAGCACATTTTATGGGCAACAAAAGGAACCCTCGTTAGTAAAAGAGCAGGTTAAAGGCAACACAAAGCTCTCAATCACACAACAAGAGGGTTCCTTGTCCAGTTATTCTCAATTTGCGCAGCTTTAGCTGAGGCTGCATCCTGTGATCAGCACCAGATCCCTGCTTTGGGGAGGGATCAAGAAGGGGTGGCTGCTGGGGCCAGCATTATTGCTGTGCAGCTCTGAGGCCAGGCTGCATTTTCCAGCTGTGCACCAGCCCCGAGTCCCTGCTCAGTGCCACTGTCCTGTCACAATCTGTCACCCTCCCTTGCTTGTGTCCCTGAGAGCTTTCACCTACAAGTTAGGGAGTATCTGTCCTGTAGGACTTTGCAAAGTGGGAAACTTGAACAGGCAACTGACTGGACAAAACTTTGACCACCAATACATGAAGCAACGTAAGTTACTACAAAAATCCCCAAATATCAAAGTATTTCACCACTCCTTGAGTCAGAATTATTTACAACTTAACTACATCAGGATTAAAATAATAGACTCATGTACCTGTGAAGGGGGGAGAAGAGAGAAATCATGCCATGGTTTTTAGTTTTACTTTAGAATTAGAAACCAAGATCTTTGGCTATAAAAACTAAATGGCTAAATACAAACTGCTTGATTTCCATAAATGTCAAATAAAACTTCGGTTCCTCTCAAAACCAAAAGTCAGATTTAAAACCTCTGAAGAGTGCCAAGCTGGACAAAATCTTTATACCAGAAGCAGAAATAATTAAATTCTATTCCCTTAAAACTCAAAGCACACAAAAGTACAATACTGTGGGGTGGTGGGATACCAAAAAGTGTATTGTACTCTATTCTGTATATAATACCTGTATGCTGTTCTCAAAAGACTATATTGTAAATAAATCAACCTAGTGAGGGTCTGGATTCCTGACTTCCTGTCCTAAGACACTCTCTCACTATGAACACAAAATAATCTTTTGTTCCCCACTGGAAACATTTGGAAGTAGGCTGGGCTCCTGTTCCTGTGCCCATTGTCACCACTCCTACAGGTTTTCCAGTCCAACTTCAGCCTCCACAGCAGCTACACAATGCCAAAGCATCCAAAATGTGCCCTGGCCTCTCTGCAGTCCCAGATGTGCCACTGAACTGGCCCAATCCTGATTTGTTGGAGCTGCAATCAAGGTCCTGCACACCTCACCTGTGCATTAGGGGGTTTTCCAGGACAAAAGGAGACATTTTTAGTTTGAAACACATACCACTTCCTTGAATGAAGGAAAAATTCTGCTTCATTCACCCTTAAAAGTAAAAACTTTGCCATTTCTCTACCCACATTTTTACGTTTTTTTCCTCTCAAAAAAATTGTTACTTATAGCAGATACTTATTTATTAAGGGGTGTTCTATTGAGATATTGGTTCAATTAAGTAGAATAAAATAATTCTCACAGTCCAAAAAACCCCAACAAATCTCAAGGTGTGTCTGTTGCTCACCTTGTCTCAGCCAGCTCCCACCTCCAGTAAAGACACTTCCTCCTCCATAAACAACGGAAATAAACCCTGAGGTTAACCCTGACAGCTTCCAGATCACAGAAGTCAGGAAGTTCAATGATTGTAGCTCTTAATTCTGCACTGTCTCACCCAGGAAGGTGCATTGAAATTGTTTATCTCTATTCTAAAAGGATAAAAAGAGCTGACCTGCTGAGATTTAAGCCTGCAGTTTTAGTTTAAATACACAGAACAGAGTTCTGTCACAGGACTATAAGGAAAGGTATCTGAGGACTTTGGAATTCTGAGACATCATCTGTCTCTCCAAATCACTCTTTTGGCTCTCCACATCCTACCAAACAGAGCTCCCATTCTTACATCTATTGTGCAGCTCCTTTCCTATCACATTTCATTCTTCCAAACTCTATTGTCAGCCACTTCATTATCTTCATTAGAATCACTGTCAAGAGTGAAAAGCATGAAAGGCTTCAGCTAACATCTTCCTAAAGCAACCCCCTTTGTGCTGTGATCTCACACACCAGATCCAGGCTCAAGCAGTGAAATATCAAGAGCATAATTCTTGCAAATTTCTGAGTATCATAAAGTCTTACTGTGCATATCATCCAGGCTGTTATGATGTTACTTCTGCCTTTTGATATGGCAATCAACAAACGTTTATATCCACATGTATAAGACGCATGAATAAAAGATGAAAGACAAATACAACAACACAGATATAAAAGTAGATCTGATACATATAAGCATTTAGGGTATAAAGTATATTTTTTTGCCTGTATCATTCTGCCTAGTCCAGCCAATCAAAGCCAAAATCCAGATGAAGGAGTGACTTCATCAATTTTCAGGATGTATTTATCATCAGAACCAAATTAAAGACGTATTTATCATCAGAACGGAATTAAATTAGGTGCCTTTTTAAATCTCAAAGTGATTTATGGCAATATTTCATGCTCCCAACCAAAAAGCCCTCTCAAACTTTTGGGGAGACGAGACCTTTTCACTGTAAATGTAACAATGCTGTCACAAGCAAAGCTCTACAAGGACATCAGAGTCACAGCAAGGTTCTCTGTGCCTCCAGCCCTACCCTTCCCCTTCAGCTCTGGGAAACACAAACCAGGGAAGCAGCAAAGAGCTGAGAGCAAGACCTCCACACACACACACAGAGACACAGCACTGAAACCCTGCCCACTGCAGAGGCATCTCAGGGTTTCCTGAACTAGGAACAGGAGCCAACAGGACCTCACCATCCCACAATTCAAACCTAAGAAAGTTAAATATATAAATTTTAAAAAAAATTTAAGCTGTTTGCATGACTGTGAAATAAAAATACATTTAAGCAAGAGGATGTTATATGCAAAAACTCCAAAAAATTGACTTTAAGGGATGTTATTTCTAATGAAGAACAACAGTGTAAACAACCACAAAAGTGATGTTTATTCCTACCACTACCAAGGCTTTTTCTGAATAAACTAGTAAAATTTATGAATCTCAGCAGGACAGAAAAAAAAAAGTGCATTAACAGAAAGAAGCCACACTCTTTGGCTGGAAAAAAGAAACACCAAACAAAAAAGAGAATTATGAGATATCCATTTGTTACACTCTCATGCCAGGCAGATCTGTCTTCAGACACTTCTTGCACAATCTGAGTTGCTGAACAAAGATAAAATGGCATGAAAACTCCTCCTACAGGCATCACAACCAAAGTTCACCTTCACGCTGATGACACTTTTTGTTTTCTTTTTTCAAAACCATATAAAGATAATGTCATCTCTTCTGATACTGCCAATTCAAAATAGGACTTGCTGGAGAATTGCAGAGCAGAGACCTGCCAGATAACACTGATACTGCTGATTTTTCTCACAGAAATTCTTCACATGAATAAAGATTTTTCTTTTTTTAAATGGAGACTAGGTATAAATAGTGGAAGAGTTCTGAGAGGGGGAGAAAAAAAAACCCCAAAGAATAAATTTCTATTTCTCCCATAAAAAGAACCATTTTGTCAAGATCTTCCTTTTCACCCTTTAGCCATCATGAAAAACAAACAGAAATCCTAAGAAGTCTGGGAGATGGTGGTGTCATAAATCTCAGGTGGAAGCTGTGACTCCCAGCTTGAAAAATATTTAAGGTTACTTTTGACTATTCACATTCAAAACATTGATTCTAAATAAAGAGCAATATTCTGTAGGTGCAGTCTTTCAGACACTGTGTTGCATAAATGAAATTCCAAATGAATATCTCCAAACTTCCACGAGCTCCATCATTCCCCTTTCACCTCCCCTGAGCACCTGGCCCTGATTTCCACACCTTGAGGAAACCTGGCTCAACACCAGGCTGGGGACAGCCCCAGGCACAGACAGCAGTGCCCAGAGAAGCTGCTGGACATCTCAGGTGGCCTTCACAAGAATAAAAGGCTGAGAATAACACAGGTACAAGAGATAGGCTGAGAATAATACAGGTACACTGCTCCAAATCCATTTGCTCCACTCTGACAATTAGAATGATAAAATAAAACTCACTTTCTCAAGCTCCTTAAGCGAGGATTTTTTGATATGTGGATATCTGCCTAACACACTGGGTCCTGCCTCAGGCACTGTGGCATGAAATAATTATGTGAACAGAGCCTTGAATAACACAGATGATAGAAATACACAATAGAACTACTTTGGCATACTTGGTAAAAAAAAAATTTATTAATCAACAATTTTAAACAGGTTCTGCCATTCCCAGAATCAAGAGATCTTCAAGCAACCTGCAGACCAGCAGTGAAAAACATGAAACATTCTGCTTCAACAACAAGAGCAAGGTGAAGAAGACAATTAAAATGAGCTCTTGCCTCACTCTGACTGCTGGGAGAACCTTTGAAGCAATGAACACACGTGGCACTTTAAAACCTAAATAGAAAAAAAAAATTTCATGTGAAAGTCCCCTTGTAAGAGAAATAAACTTTTTGAGATGATTTCCTACATTACTTGGCCCAATGGACAAAATCTCTTCAAAATGTCAGGTTTGCAAATCCTCCTGGACTGGTGCTGACAGGAGTGAGTTTTTAGTTTGCCTCTGAACTAAGGTGCAATGGCAGAATTTGTCCTTTTGTGACTGTGTTCTTCAGGTTTCTCAAACTGGAAATCCTTAGAGCACCTAAACTCATTTCTGACAGGAGCATTCACTTCCTTCCCAGCTCTCAGCTGAGCAGGGCAGCTCAACGTGGCACCAGCACCTCTCACCTTGACTCAGCTTTCATCCACCTGGGTCAGAGTTATGTAAAGTCCCTCTGCTTGGTTTAGCACCCTCTTATCACTGGGGGAAGGGGAGATGCTTTACACAGTCCCCAAGTGCCACAAAAACACCAACCAAACCAACCCACACGAGAGCATTTCCTTACTTTAAAATAATGACTCTGATTTTGAAAAGTTTATTTTACTGGGGAAAGCATGAATATTATTTTTCAATTATTTTTCCATATTTAGCCATCTCTTTCCTAATTTATTTCCCACACTTCATTCTGTCAAAGACACATCAAAATCTTATTTTGAGGTGAAACATATTGCTGGTTATTTCCAATTAATGGAAGAAAAATGAACTTTCAGGGCTCAGATGTGACAACTACTTGACAAAAACACACTTTCCTTTGGCCCTGGGTAATTTTTTCTCAAGAACATTTCAGTAAAACATTTACTAAAAGCTGCATAAGGACAGAGTGAAAAAGGGATGAGCCAATGCATGCTCAGGCTGAGATACAGGGTTAAGGTCTGACTTAAGGACCCATGGAAAGAAAAGCAACCAGGAGAAGAAGACTAGCTCAAGTCAGTGGCATTTATCATTCCATGTTTCATCACTGGCTGGCAGTTTTTCACTGGCCTCTTTAAGAAATAGAGTAATTGTTGTTATTATTTCCAGCCCTTTTTACTACAGTTTCATTAAAGAAACCTGATTTTCAGCAACTTTTCCAAACTTTCTCTATCACTACAATGCTTATAACCACAGATAATCTGAGAGAACCAACTGAAAGAAACTTTAAACAACCTCATTTTTCCTAAGAACCCTTTGCCCACCTCAAAGGCACCTTCTAATTTGCAGTAAGAGTCTCTTCAGTTTCAGCTGACCTCTTAGACCTGGAGCTATGTAAAACTCACCCTCTGTTTGGTATTCCACTGCCATGGTAACCTTCAAAAAGGGCATTGCAGAAAGTACCACACTGTAGTAAGAAACCACAGATCATGTTTATGGCATGTTCAAACAGAAGAATTTCCTTAAACCCTCTTGGAAAGGGCAAAGGGGAAACATGTGTAACCATGGGATTACATTATTCACTGCTATTGAAGCCTCCTGTACTGTAAAGATTAATAGATTATTATCCCAATGATATTAATCTACTAAAGGAGTTTGAAGATTCACAAACTCCTATTTTAAGACCAGCTATTTATGTATGTGCAAGTGATTTCTGTTTTGCTATTTTACTTATTTTTCTGCTGGTCTACACTGTCATCATTGCTACCATGCAGATTCCGGCTCAAATGATACAGATTTGACTAGAAGAGCAGAAATTTCCTAACACTGGTGCCTTTGGAAACTTACCTTAACAAAAACAACAGATAAATTAAAAAAACAAAAAAAAGTTGAGTAGGAATATTTCCACAAACCTGGCATTTCTCAAATTAATAGCATGATCTAACTATAGTCCATGTATTCCCTGCTTTGATGTGAATGTTTTTTCCAAGGATAGGACTCAACACTACAAATTCTAATCTAGAGGGGAAAGAAGGCAAATTCATATGCCCTTAGAACCATCTAAAGCACTTTTTGTACTCCACATAACTCACAATTTAAACTGCACACGTGCACAGAGTCAAAATCCATCTTTCATTTAAATTGTCAATACCTGAAGCTGCTCACTTCAGGAATATAAAACTTGTCAGTAATTTCGCTGGGTAAAAGGCTCTGGCAGTTGCAGAGACCACCATGAGAATTTCAGTTCAAATTTTGTTTGGATGCTTTGGTTGTGGGGTTTTTAATGCCTGTGCTGCCAGGAATTACTCAGAAAAGGTCCTTCAGACAATCTTGTTTCCAGCCTGTTCAATATTTTTCCCACTGAGGTCATATGAAGTTTTTCTGAATGGATTTCTTTTCCCTCCCCTGAGTCAAAGCTCCATTTAAATAAATGCTTCATGATGGAACTCCTACCCCACGTTACACAAGGAACATCTTCCTCTCCGAGCTTTTTCCAGCCTCTCAGCAATGCTGTGTACACTGTTCAGCAGCCCCAAGCACTCTAAGCTGAGAAACACAACCTGGGGAGCAAATTGTGTCCCAGGCAGTGACAATGACAGCACAACAAGGGTTTTCTGCATCGTGGGCATGCACAAAGAGTTCTCAAATCTGTCTGCTGTTGCTACAAGCTCACCTCCTTTCTGCTCAGCAATACAGGTGGAAATGCTGCATCTGAAACCAGAGAAGCCTTTTCTCTGCTAAAAAACATCCAGAAGTAGCAACACAGCATTTTGTGCAGCACCTGCACACTCAGAACACAAGGGAGAAGTGCCAGCCTTGCTGCTGCACTCAAACTCCATTGGCATGCCCAGGACCCAACTGTGTTGATCCTATTTGCTTTTGGAGAGAAAGAGAAGGAATAATAATAGAAATAGCAGTAATAATAATTAAGATTCTAGCAATCAAATGAGGACTGCTACATTTAATGAAATTTCACCTCATCCAAATGGATGAGCTCATTGCACAAAAGAAGTTCTCTTTCAGGTCAGCATACACTTATTTACACAATCTTTTAATGTATATGTTTAAACCTGAAACCATTTTCGGGGCAAATATAATAGAAAATACAATTCTTTGGTTCAATGATTCTGATGTTTATTCTCGTGCTTAAATAACCATGACTTACAGTCCACTTCTTTTTTTAAGAGATGGATATATTTAATAAATATAGAAGAATAACTGTGGTACAGCAATCCAAAATTGTACCTACTGGCAAATATAACAAAAGTTTAGGTGTGTTTGGTTTCATTTCCACAAAAAAAAAAGCATTAAAAAATCAGAAATATATATTCAAAGATGAAACAAAAGAATCAAATTTCTATTGATGAGTCTGAACTTAAACATTTGTATATTTTTATGCAGAAAGATTAAAAATTTGTGGTGCTTATTTGGGTTTTTTAAAATCTTTCAGCATTATCCCCTTACCAGCTATGTAACCTTACTGGTATCAGAGGAACTTTACTAGTATAAATTACTTCCCTTTGGCCACCAGGAGTTCTATTAGAAATGAGTATTACTGTATATATCTGTGCAGGTATCCACGCTGGAAAATTTACTCTCCATTCCAGCTATAATTTCTAATATAAACTGCTCACATTCACTCAGACTCCTTAAACTGATGCAAAAAGAAAATGACACTTTTACCAAAAAAGCATCAGAAAATTCAAAACTCACTAATATTTTTGCACCTAGGTCCCTAGCACCTAACCATAACATTTAATGAGCATACAAGACAGATTTATTTCTTCCACAACAATTCAAATTACTACTAATAATGTCTTTTTAATTAGATAAGAAGCTATTATATTTTAAATATAAGATAGATTTCCTGCTCCTATTTCCATTCATTTTTTCCCCAACAGCTTTAGCTCTTGTAAATTTTTTAACGCTGTAACTTCTGTCAAATAAGAATGAACCGATCCTTATCTCTGATCTAAATCAGTGTAAATCATTGGCTGTTAATAACAAAGTTCAGCTCTTACATGTAAATGCATAAAAGGAGCTCTTTTTAGCATCAGCTGCAAGTTTTCATATTTTCTTTATCAGTGTCACCAGAAGAAACAGAATGCAAACATCTCAGAGCCTGAACTCTGGTTCAAAGTGTTTGAGCAGATGATCACACACAAATAATCCCCCACTATTCATTACTTTTAGGTATGCAAGTTTTCCCAAAAGCACATTTAGGTAATATACTCAATCAGCGCCTGTAAGTTTAATTTTCAAGAGGTATTTCAAGCAAGTTCAGGAAAATTTTACTGGAATTACTAAGGCATACATTTTTAGACTCATGTGCCTAACATTAGTTTCTAAGTCCATAATTAGACATGAAAATAGAGCTGTAAAACCTTCAGATGTTTAAGATACGCTCAGACTATACATCACAGCTTCAGAGGAACCTGAGCTTGTATTCCAATTATTGCAGTGTCCTTGCTGGCTGCTCTCTCTCTTTTAGCCCATTCTGCCAGAAAAGCTGAAAGCAGCAGCTCACCCACAGCAATTCCATGGCAATGGCTGGGGAAGGACCTCACCACCCCCAGGTTTCCAGCTCCTGAATTTCATGCCACGTGCATTTGTGCCTCAGCAACAGAACTGTTTTTCCTAATCTCACCAATCCTCGTCTCTTCACAACTTGTCAAATGGAAAAAGCACAAAGCACTCAAGCAATAAAAAAAAAAAACCAAACAAATTCTCTGAAGAGTTTTATGTTAAGTGTGAAGAGCAGCTCAAATTCAGCAGTAATGCAATACCCATGGCTTTTCAAACCACAAAGCTGCTCAACTCCCCTGATGGCAGCGACAGGCCAGCAGCAGCAAAAAGGGAGTTTGCAGTAATCATTAAAAAGCCATGTCATGCAACGCTAAAATCACCCTCCTCCCCTACTGCTGGCCATGTAAACAGAGCCCTTTGGCATCCAGGGGTGCTCTATTAACAGAGCAATTAGCTGGGGCTGCCAGCTATGGCAAACAACCAGTCCTCTGCAATCCCAGGAGGAACCACCACAGCTTGCTCTGACTGCCCTGATCCAGACACCAGACCCAAAAATGATACTTCAGATATGGAGGACAGGATTAATTCAATTGAAATTTCAGTTATTTCAGGGAGCCACAGCCAAGTCTCAGGTGACAGAACTCCACACAGGTCCATGGAGAGCACTGGGTATCACCTGTTCAGGCATTTGCTATAGGCAGGGCTCCTGTCCTCCTAGCTCTCCAACAAATAAATGTTTCCTGGAAGCCAAGACCCAGTAGAAAAGGCAATATCTAAGTGTCTATATCCTGCTCTGGGTCTGAGCCATAAACCAAGCTATATTTTAATGTAAAAATATTATACTTTTATTTATACTATTATATTGATGCTCACCCAAATAGGTTCAAACTCAACTCCAGTGTGATAAATTCTCATTATTCCATGTTTACACCATTTATGGCCCACTGTGCCTACAGAATGGAGTAACTCAGAGCCCTTTCAGATACCTCTCCTAAGATACCTCATTTTTTATATAGTTCAGGTGGAATATCTGCTTAGTTTGCATTATATGCTGTGTATTTTACCCAAAGACATATTGTACACAGTCATTAAGTGAAATGCCACAAATGCTAATACGTAGACTACAATATATAGGGAGACAAAAACATGCTAAACTGAAGGAAAAAATATTCCAGGCTGTGAAGTGTAACAAAAAAGGCCCATGATGACAGTTTCATCTGGAAATAGCAGACTGAGACATATTAAAATTGGTTTATTGTCTCCCTAATGAGGCAATGTATGTAAAGCCCCAAATACTCTATAATCAAAGTTACCAGCTAGTGTAAGCTTTGAAAAATGAGAAGCAAATCTATAGCTGATAATTAACAACTTCCTTCATTGTTGACTACACAGGAAGGAGAAGGGTGTTTTTCCTGCTGCTCCTCTCTGCTTTAGTGCACGATGCTGCTGCAGCGTGGTCCAGCTCAGAACACAGGAACTGCTTTATTTTTTCCCCCAAAACTCTTGAGAGCTGCAGTCAGGAAGGCCAGCTCTTTGTACCCTAAAATGCTAAAGTCATTTCTTTAGTTAGAATTAGAATGATCTGCATAATTAGAACAGATCATAAGGTTCCAAGGTTATCTGTAGTGTTGTGAAGACATCAAGTTTTTTTTTTTTTATCAGAGTCTGTTTTCCTAATCTAAGTATAACTCATCCTTGTGCAAACATGAATCCTTAAATACATGCCAAAGTCCTCAAATACGTGCAAAAAGCCCCACACCACCAAATATTTGTAATCTACCAACAGAACCTACTCAATAATGAGAGTGAATCTGAGCTAAACACCTCCACTGCCTTATTCTAACTCTTCCCAATTCCAAACAGAGGTTTATGGCCACACTTTTCTGACCACACTGGAAAAATTAGTAAGGTTGACTTTTCCAACAAAACCTGTAAAAGCTACAATACTCAGGTGTATTCTGTCCACCTAGAGGACAGAATTTGCAGGGATTTTCATCTGAACCCAGCTGCTTCCTACTGAAGGACACCACGACCACTGGGACTCCAATCTCCTCCCAGGCTGCTCCATCAAAAGCATCACTTCCTTCAAATCAACTACTAATCCTTCAAGTTTTATCAATGTTCTTTGAATGTTTCACAGCCTCAAAATCATACATGAACCTACCAAATTAACTAAAACATGGGGAACAGGATGGGAGCCACTGGTTAAATTAACTAGGTGAAATTTTTCCCTCTAAGTCACAAGGATTTTTCAAAAATCCAGAATTATCTCTGGCTGTATATTCCTAGCTGCTGTGAAGGGGTTTATGCTTTGCCTTAAAACACCTCACATTTAAACTAGGTTTGCAAAAGTGCCTACATGCAAATCAAAATACTACTTACCCATTTGCCCAGGGCAATAATTATATTTTACAAACTTGTCAAATATCCTTTGTTTCTTAATCAATCTTCAGGGCCTGTGGCAGACAAGCAGGTTTTGCAACTTCTGAAAGTAAAATTTCAGGACTATTTTTAAACGTTTATATTAAACAATGTGCATGGTTCTATCCACTGAGTATTTCAAGGCTCCAATGAGAACTCTAAAACACTAAAAGATAGCAAAAAAAAACCTTAAATACAAACCCACCAAATCAAACCTGAAAATCATTGGGTAAACCACAAAATATTTCAATATCTACTGATATTGAAATATCTACTTGATATATTTCAATATCTACTTGAACCCTTTTTATTGCTGATGAGAAATAATAAATTCCAATACAAAAGTTTATCCTTGAGACTTAGTGTTCACTGAAGAAATTCACTCCCATGCTTCTGACTCTGAAAGTGGTATGATTTTGAGCTTTGGAAAGCACAAAAAAGAAATAAGCCACACAATCAAAAAGAACTTGCACATCTCAGTTAAAACACATATATACAAATATATCCATTCAGTGCTGGATCTGGCCATCATTAACATTAGAGAAAAAAATGCCTCTCAGACTGTAAAAGTGCATAAGATCAGTGGCTATTAATCCAGAGTTGTGACCAAAGGATACCACACCTAAAACTCTGTCATCATGTCAGATATCTGTCCAATATCTTCATTTTCTGGACACTATCTAAATGGAAATTTTACTTCGTGGGTCTCATCATCTGCACTTTCACAGACCAAGCTCCCTCTTGTTCATAATCCTGACTCACATCCATCACCATTTGGGAGCAAGTGTGTATCTTTGCAGGGCTTCAGAATTCCATCTGTCCTGCCTGAGATTTCCTGAAGTACAGATAAATTCCACTGAATAACACTGCAATATGGGGAACGTATACATTTAGAGCAGCATATGGAAAAGCAATATTTAAAAGTACTTCTCATATATTAAAAATATACATGTGATTTAGAAATTAAAAAAAATAAACTAAGGAGGAGAAAAACATCATCATTAGACTACAGAAATCTATGGCAAAAGTTTAGGATTCAGATATAGGCTCAGTCGGGTAGAATATTCTCCAACAGCTTATTCCTTCAGGAGTACGTCCAAAGAACAAGAGACCATCTGTACAAGAAGATATGTATGGAACACACTCAGAAAACAAACACAACACCCCATCCCCTCCAGCTGGCCACTCTTTCTTGTCCACACAAGGGATGCAGTGCTGGCTGGCAGCACAGAGTCCCCAGCGTGGGACCGGGCAGCTGATGCACAAAGAATGAGCAGAAGGAGCAGAACCTCTGCTTCACTGCTGCTACCCCCAAACCCAGCATTTCAATCCTGATCTGCACAAACAGCTTCACTGCACAGCCCATTCTTGGCTGTTCTGGGATGCTCACAGAGCCACCATCACAACCCAAGTTCATGCCACCCTTAGTTAATATTTGTCCTCTGTAAAACAACTTACTTTTGCACACCCATCCTTTTGATAGAGTCACAGAGTAACAGGCTGGAAAAGATCTCAAAGATCAGAGTCCCACCTTGTCCCCAGAGCCCTGAGTGCCACCTCCAGCCCTTCCTGGGACACCTGCAGGGACGGGCACTCCCAACCTCCCTGGGCAGCCCCTGCCGAGGCCTGAGCACCCTTTCCATGGGGAAATTCCTGCTGGTGCCCACCAGGAGCCTGCCCTGGCCCAGCCTGAGGCCGTTCCCTCTGCTCCTGTCCCTGTTCCTGGGAGCACAGCCCGACCCCCCGGCTGTCCCCTCCAGGCAGGGAGTTGTGCAGAGCCACAAGGGCCCCCTGAGCCTCCTCTGCTCCAGGCTGAGCCCCTCCCCAGCCCCCCAAAGTGTCTCATCCATGAAAGGCCCAGAACTGGACCAAGCCCTCGAGGTGTCTCACCAGTGCCAAGTATTTTTTGACAGAAGATACGGATGCATCCTTCACCCTGCTCAAATAAAGCATCTTGTCTAAATTCTTTCCATCAACACGCAATTTCCCAGTCCCGCATCTGTGCAATACTGAAGAGGACTCACTCTCAAAGAGTTTTAAATCAAGTACAGTTTTTGGTTGTTTTTTTTTTAAAACAATTTCTGGTTTTAAAGAAACCAAAGTCTTACTTCTGAGCCATGCTTTTTGCCTGGATTTTCTAAACAATACAATGAGAAATCCTGATCAATAAACATTCTCTCATGAGAACTTGTAAACATTTTCCAAATTCATCCCCTGTTGTCATAGACTCAACCCTGAAAGAACATCGTACTTAGACAGCAGGGAAAAGAGACACTGAGGGAAAAAAAAAATCAAAAACACAAACAAATTAAATGCACACAATCAAAAACATACACTCTAACATTTTTATGTCAGAAATAAATCCCTGGGGACTGCTGCAATAAACATTCAAACATCTGAAAATAAAACACCATCTTCCAGGAAAACACCCTTAAATTCTATTTTGTCTGTTCTGATGTCACCAAAAATTCAAGCTTTAAATGAACTGCAAGTTCCATTCATTCAGCTTCATACTATTTTAAGCAGCCAGTTTTTTCCTGCTGTTGTGTTTTTGGGGTGATCCAGTCGCAGTTAACATTGCAGGTAGCACTGTCTCCAAAGCTGTAAAAACCTTTACTAGCACAAAGAAATTGCAAAGCAGGAAAAAGTTTAAATTATTGCAGAAATAAACCTAGAATATAAATGGTGCTATAAAACCCTACTTGTTTCAGCACTTTTTTTTTTGTACTGCACTGTCACTATCATGTGGCAATCACAGGAAATCTATTCTTCAAGAACGAGCTCTTAGCCACTCTCGAAGAGCTAAAAATGCCTTTTTTCCAGATGGCCTAATGATAATGGCTTTTCACAGATCAGCTGCAAAAGTTGGTTGTTTTGTTCTCACTTCAGTTAAGTAAAATTCCAGAAATGCCACAGTCAAGTTAATCTCAAAGAAAACAGATATAATGAATACAGAACCAGGGGACTTGTGGAAGCTGTGACTTCAGTGGAAGTGCTTTATTCAGCTCTGCATCACCAAAGCTCACACTGTGAGATCTTGTAGAGCATCTCCAGCCAAAGGCAGGACCCCTTAGGACCAGGACCAAGCCCAGACACACACCCAGAGACCCCCACTGGGAGCTTCTCTGTTGTTAACTGACCAGAAGCTCAGCATCTCCACTGAAGCCAAGCTCTGACAAGGAGAACAGGAGGAAAAGGAGCATCACAGCTTCATTCCAGCTCAGAAGTTGTGGCCCCAGCCTCTGAGCAGCCAGGGTGCTTCCCCACAGAGCACCAGGCAGAGGGCAGCTGGGGGGAGTTCCAGCAGGACTGTGGTGCTCTGTGATGCTCTCCAGCCTTGTGCCCTCCCTCAGCAGAGATTCTCAATGCTGGCATCCTTAGACCTGACTGCATTTCTCCAAGGAGAGGAGCAGAACTAAAAAGGGCACTGGAGACAAGAAACCAGGATCATCAGAAGCATAAAGGCACTGGTCATAAATTGCCAGCTTCCAGAAACAGGGAGCACAAATTTGGGAAAATATAACCCTCCTTGTGCTCTGCAGCTTCCACTTGTGCCCTGTAAATCCTTCAGTGGCCAATGTCACAAAAAGGACAGTGTCCTGCAAGGCTTTCGCTCTGCTGTGCAAGAGTTGGTCCAGTGACCATAAATCTGAAGGTGGGAGGGAGCACTGCAGAATGGTTCCCACTTGAGGAAATTTCAGCTGGCCACACACCAAAATTGGCAAACTGAGCTCACTGGGTTTGATCTGAAGCACCACACTAACCTGTAAAATACCCTCAGAGTGCGTTACGTGGCTTGACAGGCATTTCCAGACTCACCTCTGTCTATTACAGAAAAGAAATTTTTAAAAAAATCTCAGTGAGCCTTTGACTTAACAGAAACAGAATCAGTTCATCCTACTAGCAGCTGGTTGAAAAATCTTATTGACTCTAAAGTAATAAATTGCATTTAGATAAAAACTGACTGATTTTTTTAAGCAGGAGCAACACCCACAGCTTTGGTTGTTTAATGCATTTAAAACAAAACTAAAAGTCCATTTTGTAAGCAAAAAGTAAGATTTTTTTCTTATGTTTCAGAAAGCTTAAAAAAACCCCCACACACCTTATTTTCAGTACAAAGTTTCCACTACTTTTAACAAAATACTTTTACTTGATTCTCGTTCCATCAAATCACTAGTTATCATAAGGAAACTGAACTACATTTTCACCTGACTTAAAACACACTTATAGACCAATATTTCAAGTCAGACACTGTAAAGTTGTATAAATCCAGTACAGAAAGCTAAAACCAACAGTCAGAATAACTGCTTAGAATATCTAAAAAACAAAACTTCAAAAACACAGCTTGGATTCCTATTAACCCTTGTCTTTATATTGTGATGGTTTTAGAAGGCTTTTTAACAAAAAAAAAATTAATACAAATACACAATCAGTGAAATACAAATTGTGTTTAATGTATTTTAAAATACTCTGTCTTTAATGAGAATCAATATTATTCATGCAAAATTTTAAAAACATGCAATGTGGTTTTTTTCCCCATCCAACTTGTTCCCAGACATATTTGCTTGTTTAAGTATAAAATCCTGATAAAAATCCCATCACTTGTTTCTGATAATTCCATCATTAAGCACATTTTAAATGCCTGATACTAAGCAGAGTCACACACAGGAAAAAGCAGAAGTAGAAATAAATTTCAGCTGGAAGATTCCTTCCCTGAAAAACAATTTCTTTCCCAAAAAATAACCATTATATAAACAAAGGTCATATCCGAATATTTTTTTTAATACATCAGTATTTTCAACAACAAAATGCAAAGGCAATATATTACACCAGACCCTGATCTAGGACAGGCTGAAACAGTAAAAAAAATCATAAGAGATGCCAAAAAAAAAAAAAAATCAGAATTCTGCAAAGAGATAAAATCAGTTTGGGAGGGCTTGGAGCAAAGCAGGCTGGTGAGAAGGAGGGAGCTGGAGCACAGCAGTGCAGCTGTGCAGCCTGGGAGCAGCAGCAGCTCCTCTCCCAGCACAGAGCAGCAGCCTCTGCCTGCAGCCCAGCCTCTCCTCGCAGCACAGCTCAAGCTGGCTCTGCCTCTGCTCGCCCTCTCTCCTCTCCGAAATGTTATTTTAACTCCTCGTCATAAAAAAGATATGATTCCAATGTTTATACTATGAGCTGCATTTATCTTTAGGAGCAAGATGTTGAGTTTAGCTCTAATGATGAAAAAAACCTTTAAAAAGGAAAACTCATCACAACTCATTATGGACTATAAAGGCCACAATTTAAGGATTCTGTAACTCCAACGATGATCATTTTAAAGTAGATTTATAGCAGAAAATAGTTAGATACTTTTACTTCAGTTATAATTTTCCATTTTGTAATTTAACACTCCTTTAGTTCATATTTGCACATTAAAAATATAGCTTGAGAAGTCCATCATTAAATACTTTTAATAAGTGCAATAAATAAATTTTACAGCGGGCATAAATCTAAGAACAAAACACAGCTTAAATTGTTAATCTTACACTTTTTCTCATTAATTGCAATACATAAACATATGTTTTATACAAAGATATTTGCTACAAAATAAGTATAATAAATACAGTTTACCACATGTATTAATCTTAATAGTTACAAGCTGTTAATCTTATATATTAGGTAATAATTTGCAATAAATAATTGTTTATTATCTTGATGTCTGCTTGTCTTGGGTTTTAGCAATATGCAATAAAGAAATGCAATTTTGAATAATTTGATTGTAAGACTGCTGGGAAAATACTGTAAGTTATAATTAGCTGAGGGAGGATTTTGTTCACTAGATGAACCATAGAGATATAGTTCAATAACAGAAACATGCATTATTGCTAACATAAATAATTTAAAGAGTTAACTTCAGTTTCAAGCAATAAGATTTTTTAAAAGTTAAATGCAAATAAAATTAGTAAAATATTTCACATTCTTTACTTCTTTTATCATTTTGTGTTCACTGAAAACAGCAACAGAAACCAGAGAAGCATTTCAGCCTCCTATGATTTGTGGCACAACCCACAAATATCTGTCTCCCACCACCAATACTCACCTGCTCAAAAGCAAATCACATTTCAGTATCAAACCATCTTCTGTCCAGTTCTAGCAGAACACATTCTCTCACATTTACTAGTCTTAATATTGTTTCTCTTATACAGAACTGGTAATAATTTGTCACAAATATTTGTTCATTGTCTTAGTATTTTCTCACTTTGGAATTTGATGACTTGCAATAAAGAAATGCAATTTTGAATAATTCAATTGCAAGACTGCTGGGGTAAAAGGCAAATTCTAATTAGCTGAGCAAGGACCCAATTGCCTCAGAAGCAGACTGGTGCTTCTTTTCAGTAACTTTAAAAGTTTGCTTTTTATCAAGTAAATGTTCTCTCAAATTAGGCAAAGAACTACAATAAAGGCATTTCAAACATATCCCTTCTACAGAAACAAAAGGACAGATACAAAAAAAAAATTCAATATAGGTCCTCAAACCCCCAGGTGCTTGTGTTGGACATTAAAAACAGGATATATTTTGCATTTTTATGCAACAGGATTTTGCACACTGTTTTTTTGCTTACATATCCTAATACAGCTAAATAGAGAAATCAAATCTGCTTGTAAAATATATACAAAAATAAAAGGTAAAGCTTCTTGTGGACTCTAATCTGGCTCTGTTTCCAATCTGTAAAGCATTACAAATGCAATCGGTACAGAACAAAATAAAACCCATCAGAGATCACAGTACTTCAGAAGGTTGATTATCAAAGTTACTATGCACATACCCATAGTATCTCTGAAAATTATCTACTGATAAATATTGCTACAACCACCAGTATTTGTAAAGAAATGCCATTTACTATTAAGAGGAGTCATGCATTTCTGAGTTTTATGACATGCAAATTCCAAACACTCCAATACTGTAATAGTTGCCCCAGCTATTCACCTGGGTCAGTGATGTAAACAAATTGCTTGCATTTTGTTTAAACATCATCATCTAAAAATTATCAGTAAACCACCAGAATTGGCTGAGATAAGGACAGAAACTTCTCATGGAAGGATCAGAATCTGGTGTGTGTATAGATCCCCACTGTAAATAGCAAAGATGAAGCAAATAATTCACCTTTCTAGGAATTTTACCTGAAATAAATGCTAAGGCAATTTATAAAGCAGTTATAGGAACCTTATAACGCAGTTTGATAAAACTGCCAATGCAAAGATCCTGCAAAACAGTGGTGAAAGAGGAATTTATTTGCAGGTAGATTTTCACAAGTGTACCGATATGTAAAGATTTGAAGCGAACAAAATTCAGAAAAGCAGTGTTAAAATCAGAAAATATTATAGGTTTAATCATTACAGAAGTTGAAACATGACAAAAACAAAGTCACAGCGAGGAAAAAAAACACTCGAATTAAAACCTCACTCCCACTTGCCTTGCACAAATAATCCCATTGATTTTAATGGGGCTATGTGAATAAATAAAGCAGGGAGGAGAACAGGATGAACAGTGTCAGACCTATGACAGAATAAATTCAGAGACCCTTCCCACAGCATCCAGGGAACATTTCCACCTAGAACTCAACTGGATACCACTACTTCAGGTACTTCAATGAATTTGCACCCAGCACGTAACAGGAGAAAAGAAATCGGAATCCTCTGTTCGCCAAGGATAAAAGGAAAAGATCCTTAAAACAAAAGTGGGGTTTTTACATCAGATGAAAGGCATTTGTTAAACAAAGAGCCGAAGAAGTCTGCTATTCAAATGAAACACTGTACTACAAAAACACAGCCAGACAGGCATTATTAGAGGCTTCACAGCAGATGGAAACGCTACTTCGTCGTAGCCTAAAGATGTAAAAGGCAATACCAGTCCCTAAGTGGCACTGGTACAACTGTGGAAATCATAGAGCCAGATGAAGCACATAAATTTCCCCCATGAACAATTGTTTTCATTTCCCTCCCGCGCCACCGGGCACCGCGGCCGCTGCGCGCTCCCGCGGCCGGGCACGCGCGCGGGGCTGCGCGGGGCTCTGCTGCCACCGCCCGGCCGCGCCCGGTACTGCACCCTGCGGGCCCCGCGCCCGCCCGGGAACATTCCCAAATTCCCGGCGCTAAAAACGGGAACCGGAGCTAAAAACGGGCTCGTGTGCACCTCTGCACCCTCAAAGGGCCTTCCCACAGGAACTGGCACCGCCGCCTGCTCTCCTCCAGTTGTCTTCTGCAACAGCCACAGGTGCGACACTCCACAAACCCAAACATACACCAACTCTAAAGTAACATTCTTAAAACAAATAAATGTATTAAATAACTCTATACAGTCCCCATCCAGTATTGCCATATAACCAGAAAAGGTTTTGGTGACCACAAACTCGTACAGCAACTCTGTAAAGTAACACTCTTAAAACGAATAAATGTGTTAAATAACTCTATACATTCCTCATCCAGTATTGCCATATAAACAGAAAAAGTTTTGGTGGGGTTTATCATCTCAGCAAGGCTTTGGTGGGTTTTATCATCTCAGCAAGGCTTTAGACACCTGCCCAAAATTTCCACTCTTATAACCAATTGCTCAACAGTATTGTAAACTATATTAGCAAAAGTGGCATTTGAAACAAAAAGCCCACGTGTTTTTACATGCGATCAAAGATTTTGTAAACACAGAGTAAAATTCTGCTGTTCACATGAAGGTCAATGTCATCTTTTGGACAATTAATTTCATGTTATAAATCTAATATTATTCATTTTACAGTAATGGAGTTATTAGTGTGAAACTCCATGAACAGGATTTTTTAATAGAAAAAGTTACCCATTATTATTGTGGTTTTCAAGAGGAAAATGCTGTAATAAATTAAAAACCATGTGGGTGAAAACCAAAATATGAGCAGAATTTCAGATATCTGAACATGTCTCCTAGAATGGTTAGATGCTTCAAGCTTCCATTTTCTGGTTTAATAAAATACCTTACAATTCTCATTCATGCTCAAACAAGACATGCACCCTGGGAGTGGTCAGAGGCAGAGATGGCAGTGAGGTCCCTCCAGGTAACTGAGCAGTCACAGGTGTCCAATTCTCATTTATGCTCTTCATGAGAGCCCATTTGCAGCTCTTGGTGAAGAGCAAGGCAATGTCCTCATTCTTAGTTCATATGGATGACACAAACTCCTCTGCTTTCGATAACAACCATTTCCCTGTGTCCCCAAAATTGCACAGGGAGATAATCCTAGATAGCTGCAGGAACATGAATGGAGCACAAACACACAGTGCCATCGATACAGAATTGGACATTTTTATCTCTTTGGGCAGCTCATGGCTCCATCTCTAGGACCTTCTCAAAATTTAGCAACTATGTCTTAAAAGAAAAAAAACAGATCATGTGTGTTTCAAAGTTCCCAGACCTGCTTTTGTGCCACTTTTTTAAACCTCAGTCTCACAGGATACATTGGATATTTCTGGAAAGGTAGCCAACAAAAGATGGGAGCAATCTTATGCACTTAAAATCCAAACAGAAACAAGTGGAAGAGGAAGGAGTACACAGATCCTTGAAAAGTGAAAGAGATCTTCAGTTCAGGTCACATTGCATGAAAAGGGAATGACAACACCTGAAGTGAGTTGTACCACAAAACCTCACTGCCCATAACAGGACTGGCTGCCTGTGTCCAATCTGCTCCTGGATTTGATGAACAAAAAACATCTTCAGAGCAGCTGCCAGAACTCTGCTCCCCTCCTCAAGAAGGGACAAAGCAGAGGCAGGAGTGACCCTGCCCTGGCTCTGGGATGTCTGTTCTGACCCAGACAGGCTGGGCTCTGCCCCCTCTCCCACCTTCCTGCCAGACAGGCTGGCTGGAGCAGGGCTGGGGGATGGATGCACAGGAGGAAGGCAGCCAGCAGCAGTCCTGGCAGGACTGGGTGGGAATGGGACATTCTGGACCATCCTGCCAGCCTGCTCAGGCGCTGAGCTGCAGCACACACTACAGGAATTGCTCTGGGCTCATTCACTTCTCTCTGTTTCCAGAGCTAACAGTAAAAATTTAACAGGGCTTGCATGTAACAACAGTTAAAGCAGAGACAAATTCTAGATGGAAACCCCCAAGAGTTTAATTTTAGAAAAGTTCCCTAAAAATTACCTACTTTAGCTAAGAAGTAACTCATGTCAGGTCTCACGTTGCATGCTACATAGAGTGAAGCTGCTCCTTGGTCACGAGGTTTTATTTCAGAATGTGCTTCATCACCTGCACCTCCTCCTCCTCCTCACCACCCAGCTCTGTCCTGTTCACCTCCCTGCCTCCTTGTCTCCCATCCTTTGCTCCCCTGGCCCAGCTGCCCAAGCTGGCAGTGCCAGCACAGAGCCCAGCCTAAAAATCCCCAAGCAGTTTATTAATTTATGCTTCAGGCCGTGCCTCAACACCTCTGGTGTATCCCCGGTAGCTGGGAACCAGCAGCTACAGTCAAACTCCAAACTTCAGTGCCAAACTCAAACATTTCAGAATTAGAAAATGGATTGACAATTTTAAAGATATTTATTCTGGAGGCAAGCAAAATTTGAGTGCCAATCTCTGTCCACGTTGCTCTAAGACATCTGAAGTTCCAGAAGTTCCTATTCCCCGAGATCACAGTAATCAAAATGCTTCATTATCCTGCTCATGTTCAGGGTGTTTCATCTTCCCACTGCGTGGGTTTCACACAGTTTAGTTCACCACCTCCCCAGCTATTTCAGGTCTACCTACAAAAAGATTTCTATATATGTGAAAAGCATCACAATTTCACTGCACAGAAAAGCTCCCAGGGAAGCCTTGCTGTTACACAAAGAAAGGGGTTTTTTTTTTTTGAAAGATTTTTTTCTTTTAATGCTGTATGGACACATAAGAAATATTTTTTTCTAGACCATATGATAAAAATGGACACCATGAATAACCAGATACTAAGCAGCATATTACAGATCAGTTTGTACTGGCAAACCTGATACTGTTTATATCTTTTGAATACCTTATTTTACCAACATAATTTGCTCTTCATTAACACTTCTTTATTAATTCTCAATATCATTTTGATATCATAAAAAAATCATCTCTACTGACTCTGCCAAAAAGAAATACTAAATACAATGCTAATATGATACAATGGAAAATTGCTAAACAATAACATGGATCTCTAAGAAAATTTGATATAGATTTCCTGTAGTTTCCCTACACTATTTTCAACCCTTTTCACAAGGGATACAGCAAAATGGCAATGAAAAGTGAATTTCCTGCTGTTACAGCTACTTTGGATGCTCATGCTTCTGTTCCTGTGGAGCCAGCTTGGATCAATTTCAAGAAAATAGCCTTTATCTATACTTTTGCACAGAAAACACCTTTCTGTTTTCAGGAGATGCAATATTTATCCTTAGTCAGTATTTTAATCTGCAGCATAACATTGTTGTAACTTGCATATAATTAAAGCATCCCATACTATCAGAGAAAGATTTACAAAGCAATTGAGGAAAATTATTTTTGCATTATATAAAACCAGTAGAGAAGTATCAAGTTCAGAAAATTTAATAATATTTATGCACTGTACATAGACCTGTACATAAACAGAGTAAAGTTTTATCCGCTGAAGGAGAAACTGAAAGTTATCTGAAAATTAGTATTATCACAATATTGGGCCTGAAGATGCTTGCACTGATTTTTAGATCATCCAAACCTTCTCAGCTGGTCAGGATTTTGGAGCTGTTGCAGTTATTCCTAACCCAGCTACCAGGTGTGACAATAGGAGGTTACAGCCCACCCTTGTCTGCAAGAAGACAATGAAAGAAATAACTTCATTTGTTTTGGGACACAGACACTCAAGCAAATTAATGCCCAAAGCAGCAGCACACCAATTTACTTACTCCTCCTTCACTGGAGAGTTGGTAATAACTGAGGGGCTGTAATCTCACAGCAAGAGTGTAAAGGCACATGTACACATTCACACCAGGGCCAATATCATTTAAATATCCTTTATAATAAATAAATAAAATCCCATAGACTTCAAGGTGCAAGAGCAGACCCATTTCAGTTTGACAAAACACCAGACAAGAGACCAATGGAATTTGAATTAGCCACCTTTCATCCTGTTCACAGGCAGTCAAATCATGCACCTTTTACTATTTCAGCTTTGTTGGATAAATATGGACAGGCATTATATAAACTGCACACTCTAAATAGACATATCTGTTCTATAACTAAACAAATCACTGCATCTCTGCAAGAAGAAATGCTGCACAAGAATCATTAAATCAGAATTTGAGCTCAGACTCTTACATGGCTGCAGCAGAACTAAGAGTTGATGGGCAACAGCCTGGCCAGGTCCTTGCTTCAGTGCAAACAGAAAGCTGAGGTGCACCAGGACAGACAGACAAATCCCTAAATTAGAAGCCAGCCTTTCCTAGCTCTTGTACTTGGATGCACTCTACCAGAAGCCTTGTTCCCATTTTGGATGCCAACTCTCTGGAGCAGCAAAAGTGACAGCACAACATGAGCACCATGCTCAACTCCAGAGCTCAGAGCTGTAACACTGAAACAGCAAAAAACAACTGCTGCAGCTCATTTTGTACAATTTCACACCAATATCCAGGTATTTAAAAGGACAAAGGGTAGAAAATATTTGCTTTTATCATTTTTAGAAGGTAGATGTGTTTCTTAATAAGGACTTCAAGTACCCAGTATAGCAGGTACAGCTTCCTCCCTATACACTCCATAAATCTGCTTCTTCAATATACAATTCAAAAAAGCCCCAAATTGCTATTGCTATCATGATAAACATTGGAAAGTTCTGCTTGACCTTTTATTAACATTTTTCTATACCAATATGGTTCTTGTGCTACAAGCACCCTAAGGAATTATGAAAAATACTTTTTTCTCTAGTTTAGCCCATGTGCACTTAATAGGCTCACAAATATAATACCATTATAAAAAAGAAAAACTGCCAACACTGCTAAAAAAATTGTCATAACACTAAATTATTATATAAATATAAAAGGAGTATGTCTGTAAAATATTCACTCAATGAACATCCCAAGGTGATGATTTTGCTATGTTGTTTTTATTCCTGGGAGATCCATAACACATTTGGATATGCCACATGTCACCACATGAATCAGGCAGTTAATGCATGTGCTTTTTAGAAGCAGAGATGTCTTCCCAATAGAATGTGCTATAAAAAAATGTTGAGATTCTGCTGCTTTGTCTGATAGGCATAATTTAATGTCTTGCTTATAATGCTGCATCTTAAGGAAAAATGTGCACTGTCCCATGTAGTTATTTACAATATATTACTAAATCTATGCAAATATATTTCCCTGAGCTTGGTATTATATAAGAAAGGTCAACAATGTTTGAAATATTTTGAAACACATTCCCAATATATTTTGTATATAGCACTAACGTCCAATGTAAAAATATATATCTTTATATATTTTCAGATATTTCTATTCATTTTAGCTTGCTGTAGATTATTACAATAAATATGTGGGGGGTTTTGCCTTAAGACTATAGAAATTGGCCTATCCAGCTATGGCTTTTCATTAAGAGTGCTAATTATACATTTCTTAAAAATGTAGCATTTAAATTGCCACATGACAGCACTATTTAACAAAATAAATTTTAATAGTTGCTATTCAATAATAAACAGATGCTCATTTAAGAAACAATAAGGGGAAAAAGTTGGAGGGCTGTTTCCCATGCAATTTTTTTCACTGTTTCTTCCATTTGCCTGTTTTTCCATTCACATTTAAACACAAGATCCTCAAATGCTGTTTACCTGTCCCACCTGGGGATAAATACTTATCCCAGGAGACAAATGGCTTCTGTGAAAACTCTGGACATTTGATCCCATTTACATATCCCTCTTGTCATTTCTACCTCTACATCCAGATTAACATTAACAGGTTTATTCCTACAAGGGAAACTGTGTAAGTGATGAGCAGGTTATAAAAACTTGTACATCTCAGAAAGCAGGAGTAGGAAGTTAAAGGGAATATGATGATTTTTTTGTTTTTTTTTCCCCAGTGCACATTAGGGACAGCATGGATTTTATCTGCAGAAGTATGGGGCTATTTTTAATTCAGGACTTACTAGTTGAAATATGAAGTGCTGCTAATATTCATACAATATCACTGAAATACTGCACTATTCCTATTTGCCCCAGCAAGTAACTGACATATTTCTATATTTTACATACCTGTGATTTCAAAAAAATAAAGGCTCTGAAAATTAAGCATAGTCAAGTTGTATACATTAATGAAATTTTTTACATCTTTAAGTGAATTCTGTATCATGTCATTTTAACAGAGAGCCAAATGAGTTCTGACATTCATTAGTGGTCTTGCAGACCACATATTTATACAAGATCCACAGGTTTTCAAGGCCAAAAGAAACCTCCCCTTCTACCTATTCCAACTTACAAGTACCACAATACTTCACCAAGCCATTCCCAGGTCACACCCAGCTGGCTGAATCCCTTCAGGCAGTGAAGAAAACCAGTTAAAATCAGCCATGAGATGCCAAACCCAGCACTTGGCTCCCCAAGGCCAATCCAAGTGCAGCCACAGTCAGCCAAAGCCAAGGAGGGACCCAGCAGCATCCTCCAGCTGCTTGTACACTCCTATCCCACATCCCAATTCCACCCCTGAGAGCTGGGCCAGGCCAAGCTGAGCTCACAGGGTCAGACCTGTGGTGATTTAACTTTGTGTCCTGGCCAGCCCTGGGTGTAAGCCACAGGTAAGAACAGGGCCAGGATGAGATGCTTCCATCTTCTCCCAGGTCAGAATTCCCTGCATACCTACATTTCTACTGAAGCCCTCTACTGCCACTCTGTATCTTTTCCAAGTACTGCTAGGCATCTGATGAAATATTTAAGGCATGTAATGTCATTACTCTGTTGATGTTTTCATTCTCAGTGTGCAGTGCTGGTTATTATTAGAATTAATATTTTAATTTCTAACATGTTTCAGTCATCTCTCATGGGTTTTTACTCAACTGGTTCACATCAGTTCTCACCTATTTCCTTTATTTTAATAATAACCACATTAATATTTCTTTTTTGTATTTCAACTAGTGATAAATTCATTTCAAAAAGATTCATTATATAGTTGATTTTTAATTCTAATTCCACCAAAGTGTAAGAAATGTTACTCTGAAAGTCTATTCAGGGCCATATTTTCCACAGAAATATCCCAGACTTTTGTGATTGCGATACAGTTTGCATTTGCAAATCAAATAACACAGTGTGCACATAATTACTTAATCTAAACTACACACACAGCCACTGGGCCTGGCAATATAACAAAGCTTAATCCTGTTTTCAGCATAGGTATTCCTCACATTGCCTTCCTGTTTTCCCCTCAACATGCTCATGAGTACTTTGTTTTTCCTTTTCCATGTTTAGCCTGGGCTACACTGCCTGTGGATCTCCTACACTTTCATTTATCTGAATTAGGCAGTAACACAGCCCTCTGAATTGGTAATACACACGAGGCTGTGATTAGATCCAGGACAGTCCTGGTCAGAAATTGTCATTAAGTCTCACTGCATGTTTAAACAGACCAAAACTGTACAGGACACTGATAAACCAAGTTGATGTTTAATACCATGACGAGAACAATCAATTCAGCATAATGACAAAAGAAAGCTCTCAAATTTTAAAACATAATCTAATAAAAAAACCAAACACTACAGCAGGAACAAGCTATGAAAAATGCCTACAACTGGCAGATTTTTTAAATGAAATTTTTCTAGGAAAATATTTTGATTTGTGCCCATAATGTTTGCAAGTAAGAACAAGACTGGAGTTACTTCCTCAGCATTCAAGACTGGAGTTACTTCCTCAGCATTATCCTTCTCTCACCTGTACATCTACACCACCACAGAGCTCCACAAGGCTCACTGCCTGCATTTATCAAAGGCTGGAATGTTCTCTTGATGTCAGGGAGGTCCTCTATCAATGCTGGATCTCTCCACACTGTTCACCCAATGCCAGCCAACTCTGCCAGCTCCTCTGGAGCTCAGCATCCTCCCGTGGATGCACACAACACACAGGAGGGATGTTTGATGCATTGAGGTCACCTTCCAGAAAGCACCTGCACCTCAGCTCCCACACCCTCAGTAAAGCTCTTCTGCCTTGATTCTCTCTGATATATCCTATTTCAGAAGGGCTACAAAGGCACCCTGCTCCTGTCTCCTTCAGTACCAAACCCACCCCACCTATTCTGACACTTTCACTCTTTCTGTCTGTAAAGGATGCACAAAATCTGCAAAGGTTCCAGAAGTCCCTTCAACCAAGATATTCACCTAACCTAAATTTAGGAATTTCTGCTGAGGGCTTTAACCAACATCATCAAAAGCAACACATTGCCTTCACATAGGAAAGTATAATTTTCATAATCTGAAAATACACCTGCCAAATATGAACTTTATGTTGCACCACTTCTTGGTGAAGGTATGGTGACCAGAATCTATGGTATATTTAAATAGCAAGTCACTTCGATATTATACTTCAAAAGTAAACTAATTTAGCCAACTAATCTTGTTTATTTCCTAAATATTGTTAGTTTCTATCAGTCTGATGATTTTTCCAGACACTTACATAACAAGCATTAAAAAGATACATTTAGCAGCTACAACTGTTAACATAACAAAGGCTACAGAATCCAGAGGTTATTGCATTCTCCCAAAAGTACTTAAATAATAGCCTAAAATCTGAAGAATTACTTTAATACTTCAATAAAAATAACCCAATTCAAAACATTTTCAAGGAAACATAGCTCCTTGCTCTAGGCTACCGAATAATGGCTGAAAGAAAGTATATAGCTTGTCACTTCTGATTAGAGAACTGTGCCTCTGTGCTTTGAATGAGAGGCATGTCTGGTAATAGGAAGTGCAGATATTAAATTTAATAAAATAACGTGGAATACGATATATATGAAACTTGACCAAGTATAGCACAAAATGTAACATACATTACCCTGCTCAGTCAACTACTGTGGCCTAGCATCTAATGACAGACTTAATTTCTATTTTCCAAGGAGAGTACTACAAAAATATAATTTTCAGATTATACAAATATTTTATCAGACTACACAAAAAAAATGTAACAAAAATTGCCTTACATATCTACATGAATACAGAACAGCAGCAGAAATTTGTTAGACTAGGAAACGTTCAGCCTAAAAATTCCACAGAAAGGAATTCCACATTAGGTCTTGTAAATAATTAGTTACAAAGACCCTGATGATAATACATTGCAGCATCATATGACCCACAGCATATTTCTTTCTTTCCAGGTTTAAGGATTCACTCAGTTTGGAGGTTATTTGTTGGGTCATCTTTGGTTGTTTTTTTAAACACACAATCAGGATACAGCATTAACATAGTGCTTAGGGAAAAGGAAATGCCTTATCTCTGTTTTTGTCTTAATTCTGGCATTCCAATGCAAATCCCAACAGCTTTGTCTTTCAATACATTAACCCTCACCTTGTTTTTTTCCCAATTAAATAAGCTCCACACAGTATTTTCCATTTCCTTTCCAAAGCAGAACTATGCTACCTGTGATATGACACATAAGGGATTTTAAAACAATTCCAAGAGCTAATCCCAGTAAACCTAGCATTAAAGTTCTTGTTTTCATATTTCACTTTCAAAATATTTAGAACTTTGACAGATATGACATTATGTTTTCATTAAAACAGTTGATTTCAAAATGCTGCACTGTGCAAAAACACCATAAACAGTTTATGATGAACTGCCACACTCTTAATTAAAACAATAAATCCAGAGCACAATATTTGTGCAGCCTCTGGTTTGACCTTTGCCTCTTGCTATCCACTACCAAAGCTGCTGCCTCATTCTGTGCACCAGATGTAGAAGGTTTTAAACCATGATCTGAAAGGCAGTAAAGATAAAATAAGAGAAAATGTGCCATTACTCTTTGCAGTTATGATTAATTCAGTTCATATTTTACAATCTGGTTATGGAGTAAAACTGCAGACTTTACATCAAGCATTTGCCATTCAATATACCAAATGTATAAAAATGCCTGATACTTTAGAAAATGGCACAAAGCTAATTCACAACCACCATATGAAGGACAGAAATAGGAATAATAAAAAAAGGACAGTAATTAGCTATCCATCTAAAATAATGAAGCTATTTCAGCCACTTGGTCAGTCTTGGCAAGAAACACATCTGTTACAACAAAACAAACTAATGCTCCCTTATCTCTCTACTCCTTGATTTTAGATTAAAATATCCTTTAAAACAATCAGGTCCGCTCCACAAAGAGAAAGCAAAGGTTATTAATTACTATGACATGCTGTAATGATCACAGATATGTTGTGTTTTCCTGGAAACAAAGTCAAATGCAGAAACAACTCCAAGACCCAAGTACAGGAAATGAGCTGAGATCCTGGAGTACAAGCTGGTGTAGGCAGAAATCTTGCAGACAAGCAGATAAATTGAAAAGTCCTCATTCTGAAAACACTTACAGATTTATCAGTTTGTTACCTTAATCTTCTAGCTTTGTGTACAGTAAAGCAAACATCTGGTTGGTAGAGTCAAACACTACCATTCATTGCATCCTTAATATTTCCCTTTTCTTTCAAAAGAAATCAATTGACCAACTGAAGCCAATATTTCCCATTAATGGGAAATTGGCACAAAACATATTTCTGCCTTAGGAAGAAAGGGAGAAAACACTCTATGTTGCCAAATGAAGAAATTCAGGATTCGAATGCAAGTCCATTCATGGCCTAAGTAGTGCAGATGGAATAATTCCTGTCATGGAACAATTCCCCACCTAGCACTCTAGAGGAGGAGAACCTTTTCTTTGCCAGTTCTTTGATTTGCCCACAGTCAGGAAGGAACCTTCTGCCCATGGCTTTCTCCCAGAGACAGTCACGCTGCAGTGAACAGGGCACCAGGTGTTTGAAGGGGTAGGGCACTGCTCAGGAGTGGATTTTGAGTATTTCTTTAACTCCCCAATTTCATTTACAAATCAAGGGGGGGGAAAATGTACAAAAAACTTTCTCCAGCCTTGTTTTCTTACAAAGCAGCCATTATGCATTCAAAATCCAAGTGCATTGCTGTAGAAAGCCATGGATCACTTTTCTGCAGCATTCAAAAACAACACAAAAGCTCACATTCAATGCAGGAGTTCTGCAAGGACACAAAAGGAAACACATATATCTGCTTTCCTGCCCACTGAGAAATTAGAAACAAAATTTTAAAAGGCAAGACGTTATTAAAAAAGTCCACTGCCTTAAAAACTCTAACATCTTCGTTAGTAATGGTAACTCTTTCTTGGATTAACTTTTTTTTTAAGGAGATACACAAAACAATTGCATGATAATCACTCTAAACTAAAAAACAAACAAGCCCAACCTATAAACAATTTTAACTCCACAAAAATAGCTTCCAAGAACTTTAGGAAAAAAAAAAATCCCATGAAGTCAGCACAGATTTCAAAGTTTATGAAGAGGTATTTTGCTGTGAGAGGTTTTCCTGTTTTATTTCTATTATCAGAGGTCTCACAGAAGTGAATCTAAAACATTTGTGGAACTTTAATAACATGAGGGAAGAAAAGAGTTTCAAAACTTAAAGATTCTTGTCTATCTTAAGCAAATTATTCTTTCAGCAGCTCTTCCAGATCAACATTTTCATATTTTCCCTGTTTCTAAAGGGATGAGGGGGATGAGATGATATTTTTGCAACTTTTCAAATTGTTAGCTAATTTCTGCAAAGCATAAAACATTCTTACAGACTAAGCATACAACAGGAAAAGTTTTTAAGACTTTGTGAAACACACACTGATATACTTCTTAAAAATAGCAACCAAGAAGGGAAGCGTTTGCACACTTTTGCATTTACCTGAATTCTCCTGCTCAAAATATACAAGCTATTTTAAAGGGTTGCAAATTCCTCTCCATTTTCTTTTGGCTTCTTCATCCAAATAAGTAACATGTTTTAACAAGACTTTTCTAGGCTAAAGAGCTGACATTTTGGCCAGCTTTTTGCTTTAACAGTACTGCATTCTGAAATCTGCACATCGCTCTGCTCTCAGAGAAATTTTCAAAGACAAACAAAAGTCTCAACACCAAAAAAACCTCATTGTATCAAACATTCCTCTCTAAGGTGAATGATTTTTATATCAGCCACACATATTCACAAGCTCCATGCACATACCTTTTCTGCCAGGAAGGGCTGGCTGTTTTCCACAGACAGGTAGAAGGAAGGACAGGAGCACAAAGAGCTGCCCAGGGCTGACACACCCTTTTAAACCCTCTCCCAGGTGCTCTGGGGCTGGGCACCAGGTGCCCCCACTCAGCCTAACGAGGCCCTGCAGCAGCTGTGGGACAGATGGACACGGCACAAGAGTTGGGGAAAGGGGATTTGAGGGTTGGGACTTTTGTCTCGGTGTTAAGACTGTGTGAAGTTGTTGCACCTGGGTTAATTGGTTTCACCTGAAACCTTTGTGCTGCCCCTCTGACCCAGCAGGGTCCCATCAGCCAGATTGGCCCTGCAGGTGAATCCCATGGCAGAGTCCCAGAGCTCCTGCAACCCCTCAGCCAAAAGGGACCTGGGCACAAATACTGCACACACGCTGGGACAGCTTCCAAATTGCTAATTAATCCTTAATGCTTTCAAATACTGAACTTGTTCCCATCAGCCTCAATGCTTCATGAACAAATATTAAAATTGCAGGAGAGCACTGCGAAGATGTGGTCTCAATTTAATGTAGTATTTTCCAAAGCAGAAATCTTGACCCTGACAAACCCTTCGAGTTTCTAATGAACACCTGTAAACATATCCAAGTGATGATTGGAGTTTTTTAACGTGGTCACCAAAATGCAAAACAAACAAATGTGCCCTCCTGCTATAGATCTATAGCAAAGAAAGTCAAAGCTTCCAAAAAACAGCTGCAAGAATATTGAACATTAGCCAATAGCACATTTCCTGTAATCTAGTTCTCAAAAACACTTCAGTTAAAAACTAAAGCATGTTAGTTGAAACAGTAATTTCATGAACTTGCAAGTTTTAGCCCATAAAAATAGGTGATATTTGACAAATTTTCAAGACACTGAAAACCATTTTTTTTAAACTAGAAAGGTTGGGCAAACTTAAATACTTAAATTAAGGGTGATGCATATGTTGCTCTAATAATAGTTGCATGCCTACAGCTCGAGAGTCCATCCTTTTACAAGAAAACATTGCTCCACAGGGTACATTGCATAGGGCACACAATTTAAATCAGCTTTAAATAGGAATTTTGCCTCAAGATCTACTCCACTCCAGCTTCTGGTAGATGTTTTTTTCTGAAGAATATGTTTTTTTTGTTCTGTGCAACATTAACTTGCTTTCCTTTTCCTTCGTGGAAGAAGGAGTTGGTCAGGTGTGGTAAGATTTCTGGTGTGGGCTCCTTCACATGAAATGGCTTGACCTTGGCAAATAAAGCTGTGGAGCTCTGATTTGGAGAGAGCACTGGATACACAACAGAAATTAGTACTGGCACATCCATTTACAGCATACCCATGAACACAGAGAACTTAAAAACAGGCAGCAAAACCCTCTCCATCCTTTTCAACCATGAACTATCTGCATCAGCTGTCTCCTGCTGGATCCCATTAACATCTGCAAAGGGAAGTTATGCCCAGAAGGAGAAAAGAACCAAGCCCAGGCATGAGCAGCCTGGTGTCATGGCAAATACAGAACCAACCATGATCAGTCCAAACTTCCAGCCCAACCACCTGAGGAGCTGAATGAAGTCAGACAAAGAGAATGAAGCCACTACAGGGAATTTCCATCAGGTCAGCTGACAGTCAACCAGCTGGAAAGGATAATTCTACATTCAGCAAGATGCAAGGCCACATTCTTGCAGCTCTTTAAATGATCCTATAAAAAGAATGATGGGAGAATGGAGAGAAAAATACAAATTCTCCTTCTTGTTTAAAATACTGACTTTCCTCCTCAGTATTATCCTTCCTATAGCACATCACTAACGCTTCAATTAAGAGAAATTAAATTTCGTTCTAAACAAAATTGTAAGGAATTCACATCCAGCAAAGGAATCAGTGAACTGCCCAAGTACTTAAAGCTTCAAATTTTCATAACTTCCCATCTCTTCAGGATATTTTTCTGTAGAACCTGCAGATGCTCAGAACCTTAAAGAGGTTCTTTTCTCTATGTTGTATGGGAATTAGAGATGGAGTCTGGATTATACAGTGCCTGAGTTAGCCTCTAAATCAAGAGACCTAAAAAGTAATAACTCAAAGATTTCTAAATTTAGAATAGTGATGATCCCAACTGGCTGAATAAAACAGTTCACAAATGTTAATTCAGTCCATAGGTTCTGAAAGATGGCATCTGTTGGTCTTCAGCAGAGAATCATCCTGTGCCTTCAAAGGCCAAAATACAGAGTGCACTGATAACACTGACAGACACTAATCTGTAACAGCAGGTCTAGGTTTGAAATTCTCATGGAACTAAAAAGATTAGGAATTTTTCTTTAAAATAAAAATTAACTCCTGGGGGCACGGGGGAGGTAACAGGTATATCAGCATTTATGTAAAATTAATATACAAATATTAAATGTGCTCACTAGCACGACATTTCTGAATTATGTATTTCCAAAGAAGTTCTTCTGTCAGCTGAACTTTCCTATTATCTTCTTTATCCTGACTTGAATATCAAAGATTTAAAGAACTGGAGAGAAGTAGATTAAGAAAAATAAAATACATGCTCAAGTCACAATATTCTTTAACCTTCAATCAGACACCTTGCAAGAAAACTGGGCATGTGAAGATCAGCATGTGAAAGATAGCATCCATTAAGGTTTATGCTGCAATGGCTTTAGGGGTCATGAATAACAAAATATGAGCTCAGTCAGGAATAGTGGTTGAATAAAACTGAGACTAAATACAGTATCCACACAAGGCCTCCAAAATCCACCTTCCTGTGAACTCAGTTAATGCTGTTTTCCTATTACAAAAGTAAGGAATTACTATTTGTCCAGTTTTAAAGCAGATAAATGAGGAAAATTTACATTTTCCAGACTATTATAGTCAGGTAACAAGTCTGTCCTTACTAGGAAATGTATTTCAAGCATAGACTGGGAAGAAATAGCAATTAAGTAGTACCTTTAGTGAATTCTAGCTAGTACACACACAAGGATCTGTAGAGCCAAGAAATTCATATTGCAACAAAGGAGTAGGAAAAAAAAAAAAAACTGGTAAGTTTTACAGCTTATGTAACCAAGTGTTTCCTTTACATTCAGCAGATGAACCCCAACATTCAATGAATGCAAACAGGATGAATATTCTCCAAAGGCTTGGTAATCCAAAATAGCAGGTAGTAAATGAGTAGTATAGCCCTCCCTGCCTTCCTGGTCATTTGTCAGCTTCAGAAATACCCTGGGATCAACTAAAGGTGCTTGCTGAGCACATCTGCATGCCCAGGAAAGGTCTTCAGTGGTCCCAAAGATCAACCCATGACACTTTGTCCATGATTACTTGGTAGATGTAGGTGACTGATTTAAAAACACAGCTCTGAGGAAAGTATCTGAATGAAAAATAACCTTGAATTACATCAGGTAACAGCCAAGAGTCTTTGTAAAAGAAAAAGATATGCTTTTCTGATAATGTCAGAATATAATCTCCCTTTTTAAGACTGCAGAAAAGAACCCCTGTTTGCTAAGATGACCAAACAAATAATGATTTTCCAGTGTCTTCATAAATTTTATTTGAAAATGCACATCAGGCATTGAAGCTCCAGCAGTTATAAATATGAAGACAAGAATCTTGCAATAGCCTAGTGACTAAAACTCTCCCTGAATGAACAATCTAGATCTTTACAGTGCTGACCCAGAAAATCCCAAATACAACACCTGGACCTACAAAAAACCTTTAATAACTATATTACCTTTGTAGGCAAAAGGAAAATTTTATATAGCTCATGTGAAAAGGGTTGATCCCACTCAAAATTTATATGAGAAACAAATAAGTCATCATAGAGAATCACAATGCAGTAAATAAACTTCACTCTGAATCTTTGTGATTTTTAACAGCTCGATTTTTTCAGTCTGATTTGATTTTTTTGTGTCAATGTGGAAATGCAGAGCTGTCACCCAAAAGAACTGTAGAGAAACTGTTTAAAACAAATGGGCCTGAGCACTGAATCACTGAGACACTGAATTGTTTGGATTGTGAACCTCAATTTGTACTGCATCACACATAAACAGTGCCAAATATGAACAATTCAATACGAGTCACTCTCAGTTTCTGAAAATCTTGAATTCTAGTTGGAATTCTGTGAGCACTATTTAAGAAAACATATCCATATTTCATGAGGAATTCTTCTTGATTTACCCCTGAAAAAAAAAACTCGTCTTGAAAAAAATTAACAGAGGCTTTAAGACACTTCTCCTAAACTAAGTTACCTGAAAAATCAGTGCTACTACACATGAATAAACATTGTTTTTAACAATCATACAAAATGAGCTGTATTTCATCTTTACAAGTGTGTCTTACTAAGTTCTACCACTGGGACAGTAGAAAAAAATAATAGTGATACATCTCCATCTAATTTTTTATGTCTTTCTCAGTGTTGTGATAGGGCTAACATATTCTCCCTCTCAACTTTTTTTTTTTAACTGTGGTAGCACCACTGGGAGCAGGTGCCTTGAAGTGGGGGCACATACCAAGCCTGACCTCCCTATGAACAGCTCTAAATTCCCTGATCTTGTTATGAATATTTTTTCTTCAAATGCAAAGCTGCAAAATGCATGAGGGCTAAAGTAATTCAATTAAATATCTATTCTGAGCTGGAAAGGACCATTTTGTTAGAAGCAGTGGAGCACTAGTTTAACCCTGGTGCTCAGAATTCCCAAGCAAGTCAGCACATTAAGCCAGCTCTTCAACTTAAGAACAATTACTGTCATTTATCAGCCTGAATAGCAATAATGCACAAATCGACAGCTTTCAAGAGGCAAAGACCCAGCTAGGTGTAATGACATGCAAAGCCACAGCACTCTGCATTTTGAACTGTCTTCAGCCCATCAATACATCTCCAAGTACCTACAATTTATCAATACAAATGTGGGACCCAATGAAGGCAGGACCAAAAAGATAAATATGAACAGGGTGGAATAAAAGGTTCGAGAATGTTTGAATTTTATAATGATGAAGTGCAGATCACATTCTCACAGCATTTTACATGCAGTGACCTGATCACATCACATTTCCCTCAGCAAGAGGAAACTAGGCTAAGAGATAATCTTTCCTTCAGGTAGTTGTAAGCAGCTGCTTTGCTATTTTGCCTTTTTATGTTGTTGTTGTTCATGTCTCCTTTCTTTCCTATTCTTTCTTTTTTTCCCCCCTGCCATTTCTATTTCACATATGCATCTAAGCAGCAGCAGTTATACAGACATGGTTACTTCTACTGAAATATATAATTAACATATCATTATTTTATCTCAACAAAGCATAGCTCATACAGAAAGCATCATATGTGTCTCATTACCTTATAAACTGATTTTAGTAGCAAGTGAAGGTCTAAAGGAATGGTTGAAATTATCTAACAGCATAGATAGCAAATAGCATTCAGTTCATGAAAGTCTCAAGCCTATAGACCTGATTTCCTCTGTACCTGGTCTAATTGTGCAGGGGTTTTGTTGACTATTTTGGCTTTTTTAGCATTACAGTTTCTTTGTGAACAGAACCTTTCAGCAACCAGAGCTATTGCAGTGCTCAGGTATTCAGATTCCCTTTCTCATACAGGCAGCTATGGACATTTGGATTAGCAGATCACATATACAGGGAATAAAAGGATTTCTAAGTCTTACCATGACAAAAAAAAAAATCAAGATTATAATTATTTCACATGCAAGTCTGCAATTCTACCTGAAACAACTTGTTCTATAATATCTTTTCATTTTCTAGTCCTTACTTTCTATTACTATACCATGTAAACTGTTACATGTAGTCCTATCTTAATTCAAGATTTCAAGGTGTTCCCTTGAATTAAACATCTACTTTGAAATATATTTTGCACAGGGCATATCACCATGCAAGATATTTTTTTTCCTACACTATTTTCCTCTTCCAAAACCTAATTATTTTATAGAAAGTACTAAGATGTCCAGATGGATAAAGTGAGGGATGAGCAGAACCAAAAGAGCTTTTGCCAAAGAGAAAAAGAGACTTTTAGGTGAAGAACAGAGAGTAGGAACTCTGGAGTTTATCCTGAACTCTGCTACAAACTTCTCTTAGATGAACACATCACAAAAACCTGTGCTTCCTCAGTTTCCCCACAGACAGCTCCTTTCTAACCACAGGGTTAAAGCCTCTCAGGGGACAAGTGACAGATCCATGGAAAACACAACACCCTGACCTATGGACATCTGTGTGGTATTCCTGAGCAGAAGACTGGAACAGCATTGTCTTCAGCCTTCATCAGACAGAATTCACTATATCCCATGAGGATATATAGCTCAAAGTTGAGTGGACTTAACAGGAGCCTTCACATTTTAAAAATGATTTTTAAAATAAACATAATTTCATCATGGTGTATTGTCTTTGTAGAATTCTTTCATCTTCTTCTGACATTGTGGGGAAGGTGAAAGTTCAAATGCTTTGAGTTTATTTTTCAAAACCTTTTTTTTTCTCCTGGCAAATTTTTCACAAACTTTTACCTTCTTACCAAGGGGGCTCATTCCATCTTCCTAAGCACATTTGTCTTTCAGGCAGCAGCTGCTGGCAGTGTGCAGAGGTGCAGAGATCCAACATCTCAAAGTGTGAGATGAACTGAACCTAAGAGATCCTTCCACTGTGACCTCTGTTCTAGTGCTGATTACAGCTGTTCTCCAGTTTGGCACACTTAGCAGTAAACTAGATCAGTGTTCCTTCAGAAGTAATTCACTGTCAAGGGTACTGAAGAAATATTATGTAGGACCAACCCATGTCAAGGCAAAACAAAGAGAAACCTGCCAGTGATTCAGACAGCAGAGTTTAGAGAACTCCAGACCTGCTGTGTTTGCTGCAGTATTCTGCTTTCAGCTCACTTAGCAATGCATATGGAAGAATCCACCATAATGGAAACATAATAGCATTATTTTCCAAGAAGGTGAATGGGAAACTAAGCAGAACACAAGGAATGCTTATTTTGATTTATATCTCTCTTACTTGTTACTGCTTTGGCAACACTTATGATTTTTCACAAGTCTCCTGTTACTTGGTATTTCTTCTCATCTAACCACTTCTGCAGCTGTATTATTATGTTTTTAAAATCTCATTTTCTCTTTTTGAATTATGTTTCTAACATTCAGTAATTATGAGAACACACTGCAAGTTCCAAGACAAAAGTTTCAGAATACAAAGGGAAACAGAACATAAAATGTATTGTTTTTAAAGCAATGCTTTAAACCAATATAATTGGGTTCTTTATCAGAAATGCAGTGGTCATTATTCTGGAATATTCCTGTAAGTATTGGCTCTAAAGCCACAGCCCCAATAGAACTTTTATCCCCACTCTTTCTAACATGTTTGTGCCCAACCTCTCTATTGTTGTCAAGCTCTATTACTCTTGTCTAATAGCAGCATCAGAAATGCAAATTTGCTACAAAAATCTGAGGCACAAACCATTACATTGATAAAAAATAAATAAATTCTTCAGAAGAAAAGGAGAATACTCTCAAATAAAAGTGCAACCTGAACAACCTAAATGACATATTACTGTGTCAAGTCCCTTTGTTCATTTCTTATGTCTAAACTGACTGAGAGTTTGATCTTGCTTCCTCTGAATTCAAAACAAAACTTCCATTTCTTTCTTTCAGAAAGCACAGAAATATCTTCTGGAGCACAATGATATCTTCTGCTGAAAAAAAATCAGATTTATCTCTTCCTTGGCTCATGTAATAAGCAGAGACAAAATGGTAAGAAAAAATAGTTCGAGTTTCAATGACCAATTAACTTATAAACTGCAATGTACAAACAATAAAATTGAAGTCAGACCCTCTCAAACCGAAGAAAAACTTCTTGATTCTTGTTACTCTTCAAAGTATCCATGCAGTAATTTAGAAGACAGTGCAAACTCACAGACTGAAAAGAACAGAGGGCAAATCAGGGCTAATTCAGGGATTCAGATCCAATGTTGATATATTTGCACATGCTACAACCCAAATAGGAGGGTTTTCTTCAATGTCATCTTATTACTCTGCAAGGGAGGAAAACAGACAGTTCAATCACAAAATCATAATGCTTAAGCAGCATGAAATCATAAAGCTAGCAACAAAACAGGTGAAGCATGCTACATTTATGATTCATATGCTTCCTTTCACCCTAGCACAGCATTGGTTTGCTCACAGCCCTAAATGGCCAGTCCCTGCTGCTCTCCCCAGCACCAGAGGAGTGAGCAGTATTGTCCTTTTGGGTGTACTTACTGCACTGCACTCCATCAGGCAAAAATAATGCACATGAATACTTTAACTGTTTAGCCAACTGTACACATAGGTTACAAGACACTCGAAATAGGATTGTTGTTTGGACATGTATATAAAGCTGAATGCATACAAATAACCTTTACTGTCACATTTTAGATCCATTGAAATTGGAATACAGCTACAATGTAGTTTGGTGGGTTTACTTTGCTACAGACATTCAAATTCCCTTAAAAATTGATGTGAATCAATATAAAAAATTATTTACAAAATCATATCTATAAAAGAAAGTCTAAAAGAAAGTCTAAAGAAAATCTTTCTTTGCTCATTTAGTTTTCTCATAGTTTCAAATATTTTGTGATTTTGAGATCATCATTGTTGATATTCTGAAGCACAAGTACAGTTTGAAAGAGGTTTCTCCTTAAGAAGCGTGTAAAAATCCACAGTAGAAACAATTTAGAGAAAACTCTCAACTCTATCTCATGCCTCCACATGGTGAAATAGGCATTTCCAGCGAAGATATCAAAATTAGAACATCACAAAATAAACTGGGACATTTCCTCTCTGTGATAAGGCTGGACTGAACAGAGAGATGGGGAGGAAATGAAAGGACAGCTCAGATCAGCTCAGGTGGGCTGGAGACTTCTTCACTCTCTGCAGCAGCTCATCTGGGTGAGTAAGGAACTGACCTGCAGAATTCAATCCACCTTTCATTATCCCACATCTTCCTGACACAAGTCAATTCCTAACAAAGGGACAGGATTTTCTGGAGGGAATAAATAATCTAAAGGAAGTGAAAGAGGCTCCCAACTGCCTTTTTATAAATTTCAGCCATGTCTCATACACTGGCATTTGTTCATTACAAGGTAAATACACCTGCTATACTGCCATCTGTTGTCAATCAATAACCCACAGCATCAACAAAATTTCTACATTGTTTTCAAGATAACATCTCTGCTCTCAAAAAATATTTGAACCAGCTTGTCGTATATAAGGCGAATGTAATAAAGATGTCTTTTTCAAGATGCACTTACAATATTCTTTAGCATATGAAACTTGTTGCAGTCAAAAAGAAAAGTTAATGATACAGGAGCCAATGGAGTATTTATTTGCTACTGGCATCTGCATTTCATTTTCTGAATGCTAATTCCAAACCACTTTTTAGTATTTTTCTACCTCAGTCAAAAATTCTTCCATTTCTCGTTCCAGCCAGAACAGAGTCACTATTCCCTTATGAAGATCCTCCCCACACACACTGTCCTGCCTAGCTCCTAGAGCTATGGTAGCTTCCAACCAGCTAAATGTTAATAACCACGATAGAAATTGCAAGTTATTCAGAATTTTGATTCCACACAGGACCTCACCATTGTCTTAGGTGAAACTCCACTTCAGCAACTTATGATAAATCTTTCTAGAATATATCAGGGTGGGGTGTTTATGATTTACTTCTGTCATCTTAATGTCTTCCCAGTCACAACCTTCACCTCACTGAAATTTCCACACAAGTAGAGGCAGTGTTCACAAACAGAGTTTGATGATCACTTGTCCTGAGAGGAGATTTCACCTCTGTTCATCAGGGAACTGGCAACTCTGGAATAAGAGCTTGTTTACTAAGGCTAGATCTATTGCAAATTAATATCCAAGAGTACAGCAGACAAGAAGCAGTGCTAAGAAAAGCAGATAACTCATGGTCACATGTTCTTCACAGACAGGTGACCCCAGGAAATGAACAGGTTCCTGTCACACAGCTTCAAAATACGACTCAAGATCAACAAGAGCTATAATTAACTCATCAATTAACAACATACCACTGTACTTACTGAAATGGCTGCACAGGAGTAAACTCCTGGCTCACAAACTACAGCTATCACAAAAAGACAAGCAGAAGGCAAATGAAATACAGATTTTTTAGAAGTAGCTGACACTCCTGGAGTTCTGTGGGTACTCACCACAGTGACCAAAACCTTCTCTTTTAAAAGGCTTCATATGAAAAGCAATTTAACAACCATCCCGCTAAATCTGACTTCCACAACACTGTAAGGAGATTACAGGTGTTCTAAAATTAATTTTAGTTACATATTTAACTTGCAATCACAGGCAAGTGTTTCAGCAGTGATCCATTATGTGACTACACCTGTAGTGACATAACAGGATTCCACTGCTGATTTGGGGCCCTGCCTGGCTCTGACAAAACAGAGAAATCTAAAAAATCAGGATTATCCTTAACTTCTGGATTAGCTGCAAAGGTGGATTCTAGGGGGGTTTTCTTGCTTTAAAGCAAAGAAAGCAAACCACCACCCAGAATTCAAACAAATGTGTCAGTGAGCACTCAGGAATTCATCAACAGAGACACCCAAGTTGTCTGTAAGAAGAAAACATTTTGCAGGTACTCTGTGAATTAGTCTGATCATTGGTACATTCCAAAAAGGTAAATGCAAAGGGAAAATTACTATATTTCATTTCCACAAAAATTTAGACAGGTTTGCAGAGCATTTTTGCATAATAAGACACAAATTCCTATAACTGAATACATTCTGTTCTTTCCATTTTTTCTTTAAAAAAATTACAATCTTACATACACAACAAAATGTATTTTCTCAGTGATCAGACACTTGTTTATAAAGTTTTCACTGCTATCTAACAGGTACAAGTTTCATGCACAAAACATCAATAGTTTAGCTTCTGAAACTTTGTGTTACTTCCCATGAAAGACACCCACCCACATTTAGGGTTCAAAAGGTTTAAAATGTTTCTGCAGCATTACCAAGGGTCATGATGGTAACAGCAGACAAGGTAGGGAGACTGCACTGCTATTAATTATTACTTACAGTACATAGTATTAAATTAATTGAGTAATAAAAGGTATTGCTATGATTTATCAGAGTATTAAAATCTCATTCACTGGATTTTTTTTTCCTACTGAACCACTGGATTCAGTATTATAAAGCAAGGATTTTACCTTTTCAGTTTAATTAGGTTATCCAGTTTTGGAGCAAATTAAATGGAATTCTTCTGAATATTAGTAAGATAAAAATAGAAGTTGTATTATCATTAGAAAACCAAAAATCTAGGGTAGATATTTTTAAAATATATCCTTCATCTTAAATTTATACAACTGCAGAAGTGCACAAAAGAAAGAACAAAAAGATTGTTTAGGAAGTCCAGCATTTGAGAAACTCAAAAAGACCCTGAACAAATGACAAAAAAAAAAATGAAGCCCAACTTTAACAAAAGGAAACCAACTGGTAACCAGATAGGGTTTTGTCATCATTATTTTTTATAGTTTATGAAGAAGTATTAACTAACAATGATGTTGCATTTCCGTGTCAAAAACCAAGCTTATTTCTGCTCCATCACCACTCTTGTAGAGATTTTTTCAGAAATAAGCCAACTCTAATAAAAAGGGAAAATGTAACTAATATCTGGCCAACCTTTAGATAGCAATATTCTCAATATTTTTCTACAAAAAAAAATCCTGAACTATTTTCAATTTCCGATCATTAATACTGGTTTTGGGACTACTACTTTTGTGCTAAAACTGCAGAAGCAGCCAGTATGGTACTGAGATGTAAAGACCTGAATTACTGAGCTCAGCACTTTTGCCTGCATGTATAATGCTCACAAATACATTATGTGTAAGAAAAACAATGTATTATTGCATAACATTCTTAATTGCATCTCTCCCTGCAGGACTCCATCCAAACACGGCGTGTTGTGTCTCTATAAAAAATATTTTGTAGAAGGACTTTGGAAAAGCAGAGAGCTAGTAAACAGATAACCATTGCACATATAGTTACAATGCATTATGTATTTAATAACCTAAATTTTTCAGTTGACAGTGCAGATTTTTAGTGAAACTGAGTGGACAGAAACTCCACATGCTTATATGTAGTGCTATCTTTACCTGCTCTTATAAAGAAGATAAGCTATTAGCCCAAATGGCAGATACTATTTCCATGCTCACAAATACTGCCTAAGTATTTCTTCACTTAAAGACATATTTAGAGTTCATTGCTTTCTAGATTTGAACTTGTATAAACGTTGGAGAGGAGGAAAGTTTTCTGAACTACATTTCCAGGGTAAGTGTGTGAGGCTGCTGTGGGACAGCATCTCTCATTCTGATAATTTGCTGACAATCTTTGCTATTTAGATCTATGCTATTTAGAACATTTATGCATGTGAAGAAAGAGAAAAAAAAAATCTAAATTTTACAGGTAAAGTGGATTCCTGGGACTTGTGTTCAAAATCAGAGAGACAAATTTTTCTATGCCCTAATATCTACCGGAAATGCTGTGGAGCTTTCCTTTAATTTCCATGACAGCAATTGGGAATTAGCCCTTGTTCAACACTACAGGGGGATCACCTCTGCTCTCCTGTCATTGCTTTCCTCATTGCTAGAACCAGGCAAGGGCAATCCCAACAGCACATCTGCTGTGAATCCCTGACTGTTGTGAACAGTTCCTTCAAATGCCACATTGTCAAATCCTGTTTAAGTTGGTTTCCCTTTGAAAACTCCAGCTTGGGCAGAAGGGAAAGCAAAAGAGGTGGTGAAGAGGAGGCCAGAGAGGAGATTCTGGTGGCTGGATTTGTATTGGTCCTCCCAAGGTTCCTACTAGGTGGAAGCCTTTCCACAGTACTATCTAATTATTCATCTGCTGTCTTTAATACAAGATATAATTGCAGCATTTCAGGTGGAAAGAGAGGCTGGAAAAGCATCTGACGTTATCTCAGTCACTGCAGGAAAAGTCCTCACTCTCACAGTGCTGATCTAGAACAAGGAATGTCAGTCTTGCTAAGAACCTTATAGAACCCTAAAAAAAGTCACTTTGTAGACAAAGCCCACGCTCATTCATCTCAGCAGCAGTCCTACAGGAATAAAGAAATTAAGAGCTGATTAGTGTAAAGCTGATCAGTGCTCTGTGCCCAGGGGCTGGCACTGCCACTTCCACAGCTGCCCCAGCACAGGGCACAGCTGAGCCCTCAGCACCCCTGGGGGAACACATCTGGCAAAGGGCAAAACTGCCTGGCAGCGAGGGGAGGGGTGAGGAAAAGCAGGATGGAAAGCAGGAGTGAGAACAGAAGAGCAGCCCTGAGAGCACTGAGCATGGAGGAGCCCCTGGCTGGGGCTGGGGTGGGCAGAGGAATTTGGGAGGAAGGAGTGAAGCTGAGCCTAGGAAGGAGAGGAGGGGAGCAGAGGCAGGGGTTGTTTTTATTTTGTATCTGTTTCTCACCATTCAAATCTGTTTCATTTGGCAATAAATTAAATTAATATCCCTCAAGTCAGGTCTGATCTGCCCAGGACAGTTACTGGTAAGAGATCTCCCAGTCCTTGCTGTGACCCCCAAGGCTGGCTGCAGGACAAGCTCAACCCTGCACATCCCCAGGCTGATGAACACCACCCCTGACTGCCAGCTGAGGGGGGAATAGAACAAAAAAGGGGGGAAAGGTAAAGGTGGTGAACATAAAGAAGAGGGAATACTAGATTTATTTGAAATCTTATTCCTACCTGGGCTATTCTTGACTCTAAGTTCTGCAGTCACTCTCTGATATATTTGGATATTTTGATCACACATCCATTCTGCCAATATTTATTTCAGTGACACATTTGGGCCTCTGTACTAACTTAGTTCTATTCTCAGCACACAACCAGAACCCTAAATATAGTCCCAGTCTGTCTGTGGGTATCATGCTGTGCAGCTACAACAAGCATGCTGTAGTACAGTAACCCTTTCTTCTACCCTTGAATTGAGTAAGCACTTGGAAGGATCTGTATCTAAAAATGCTCAATTTCTTTTACTGTGTCAAATCCTGTATATTTCTATTTGTAGAGAAAGATGTGAAACTGTATGGCTATAGATAAAGAAACATGCTTTCTAATAAACATTATATTAATCTGACAGGGTTTATACAAAAACAACCAAAAAAAAGAAACTAATAAAATACTTCAAAACCATATTTTCAGGAGATATGTACTGAATAACCATATGACACATCCTGTGTGCTGCACAATTAGGCTCCATTTCCACTAATTTTTTTCAGAATCACACAGCTGGATACAAGCTCTGTAAGTGCTACCTGTAATGCCAGGCCCACCATCCTCCCCAACATATGGAAAAGTGATGGGTTTTTTTCTGGTTTTCCACCTTCTCCATTGAGTTCACACTTTCACATCTCCTTTCCTTAGGTAACCACAAAATTCTGCCAAGAAAGTACAGGTAGATTTTTTTCCATTAGCAATGACACTGGTGGCTCCTGAGGAGCACCAGTCTGATTCTTACACCCTCAGTTTGTGTAGCAGTTGTGATATTGATCTAACAGTCCACAAAACACAGCTCTCAATGGTTACCATAATTGAGCAAAACACGTCCATTCTGAAATTACTAGTACTATCACAGGCAGATTAATTTCCTTTTGATGTTCTTCTATCAGGAACTCTACTTTGATTCATTGATGTCACAGAACAAATTAGTGCAGTACATAGCCAAGAGTCTGATATTAAAATCGGACATTATTCTGCCGCTGATATCAAACAATAAAGTAGCAGATGGCTGATTTTTTTTTCAGAAATGGCTTTCAGAGTGTCAGAGTAAAGGGCTGCACAAACCAAAACTATTTCTTTTTCTGAAAGTTGTTCTTGTTGGTTGCATACCTGGATCAAAATCTTCAATGTCTGAAAGGACTACATTGTATGATCAAAGGTCAAACATACAGAGAAGACAAGAGGTTTCACAAGCTTCTATGGTTTTGCTCTTTAGCTTCAAAGTGGCAACAAACCATAATATCTGGTGAAGAAACAAACACTGACCAAACTGTGTTTACTTTTGGACAAAATATTTGCCAAACATTCGATTTTAACAACGTTGTCTTTTATACACAAGATTTACTTATGCCCCATGCTAAACTTGCCGGAAAGAAATTATTCCTTCATAATTAATTGAAAGCAAAGGTATTTACTCTGGCATCAAAACTGGATTTGTAAGTGCAAGCACAACTATTCCAATGTTCTTCCTTTCTACACTCAACCTGAACTTGCTTCTCCAGAAGATTAAAGACAAATGTTAGGACTTGTCATTTGTTTCAACAGTGGTAAATGTGGTTCAGGGTCTTTCCTCAAGCACATCTTCCCACACTGCTCTGGGTGTTGTAAGGACATCTGCACCTCTTTATTCAGCACAGCAGCTCTTCAGAACTGAAGGATTTGAACACCAGGCTTGGGGACAATCCCTGTGCTGAGGAACAGCCCAGCTGTGGGTGACAGATTTCCTCCTGCTGACTGCCAGAACGCACAGGCACTGCGAGGAGTCGTTGTCCAGGAGCACCTTCAAATGAATGAAGGAAACAAAACACAAAGCACAAAAGTTTGTTTCACCTTGTGTTCAACCCTGAAAATGACAGGTAAAAATGCAGGGTTTGTGCAGCTATTCCTGCTCACCAGCAGAAGGACAGAACATCAGATACAGCAGAACCCTGGAACTGCAACTGCACAGACAGGGTCAGAGTATGTACCACATTTACTGTAAGTCAAGTGGTTTCTTCAATAGCTTTGTACAGTACAGCTTCCAGGAGCTTAGGAGAATGAACAAAATAGACCCACTTACTTTGACCTCAGCCCATGGGTCTGGCAAAGAAAGTACAGGGAAACATACTTACATATTTAGTAAAAACAGAAGAGTCAAAACACAGACTCTAAATAAATCTATAGAATCTCTAAAATAGGAATAATACTTCAAAACTTTCATATAAAAACACCTCAACAGGGGAACAAGAGGAACATGTGTGCTGCTAAGTGGATTAGCAGCAATACAAGTCCTATGGAACAAAACAGGCCTTCTAACAACTTGCAATTTGCATTTCCCCATGGAAGTCTGGTGATTAGTTTTACATTAATTGCAGCATCCTCTTAATACTATCCCAGCCAGGTTTCACTGGCAACCAGAACCACTTTTTTCATTTCCAAACCTTATTAGCTGTTATATGTATCTAATGCTAACATATGAGTTCAGTTGAGTTTTTCCATTCTTTTTATTAATATGGGATCTTTTGGAAGCTTGGACTACTCATTGGGGGTAGGAGCTGGAGAGGATTAGCCATAGTTTATATTATCTGTCCTAGAGAAAGTATCTGTGCTTGGCTTTTTAAAGTAATGTAAACTCTGGGCCATGATGTCAGCCTTTAATACTCCCACTTGTTAAAAAGTAGACATTTAAATTCATTTAGAAGAGCAAATAAATTACAAGTTAATAATATTAACCCAGGTATTTTTAGAAAGTTCTGTACAGCCAAAGATTTTCTTTCCTAAGCAAAATGTTTAACAAGTTCATAGCACTTTTCATATATCCATCTCCAATTACAAGTAAATCCTTTGAAAAAATAAGTATCCAGACAGGTACAAACACAGGATAAGTATTCAACTTATTTTTTCTGAGTTACTGTGCGTCTTTCTCTTCCACAGCACAAAACACCTCAAAAGCTGTAATCACCATCATTCACCATCATAATGTATAGAAAATATCACATTCTAAATGTTCAATATAGTGAAAGCTTCTAATAAACTAAATTAGCAAAATTTCCAGCTTTCGGGGTTATCAAATTAAATCAAGGACAGTAAGATGGTGGGCAGTGAAAATGCATTTTGTACTCACTGTAACAAACACCTGGCTCTGCCAGCAGCAGACCAAGCGCTGTGTTTTATGCAGAACACAATGTGGTTTGCTTAGCTTGGAAACTGTGAAAAAGAGCAGAAGCTTTCAAAACACAGAGAAGTAGAACTTAGTGCTCTTTCCCCATAAAGCTGTAGAATGCTGGTCCCTCTCAGCTGTTAAGATTGAAGAATGACTTGGAGTAGAACAATAATGTCAGAAGAACAGTGAAGTGCACACTAGACAGCCATAAGAACTTCATTTGACTTGTATTGGCAATTGATTTAAATGGAATTGCAACCACCCATCAAGGTCAAGAGTGCTTTCTTGACATTAGGGACCTCTGTGTCAACTGTAAATGTACAGTGGTCATCTATTTTTTACAAACATGTTCAAATCATTATAGATCATGTTTTGGAATGATTGTTTTAATGTTCTAGGTAATGGGATTTTGCCGAATGGTAGTATTGCTTGCTGAACAGTTTGCAATTTATTCTTTGCTATACAAATTACTCCACAAAATAATAAAATACCCTTTATCAGATATTGCACAGCTTAACCAAAGAGATGGAGCACAGCAGGCACCTTCCATTTTAGTTTAACAGTGATACCATTAAGACAATGGTACAATCACAACAATGTTGTGATTTCAGGACACCAAGGTCTTGCTTAACATTAGTGCAGAGCATTAGGCAAATGTTACACTAACATTTGAATAAAACCTAAAATACTGGTTCCAGGTCAAAATCTCTGGAATATCCCACCACATCTAGAGTAGATGGTTCTCCAACTGAAGTCAAGGGCAATCTGTTTATTTGGACTTCGTATACTTACAAAGAGACCCCACTGTGACAACTTTTTTTATATTTCTCCAAGAAAATGTGTTTATGTTGCTCTAAAGACAAATAAAAACACATCTCCCTTTTGGGATACTGATAATCAAGGTCCCTGACCAACAGAGATAAGGGTTACCCTCTAAACATCTTTTCTATATGGTTCTGTGAAATTACTCATTTAGTTTATGGTTAACTATATTAACTTTGTTCAGCTCATACATATTTACTGCCTTACTTTTATTTCTGAGGTAAATATATTTTGATGATAAAGAGCCATAAGGTAAAAATCAGGAAGAAAGAAAAAATAGGCTCACAGTGAATTACATTCCTCCCAGGAGTACTGCTGTTATCTCAGTTATTTTGCTTTTTTGGCACTCACTGCATTCACGTCTTTGGAAATTTTGAAAAACCACAACCTCAGAATGGTTTGTGCTAGAAGGGACCTTAAAGCTCATCCCATTCCACCCCTGCCATGGCAGGGACCCCTCCCACTGTCCCAGGTGCTCCCAGCCCCAGTGTCCAGCCTGGCCTTGGGCACTGCCAGGGATCCAGGAGCAGCCCCAGCTGCTCTGGGCACCCTGTGCCAGGGCCTGCCCACCCTGCCAGGGAACAATTCCTCATGGCCAAGATCCCACCCAGCCCTGCCCTCTGGCAGTTTAAATCCACTCCCCCTTGTCCTATCACTACGTGGCCTTGTAAAAAGTCTCTCCATCTTTTTCAGGCACTGGAATTGCAGAAGTTTGTTCAAGAAACAGTCAAGTGTGACAAAGAGAAGATGACAGCACAGACCAGATCTGTGTCTTAGAGAAGTAACAGTATTTGTATTGGCTCCAGCAACCCTGGCACAGCCTGAGCAGCATTTGTGTGTTGTAATCTCTGTTGCCTTGTGGTTTGTGATTCTCTGTTTTTTAAACTTAGTAGAACCTTATTGTGGAACTATAATTCAACTTACATTTTTGTTTACATACTTCTATACTTGTTTATATTTAATACTTTTATTTGTTTAGTTGAAGAAGTTGTCAACAAACAAAACAAGTAGAAAAAATTAATATAAGGCTAAACAGGTCTAAATGTCTTATCTTAAAACTTCAAATTAAAGACTGAATAAATTTAAAACTTAAATGAACAAGTTAATCTTATTTTTCATTGAATTACACTGAATTATTTTATCTGTTACATAAGCTATCTTTAAGCAATTATTGGGACTCCTTTAGGATCTATTACATAAAGGATTCCTTTGCACCAGAATTTAATTGATGCAAACACACCACTATCATTATTTTTCTGCATTTGTTAGGGAAAAGACTTTTGAGTATTGCTGCTTCCCCATCTTTCCACTGGATAACAGAAATCTAATTTGGATTCTAGTCCAGGCTTGGGCTGGTCTTGCAGAGCAGCAGCTCCTGAGCAGCAATGCCCCCACAACATCCCAACAACCCAACGCCCAACACCCCAGCTGCCTTCCCAGCCCAAAGATGGCTTACAAGTTTGTCAATTCCTTTTCTTCCAGTGCCTCCTATTTGACTAATTACCTAATCATAATTTGGTAACCTAACAGCAATTGACAGCATAGAAATACAAAATAACCATGGCCTGAAAGCTGCCATGAGCAGAGTTATATCACCCAGCATCCTGGCTTTCACACAACTATTTCATTACCTGTAAGCTTCTCAGTAATGAATATGCTATTAAAAGGGTTTTTTAATTTTCATGTTTCTCATGTTGTAATTCTCCAATAAATTTCCCTGACTTCTAACATAAATAAGTTTCATTATTCCTCATTATTAAAAGAAACAAACACATTCTCCTTCACTGAAAGGGTGTCATATAATTAGATGACCTTCCTACAAAAACTCATGAATGAAAAAAGACCTGACAAGTTGCATAAAAATATTTAATCAGACATTAGGACATTAAATATAGTTAGTCAAAACACAAGACATTATTGTACTAACAAATGCTTTCAGAAACAGTCTTTTACAATACAAGAGATCAAAACAGACTTTAGTTTTACTACATCATTAGACAAGTCCCAGATTTTCAACAATTTATCACCAATTTCTTCATTTGGTTGCTTTAAACATGCTTTTAAAACATACTTGATAACTAGTAAAAATTGTATACAATGCAAATGACATTTCAGATAAGTTTTATTGACTTAATGCTCTGGCAATAAAATTATAACAATCAGTATTATTTTGATTTATTACAAATTTTACTTTCACCTTTAATGGACTTGGTGCAGGGCAGAATTGAATGTAATGCTGCTGCCACCTCAAGGTCACTACAGAAAACTGTGATGGTTCATTTTGGTCTCCTCCTAGCTAATAAACAGGAGGCAGATTGAATAACTAAGAATGAACAGGCTCCTTTGTTTTCATAAAGTTGTTTGATGCTCACTATGCCAATATGCACATAGGATCTGCACAATGGTTTTCTGCCTCTGTGTCCATGGAAGTACGGACACAGACACACAGACAGGACCTGCAGACCTGCAGGCAGGCACAGTGCTGAGGGCTAGAGGAAAAAACAAACTTTGGATGCCAAGGAATGTTCATAAAGTGAGCCAAACCATGCAGTCCTAATTTTACACTTGAATGAGAATGTGAACTTAGTAAAGTTCTAAAGGAATTTCTGTCCATTACCTTTTCAGGATGTTTGTTTGTTTTTTGCTTTTTTTTTAAGCTTTCAGATAAAAATCACAACAGGATGAACAACTCCAGTTTGTCACATTTATGTCAATATCTTGACAGATTTTGAGGGGACAAGTGCATAGTAAGCCCAAATAGGAAACTTGTGCAAATTTTCTTATTTAAGATTCTGTAAAGCAAATTAATATTTCAATGAAGAACCATGTCTTTACTATAAAATATCTGCAGTGCTCTGTGTTGCTATGGATGCTCAGAAATAATATAAGTTTATACTCCTAAAAGTTCTACAGAAGCATAGGAAAAGCCTCAAAACATCATCCACATGACAAATATGTGGTCAGTTATATAATTTTGTAAAATTTATTGTGGTTAGGTTAATGTGACTGCTATCCTGAAGTTATCTGAAAAATGTCACACTCAAAAATTACAATCTAGAGCTTAAAACCCACCTCAAGCAGCTCTGTGCTTGATTAAAAAACTCTGTCTAATCCCATTTGGCAAAAACCAGATTGCAATTCAAGCAAAAAAGTCTGCAGGAGATCAACCTATGGAATTTAAGGAAAGTTGCCAGGACCACTCTCTGAAGGACAGAGGACTGGTCCATGATTCCCTTTAATGATATGAGAAGCACCCAAAGGCACTTCTTATTTCTTGATTTAGGCTATCTAGTTTCCATGCTGAGCAGGAAGTTTTAATACTTTTTTTCTGGCCAACATTAATAATTAATACTGTAATTAAGTCATGGATATACCAGAGTTTCACACTTGACTGGATTTCCAAATTTTTGGTGCTATTTTATCTTTTGGAAGCTAGCATGTAGTACTTACTCTAGAGGTTCTTGCTTGCACCAGAAATTAGGGTATTTTAGTCCACACTGAGCAATTTAACGAGGAGGAAAAAGTAATGCCTTTTAACTACAACTGTAAAAAAAAAAATCACCAATTGAATCAATTATGGGAATATAAACTATATTAGAACTCCAGGGCGTCCAATTCTTTTTAGGGGATCTCCTTTTACAGGTGAAATATTAATTTATGTAATGCATGATCTGATACCAGGCTTACTGCAGCTTATCATTAACAAATGAATCTCCTGGATGTGTAAATACACACTGAGGACAGCCACTGGGGCATTTCTGAATGGCAAATGGAACAACTGGGATCACTATGTACCTGCTCTAATGCAACACTTCACTTACTGAGAATTTCTCTTAAGAATGCAAAAGGCACTTCTGTATTTTCTTTGACTATAACAAGACAAAAAGAGCGCTACTTTGCTGTCATTGCTGTTGGAGTCTTTTGTGCATATGACTCCCCCTGCTCCAAGTGACAGTAATAAATCCCATTCTGCACTCCCTCAGTTGGATTGCAGACCTAAAGCAGTGTTTGGAGTAAGAGCTGGCAAAAAATATCAGTATCTATGCAAAGTGAAAAAAAGCAAAAAAAAAAAAAAAATACTGAACATTACAATATAGTACATCATGTGGCAAGTCTCTGTGGACTGCCTTGATAGTTTCTCTGTAGATAAATAATTTTTGTCCCTATTCTGAGTTTCCCTATGGCCAATTCAGTAGTAAAATCCCACAAAATCTATGATTTTACTCATTTAAAACAGATCTCAGTACAGGTACACAGACCACACTTTTATTAACCCAGGTGTAACCCAGCCTGTTCTGAGGGTTGTGAGAAGCTCTCAGGGGTGAAGACAATGGCAAAACACCTCTTAAGAATCTACAAGTTTATCATTTTCCCCTCCAAGAAAAAGAAAAAGGTGGCAGGAAGGTCCTTGCTCCCTCACACTCAGCTGCAGCCCAGGTTTATCCTGCTTTCCACTCACTGCAGACCTTCCAACAAGAGACAGATGTGCCACAGCAGTACTTTGACAAAGTCCATAAAAATCATCTCCCAACACAGAGCAGTTAGGGGTGTGATTTTGGGTGACATTTTTATGTAAGATTTAACATAGAATGCAGTTCTAATTATGTTTTGCCAACATCACTGGCAGAAATAAGCTTTCACTTCCTTCATGGATGAAACCAACAGACACAGCAACTGTGAAAAGCACTGCTGTGCCAGTGTAACTTCTATATAAATTATAAGTTATATAAGGTGCTGTTGGTATAGCTGTATCAAAAAAAAAACAAAACCCTTATTTACTGCAGAGGACATTTTAGCACCTTGCCTTGAGCCACTGTGAAGCTTTCCATGATGCCTCACTCTTTTCAGCACACCTGGTTGCCTCTTCTGCTCAAGACCAATGAGAAGGGAGTATGCTGAAGATAATAACAATATTCCACAGAATAGCATGAGGAGAATTTGGGACGAAAAAAATTATTCTCTTATTCCTGAGAAAAAGTTGTAAATATAAGTAAAGAAGCAGATGAGAAAGAAATATAGAATTTTTTTTCTGTAAAAAGCAATTCCAAATAAGTGACTTATGGTCAAATAACTAAGATTCAAGGGAATGAGAGTAAGTTTGCAAATAATAGGACAGATGCTGTTAAATCATCTCTAAATTGCAATTACGTATTTTACGTATACACTTACTTGCACACATAAAATTAGATTTACGTAGAGCTTAGAGGTGGCCCTGAATCACAGGGTTTAAATCTGGAGTCAATCCTATGTCTACACTCCCATAAAGCTGGGGGAAGCTGGGGATTGAATACAGGGATTTTTAGTCTCATTTCCTGTAAAAAATCAAGTAGATGTGGTTCTAGGAGACAGAATAAGTCATGTGGGAAAGCAGAGGCAAAGTTTTCCCTTTAATTCACAGAAAAGTATACCTAAAGTACAGAGTGAAAAAATCTCATCATTTGATAACATGTCATGGAAAAATACAAGGTCTAAAGTAATGAGAGATTCACTGATTTGCAGTGCAGCAGTGCTAAAATAATTAAAAGACAGATCAAGGGGAAACAAAAGACAAAAAGATAAGAAGTTAAAAATGTCATGGTTATTCTCTGAATATATGACATATATCAGATTCACAGCTTTTTAGCAAATACTAATAATTTAGATTTAGTAAACATATTAGTAGCCATCTTCTGAAAAACAGGAGATATGTATCTAAATTAAATTAATATAAATCAGCCCCTAGATGTCATTGTTGCAGCTGAAATATCACTTAATACAGAACTTTCCTAATTCACAGCAGAAAAGGCTGTGTAAAACAAAATAAACCATCTAAGTAATATAAATTCTGCTCAGCTTTAATGCCTCACTGCCAAAGCACAAAGAGCTCTGAGGCTGTAACAAAAAGATAACTAAATCTAACTACACAAAAGGGTTGTGTGTGAGGTTTGGGTTCTGGCAGCAGAGAAGCACAACCACCCCAAAGGAAATTGCACTCTAAACCTTAGAGCACAGAACATCACACACCTGTCCCAAGGGAAGATCCCTCCTAACTCCCATCAACACTGGCCTCAATACTAAAAATGTTATTTCATATAACAATCTAAATATATTGAATAATACTGAAATGTTATTTCAATATTTATATCTCTGATTCTATCTGGAGCAGTTGTACATGTTCTTTCATGATATACAAAAACTTGGGTTTAAAATACTCAATTCTTGCAAAGTTTTGTTTTCTACCATCCATTGTAGCAATGAGCTACAGAGGTTGATTACATTTATATAAGAAAAAAAAAGAAATCCAAACCCCCCTGTACCTGCTTTGAAAGTGCAACCATTATTCAACTTCCCTGAATAACTAATTAATCTAATGGTAGGAGAAGTGTATTTAAAGTGCAATTTATTTCCTTTATACTATTTATTATCCATATATGTCTATCATGTTCTATTGTATTGTCTAAATGCAGAGACACAGTGCTCATTCTTCCCTGCATAATTTCTCAGTACTCCTAACAATTCTCAATTCTGCAGGATTTTCTCTCAGAATACAATGTAGTCCTATTTCATAAACAAATAACACAGCATCATTTTTTCTTATCCATTTTCTTACCATGCTTCTCTCACTCTCTGCATTTTCCTAGATTGTGCATCACCTTTGCAAACTTCTGCATTTAGAGAGTCAAAATGTCCCTAAGGCTCCATTTCACAATTAGGGTTCCCACAATGCTGGGCTGATAAATCAAAGTACCTGTACAATACTTGTACTCCTATGTGGAAATGTGCAAATTCTTCCAAATTTTCTGAGAAACCAAACATTTCATTTTTTATGTGACAGTGAGCTGTATTTTATGCACTCTAAACTTTGTTTTTTACCCAGAAACAAGACAGCTATAAGCAGACACAGACAATATGAAACACATTCTGTTTGCCAAAAAGAATTTTAAAAACTAAATCCAGGCTTCTGTGATGCAGTTAGCTTATAAAGATAGCAGAACATTCCCTACTTGCCAATCATATTGTAATGCAATGGCAAATTCCATCTTTTTATGGTAGATCTACCTCACAATAAAGATCAACTCCAGGCTACCAAGACCTGAAACTTAGGTGAAATATTAAATTAAAATTCTCCTTCTTCTCATGCCCCTCCAAGTGCTCACACAGCACTCCTGGCAGTGCTCACCCAGGAAGGGATGCACCAGCCAAAGCCTCCCTTCCCACCAGGGCTCCATGCAAGGTTCACTTCTCTGGTACACAGAGCTACAAATCAGTTTATTTAATGCCCACTCAATACAGTCAGGGACTCCAGTTATATAATACATTATAATAATGTGAAAATTATAAAGCTTTTGGAATGGTTTGGGAACTGCCAGGCATGAAAATGTAGAAAACTCATGGGCTAAATTGGATTCTTCATTGACAATTATATAACTCATTGCTGGTACAAATCATTCATGAAAACAAGCCTAATTGTTCATTTGATGACTGAAAAGAGTTTCAAGACTGAGGCCACAAAGAATAAACAGGCACCTCATAGGAAAGCTACTACCTGTAGATTTCTGTTATTTTAAAAGTGTACACAAAAACCTCTGCACACTTTGCATGTTTTCACTTCAAGATTGCATCTTTGCTGATGTAGCTTAAAATTCACCTGATGTTTCTAGACTGTGTGTTACTCTTTTAAATTAAGCTTATAATGTTTACCATAAAACTCATGCCACCGACATTCTGTACATATTTACAGTACTTAGGAAGCAATTTGGTATAAACTTTTACAAAAACATCAACATTCTGAACATATTATCCCCAAACCAAGAGCTTCATCTCTACTGCTCAGGGAAAGGTGCCTTATCCAGATTTCATTTGGTTTCATGTCTCCTTCAACTTGAAAGCAATGAAAATGAAAAATAGGAAAATAGCTTTGTGAGTTAAGAAGCTTTTCAAATTAATGTAAAAGTGTAAAATCTAAATCTTTCTTTTGGTACAATCATACTTGCCCAGAGAATGAAATCTTTAACTTAGTCCAGGTTTAATTACAACAAAGAAGAATAAGAGAGTCTATGGAGATGATATTTTTAATTCAGATCTATCAGATCCTAGCATATTTTGATTGGAAAAAGGAGGGTGAGAGTCCTGCATGTACAAGAGTGATTCAATTCAGCTGACTGGTTAATTAACCTATGACATATACACACGTGGAAACAAAGCTTTTAAAGGAACAGGGTACACAAAAAATAATCATTTTCTATGAAAAGATTCTACTTAATATGGCAGAAAAGGCTGAAACAAGTAGCCATGATTATTATTACTACCTTTGACACTGTAAATACTATACAGCCTAAAGTTTTACCTTTATTTTTTTAAATTAAATGCATTTAATAGGTGTTAAGAAGATAGGCTGTGCCCTTGCACTTTCCTGACAGCAATTTATTTTTTTATAAAAAAGTCTTATCAAAGGCTTACTAATTTTTTTTACCAAGTCAGAGATTGTAGGATATTACTTGAATTGTCTTAAACTTTATATAATTAAACAGGGCCTCATAATTCAAGGAGTCAAAGGAAAGAAGTAAAATTAGAGATGCCTATTGAAAGGATGGTCAAATCCACCTCTTGAGTAATACATGATTTTAGACAATATTTTAGAAAGATCATATACTTCAAAAAGACCATATGTCTATGAAGCAATATACAATCATTAACAAAAAGTTCAATCATTGCAAAAAGTTCCTACAATTTTACCAGATCGCTCCAAATCCAAATCTCACATCACCACGCCTCAATCTCCATTCTGGAAATGAAGACTGGATTTTACCTGCCATTACCCAGACACTTTTGAAATCACTTTTGAAGCTCACGATTCCCCTGACTGTTCAGTCTACATGAAATATCTCACAAATTCACCGCATGTACCACACCTGGTACCTAGCTGCCAAGGCAGCCCCTGACATGCAGTGTATATGTAAAACTCTCCATTTCTGCCCACTTCAAACTGCTAAACCTTCTTGACAGCTTTACACTCAAAACGTGGAGGTTGGGGAGTTTTTAACTACAGGTGTTTACCATCGAAAACCGTGCTGGGAAAAATAACAGTTCTTGGGAGACTCTGCGGTTTTTGGAGCTTGTGGCGCTGCCAGCGTGGCCCTGGCTCGGGGATGTGGAGGGTGCTGGGCTGCACCGGCCGGAGCGGTCCCCAGAGGAGCTGCGGGGAGCGCCCCGAGCCCGAGGGAGCCCTCAGGGAGAGCCCGGAGCCCCTCTGAGCCCTCAGGCAGCGCCCGAGCCCGAGCCCGAGCGAGCCGCAGCGGCACCGGCCAGCGCGGGGCTCGGGGACAGCAGGGCTGCGACACTGCCCTGCCGGGAGGGGACACACCGTCCTGGCTCACACTCGGCACGGTGACACTGTCACACACACATACACTCCTGCCCGCGTCACCCCGGCACGGTGACACTGTCACACACACCCCCTCCTGTCCCGTGTCCCCCGGCCCTGTCTCGGTCCCTGTCCCTCCCCGTCCCCATGGTAACGGGAGGCGGCGCCCCCCGCCGGTCACCTGACACGGGCCCGCGGGTCACGTGATAGGGGCTCCATCGTCGCCATCTTGAAGCGGTGGCCGGAGGTGAGGCTAACCGGGCTTTCTCCGTTATTGCCGGCGAACGGCGGCGCGGCGCGGCCCGGGGCCCGCGGGCGGCAACGGCGGCGGCGGGCGGGCGGCGGCGGGCGGCCGGGCGCCAGGGAGGGCGCCAGGCGCGGCGGCGGCGGGCCGGCCCCGCGGCGCCGCGCCGCAGCCCATGTGCGGAGCCGCGGGCGGCAGCGGCTCCCGGCGGCGCCTTCCCGGGCCCGGGGCTGCCTCCGTTCGCTCTTCTCCCCTCCCCTCCTTTCCTCACCCCTCCTCGCCGCCCCGGCGGGCCGCCTCCTCGCTGCTCTCGGCCGCAGTGGCGCCGCTGCCCCACGGCCGGAGCGCTGCCGGAGCGGCGCCCGCGGGCACGGAGCGGGGCGGGCAGCGCGGCTCGGCCGCCCCGGTGAGGGTGGCCGGCCGGCCGGCGAGTTTCCCTGCCCTCGGGGGCCGCGATACCATCGCACCGCCCTCTGCGAGACGGGTTGTGCGAAGCGTGCTCGGCTCTTCCTGCCCTGGAGGCGTTCGCCCTGCCCGGCCGCGCTCGGCCCGCGGGGTTGGGCTGGGCTGGAACCGGCAGCTCGGAGGCATTTGGCTCGGGGCTGCATCTTCCCTCCGCGTCCTTTTGGCAGCCCCAGACAATGCTTTTTAATTACTGTGTAGGTGGTTTGGACAGCGCTCTCAGGCACGTGTGACTCTTGGGGCTGGTCCTGTGCAGGGACACGAGCTGGACTCGATGATCCTTGTGGGTCCCTTCCAACTTTCTCTGTGATAATTTGTGTACAGGTCTTACCATCCTTCTAAAAACCAAAGCCTGCAACAGTAAGCATTAAACTTTAAGCGAAGAGTGACATAACGCATATATACTGTAGCTATGCGTGTGGTAATGGGGATCAGCTCCAAGCATCCCAAATAATCCAGGTGAAGGTCCTCTCTCTGTTTTCCTTTTTGACATAGCAGCAGTGCATGGCAGCATATTTCTTTTATGATCTTCTATCACGGATTTTTCCTCCTAGTTGTTATGCTGTTTTCAGCTGGAGAAAATATTTTCCTATTTAGAATTACTTAAAAAGTTTTAAAAGTACCAAGGGTAATTTAAGGTAACATCAATTTTCCTTAAGTCATTTTCAATTTGAAAATATTTCAAGTACACTTTACTCCTTTGAGCATTTCATTAAATCTGCATTCAGGAGAAAAAGCAGGTTTGTTCACTTTTCACAATGGTTTTGAAACACGTTACAGGCATGAAACAAACACCCCAGAGTGTTTTTATATAACTGAATTAGGGTTTTCAAATAATAGTTTTCAGCTTGAAGTATTTAACATGATACTAAAAAATTAACATTGCTTACATTGATAGCTCTGATGATAACCTGAATTGTAAGTTGAATGGCAGATGAAGGTAATTTATGTAGTTCTGCCTAGAATTTTTCTGTAGTGGGAAAGGGACACCACAGACCCTGCTCTCATGTGTCTGTGCATTATAATGCTCTACACTAAATCCACAAGTAGAAATTAGTTTTCATGGGTTTTTAGGAGCAGTTCTGGAAATTCTTTTTTGGCCTCTGTATCTTTCTTGAAAAAAAAAAATCCACATGATACTTGGCATAAGTTTTCAAGGATGGCTGATAAATATCCCTCATCTCTTTATGTTCTCAGTTTTATTTGTAGAATATAGAAACTTTGTATAAAATGTGTGTATATGTAGGGGCACTTGAATTGGTTGTTCCTAGACATTTTTAGAGAAGTGAATTGGAATGTAAGACCTTTTGTCCAGCTCCTTCACCCGCCACCCCACAGCTCTGCCCACATCACAAAGTATGTTTTCATGTACATTTTTGTATATTGGCTTCTAATTTGACCTCAAACACTGCACATTATTGCCTGTGGTTTATGGTTTGATATTTTTAAAGGTGGAGTAATTGAAAATAGTAACTGCTTGTAGCTTCCCCTCAAAACAGAAAAGAAATGCTCTTTATAACTTTAGTACCATTTGATTTTCCCTGCAATTAAGAAGTTGTAGCTGCAATTAGTGAGTTTTCTAGAAAATGACATTTATAATGAGAAGTATGATTTGACATTTGAATGGTCTTTAAAATAGTCATAGTGAAATGACTAATGCAAGTAAATGACAGAATTGCTTTCTTTTAACATTTCAAGGAAAAAACCTGCTTATTTTTGTAAACTATATTGTTGCAAATTGTCATTTGCTTTAGGAGCATCAATGCATCAAAGTACATTAGGAATATATTTTCATATCCTACCATGCTTTTAAACATCAATATACCAGTTACTGTCAATTGGTATTTTAATGTTTAGCATTGAAATGTATAGTGCTTGTAAGGAAAAAGAGAATAGCTGTAACACTGTTCTTCTGCTTATATCTGATAATACTTGTCTTACCCTTGTAGAACTTGGAGGAAGCCTGTTGGAGGCTCTCTTGGAATTATTCTCTTCAGCTGTATTGAAAAGCATCCACTAAATGTCCCCAATATCTTTGGCTATTTCTGTAGCCATTCTGAAAATTTTTATTAGTTTAGTGGAATTGGGCTTCCGTGTTTGGTAGAGAGAGCAATGTAAATAGTACTGGGCTGTGTTTTCATTATTGTGCAGGTATAAATTTTTATTTTATGACCCCCATTCTCCTAGGTATTATGGAAGAAGGAAGCAGCATTGCAGTATTGATGCCAAATATTGGGGAGCAGGAGGCTGTGCTGATTTCTGAAACAATCATTGGCCCAACACTGCAGAGCAGCGAAGACCAGAGAAAATGTAAAACTGACCCCCTGATCCACGTTATCCAGAAGCTGAGCAAAATAGTTGAAAGTGAGAAGTCACAAAGGTGCCTTTTAATCGGGAAGAAACGTTCCCATGCCGACGCTTCTGCGCAGGCCTTGGACGCAGCTGAGCTCTGCGAAATCCCAGCTAAAGCCATCGAGCTCTCTGTGATTGCTACTAAAAAGACTGAAGAGTTGCAAGCAGATTATATTGTGACTGAATGTCTTCCACCAAGCAAAAAAAAGGTGACGTGCTACCAATGTGGTCTCTGTAATTTTCTATCGCCTTCGCTTTTAACTCTACAAGAACATATAAAACAACACGGGCAGAAAAATGAAGTGATATTAATGTGCTCAGAATGTCATTTTGCCTCCAAAAGCCAAGAAGAACTTGAATCCCACTTCCAAAATCACCACGAGAACAGTGGTAAAAACAGCATCCAGACAAAAGTGCAGCAGTGTGTCAATGTCACAAGTTCGTTTCTGCAAGGGCCAGTGGAAGGAAGTGTCAAATCAGGGACTGATCAGACAGGAAATGTGGAATGTAAGGATCCAGCTCAGTCTGCTCCTGTGCCTGAAATGGGTAGGAGGAAGTGGTACACCTACGAGCAGTATGGCATGTACAGGTGTTTAATTTGCAGGTACACCTGCGGTCAGCAGAGGATGTTGAAAACACACGCCTGGAAACACGCGGGGGAGGTTGATTGCTCCTACCCCATCTTTGAGGAAGAAAATGAAACCGCCAGCTTGTCAGAGACAGTTGTAACTCACACACCTCAGAGTGTGGATACAGTTGTCCTCTCTTTGGAAAACAGTGAACTTGATATCCATACTGAGCCTTCTCTTCAGCTTCAGATTTGCAATTCTGAGCAGCTGTCGTGTAAATCGCCCGTAGGAACAAATGTAAAAGAGGAAGAGATATTAAGTGAGTCCGTGGTGCATTCTCCTACTACAGAGGTTGTAGAGGAGACTGTATCAGATACAGAAACAGACAATATGATAACTGACAGCCTGCTTTCATCAGCACAGAAAATCATCAGTTGTAGTCCAAATAAAAAGGGTCACGTTAATGTCATAGTAGAGCGTTTGCCAGGTGCTGAAGAAAGTGTTTTACAAAAGCCATTCTTAATGAACACTGACATTGAAACAGAAAAAAAATTGATCTCAGAGGAGTCCTCTGTTACCTGTGAAGAACCTGCTGAAGTTTATCATTCAGATGCAATTCAAGAAGTAATAATAGAATGGAATAACACCGAGAAGAAAGATAACGAATTAAGCGCTAATAAAAATGTAACAGCTGACGAAAATGTGCCTCCTGCACGAAGGAGGACAAATTCAGAGTCATTGAGACTGCACTCCTTAGCGGCAGAAGCTCTTGTTACAATGCCAATCAGAGCTGCAGAATTGACACGGTCCAGCCTCAGGGCTCTGACTGGAGAAGATGCTGCGAGTGCAGGTGCAGGACAGGGAGGAGCTGATGGCCCGTGCATGGCTCATTCTAAAGTGGTGTCCTCACTTAAGGATCCTTCAGAGGAGTTCGGTGGCTTAAACCAAAGCGAATGTGCGATAGTTGAGATAAAGAAAGACAGACCGGAGTTATCAGAAGCGCCAATTAAAATGGGCATCAGTATGTCACTGCTCACCGTCATTGAAAAACTGAAGGAGAGGACAGACCAGAACGCCTCCGACGATGACATCCTGAAAGAGCTCCAGGACAACGCGCAGTGCCAGAGCGGCGCCGAGGCGGCCGTGGCGGGGAGCAGCCTGGTGGAGTTCATCCCCAGCGCCGAGCGGCCGTACCGCTGCCGCCTGTGCCACTACAGCAGCGGCAACAAGGGCTACATCAAGCAGCACCTGCGCGTGCACCGCCAGCGCCAGCCCTACCAGTGCCCCATCTGCGAGCACATCGCCGGCGACAGCAAGGGCCTGGAGAGCCACATGATCAACCACTGCAAAGCTCGCATGTACCAGTGCAAGCAGTGCGAGGAGTCCTTCCACTACAAGGTAGAGCTCTTCCCCGTGCCTCTCTGGAATCCCTAAATAGCCTCTTTCGCTGCTTTCTTAATAACTGGTGATCCCTCTTTCTAACTTATTTCAGTCTGACATCCTGGCTTCGTTGTAATTACCATTAGGGATTATTGCCAGCAGCACGTGCTGAATATACAGTTCAACTGTAATTATTCTGCTTTACTCACTGAAATAACCTTGCTTCCTCACATAACTTTTTTTCCTGAGGATTATCTTATGGACATAATAATACAGTGTTGTTTTTCTGCCCACACATAGCAACTGCAGGAAGAAATGGAAACATCAAAGAACTTAATAGCTGAAATTTTAAAAGAATGCTGAAACATGCCTTCCTCTTGTGAGTGTGGCAGTTGGGGGTAACATTGAAGCAGAAATTTTTTTATTTTTTCTGCTGTTTTGTTGCTCTGGATGTTCTGTATAACTTAGATATGAAAGATTACATACCAGAGCAGAATAATACATTTCTGTCATTTTCCTAATTGCTATTTTAAGCATTAGTGAGTGAGTTCCTATGCACTCAGCTCAGTACTCAGGAATACAGAACAGATTGCATCAGTACCCAGCTGTACAGCTGAACCTCTTGGAAGCATTGGTCATGCAAATTGTCCCATATTTATTGTCATTTAGTCCTAGTTTGAAAAAATATACAGGTAGGGTAGCAAAAGGCTCTCTTTTCTTTCTCCTCCCCAAGCAAGTAGAAACAGGACTGGTGTATTCTTAAGTCAGTATGCAATATGAAAATTGACGTAATTTTCACACACACAAGCCTCTAATCTCATACTGCTTTTGGAGGACAGTAATTTTGGAGGAAGAACTGTGGCCACTTGTCTGTGGCAATGGGGAAAGAAGGAAATCTATTTTCTAAAAAAACACAAATCATAGAATCCTCTCAGTCACTTTTACCAGTCCTTTATGTTACTAATCCATGATATTTACTTGTTTTGTTTGTAGTAAAATTACCTAAGGGATAATCTGTATATCTGTTAACATGCATTTCATGCCAGTTGTCATTAAAGCTTGAGTAGCAATGTCACAGATGATTGCAATATCCCAAGTCTGTGTGTTTGTCACTGTATGTTTGTAGTGTATTTTTTAACATTAGGAACTGGTTTTTTTCAGAGCCAGCTGCGAAATCATGAAAGAGAACAACACAGTCTTCCAGATCTCCTCTCTACAGCCACAGCTAACAAACTAATAGTTTCCAACGAAGCAGATGATAGAGAAGGTACTGTTTATATTTACACTTGAAATTACAAAGACTCACTCATAACATTACTTGTTTGCTGTATTTGTGGAACTGGTTTTAAGATCTCTTGTGCTGAAATGCTTTCATGCCTGTTCATAACCTTAAATGTATGTTCTTTCCAGAGGGCAGAATTTACCATAGTCAGTCTTGAGGTGGTGTTTATTGTTAGCTGATATATTTTTAGCCCCAGTAATTAAACCCTTCTTGTGACTAACAACTTATATGCAATATTATTCTGGATTTTTAAGAAGAAAATTTTTTTTTCTTCCTTTCTTCAACAGCTGTAGTATTTTCTAAATGACCTAAACAAAACAAAGCCTTTTTTTTAAAACTCACCATGGTAATGTAGTTTACTGTCAGCATATGCATACAATGCCATCCCTTCTGAGTTTAGAAATTTCTGTTTAACTATGGTAATGCCCAAAATGAGTCGTTTAGTTTAGCCCTAGCAAGGCAAATGTAAGACATTCTAGATATGCAACTTGTATCTGTAAGAGTTGCCTGGGTAACAGTAGGTATGTATTTTCATAGAGACATTGAATGGTTTGGGCTGGAAAGGACTTAAAGGCTCCTCTCTTTCCAAGCCCTGCCATGGGCAGGGACAGCTCCCACTAGACCTGGTTGCTTAGAGCCTCATGTTTGTTTAACTGTGTATCTGTTTCTAATTTAATAGGGTTTGTTTGCAAAACATAAACAGAAACAAAAGAGCAAAACAAAAACAAACCCAACAAACTCTTGAGGCATTAAGGTAATCAAATAGGGTAAAAAAATAACCAAATTCTGAAGTTTAGGAGAAAATGTGGCCTTAAAATCCCTTGTGTGTCCTGGAAAGCTGCTATGCATCATTGCAGTGTGAATGCATCCTCTTCTCTGTTGAGTTACAGCTACTGAAAATATTTACAGCATTTTTATTTTGAAGGCAAGACTGTAATTATTAGCATTTTGCAATTTTAGAGCATTATGGATAAATACTAGTAATTAGATAGTCTCTGAACAACTGTGAGCTGAAGTATTCCCATTTTGTGCACAAAGCTCTTTTCTGTCCTATCTGTGCTCTCTCGTTTATTTAGACAGCAAAATGTGCACTCTAATAGTACTTAGGTTGCTGTGGTAATTTCTGGGTTCTACTCTTTCCTCTACAGCTGCTCAGTGAGTGCAGAAGTTGTTGAAATTGATGCAATTTCTTGTGAAAAAAGGCACTGACCAGCAGGAGCCAGGGTGGATGGGCAGTGGTTTGCCCAAAACAACTTGGTACATGTCAGACCAGAGCTCCCAGCTTTGCTTTCTGCTCTCTCAGCTCACACTGCCTCCTTTTCTGGCCTTCAGTATATGAGTTAAAAGTTAATTACCTTCTCAACCTCAGGTAGAATGACCCTTCCCGGCTCCTTTTTGCTCTCATCAATGCAGAAAGCATTTAAATTCAGGAAATTGATCTGTACTGCTCAGTACATTTCAGGACCTAAGCCTGAGAGAGCCATTCAAAGCCAGGGGGAGACAAGGAAATGGCCAGGGAGGGTCTGCTGGCAGTGGGAATGTTCCCTGTTACATACTGGGGGTTTTCTGCAGGAGCAGTAGCATAAATGTTTTAATGGGGGTGATAGGAAATAAAACGTTGTTACTTTAGTAAGTTACAAATATCTACAAGCACTGCTTGGACTGTTACTTCTGATGGTGTTTTGTGTGCTGTAAACCAGTGTTCCTAAAGATGTCCTGATACAGGAATAACTACCTTGCAATGCCTGAAAGTGTCAGGTTTGGAGAAATACTGCACTTTTTGAGCTCAGCTCCTGGTAATGTGAAAATCAATAGTCCTATCTGCTTTTGAAATTAGTATGTTTAATGATGTTGTCTTACAGTTTATATCCTGATTTTGTAATTTGACTTTCGTGAAAGGGAAGCCCCTGTTCAAGAAATCTGCCTGCTTTCAATTAATTTAGAAATGTTTTCATAAATATTTTTTTTTTATTATTACATTATACGAGTGTTCCAGCCATGCACTTTAATTGTTTACCCCACATGAAATTTAGTAATGTGGCTTGAATGAAAACAGTTCTCCTTTTAAACTTTTATTAACTCATACTGTGGAATGCTTAAATTATTTCAGAACCAATTTATAATCAAATTGCAGCACCACTGCAGTACAGCAATCTCATGTCAAACAGATGTCATCCCTATAAAGCGACACAAAACAAAGAAGTTTATGGCATAGCATCTGTTTATGTGAAAGATGCCTGAGCTGGAACAGTTTCATTTCTTGTTTATGAAATGGTTAGTCCTAAAAGTCTCTTTATTCATCATGGTTGTACAATAAATTAAAAGGAGCATTATGACACTAGATATGATCAGACTGTAAATGTCTAATAATGAAGGAATAGGGTAATAAGCAGCATTACAGGAGCACCTGTTACTGCAGCAAAGATCTGTCATTTCCATATTCACTTGTAGGAGACCTGATCTTCAAAGCAAAACAGGCCCCAGACCCACAAGAAATAAACCAGCTGAGGGGATGAGGGACACAAGTGCTATTTTGTAACAGCAAGAGATTATGTGATGTATTGTAATTTATGTGCATTTTCTGGAAGGAATAAAGTAGTGATTGGTATAAATAATTGCTCCTAAGTGTGTGCTGCTGGGTGTGAGCATCTTAGAACTATGCTGTAGCTAATATGTTTGCATAATGCTTTAAAAATCTCATTAGATACTGTTGGTTTTAAACTGCCTGCCCACTGAAATACCAAATTTGTAAGAGAAAATACATTTGGAAGCAGTTCATTCTAAAGCTGCAGAATTTAAGATGGAAAACCCCTTCAAGCAGAGCACAGCCCCTGCTCTCCCATGGATCTGCAGCCCAGTCAGTGTCCTTGATCCACTTGAGGTCTCCTACATGAATGTGTTTTCATAAAAGAATAATGCAAAAATATAAATTCCAAAGTCTTCAAGTAAATAATCAGAATTGTTCTGATAATTTTTACATTAAATGAAAAATTAATAAATTTTGAGCATTTTGTAGGAAAAATTCCAATATATTTTGCTTTAAGGTTGACTTGCAAAGAGTGCCTGCTGTGTATTATGTCCATATTTTTTCTTATAAGAATGCTAAAGAGTGAGAACTGTGTCATGTTTTTAAATGAAATATAGGAAATATATTTTTGGTTATCTTGGTACACACAGAAATATTGCAATTTTATTTCACTATCTTTGCATTCAGACTGCTATTTTATTTCATGTGATATACTATATATTCTTCACAATAACCCTCTGAGGTTATCAGCCTTACCCAATTACTTTGCATCTTGAACCAAAAGTGCTAAATTTTGGAGTGAAAGTTTGATTAGTTTTAATTTTTCCTTACTATTGAAGCTCTGTGACTGTATTCATCAGAATAATATATTTGGAACCCTTTTGGCATAATTAATTGTCTGCCTGTGGGAAAAGAAATGTCTCTTTAAAAAAAGAGTTTTACCATCATGACTCTTAATTGTTTTGATAATGAGAAAATTCAGCCTAAAAAAAATTGCATCAGGTGCAGCATGATAGGCTGGTATGGGAAAATTACCTGCATAAAAAATGCCATCCCTCTTCCCAAAGGTTGATATCTTACCCCAAATCAGTCCCATTATTCAGTGAGGGAACAGGAACAGGGCTGTTAAAGTGTACACACTCACATCTCAGAAATATTCCAACTGTGCACTGGTGGGTACACATTTCCCTGTGTAAGGAGTCATTAGCCTTTGTCTCTGCAACCATTAATTTTTTAAGAGTCTTTTTCATTCTGGAAGGAAAAAATTACTTTTGTTACAATTGCTTTTTGGTAATTTGGATAAGTTCCAAATTATTTATTAAGACATCTGGTCAATATCTATTTTTTTTATCATCTCCTATCTTTCAGAACATGTGACTGTATGTTGGATGATGAAAAGGATTTAGAGGCTTTGGGAGGTCTTTTGCTTTTCTTTTCTGTATTTGTCAGTTTGAAACTCATCCATTCTCAATCCCAGTCTTTTCCTTTGATTTGATGCATTCTGCAAAGCACTGAAACTGCTGGGTTCAGCAGTCCCACATATTATCACCTTTTGCTGTAACACAGGACTTCACCCAACTGCAGGGAGAAGGAAAATGTCCACATAGAAAAAAAGAATGTGTTGTCTAAAATTTTAATAATTTCTGTAGATGGCAGGGCAAATGCAGAAAAGTATGGTAAAATAAACCATACCTTTATTACCTCTGTGTCTGCTGTCTTATGTAATACTTTAAAAGTATTAAATATTTATCAACATTCAAAACTATTACTTTAAAATGCAAATTCGTGTTTCATAATTCATTTGTGATGAAATTATAATCTGAGAATTCCTTACAACGCTGAGTGCAGCTCTCTAAAATCATGGATTTTGTTCCAATAGGAAGCAAGTCTTCAGCCCAGAAGCTGTTCAGGTGTGATGTCTGTGACTACACGAGCACAACGTACGTGGGTGTGCGCAATCACCGCCGCATCCACAGCTCGGACAAGCCCTACAGGTGAGTGCCTGCCTCAGCCTGCCAGGCCACTGAGCTGCTCGTGCCCTTGGCAGAGGGGCTGGCAAAGAGCTGCAGTTACACTCTTGTACTGCAAGTTACTCAAGGAGACAAACTTACTGGCTGACTCAAACTATGTAATTAAGATTTGCTAATTTTTCCAGAATGCATCTTTTGCTATGGCAGTCTTCTGCCTTTTTTCAGTTTGAAGCGTTCACATGTGGAGAGGAAGATAATTCTGTTATAATACTGGACTTTGGCCAACAGTAATAATATATTTCTCAAAACCCTTGCACACCTAACTTCATTTTTGGATTTGCTTTATTGCAAAACCTTCTCCATTGTCATATTACTGCTTTATACATCAGCTGCTACAGAGTGTGGAAAAATTCTGCGCTTCTCACCAAGTGCCTCATCTTTTTCACTAGTTTCTGACAATAGTAACATACTCACTTAGGATCATATTTTGTAAGGTTTCTACAAGGGTATCATATGGATTTTTATAGGAACTTGGGTACCTAAAATCACATGTAATGCTACTGCTGAGGTCCCCAGCAAAAAAAATAAATCCTGCATTTTCCTATTGGTTGCTGCATAAATTCCCCCAAATTGAATCTGTGCTTATACAGTGTGGATCTCTGTCCCTCTCTAGTGGCTAGAAAATAGATCTGAGTCAATAGATTTTTTGAACAGATATTTAATGTAAACTCCTGTCTTTAGTGTAAATTCTGAGAACTCAACACCTTGAAAGGCTGAGCCAAGCCAGGGACTTTCTCTTTTGGCTAAACAAACCCTGAAGACATGCTGTATTTTGATTTGTGCATTATAACGATATCCCATAACATGAGCAAAAATTCACAAGATGTTTACTCAGAGACCAAGTGTGGAATACAAATAGATTGTTTTCTCCTCAGAACCTTCACTGTTACTATTATTTATTACTTAGTGAGGTTGGAGGAACAGATACTGTAGAGTGTCTTGTATGTGGTAGTTTTCAAATTGGTGTTAGCAGTCTGTTTTGATTTAGGAACCCTTGGAAATTTTCCATTGGTGATACAGACTGCTGCATACTAAATACAAACCGACCCATCTGCCTTGCTTCTCTTATTATTTTTTCATAAACCCCTTAGACAAATCTGAAAACCTGGCAGGATACTTGAGCCACATCTGAAAATCATAATGATCCAGTATTTATGGTATTTCTCCTTCTGAAGCATGAAATCCTCAAGCCTTCCATGGTATCAAAGAGCAACCTATTACATTGCTGCCTTTTTGAGAACTGTAAACATATTTTATATTTGTTTTACAAAACTTGCTGGAAACTAAGGTGTTGAGCCTTAAAGGGTATGTTTTTGTAGATTTGATATGTTCTGGATTTTAGTACTGCACAATTATATCCTTTCAAAAATATAGTGAGTATTCTCAGGCTAAGTATGCAGCAGTCTCAAACTGTTTCACACTATAGAACAGACTTTATAACTGGACATTTTACCATTTCAAAAAAAAAGAAACACTGAAAGTTCAAACAAATATATAAGAATTTTAGCTGAACTTGATGGTTTCTGTTTTAATATGGTAGATACAGGAAGGTTGTGTGGTAGTATATTGGTATTTATGAATAACAAGGAATTTGTGTAATACTTTGGGATCTAAATCCGTGGATCTGAATTTAGATCCAGACTGTTCTATGTGTTGGTTTTATTCAAAGATACTGTGACAGAAGTAAAAAAAAGAAAAATTTGAATGGCATGAAGTGACATGCTTAGGGCATTTAAATCTGAATATGTTGATCTTGTCACTGACTTCTTTTTCAGCAATAAAGCCCTGAAACTTGGTGTTTTATTTCTGGTTAGGCTTTTACAATGTCATGAGAACATTGCTGGTGCATTAAGTAGAGCACATAATCTCCCCTGCAGCTCTTAGGGTCACATTGTGCCTTTGGAAGGGCTGCACCCAGCCACCTGCATCCTCACCTCCCTTGCTCTTAGTGCTGCTTACCCACACCAGGAGAGGGGCACGACAGACACTTCAGGAAGAAGCATAATCTGTAAGCCTAGTGATGCTTGCTGAGAGGTGGAGGCTTTTTTGGGCTGCAAAAGATTCTCACTGCCCAACAGCAGGTTAATGTCATACCTTGGAGTTCTGTAAATATGGTTAGTCCTCAGCTGCAGCCTTTCTAGGCACCTTTGCATTCTGGTAGCTGCTGGGGTTTGGAGCAGTGCCAGCAGTGAATGGGCAGATCAGTCACTTGTTGTTGTCTCTTCAGATGTCGCGTGTGTGACTTCGCCACCACAAATATGAATAGCTTGAAGTGCCACATGAGGCAGCACCCCCAGGAGCATCAGGCAGTGCAGCTCTTGGAACAGTTCAAGTATGTAACGGGCTCACCTGGCAAAAGCTCTGACACTGGGGGTCTTGTTACATTAAAGCAGTGTTCAGATCCTGTTCCCTTCCCTCCTTGAGACATTCTTTGGTCCACAGAGTTGTCTGGGGTTTTTTGATGGATTTGCCATGGCATTCCCAGGCCATGCTTCTGCTGGCTGATTAAACATGTCCATGACTTCCCTCTGGGACACTGTTCAACCTTTCCTTTCCAGACTGTGGTGGTTGCACCCAACTGGCTATTGCAAGTAGTTTCTGGGCCGTGTTAATTACCTAAGCATGCCTGGAGTTGTTAGGAGATTGTATGAGCCAAAACCATGTCATGGCACTTCCAACATTTAATATTATAGACAGGTAAATTCCAGTATCCAGCAATGTTCCCTGGCTTTCTTTAGTATCTCAGTCTAGGCACAGCCTTTGCATGTACATGTCAGTTGGAATCCAGGTTGGCATCACCTAGTTAAGATTTCATATGAATAGCCATAAAGGGATGAGTGTCCCTTACAGTCTGTTCATAGATATGGGTGGTCTACAGATATATGAGAAAGTTGGTACAAATGTGTGTAATTGCCTACTACTAATTTGTAACAAAAAATAGAAATTGGGAAGGGAAAAGAAAGAAAATCAGGAATATTCTGAATATTTCTTAGTGGAAGATTTTAAGGGCAATATGAAAAGTCTAAATAAAGCTACACTCATATAGAGGTTTCTTCTCAAGAAAAGCTGCTTCTACAATTTAAAGTACTTCCACTGCATTTTTCCCAAATGTTCCTAGAAGCATTAAGTTGTATTTGCTCAGCTGTCATAATTCCACAGTATTGCTCCTGGTATTACCATGGATTACTGGAAACCTCCACACTTTGGTCCCTGATCCCCAAGGAATTAGTCTATCCAAAGCTGCAAGAGAATTGTTTCCTCAGTGTATCAATGTAGACTACACCTGAACAATGAAGCTTAATATTTCAGCACAAATCAAGCAGTAGGGCAGGTCATGCTATGGTATTGAAAGGCTTCTGCTCCTAAACTCAGTGGTAAATAATTTTGTTTCTCTGACAAAGTTGCATATACTGTAAGTATATGATCATTAACTGTAGTGCAGCATACTAAAAGCTGTTGGAGTTTCTGTGTCTGATTTGAACTGTATGCTAAAATAATCAACAGTATTTGCCTCAAAAGATACTATTCTCAGCAAAATAAATTTTATTAGTAAATCATCTGAGCAAATTAATGAGCTTCAAAAAATGAGAGTATTTTAAAGGGACTAAAAATGGACACTGGGCTGTGGCTTCATTTACTGTGTTTCCAAATCACTGACCAAGCAGTGTTAGTGGCACAGAAAATCATATGTATGGTGAGACTAGTGGGCACATTAAATGAAATTAAGATTATTTGTTGATCTTTGTGTCTTACAAAAAAATTATTTTGGCCTAATTTTATTTATAAATTAACTTTAAGGTCTGCCTTTTACCTAATTATATATTTTGTAACAGCCTCATTAGAGATATTAGGATTCCCAATCTGAGAATAGACTCACCTATCTTTGAAAGCATCCATTTTCTTTGTAAGGCTCCAAATTAGAAGGAAAAGAGACAAATAGGATCCTAGAGAAGAGTGAGCTAGAAGGACACACCCATTGTTCCCCAGCAGGACAGAATTACCTTGCTCCATAAGCAAGGTAATGTACTGTGCTTTCACCTCACTTGGGAGATTTGTGCTGTTCTCTGCAATCTTCTGCTGAGCAGAAGTTCTTTTCTGTGTATGATTATTTGCAGAGCATTTAAGGACTATACCCTATTGTCATTAAGAAAACCTTACTGAATTGTAGTGTATAATGTGGTTTCATGTAGGCCTTCTTGTGTTTCCAGGTTACATTTCTGAAAAGGTCTTAAAAATTTACAAAAACTGACTTGCATTGTGGTAGTTTTAACAAACTCATCGTAGTAACACACTGGGATCCCATTGCTTGAGCAGAGCTGCATTCCTAGTTATAATTTATTAGCACAAGGTCACCTTCAGTTGATTCTGATCTTTTCCATGGGATTTGGGGAACTGAAGCCTTCCCAAGTAGCAGGCAGCTGAGCAAAATAGCTTTTTTATCCAAAAGACAAAAAGACAGATCCTGCTCTGAAGTGATGTCATGCAGTATCACTCACTCCTTCATGCTGAGGTAACTTAATTTTTCATCTTAAAAACACATAAAGAACCTCCTCTGATCTATATTCGTGCATGAAAAGGGTTACACAGGATTTGATCAGTCTTGGGTTATTTCTGTCCATAAATATACACTACATCTCCCTGTCAATAGGATTTATTCTTTAAGGTTTAGTTCTTTACTGCATAAGATGGTGTTTTACAGGGTAGTAAAAGATTTAGTCTTGTGGTACTGGAGCTGATGGAAAACTCTGGAGAAAATGATCATCTATCTGAATCCTGATCTGTGAATCTATTCAAAATCTGACACTGCCCTCAGCAACCTGCTGATCCTGCTTGAGGGGCTGGATTGGACTGTGCAACCTCAACAGGTCCCTTCCAACTTCAACAACTCTGTGCTCCTTAATAAACTAATACCTGCTATACCAGGAAAGACTTACTTAGTTCAATTGACATAATTAGTGCTAATTACACAGTTCCTGCTTGGTTCAGAGCAGTGGCAGAGAGAGCTCACCACCTCCCTGCCAGATGCCCTGTTTCTGCACTCAGCAGAAGTACTGCATTTCTGCAGTGTTTACACAGTTTTATCAGGCCAAACAGATAGGATTTCAATTCAGTTGTGTAGGAAATTTTTTTAAAAATTAGAATGTTCTCAGATCCTAAAAATAGTCTTATATTTCAGGATGAAACTTTGCAAACTAACGTGACCCAGTTATGAAACTGAAAATGGGACTAAGAAGAAGGTTCACATGGCTCTATCTGCTTACTCATCCTTTTGGAAGAACTAAACCATTACTAAAATAATAAAATTTGGCCTTGAAATGTTTCTCTTTTTCCTTCTCCATTTTCCCCCAGATGTTCTCTCTGTGGATATGTATGTAGCCATCCTCCATCCCTGAAGTCCCACATGTGGAAACATGCAAGTGACCAAAATTATAACTATGAACAAGTGAACAAAGCTATTAATGATGCAATTTCACAAAGCAGTAGGTATGTCTGTCAAGCCCTATTATCTTTCAAAAGACCCAACCCTGACCCTAAATAAAGTTCCCATCTAAAAGCAACAGCTGTATATTTTAATATTTGTTTTGGTTTTTATTATTATTTCAGGTTTCAAGGACAACTCACTGACAAAACCTTATTAGAAGGCGCAGATGAAAGTACAGTACCTATACTAGGAAGTTCAGATAACCTGGTGTCTTTTACAGAGTCCATTAACCAGACTACAAATGAAATTTCAGGTTCTGATGAAAATGAAAAGCCTACCTTGATGAATACCTCATGTAGTCTAGAAAAGAACTCCACTCTACCCCATCTTGGCACAGAATACTGTGTTCTTCTCTTCTGCTGCTGCATTTGTGGTTTTGAGTCTACCAACAAAGAAAATCTGCTGGATCATATGAAAGAACATGAGGGTGAAATCATAAACATCATTCTAAACAAGGACCACAGCACGACTCAGAATACAAACTAGGTGAAGCAGTAAGTTAAGAGAGAATTTCCTAGAGTGAATATTTTCTTTTTTTGCTAATTTTTGCCTGAGAAACTTGCTAAAGAGAAGAATTGCAAGCAAAACTTGATTTCTCATCCTGAGTTCTTGTTTCAGTCAGAGTACAGTGTTTGAACCAGGGACTGATGAATCATTTAAGAGATAAATACAAGGTGTGGAGAACAGAACGATCCATTTTAACCTGTTACTTCTTTATATGGTGCCAAGAATGTAGGATTGTTGGGTTTTTTCGTTTCCTGTCAGGTACTAGTCAGTAATAATGCATTAGCACAGTACTTTAAAACCCAAAGGTGTGAAAGCTTTGAATCACTTGAAAAGCTTTTTTCTTCCTCCCTCTTTGTTGTTTTCCAAGTAATTCAGCAAAGAAGGTTTTTACCCTCTTTTTTCAAAGATGATCTGGCAGCTGATCAGATAGAACTGTTACAGTGTGATCTGGTAAGCCCTCCTGCCTGGAAGGTGGGGAGAGGGGAGGTGGGCCAGGGCATGTGTGTGTTGTATTCACACACAGGAGTTCCATTTTTCCCAGTCTATTTTTAAGGCTTTACAAACTCCCAAGTCATTTTCCAACAAAGACTGCCATCCTTTTTATTGATTTACAGCAGCAGGAGTTGAAGGGCCTAGAAGCATTCTGTTAAAAACTATTTGTTTGATTGGATCCTAACTACAAAACTGCTATCTTTTCAACTAAGGGTGTAACAGATTATTTTTATAACAATAACCTGGGTTTTTTTCATGGTTTTCTTGACACGTTCAGACGATTTATTTTTTAAAAAAAGCTTATAATGACACTTTCCATTTTTGGTGATTATTTTGCAGTATGGATGAGCAATGTTTTTAATGAGAACAAGATATTAACAATAATTGCCACAAAGTGACATAGATGAAATCTATGTAGATTCCAAAAGATGTAGGTGAGCACACATTGGGATTTTCAGAAACGCCTACGTGCTTTGGCAATCTTTGAAATGCCACTGGCTGGCCAAATTTCCCACTTGTCTGTCAGAGCTGTAACTGTAGAAATAATGAGCTGAAAGATAATTTTCCTGTAGAAAATCATATTTAAAAAAAGAAATGGCAAACAATGTCTTAAGCCAAAACTGTATCCAGTCGCTTACTGAATAAATTTTACTAGTGCCTATAGTGTGGATTGATAAAGGGAATTAGAAATTATTTTGTTGTCTAAGAAACACATAGAAATCTCATCCTTTTAAAACCTTCAGCTTTTAAAATTACAGTGTGGAGGGATTTTTTGTGTGTTGTTTTTACAGTTACAGCAGTTGGCAGTAGAAGATACTCATCTGTATATCAATGTGGAATATTATTGCACTGGCTAGTTTCCTGGCAACTTTGTTGAGGTTATTGATTAAGGTGGCTACTTAATTTCTTTGAAACATTCATTAAGTGTAGTATCACTTCCAAAGAAGCCCTTTGGCAGCCAGATTTAAACTTCCTGGTTCAGGCATGTATTCCTGCTTCTAATGAATGGCAGATGCACAGCAGCTTGCCTAGTGCTGACACGGGCATGCAGTGACCTGATCTTTAGTAGCTCAGTATTTATAAAGTTCCTTACTCTTAGGAAAAACAGTGGTTGCTGGTTCCTTTATTTACACCCTCCTGGCAGCAGAAATCAGTTGCAGCTGTAAATGTGAGGCTGGCACATGGAGTGTCTGTATTGTGCTAGCACTGCCTGGAAGTGGCAACCAGGAAAAGAAAACAGTAACAGAAGTCACAGCTTCATGAAGCAGCACAAAATGTAGAGGCCAGGGTAAAAGCACTAAGACTTCAAGTGTATTTGATACTTGTTTTCAAGAAATTTCCTCCATTTGACTTCTTCTTTTGGGTTAAATAGGTATTATTTTGTTTATAAATTAGATAGCAGAAAGTACACATATGACTTGAAGAATTAGTCAGAATATAAGGTCAAAGCATTTTTGTGTTCAATTTTTGAGATACTTTAAATACGTATTTGAAGTTAATTATACATTATTTTCAGTTAATAGTTATTTTTCATATTCCTACAGTTGGATTTTACATTTGAAAAACACATTATTTATTTACATGATCCCAAATTCCAGAGGAGATAATGAACTTTAAATGGGATATTCATATTGTCTTACTGACACTGCTGTTATACCTTCAGTGTAGAATTAATGTGAAAATACTACATCATCTGGAATATATCTCAAATTTCTCACTCAGAAGTCCCATTTGTTTGAAAAATTAAAGCACAGTGAGATTGCTAGTAATGCTAAACTACCAGTCAGTATTCACAGAAACAATATTTACCACACTGTTATTTTTGTGTAATTCTGTTAAAGTTGCTCAGCTAGTGAAAGATAAAAAAGGAAAAACTTGCATTCATAAGCTAAAAAGGAGATGGCAATGAACCAAAATTTCAGAAGCCAATAACCTTGAATGCAGAAGAACAGCTCTGGTGTGTGTGGAAGGCACACGAGCAGCGTTCTGTGCAGTGCACCAGGAATCAGTGTCACAGATTCCTGAGCAGGATGTGGCTGTTCACAGTTGTTCTTTGCCATCTTGTTGCTCTGTTCTTTTTGACCATGTGTTCCTGTAAAACAGAAGGCTACTTGCCTCTAAAAACCATTATCAGTCCTGACAAATGCCAACAAAGAATTCTTTCCCATATGCACAGAGATTTACTTTTTTTAGCTGTCTCCATGCTGCTTGCAATTAGTTACCCACTCACGATTCCCAGGGACTTTGTCAGAAGTCCTGCATGTGAAATAATTATAGACTTAGTTTTTCTGAAAGCAAATTGTTTCTCAGGTTACCTGCTTTCCAGAGTGTATGGCTGGCCTGGTTGCATGTTTTGTAAGGGGTTTTAAGCACATTTCGGAGTCATTGACACTGCAAATTTCCCCTTTCTTTGAGCTTTTAAACTATTTTTGTCTCTGGTCACAGCACTAGCAGGTGATCAGCTATTCACGTGCTGTTTGTTTAAATTAGATCTTATTCTGTGATACAAACTGTACCTTGCAGCTTTGTTTGCAATGCCTGTACTTCCACTAAAGAGCAAACTTCATTCATACTTGGCTGTACTGAAAAATGGGTGCATATTTCATCTTCCTGATTTATGCTTGACCTGGAAAAATAGAGTGGGATTCAGTCAGAGTTATTGTATTTTCCTCTTTCATAAGCACTTATTTAATCATTTGAAGAAATGTACAGTTGGTGCTCAAAGTAACATTTGTTAAGATATATTTAATAGAAATTTACATTTGCATTTGATATTCATGGACATGGGTACATGTATTTTTTTAAGAAAAGGTATTGTAACACTATGGCACTGCTTTTATAGCCAAAGTATAAAAAAATTTAGAAAACTGACATGTAAAGACTGCAGTTAATTCTGATACTGTATCTTATTAAATAGGATGAGTTTTGTTTTATAAAGTTATCCAGCACATTAAGCTGCATGCCTTAAGCTCTCTCTAGGATTGTGTTCCTGATAGGCAACTCTTTGGAAGGATGAAGCAAAGTCTGTAGTACTACTTTAACTACCTTCTGGAATACTGTACAATGGTAGAATAATTTATTTTGCTTTACAGGAGTTTGTCACGTATTGACTTTAATATTGTATTTTGGTAATAAACTTTTTTTTGTTAAACTCTTTAGTCACTTTTATTTGGCCTCTATGAAATATGGATATAGAAAATCCAAACACTGAAGCAGTGTTTAGAGAGAGGGAAAGCTGTTGAGTCAAAAAGTATTTGAAATACTTTACTGCCATTTCTTACTGTCACATGAAATTATTAATATTAATTGTTATTACTAGTTTAAATACTGCTAAAACAATTTTTATCAAATAACTGCGGTGAAGAAATATGAAACTATTAAGTCAAAATATTTGTAAGCCTGCATGCAGTTAGGATGGCACCATGCTAAAGAACTGCAAATTCGAAATTCATAATGAAACTAGTAGGAATTTTTTCCCTAATTTCAATAAGAGTGAAAGCTTTAATCAGCTTTTTTCAGGTGATTGACTTTTGCTTTTCCATCACATAAGCTAAAACATATCTTGAAACCTATTTTTAAATATACAGCATATTTCTTGGCCTTGCTGGAGCTTTTCTTCCCATCTTTCTCAGGAAAAACTAAAATCAGTTGGTGTTGCTGGGGAGAAAAGAGAGAGTATGGCCAGGATACCCACTGCTGGTATCAGCGTGGTTTACAGTTACATAAACAAGCAATCTTTTGCCGTTTTCTTGTTGTTATTATTAGGGCCCTGGGCCAAAGATGTTGAAATAAAGGCTGGAACTACAAATGGGTTTAAATGCAACACTACATAATGCTGTGTCATGCAGCTTTTTCACATTTTCTCTAATGCAAAACCTGGGGGAAGAGCTCTTTGTAGTAGGATGTGGCATCCAGGTATTACCCTGTTCACTGGGCTAAAACACCTTCCCCACTTCAGCTGAACAAAGCACCAGAGCCTCCTCAGAAGTTTCTCCCCCTATAAATAACCTGGCCATGTGTGATCACAGGTGGGACTGGGCACCGAGGGTCCTGTGGTGGTTGGAACAGCCCTGTTAGAAAAGGAGCCAGAGCCCTGGCACACAGCAGTGGGATTCAATCACCCTGTCCCAGATCTGTGTTTAGGGCTGGAATTGCTGCAGAAAGCTGATGCACCACAAGGAGCCTTTGTTCTGCATCCCTTCGAGGCATGTTTGGAGAAGAGCTGTCACACACAGCAAAGGAGATGCCATTACAACTGACCTAAGATTAGCTGGCTAATGAAATCCACAATTGGTAAAGCCAAGATTTTTTTTGCCCAAAAGCAAAAACTTCAGGAGCCTGAAAAGCTTTAAAAGTTGAGAAAGGTGAGAACCCAGAAATTTGGTATGCTTGCCACCTACCACAAGGCTGCTGAACAGCAACTCAAAACACTGCAGATTAAGACTTAAAATTTACTGGGGCAGGGCAGAACTTGAGTCCTCCTGCTTTTCTAGTTCATGGTAGCTCTTTCTACAGTACAATCCAAGAGAAAACACAAATAAACAGAATTTAAAGTTTCTTCCAACCATTTCCTGTTTGTAGATGTTTGGCATTTGCTGGGTTAATGGCTAACTTGGTGCCAACATGAACACTCCACTACTTTGATCTAGCTGGAACAGAATGAGCAAAGAGAATATTGTTAAATATCCTCTTCCTATTTTGGCAAGTAAGAAGCCAGCATTGCAACAGTATTATATCAATACAGTTATGATATAATCATCAGTATTACAGATTGCAAGCTACAGTTTGGTGACTTTTAATTTACATTTTTTAACACAACTTTTAGATATTAATATCCATCTGGAAGCCCTTTAGTTCTTCTGTATTCTCATACTTGAAACATTACAAATCAATTGAATCCATGCATGGGGTCATAAAACACAGGAGAATAAAGACAACTCCCCCCTTCTCTGGGATTTCTAAAGCTCTTCACTGGTTATGTTTTCTAAACCATTTCTGTAACTGCTTGTTCTTGTAGAATTTACTTTGCATTTGCCTCTTTACAAGTAGTGCAGAAGTAGAACTGTTATTCCAGGAAATATCTTCCACAGCATCCCCTTTGTTAGAAATGTAAGTACATTATCTGCTTCACACAAAAACCTGCAGGCACTCAAGGTCTTTATCTACACTGTAAAATTTCTTGTACATATACAATGTGTTCATTTCAAGAAACACATGACATCTAGGATGTGGCAGTGACAAAAGGAAGGTAAATCTATTGCCCGTGGTAAGGCACATATTTATTTAGTTTTCATTCTTAGTTTAAGCATTCCCTACAAATGTATGACCTGCCTTATTGCTCAAAAAAAAAAACAAACCCAAAACCAAAAGAAGTATGGCTGTAAATTGACTTACAGTAGAAATGTTTAAATATTTGGAGGACTTGATCAGAGGAAGTAAGATAATTCTGTTGGTTCTAAAAAATACTTACAAAACAAAATACGTACGCAGAGCACATACTGAAATAGTTCCTGATTTCTAGTGTCAATGGCTTCAAAGTTCAGAAACCAGGATGATTACTACATCATTTTCTTGCTGTCTCTGAGCATGCTTTCTGTGAATGTCATGGCTCTTCCTGCTTGAAATACTAAGTTTTTCAATGAACCAAGGTTGTGGAATGAGAGAGAAAAAAATAAGTAAAAGTACCGCTGTACTATAAAATTGTGATGGAAAATCAACCAAATATTGTCCTGGAGAAGTGAACTCTACCCCTGACAATTCCACAGAATTTGTATGGATTATTGGGAAATCAGCCTCCTGTGACAGGACCTGGAGTCGGGTTGTTGGTTATGGCTTCAAGGGGCCTGGATTTTTCTACAATTACTAAAGACAGTGCAAATAAAACTTAGAATAAAGACTTACTGCAGGGGTAGGTTGTACCCATTAAGTAGAACAAAGTCTGGCATTGCCGTTATCTTCCAGCTACAAAAAGGTCTCTTCCCCCTTTAAACGTTTATGGTGCAGTTAAGCAAGAAATACAGTGGAGCTTATAATGTGTTGAACAGAACACGCAGCTCTAAGTTCAATTTTAAAATCCCACATATATGGAACTGTATCGGGGGGGAGAGGGGCGGCGAGAAATACATTTAAAAAACTACTACATTTAACAAAACACATACATTGGGCATCATTTGAGCAAAGCATCCCCCGACAGCGCGACCCTCGGGGAGGGGCCCCGCAGCCCCTTTCCCATGGGGATGCGAGGCTCGGAGCGCTGGCTGCGCCTCGCCGTGCCGGATTTCCGCCGCACGCCCGCCCTGGCCCGTTCGAGCAGCGCTGGAGCGGCAGCCGGGGCGGGGGCCGGGCCTGTGACGGGCGGCTGTGCCCGCCCCGGCTCTCGGTCTCCGCCCGGCAGGGCCGAGCGCCCGGCGCCGCGCCCGCCCCTTCCCCTTTCCCTTCGCTTTCCCGTCCCTGCCCGCGGCGGGGCCCGGGCGGCTCCCGCAGCAGCGCCGGCAGCAGCGGCCGCAGGTACCGGGGCGCGGGGCCGGGGAGCGGGCGGGGGGAGCTGCGGCGGGGCCGCGCAGGCCGCGGGAGCCCCGGGCCCGGCCCGGCCCTGCCCTGCCCCTGCCCCGGGCCCGGGCCGGGCTCTCCGCGGCGGCGGGGCCGTGTGCGAGCTGCCCGCCCCGGCGTGCGAGGAGCGCCGACACCGTGGGCGGGGTGGGGATGAGCACCTTGCCTTTGTTAATTAATTAATTGCCAGGTGTGCCACAAACCCGCTATTCCAGAGCGCGAGCTCGCGCGGCTCCCCGCGTGTTTCCCCAGGCGGGCGCGGAGGAGGCGAAGCTCATCCGCTGCGAAAGCTTCCCACAAAGTTGTGTGGCTGAGGCGTCGGTTCCCTGCGGCGCTGCCCGCAGCAGCCGGTTCGGTTCCAGCGCGGGGAGCAGCTGTTGCTGCCGGCGGGGATGGCTGGCGCTGCCCGCCGGTGCCCGGGTGACCGCGGCTCTGTGCGCGCACCGAGCTCCGAGAGCACCTGGCAGGGCAGAGGCTGCGCGAGCTTTCGGGCTTGTGGTGGTCTCACTTCTACGGCGTGGAAAACATCGAGTATTCTTTTAATGCTGTTTCTAGTTTTTTATAACATAAGTGTTCTCTGGTATCATTTTTGAATCTTTTGACCCCCGTTTTTGGGTGTTTCCTGAAAGTCAGGATTTAAATGACTGGCTTCATATTTTAGGCACCCAATTAAAACAGGCTGAAAAGACCAATTTTTCTTTGAAGGGATTATGCTTTTTAAAAATTGGGGAGCCTGGTGTGCATTTTGAGTCAAGGGCTAAAAAACTGCGGGCAGTCAAAATAACAAATCATTCTGAAAACCTCTTCAAGAGTATGTAAAACGGTGAAAATTAGTCTTTATAATTCTAAAATAATGTTTTCTATAATTTGCTGAGTGGTACAGATTTAAAGAAAATCCTTCCATTTTGATAAGATAGCCCTTCTGTACAGTAGAGTTCTAGAAGTCAAAGTCTGTGGTGTCGGTAAGATGTGGTTTTATTTTCACATATTTCACACAGTATCAAGTGACTGCCTGGGTAGGAAGATGCATTGCTTGTGTGTGTCCATTTAGGAGTCAGGCTGAAGAATAATGAATTAAAGTGACTGACACCATGACAACCGTAAGACAGAGAAGGGTTGGAAAAGGCACAGAAGCAGCTGAAGATCAGCCTTCAGAGGAGACAAATGTGAAGCCTGATGGGAAAACTCTGCCTGGTGGGTAATGAAAAACAAAGTGACATGATGGCTCTTTAGTAGTGTTTTGGTTTTGATCTGTCCTAAGCACAGCTCAGAGCTAGGCACGTGTCAAATGTATTTCCATACTTGAATATCACCAAAATTAATTGGATGAGACAGAGGGTCTCATGCAGATTGCTGCATGTCAATCTTATCTCTGTTTTAAAATCTTAATTTAAATTGGTGAGAACAATTGTTTCAATTTATTATTGGTGACACACTATCAGCTTGATGTAGCCATCCAAAGTTCTTGAAAGAATCCCAGTCCAAATCATTGGTAACATAAAAGGATTTGAAGATAACTGATGAAATGTACTTAAAAATAGGCAGGTTGCATATAAAATCTGAATTTAACTGGTTAGGTAAATTTAAAAGAGAGTCATTAAGTGTCTTAATTCCAGGATCTGTTTAAGCAATGAAATTCTGACCTTTTTTTATGGAATTGTAGCTTTAGAGCTGAAAAAGTTCCTTGTTTTTGGGGGGGATTTTTAGACTAACTTATTTTAAGAGATATTTTGATCTAAATTCTAAATGTTTCTCTGCACTTGGGCAGATGAAAGGAAAGTTCTGTTGTTGCTTCTGCAGAAACACACTTAGGCTATATAGAAAAAGAATAAGTGGTCATAGCTAGCTCTCCTGCAGCCCAGCCCTCAGTTCCATGGAGTTGCAGTTGGAACCCTTAAGCAGCTGTCACACACAGTATGAAATAGCCATTTCAAAGATACAATTCCAGATCACAAATCCATATTGAACCTTACATTAACATTGAAAACACAAAAACCCCAGGAGTGTAAGTGCACAGTGAAGGCCTGGAGGCCAGAACACATCCTTTCTTTGCCATTATCCTATCCCTGCCCTTGCTCCTGTGTCAGCAGGAGCCCATCTGCAATTCAGAGCATGACACCATCATCAAAGGCTGCTTTGGCTGCTCTCAGTCTCTTTGTGGGTATTTAGTGAGGCTTCTGAACCTTCACTGTTGTTTTCTACAAAAACTGAGCAACTCCCCCCCACCAAAGGTGGCTATTTTTAGACCTTTCTTGTGAATTTCTTGCTTGTCATCAGTCATGTTGTATTGCTTAAATTTAAAAAGTTCTGGAAGATATTTCAATTCAGATTTACAAATTAGTTATGGCATTGAGCTAAACTTGTATAGGATCATGGTATCCTTAAATTTAAAGTATGCCAATTAAGGCACACTTTATTTTACTGGTGTGTAAATAAAATACACTGATTTTCCTAGATGAGAAAATAAAAACAAAAGATGTGTTAAAACCAGGTGTCCTGTAACCTGCAGAATGTAAACTATACTAGCATAGGCAATGGATAAATGTCTTTCCAAAATCCCCATAGGTTCAGTAATATGTTTCAAAGTTACAGACTGAAATATTTTTCTTTCAAGATCCTCCAGGTGGAAAGCTGTGGAGAGTACTCTCAATAACTGTTGGTGGAATTGTTGCCATCTCTCTTGGACTTCTTACTTCTGTTTATGTAGCTACACTGCATGAAAATGACCTGTGGTTTTCCAATATCAAGGTAACAATAATTTTCCTAGTTTCATCAGTAGTTTTGTGGAGCATTAATATGAGCATTATGAAATTTCATTTTTTTGGGTACTTGTATTGCAACCTGCTGAAGACCAGAATATTTCATTTTTAAAAATTCAATTTAAAAAAAGCTGTGCTTCCCTTCCCACCATACTTCATCAGTTCTATAAATACCTGTCCCCAATTTTTTCTCTAAAAATATTGCTAGAGAGCTCCTATCTGAGTTGTAGCTATGGTTTTTCCAAAAATTGATCTTTATCTACAATCAAATTTCAACATTTTCCTATATGTTTTTCTATAATCATCTTACTTTTATCCATAGCAATCTAAAATTAAAATAAAAACCAACAGTTAAAAAAAACAATATGCAAAATCCTGGCACACAGTTCTTGAATTGTATTTCCACTGCTGTAATATTATTTTGTAATACAGTTTAGGGATAGTCTCTTGCTATTCAAAACTAATTTTATATAATGTCGTCCTAAATGTGCAACCTTTAAAACATATTTCTGCCATTCACTAATGTCAACCTGACCATTCCCAAGACCCAGGACTGACTAGTTTTTTCGTAGAATCACTGCAGAGAAAATAATGCAGCTGTACCCACAGCTAAATTTAACCAGAGAAAAGAACAGGTGAGTCATTTCCCTTTCAAATGCCTAAAATCCATTCTGCTAGGTCTGTCTATTGTGTTGTTCAAAGAGTACATTTATTTAACTGTAATACTTGCCTTGTAATATGTCTTTTCTATGCTGCACACTTTTTGTGGCTCAGAAACATTTATATTCCCCTAATACAAATAATTTGCATTTCTTGCAATAATTGCTGTTGTATTATACCTCTAATACTTTGTTGTGCCCACCTCTATCTTCCCTTGATTATATAGAGGGGTTGTACTTAATATATTGAAGGTACACTTTGGGTTTCCCTTTTCCTTCCAAAAGCAAGTGGTAAATAATTTCAAGATGATGAATATTTCCAGGTTCAAGCAGGCATGGGCTTGTGGCAATGTATGAACATAATGGATGCATCTTTTTTATTCTGTCAGACTGACCCAGAGAAGCAGAGTTGACTGAAATAAGCAGCTCTGTAGTTATAATTAAGTTGTCCCCTCAATGGGTGAAATAGTAGTTTTGTTTGATAATTGTTGTTTTCATTTGAATTACACTAGAATGCCACTAGATATCAAACCTGAACTAAACCCCTCTAGTTTTTTGTAGTCTGGATTCTGTTGTCTTTGTAGCTGTTATTTCATCCCATGGAGGTGATGGATAGCTGGTAACACTGCAACAAGAGCAATTTCAGCCAATTGGATGGAAAGAGTCTAAGAAACATTAAGTTCATCTTGCAGCAGGGTAAAGGAGAAAGAGCTGCAGACACTCCCTGCTCTCACAGTGTCCCTTCTTCAGAGGGAAGTGAGCTCCACCAGAGCATGCATGTAGAGATTGCACAGTGCTCACTTCAAACAAAATACTGCTTTAGGAGTAGCAGGAGAAGAGAAGAGAAGAGTGCATATGAAGAGTCTGAACTTTCCTGCAAAGCTGAGGCAGGAAGGCTCATCCCAATATCTATAAAACAATCCACAGCTGTCTCTGTGCCTGTGTGTAGGAGTGTGGTCTCTCCAGGGGTATGTACATGTTTTCCAGCACTGCTCAACTGGCTAATCTTTTAATTACAGCACATACTATATACTAAGAAAGATAAGACCCTCAGAAATCACATGGAAAAAAAGTAGAAAAGGTGCTTTCTTCTCTAACATTTTATAGTTTGGCCAAAGCATCTATTTTTGCAGGTATTAACTGAACTTTCCAAAAGTTTGAAAAGTCTGAGTTTATCTTAGTTCATGCCCCTGGCCAGATTCTTAGAAGGGAGAGCTGTAGTTTAATCCTTGCCCCACAGTTATTGCATGCCTTGATTAGTGAGATTAATGCAGAGGTGATCTCTTTTCATTAAACTGAGCATAGAATAAATGGATGCATTACAAATGCACATCCGGTGTTTTATTAATCCCCATGCCTGTGAAATACAGTAGAGCATCACCACTGCTCTTCAACATAGAAAAGAAAAATACTGATTTAGTTCTATTTCCATGTCTTTTAAACTACTAACTTCAGTCACCCTGAATTGGCTGTAAATGGGGCAAATTTGAGGATTTATGTTGCTGAAATCTGATACTAAAATGATATAACAGTGTATTATTCCCCTGAACTTTGTTCCTTTCATCCCATAAGCTACAATTAGTCAGATGTATGAATTCATGCCCAGAAGGGTCTGTGTAGCAACTTAATTAATACAGAGATGCAATGGGAGACCTGTTTTGTCATCTTTTCTTCTATATGAAGGTATTCTTCTATTTGAAGATCTGCAGTGTTTTTCTGACACTTCTGCACCAGGCAGATGTTTGTACCTGCACCTTTTAGGTGCAAAAGGTGGAATTTTTGTTCTGAAGTCCCTACTGATACATGAGCAGCACAACTGCATATTTAAAAAGTATGCAGTTGTACTCAACACTAAAAATGGGAAGTAAAAAGAGTTTATTATGCAAAGTCATGATTCCTAACTCCTAAATAATTGGAGTCAGGACTTGCTCACACACTTGCAGTGATTGCCTTTCTGTAATTTCAGTTGCAATTCATCAAAAGCCAGTTCAGATTTGGGTGTCTTCCAGCAATGGTTCACCCAAGTAGAAAAACTGTCTGGTCGTTGTTCAGCTGTTGTGCTGTATTTTGAATATGGCTTTCAACAGTGCATTGATTTCAGCTGCTGCTCTGTGTGTGAGGCTTGTTCTTCTTTGCTGGTAAATGTGCCTGCTATTATCCATTAGCCATGGTCACAGGAGAAAGATGTACAATTGTTTTCTTACCAGAAAAACTGAAAAAGCCCATCTTGAAGAGTGGTTTATGCAATGAAGGAACTACACAGTTGTTCCTTTTATTTTTTTGTTTCAAGACTTCCTGAAAGAATGACCAGAAAAACCAAACCAGAAAAGATTTAGCATATCATGACACCTAGTCAGGAGCTGTGTTTGTGTCTCCTTCCAGCAGGGATCACAGGTTACAATCACTTAAATTGATCAACTAATTTTTAAGAAAAATTTTGAATTTCTTCTCATATACATTAAACCAACAAACATTTCTGTTTGTGATGGTGGAAGTCAAAACAGATTTCTTATCCAAAAATCCTTTCTCAGTTTTCTGTAAATGTTCTGGCATAACACATCTGAAATGGCTTGTCTATTTTCAGTGAGTTTCAGTAGCAGTTTAGTGGCTGCCCCTCCAGTGTAGCATCTTTTGGGAACAGAATCTGCTATGCAAATAACAAAATGAGGGCCCCCTCTCCTGTCAGCCATTGCTCGTTCAACTGCAATTTCTGAAGTCACTTTGAACAGGAATAAGCCAAGGCCATGTAGCAAATTAATACTGTAAGAAAAACAGACTTCAGAGCATTCATTTCTTCTTCATCCCTTCTGAGTAAGCATTTAGATACTGATATTTTTTCCTTTAATAAAATTGCTGCTTGCAGGAAGTCAGGAATAAAAATATAAGATTGTAAGTCTTTTAGGAGAGGAATGCCATGATTGAGTCTATGAAGTGCTCCTATTTTCCCTTTCTACATTTTGAATGCAAACCCAGAGAAGCTGTGGCTGCCCCTGGATCCCTGGAAATGTTCAAGGCCAGGTTGGACACTGGGGCTTGGAGCACCCTGGGATGGTGCAGGGGGTGGCACTGGATGGGCTTTCAGGTCCCTTCCAGCCCCAAACAAAATGAGTGTATGAAGAAAAGCAGAGAAACAGGTGATGAGAACTGCACAAAGTGAATGCTCAGGCATGAAGGGAAGGAGGGCATGCAGGACTTTGGCAGTTCTTTTGCACAGAGGTGCCTGTCAAGGTGTTAGGGGTACTTTTATTCTGGATCGGATCAGATCTGATCTGGAACACACCACTCAAAGAGATGGGCTTGAGGTTACCCTCCAGGAGAGCTTTCAAAGGATTAAATACATTTGCTGAAGGCTTGTTCTCAACTGGGAACATTGGCAGCAGCTGTGTGTTGAGAAAATGTTCAAATCTTCCTGGTCTTAAATTGAAAAACTAATAAATAGTTTCAGTTACACAAATTTTGTTTTAGCCGTCTCAGAAAAAAAAGAAAAGTAATTGGAACTTTATTTATGCTCATTATTTATAGAAAAACTCAACTCAGACTTTGGCTGCTTGCTCAGCATTCTGAAGGGCTTGCTTAAGGAGTTTGAGGAATCATATGATCTAAAATTTTGCACTGCCCTTGAGAGAAAGTCCTTTGTATTTGGTTGTGAATGCTTAATATTTTTAGGATACAATTGCATAAATTGAAATAATAAGCTGCTCTCTGTGTGTCCCAGAGGAATGTGTTCTTTATTTTTCCCTTGGAACAGTGATAACTTCTTTGTTACCACCTCACAAAGTGAATATACAGACAGATAAGCGTGTGCTCTCACAATGTTTACCCATAAGTCTGTATGTTTTTATTGACATGGAAGGCAAGGAAAAGTATAAATTGCTGTAGAACTGGAAAAGTATTTTCAGTGAGTAAAACAGATGTTATCTTAGCATGAAACAGATGTAAAACTCACTAGTGTTTGTCTCATAAAGTATAGCATTTGGTTGAATACAGCTGGTGCCAGGATTACAAATTAATCATGTTTGAATGCATTTTTGCTAATTAGATCCCCCTCTGTGACTCCTCTCTCCCCCTTAATAAATTTCAAATGTTAACATTCCCAGTTTTTTTTTTTTTTCATTATGACCATTTAAGAGTCAGCCACTTTTTGGTATTAGAAAACTTTTCAGTAGTGATGAATTTGAAAGTAGAGCTTGTTTAAAATCCAGCACTCTCCATTTGCTAAGTGTGTGGCTTTTGGTACAATGATGATGATTTATATGTCCAGGGCAGCTGTGAGGGTTTAATTGTGAACTTAGATTTGAATCACTTGTGGTTTTATCTATTGACTTTTCTTAGACCAGAACTAATATTGGTTTGTCAACAATTGACTTCAATAAAACACGTTTTGAGATAAGAACCTCTACTGGGCAGCAGAGGGGAGAAGAACATAATTTTTTTGGTCAAGCTTTATGTTAGCTCTGAAAAAGAATTGATTCTGCTCAAGCATAAGAGTTGGGATTGTATGAGAAAGTTGAAGGTCTTGGGGTTCTGTGCAAGGTTGCATTAACAAGATTTGCATTCCTAAAAGTCTCTGAGAAAGGTGATGTTCTGTTATTTCAGTAACATTCTTTTGTACAGAAAGATGAAATCATAAGGTTACTTTTATAAATCACACAATTTTTTTAGTGACTTGCATATACCAGATACAGGGATTTCACTGGATTTTCAATCCTCAGTATAAACTTTTTCTAACTAGATAGAGAACTTTTCTGACTTACTGCTTAGGATATACCTTTGCTGGGATGTTATTATACAAATTACTTAAAAGATCACTAATAACAGAACATCTCTGCATAAGAGGATTGTTAGTTCTCATCAGATTGGTTGTTTATGCTATCTTTGTTTTAATGTGTTTGCCCAAAGCTGTGGATTTGTTTAATTTCATTAGGTCTTCACAACTAATGAGGTAACAAAAGGAAATGCATTCCAAAGCAAAGAGCTTTCAGATCTTACTAGACCCCATCTGCTGCAATATCAGCTAAGAAAAAGGCATCGTTTGAAATGCACCTGGTTTGAAGTGTACCTAATAATTTAAATAATTTGAACATTTTTAATTAGAAATCAGAAGTTTACCTAGCCCTAAAGCCAAGTAAAGAGTCCCTTTCCCTTTCACCTGTAGTTTTAGAATGAGAGCGATGCCAGCTGGCTTCCTGCAAGAAGTAGTGTTGAACAAGTGGGCAGCAGCATCCCCTGCCAGCTGAAATATCCCTGACATCATGGTGCAGCCCCCTCATAGCACACTGAATTAATTGAGCCTTGAGCTGGCAAAGCCATGGAACACAATGGGATAAGTACATCTGGGAGAAAAGGTTAAATGCACAAAGCAGGGACATGCAGCTTTACAGTCCAGCTGTGGGCCACCGTGCCAATCTGAGTTTGTCATGTTACCAAAAAATAGTGAAATGCCCAAAGTATTTCCAAGCAGCATATCAGAATCACAAAGACCTTGTACATTTCCCCAGTTAAAAGAGTCATTTACACCCCAGCTGTTTGTCTCTCACCCTAATTTGTCCATGTATGTTCACCTTTGATTGAACTAAGTTGCTTAGATTGTGAAACCCAAGGACTGAAGCCTCTCTGGAGGTCAGTTTCTCTGGTGCTGCAGGAATTGGAGTTGAAGGCAGCTTTGGATGATGGTGAAAAGCAAATGGAAAGTGAATTTCCTGTTGAACTTCGTTTGCAGGAGGTCGAAAGAGAAATTTCATTCAGAACAGAGTGTGGACTTTATTATTCCTACTACAAACAGATGATTCAGGCTGCTTCCATTCAGCAAGGTATTGTAAACTGTAAAGTAAGTTTTGCAGCTGACTATTTGTAGGTTTGGTTGGGGTTTTTTTTCAAATATGATTGAAAACAAGGCACACCATAACTATGAAAGATAGTGTAACAATTGTACAGGAGACAGATTTACTCTGTTCCTATGCCAGGGAGCCACTAAGTTATGGATATAATAAATTTCACAATGATGCATTGATTTCTGTGCCACACCTTCACATGCTGGTGAAGGCAATCACTTTGAGGGACAGCTTTCATATCTCTTCAGGTTTCAGCTTGCTGGTTTATTCAGTTTATTACTTTCATTTTTATTCTTCTCTTGTTTAATTTGAACTATGAGCTATTTCTGGGAAGGGGCAATGTTTTTTGCTGTACTCCTGCACAGTAAGTGACACAAGGAGCAGCTTCCAAGGAAATCATATACAGTGATGGGGCTTTCTCAGACAGTCCCATGTTTTCTAGATATTTAGCCATTGCTCCTTAGCAATTTTGCTTATACTACACATTTTTCAATAAAAACTTCACCTGTGATTAAAATAGTGCCAAGAACAGTTCTCAGGATCCAGAATGTACCACAGATTCTATGCTGGGGATGGAAGTATAAAAATAAATGTTTTATACAGTACTAAATATATAGTACTTGAATTAGCACTGTGAGTCACATTTGAAACAGGGAAGCTGAAGACCTCAGAAGGTCATGTTGATTCAGAGGTAATATGTTCTGAATCATTGACTCAAAGTTTGCAGTTTCTGATGAGAGATCCTAAAATACCTTTGAAAAAGTTATTCACTGTTCAAATGAAGATGGAGGGGGAAAATGACAATCTCCTATTTCAATTTCTCTTTATCATTAAGGTTTACATGGTTTAGTATATGACAATAAAACTGAATCTGTGAGGACAATTAACATACTTGAAAGAATGAATGTTTACCAGGAGGTGTTTCTCAGCATTCTGTATAGGATTCTTCCAATTCAGGTAGGCATTTATTTCTGGCTTTAGATTGTAAGTGCATTATGAAGATTGCGCAGTGAATCATAGCTCCCCTTTGTAGATATTTTCTAATTAGAAATATTCCTAATACCTTTTTAATTTGTAAAAGCAAAACCTAATTCATGCTAAGTATAATCCCCCATGTGAGTGTTTTAATGTCAACATCAGTATTCTTGTGTTTTACAGCAATACCTAGAGCCTGTTTATTTTTATATCTACACTTTGTTTGGACTTCAGGCAGTTTATGTCATTGCTCTGTATGTAACAAGCTGGCTTCTTAGTGGAACATGGCTTTCAGGGTTGCTGGCAGCTTGCTGGTATATTACAAACAGGTAAGTGAGATGAAACATTTAATCTTTCTAAAATTTTACCTAGTTTCAAAGGTAAGGCATTAAAGCTTTAACTACATGATTAATTGGACAAAACATAAAACTATAAAGCCTCTTTCAAATTAGCCAGAAAATGGAAAGAATATTTAAATAACAAAAAACAATTAGAAAATAATCAGAAATGAGCTGACATATCAGACTGGGTTTTTAAAGGTTCTGGAAGTTTGAGTATAAAATTTTGTCTTAAAGTGATCTCTGAAAGTGGACTACATCTTTCAGATGTGTCTAGAGCTCCAGGTGATGTCCCCTGTCTTCTCCAGTCTAGGATCTCTCAGGTGTTAAAGCCATCTGCATGAAAGCCCTTCAGGTGTCTTCTCACTGCCCCACACCTGCCTCCAGGGGTTCCTTCCACAGCCCCAGCTCATCTGAAGTTCAGCTTCACTCTGCCCTTATTCCTGTAGCCACCTGCACTAAGCCTCAGAGAAAAAACATGGTAATTGAGCTGTTCTAGTGCTTTATCACTTGAGGAGTTACCAGTTTGGAGATAAAAACCTAAGAACTGGCTTTATTCCAGAATTAAGCTGCTGGCATGAAGCTAAGACTGGTGGCATTGGCTGTTACCTGTGAACTACTCAAGAAATTAAAAGTACAGTCTTGGTTCTACCAGAAATGTTTGATATGTTAGTGAGCAGCTCTAAAGGAATTTATCTGCAAGCACACTGACTACAGAATAATTACAGTTGTGCAGAGGCTGGATGTTTCTTTCTCCAAATATAAAAGTAATTAAAAGCCACATGCAATGTACAGTATTTCACACATTTCTTTCATGAGGTCATCTCTTCCATTTCCAGAATATCTGGAGCAAATTTATCCCTCTTTCTAATAATTGGTGCACAGTGAGAGTTAGTTTCCTTTATTCAGTATAATAAGTGCATAGAATGGATTTGGATAAAGACTCTGTGTCCAGATTAATTACATCTGAGGCTACTGAATAATTCCATTTAGACACGTTCTTCCTTCAGCTAAGCATGTCTCAGATATGTTGCTTACTTGCTGTTTTAGCACATATTTTCTCTATATTGGGAGAAAGAGAATTATTCTTTGTTTTTAACTTTTAAATCAGGTTTTGCAAATGACCATTCTTTGGGGAATTCTTCCATCACATACTTCTTATGTTCAAAAGTTTCAAAAAATAACCCAAAGCTCATAAGCAATTAAACTGTCTTCATGCTCAAGTCATTGAGATCACAGTGAAAATGATATTCTGTTTATATTCTTATATGTGCATTTGCAAGCCATAAAATGAAGTAACATGACCTGTGGTGTGGAAATCCACAAGCTGGATTTTGCAAGTGCTTTTGGTTTGGGGTGTATTTGTCATTTATAAATTACCCAAGCTGGGCTTCATAAGTAAGATGTAATCCATAGTATATTTTTTTACAGTTAGTGAAGCTGAAGTACATCATTTGAGATGCAGAAACAATGGATAACTTGCAGAACCTTCATAGTGATTTATTTTCAGTGCCAGTTGTGTTGAAGGAACTGAAATGTAGAGCCTCCATTTTTATAAATAAGGAGTTAAATAGCACAAAGATGCTTGTCATTGCAAGCTGTCTGTCACCAAGGTGTTGGCTTGATTTTAAATTTGTGAAACTCTCTGTTTTGTACAGAGTAGATACTACAAGGGTAGAATTCACCATTCCTTTAAGGGAGAACTGGGCACTGCCATTCTTTGCTGTTCAGATAGCAGCCATCACATACCTACTCAGAACTCATTTACAGCCTGCTCAAGAAGTGAGTATTTCTGACAAGTATGACACAGTAAACTCAGTAACAGAGAACTGTCCTGATCTGCAAGAATTAAAGCAAATGGGTGATAGTTTCTTTGACCAACAGTTAAGTTACCACTCCTCATTTTGCTCAAGTAACTGCTATTTATACCACAGTAAAACAGGTATTGCATTTTAATCTGGGGGCTGAAACTATCCAAGATCTCCCTGTTTTCTTGCAGATGGTATTACAGTAATAAAACATAAGCACAAGTCAAGAATTAGTAACTCTAATAAAATGTTTGTTGTCCTCTAAACTGTTATTGCAGTTAGAAAAGTCAGTGTTTTAAAAGTGGTTTAAAATAAAACCAGATTAAGGTGGGCTTTGGTTTGGTTTGTTGGGTTTTGGGTTTTTTTTTTTGCTTTATTTTTTGTGTTTTAACTGAGAAAATTATAGAATAAAATTTTGTTCCCTCCTTGCAGAGGCTCACACTCATGGTTGTATTCATAGCAACGTTTCTGTTTAGCCTCACGTGGCAATTTAACCAGTTCATGATGCTGATACAAGCATTGGCATTGTTCATACTGGACTGCTTGGACATGCTTCCCACAGCAAAGGTAACTTTCTCTTTGGAAAGAACCTACTTTTGTTCCTTTGCCTTCACAAAGCCAACAGTTTTGAAGGTGTTTTCCTAACCAGCGGCCTGGATGCCCAAAGTAACACAGATTGTGCTGTGTGCCTTGTGCTTTGAAGTAATCACAGTGTATAAACCCTGCAAGTGTAAAAGTGAATGAAGGAAATGACACCATTTCTGGTTTTTGTTCACTTGAACCTAGTTCATGTCTATTTCATTTTTGTCTGCTTTTGTTTAGACACTATTTGACACTTCCAAACACCATCCTAACAGTTGATCTGATACCACAGCTTTAGCATGGCCTCTCAAAGTTGTCAGAAGAAAAAAGTACCACAGGGAATCTTTGTGTAGGCTGAAGCCAAAGCAATATGTGAATTTTGCCTCAAGCATTGTGCATCCTTGTTTGCCAGTCAGGACCAAGCTCTGTACACAGGAGGAGGATGCAGAGCACCAGGTTGCTGGGGAGAAGCAGTTGTCTTGCCTGCATTGATGTTCACCACAAAACAGCATTGCCCCTGCTGTGTTACTGAGCTGGATAAGCCAGAAAATAAAGCAAGTCTTGCTAAGAAGGTCAGGGATCATTGACAGTCAATCTTACAAAACAGAAATGTACTGTAGAAGATGAAAACACTGTCTTTGACATTAACATTGCTGTGAAATTCTACCAAGATCATTTTAGGCATGGTGAAAGCTCGCACTGGTTGAAAAAGGTTCTAACTTTAGGAAAGTGTTACAGGAGCATGAAGAGTAATTCATGTAAATTCATTTTAAATTTGAAGCAGACTTGAACTTTACTGACTGTATTAATTTAACTGAAAATGAGTATGGGGCCTGCATATCAAGATAAATGTGGCTTACTTAAGTTTCTGAACTCTTCATTATATCAGCAGCTGCAAGCCAAAGTCAACATTTAATGTGACTGGTCAGCTGCCTTAAAGGTCAGCAAATTACCACCTTCATCCTGAGTTATTCCAAAACAGACTCACCACACCACTGTCTGTACTCATTTTCAAAAAAGCACTGCTTAGAACTGTTGGAGTTTGTTGGGCTCTCTGATACTGATTTACACCACTGCTGTAACACAAGACTGAACTTGGGATCTTTTTGCGAGGTAAAATGTGTATTTTGGTACCACTGTCAGAAAATCAGCTGGGGTTTAGTGCTTACATTGAGCTGAACACTGATAAGAGTTTAGCATAACCCAAAAGGGATTATACGGAACCATTACTGCAAAGTTTGAGAAGGTAGGTGAAGTTTGTTTGCTGAACTGCACTGAGCCATAACTCTTTAGTCATAACTACATTACAGAGGCTACAGAAACACTTCTTGGACTAAAGAAAATAAAACCATCTTCCAAATATTAAGTAATTAATATTTTCCTCACATTGCAGGTATAATCAGCAGTTAATCTGCTTGATTATAGGATCAGGCTTTCTGAAGTATAAAATGGGCATCAAATACTAACCTAAGTAGTTCAGGACATAAACATAAAAAGCATACAGTATTGGCTTTAAATGTAATGATTCACTGCAAGATGATACATGATTTGCAAAAATAATTGATGTTGAAATAAATTATAAAGCATATTCAGAGAAAAGCACCTATGACTGTGAAGTTTTGTAGGCATAAAAATCTCGTTGTTATTATTACAGGTTACATGGCTCTATATCATTCAGATTTCTGGGTTACTGCTGGTCTGTGTCCTACAGTTCTTCAATTCTATGATTCTTGGATCATTACTCATAAGTTTTAATGTTTCTGTCTTAATAGTAAGGACAATCCAGGTAGGTACCAAGTATTTCTGTAGTACTAAATAAAGAGTATTTTTATAAATGTGTGTGTGTGTATGAATGAGTAATTTAGATGCATTATAGTTTTCATTTAGTAATACTAATTAGAGGAATTACTATAGCATACAGCAACCCAAACATTGCCTGATCAAATAATTAATTCCATTACACTAACTGCAGCTTAACCAAGCACATCAGACATCATAATTCCATGATTGCTATTAACATTAATGATTGTGCAAGCTGCAGTTTGGATCCTGAAAAAAAAATTGCATAAATGGACTTTACACCTGTTTCAACAGGACTTGGCTTGAATTTATGGATCTGCCTCCAGCAAAATAATCTGAAACAACTAGAACAGCTAGGCTCATGTTGAGTTCAGCTTCCTGAAATCCATTGTTTCTTTCAAAGATTAGGGCTTTTTTACTGTAGTTACAGTTCTTTTTTTTTCTGGTTCTGGCATTGGTGACAGCCTCTGACCACAGTAGAGGAGTTTACAGGGCCGTTCCTATTGTCTGCACCTATTCCCAGTTAGCTGTGAACAGCTTATCTGGATCTGGAGCTTGTAACTGGAAAATTGCTCAAAATCTATCAACAGACAGAGCCAGAAGATCCCTTTGCCATGTTTAGTGGAAGGTGTAATGAGTAGGTATTTCAAAAGGCACACAAGATTGTGGAAATTAGGGAATGAGTTCTGTAAGTATACTAGGGCTGCTGCCAAAGAAAAGCTGTTTGGCTGCTTCCAAAACTCTGCCATATCAAAGCTTTTATGACATTGTCCCTTCAGTTTTGTGCAAGAAGTATGTCTTTATTCTGGGGATTTGGTTCTGTGTCTATTTTTGCTAGAATGACCCTAATGCAAAGTTGGTGCTGCTCAGGACTAGCAAATGAGCTGTTGCAAATAGCCTGTGATGCTTTTGTTGCAAATACATTAAAATTAAAAAAAGGACTGAAATACTAATATTTTCTTCTTTGTAGAAAAACCTAAAAAAGGGTGGCTTGCTTAATAGGCTTGGGAAACTTATCCTCCATGTTCTGCTAGTCTTGTGCTTGACTCTCCTAATAAATAAATTCATTAAGGTAGGCAAATAATTTTTAATATCAAAAAATTACACATTGTATTATGTTAAAAGCTATTTGTTAACCATCTACAGGAATATCATTAAACAAAAACTGCAGTGAAATTTTTCTGCATCTCAGAAACTGCATTTAAGAAATTACAAATAGTTTTGCTAATCTTTGGTATATGGATTTGAAAACTTCATAAATTAACACCAAATAATTGGTGTTGAAGCTCACCTGTAATTTTATATCAGTTGTAGATCTATACTGCTGAGCATTTGCAAAGTGTTTAAATGAATTTTCTTTTCAATGAATGCAGTTAAAACTGAATGCTTCTTTGATTACAAAGCACCCATCTTAGTAAGCTTGTATTGCTTTACAGTTTCATTTCAATGAAAAAAAAGTTGTTTATTGTGTAACATTTTTGATATTTAAAATAAAATTTCCTTTCTCTTCCCCCCTTTGTAGAAGATTCTTAATCTTGAGTCAGATGAGCATATATTCAAATTTCTGAAAGCAAAATTTGGATTTGGAGCAACAAGGTACGATTTAGCTGCAGTTTTGCTTTTTTGTTTGACTTCTTTAATTGAAGCCTTGTGGTTGTTCATTGTGTGCAGTAAATCACAGTTTTACCTCATGTTTATGTCATACTTGCTCTAAGAATAATCTGCACAACTGTGACTTTATAATTTCTTGAGAATAAAGGAAACTTTGATCCTTTTTGACATCAAGTTATGAAATACATGATGGACAAGGGTGTCTATTTTTTTTTAGAGATTTTGATGCTAACCTTTATCTTTGTGAAGAAGCCTTTGGTTTGCTACCTTTAAATACTTTCTCAAGACTCTCCAGTACATTACTGTTTTACGTCTATGGATTTGTTCTCTTCCTTCTGACAGTAGCAGCTGTAATTGTTGCCTTTCGGAACCTCAGGTAAATACAGTTTTAAGAAAATTCATATTTTTATCAATTTTATTTTCTTCAGCTGGCTGAGGAACTGACAGGTGAACACAGCAGCAAATACAGGATTGCTTTGCACAGCTGCTGAGGAGTGAGGTGTAGGGGTGTAGGAGAGAGAAATCAGGCAGAAAAAGTAACTTTCTGTTGAAGCCAAAAATGTAACCAAAGGAACATCCTTCCCTAGATTCACTCAAGCTTTTGCTGCTGAAGTTTTGCAGTATGTATAATGTTCCTTGGGGTTCTTGGGATGAGGAGAAGCAGGGGAAGGATGTTTTTATCTAAAATATTGTTACTTTCTTCATCCCATTTTTTCTGTGCAAAGCACTCCAAATCACAGATTTCCCAGGTGTTACCCAGAAATGAGCTGGAATAGTCTGTGCTGAACTTTGTGGTCTGTGTGAAGGGGCAGGAGCTGTAACTGCATCACTGCTGGCAGTTCCCAGAGCTGATCTGTGGGATTCTGAGGTATCTGCAGAACACAGATGAAAAGCAGACAGAAATGTTATTCCAAAAAAAATGGTTCATTATAGAGCTCTCAGTTTTACTTTTACAACCTGGGCAAAAGGTAGAAGGGATCATATAAAACCTGATTGATCAAGGAGTGTCACCTGAACTAGTGTCACTATCAGAGATTTTAGGGAAGACTGGATAAAAAGGAGAGCAAGAGAAAGGGAGAGTATCCAAGACATTTCAAAACTATGTTATGACAATTACATATTGCAATAGTAATTCTCAAATGTCGGTTATCTGTAAATAATTTTGGTACTATTCAACCAGCCTCTTTAAAAACTTATTTGATCTGTCAATTTTAAAAATAAAGATTCTGCAGCTCTTATTTTTTGCAACCTTAGATGTAATCCCAAACATGTCCCTAATTTTTAATGCATTTATCTCACTTATCCTCTGTCCTGAAAAAAACAGGAAAACCTCACAAACTGAAGCAGCTCCTTTTATTTTTCTTTCTTTTGAAGGGCCCTCCACATATATTCACAAGGCTAGACACCTCAAGCAATAACCTCTCCCTTCAGGGCTCATTTTCCCTAACTCTGCTTCCAGTCCATGGCTTTGGTAACATCCAGGCAGACCAGCACAACCCCACAAACCACAGTTAATTCTTCACTCATCAAAAGTCCTCTGAACATGGGAGTAGCTGCTTCCAACGAGAAACCAAGCTTGCCTTGCTGTAAAGAATTTTATCCCATTCTAATCCAGCTCATTTAAACCCATTGCAGTTCCAGTAATCTGCACATGAAAAAGAAATACCTGATGCTGCATCAAGTTTGGTGGCCAGGCTAAATTAGATCATAGATACAACAGAAGGTTGTGGGCTCATAGCAATGGTTGGTGATTCTGATCCCAGAAAGATTCTGTACTTTTTAGAATGCAGATAATTATATGAAATATGTTATAGAAGTTAATATAACACTTATTTTTTCTTCAATTAGTGGTTCAAATCAAGTCCATTTGAAGGACAAAATGGAAGAATACACAGTGACACTGAAGCCTGAGGCTGCCTACAGCTTAGTTCATTCAGTTCTTTTTGGATGTCTGGCATTAAGCACAATGAGGTATATTTTTTTGATTCTACTAAGGGCTTGTTCAGATGATTGAGTATATTTTTATAACAGTGTAAAATATGTTGACCACAAACTGATAGGATCATGAACCTTCTTTCTCTCCTGGTGTGTTTCTACTTGTAGATTGAGGCATTTCCCAAAATTCTGACAAAGTTTGGGAAGAGAGATGTTCTCAAGAGTGCATAGCAAAGTGCAGTGTCAGTCCTATACTCAGTTATTTCAGAGGCATGAAAATCCAAGAAAACTGTGTTCACAATTTCTCTAGACATTAACTGCTCTCTCAAGCAGCTTTGCAGAGCTCCAAATGATCATGAAAAGCTTCTGTTCTTCCAGGATGAAGTACCTCTGGACATCCCACATGTGTGTATTTGCATCCTTTGGCCTGTGCAGTACAGAGGTTTGGAAACTCATCCTGAAGTGTCTCCATCTCTACACCTCCCAGAGGGTGAGCACTGTACTCACAGCCTTTCATCCACTGGGCTTTGGGCTGCATCTGAACCAAGTGAAGGCTCAGGGCTGAATATTGCTTGTAGTTCTCTGAACCCAGGTATCTCTGCTGGATGTTTGTATAAATTTAGTAAGTAAAATGGATTTTCTGGTGGTTTCTATATTAAACAATTCCATTGGAATACACTAGATGGCAATATAGATGTGGCTATGAAAAACATCCATAATTTTACTAAAAAAATCTCCATATTAAGAAATCATCAGCAATCTGAAAAGACCTTTGCAGTCAATTATATTGAGTGACAGTGTTTTCCACTTTGTAGAATATAGATTTAAAGATATAAATCCATCTTTTGTGATGGGTCTGTAAAATTAGGGTTTTACTTGAAAATAAAATCAGAATATGGGCTTAAAATTCAGTCTCCTAAATTCCGCTACATGTTAAATATTTCAGATACCAATACATTAAAAGTTAAGTCTATTAAATGTTGCATCAAAATAACCAATTTTTTTTTCAATTTCTCATAGACACAGGTGATTAAGTATTCTATATCAATAATTACATTACTGTACATTTCATTTAAGGTAAGAATTTTTTTTCTCAATGTTTTGGCATATTTTAGTTGCATAAAATTTTTCCTTTCTCCTAGAAGGGTTGTCTTATTAGTAACTGCATACAAGAATTGTAACTGAATTTTAAAAATGAGGATAGCTGTGCCTATGGAATTGTGTGTGAAGGATCAGTTGGGCTTATTTGATCCAAAGTAGTTGTTCATAGATGCAAATGTTTATCTGATTGTATGTGTAAGTACCAGGTGTTATTTAAAGGCATAAATTTATGGAAAAGGGAGTTGTCTCTTTTGGTTTATAGCTAAATTGTGGATAAAATGCAGATTGCCACATTGTGTCATGATTTATTGTAGGAACAGAAATAATAGTAATCTCTACTGCTGTGCCTCATATGTTTTAAAGTACAGAATTATTAAATGGTCAAGTACCTGGTTTGTCTTCTGTCTGTTCCAGAAACAGAATATTATTATTGTCAAACACTTAAATGTAAATGCATAAAACATACCTAAATCAATATCATGTGCAAGATTATCAGTCTGTCATAGCAGTGAGATTTAGAACACTGATTTAATGGCCAAACCATTCTTTTAATCTGTAGTCACAAAGACAAAAAATTCAGAGTCTGCTTTGATGGAGAAGTTGTTTCTGCAATAACTAGTCTGAGATGAAAATACATCTGTTAAATAATTCCCTTCAGAAGAAGGCAAGATTAATTTCATTGTTACAGTTCAAAAGGCAGTAGTGAAGCTTCACTCCAGTATTTTCCCCCCTCTAAAAGGGAAACAAAAAGTAAAAAAATACTGTTTTCCACTTAAATTGTCTTATTGTTCTGTTAGAGGACTCTTTTTGTCCACTGATGTGATAGTTAGGAAGTCATTTGCCATTTTCATCATTTCTGAAAATGACAGAAAAAATGCCATTTCTTCTGACATGGAGGATACCAGGAGCATGACATCCTGATAGTCTAATGTGACAGATCACTAGGAATAATTTTCCTCCCACTCTTCATGAGCATATGTAAAGTTCCTAAATTCTGTCAGATTCAATTCTGAAGTCAACAGAAACCACTGATTTCATGGACTTTAGAGCAGTCATTAGTTGTGATCAGTCTGCCTGAAAAGGATCATTTTTATGTTTCTTCTAAATAGAGGAAATAATTTTTATTGACATTAAAAATACCATTTTTCACATTTCTCAGTAGGAATGAGAAATTTGTCACCACTCAGTTGTTTTTTTGTCCTGAGTCCGTTCTTGCAGTTGAGGTACCAGAAGAGTGGATCTCTCTGTGGGTCTTTTCTGCAAAGCTGAAAGAGTTGATGAGAGGCCTGAGAGAATCACAGAATAGTCTGAGCTGGAAGGGACCCACAAGGCTCCTCTGCCAGGTGCCCTGGCAGTGGGATAGTCAGACAAGAATTCTTACAGAGATATTCAGAAATGACACATTGCTTCTGTGAGAATGTGCTTTTATATTCTCTCTTACACCTTATAAACAGACAGTGGAGGGAGATTTTTGGATCAGAGACTTACTTATCTTTCTCTTTTCCGGACAAGAATGTCTCTGTTCAGTCACTGCTCAGACTGCAGGGGCAGTTTCTCTGTACACCACAGTTAACTGGCCATCAGGGCTGATTCTCTTGAATTTGTAGGGGGGCAGTTTGGTGTTTTATTATCTATTACATTTGTCAGAAGAACTGTTCTTCAGTGCAGTTCCTCAAAATAGGACTTTTATGGGATTATTAACCTAATCCAGAATAAGCCAATGAAAGCCTCTTTTGAGGCATGTGGTTACTACAGCCCCAAATACATCACTTGAACAATAATTTATTGAGATGCAGATGCAGCTACAATGCTAGCTTTCTTTCAGATTTCAGGTACAGGATATTTTGAGACCTGTAAGACATCTGTATTCCTGTTTACATGTGATTTTCATTATTACAGTGCAAACATCTTTCAGATAAAGTGAAAATGTTGAAGTATTTCCAAGCCTATTTTAGCTGTGCTGCAGATAACACAACACATGCATAAAGCAATACCAAGTAGTATTTATGTTTCACTTCTTACACTTTCTAAGTAGGTTTCACCTTTATCTATGTTCATTCTGTTTTAACTGCACAATAAGGCTCATCAATTTGTGTTTGCATGTCAGTAATTTTGAATAAATTGTTGGTACTTAAGGTGCGTTCCTGAGCTTGAGCATTCTAATTCCAAGGATTGCCAAATAATCTTGATTTCTCTCTAATAGTAAACTCTATATTCCTATTACTTCTCCAGCTGTATTTTCATCTTCATCATAGCCAAGTCCTTTTGCTCCAAGCATGGACATTTATTACAGCACATACTGCAACATATACCCATGACCTGAGCAGTCTGTGGCTGTACTGAGCAGCTTCAGTTCAGGGCTAATTTAAGCCACTTCACAACTGGTTTCTTTTCCTGAAGACTTTGACCCCAGAGACAAGCACTGTTACAAGCTGGAAACCTCTTTCACATTTCCCTCTCTTTTCTGAGCAGTTTGTTGTATCCCTTATGTGTTCCATCTGTTCTTTTTATCCTCTCCTGGTGTCACCTGACTTTTTCTCAATCTGACATATACTTGATTTACAAGACAAATTTCTGTCAGTGTTATTGGTCTATATTTTTCATTTGTCATTCTCTTGTATTTGGAACTCCTGAAGTACCTTAGTTTTCTCTTGGTTCTACTAATCAAATGTAGTGCTACCTGGAGATTTTTCAATTCAGTAATAGCAAGCCCCATGACCAAAATTTTCCTCCAGTAGAAACTGCTTGTACTCACTCAAAACTTGCAGTACTGTGACTTAAAAAACCTTTACAGAGGGAATGCCATGGAATAGCCCCAGCAGTGAGCAGGGAGCTGTGCCACTGATGGAAAAGCCACTGGTTCCCCAGGAGGTTACAGGGCAGGGTGCGCTGGCTGAAAAGCAAAGCAGAGCCCATTCCTTCTGTCTCCACCCTGAAGGACTCTAACCTATCCAGGGCAGCTTAGTAATGAAGAGAGGAAATTTTGATTCATTATGAGACTCCACAATCTCCTTTCACAACAACTGAATTTACTAATATCTGGGAGAGCTTCTGAAGAGCAGAAATACATCTGTTGTACTGTTGTACTTTCCAGAGCTTCTCCACAGTTGGGATGCTGCCATGGCTCCACCTGTGAGATGCCAGGAGTACCTGAACAAGTGTTTGAAGTAAGCAGCTACACTAGTGAGCATCTTAATTGGCCCAGTTATACCTCCTGCCCCCAGGCCCGCCATGTAATTACAGTTTTACTGAAGGAATGCCTGTGTTTGCTAAGGGACTCAGCAGCACCGCATTCAAATTCCTTCTGAACTCGTGGCATTAAAATGGGATGATTAATGGCTTTTTAGATTATCAGGTGGGTTTTCTTAGACTTTCTCCTGTAGCATTTCAATTTTCAAACCAACAGTCCTTCTTATCTAAAGAAAGCAGGTTTGGAGTAGGTTTTACCATAGCATTCTCTGTAGTAAAGACTGATGCACAGCAATCTGTCATTAGCATTGTCATTATCTTCCTTAATTGCTCCCTTCTGCCCTGAAATATTCACTGGCTTAAACAATAAACTCTTAAATCATTGTTCCCTTCGCTTTTTGGACAGGAGGGTTAAGCTTTTCAGAATCAGTTTCCGTCCTTTATTCTCTCCTCTGGATTTATGTATTCTTTGTCTATAGTAAATTTTTAAATGCTTTCCCCTGATGGCCTATTCGTTGTTGTCATTCAGTCACAGTTTTATTTTTACCTTCAGTAGTTCTCTTTTAATTCAAACTTCTGAAATACTATTAATAGCATCTGCAGCACATCTAATAATCTTTACTTCTGATACAATTTTTCTACATTTTTAAATTTAGTTTTATATTTCCTTTCCAAACTTAATGTTAATTCCTGGGAGCTTTCCTTGTCTTGTCATCATTGCCAATGGGCAGTTCTGTTGGTCATCTGGCAGCAGCTGCAGATCTCCAACTCTGAAACTGTGTGTTCATCCTGCAGTGACAGCCACCTCTCCTTCCTGGGATGGGTAGACAGATACTCTTGTGTCTTGTAATTTACCCATGAGCTGGACAAGGCTATATGCCCGCTAAGAGGCAGTAATACATTTCAGCATCCAAAACTTGTTTGGTTCATTTTGTCTTCAGGTTGTTTATTTTGTTTCCATTTTAGTTCTGGCCAGGAATAATGGATGAACTATCAGAGCTGAGAGAATTCTATGACCCAGACACTGTGGAGCTGATGAACTGGATTAAGTAAGAGGATTTTTTCTCTATTTCAGTTAAATGCTATTTGTGTAGATCTAATGTTCTTAGTTATAGTGTTCTCCTTATTTGTCCCAGCTCAGCAGTGAACTCTGGTGACCCGTGAGGATAGTTAGGGTGAGTGGGTTATCAGGAGGTTGGCTGTGAGCAGCTGTGGAGAGCAGCTCCATGCACGGGTTCAGTATCACTGCTGTGTTCCATGTGCAGCAGGGTACCAGCTGATCCCTTTGCTCCCATAAGGACACAGTTTTCCCAGCCAGAAGAGGTAAATTTGGAGGTGTCAAGCTTCTCTCATCATATTATAGCTACTTTACATTAATAGACCTCTGCAGTGAAATAATTTTATTCCCCATCTCCCCCAATCTAATGTCCTTCTCAGTTCTGTAAATGTTAAAAAGCTTGGATATAGTGCTGGAAAATTCGTACTCTGCAGCATGTTTGTTGGACTTGAAAACAATCTGAGTTGTTTCTGCTTGTTAGAATTAATCCCAACATGTGTTTCAAACTGCGAGCAAAATATTTTTAATTGAACTTGAACTTGTTACAGCTAACCATAGGTGCAGTCTTTCAGGAGTGTGAGTTAATCATTCCAACCCCACCTCATCACTTCTGCTTTCTCACAGAGCATAGGAAGGTATTTTTTAGGTAGAAACAGTTTCTCCTTCATGTAGGAGATGCTGAGAAAAAAGGCCAGGTAGGATGTTCTCTGGAGAGCTGTGAACTGAAGGGATATGTTCTCTATTAACACAGAGCAGCCACGAAAAACTTGCAGGTTAAGTTTCTGAGCAGTGAGATTCCTGGGACTTGTATTTATTTGCAACTCCAGCAATGATTTAAAAAAAAGAAAATTGGTTTCATGTTATAGAGGAAAACATTCTGAAAGTAAATCTGAATATACAACATTAAATATTGAACTGTTTGAAGTATTTCCTTGGAGTATTTCCTTCATATGCAATGAACTTCAGTGAAACCAGTCACCCAGCCTGTTCTCCCCATAGCAACATATTTACACTCCATAATGTTGTATTTCTTTAATCCATAAACTAGAAGGAGTAATTTAGAAGTAAAATATATTACAAGCCTTCACTGACTTATTTTGAAAGCAGGCCATGATTTTTTCCATCATTTAGAATCTTTGCAGCCTTATTGACATGTTTTTGTGACTAATGTTTACCAGCCAGTTCCATTTAGCACTACTGTTTTATTAAAAGATGGTAAATGTCTGATAGTTCAGGTCTCCTGTGTGCAATATATAGAGTTATATATAGATTTATACATAAAATATGCATGTGGAGTTATTCCCAGCCATGAACTGGATTTGACTGGCTCCAATGAGAATAATTTTTCATGTGTTCTTAATGCTGAGAATGCTAAACTGGTCCTTGTCATCTCTTCATTCCAAGTCATGACAGACAATTACAGAGAGGCATTTTTTAACTTAGAATTTATTGTATTTAGAAATATTATTCCTGTGAAGAAGAGTTAATTATCTATGCTTTAAATACCAGTCAACAAAATTTATGGTAAGTTTCTCAAAGTGGGACAGATTTTGTTAAGTTTGATGCGTAAGAGAACACTTTTACTTTACTAACACTTGATGGTTGTGCTGTAGTTAATGACCTGTCAAGGCTGGTGTCAGGAACTAATCATTCATTATTAAAACTCAGTATGAAAAGCTCTAATTTGTCATGTATAGCAGTGAATTAGGAATAACTCATCTGTCTTGCAATCTCTCCACAACAAGAAAACCCTTCTGTCCGCATAGCTCTAAATGCATATTAACTTGTCCAAATATACAATCTGAATAATGGCCAACTATTAGTCTGTCCCCTGTGAAGTGTCTGCAGATGCATTTTTTATTCTTCCCCTCACTAAAATTGCCATAGCATTTTCAGGAAGATCTACTGGTTTGTATCTGTACAATTGCACAGCACAATTTTTTACACAATGATCTTGCATATCCCAGTCTTCTGCTTTTTTCCTACACACCATCTCATTGTCTTAGCTTATTTTTAACAAAAAAGTCCAAATCTAATGCTCCAGGGATAGTTCACAGTTCTGTTCCCAGCTGGGAGGTACATTAAAAATCTTAGTTTTGGTCTTTCTCCCTAAGACAACAGGAACAACATGCTCATTTGTGAGATGGGGAAGAATATCAGTAGAATGAGCAAATCAATAGCGTGAACTTCCCTACTCTGTTTACTCCTGGTAAGTGCTAAAGAAGCAATGTCTTCTGCCTTTAAAGGGGAAATCTGTCTACAGTCGTGGAATATATCAGTAGCAGTTGCCAAAGCTGACAGAAAAAAATCTTTAAAATCTTGGGCAACAGCCAAAACAATGGAAAAGTTAACTGAGACTGAGATTCAGCAGATTGTTGGATGTCAGCTGTACCTGAACCAGGTGTGGGGAGAAGCAGGCAAATTTGTTTGTTAGTGAAAACCCCACAAATTTCCAAAAAGCTCCTAAGGTTATGCAAATGAAACACCCATGTTTCAATGGTGGCTCTTTCTTTCAGTAATTTATACTAATTTATATTAATGGCTATATTTTAATTTCAAGCTAGCTTTAAAGTTTAACTCTATTACTTACATTCTTAATTTTCAAGGGTAATCACACTGAAAGCAACTCGTGTTCCAGACTTTAAAGGCAATTTTACACTTTTTTAAAAAAAATATTGTTCTTAAGTTCTTGGGTTTTTGTTGGACAGACATGTGAGTAAATTTCAGGCATGAACCTGAGAGTGCCTGAGAAGTAGGTTTATACCAGCTGTGGAGGTGCAGTCCTTTATGTGAGCATAATCTGCATGCATAAAATTGAAGCTGGGACTCCCAAAAACACATCTTGTTGCTATTTCTTTGTGACTGTCATTTTCCATTTTTGCAATTTTCAGTCTTTCCAAACCAGAGGGAAAAAAAAGAACCATGACAGTGTGACTGAATATGCTTTACTGCCTATCATCTGCAGCTAAATCTGTGATGTTTTAATATTGCATTCTGCAAATAAAAAGATTTTCTTTTAAAGAAAAAGAAAAATCTATCATGGCATATTCCTCAGAATCTCCTTTTCTCAAATCCTTTCACTTTGTTGATTGATACCATACTCAGGCACTAGTAAAGGAATGATCTGAGACTTGTTAGATTTTATGGCTTTGAAAGTCAACTACAGTGTTCAAGTCTGGAGGACTTCTACTAGAAATAGCCATTTTATTTCTGATGATGTAGCCTGTAATTGCAATGTTGGCCATTTCTTCCTCAGTGCTTCCTAAAACCAGCTCACAATAATTCTTTAGTAGTTTAAGAGAAAGAATTACTACCACTTTCAGAGTCTGTGCAAGTACTTCCTGTAAAACCCTTTTATTTTTAATGAGTTATTCTTTCGTATTTATATAATTCTCTAAATTCTTAAATGTAAGGTAAAAAAAAGGTTCTTACACTATAATATAGTGCTTAGTGTACCCATTAGCTCAGCTGTAATTAACTTGTTGAAAGCTTAGAGCTTCAAAAATAAATGAGATTATTTGTTCAAAATGCCATCAGGTCTGCTTAGAATGGCATTTAAATTATATAATGTAAATCAGTTTGACCTGTAAGTCCTTGTCATTATTTAGTGACATTTCCTAGAGAATAAATTGTTTGCAGGTTGGGCAGTGTGGTATGGAGCTTGGCAGAGAGCTATAAAAACAAATTATCCTTTCATTTTATACATCATTTGCTCAGACAGTTGTAAAAATGGCTCGGTTTTGGTGTAATAGAGAAGTGTCATTCAGGGGTTTGCAGCACAGGAGGTGCCCTGGCTGCAGAGCCCTGCAGCAGGCAGGAACATCCCTGGCATGCAGGAGCCATGCTGGCCCTGGGAATGCTCCTCAGGGCTCCTGTGTCCCCAGAACTCAGCAGTGGCACCCACAAGAGCTCATGGGGAGGGAATTGGAGAGGGCAGACACTGCCTAGGGCTCTGTGTCACCTCCCAGGGTCACCTCCCAGCTCTCTGCCCAGGGCACTGAAATCCAGCAAGCACTTGTGCTCCTAGCACTGCCGCTGCAGCACAGGGAAAGAGGGCTCCCAGTAGCTCCTGCTGGTCTGGGAACATCTGAGCTGGCCAGTAAAACATGGACAGTGATGTGTCTGCAGGACTATCATTTCCTAGGACTTCAAACCTGTAAATCTCAGGGAAACATCTGCCTTTACCTGGAACACCAGATTTTGAACTCCACCCCAGACCAAGCACTTAAGGCAGTTGTTTGAATAGCAAGCTAGGGTCCCTTGATTGTCTTCAAGGGATAGGAAGAGCAGAAAGTGCTGGCAAAACTCTTTCTGTCTAGTAAAGAATGCAACTCAGCTGTATTTCACCCCTTCTGGGCAGGAGTGAATGCTTTTGGAAAGGGGAGGAATGGAGCAGTGAATCTTTTGCATGATCCATTTTCTGAGGGAAGATTCACGGGGGGCTGCAGCTCCAATCTCTGCTCCCTGTGACCGGAGCAGGGTTGAGCTGAGAGATCAGGGAAAGGTTCTGCTTCCCCCAGAGGGTGCTGGCACTGCCCAGGCTCCCAGGGAAGGGGCACGGCCGCGAGGCTGCCGGAGCTCCAGGAGTGTTTGGACAGCTGTGCATCCAAGGAGGCCCAGGGGGGATTGCTGGGGGTCTGCAGGGACAGGGGTTGGACTGGATGAGCCCTGTGGGTCCCTTCCAACTCAGTGTGTTCTGTGATTCTATATTTTTGACAAGCATTTTTGCCAGTAGGTTACTAACAAAGGGCACTATCACCCTTTAGCTTTTGTTTTAAAGAAAAGAGCCTACAGTCTGGTTCGGCTTTTTTGTGTTTCCTTTTTTTCCTGTGGTTTTGCCTTTGGTACTTGTTGGGAGGTGCTGTGTGAGTGGGTTTAAGAAAGTTTGAGTCTGCTATAGAGCCCATTCTAATGCAAATCTGCAATCAGACGAGCAGGCTTGCCTTGGTAAGGCCAGTCAGTTTTTAAAATTTTAACTAATCTTGAACAACCACAGAAACCTACTTGTCACATTGCCTGGCCTAGGCATAAACACAGAAACATGTTGAAGATGCTTTAAGAATCATCATTTTTATTTGGGTGTCTAAGCTCTCCCCAGTCCCTCTGTGAGTCCAGTCCATGTCCTTTGCAGCTTAGTCCTACAGACCTGTGCTTTCCCACAGCTCCAGGGATGAGTCCTGGCTGACAGCCTGTCAGGGCCATCCCATTTGCATAGTACTAAATTCTAACAGGAATTAATTTCTTTTAATGGAACATGTACTTCAGGACACTTGTGGCTTTGAATATTTTAAGTAATAAATAATTTCTTAAGAGATTAAATATTTTCAGACTTGGAAATGAAACTGGTTTTATAAAGTGCTGAACGACTAGTCTATCAGGAAAGTTAAACTGGCCTATTAAAAATACTATCTCTGGCCTTCCTAGATGAGATTAATGTACCAGTGCAAGATTTTTTAGGAAGGTTTTGTAATTATTAATTCATTTGCTAAGCATAATCTCTTGAAAGGCGATAATAAAATTTAATACTTGTCTGAACATTTTCAAGCAGATCATGGAGCTTAAAGATGACTGAGTGTGTAGCTGCAGTTTCCAAAGGCTCCCTGAAGTGCACCCCAAAGTGTCACAGTTACTGGAGTACTTCAGTGTGTGCATGGGGATGTTAGGCATCTATTCACATTCTAATTTCATTTGAGTTGATTTAATGTGTGCTGCTTTCTGTTGGTTTAGCCTTCACAGACCCTTCCTTCCATGGTTATGTGCCTACTAAGCACTAGAAGACACTTCAGCACACTATGGCCAGTTCCAATTAGCCTGATCACAGGAGTTTTCATTGCCTGGCATTTTTACTCTTTCTTTTTGCTCTGCCCTTCTGTTGTGTCTTTGCAAATACTTTAGATTGTAATTGTTGGGAAGAAGGTGAGCAAAAATAATTTGTACTTGAGTGATCTTGAGATACCAGGACTACTACTTGGAATTTCAAAGGTTACAGTAACAAAAAGTGATGGCATTGTTCTGACATCTTCTGCATCCCCCTGCCCCAGCTTTTTGCAACTGGGATGTCTTTTTTCATAGTTTCTCTCCCACAGTTGTCAGAATAGGAAGAGTAGTGTCTCATGGAACAAAGTTTTTGTTCCAAGTGAATGGTGAATGCCAGGACAAGAACAGAAAGTTTTACCATTCATAATAATTCATTTTATGTAAAGTATCTTATATATATCAGACTCAAATTTAAGTCACAATAAGTTTCTTGAAATATTAAAATAATTAGAATATAGAAACCTATAAATATTCAGAGGCTTTATGAATCTGAGAAATATATGAAATAGTTTGAAAATAGTTTGAAATTGTCAGGATCATGTTTTCCTTAGATTTCCTCATAGTGCTTAGTAAATTTTTATTTGCAGTTGAGTATTATCATAATTTACCCGCTTGGCATTTGAAGAAAACAGTTGCTTGAACAGTTTGCTCCCTGAATAGAGGAGAAGCAGAAAAATACTTTTGCAGTCTTTTTTTTCCTTCTGATGTGTCACAAGCATTGCAAAAATACCCCTGCAGAGACCTCCTCAGACTTATCAACATTTGTTTAGGTCAAACACTCCAAACACAGCAGTGTTTGCTGGGAGCATGCAGCTGTTGGCAGGAGTCAAACTGTGCACTGGACGGACCTTAACCAACCATCCCCACTATGAGGATAAGAACCTGAGAGAGAGAACAAAGCAGGTAAGAGATTTCTGATTTTTTATAGTAATCCTTTGCCCGTGTCACTGACTCCACTCCAGAAAACAATAATGTCCTCATGGCACACTGCAAAAGGCATCACGTGCTTTACTTATTGAGTAACTTTCTGTCAGGCACAGGCCCAGGATTTAACTGCCTTGGGATCTCCTGACTCACTTCTGGCAGCTGTTGAGTGTCTGAGCAGCTCTGTGCCTGAGTACCCAGCTAGTCCCAAGGGCACTGGTTTGGCTGCTGTGGCATCAGTAGATCCTGGTGCCCACTTGGGCTGTTAAACCCACACGGAGCATTCCCTGACACTCCCTTCAGTTCCCAGAGCAGCACACAGCATTTGATATAGAAACCACCCTGAGAAACTGCACACCTAGCTAGGAGACTATTTTCACCTACCCTTCTCTGGACTTGAGGCATTCTCAAAGCCTGAGAATGTTGTGTTGTGTAGCCAGCAGCATAACACACATCTCCACATGGAGATTTTACTGAATAAAGCATTTACAGGTTGTTTCTATAGTATTTCATTCACATGGTTTCTCAGTCCCAGTTGTTTGTTTGTCTCAAGATAGAGAATAGAGCAAACAAAGCAGCAGTGAGGGGTGCTGTGGTGTGTTGGGGCTGAGTTGCCTTGTCATGCAGATCTACCAGATCTATGCCAAGCGGTCTCCCGGTGACGTGTACGGCATCCTGCGCTCCTTTGGCACGGACTACGTGATCCTGGAGGACAGCATTTGCTACGAGAGGAGGCACAGCAGGGGCTGCCGCCTGCGCGACCTGCTCGATGTCGCCAATGGCCACGTGAGTATGACACACCAGATCAAGGAACAAAACACTTGACTGGCTCTGAAACCCAGTCACTGAGACCTGAGGTGGCTCAGTGTATTTGCACTATGGAAAGGAAAACCTACTGGAGCCTGTAGACATTCTCAAAATGGCCAGATTAACATTGCTTGCTCTTAAGGGTATTTGAGAATAAAAAAGGGGGAATTTCAGCCTGGGCGGGATAAATAATCTCATCCTGACGGGCTGCAGGTTAGGAGCACACAGGCAGAGTAGCCTGCCAGGTGTAAATCACTTAATCACTGCAGAGCTTCAGTTCCCTGAGGTGTGGCTCTGTTACCACTCTGTCAGGGGAGTTCTCAGGCATTTCTGGGGCTGAGCTGCAGCCAGAGGAGGCTGCACAAGCCCAAGCAGATCTGGACCTCTGACAAAGCAGCTTTATCCATTTAGAGACAATATTCTAAGTCTTGCCCCTTTAAAGCTGTTTTCTTCCTCCCACTTCTTTCATACTGTGAACAAACCTGGCCAGCCTGACCCAGTGAATGTATTGTGGAGGTTTTAATGAACTTGTTATTGCCTGGAACTGTAATTGGCTGAAGAAATTTCACCCATCTGTTCCATTTCATTGCAGATCATGGATGGCTTGGGAGAGAATGAACCTGATTTGAAACCTTCGTTGTATCCTCGCTTCTGTGAGGAAATTAAAAAAAACCTTCCTTCTTACACCATGCACTTCACCAGGGTGTTTCAGAACAAAACATTCCATGTTTACAAACTTGCCAAGCATAAATAATGTTTCCAACCCTGACTTCAAGTTCAGTATTTCTCTGCTAGGACCACATTAGGAAATGCAGATGAAGTTTACAAACAGGTCACATTTGTAAGACGTTTTACACCGATGGTTTTTTGTTTAATTACTAAGATTCTTTTTTTAGACAGTTTAATTTTAGTAACATTTTTGATGTTGCCAAAATTTTTATAAATTCATAAGTAAATGCTAGCAGGGACCATTTTGATTTCAATTCTGACCCTCAGAATACTTAGGTTGTAATTGTTTCCCAGTTTCAACTGATTGGAAGACAAGGGCAGCAGCCTGTGGGAGCCCTGCCGAGTGCCAGCCTGTGAATCTGCTCAGCAGTTTAGATTTTCCTCTCAAATGGTATAAATTCAGTGAAAGCAGCCCATGCTGCTCCTGCCCTGGGTAAGCATTGCCTTTGTGAATCCTAAACATAGTCACAAAATGAAGTTTTGTCTTACAGTCTGATCCTTTTTGGCAGATCCCTGTGCTCTTTCAGTGCCTCTTTTTTGAATTCTTTGGGAATGTATGCAGATATGAGTTTCCAGTTTTGTGGGTGTGATTGCAGAATCAGTGAGTGTGGATTAAGCAAACAATTTTGAAGAAAAATAATCTTTGGTCCAGCATTTTTAGTGATCAGAAACAAACTGGTTTATAACATTAAGTGTTTAATGATGGAGTGTTAGGTATTTTTAGTCAGAAAAAAGGCTGGAGCATGCTCGATACATGTTGCATGTTTGTATCCTTGTAAAATGCTCAGAACAAACAAAAATCCAAATTTCTCAGTTTGGATTTTCGGAACACTTTCCTGTATATACTTTCTGAACTACAGGAGATCCTTTATCTCCTCATGTGAATCCCACTAGGATAGCAAAATTGGACAAAAGAAAAACTCATCTCTAAAGCAGCAGGAAACCAGTATTTCAGATACATTCAGATAGTAGAGCTTTGTTTTGTATTATTTCAGACACAAAGTTCTATATTTTAGAACAAAATCACTGTGTTCTTTAGCCTAAAACAGAGACTACCAGTATTTTAAAATGATGTGGAAGATTAAGTAAAGCCAGACCTCAATGCTGAGAATTTTGTGATTTGTTTGTACCCTTTGTCTTTTTACCAGCCTGAACTTCGTGATTTGTATCGGATTTCTAAATGTTATGAAGGTACCACATGACTTTTGCTGTGTTTTTAGCACTGCTTTGGTTTTAGATTTAAATCAAAAAACAAATTTGGAAGCCTCACAATACTCTCCATCTTGAATTAGACATCCACTAGGCTCATTTGTTTGTTAAGAAAAACAGAATTGTAATAATCAAGTGCCTCTAGGCCCAGGTTGAATTAACATTTGAACACCTATAAGACTGTTTGCGGCCTGTGCAAATAACTCAGTTATAGTAATTACCACTGCAATTAATTTCTAATGATGGGAAACTTAAAGTGCTACAGATAGCAAACTCCACATTTAATTTAATCAAGATGTGTAATGAGATTAGCTGTCACAACTGAGCTGGGCTCCAATTCCAAATGATTTAAGTGTTTTCCCTTTCAGTTGTAGCAAGGTAAATTACTAGAGAGATGGAGATGGTTCTGTCACATGCTCAAACAATTTTATATTCAGTAAATACTCATTAAACAATGTTCAACATCCTTCTGCCTTTCTCTGTGGCACAGAAGGCTGTGCTGTAGCCAGGCTGTGTTAAATCACATGCTGACAGGAGCTGGGTTGTTACACTGAGCGGCTGAAACTCCTGAGTAATTCCTAGCCTGTATCCTTTAATGAGGTTGGAGACTACTGCAGTTTAACATAATACAATAATAAAACATTTTCATCAGTATTAAAATTTTAATTAGGCCTGTAATGATGCATGGTTCTTGCAGCAAGCCTGGGTCAGTGAATCCCTCAGTGAGTGCCTTCAGTAACTGAAAACAAGCACAGAAAAGGTAAAAGATGTCTGGGCTGTATGGCTTGTTCTAGAATGCAATTGGATCTCTCTGGAGAGTGCAGTGACTTTCCTTTGGTGGAGGGAGGGATTCCCTGACACAGAGATAGCCTGTTGTCTTCAGAATTTACTTGTAGGTAACAGCTGAGACTAAGAAATCCTGACTGGAACAGCAATTATCTTTAAACAAAGTTATTTCAAAAATGCAGTTTCTAATATTGCCAAAGGAGAAATTTAACCTTTTCATGGAAACTACCAAGTGCAATCTGTTTTGGGTTTTTTTATACAGAAAGATGCATTATGAGAGACTATCAGAAAGGTTTACCACTAAGGGTTATTCCAGGGACCGTAGTGCAGCATTCAGTCACCAACCTGCCTCAAACAGTAAATTCAAGTGCCGAGGGCCAAAAGCAGTTCCCAGCTCCTCCCTGTCCCTGTTTGAGACAAGGCCTGGGAGGGCTGGGGGAAGGGCTGCTCCTCCCATTCCTGAGGTACCCCTCAGGAGCAGTGGCAGTGGCCGGGACAGGATCCTCCTGTGTGCTCCGTGGTGGCCACAAGGACTTGGTGCTGCATGTGATCAGTGGGATTGTGGTATAAATTACTGGTTTTTAGATTGCAGAGACAAAATGCTATCAAGGAGCCAGGACTTTTTTAGGAGAGAAAAGCCTTTGAGATCCATAAATGTATTTTAATTTCTTGTTTCAGTGTTCTGCTGGTGGGATCTAACATAGTTATTTTATAATATGTTGTTGTAAAGAGATGTAATGACTATTGTATACTAAATAAATTGTGTAATTTGAAAGTCACATTTTTGCTTGTTTATATGTTGGGATGGGCTCAGAAAGACCTGGTTTGGGAATCAGCTTTGTTTCAGTCCATATGGAGGAAAGCAGAATATTTTTCACAAGCAAGTTTTGGCTTCTTAAGATCATTATATTGTGTATAGCACTGGCTTTTAGAATCACCTTTGTGTTTTAACAGCTTGCTGGGCTTCCTTTGTTAGAAGCTAAAGGTACCAACCATGATTTTTATCAGTCATCACCGCATGCATGTCAACGACTGAGGCAGTATATCCATTTAAATAAATATTATCTTTCTTTATTATGTGTATTATATCAATATAAAATCATATATGAAATGCTTTGACCACCAGGGACCTGCTTGTTTCCACATTGTAGCTCAAGTTTAGTATTTTTAATGAACAGGAAGGTGCAATCTTTGGGAGTGAAGAAGCACATTGCAAGGGTTGTATGTGCAGTAGGATGTCCTGATGTGACTCTTGTGGCAGGAGCTGTGGGATGTGCAGAGCTGGAGATAGAAGAGCCCATGTGTAGGACTGGTCTAAAGGGGGCTGGCGGAAGTTTGTCACCAGCATTGATTAGAGATTAATGTAATTGATGGGATGTGAGTCACACATGGTGTTTTTGCATAGAGGGGATTCTGTGCTCCAGGAAACCTCCTCCTTTAAATCCCCAGGAGATGGCCATGGGTTTTAGCATTCGTGTAATTAAGAAAATGCTCAACTTTCTTCTGCCCACCTAATCCTGCTTCTTTACAGCCCTGTTTTCCTTCCTAAACCTGCTGGTCAGTAGGTCAGACCTAAGGGCAGTCAGCTTTCCTATGGCTTGGCTCCATGTTATTTGGAATGTTGTACTTGGAATGTTATTTTAACAGGGGAAGAACACAAAGATTAATGTAGTTGACAGGCAGCCAGATTAAAAACTAATATCCACATGATTATTTAAATTTCAGACCTTTACAAACATTTTATGCTAAATAAAATGTTCTTACTATATGTTTAAAGTCTGTAAAGAACATGGAAGAAGATTAATAAAAGTACTAGATTACCGCAAATCCCACTACCTAGGGACTCAATGGGGTTTTTTATTCAATATTTTTCCTTCCCCCCTGACCCAAAGCTGTCTGTGGAAAGCCAGCTGTTCTCCCTGGGAGCCACGGCAGTGCTGGGATAAGCCTTTCTGCAGAGGCACTGAAATATTTGTGTGTGCCTGTGCAAATGTAGAACAAGTGAGGATATTATTTCAGCAGTAATTAAAATAGCAGCATTCAAATTAAAACAGATAAATTAAGTGCACTAATTAGTTATCTCTGGAAAGAGGAAGAGTAGGCTTTAATAGGGCATGACAGCTTCAAATTAGTGTGTCCTATTACTGAGATTGTATCAACACAAGCTCCTAGAGGAGTTTGGAAATGTTTCCTGCCCTTTTGTTTTAGTCTCTGATGTTCTGTACAAGGCAGGGCTCTCTGTCAGTGCAGAGGCAGCTCCGAGGCTCTGGGGGTGTTGTTTCCATGTTTGGTTACAGAGTAGGGCCACAGCTGTAACGAGGAAGCAGAAACATCTGAAACAGCACTGAGACATCTGAATGTCAGCAGCTCTGTGGCTGCTCTGTGTGCCCCATGTTTGTCACCTTTAGGGTTCCTGGGCACCACTTGTGCTTGTTGTCACTCTCACCCAGGGAGCAATTTCTCAGGGGTGGAGGAAGAGCTTTGATGAGGTCTCATTCCCCTAGGGAAACCCAAAGTGGTTTTTGGGTGGGTAACTGGATCCTGAGCCCATCAGCAGAAGCTTTTCAGGAAGCACAGCACCCATGACTCACATCTGTGGAAGCATCTGATCAAAACTGAGAGAGAAATAATTCAACAGAGTCCACCCTTCAGTGATCCTTAAACACAAACAAGGCAGAGACACCCGGGACAGAAGGCTGGTTTATTATTTATATGATGCCTGAGATAGGCAGGACACTTCACAGACAAATAAAGACAGTGTTGGCCCCAAGGAGCTTACAGGCTAAATTAAATTAAAACCAGCCAAAGCACCAGCATGTCCATAGGTATGGGAAGAACACAAGGTATGTAGACAAAATTATTGCTGTTTCAGGAAGGAACAGATTTTTGTGCATAATATATATTTAGTTCATTTTCCATACCCTGTTTGCGACTGCTGAGATGATAGAATACAGGAGCTGGCAGACTGGACTGGTGAACACTGCAAGTTGTTTCATCCAAGGTTTCCTCCCAGGCAAATAATGTGTCAGTAAAATTACAAAATCACAGAGACTGTACTGTCTGTGAACCAAAACCATTGGGTGAGAGTAAAAACTGGATTTAGGTTTTCCAGAGGACAATGCCCATCACCTGCAGTGTGTAACAGTGCACTCAGGATTTTCCAGAGAGTGGCACAAGTGCTCATGAGAACAAGGTACTGTGTGAACATTTCTCATTTAGGAAACATGCAAACTGAGCCGGCCTGCAGCATTCACCTACTTATGGGTTTTAACAGATGTACAAAAAAACAGACTTCCCAAAACAAGCTACTGAGCAAAGCAGTTTCAGTGTCTGTTACAATACATTGTTTCATGCTTTGTTTTAATGAAACATTATTAGAAACTAGGATATATTCCTATTATTAGCTCATAATATAGAATGTAAATATTACATATAGTTTACATATTATTATAGATATAATTTACATATGATACATAGAAGAAACAGCACAGCTTAAGATTTAGGGTTTGCTGCATTGTACTCCATTTATCTGTACAAGTGGTCTCAATTAAGAAAAAAAATCAAAATTAATTTAGTGGCACCTTTTCTCTTCCAAATATTGTCAAGTTTAAGAAAAATCCAGCACAGTAGCTGGACATTAAATGGTTTCCAAAAGGGACTGATTAATTTAGAGCCTAAAATTCCACCCCCTGCTGCTAGTTTTCCCCTATGTTTCTCTATCCCCAGATATGTCCTGCAATGATTCTATCAGAGGAGATTTAACAAAACATGAGCCACGCAGTTGTAGATGCAAATGGTACAGTTCAGGCTGGTTTAGGCTCAGTTTAGCAGGAACGAGAGATTGTGATAAGCTGTGGAGTTTGCTACTGAAATTCCTGACCAGCCCCCTTTGAGGCATGTAGCCAGCACACCTGGCCTTTTCCTTAGGAAAATTACATAGTTATAAGCAGCGGGGTTCATGTGTTATGCCTAAATCCAGTTTCTGCCTTTGTATGGCAGCATAAAGGGATTTCATCACCGTGTAAGCGAAGCATCCTTCTGCTTCTTTACTTTTCCTGTACCTCTGGACTGGCACCTGCACTGTGATCAGTGAGCAGGGCTGTCACTGGGCACTGTGGGTAACAAGAGGGATATAATACACCATGGACTTCATTATATGAGAAAAAGACAAGGTGTATTTTTCCTTCAAATAACTGTCAAAAGCACCAGAAGCAGCACAGCCAGCATGCTTCCCTCAGCTCACCTCAGGCCCTGTGCACTGGATCCCTCAAGAGTCCTGCATTACTTCAGTGATAAAAAAGACCTGTACTTCTTAACCACAGTATGTGAATAACTGCATACCCTAGATTCTCTCTTTATTCCTCCCAGTAGGTTTATATACCAAAATGCAGATGTCCAGCATGTCCCAAGGTGAGCTCCTACCCACCTGCGCTGCGCAATGTGCCTCCTTAGTGTGAATCTGAATCCCTGTTGTAACAAGGAAAAAAGGCCGGGTGGGGGTAATACAGAGCAAGAGTATAAAAACCGTGCCTCACCTCTGCCTCCGGAACTGCAAAGAGCAGCCTTGGGGAGCTACAGGTCTCCTGCCTCTCTGTGCGAGTACAGCTCCCTCAGTTTCTCGAACTTGGGTCCCCACTCGTGCATGTCCTCGCCGGCGGCGCCGCCCAGCCCCGCGGAGCTGAGGGAGCTGAGGGAGCTGAGGCTGCCGGCGCTGGAGCCGGCGCCCTCGGTGCAAAAGACGCGGAGCGAGTCCTGCGGCGGGCCCGGGGCGCGGCGCTCGGCCTCGCTCAGCAGCGCGGGCAGCGCCCGGCCCAGCGCCGCCGCCCCCGCGGGCCCGGGCCGCGCCCTCACGGCGCCCTGCCGCGGGGCCGGCGGCTCCTTCCGCCTGTGCAGGGAGTAGGCCGGGCTGCCTTGGATGGACACCTGCAGCTCTGCCATGTTGTAGGCGTCCTGCAGGGAGAAATGGGGCACAGCGAGTTAATACTCTCTGTAGGTCCCGGAGGTTCGTGTTCTGGTGGGAATAAAGAAGGAATGATCGCGAGTCAGTCCGTTTGCTGTGAGCACCTGAAGGGTTGGGTGTTCTGCCAGCTCTGCCACCCGTAGTGCACCTGAGAAAGCCTGAGGAACACCTGTGCACTCTGCACTGCTGTGGTCAGCTCGGAATCAAGTCTGATTTCATCCAAAAGCTAAATAAACGTGACAGAAACACCCCAGCTTTTTGTTCGGAAATTCAGATACGAGTGTCTTATCGTGGCTGGACACTGATCCCACAAGCGTGGCAGAAGACATAAGGGTATTCACAAACAGTATGTTAAAGAAATCATTCTGCAATACTAGCTCAAAAATGTACTATGATTTCTGATAAAATTTTACCAGTCTCTGGAATAATGCCTAATTATGTTACATGGCAGTGCCACACTTGTAGAAGCCAAAAACTACTTATTCCCAAAAAAGTCGCTAATTCCCTCCCAGCTCAGCCGCAGTAAATGCTGTCTGGGAATTGTGCCACAACCTCTGGCACAAAGCTGGCAATACCAACAGTTAATGGCATTCACTGATCAGAATCTTTGTGCCACCTGCAATGAACAAGTCCTGTCCTCCAGCATCCTTCACCTCCCTACAACCCAAAGGTTGTGTCCCTGGACTGATTTACAGGCCAAAGTAGAATTCATTAGAGCAAACAAATAAGTATTTGTATTGCTAATACTGTTCATGGTAACAGGAGCCATCAGTGACAGAGATGTGGAATCAGCACTTCCCCAAAGATTTATTTAGCTGTCCAGCAAGTGGCATTGTGCATAACCAAGTTGTAAGAGATTAACCAAGGTAATCTCAGTGAGCTTTGCTGAATTTCCCCTGGAGGCTGAGAACAATTTAAATTCTCCCCACCTGCAATCAAGAAGCTGCCTAAGTGGCAGGATGGGTTTGGGACAAGAGCTGCTTATTCCCATTCCTCCAGAGACTTAGGAGTGCTGGTGATGAACACTGAGACCTGCAGCCCAGATCCCTGCCTTAGGCCCGTCCTAAGTTAGATCCCTGCCCCAGTCCAGCCCCACTCTGAGCAGGGATACCAGGAGAATCCATGACATGGAGTAACTTTTCATTGTGCACAAGTTAAATGGGGGTTGTTCCAATACAGACTTGAGGATCCTCCCTTCACTGAACTGGGTGATAATAAAAGCATCCTTCACTACTACTGATTATTCATTAAAATGACACATTTCTTCTGATAATAAACCCTTCTTGGCTGGCCATCCACAAACCCAACTCAAGCCCTGCCTCTGCGTCCAGAGCTGGCTTTTAACAATATATGGTGGTCAGCTGAATTCAGTGTGTAATCCACAATGCACTCACCTCCTGCAATTTTTATGAGTTCCTAATTTCTCTGGGAGAAAATTTTATTTATTTCAGATGCAGAAACTCCTTCATATTACCCCTTGTCCTCATTGCTCTACCATCCACAAGCATTACAAAAACAAAACTCTCTTAAATCCAAGCAGCCTCATGATCCCTTTGTGGAGGTAACATTAGAAGACAACTAAGGTGGTGTAATTCTAGGTATTTTGGGGACTGGTTTGTTTGTTTGGGTTTTTTATATCTAAACAATGAGATTTTAGCTTAAAAAGTTTCAGCTGCAACTGTTAAATCTGAATAATTTAGGAAGAGTACACAGAACCCAGAGAGGCTTTACTCCAAGCACTGTTTCTTCAGGCAGAGTAATAACCTCAGATGAAGATCATCAAGTCACTAATTTGGTTCCGCTGCTTAAAATAAGGAGTGCATTTTAAGAACTCTCCAAAAGTAATTAAACATGTCATACAGTAACTGTAGATTTCCTCAAAGAGACCTTCTGGGTGTAAAATTGCAAAATATTGCAGAGGAAGTTAATCTGATTAAGGAAAACAGGCTTTATAGCTGTCTATGTTATCACATGGGAAATGTCTGTGTTTATTACATTCCCACTAATTTACCAAGAAAATAAGGATACTCTACAACTAAGAATATTTTTAAATCACTGGCTTCTTTTGGCCTTCACACTGGCACCATGACTATTATTACCTCTGCAGAGTCACACCACCCCTTGAATCCATGAAACGAACAGTTGGCAATGAAGTTTCTTACCTTTTATAAACATAGAAATCATCTATAGTTCAATAAATAATCTATTAAGAGTACTTGTTTATAATATCCACTGTTTTCCTTCCAAGTTCTGCCTTTCACTGACACGTGAAAACCTTAGAACAGCCAGCAGGAATGTTAATAATACCTGCTTTGGGTATAATCTGCTCTACTCTAAGTATAAACAGCTTGTGTTCAGTGGTGTATTTATCTCCAAAACACAAAAATGCAGAAAGGTTCTTCCACAACCACCACATGCTCTAGGGCCTCAGAGGAGCCAATTCAGCACCTCCCCTTTCCAACAAGGGAGGTGTGAACACCTGCTGTTGGGAGCAGTCTCTGGAAGAGCCTGGCCCTGAGCAACAGTCACACCAGGCTCTTCCAAGCCCTTGGAGCTGCAGCAGGAATGAGCCCTGAGAACCTCCTGAGCCCTGAAAACCAAACCCAGCAGCTGTTCCCTACTGCTGAACTCGCCCTACAGGCTCCTATCAACATGCACTCAGGATCACTGGCTCTAAGACAAATTAAAAATGGATAGGCACTTATCTCTGCTTAGGAAACATGCGCCCTCATCCAAATAATTCATTTGCCAATTGCAGGGCTGAATCAGCAGAACGAAGACTAAGGACAAAGCACAAAATGCATTTTCCTTAGCACGGTGAGGCACCAGTCCCCTCTTAATTGTAACATAACAGTGATCCTTACTTCATCTTGCTCCCCACCCCCTTCTTCGTTGTAGTTGAGGATGTTTTCCCTGATGTCCTCCAGATCCTCGGGATGAGCAGATCCGTGGTAAACGCCTCCATGCAGACCCTTGCGCGTCTTCCAGTGAGCCCAGAGGAAGGCGGCGCTGAGCAGAGCTGTGGGGACACAGGAGCAGAGCACAGGTGATGCAGGCACCAGTAACCCCAGTGCGCAGCAGGGCCAGCACGGCTGCACTCTGGGCTTCCCAGCAAATGCCTGGTTTGCACTGTCCAGTGTGGTGAACATCAAACACAGAAGAAGAAAAACCTTTAAAGAGCGTTTTCCAACACCCTTTAAAGCTCAACTCGAAGTTGGTTAAAGACTCAGTGGTGTCTCTGACCTGTCTCTGTCCTGTGTGGAGTTGAACTTTGTCACAGAAAATGCATTACACAGAGGGGGACAAAGAAGAAATAACATGTTGACAGTAACAGAAACAATTACACACAAATGAAACACAAGAAGACACAAGACAGAAGAGAAAATTACTTTTAGATGTTTTACTAGAAAACAAGAAAATCAGGCACATTTTGCCTTAGCATTCATTAATTTGAACATTTTTCTTAAATGCTGGAGTGCATTTACACAACTGACAAGCTTCAACATCAGATACTGAACACTCTGTAAATAGAAACTTGTGTATCACTGTGCTACCAACTCTGTAAAAATCAATAAAAGCTCAGAGTAAGACCTCAAAGCATTGAGTACCATAAATTAGCAGTGCAGTGAACTAAAGAACCTAGAGTCTCTTACAGAATATCTATATGGCAGCAATTCTGTAGAGCAGCATCTAAATGACCTTGGGACTGGAAGTGGGGTACACAGAGATCATGCCCTGCACTCCTCTAACATTGAGATCTATTATCAACCTCAGCTATCTGGGATTCCAAGAGCTCCAATACCATTTAGCTTCCCACGAATTTGCTGCTCATATTTGCATGGCAAACATAGTATCTAGCAGAGTTGGGGAAAACTATGGTATTTCCATACTCTTACTACAACTTCTGAACAAAACTGCCTTAATGCTAACAGACAGGAGAAAAATCCTATGTCTTTACTCAGGCAAACTTCCATGACATTTGAATAAACAAAAAAGACTCCAAGATGTGATCCTTCCTCACTAGTAACATCCTTCTGGTTTTCCCCTTTAGATCCAATACCTAAGCCTGAAAATGGCTGAGGAAGACAAAATCAGCTGTTTAGGAGCTGGGACACAACTGGCAAGATGCAAAGTCTGCTCCTGCCTGACCAGTGTTTTCCTATCAGACGAGAAGTTTCTCCTAGACTGAAAAATCTGTTTCATACTCAGCAGTATTTTAAACAATGCTTCTCTGGTAGCAGTTTTCACTATTGCTGTTTAATTGCATTTGCTTCCAATTATGCATCAGAACAGTTCCTCAGCAATGACGTGACAATGTGAAGAAAACAAAAGCGCAGAGACCTTCCATAGCTCACAAGTGTTGATTCACTTAGCGATGGATGCACAGAGGGATGAGAAATCAGTGATGGGAGCAGGGCAAAGGAACGAAGGCAGAGTTGGGTCTCCCTGGGGAGTTTTCGGCAGGAGATGAGGCGATGGCTGCTCAGGACAGGTGGACACGTGCCTCACCACAGGTAATACAAGACGTAGTTGCCGTAGCTACCTAGGAGTGCCAGGAAGCAGACGCAGATGGCGAAGAGGGAGGTGAAGCTGAGGCCCGTGTCCTTGTGGAAGATGGCCAGGGTGATCTCGCAGTGGCGCCCGCTGTAGCCGTCGGGGCAGTGGCACTGGAAGGTGCTGGGGGACAGGGACACGCAGGTGCCGTAGTTGCAGGGCCGCTCGGCGCACGCCGTGTACACGCACTGCCGGCCCGAGGCGTTCTCCAGGATCATGTGTCCTGCAGGGCAGCTGCACACACCAGGGCAGAATGGCACCGTTAGTCTGGGAGGAAACAGCCGTGATAGGCAGCACTGGGGATTTAAAACATGCTCTGGTGATGCTTTTTGCATGGTTTCCAAAGCAGCTACTGGGAGTCAGTTGTGTGAAATCATGACAGGTTGTAGCCTGCCCTGAGGCAGCCATAGCAGGAGCTCCACAACTTCAGACCCTTGTATCTGAAGCTTTCAGAATTCAGGTATTGCCACTGCCTCCTGCAAGGTTATCCTTGTGACAACCAGCTGGGTTGGCCTCTGCAGTTCTGGCTAGGCAGGACAAGCTGTGCTATGTTCTTTGAGTTTCCAGAGTTAGAGAATTCCCATTTGTGTGGACAGCGGCAGTCAGGAGAGTGTGCAAACATTAAGGTGTGTGTAAGTAAAGTGTTCATTTGCACACCACAACCAACAGGAATTAGTGTTGTCCTGACCCCAGCTACAAGCACAGGAATCTGAGCTCAATAGTGTGCTGTTCCTAAAGCAGCTGGAGGAGCCTGGGAGGGAACAGAGGCAACAGCCTGGGGCAGTGCAAGAAATCAGACATTACAAGAGAAAGAGCATTGACACTGCACAGCAAACAAGCTTCACAGCACAGCCAAGGAACTGTGCCACTCCAGCTCATACACCCTCCTGCTGTCCTGGTTCCAGGGTTTACAAGCATTCTGGATTTGCTGCAGCTCTTTAAATGTTTTCCATTAGACAGGCCGCTGAACTTGCTCCACAATCCCTGGAGCCAGGCTGATTTACATCAGCTGTGGTGATGTCTCTAAGGACACAGTAACCTGCTGGCTGTGCAGATGTCCGGCCTTGTGTGCCACTGTGGTTCCAGGGATTTGATGAGATTACCAATGCCAGCCTTCAAGCTGCACACTTCAACATCCACCCTTTCCCACCTCCTTCTGAAGGGTTTTGTGCTTCTATTTCCACCAATTACCTGCATTCATGCATCATCCACAAATCAACACAAATAAATTCCTGGTTGCAGGGGTTATTCCTACAGGCCTCTGAAGAACAGCCTTCTTTGATGCCTTGGGCACTCAGTATTGACACCAGCTCCTTCCCATGAGTGTCCAGAGGGATTCTGTAGTTGTTAAATCTGACATCCTTCATACATCCTACAGCAAGGCACAAAGAGACAGTTTTAAAAACAATTCAGCAAGAATCATTTGAAGCAGCTGTAAGATTTGGTAGTTTATGCTTAACAAAGGACAGAGGCTATCAAAGTTTAAATCCAGGGCTGAAGTCACTTAAATTCTCATACCATTGTAGTTAATTTTTGGACTGAATTTGCTAAAGTTTTAGATCAAGATTCACAGTGTTTTCCATGAGAATCAAGTGCTGCTGCAGGTCTGTGCTGGTTTTGGCTGGAACAGACTTAATTCTCTTTGCAGGGACTAGTGTGGGGCTGTGTTTGGATCTGTGCTGAGCACAGGCTCGATAACATGGAGCTGTTTCTGTCATTGCTGAGCAGGGCTCACACAGAGCCCAGGCCTTTCCTGCTTTTTGTGGGGCCATGCTGGGCAAGGGGCTGTGGCTGCCTGGGAGGCTTGGAAGGGACACAGCCAGGACAGGTGACCCCAAGGGACCCGAGGGATGCTCCAGACCATGTGGGATCATGCTCAGGATATGCAGGGAGGGGAAGAAGGAGGAAGGGGAGATGTTTGGAGAGGAGGAGTTTGTCATCTCAGGTACCCTTCCCATGGGATGTGGCCCTGCTCTCCTGCAGTGCTGAACACCTGCCTGCCTGGGAAGCAAGGAGTTCATGCCATGCTTTGTTGTGCTTGTGTGCATGGCTTTTGCTTTACTATTAAACTGGCTTTATCTGAACCCAGGGTTTTTCAGCTTTTACCCTCATGACTCCCTCCCTGATCCCTCTGGCAGGGAGTGAGAGGCTTTGAGGGGCTGGAAGCTGGAGGGGGTTGAACAGGGCCTCTATTCCTCTTAAGGTAGTCAGTGGAATATATACCACTCCACTGTGATTTCCATAGAAAAGTCCAAATATTGTGGAGAATCTGTTACATGTGGATAACCTGTTCTATTCTTCAATGTACCAGTAAAAATTATGGTTTACCTTTATAGTATGAAGAGCAAACCACAAATAATGGGGAGAGAGTCTTCAATCAGGGACAGAAAATTTGTACTGAAGATGTGTGACATTAACTTTGTATGCACAAGATGCCTCAGCATGAAAACATACACTTTGATTAATTAAGTACATTTTATGACTTTGAAGTCCTTAAAGTTTCAGCTACTTAGCAGCAACATTAATAATCCTAATTAAAATGATCTTCCTGCAACCATTTGACTTCTTTATTTACTTAAAAACAAACACTATTACTCCCATAAATAAAAAATTCAAAATATGCTCCCTAATTCATATAATAAACTTTATTTATTGGAACGCTTATATTAAAGCTATAAAAAACAATCTTTTTCTAAATAATTTGTGATACACTTAAGTTGTAAATTATTACTCTATTTAATTTCTCTCCAGGCACTTTTGTGAAGTACTTTTGTGTAGTGAAAAGATGACCAGCTTGCTTTGAATGGATTTACTAGGACCTGGTTAAAGAAGTGAAGAGCATGGGAGAGAAGTGACCTATAGACACCAGGCAGGTTTAACCAGCAGTGATGTGTGCTCCTTGGCAATAAAAGCTGATTTGCTTTACTTACACTGTGGGTTTAAGCAAAGGCCAAACTTCCAGCTGCACTCAGAGTAAAGAGCTGCCTTGGATATCCCAAACTTCCAGTTCTTTATATTTCTCCTTTGTGGAATTACTCGGTTTCCAGGCTGAAAACTGATTTGCTTTTAACACACAGTTTGACCTTATCCACTCAGTTGCTAAAAATTCAGATTTTTAGCTCTAATTCAATAAACCATTTCTAATTTTAGTTAATGCTTTGACTGAGTGCAAAATCCAGAAATACTGAGGTAATAAACCAGGGTTTGGTGGTGCTATGCAATGCACATATAAGATGGAAAAATTCCTTTTAGCATAGGAACAGATGTGTTTGGAGGGAAGGGGAGCTGGCAAATAGACTGGACAGAACCATGCACTGAACAAGCTCTCCCTATCCAAGGAGGGAGCCATGCACAGTCTATCTGGGAGAAGCTTCTGGATCTCCAGGTACCGACTCTCTGCAGCCAAGGCAAGAGGTGACCATCATTGTTCCAGGTCAAGTAGCCAAGTGTATTTGCACGCAATTCCGTGCTGCACCTTCTGGTCAGAACAGCTTATGCATCCCTGTTGCAAAGTGTCATGCAGGAAATCTGTGGACTTCGGGCTCTACATAAACAAGAAAGTTTCCTGCACTATGTTTTTATTCTTACAGGTCCATATTATGAACAGTGAGATAGAGAATTCCTACCTTGAAAACTCCTGTTTTGATTGAATGGGTAGGTGTTTCCAAGGACCAGGCTGCTGGGGTCAATGACAATCTCTTTGTATATTCCTGCTGCTTTAGTAATCTCTCTCTTCCCACCTCCTTCATAAAGGCGAAGAGTAAATTCATTTTCATTTCTCTCCAGTGTGATGTGATGCCATTCACCATTATCAATGTGGTAGGAGGGAAGGCTTACAGAATAGTTTCCATCACCCAGATTGTATGAGACCACTAAGAGTCCCTGAACAACCTTGTAGATAATTAACAAATAGCAAGAAAGAAAAGTCATTGCCTGGAATTTTGTATTGACCTGTAACTTCAATCTTAAAGCATTTTTTTTAAATTTAGGGTATGTTTACACTGCACAGGTTGGTATAATATAGAAATACTGCAGGTGCTACTGAATTAGGCAACCTAAATGTGGTAGCAGTATACTCACAGTAGTATCTAAGTCACCTTAGGAGCAATTTTACCCTGATCTCTTTTGCACAAATTTATGGGGTTCTTCTAAGAGTCTGGTGTATCACAGTTATAGTGACAGCTCAAACCAACATAGCTGAAGAGGTGACTTGTTCAGTGGGGTGTATAAAATGAGAAGGTTGTCATTCTGAGAGCCTGACATCATTAGAACTGCCACAGGCACCTTGCTTGGCAGAGTCTGAACTACACAGAACTGGCCACATGGTTCAAGAGGACACCAGGTACACCCCCTATTCATCCTATTCTGTATAGAACCCGTATCGATGTGGGCATCAAAGCCCAGTGGGATACCACAGCTGATGGGCAATATCTCAAGCAAAGGATCAGACGTATCTATCCATAAAACAAATCCCAGACTCTTGGTGCTCAGCATAAGGCTTTCGTCCTGTTTCCATCCATTAAGCTAGTGTTTCTCTGAGCTGTGTGTGGCTCTGGTGTCACTGTCACCGTGAGTGGGAGCCCTCACCTGCAGGGTGATGTGCTCGTCCCTGGCCCGGGACAGCAGGGTGGCGATGACGCCGTCGGGCTGCCGCGTGCGCACCAGGGCCTGCAGCAGCGTCCTGCGCGCAGACACACTGACAGGCAGCTGGTAGCGGATGTGGCCGCCTGCCTCAAACCTGTACTCCTTGGCCACTGCAAGGGAGAGAAACCTTTAAACCATCTCCTGAGGAGAGGGCAGCCTTGCTATTGTCCTTATTGTCATAATAAGAGTTGAAAGAAAAGGGAAACAATTGCGATGCGCAGCGTGGATCTGTGAGACAATTTGTCCTTTGGGACATGCTGCTGTATTTATTTCCACAGCTTCTCCAGTCACTCTCATGCTCCATTTTCCTCTGTAAAGAGGTGTTCTCCCACCCAGTTGGATCCTGTTAGTGCTCCTCCTTACAATGCTCACATGGGGCCACAGCGGGGAAACAGCACCTCTGACCAAGAGAAGAGACTGCAGACCAAGTACCACAATCAAATTTCACAACCTGCTATTTTGTAATTGTCTTTCTGCTGCAAACTTTGGCTCTATGAGAGCTAAAAATCCTACTACTCTCAAAGCATAGATCCTTAAGCCAGCAGAGTCTCTTCCTGACACCAAAGGAGCAGTGATTTCTAATTCCAGTTGTATGGTTCTAATTCTTCACAGAAAGTGGTACTGGCACACTCGTATTTTTTAGGTTATTAGATATTTCTGAGAGTGTAAACAGATGCAAAACAAGCAAGTGTAACAAAATAAAATACTTTTTTCACAATTTTTTTTGTCATGCAGCCATGTCATTATACAGTCATTGCACAAACACCCTCAGGTTTAAAGAAATGATCCTATACTGACAAAGCAATTTCTTGAAGGGAATTAGAAAAGAAATTGTTAACAATCACAGGCAACTACACTGCAACATGGCTTTACATAATGTAATGTAAAACCACCTCGACAATCATTACCTGCAAATATTTGAAGTTTCCTGTACTGTATAATTTAGCAGCCTACACTAATGAAACAGAAAAGCAGGGCTCACCTTTATCGCATCGATAGCCGTGGTAGCCTGGCAAACAGTGACATGCAAACGAGCCCCAGTCCCCAAGGCACCTCCCATGGGTACCACAGGAGGAAGATCCCATGGTCTCACAGCTCCCATCCGTCAGGGTGCAGCCAGGGAAGGTGTTCAGGGACTCTGCAGGAGACTGAAGGTCGTATACCTTCAAGAGACAATTCATGACACAAAAGTGGTATTTGAGAAACATATTTCATTTTTAAACAGAAATAGCTGCACCATTTCACTGTCTGCTCCTCATCTGCATTGCTTAAGTTACTAAGCTTTGTGACATTCCAGCTGATTTTATCAAGAGCATATTTTGCCTTTGAATAAAGTCAACTGACTACGAAAACAAAAAAAAAAACCCTAATACTTCCTAACAAAGCAGACAGCTGGCATAAATATGCCATTATACAATTGCCATTCAGAAGTTCCCTGAATGCACAAAGAAGCTTGGAAAACAGCTGCATGAAACAGAGGATAAACAAACACAGTTCCTGCCTCATTAATACATCTCATTCTACTGAGAAATAACTTTTCAAGGTACTTATTCTAATTATCACAGAAAAACCCAGAATTTTCTTGTATTTTACACTGATGCATGTGGGCATGAATACATTGATGGAAGCAGAAGTTTCATGTATAAATGAATCTCCCAAAAGCTGAATAAAGAAGTTTTCTTCTCTGCTAAAGCAAGCATTACTCTGCTCTTACCTGAGTATCCAAAATGAAATTGCGCAAGCAACCAGAAAAATGTTTGTGTAGCAATTGTGGGTAGGAGTATGGTATGGACTCTTTCACACCACCCAGCTGGAGAACATGGTTCACATTCAAATACCTTTAAAAATCATATCAATAATAAAAATAAATATGTATCTACCTTCAAACATAGAGAGATAAATAAATAAATACACTGCTTTTCCAAATAACAATAGCATTATAACATAAGAGTAGAATGCAACTACTTTATCTTCTCTCTCTGAAATAAAGCCCTTTAAAATAAAGGGCATTTTTTTAAACATGACAGTGAAACCTGCTGGAAGTTTAACTGCGGGACACTATTACATTTTGGGTATGTTTGCATTCAAGCCAGAAACAGCTGTGATATTCTAGACACCATATTCTCCTTCAAGTGCTCTGTGTGTACGCAGACATGCTATGCTGTAAGAATACTACAGGCTGTTCTGTGTATGACAAAACTCAGAAATTTAAAAGTTGGGTCCATGTGGTTTAAAATGCATGGTAAATATGTCCAAGCTCTGCACTGTCTCCCAGTCATCTCTCCAAGAGAAAGAACTCCATGCATTTTAGTCCTCATACTTTCTTCTTCCCAGAGTTATCAGGTCATTTCTTTTGTTTTCATTTGTCCTTATATTTTTCCCTTTCTTTGTGCTCCTTTCATGCAGGAGAGCTCCATGCTGCTGTGGACAAGACTTAATCCCAGTGCTCATCAGAATGCTTGCTTGGACTATCTATTCCACAGCTGAAGTATCTTTGTTAGTACAAAGGTTTCCCTAAAATATAACCCGAATATTCCTCACTGTAACTTTAGGCCCTGTACAGAAGAGATTGTCTAAATCCTCTTTGTACCATTCTTTTATACACACTGAGACTTATCTCTCTCCTTAGTTTTCCCTTCTTTCTGTTAACTGACCTCAATTCCTTCATTCTTGATTCTTACTCTCAAGGTGAGCTGATCAGTCATTGCTCTCCTCTGGACTGTACCCAGCTGCTCCTTGTCCACCCTGCACTGTGGGGCACCAACTGCACCCAGGACTCTGATGTCAACTGACCTAAATTCATGAGGTTTTAAGGAGCAGGCTCACAGTGACTTGACAAACAGAGAAAAATCCTGTGGATGGAGGATGGTGCACAGGGCCCACAAAAGCTCCAGTAACAGCCACAGAGATTTGGGTTGTCAATTAGTACTGCAACACTACTCAGTGGAAGACTTGTTCCTTAAATTTTTTTTAGTTCTTTGAGGTCCAGGCTTGGTCTAGAAGGCCTTAGAAAAGAAGAAATGCTTTTTATACTCCTCGCCATCAATAATTCAGCTTCAGTCTAACAGGTCAAATGTTCACAGGCCTTAGAATCAAGTGGCTGTCAGGGAACCACCAGGAATGTACCTTGCTCTCCGTGGAACAGAGCCCAGGACTTCACAGTCTGTGCGATCTTCGGTGGACAGCCAGCGGCCAACGCCTTCGATCTCGGAGAGCACGGCGGCGCTGCACCGATCCAGGGTGAAGCTGACAGCCTGCAAACACACACCCTGAGCTGGCCCTGCTGCACAGCCACACCTGCTGCACCCAGCCTCAGCCTCTGCTTCCTGCAGCTATCATCCAGAAAGGGTTGGGGTGTTCCCTGTTCTCTTCACTTGCGATAACCAGTAGAGCCAAAATGGACCCATTCAGCAGAAGTAGGAACTTCTCAACTTTATTTGTGCTTCTGAGAATTTTAACCACGTACACAAGACCTGTAACTGCATTTGCAAGTAAATAAATATCTGCTTTTTGTTCATAAGTAATGGATTCCAGTGGCCACATTCTACATGTGCTGCAGCAGAGCTCAGAAAAGGTAAAGATAATAGAATATGGATTACAACATCAGTGGATGTGGAATTCACAATGAGGTTGTCCCAAAATTTCTATTACTCATCAAACCTACACAAGCAGTCAGGACAATACCTATTGTCTGTTGTTTATTGAAAGGCTGTTCTTTCTACCCTCCTGTATCTGCACAGGGAAATATTTTTAGAAATATTAATACCCTGATGTGAAAAAAAAAAATCCAGTAGCTGACCTGACCATTGGTTCTGACTTCCAGTCGATGCCACTTCTTGTCTGCTACATTCAGGTGACTTGGAAACTGCAGCACCACAGAACCTGTGCCATGGCTCATCTTCAGCACAGGAACACCACTAGAGAGTTCTAATACAACATGAACAAGAAATTAAATTCAGCTACAAAATGTCACTTTTGGTATGTCAGCAGTTAGTGACTGTACTGATTGAATGGTTATTGCAAGTCACATACAGGATGGTCACTACAGAAATAACTAGAATTATAACCTATGTTTTCTATTAAGCAGAAGTACTCATTCAGTATATTATTTACTTATACACTTTAGATTATTCCACTTTTCTGTCAAAACACTGAAACTAATTCCTGAGAAGCAATCTGCAATTTTTTGATGCTCTAAAACAATTAATATATGCAGGTTTCTTCTTTCCCATCTTCTACTCAAATTTACAAGTAACTACAAAGCAAGGCAAAAAAAGAGGAAAATTATTAACTATTCAACCACATTACCTTTCAGTTAATCAGGAGAATATAAAATGCCAACCATACTGTTCATCTTGTGTGTTAATTCACAAAAAATAAGCAGCAGTAACCTTTTAAATATGTGTCAACATAAAGCATTGAATTCTACTTGTAGATGAATCTTCCCACAGTGGCAGGTGGGGCTGGATTCACCCATCACATCATTGCCAGTTTAAAAAAATCTACAAAATTGCCCAAGACCAAAGGGAGTTTAAATGGATTTCTTTTCTCACCAAACTAGATAAGAATGACATGCAACTAAGACTGCTCTACTCATGTAATACCTATCTTCAAAGCACCTAAATTCCTTTATAGCACTACAGTTTTTCTAGGCAGGTTTTTTTTAACATATATATATATATCAATCTGTTTTGCTTTCCCCTTCATTTCTACAACTCTGTGATGAGCCCAAAGCCAGAGGTGCAGGCTACAAAAATAGACATCAAAGGAAAAAGACATGTTAGGAAATAATTCAAAAATATTTTTACACCACAAAATAAATTACCTCATTAGGTGGAAAGACAGAATCCATAGTCTAATTGTTACACTGGTCACAAACAATCCATTCCCAAAAGACATTTAACATTTCCACACCCTTTTGCAGAAGTACCTATTGCAATGAAGTTTTCTGTGCTCCCAGGTTCTGGATTTGACAAAGGGCCACTATATAGTAAAAGTCCATCTGGAACCACAGTAATAAACTCTAGAGAGAGTGAGCTTTCAAAACAAGGTCTGATGGGACGAAACCATGCATAACCATTTCCATGGAAACTGTGCTTAGTCTGCTGGCAGTCTGGTCCATGAAAGGAAGCAGGACAAAGACATCTGAAAGACCATAAACAAAAGAAATAGTCAAAATTCCCCCATGTTCAGCTTTTTTTTGGTTTTACGTGCAGCAAATGCAGAACTTAAGTCACAGTTAAAAAATCAGCAAAACAAAGATTTTAGTGGGATCTTAGGTGTGTTTGGCAATTATTAAAATGCTCCAAGAGTACAAAGTATTTTTGTTCCCTATACTAACTCCCACAAAAAAAAAAAGTATTTTTGAGGCCAAGTGTTGGAGAACAAACTTTTTTTCCCAAATAACACAGAACATCAAACATCAATTTATTATAGAGTAAACTCTGGGAGGTTAATTCCTAGTGGGAATTCATTTCACTAAGGGAATACTGCTGCATGCCAGGTGATGCTATAATAAAGCAAGTTTACAATATAATGCTTTTTAGGCTCCTTATTACCCATTGTTTGAACTATAATTCACTCCTACATCCCTGCTGCTACCATTGATACTTTTATTATTACTCTACTAGAAAAGAGAAAAAAAGTTGGGCACACATGCCTTCATCCTGAATTAGGTGCTCTTAACAAATGACAAGTATTAATTCTGTGTTCCCCAGGGTTTTCTTTGTTACTCATGCACTTTTTGGGACCACAGCCCCAAAAAGGAAGCCCCTGTTGCCTTTAGGTTTACATACCAATGCACATGTGGGGCTTTTTTGTTTCTCTTCCAGTCAGAAGTACATTTATGGTTATTTCAGGCAGGTACACCATAAGCACCACTCAACACCTTAAAAGCAGAGGGCAGAAATGAAGTGCAGAGCAGGTTTGCTCACCTGTAGCCGTTGAGAGTGTCGACACAAAGGCCCCCGTTGAGGCAGGGGCTGTGGGGGTAGGAGGAGCAGGGCTGGTGCAGGCGCTCGCGGGCGGAGCAGGCGCACAGCCCGTGGCTGGAGGTGCTCAGGGACACGAAGGACACGCTCCCCGTGTCCATCACTGTGGGGATGTCACTCACACTCAGGTGGTTTGTACAGCCCTCGCTGCAGTTGGCACTCCTGCACTCGTCAACATCGATCTGGGAAATGTTCAGTCGCAGAGCTGACTGCATCTAAGAGAAAAGACAGCACTGCTGTTATCCTAATGAAGGCTTTTACCTCAATTCTGAAAAATAAATGACATCAGAGATTTAATGCAGTGTTTAGTTTCTTGAGCATTACTTAGTAACATTCTTGATTATATAGGCAAGAAAAATAATTTGAAAAATTTAGGAAACATTTCATTAAAAAATTACAGTAGCAGCATTTCCTAAAAACTTAATCACTGACATGACTGAGTGTGAACATGTTGAATCTGTACTGGTCTAATAATATTATTTCCAAGACCATTATTAGACATTATTAGACCATCTGTACTGGTCTAATAACATTATTTCCAAGGACCAAAGCTCTGAAATCAGTGACATTCCTCAAAGCTGCAGCATCTGCATCACACCTCCCTGTACTTCAACAGCAACAGGAGTGTTTCAGCTCAAGCCAGGATAAATCCTTCCTCAGCAGTAGCACCCAGATATTATTCCTTACATTCTCTTACACTAAAGGATACAGACACAGCAAAATGCAGAGCTGAGCTGCTTTCAATAATCTTGCCCACAGACAGTGACCTGACAAGACAACTCTGTAGCAACTTGGACTTAGTCTAATGATTTGTGCCACGTAAATTTACATTTCATGTCAAGCTGTCTGCAACAAAACACAGTTCAGCATACTGGATACTGTATTCTATGCTACAATTATCTTTGCTAGTTCACAGTTTTTATTGTTAATTGGGCTTGCACCTGAAAGCCCAAGTACCAAATAAAAGGAGCCTCAGTGTAACCACAGCTCTGGTAATGTAGGAATAGTGACACTGAGACCACAACTTCCATTCCAAAGGGAGAAAGGAAGCACTGGGAGGGAGGGAGGGAAGGGAGCTGCTCACAGTGTGAGGCCAGAACAGAGCTGCCATTAGTCCTGGCTTTTTGTCCTTCAGCCTACACCCCTAAATTGTCACAGTTTGTTCCTGCCACTTATTTGGGAATTTTGCACAGGTGTCTGTTATAAAGCTTCAGAGTTTGATCTGTATTTGGCGATTCAAATACACTGAAATCTGCATTTAGTACCCAAACCTGAGTTTGGCTGAGGCAAAAGACCTCACTACTCTCACAGTGGTACACAAATGAACAAGGTATATGAGTGCAAAACTAACTACACTGGAGCTTTAACGTGGAGGGTTTTTTCCCAAATGGCAAAACATATGACAAATATCTTAAAAATAAGTTTTGAAAAGATCAAAACAAATACATAAATACTAAAGTGCTCCAATTTTTTTCTCATTTGTGTAGTCATCTCAGTTCGCCACTGTAAGAACTTTGATCTTTATAATCCTTTGTCTCTATATTCTCAAATATCATAGCATGTATGGATGTCCTGCCCCCAAAGGCACAGAGTATACTTTGTAATGACATGATGCATCCTGTCAATGCAGGTCTGTGTCTGCTGCCCATGTTTATCACCATCACTGGAGAGCCTGTAATGCATATTTAGACATCCATGTAATAGTGTTATTGAAAAACTGTATAAAAACAAGCTTGGCTCCTTTAAAGTATTAGGATGGATTATTTTTCTGCTAAATAAAAATTGCTGTTGTAAAACTATATCCCCAGGAGGTAATGCAAACATATTATTTATGTAAAAATTCAATGAATAATTCCAGCGCTAATTACTTATTTTCTATATTTATAGTTATGCACATAGAAAAACTACTGGAGGAATTCTTCAGCTATGATTGGTTTTCTGTAAACTATTGGTGATTACTCACTAGAGCTATTCATTAAATATTGAAAGGTGGTATATAATTAACAAAAACATATTTTTTCATTAAAATACGTGAAGCAATCCCCTTGTTACCACTTTGATGAATTCAGGTGTCATGTATTATGGCAGAGAATATTTGAAATCTATATGATTTTCTATCTTATTGTAGCAGCAATTCAATAAATATGCAAAAGAAGCAGTCATTGCCCTTCATGAATACACTCTGTCTCTGGCATTCCCTATTTGGTCACTCTGAAGGATCTCATAATCCACAGAGCCATTCAAGATACCCCAAGAAGGAAGCAGGTAGTAAGTTAAGACAGCCCTGTTTGGTTCCCAGACTCAGGCAGACTCCACCATATTCACACAAATGGAAAGTGCTGTTTTCTCTTTGAAAAAATCATCCATATGATGTACCATATATTAAACCCAAATATGGCCAGGGCAAGTGAAAAGCAGTGTCATTTTGCCTTTGTGCAGGGCTACAGAAAAATCCAGCTGTGGCCAAGACAGACTGTGTCTGTAACTGAGTCAGAGAGCAGGACAGTTAGGGAACACCAAGAAGGGGAGGAAAACATCTTCCAGCCAAAAAATATTTCCTCTGACATAGTAAAAGAAGTTGGGGGACAGTGTCACTTTGTATTTGAAGCTGTCCTTTGGTGAGATAAATGCAACCACAGGATTGGTTGTCTCCATCTCATTTACCTGTTGCAACTGTTCCCTAAGCCACACATTCCTTCCAGCAGGACTTTTCCTCTGAAGTGTCACCTCTTTGTGCTGCAGAATTTCTGTTGGGGTGACATCAAGCCTCCGCTCTAAGTGTCTAAACACAAGCTGATGTGGGGATTTGGGGATGACACAATGAAACACTGACTGAAGAAAACACAGTATCTACCCATGGCAGCATTGCAGACCCATTTTTCTGCAGCTCTCCAGTGACTATTCACTGAACCAGAAGTTAGTACAACCACACCATACCAGTATGTATGGCACGAAAAAGAAGGGAGAAAGCTTGAATTAAACACTTGTTTTTGTCCTGAGTGAAGCAATAAAACCCTTATCTGTAGATGCAGTGTGGTTTTCCACTGAGGTTTGGGATGTACACCCTGCAAACTCAGTGTTTGGCCGAGTTCCACAGGTGAGAACCAACCTCAGCTTTGAACGCTGCCATCTCCGCATGCAGTTTCTCAGGTCGGTAATAGGCCAAGCCAGCACGGACTGCAAATCTCACATCTGTCTGTTCTCCATCCCTGCCCATCACACTGAAGACAATCACATCACTCAGCTTTGCAGGTAACAGCTTTGCAAGGAACTCCTTGAACTCGTCATGTTTGGTTTTGCCATGTTCATCTCTCCTTATGAACTCCTCTGCTGTGACACCTGGTCAGGGGATTCAAAAATAGAAAAACCTGAACACCTGGGAGCTCACAGGTTAATTTCTCAATTTCTTTCTTATTTAAAAATATGGAAACATGCCAGAAAGTAGCCTACAGTGATAAGCAAATGAAGTATTGATGTAATAATACCTACACCACATTCAGTTAGAGAAGCAGCTGATCTAAACTCTCACCAGCAAATAAAACCAACCTGAGAAACACACAGTGGCTGAGTTTTGTATGGCTTCATTTTCCAGGTCTCTGACATGGATTTGTACTGTAGATATAACATCAGGACAAACTCCATCAGAAACTCTAACTCTTAAGTTGTATATTCCCTGAGGAGTGTTATCCACCATCAGCAAAGACCCAGTCCTCTGATTTAATCTGAAAGATCTAGACAGAAACCTTCAATTAGGAAATCTTAACAAATCAAAGCTGAGGGTTCACTTTATTCATTAACACCATTCAGAAGGCCTTAAATGTTACTGTGAAGGTTATAGAGCCAAAACTTATGGGAATTAGCCAACAACCTCAGAAAGGCAGATCAGCCACCTTAACTGAGAAATGACAATCTGCAGATCTCATAAAGAGATGTTCCTGCCACTCAGCCTTTCCCAGATTTGAACAAAAGCAATGTGCAGTTCAACCAGGTGGTTCAGCACAGTCACCATGGGCAAGCCTCTGAGATCAGTAAAAGGGGTAAAAACAAACCTACACTGATCATTCCAGGTTATCACACCTCTATCTGGAACAGGGTAAGTCTGTATAAAATCTCTCACAGCATCTTCATTGGACACCTCAAAGGGCCAGTAATCAGCAATTATGGAAATATTCCATGACCATTATTATGGAGCAGTGACCTCTTAGCATGGAAACGGGCCCAGGGGCTGCTGATGGACAGAAAGTCTTTAATTCTGGGCTACATAAAGCTTTTAAACTTTTAGTCATAGCACAGACTAAAATTCACTTTCACATCCATTTTTCCCTTTCAGACAGCATACAGTTATGCCATAAACCATCTCACTTTATGATATGAACAATTAATATCTAAGTAGGAATTAAGGGTCCCATTCAACATTTCAATTAACAGAAAAAAACCTCCACTAATCTGAGTCATGGTTTTCACATGCAATTGTAAATTCAACCATCAAAGGAGAGCACCAAATTCCCTTCCACTTTTGATGAAATTACTCCATTCTTTGCTTTTAAATTTGTATTTGTATTCCATCAACCCTAACATCTGAAAGCAAGCATTAGGACTCTGCCTATTTTTAAATTGGAGCTTACAGAATGCACATTTTAAAGTAAATTAACTATGACATCTGATTAAAAATCAACATCATGGTGTGATCCTGCATTGTCTTGGAAAAAATATTTAATGCAATAATTTCTTAACACCTAGTAACCCAAGTAAAAAAGAAAAAGAGCATTCGAAAGGTACATCCCTTAATACACTCAATAACCCTGGCTTTATGCACATCCTGAACACAGAGAAATACATGGTGAGAAAATAATTACAGAAGCATAAATATTACTCATTTTGACAGAAATACAATCCTCACTTGAGCAGTTTTCCTTCAGAGAGAAATGTTTTATTGTCCCAGTCATCCTGATCTGGTGCAAACACTTCCCCAAGCACTGTTGTTGACCATTTTCCTGTTGAGATAAATTATAATAAATCTGCATTTAATTTTTGCTTTTCAGTGCACTTTATATTCTGTGACATTCATTACTGCATTTATTATTTTCAGACTCCTGCTCAATTTAGTGATGGTTATCATCCAAGATTCTTAAAACAATGCATAGCCTGTCATATGATTTCTGCCAGTTCTGGCAATGTGAGCACAGTGGAGATGCCACAGGAAAGAAGAAAAGCTGGAAATAGCACACAACAACAGCAGAATCATACATAAATACAACTCTCTAAAAAATTCTCAGACAAAAGAAAAATTAAAAATCACCACATCAGGAGGTAATTCCAAATGTTTCACTGCTAGTCTATTATTTTGAAGAGCACACAAAGTGGAACCCAGCAAAAGAGGGAGAGCATCTTATGGGGTACAGCTGGGAGAGAAGGACATGATTGGGAAAAGGGCAGGAAGACACAAAGCTGGGCCATGTCTTGGTGATTTTTCCAGGCCCTTGGACTCTGGCACAGAAGTAGAATATCCAATCAATTTTTCTAAAACAGCAAGAGGAACAAATCCAGGGTAGGAGACTTTTGAAATCCACAGTCCAGGTTCAGCAACATGGGAGATTTTTAAGGTTCAAATCTGGAGCCAAGCCAACCTGGATGCTTCATTCTCTCATTTCTACAGTATGATCTGGTGACATCTTTTTTGTAAGTTAGGCATACTAAACTCAGAAAATGTAACTGCAAAATACCTTCTGTAGGTGAACACTCATTAATGGAAAATAGGCTTTATGGGTTTATAAAAATACTGCTTTTTTGCAAGTTCAATATATACCTGTGTAAAACTCTGTTATTTAATGAATCTGATCTAATACCCAGAATCTGATCTAACATCCAGCTGGCACTTACCTTTGTAGCTGTACACATAGACCTCCTTGTGGCCAGACTCATGGCAGTTGTCGTTCTCATCACCAACTGTTATAGTCAGGGTGGTTGTGGAGCTCATAACTGGAATCCCACTATCTGTTATGACTATTGGCAGGTGAAACACCTTCTGCTTTTCTCTGTCAAAGGACCTCAATGCTGTTATAGTTGCTGTGTTATTTCTGTTGTCAGTAAGAGAAAAGTCCAAGGAATTTTGATATTCTGGTGGCAATGAAAAGGTAAAGGGTGGCCCGTTTTCCTCAGCATCCGGATCAAACGCATGAAGCAGCTTTGAGGTATGGTTCATATGCACTATCACAGGCTTCAATGTATTTTCCCAAACTACAGGCATGTATGGTGCTTCAAACCTTGGTCCATTGTCATTAATATCAAGCAAGTTAACTAAAACTGTAACGCTTCCAGTGCGGGCAGGCGTCCCCTGATCTGCAGCTTGTACAACCAAAGCGTATTTCTGAATGGCTTCACGATCCAGCGCACTTGCCACAACCACGTGACCAAACTGATCAACCACAAACTGTCTCAAAGGGTCTGAATCTGACTTGATAGAATAGATAATCTTCCCATTCAAATCAGAGTCCTTGTCTGTAGCCCTCACTGTGGTAACTGTAGTACCTACAGGCACATCTTCAAATACAGGGTTTGTCTGAATAAACTGAGAAAGGAAAGCTGGGCTGTGGTCATTTGAATCTTCAACTTCAATCAGGCACACTGCAATGCTAGAAAAATCCAGATCTTCCACAGTAATAGTAAGATTAAACTGTCTTTCACGGGCATTCTCAAAATCCAACTTTTTTTTCAGTCGAACAATGCCACATTGCCATTCTTTGTCATTCTCAATATAGAACTTCTCATCTGGGTCTCCCCCAATGATGCTGAACATTAAGTCTGCATTTTCCCCAACGTCTGCATCCGTAGCACACACCTGCAGGACTTCTGAGTCGATGGCACTGTTCTCAGGAATTGCTGCCTGCCACAGCTTCTTTGTGAATTTGGGAACGTTATCATTGACATCTGCAACCCAGACAGTGGCAGTGCCAGTTCCTGTTAGCCCTCCCCCATCCCTTGCTTCAACAGTAAGGAAGTAACTTTCAGTCCTCTCCCTGTCTAGCAGTCCCCCTGCCACATGGATGGTCCCAGTACTGGGATTGATATTAAACATGTCAGTACCAAACTCATTCTTCACGTTCTCTGTTATCCTGTACGTCAGGACAGCATTCACACCAACGTTTGGGTCATCACGATCCACTGCAGCCATTTCCATGACTAAGGTGTCTGCAGGAGAATTTTCAAAGACATTCCCATTGCAGTCATCAGGCATGCAGGTGAACATGGGTGCATTGTCGTTTATATCCCACACGTTGATGATCACATCAGCAAAGCCTGTAAGTCCTCCTCCACCTTCATCAGTGGCCAACACAATGAACCTCCACAGGGCTCTCTCTTCCCGGTCCAGCCTCTTGTGGGAGTAAATGCTGCCTGTTTTCTCATCTATTGTGAAAATGTCACCTGCACCATACCCATGCAAGGAATATCTCAAATCTCCTCCATCAACACCACTATCAGGATCACTGGCCATAACCTACAATAGTTTTGAAAAAAAACCAAATGTAGAAAGCATGAAATATGCAGTGACTGCATCACATCCTATATGCTGCTCCAGTCTAAAGAAGTTCAAGCAAAAGCATATGACATGGCAATAACATGTGCATGCCAGGGAATAGTAAATCCAGGGACAATTCAGGGCAGGCAAATATGCATTTTTAACAATGTTAAAAATTTAAGCACTAAAATAATATCATATTCTTCATATTCATGCAGGTAATTTAAATATTACATTCTGATAGCTACTTTAAATTGTCCATTATTTGCTTTTCAGGATTAACAAATGATCCATCCTGTTTATCCCACTTACTATCCCTGTATTTTTTTCCACAAAAGCCCATTTCTTCTCTTCAGTCACAAAAAAACTTAGTCAAAATAAACTTCATTAATATCTATGTGCTGACTTATTTTTAACATAATTGCACACAGTAATCTGTGCTCTTTCATTCAAGTATTATAATCTGTGGAACTGCAGACACTACCTGAAGTACGAAGACTGGCAATGAATCTAGTTCCTCAATTATACTTCCATAGTATTCATTGATGGAAAAAACTGGAGCCTCATCATTTTTATTCATGATGTTGATGATGATAACTGCATAATCCTCCCATTTCCCATCAGAGGCCAACAAGTGGATCTCATACATTTTTGTTTCTTCATAATCCAGTGGCTGGGCAATGAAAATGGCTCCTGTTTCTGGATCCACATCCAGCACCCCTCCTGTGTTTCCAGCTGTGATCTGGTACCGTAGCTTAGCATTTGTTCCTGTCAATTACCAACAGTGTCAGAAAACACACATTTCTTGAAGTAGACTGATGGTGAGGTAAAGTACAAATCACACAATAACTGATTAGTGGTATTATCTTTATTTTATCATCTCTGTAGTCTTTTAAAACATGCAGCTATGTCAGATTACTTAGCAGCATTTTCAATTCTGGCATGTCCAACTGTAGTTTGTCTCTACAAAATGCAATGAAGTAATAATTTTGTTTTAACTTTATTTAGAGGGCAGAAATGAAGTGCCATATATCCATCACATCAGGTCCCCTGTCCAACACTATGGAGCAGATTTACAGGCAGCCTAAGTCCCAAACTAAAAGTTCCTTGAGTAAGTAAATCCTTCTGAAGTACATCTTCACCACATTTTCCTCAGCCTCCTACAGACTGGGAGGAATCCAGTGCAGTCAAGATTTCCTTGCATTTCACAAACACACAGAGAACAGTCCTTGGGACTTGTGCAACAACAAAGAAAAAAGCAGTGTTTCCCCATATAGTGAAGCTGAATTAGCAGTGCTCCAGGGTCAAAAGATGGAAGCATTTACTGATCCCTCTCTCTTTTATAAGCACTGGTTATGTACTTTTACATGATTTGTGGCTGAATTTCTGGCTGATTTGTGGATAAAACAATGTAGCTAAAATTCATCATATGCACTAAGGAAGTCTAGATTCAAATAAAACAAACAAACAAAACACAAACTATACTGTCCATCATAGAGAAAGCAAATGAATCTCACTGAAATCAAGTCTGACTTATTCTAGTTAACCAAGACATTTTTACTGGCACTCATTTGCAAGAAAATGATCTGATCTATAAAAAATTTGTATCTGTGGGCACAGAAATCATCTCCTATCATCCTACATTAGTGCATGTCTCCTGAAATAAGAGATTGTGCCTCACAGCTCACAGTTATGAACTAATTCATGCCTGAGCAGTGCACACTTAAAGAAGTTTTAAAATCTGGGGACAGAAAGACATTTCCCTTTCTCACACCACCAACTATGCCTTGGAGTGCTGAGATTAATGAAACTGATTAATATTTTGGACAGAGCTGTGGGGGATTGCAGGGCTTTACCTTCATCCTCATCATTAGCACTGACTGTAAGGATGGTGGATCCCACATCCTGGTCCTCGTCCACGCTCGCCTCGTAGGCGCTCTGCGCGAAGACGGGCTGGTTGTCGTTCACGTCGCTGACGGACACGCGCACGTACGCCGTGTCTGCAGAGACAGGGAGCCACACACTCAGACCCCAGCTGGGCCACCTGTGTCAGCTGCAATCCCTTCACCTGTCTGCCTGCACGTTCGATGGGGACAAATATGCAGACAATACAGAAACAAACCCTGAGGGTTTTGGGCCGCCTATACACCAACATTACTCAAAAGCACTTGGGTATCAAATAAATGTCACATTCAATTTGTTTAAACACACACTACGTGAATAATTGAGTCATTGATATATGACAGTTGTACAGTGTTTAGTCATAATTTTTCATCCTGAAGCCACAAAATTTTAACTTCTTATTTAAGCAAGGTGATCAATTGAGAAAAGGAATTTCTATCTTGCGTATTCCTGCTTCATAATTACTTGTGACTGAATACCATACCTATGCAGTGCTTTGAGAAACACTTGCCCTACCCAAAGCTTTGCATCCTACAGATAACAGGCACATCTTTACCAGCTAGTCAGTACTCTCTAAACTCTAAATATGAAGGCCTATAGGTTTTATTTCAGAACAAAAACTTGCTGATCATCATGTAAAGTTTATCTTCCAGTTCTGACAAAACTGTTGCACAGCTAAACAGTAAAAAAGCCACCACAAAATCAGGACAACAGGCACTCTTCCAAAAGACATGAAAAAAAAAAGGAAATTACCATTTAACGTTGTATTTCAGAGTTTCTGTTTTCAGACACAATCCAAGGAATATCACACTTACCACAGCCGTCTGTCTCTTACCAGAGTTTGGCTTCCCATGCTTTCCAGGTCGAGCTGATTCAGAGCCATCCACTGACTTGACTTCCAGAAGGTAAGAGCCCTTCTCCTCTCTGTCAAACACTGAGGTGGTGTAAATGGAGCCTGTCTGGGGGTCCAAGCGAAAACAGGTGTAGTCTCTGCCACTGTCATGTAACAGGGAGTAAGTTATCTACAGGATTGAAAAGAAGTTGTTAATATATACTTTCCTGTTGTTGAATAGTTCACAACTAGAATAGTACTTAAAGAGAGGAAGAACTGTCCCATGTCCAGGTACTTGATCAGGCCAAGGAAGCTGGGTAAAACTGCAGCTTCAGCAATCTAGTCTAAAGCCAATTAACTTCCTTGACTGCTGATCTGTAAAGGAAAATAATTTGTCTAATCAGGTCCTGATTTCACTAGCATGTGTTTGTACAGTGCGTGTGCTGCAGCACTAAGGCTCAGCTAAAGACCCCAAGTGTTTCTACAACATCCACAGGTGAGCCCCATTTGAACCTGCTCAGGATCACAGACCATGTTCTACCCTCTATTATCTGCATGGTTTCGTGACTTGACTTCAGTTTGCACTCTTCTTCTAAAGATGTAGGTATTTTTGTATCTATTCCTTGCTGATTTGTTTAATGAGCAAGGAATACATCCTCTTTGGATGTTAACTTGCCATGTTTTGTAAGGATTCAGTTTGCAGTACTGCCAATGAGTTCCAACTCACAGAAGCTTTTAACACAGCTTTTCTTCCATCCATTTATCCAATGTCATTTTAGTCTATGTAGAACTTTCCACACAAAGGAATTCTACAGCAAGCATTTCAACTAAGCTACAGGCTGTGTAACTATTTCCTCTCTGTTTTCTGCCTCACACCTACTAGTTTTAGTTGCATTTTTCACCTGGCAACACAGAGAAGCATGAATTAACTACTTTATTTCATTCTACATTTCCTTATTAGTCATCCCTTTTCTAGGCTGAAGATTTCCAGACTATTCAGCCATTACTCCTGCAGAAGTCATTCCACAGCTTTCATCAGGGGAGATGAAGGTGCCCATTTTCTTACCTCACCATGCTGACCAAGGTCAAGGTCAGTGGCAGACACCTGAGTGACAAATGTCCCTACATCAGCTCCCTCTGTTACTGAGGCTTCATAAATGGACGAAGTGAAGAATGGGACATTGTCATTGACATCTAGAACATCAAAGAGAGCACACAGAGAGAAGACTATACAACTTTAAAGGGAAACAGTGCAGGATTATACTCTGCCATCACTGAGCAGCTCACACACCTGTGACATTAACATGGACCGTGGTGAATGCTGCCAGAGGAACTGCAGCCACGTTCTGTGCTCGCACCCGCAGCTGAAAGCTCTTTGTTGTTTCATAATCCAGGGGCTCAGCTACCAGGATTGAAGCAGAGCCATCATGTCTGTTTGGAGTCAGGTAGAAACGCACTGGCATGTTGGTCTCTGGGACAAGCCCCTCTTCCAGGTTGTAAGTGACACGGGGATCTCCAAGGGGAGAAGTTGCTTTGATTGTCTGCACAGTTCAAAAAGTGTGTGTAATCAACCCTTCTGCAAGTACAGCAACATTTCTTAAAGCTTTTTTGTTTTCATCCTCCCAGATATTCAGCTACAAAGCACAAAACTCTCATAAAAGCTCACTATTTAAGCAAATAAACAATGTTCAGCTACTCTGAAGTCTGAGAGCTACAGACAGACAAACAACCTTACCAAAATTGAGGCATCCCGTGTCGTATTCTCTGGAATAACAACTTGATAGCTGTCTCTTTCCCACTGTGGAGGCTGGTTTTTTGCACTTGTTACAGTGACAGCAAGTTCAACTTTACTGCTCCTGTTGCCTCCATCTGTGGCAGTAATCTCTCGAATTATAGATGACTTCTAAACAGTAAAAAAGGTTTCATTACAGAAGGTTTGGAGCAGGCACCCAAAATAAATTAATGCAAACAATTAAAGGTACACTTAAAAATAACCTTCACAGAAGAAAAAGATCTGAAGATGAACTCAAAATATTAACTAGGTGTAAATTTGATGAAAAATTCTATTTACTTAAGATGTTTGGAAGATTTTGCTATATGTCTCAATAAACCTAAGCAAATGTCACACAAAATTTAAAACCAAACAGAACCAAAAAACCCACTTTGTGGAGGCCCTGAGTTCTTAAGCTTACCTATTAATAGTTCTTGTTATTAGGTCAGTAGGGTTCTTAGATTCATTAAAGACAATACATTAAAAGGATACATCTCCACCAAAATTTTGTGTGTCAGTTCTTTGGAAGTTCAATTTCAGTACTAAAAGTATCTATTTAAACACTGACATCTACAACAATAGTTCAGTTTTAAAACCTGAAAATATTGAACTGCTCGTGTAGGTATTTAGAAATAGCTGAAACTGATCAGTTGTAGATAATTACATGAATTATGCTTTCACCTTCCTGAGGGACAGCTATGCTTAATGCACCACAACTGACATATGGCAATTTGGGAATCTATATCAGGACCAAAATTTCACATTTATTCCCATTCAAGTTTGTGTCTTGACTCATTGCCTGTAAATACAATGAAGCCCTACACCTGGGTTCTTGCTCCTCTGCTTCTGACCTCAGCCCTCCAGCCCTTGGAATCAGCATGCCAGAGCCAGGGAAATGGGAAGAGCAGGTCTCAGAGGCAGTGCTGTGGCTGCTGCTTCCCAGCTGAAAGCAGGGCTTGCTCATATGCAATTCACAGTCCATGAACCCAGCAGCTAAAAGCCTTAGGCTCATGTTTAACTTAAATAAATGTATTAATCCTTTAACCTGAGGGGTAACCCAAACTCATGACCTCAGTTCTTCCTATGATATATTGAAATAGTCAGCTTAAAAAGGAAAGAAAGCACAATACCTGAGATATGGGTTGGTTCACAAACACCCAGCCTGTGGTAGGATTAATCTGCAAATAATTTGGCTCATCACTTGCTATGGAATATGTAATGGCAGCATTTGAGCTGTAGTCATCATCACGGGCTGCAACACGCAGGAAGCTGGTCCCAACTCTTGTGTCCTCTCTGAGGAAATCTAATGGAAGGAAAGGATATTTCAAATTGATCATTAATTTGCTAAACTACCATGGATATTCTAGTAAGTCACAAAGAAATAACTGCCATACATTATTACTCTAGTATAATTTTCTCTTCCTTGTAACAATAGCCACATATACTGAGTATTTTAAAGGGCTGCTATCACTCCGGAGCTGCAGATCATATCTGAACTTCATATTACCCTATTCATAACCTGGAATTCTTATTTCTTATAAGATACTTCTTTTAATTGTATTTTAACCCAGAGAATAATTGCTCTGTATGAATGGCATGGCTATTGTTTCAAGGAACTTTCCCATAAGGCAGGCCTAAGAGCCAAGGCTGTACATGTTACATAACACATATTACAGTGAGTAACAGCTCTGCAATAAATAAGCAAAGTGCATCTTTGGATGCATCAAATTTGTCACATGTTCCACTGCCAGGATAGGCAAAAACCCAAAAATCTGAGACATGGGGTACGCTCACACTCAGGGCACTGAAACTCTATCCAATGACTCTCAATTACATTCATAGTGGGTGTTTTCAAATCTGGGGTCATTGTCATTTTGGTCCAGGATGACAATATTGATCTGACATATTCCAATGAGTGGCTCCGCTGCCTGATCTGTTGCTGTCACAGTGATGGGATATTCCCTCTGCTTTTCTCGATCAAATACCTGAACAGTTGTCAGAACTCCTGAAAACAAATTAAATATCAAAGAGTTAAAATTCTGTGCATCTGGCAATATTCTTCAAGCAGATGTTTATTTTTCTGTCAATACACTGGGATATATTGCAGTAGGTTAAGTACACCTATAACATCAGCTTCAGATTCAAGGATCCAACCCTGAGATTTAACAATTGCAACAGCTGACATTGTACTGCTCAGACAGACTCAAACTTTAGTTACACTTACATCTACACACAAGAGGAATCTGAATTAGAATGGAAGTGTAATTTAAGTTTAGAAAATGGAGATAAGTACAAGCTAAGAGAATGAGTTTCTCAAAAAAATATTTATTTTGAAGAGCAGTAAGTACAGGGTAAAGGAATGTTTCATATCTTTTATCCTCCAGAAATTCAGCCTGAACTTAGTTTTGGCCTTCTAAGATTTAGTTCCTTTGCTGTTTGTAAGACTGCTGTCATTTGGATAAACCACTTATATGCCATTAGTAATGTTGCTAGATAATGTACACTTAAAATAGGTTTGTTTGGGTTTTTAAATCCAGTTACAAAAGCACATAAGTAACTTCACAAAGCAGAGCTTCCATGTTTCAAGGAAAACATCAGTTTTACTTCAGTACTGGACATGTATAAAACTTAGTTTCATGGAAGACTTGCTTATGCAGTTAATACAGTTTATATTTGGTCTGCAGTCAAAACACTAAATGAAAAAGCATGAAGTCTGATTTTATCTAAGCCTTTTCTCCAACAGTGTCACAAGGTGCTTTCTCTATGCCATTATCAGCACTGACATTTGCTTTACCTGTGTCAGGGTGAATGCTAAATGCTGGTAGGACACCATCTCTGTGCATCAAGCCATATTTCACTATTCCATTGGCCCCTTCATCAGCATCAGTGGCTTCAACCTGCAGAACAACAGTCCCTGAAGGCTGATTTTCCAGGACAGAAGCGTGCTCCCGATAATACTGGCACTAAGAGAGGGGAGGAAAAGAATGAAAGAACAATTTAAAACAGAGAAAATTCAAGGACTTCCCTTGCCATTGCATTTAAAGGTATACTAGCAGAAGGAAAAAAGAATTATTTAGCTACATTTGCATTGCCATGCCCAGCTGTTAAAGCTTTATCTTACCATGATTAATTTAAATTTCCCTTGCTATTTTGTGGTTATACAAACAACACAGAACATGAGACCACTGAGCATCTCCAGCTAATGCAAATATTTGGAGAAAAAGTTAAAGTTGCTTCCAAATGCAAATATTTTTCTATATTCGCAAAGTTCTAATAAAAAAGAGGGCATACACTTGCCCAAACCACAGAATTGTTTTGATCAAAAAGGGATTTCTACACAAAGTAATTTTGCCAAGGAGAGGCTACTGAGAATTTCTAAGGCTGACATGAATAGTTGCTGACTTTTCAAAATATGCAGCATTGCTCATCAACATCTGAGCCATGAGTACCAGACCTGAAATTTTTAGACAACAGATATTTAATATGAATTAACATTCTGAAACCAAATTCAAGCATTGATTTTTTACAGTACTTCCCTATTTTAGCTAAAACACTCATTCTTCTGTCTTTCATTAGTTGCAGACACACAATCATCAAAGGAAACCTGTGTAATTTAGAGAGGTGTTCTGGAGTGTTGCGGAACAAGCCCACTGCACAGACAGCTATCCCTGTGGATTCCTGCTCACATGGGATCTCCAGAAGTGTTTCACTTGACCTCACCCTCTGAAATGCCAGGGATGAGGTGAGCCTCAGGGAACAGACAGGAGCTCACAGGAGCAGAACAAACCTTGAAAGACTTAGGGAGGGATGGAAAAGAAGGAGAAGACAGGACCCAGAGGAAAGCAGAGCACCTCCTGGCCAGCTCATCTGCTGCACACCTGCAGTGCCAACAGTGCTAAAACATTTTTACAGAGTCCAGTACAAATGCCAGAGGCTCATATATTTACCTTCTGAAAGACAGGTTTGTTGTTGTTGACATCATCAATTTTCACAACAACCTGGGCAGTACTTGTGAGAGGATGGGGCCCTCCAGAGGCATTATCATCAGCAGCTGTGACATTCAGAACATATTCTGTCCCCTGCAGCTCAGGAAATGGGCTTGCACGAAGTCTAACCAGCCCTGTAAAAACAACAGTTTGTGGGGTTTTGATGCATTAACCCATTCCCATTATTCTTCTCACTAGTAAGCATGACAACAAAGCATTCTGGCTTTCTTATTTGCCAATAAAGCATAAGGCTGTGCTGTTTAATTTGACTACAATGTTTTTACTGCAGTCCCACATTAAAACAGAATAAATACATCCTAACAGGTTTGTCTGCAGGTTTGACTATAGAGCAAACTGAGCCAACACCCACAACTCAGCTGACCCGCAGATAATGGCTTTCATCAATCTGCAGCTGCCATGGACAGCTCAGCTGAGACTCCTTCAAGTTTACCTTCCTGCAGCTCAGTCAGAGCAGCACTGAGCTACAGAGGCACAGGCTGAGAAACCTCTGTTCTGCCTCTTAGAATTCCCCACAGGACACAGCCTGCTGGGTGGGACGCAGAGGCACTGGCAGAAAGAGGTGCTACAAATGCAGAAGGGACCACAGGTTCCTGAGATCCTGCAGAGAGGGGCTGATATTCTTTTGCTCCACCATCCACCACATCTGTTATTCATCAGGAGTAATCACAATTGCCATCACAACAGAGTACTTTCACACCATCAATGTCACTAAATTTGCTTGAATATGTATTGTTTTAGCTGCAGCACTTATCTTTGACACTTCTACACTATACCTCCACATTTCTACAAGAGGGTACAGACTATTCCCCTGACATCATTCCTGAAAAGAAACTGATGTAAGCCACTGTATAAACTTTTACTGGTTTATTCAGCAATAAAAGCCTAAAAGTGTTTTGGAAAAAATTATAATGTTCCTAAAGTTTCAAATACTATATAATTAATTGGCAAAAAAGTATAAATGTACCTATACATGATTTTCTATATTAAAGCTATAGGGGTAATCCCAAGAGATACTATCAATCAAACATTGAGATGCTTTGACCAAAAACATCTGTTTCTCACAAAAAAGATCTTTAGAAGTGTCATGTATATTAACGCTGTAGCTTTTAGACACTTTCAATACCCTTGTTCCTCTTCAGGTGCCAAAGCATCTGTAGAAATTTAACTCTTGAAACCTGCAACTCTATTTTTGAGTCAGAAAGGAAGTAAAGGAGCTCATAGTAAACTCAGGGCCATGATTCAATGTTTGCAAGTTACCTGCAGACTGTATTTTTGGGAACATTTCAGAATCTAACATTAATATTGCAGAACCATGATTGCATTGAAATTAAAATTTCATGTTAAGTGAACTCTATGAAATAAAGTGAAGGAATAACTAAGGGCAGCTTGCTCCTTCCAATGTATTCAATGCTTCTGCTTTGGAAAATCTAAGTTCAGATTTTGATTGCAGTTCAAAATACAAAGTAGTTTAACTGAAGTTAATGAAGTTACATCAATCCTTCAATGGGATTTCAATTTGTTTGCCTGTTTCAATCTCAAAACATCCTCTTCTGTTTTTTCAAGCAATCAACAGCAAATAAATCCTATTAATTTAAGGGGATATGCCAACCTACTCAGATGTTGGTGTTTGTACACTTATTTACTTTTCCTAATGAGGACACTAATGTGGCGGGAACCTTTTTTCTTCTCATGTTTTGAAAATATGTGACTATTGAAAAGAAATTAAAAAGATGGGAAAATGGCATTTCAGAACAAATGCCTTAAACTGCAAAGTATCTTCCACACATCTTTTTTTCTCATGCATGCAGTATTCTTGGCTAAACAACACTGGTCATGTGAATGATTAATCTTAAATGAAAAATATAACTTGGTTAGTTCAGATTTTATATACTTTTACCTTCACTGAAATAAAACAACGGTGGTCTCACATTCCACCTACAAACACTTCATTTTGTGTCAGCACAACATAGATAAGTTCAGCCAAGAAATGTTAGCTCTCACCAGCATGATCAGGACATTGACACAACCATTGGGTGGGAAAAGCCTCATTTAAAATCCCAGATGTCCAGTTTCTTATATTAAATTCTATTCAGATACTTGTCTGACATTTTGGAATGCCACCCTCTTATCAATAATAACATTCTCTATTAATTTACTGTCTCCTAAGCTACCTGTTATCTATAATAATGCCCTCTGTTAAGTTACTGACTGAAAGCAAACACTGAACAGGTAAGGGAGAACAATTATACACAGATTTGAGGAAAGTATACAAGTTTTATCATTATAAGAGAGTGCATGCATTCTTTCCCTGAACTTTTTAAAATTAAGCTTCAAAGATAGCATATGCTATTCAGTTTATTCAGATAATAAGACCAAATTCAAGGTGCATCACAACAAAACCAACATTATGACCACAGCAGCAAGGAGCAAATATAGAATTACCTTTCTTAGGGTCAATAACAAAGTTCCCTCTCTCATTTCCAGACAGAATATCATATGTCACACCATCTCCATCAGGATCAACAGCATTTACTGTGGCAATCAGTGTGTTTGGGCCTGCATCTTCAGAAACAAAGCTCCTGTAGCTGTTAAAAAACCCAGAGAAGAGCATATTCATGAATTTAACCAGGATACAATAGATACAGAACTAAGCTTTACAACACCTACTGTTTGTTCAAAGGGCCCTGCAGGAATTTGTAATTTTCTAATACCATTATACTGATATGATGCTTTTTTGTTAAGCAGTGAAATGATAGCATTGATGATCTATCCAGCCATCCACATCCTTCTGTTGTTACCCCCATATATCCCTCCAAACTTTCAACAGCCTTGAATATGAGCTGTGCAACAAGACTTGTGCTGAATGCAGAATTCACTTGGGTTTTTTAATTTAAAAAAATGAGCTTCCTGATGCACAGACTCCAAGCTAACATTTGCTAAGTTAAAGCAATTCCCATCACAGCACTTTCTGACACAAGCCCTCAAAAGACTTTCAGTGCAGCCCTTGCCCCAGCAGGACTAAGATGAGAGTGAGATGTGGAGGATATGTGCATAATGTCAGTTTTACAAAAATCTCTGCTCAAGTCCAGACACATCACTGACATTGTAAGCTCTTAAGAGGCATTATCAGCCTAAGCTTAATGCTCTCTGGAGTAGAAAAGCCGCCTGCTTTAGCAAAGTCCCAAATATTTATTATTTTATCTGACTGCATTGAGCGTGTGGCAGACTAAAGCACCCACCAGGCCTGTCCACAGGAGATATCCCAAAGCTCAGCTGTAAGAGAGAACTGCAGCTGGCTGTATCCACCAGAACACAGATGCACCACCACTGGGTTACAGTGCTTAGGGACACACTGGCCAGATGCTGACAATAGCAAAAAATTGAAAGGAAAAGAAAATGGATGCACAGTAAACCTTTTCCTTTGCTTTTTTATAGAGATATGTGTGCTTTCTATGAAACCTCCATAGAAACAGCTTCTTTTCTTCCCCCAGTTTAATATGTAATGAAGTAAGAGAGGTAAATAATTCTGGTTTAGCTCAGTCACAAACCTCAAGACACTGTCTTAACTGTGCATCTCAAAAGCAAATGAATAGTAATACTGATAATTTTTTACATGAAATACAGGGAGAGCAGAGTTCAGAAGAGATCTCTTAAAAAAGAGAAAGTAAAAACTGACAACATGAAAGAGAGTGGTAGCCTTAAGCATTTCCTAACTGAGATAAAGAATAACTGTGATGAAAGAGAGCTCATGGCAAGGAATCATGAGTTTATACTGGGCTGTAAATCTGTTTGAACAAAGGGGTAGAAGGACAACATCATCACCTAGATTTGTATTAGTCTGCCACAGAGCACAACTGCAAACAGCCTCTCAACAGGCCCCAATTTACGTATGTTCACAATTATGCCATTTAATGGAAAATTTCAACCAAGTTCTGTCTGAAATTTACCTCTGGGTTCAGGATTTTTTTCGTAACAGGAAAGATAAAGCAAAAATCAAAGGCTAGTTAACCAAAACTTTGAGATAATTTGTATTCCAAGAGATAAATTCAATTCCAATGCCTATCTACACATAAACACAACAGTAGTTTCCTGCTATTGCACAGAGAACAGAAAAGCTTCTTGTGAAGGTTTGGTAATTTAAAATAATATTATTTTAATCATATACTTCAGTAAACTCTAAGTACAAGAGCTGGCAGAGAGGTTTTTTAAACTATGTTTTCTGTTTCCAATTTGTTAGTGATGTTTACAGCATCTTAAGCAGTATCACTTGCTTCTCATTAAAATATTAGGAACAGATGCAAATAAATATTCAATAACTCTGAATAGTAAAAGAAATTAAATGAAAAATAGGAAGAGTGAAAAACATAACCTGATTTAGTATTTGAAAATATAGAGAAATATTGATAAATTACAAAAGATCAAACTTTCCAAGCCATATCTCTTCAGCAATGTTTAGAAAAGAAAGAATGGCTCAAGATTTTGGAGCCAGAGGTTATCTGCACATATAACAAGGACTGTCAGAAAGCTTTGATGTTTTGTTCAGCTAAACCCCAAGCTTAATATCACTGAAATCTTTGCTTTGGTTTTGTTCTGGGCAACTTCTGCTTTTAAGAGTAGAAGGTGGTGCAGAAGCTGACTGGAAATTCCATTACTAAGCCTATAACATCGCTGCAAGTTTGTTTATAGCACTTCTGGCATTGCTTCAGATGCTGCTGAGTCCCAGCTATGGAAGAAAAGTGCTTACATGTATTTAGAAGAAAAAATATATACATACAATTTGTAGGGGATGGAAAGTGAAATTAAGTGAACTCCACTTAATGGCATTTATCTTGTGGGTTTTGTAATTCAGTTTCCATTTAGGATTGTGTCATCTAAGCATTTTTCTTTGACAGCTATAAACCAAGGGTGCAGACTGCTGACTCTAAGTTTTAACTGCCTAATTAAAAGGCAAAATTCCCCCATGTCTCTAGATGAGGGATGATGGCAACAACTCTGCTGCCTGTTTTTTCTGCCTGATTTCCTTTGGTGGTGGAAGGGTGCTCCTGAACTGTATAATCTGAAATTATTGCACTGTATCTTTTGGTACACAGTGGCAAAAATAAAAGTGCATAAAAGAGATATAATAAATAATGATAAATAAAAATGTAGTAAGATATATTGCTTATATACTACCTTTTTTTTTTTAATGAGAGTTTCAGAGTCAAAATATCACCCCACATTTGTCAGACCAGCACTCAGCTTTGATTGAACCAAAGCCAATTGCCATTCTGTGATCAGCCATTCAACCAAAACACAAAAAGCAACAGTAAAAGATAACAGAGTCTGAAGAATATGTATTTACATAGTCTGAGAAAACTCAGGTGCCTCATCATTCACATTGGAGACATGGATCCTAACAGTTGCTGTGCCAGTCCTGGGCTCTTCCCCCTGATCCACTGCCATAATGATGAACTCATAGAGATGGTTAGGGCGCTCATAGTCCAACCGTGTGGCTGGAAAAATAGTGCCATGAGAAGTGATGCTGAAGTCTTGGCTCAGAGTGTAATACAGCAGCTGGGCATTCTCCTTGGAATCACAGTCAGTGGCTGTCACTGGTAGAGGAGAAGAGAGAGACATTGTGTAGATCAAAGTTAGTGAATTGGAACGGTAAGTGCATTTACTGCTACTGTAGCAGGATTTGCGTTGGCATGTGGTGCTTGAAATCAGTCAGAGAACTCTGCTGTCCCTTGTGCTTTTTAGTGAACTAACCCTTACTCAAAAATAAGTAATTTAAAAAAACAAAAGTTAAGTGTCTGGGAGAATTTAGATGCTTGACCTTGACTTTGTTAGAGTCCTGTGCTATCAAGAATATATTGTCACCTAGAGAAGTATATTCTCATGTCCACCTGACCTACACTGCTAACTCAAAATCACTCAGATCACACACTGGGAAATTAAAGATGGGATATTTACATATATTAGTTAACTGATGCCCATTATGTTTGTCAGATTCTATTCATAACCTACAAAAATCTATGCTAAAAGCACAATTACCAGACCAGTAACTAACAAACTACCATTAGTACAGGATAAATCACTAAGCAGAGCAATAGGAGGTTATAAAGCCTATTTACCAGGAAAAGGCAATTTTCAAGCAGTTTAATTTCCTTTCCCCCCCTCAAGATTTAGAGAAAGTTTATGTAAGAGTTAAAGACTAATAAAAGGTCCTTGTACATTTGCTTAATAGACACAGATTTGTTTTCTTGCTACACTTTACAGAGCACCACCACTTGAAGCTCAAGTTCTTGGTCTCCCTGGGAAGAAACAAAGTCTTCTTGTCAAGCATCCAAACAAAACCTCACACAGAACAGTTAAAGTGTTATTGTGTTAGTGTTAACAAGAGGCTGTTAATGCAAGAGAGTAGAAATCCTACAGCCAGCTCACACAGGACTCTCAGAGACAGGCAGAGAAGGTGAGCTGAGGTGTCCATAACTTCTGACCCAGGATCACTCTCTTCCTTCAAGAAGTGTAGCAAGACTTCTACTATGAGCCTGCTGCTGTAATACCATCCACAACAAAGTTCTGTTACTTCAAAATTCCACAAAAAAAATCTGTTTCCTTTGCATTTCTGTCCCCCAAAATTCCTTGGGCTGTGCCATCAGTAAATAACTCTGAATGAATCAACAAGGCGTTATTTGCCTCCAGAGAACTGCAACTACCCACGCCAGGAGAAGTAATTTTGCTTTCTGAACTGAATTCTAAGTGGTGCAAGGGAGAAAAATACAGTGAACATAATAAATGGCTTCAGGAGCACTAACCTTGGAGAAGTGCAGTTGTCATAGGAACTGTTTCAGGAACACCGACTTTGCTGTAAATCGACTGATGAAATTCAGGGGCACAATCGTTCACATCTGTGATTACAACCAAAACCTTAATGGAGAAGAGGAGAATGTTAAAAAGCAAAGGGAATCAAGGGAACAACCTCACTGCTCTGGAAATACCACATGAAGAAATTTCCCAAAAACATCCTTGAAGTCTTCAGCAGCTATAGGGTAAGACATTTTTTCTTAGATTGCTCTTTTTCTGCTGAGTGCCACTGAAATATTACATTCCAAGATACTAGCAATTGCCAAGTCCCTGACCCTGCAGCAATGTTTTCCACTCACCCTTCATCTCCATTGATTATTCCTTATTACTAGTTTAAAGGAAAATGCACCATCTGCTTGCCAAGCACCCTTTTTCCATTATCTTATCTTGCAACACTTCTGTGATTTGTAACACTAAAAACTCTACTGCCAAGCATATTACATTTTAGCAGTATAAATCTCTAAGACCAAGTTCTGAATTTAATTACAGCAGCACAAATCAGATATAAGTGGAACTGATCTTCAGGGAAGTGATCACAGCCCCAAGCCTGACAGGGCTCAAGGAGTGCTTGGACAGTGCTCTGAGGCACAGGGTGGGATTGCTGGGGTGTCTGTGCAGGGCCAGAAGTTGAACTCAATCCTTGTGGGTCCCTTCCAACTCTGGATATTCTATGGTTCTGGACAACCAAGTAAGAGATACAATTTTGCCCCAAACATCTTTACAAATGCTTTCTTATTCCTGTGTCAAATATGAGTCCACGGTTTACACTCCCAACAGTAAGGAGTGTGTAAAGGAGCCTTTCTGGTGCCTCATGCTGCACCTCATGCTGTTAGTAGAGGCATTCTGCATCACAGAGCACCAGGCAGAGCTGTATTCCATGAGTCTTGAAGAGCAGCTATGCATGAACTAGAGCTGCTCTCCCAACTACTGAGGTTGTATCAGTCTAAAGCAGGTACCTCTAGGCTAAACATACTTGTAAAATCATCTCATAATCCTCTTTTGAGTCACTTTTACTATTTCTTCATCTTGTAGTATACAAGGGTCAACTGAAGCTATCAGGCTCTGGTGTGCTACAGCCAGTGTTGTTACACTGGCACACTGCTTCCTGTCTCTCTGTGTCCTCACACTTGATCCTAATAACTCTGTCTCCAGCTCCCTATCTTCTTTCCTGCAGCAGGAGCAAACTCCTATGGTATGCTTTTCCTAATTCAGTGAATCTCTGAATTCAAATAACTGTAATAACTATATTAAGAAATATTTTTGCTGTCAAACAGCTTTCCAAAATACCACAAACCGTCAGCTTTTAATATCAGTGAATTTTTATTGCTTTCTTCTTTTATGAGTTCACTTTGTGTTCTTGATACAAAACAAGTAATTCTTTGTCCTGCCTTTGCTTTAGAGTGGAATAATTTCAAATGTACCTCATACTTCATGAAAGTAGAGTAAGACAAAACCTCATGTCTGGCTTGGCCACACCCATATCCATGTGTTATCAGGTAAGGCTTGGGATCTATGATGGGATGGCATACTGATCCCTCAGAAACAGCTTTTAGAGCATCTGCAAGAGTGAAATCCAAGAGCACCTAAACCACTCCTCAACATCTCCCACAGACAGAAAGACTTTTGAAATGGACAGCAGAACGGCCAGCATGGGGAAATGGGAGCTTCTGGTGAATCTGTCCAGATTCAAAAGGATGAAGAAAAATGGAAATGCAGCCAGGCTGCTGGAGGGGAACACCTACCTCAGCAGCAGTGCTGAACTGCTCCTCGCTCTCCTCTGCCCTGACCAAAAGGAGGAACTGGTGGGGGTCTCCTTCAAAATCCACACTCCGAGTCAGACTGAGCTCTCCTGTTGCCCGATCAATGCTGAACAGACTCCCAGGATTAGTGAGCAAACTGTAGCTCAGGGATTTCTTTTGATATGATACAGCAGTGACTGTAAGGAAGCTGCATTAAAAGAAATAAAAAGAGAGGACTCAAGGACATAACACGACATATGAAAAATATGACAAAAGCAATCCAGAAATGACGGTGCAAGCCTGCAGGTCTGCTCAGAGGTATCCTCAATGAAGTCAATGACAGCTGTATCTAAACACCAAATCCAAGCGTTTTGCTACACAGTGCTTCTATCACCTTGGGGTTAAACAGATAAAGATTCTTGGAAGCAGAACACAGTAAGGATTAAAAATGCAGGAACAGAGGATTTAAATTTTGCTGCAACTGAATTTGCCTACTTCAACTTCCTTCTGTAGTAGTGATAGTTTTCAGGCAGGAAACTAAAAGATAAAGCAAGATGAAAAAGATTTGTTTTAATAACAGCACAGTGAGTTTGCTGCAGTCATACCATCCTAAAGTTCCAATAGTTAACAGCAAAAGTATAAAAGCCAGGCCCTAACAGCAGTGTGTATTACAGCTTACACTGGACATATATTTTCAGCTCATCTGACACTATCTTTTTTCCACTGAAGTGCAATGTGTTTAAAGCCTTCAAGTGGAAACACAATAAGAAGTAAAAGAAGAAATTTAAAACTAAATATTTTTAAAGGATTTAAACCAGAAAACTAATTCCTCAAGTTCTCTTGCTTTAACATGCAAGTTTCTTGGGGGGAAAAAAAATCCATCTCCCAGGAGAACACACCAACATGATCCTGTGGTAATTACAGTCAAAAAAACACAAACTCATTTTGTGCAAAGTCCTTCTTCCCCCCTTGCTCTGCCATGCTGCTGTGCCTCACTCACTTCCCTCTGGTGCACTACTGAACCAATGGACAACACTGCTGTGGGTCATTATCTCACTTCAGGTTTCTCCTGTATTTTTCTGTGCTGAAGTCTCACAGGCAGTTTCAGCCAGTGCACAACTGCATTCCTGCCCACAGGAATTATTTTGCTCTCCTTCCAGCTCCCTGCCCTGGCTGCATGTTCAAGCCTTTTCTCCTCTGCTGCCAGTACTGAAAATCTCAAGGCCATGCTGGGAGCACATTTAACAACCCAACTGAAAACTTTTTTTGCCTTTTTTATCTTTGTACCTCCTCAGCTCATGCTGCCTGTGCAGCTGTAGCTCATTGGTGTGACAGGCAGACCAAAGGAAGGGAAAGGTTTGGTAATGCTCCTCTGCTCAGCAGCAGCCTTAAAACAGGCTCTAATTAGAGAATCCTAAACCCAGAAATTCAGTGCACGACAGCAACTCTGTTCTGGTTTTGCAAACCAAAACCACTACACCTTGGCATACTTGGGTAATTGGGTCAATTTAAAAAAAAAGAACTTTAGGATTCCAAATGGATTTTCATGGCTATTTCCGGCCAACACATTACAGAAACAACTTCCACACTTTCATTGTGTATATTCAAACCTTTTTAGATGTCATAACCACACAAAATACTTCATTCCTTTTGGATATTACCAAGTAATTTGATCAACTGACTAATCTACTATTATCTAAGGTGTGCAAACCTATTTCTAATAGTGATTAAAAAGTTATGAATAATTTTATTTCTAATTCTAAACATTATTGAACCCAAGACAGCAGGAACCTGTTGGACATTAAAGTATTTTGCAGTAATTCCATTTCTTTTATGCCTCTGCAATTTAATTTTATTACAGTTTAAAAAAAAACTTATTATCTACTAAGATTTTATTTTAAAATCTTAACAGTCCTTAGTTATTTGGACACTGTAAAACTGAATGTTCCAGACTGAACATTAGCACCACAGATAATATAATATTAATAACATTTGAACTGCCACAGAAGGAACACATTGACTGGACAAAAGTATTCTCAATTCAAGTGCAAGAGAAAATATCTGTTGTAAGAAAAAAACAGTTTGGAAAAGAAGGGACTGAGTATTCAGATGGACTTATGTTACTAACATTTTCTGTGATACCTCATTTGACATGGAGATACAAAGGATGGAGAAATTAAATGGAAAGTTCTGTAGCGCCTTCATTTTAGCTCACCACGTCATTGTGATGAAGACAGGAAAAAGAAGCTTTATTTTTCCAATTTTCTCTTGGTGGTGAAGGCACTTCTCCAAATTTGACACATAAAATTAATGTATTCTTTCATACAGGATATCTTTCTTCATGATGTAACAGGACTTTTTTTGAAAGTTAAGAAACAATCGATACCTAATCCTTTCCATATCATTTCAAAAAGTAAGAAAGCACAACTATTCAATATCACCTCTCCCTGTAAAAGGGTGACTAAAACAATACATCAAACTGTGTTGGGATCACTTCTATTAAGAGATATAAATTGCTTCTCACAGTATTTATTTATGATTCACAAACAATACCAAGGCTCTGGGGAGATCAGAGAGAAGTCAAAAGCAGGACCACAACCTGGGTGCACTGCTGTGAGCTGTTACTTACGGTTCTCCTGGCGGGGTGCTCTCAGGAACATACACAAAGTATGAGATGTTGGTGAACTGTGGTGGTCGAAATCCAGCCATTACAGAAACAGAGGCTGGGGACCCTCTGCTTCCAAGTTTATCCGCTGCTAGCACAGTCAGCAAATACTCCTTGTCCCTCACCAATGGCAAACCTGTTGTTTTAATCCAGCCACTGTCCTTCTCAACTTCAAATCTGTCTTCACCACCTGAAAGGAACATGTCCACAAATTGTCTTCAGTGAGAGTATTTTTATTTGATTAAAATTAGGAGGAGAATACAGCATTAATTCCCAAGCTGGCTTTGGCTCAGGATCAGCATGCACACTAAGGTTCAAAAGTTTGTTTAGGACTTACAAATCAGTCATTATATTTATCATTCATTATTGCATTTCAAAATTCCATTTCATTCTCTGGACACTTATCACTCTTCTTTATCACTGAATTATAAAATAGTTTGGATTGGAAGGGACCTTAAAGCCCACCTCATTCTACCCCCTGCCACAGGCAGGGATACCAGCTTGCTCCCAGGACACTTCCAGGGATCCAGGAGCAGCCTTCCTCCCTGTGAGACTGGGGATGCAGCTTCTGTGGCTGGGTATCCCATTTCACAGGGAGGAATTTCTTCCCAATATCCCACCTAAACCTGCTCTCTGTCAATTTAAGCCATTCTCCCTTGTCCTGTCACTCCAGGCTCTTCTGAATAGTCTCTCTCCATCTTTCTTTTATCCTCCAGAACTTTGCTGTTACTTCACCCCAAGTATCCCTTACTAAGAAAATACTCCACTGGAAAGGTATTGTTGCTCCTCATCTGCTCAGACACTTTTGAACTATTACTAAAGTTTCTTAAAAGGAGACACACAAAATATTATCACTGAGTTTGTACAAGCTTTGCACTGCACAGAACTTTAAAAATTTGTTACAAATGAGCCAGAAGCATGACTCCCACAAGGGATAGGAACATTAACCCTCCTCTCCACCCAACAAACTACTCCTCCACAGACTGTCTCATCAATACAGTCCCCAATGCCACCCTTTGCCAAAGCCTTGGGATTACTGACTGCATCATACCCAGGGATATATATGGGCAAGAACTCAACTTTGCAAAGAAATCTGTCCATACATCAATAAAACTTTATTTTTCATGCACACAGAGCTGAAAGTTTATGAACCTTTTCCAGGAGGAAGGGAAAATAAAGCTGAGGCTAAAAAAGTCACAATAATACTCAGGGAATGGGAGGGTTAAAATTTACCTTCCAAGAGAAAATATTCTACAGTTCCATGGATCCCTTCATCTGCATCCACAGCCAGCAGCTTGTACACTTCAGTGCCTCCTGCAGCCTCAGGGGAAACCACAGCCAGGAAGGGGAAGGGCTCCATGGCCCACTCAGGGACATTGTCATTCACATCTGTCACAGTGAGTGACATGTGCACCAGGTACCAGTCCTTCCCTAAAGGGCACAGCAAAAGGAAGAAATCATTAGACAGCTACTTCATGGCACTGAGAGTAACAGGAACCTATCAGGACCTGAGTGTGCACTTCCTGCAGTTCTGCTGGCACATGGTCCAGAACAACCTGGAGGCTGAAGTTCTTCTGGGATGAACAGCATCCAGGAACAATGTGGGGAAGAAATAACCAGCACGAGCACTGCTGAACTGCAGGACTGGGGCCACCCATATTACATTCTTCTGAGATCTCTTCTTAGGAAAAATCACCCATTCTTAATTTTCAAACTTTAAATACCTTTTTTTTTAAAAAAGTGCTTTCTTTTTCTGAAGAAGGGGGAAAAAAGGCATCAAATGGGTTTTTTTATGCAAAGCTACAGCAACTCTGAATTTTGAAAGTTAAATACTTGTTGCCAAAAAATTCTAATCTACCCTAACCAGGGATTTGCCCTTCTATAAAATTTTAATATAGTTTTCACTCCTATTTTAGTTTAAATATTATTAAATACATATAATCAAAATCCAGAAGAACAAACCACCACAAAATAGAACTTCAAAATTTTTCAAAAAACAACAGAATCAACAGCCTAAGATCCTTAAAAATGGAGGGAAAATATTTATTATACTTTTACTATATTAAATCAACCCCTGAAATAGCAGAACTCCTAACAAGCAATAAGTATCAGCCAGGTATTGCTGAAAAGGTGGCAGAAAGGACACTTGAGACACTGATGGAGCAAAGGGGTTTTTTTTAAACTGATAATTATCAGTAATATCAGGGAGCACAGCGTGAATAAAACTTGGGCCTGTGGGCCAGTCTGGCTTCCAGCAGACTGGCAATGACCTTGTAAACAGCTGTGGCCAGAAGCCAAGCTGAGGTTCCTGCAGGCCTTATTTAATGCCTCTGGCTCCAGAAGGGTGAGCCCTGTGTGCCTCCAAAGGCAGCACAACTGCACTGGCACTGCACTGTGCTCCAGCCTGGAATGTGGCCCAGGCCAAAACTACACTTCCAGCAGGACTTAGCCACAAGCTTAATAATGGATGTGAAGAATTTTTAAAGTTGATGGTGTTAATACTTGATTTCAGTGTTGATTTATTATTTATATATACATGAAAACATACAGACAAGCATTTATTTTCAAAACAGCTCTATGGGAATTGAAACAACATGCTAAAAGGAACATCTAAAACTACCAGTTTTAATTTAAATCTAATTAATAATACAAAGACCTTAGTATTTAAGTACATATTGAAGTAGAAAGGGCTGCCAAAATATCTTGTAGACAATGCTAAGCCTGTTCTCCCAGGACATTCACTTAGGCTGAACTGCTGTACTCATCCTCCCTCTCTACTGCAGCGTGACATCCCTCTACAAAAAACATCCACATTGCAACTAAAATCTGTCCCTTTGTGTGAGGTGTGCATGTACAGACGTTCTCCCTGCACTCCCACAGAAGCACCACCTCCTGCAGCTTCAGCTTTCCATGCTCAGGAGTTCCTGTCTGCTGGCATGTGGCAAGTTTAGCACAGCACATCAGGGTCTGCCATCTGTGAACAACCAGCTCACGGGCTGTTGTAAAGAAAACTCCTCAGTGTTGTGACTGGCAAAGTCAGATAGAAGTTTCTTAGTTTAGATTCCTGAGACCTAATCCATCATGACCTTTGAGTACATCTATTTTTACCCAGAAAATTCGCTTAACAGAAAAAATCAGCAGTCACCCAGGATAATCACTGAGGCTGTCTTGAGTTCACCTTGTAAAATTGTATGAATTCATCTGGATTTTAAACCTGTGAGTACATGGCCATTTTTTTGTTACTCTAAAGAGCAACAAAAAGTGTATTGACAGTATCTTGTTAAAGCCAAATTAATTTCTTTGTAATTATACCCTGTACCCAGAAGCTAATGTTCTAGGGAGTATAATAACAGTTTTACAGTAACACATATAAAAAAACTGGTGCCTAGAGCAAAACCCAATATCTAATTTATCAAACAGCAAATTACAGAAGTGATCAGTTTCCTGAAAAAGAAGCTGTATTGGGTTTGTCCATTAAACATGCCTTGCACCACTGTAGAATATAGATACATGCAACGTGTTCTGACATTTTCATGGCAAAATTCCCAGTTTCCATGTACATCCAAGTCTTACAAAGCCTTCCTGACTGTGAGACCCCCTGTTAGGTATCACTGCACCTCTGCAGACAAAAGTGTTGGGAGGCCCAGTGTAAGGATGCTCAGTTCAGCTTCTGTACACAGGTGTTCTTTAAACAGTGCCTGTGAAGCCAAAGTTTCCAAAGACAGACTCAAACTGCCTCAGCACAAACCCCAGCTGACACTGAGGTGAGAGCACAGTTGCCTGCTCTGCTGTTGCACTTCCCTCAGAGTCACCCAGGTATAATTCCCTTCAGCATTCAGACAGACTCTCAGAGCAGCTGCTTTGCTTTCTCCTGGGTGTAGCACAAAAAGAGCCACAAGAAGCTGAAAAACCTTTAAAAACCCCAAGTACATCAAAAGCAGCAGCATGTATATTACTTCTCACTACTATACTAAATAGTACCAGATGTGTTTTAAATAGATGTGTTCTCATGTCAGAATGTGTGTCCAAAAAGTCCCAGGTCAGCCAGTCCAAGACACCTGAAGAAAATGCAGAGGAGGGAACGTGCTGGACATTGATCCAAGGTTAAAATACAGCACAGCAGCACACAGGGTGAGTTCTAAATGAGAAGTGCCAAATGCAATCAGTGACTGCTTGAACACTCCTAAGATTTTATTTAAAAGTTGTCCAAACAGAGCAGCTGCAAAAGGGAGAAGTTAATGTCAAAGTTGCCTGTCTCTTCTCAAAAGAACAGCTCTGGTGGAAGCTGCCCCAAGTTTGTAAATACCCACTATTAGCCTTGTTTGCCTGGGCATACTGTGGGCCTAAAGTAGCAGCACTAAATTAGAAGCTGGGTTAAGAACCTTTGAAAATCTGCCCCCATAATAGCAAGACCTACTGAGGATTTGAATGCTAACTTGGTAACACTGCGAGGAGGAGAAAGGTTACTGATGTTTGTCTCTCTGATGTCTGGAAATCATTCTCCTAATCAGCCCCTGAACTCACTCTGGTTCAAGTCCTGCTAGAGTTCCTAACATGCATGTATTATGTATTCCTCTGTCCAAAAGTAAGTCCCAATTTAAGAATAATTCATTTTTATTGAAGAAGCAGTGATAAATCTTGTTACAAATCCCACTTTCATCACTTAACCAATGCCAATACTTAGAACATACTTGTAACTGAGAAACTGTTGTAAGAAAACTGTGCAAAAGTGCATAAGCACCAAGCTTAATCCTCACATGCTCTAGCAAATTTTATTGCTCAAAAACTCAAAGGACTTTGGCACACTCCTCCAGCTACTTGTATTTTAGCATTTAGGAGACCTTAGTGTTGTTCTGACATCTTGGCAAGACCAAAGCTTTCAGCAATATGTTGGTTACTTCTGAAACACATGAATAACCTAAAGAATTTTGTTGGGACAGTCAGGACAGTCAGCAGGAATTGCAGTGCAGGCAATGGAAGAGACAGCATTTAAGTGCCTCTCTTGACCAGCATCCATTTCCACTGCATATGACTCCACAGATTTTATTGGTATATTATTTTCCTCCATCAACTCCAGACAATCTGATTCATAAGAAAAAACGCTGAATAAATCATCATGATTTCCCAGACAAAGGCAGTCTGGAGGAAAATGACTGCAAAAAAGTTTTCCCTTGACTGCATACCATATATCAAAGGAAAAACTACAGCAGAAACACCAACCAGGACTGGACCTCTCTGCAGAGACCTACAAATGTGACCTGACAACTTGTGGAAACAACATCAGGGTGTCCAGTGAAGCATGATGGGGCAAGGACTTGCCAGAGGACAACCAATGTGATGAAGAGACTGACAGCAACAATAATGTCTGTGTAATATGTGGATGTCTAGCAGGACAATGCATTAAGGATTTCAAAGTACATGTTCATGAGCATGAGTTTTTTTAAGCATAAGTCCACGTTCTAATTAGCACAGCAAGCATTTCCAGGTTTTTGCTTGACTGTAATTACCATGACACACACAAAAGGCAGTCTCTTGTGTTTTGTAACTGACACAGCTGCTTGCCTGCAGAGCAGACCTTAAATCAGATTTTCAACTCATTTTGAATAAGGTACATATAATTAATTTTCTCTTTTAGTTATGAAATTTTTTTGTGCTTTAAGAGAGTGGATGGATAGAAATGTTAGAAATATACACCTCCCTAGAGTTCAGGTGTCTCAATGCCCCTGTCCATCAAAACATGCCCCATATGTACATTACAGATATATTAATTAAATATGTACATCAGTATACAAAAGTAACAGTACATGATCATGAATCTGCATTCATATATTATAGTTAATAGTAGTTTATTAGTACTATATGTGCAGTAATATTGCTACATTATAGAAGAAAATAATATGTTACAATTCCACTCAAATCTTAGCAGAAACAGCCTAAAACTGATAATCCTCTGTGGATTTGGGTTAAGTCCTACAAACACAGAGAGAGGTTCTACTGAAATTATCTGTTCCCAATACAAGGCACTGACAAGCAGCAGAGATATCTGCCACTACATCCAGCAGTGCAAGTCAACCGCTACTGAGATCCTGATTCAGGTACCTGACCCAGGCTTCATTTTCCCCCAAAAAATTTTCAAACTCTTGTGTAACACAATAGCAGTTCCAACTGTCCCAGTATATTAAATGCTAGATGTTTGACTTTCAAGCCAGGCACACCATAGATATCTTACACAATGTCATCCATTCAAAAGAAATCCTACTCAAAGAATGGTTCTGCTAATTAGATTGTTGGCACACACATGGATTTTGCATCTGACACATTTTCTTCCCTAGCTTCAGACAACAGAAAAATTTAAATTGCTTTCTCACAGATACTGAGCAAGAGGAGATAAAACACAAAATAGCCCTTGCTGATCATGAACATGACAGTAACATAACACTGGAATATCTTGTGTCAAAAATGAGTATTTTTAAAAGTCATAGAGAAAATAATACTTCCTATTCAAAAAGGGTAAAATCATCTTTTTATTTAATCAGAAAGTATATTTCCTCTTATTTTTCTTCAGCATGGAAAATAACAAAAACAGGTTCTATGAGCAGATTGCTTTTCCCACATATTTGCAAACACCACTTATTTGCCCTTTGCAGTATCAAATCTAAGCCCCCTCCACAGCTCTCTTTTCAATTTATACAGGAAACTAAAACTAAAATTATAAACTCTAGTCCAGAGGTTTTTCCTACTTTAGCTGCTTAATTCCCTATTAGAGTCAATTTGTGTATCATCAAAAATCCCTCTTAGGGCAGCTCATCCTGAAGTCTGCTTTTTTCCTCTCTGATATTCCCTCCAGTTGGAATTACTTCCTTTTAACTTAATATTACTGACAAAAGCTGTAGCATTGAAATTCATTCCCTATCACCAAAATCAATCTTCATAATCCACTGTTGAAACTTCATCATAGGTATCTATCTGTAATTGCTTATTTTTCATGCCTATCTGTGGTTGAAAACTGATAAACAGAAGGATTTTTTATACTGCCTTGCTCTGAATTCCATATTAGGTAAGGTAATACACTAGCTGGCCACCTTTCTGCTCACATGAAATAAATCATCAGTCATCCTTTTCATCCCTTGGGAAAAAAAGAAAAACAAACAAAACATTAAATAACTTGCTGGGATGTTTAATCATAGTAAAAATGGAAATAAATCGTGATGAGTCAGTAAAAAAAAAGGGAAAGTCTCTAAAACATTTAAACTGCAATAACAACAACAACAACAACCCAACAAAACAGGAAAAAGCCTAAATACTCCTACACTATGAAGACTGAGTTACACTTCCCACATCAAATTTAAGATATACGGAGGAACTTAGGAAGGGAAAGCCCTCTCAAAATCATGAACTTCTTGGGATAGTTCAAGTTAAAGACTTGTCAAGATGGAAGAACATACTGAAAATTACAAAAAGCAATCAGGTATCTTGATGGGGTAATGGTTCTCTTCTGCTTTAGGTTCTATACAGCTTGACTGAGTCCAGGCTTATTTGAAAAATCTCTTCTGTGATTTTCACCATTAATTTTCTGGGAAGGGATTTTAACATAAAGTAACGTGAACCAGTTGCTGCAACCTGCTATTGCAGCTGGTTATAAAGGCTCATTGGATTACAGAGAGATGTTGCAAACTGATACATCCCATCAATTCAGACAGCAACTAGAAAAAATATTCTCCCACCTACCAATAAAGTTACACCAAAGGTGGTAGGAAGAAGGCAAAGGATTTAATGCTTAATCATTCAGTTAACAGCAACTTCTGAAGGCTCTTCTGGTTAAACCAAGCCTTGAAAATCATGCCTGCTGAAGCTGACTGCAGTTTCAAATACTGTAGGTCAGAGCTGCCTCTAAACCCATCTCTTTTCACCATGTCATTTTAAAAGATGCTGTCAATCTGTGAAATCCAATGCATTCTCAGACTTCTGATTGCATTAGGATTATATGACTGTCTTTTCTCTCAAAAATCCAATGGATAATTCTATAAGACAAAACTTGGAAATAAAATCCTTATATTCATGCAAAATGTAGGCTTCTCTGCATCAGTGTAATTGATAAAACTGACAATGCCAGACATTCTGATTTTTAAAAATCTGACAATAGAGAATGTGTAGTTGACTGAACATGTCTCTGCAATTGTGGACAAACATTATACATTCCTTGAATGTTCTGAGGGAAGAGGTATTATATTATCATGATTAAACCACAATGGGTGAGAAGCTAGGCTGCTCCTGGCATTTTCAGGTCATTACAATTTATTTTTAAGAGGAGATTATGAGAGTGTTAAAAGTCTTGCAAGCCTTGAGGTTACTACTGCTATTACATACTGCCCTAAATCCATCAGCAAATTAAGGATTCAAGCTGGTATTTTTCTTTATGGCTTGTGGGGTTTTTTAGGTTGCTTCCACTTTTTACCTTAAATACACAAATGTTTTTTGAAAACTTGGGGTGTTTATTTGAGTTACTCCAAGTTAAATGTTTGGAGTTGTCTGAGAGGATATCGAAGTTTTGAAGACCCTCTGCAAATACTATACTGTGCTATTTTAAATCCTCACTCTAAAATATGTCTTCGTGTAAAATACCTACTGAGTATAGAGTTTGGGAAGACACATCTTCAGAAAAAAATCTTAATGCCCTAAGCCTCTAGCTGCAATCAGGAGAAATATATTTTCCCATTTTCATACCATAACATGAGATAAAAGCTACTGGTTATTGTACCCAGTCCTACTGTATATCCTTCAAAAAATAGGACAATTATGCACAAACATTTCTCTACTGTCATTTCTGAAAATTCCTGAGGTATATGATGGGCTACTTTTAAGTACAGTAGTTTGCTCATTCATAAAACATAAACCTTCTAAAGAGATAACTTTGATGGGCTCAAGCTGGGGACAGCCCATGTTCTCTCCTAATATGTCTCATCTTTTTTGCAGACAGAATAATGACAGCCTGGCATGTCTCTGCTCCTTACCATCATACAACTTTTAAAATAGAAGTTAAAGCAAACCAGAAAACAAAAGTAAAGAAAGCATCACAGGAGCTCAATGATCATGGCAGAAAGGATATTTGCATAAATAACCAATTAAAAGTCATTAAGGTGATGAGCATGTTATCAGGGACTTCCAGTGTGGCATCAGTCTTCTGAGGGTGGCAGGGAAACCAAGCATGCCTAGATGTGAAATAATGACTGCAAATTAATAATCACAACAGACATCCTTAAATAACAAAACATGTGTCTTAATGAATTACTATGGATTGCCAAAAAGCATTATCAGAAAGAGAGTACTTGGCTAAAGCAGGAGCAGCTACTGTGCCACTGTAAGATGGGAAGTTCTCATGAAATTTTCCTTAGAGTTTCTTGGGGAAAAAACAGTCTTTTATGGGCAAGGAGGAAAAAAAAATTAAAAAGGAAAAAAAAAAAAAGGTAAAAATGCCACCACAATCAGTAGCTTCACCAACAGGGCCTGCTGTGCATCCTTGGATCAGTGTAGAATCCCAGAATGATTTGGGTTGGAAAGGACCTTAGAGCTCATCTCATTCCAACCTCCTGCCATGGGCAGGGACACCTCCCAGTAAACCAAGCTGCTCCAGGCTCCATCCAGCTTGGTCTGGAAGTCTTATAATTTATTTGTTCTATCAAATTGTCAAATTTGTGCTGAAATTTAGTTGGATTTGGAGAAAAAAGGAAGTTAATTTCTTTTGTAGAAACTGAATGTTTGAGATGATAAACAGCCAGAAGATCTAAACAGCTTTGGTGTTCAAGTCATAGCAGTCTCAGAAAGATATTTTTAATCTGCTTGGAATAGAAAGCAGGAAATTTCAAAATATTCAGACTGATCAAACATCAAGATGGTGCTCCACAGCTTCCTCAGATGTTCCTTTCTGCCACAAATCAGTAACATTCCAAGCCTGTAAATACCCATAGCTGTCCTGAATGCACACAGAACACACTTTTTTTTAACTTAAATGCATGAAACCCACTGTTGTTTAATGAAACCCATCTGCTGGATAATAGATGATGATTTCAACTTAAGCTCAGCTTGAAGTGTAACTGTTGACAGCTGTAATTCATGAAAGAGGTAATAAGAAATGTAAAAGGCAAAACATCATCCAGAAGCTACTTAATTCTTAGGGATGATCCCCCCAGAATCAATACAGCTAGTAAGGGACTAAGGCCTCAGATAAAATTAAAACAGATGATCCTTGACTTCCAAGTACGAGATCCTTCAAGGTGAAAATATTACTAAAATTGGGATCTCTACTCTCTATGTTGATTTTAACAGGACAAATATATTTAAAATACAAGAGATGCTGTTAACTGTTGGAAGGCAGGTCAAACATTACCCTCAGTGAATGCCCTGATGAGAAAAAATGAACGACAGGAGATTACAAAGCTAAAGCCCATGGATCAAGTAAGGTCAAGGGAGCTTGAGACAGCAGGATTAGAGAGGTGGGATCTTTAATGCACTTCCCCCAAGCACTAATGGAATAATAATGGCTCCTTCTCAAATTAAATGCTACCCAATGTTGAAATATTAATGTTTATGACAGTCTAAGAAATTTTACCTTCTGCTCACTGGGTAAAAACTTAAAATAGCATTATGCTTTTGCAAAGAGTAAATCGTGTCCCAATAAATTGAATGGTATAAAATCCTGAAATGCCACCAAAAAACCGTGAGTATAACCATCAGTCCTTCCAGGCAAAATTAGCTGAAGAATATAATGATCAGTGATCAGTGGGGTCACCAGAGGAAACTCCTCCTCAAGGACCACATGCCAAAAAACATGTTAAGCCCTGAAATTCTCTTTAGCATTTCATGGCACAAACTAATGTACAGGGTTTTCCTGGTGTTTCCTTTTGGTTTAAGGTTATAAAGTTTGTTTTTTGGTTTATTTTCTCTTGGATAAAATGTTTGCTAATTACAAAAAACAAAGATTGCCAGGCCATTCTTCAATTTCAAGTGTTTTCGGCTTTGAGATTGATTTTTCTGTCTGGTGCCAAGGTAGATCCTCACAGCACCTTCCAGTATCTGAAGGAGCCTGCAGGGAAGCCAGAGTGACACCCCTTGTCAGGAATTGCAGTGGCAAGAAAAGGATTCGTGGGTACAAATTAGAAGAGGGGAAATTTAGGTTAGGATGTTAGGAAGAAGTCTTTTACTGTGAGACTGGTGAGAGACTTGAAGAGGTGCCTCAGGGAGGTTGTTGATGATCCCAGCCTGGCACTGTTCAAGGTTAGGTTGGGTAAGAGCTCACCTGAAGCTGAAATACCAACCGAGGCACTATGTACTCTCTTGTCCAGGCCCTGAAACTCCTCCATAGGCACAGGAGAACCCATTCCATTTAAAAAATATCAAAAAAAGAACCCAGGAAAAAAATCCCGCCATTCCATTAAAAAAAGTATTTTTCTCTGGCTACTTTTTGGTGACTAATTACTGCCTCCAGAAAACAGATTTATGAAAAAACTTAGTCTACAATGTGTCAAAAAAAAGAGAGATACACAAAGAATAAACAGAACTGTAACATAGTATTTCCTCTACAGATTGCAGTTCATTTTACTGTAGCAGTAAAATAGACCAAATTATTATTTCAAAGGATAAAAAAAGGAGTGTTTTCAGGCATCTACATTAAAATAAACCCACGACATTGATAACCTAAATATGTTCAGTCACAAAGCAACCACAGCATGTAATGCACTGGTAATGATAATAATTATGGTAGTGATTTGTGCACATCACTAACAAAATCTTAGAGCTCAACTGCAGCTTTGCCAAAAAACCTCTATCCTGGATGCTGAAAAGTTCTTCAGACTGCAAAAGCCCTGACAGGGGTAAACATGCACCAGCACAAAGCCTATGGTCTACCAAGAAATACTCAGGCAGTGATGAGCGAGTGTGTTACACTGGTAGGTATTTGCCAGGCCAAGTGGAGTGAGCTCCCTTAACTCATACCTTCAACAAAATGCAACTCAGAGAGAGAGAAAACCCTTCCTTGCCATCAACATGTGGGAGATATCTGCATATTGAGGTACTAAAGGTCTGGCTGCATCTGAAACCCCAGCCCTGCACACACTGCTGTGCTCATTGTCCAGGACAGAATTGAGAGAAAGTAAACAGAAAAATATTCAGAATTCACTTTTAGCTAAAGGGTAAAAATAAACAAACATACAGCCTGTTACATGCCACTTGAAGAAAATTGAATTCAGGCAAAGGACATCTACACAGTCCTATTTCTGACCTAAATAGTGGGAGCTGTCACAAATTAGGAATAAACTGCTCAATCTTGCTTTATTAACATATACCCATCTTCTTGCTACTAGTTTGAGAATGGTCCATCAGACCAAAAAACAAAAAAAAAAAACCAAAAAAAACCCCAAAAAAAAACCCAGTTATTGTGCCCAGAGATGCATTAGGATCACTTGTGGCACAATGCTTTTAAGCATTTTTTACTGCTGTAAGTAATGAAGTGCACATTATAAATGAATCTCAATAAACTACACTGAAAAGATAAAGGAAAAGAGGGTAGATTTTATATGCTAAGGTATTTAAACACCTTGTCTTATCCTCAACATCATTGCCTGCATTGAAGAAGAGAGTAATGACAGAATTAATTATTGGTTCTTTTCAGTTCACAGTTACCAGGCAGCAAGAAGAGTGGAAAGTGAAAAAAATATTGAAGAAATTAATACAACTTTATACCACTTGAAAACAAATAGACACCTGATATCATAAGCTCTAATACTATAAGCCCACAGCTACTGAAATGTCTATGGTTATGTGCAATGTAAAATAAGTGACCACAAAGCAAAGTAAATAAACTGCAGAAAGAACCTGAACTTGCAACTTTATTCACAACAAAATTCAGTGTAGCCATCTCCACACTTTATTCATCCTAAAAACTCATTTCTGTAAATACTGTGCTTTCTCCTGGAGCTTTGCAATATTCTGCACCTATCTCAGATAAGTAAAACACATAATTATGCTAAGCATCTTTCTCCTATCCCTTCCTTTTGGTTTTCTTTTTTCTTTTTACTGAAGTTTGGATTGCGAGTAAGCAGAGAGACAGAACTTTCTAAATCTGTTTCAAAGTATTATGTTAAATGTATTTTAATTCCTATAAAAGGAGTATGAAAGCATTCTGCCACTAGAAAGAGTTTTGAAAGTGCCAAGTCATTATTAACCTTTAACTGATGAAAACAATAGTATTAAGATGTATTTTGAGTTTGGTCTCCTTTAAACCAAGAAACTTAAAATCATCACTACCTAAAGCATGGCATTTGAACTGTCCACAATTAATTGCTGTCTACATTATCTCAGAGTCAGAACTTAGTCCTACATCTTTTTAGAGACTTATTCTCTTACTACTACATATTACCATCAGTAATACATTAGGCTAGTGGAAAATGCTCCAAACTACTCAGTGAAACTACATGATGGTTAAAAAAAAAAAAAAAAAAAGTCCCTGAAATTAAGTTCAAACTTGTTCCAGAATGCCCTGGAAGTGAAATTTTGGGCATGACAGAATGACAAGCTTTGTTCCAGGCAATCTCAGACTCCTATATTCAGACTAGGTAAAGGAAAAAGCTATCACAAAGGTGAGACCAGCAGTAACCCGGGGCAAGGTTAGCTACCACTGCTCTAACAACATCTTCTTGATCCTGACAGAGGGAACTGACACCAGCAAAGGGCTGGAACTTGAGCTACATGACAGAGTGGTGAACATCCCAGCAGCACACTCGGATTGACCCGATGGGTTCTGTCACTGCCTCGGAGCAATGACATTCCCCTCGGCAGGCAGCCTTGCTCAAGACTGACTAGCGGGGGTAGGACACACAAAGTGCTGTGTTTTGGAAATTGGTCTGTCAAGCTCTTGGTCTGCAGCCAAAGCTCAGGCTGGAACACAGCACAGAGCCAGTGCAAGTGACTGACACCAACACGCGACAGCGACAGGCACGACAAAACCCCAGAGAGAAGGCGAGGAGGATCTGAGAGCTGCTCCCCAGGACCCGAGCGAAAGGAGCTGCTGGGGTAGCCTTGCTTCACAGGGAGAAGTATCCGTGTCACCGAAACTGTCAGCGCTAATTAGAGCCCTGCAGACATCCTCAGGGATCGCGCAGACACCGAGGAATAAACTGCCTCTCACTCCTATGGGCTGCCCCTCAGTCAAAAGCAGGCGAGATAAGGGAGAGGAATCGCGTGGGAAGCTTTTCATCTCTCCCGCCTGCGCTGCTCTGTGGCTGAGAGAAATCACCCTGAGCAGCTGCACTGCTGAGCAGTTAATCGTTTTCACAACCACTAAAAGTCTCATCATGCCAAACCCTTCCTGAACCTTTCCAAGATGAAATCAGGCCAACCAACTCATGTCTTCTGATAAGATTTTCTCCAGAATACTCGTTCTGGGCAATCTCTGCAAAGCTGTTACAATCGCAAGTAACACAAAAATTTAAAAAGCGACATTATGAATGGGCAGAGATATCCACCATTCATAAATTAAAAATATGCTTAAACTAATCTGTATTTTCACAGGTGAAAAATATTAACCAACATCACAATGTAAAAGGAAAAGAGAATTTTAAAAAGCAATATGTGTAATCAGCCAAGGAAATTAGCTATTCTATTTAACATGAGTAAGACCTTATGAAAAATGACAATTTAAGTCACAGACATACCATTTTAATGGTGTACACTGAGCTCCTGAGATATTTTTTTTAAAAAACAGCTACCTAACACAAAGGCTCCAGTCCTTGTGTCCAAAACCCCACATCATGCTTGTGAGTCAAACACACTCAACTTTAACAACAACTCAAAATTCAATGGCTTCAGCTGCATGCTTCAAATTAGGCACTGACAGGATGAGCGCTATAGAGAATATTTTAATAACAAACACCTGTGCTGTGTCTCAAGCACTCACTAACAACTAAGAATTCTAACCGGTGAAACACATTCTGCTAAACACCTTACCACTCCTTACACAGCTGTACCTTACTTAAGCTACATAGTGCCTCTTGTCATTTCCAGTGGTTTTAATACTAATAGTTTACAGATTTAAAAGACCAAAAGTACATTCCACAACACTGCATGACACCTGATGCTAAACCACCGTTAGTTGCTTTGTCTCCAGTCACCGGGAGACAAACTGTCCTCGAACTCCTTAATGGGACAAGACCACTACTTCGTCTAAGACTCTGCCTAACGCCCACCTCGGCGCTCCTGGACGCGGACGACGAGCTCCCAGGCGGCCACCGCCTCCCTGTCCAGGGCGGCGCGCAGCGTCACCTCGCCGCTCTCTCGCTCCACGCTCACCGGGGACTCCTCGACGGGCGGCGACAGCAGCTCGAACCACGCGGAGGCGAAGCGCGCGGGGGCCAGGCTGGCCAGGCGGGTGCCCGGGCGGGCGTCCTCGGGCAGTGCCAGCGCCAGGGGCGCGGCGGGCGGCAGCGCGGCCCGGCGGCGGCGGGGCGGGGGCGGCGGGAGGCGCTTTGGCTGCGGCAGCACCTCCAGCTCCAGGGGCTCACTGAGCAGCGCGGGCCGGCCGCGGTCCCGCGCGTAGACGCGCAGCGGGATGGGAGCGCGCAGGTGGAGGAGGGAGCTCACCAGCACAACGCGTCCGCTGCGCGGCACCACGAAGAAATGCGCGCTGCGCGGGAGGGCGAAGTAGCGCAGCTCCGCGTTGGCGCCCGCGTCGGCGTCCTCGGCCCGCGCCTGCCACACCTGGGACTTTAGAGCCAGCGTCTCCTCCACGCGGAGCTGCGCGGAGCCGGGCCCCACGAAGCGCGGCGCGTTGTCGTTGTCGTCCAGGACGCGCACGGTGAGCGCGGCCAGCTCGGCGGGCGCGGCGCCCTGGGGCGCGCAGCGCTTGCAGCACAGCCCCAGGCGGAGCGAGTACAGCGCCCGCGCCTCGCGGTCCAGCGGGCGGCGGGTGCGCAGCCACACGCGGGCCGTGCGCGCGTCCAGCGACGCCTGGAAGTGCGAGTGTCCCTCGCCCAGCAGCTGCAGGTGCCAGCGGCGCCCCTGCACCTTGGCGCACCAGGGCTCGGGCCCCAGCCGCGTCAGGGGGATGCTGAGCCCGCGCACCCGCGTGCCCGCCGGCCGGTTCTCCGCGACGTGCCCGTCGAAGGAGGGTGTCCTGCGCGGGGCGGCGCGGGCGGCGGCCAGAGCCCAGCAGAGCAGCAGGCAGCCGGCGGCGCGCCGGGCTCCGCGGGTGCCCATGCCGGCTGCGAGCGGCGGCGGCTGCGAGCGGCAGCGGCTGCGGGCGGGTGCGCGGCGCTCCCCGCGCTGCCCGGCCCTGCCCGCCGCTCCCCGCAGTGGGCGGGCGGGGAGGGGCCGGGGCACGCCGGGCCGCCCCCGCCCTGCCTTCCCCCGGTCCGAGAGCACGCGGAGCGAGCCGTCCCGTGCGCCTGCTGTAGGATGTCCCCGCCGGGCGAGCTGCCCAAATGATCCCGCTGATGGAACAACCTAGCGCTCGCTTTTACTCCTCCGGCAGCCGAGTTCTTCCTCCACGCGCCGCGGGCACCAGTGCACAGGTGATGTCCTGCAGTTTGTCACATGTCAAGCAGGCTCTCCCAGCACTCCGGCGTCCCCTGAAAACATTTAATTGTTGATTTCTAGGCAGCTACCTATTCTAAAATGCCAGTTTTGCTCTCAGCTTGTACTTGAGCGCTGTCACTGACCTGAAGTCACATCTTCGGTCACAATTAATCAGCTCCCTTATATCTCCCAATTTGTGAAGGTAAAAAAGTTCTGGATGAAATGTAGCCTGATTAAAGAATGTTTCTTGTGATCACCAGAGAGAAACATAACCCAACATTTATTTGCTTGTTTGGATTTTTGGAGTAAAACTAAAAACCAGAAAAAACTTAATTTCACTATGATTACATAATTCAGGGATGTTGTAGAAAAAGTTACTAGATTATGCAATTTCTCTTCAAAACAGATCAGTGCTTACAAGAACAAAATCCAAAACAATATAAAATGGGAATTAGCTGTGTTTATGTAGTACATGAATCATTTAAGATTAAGAATCATTCTGAGATTAAAGAACTGCAAAATAATAAAAGATACTCTGTATTGGTCACATTACTCAAATTTCATGAGACTGGATAATGTTTACATTTCTCATAAAGCAGTACATTTCTCTTATGTATACCACCCAAGACTGGGAAAAAATTCATAGACACAAAATTGTTCTTTCCTGTAAGCCTTTTGGAGAAACTGGTTGTCTTTTTGGGAAATTGGCAGTCCAGGATCAAGTAGGAAGCCTATGGGAGAGTCAGAATGAAAAATCCAAGTGCTCAACAGGGAGTGACCTTCTCCATTTCATCCTGCAAGCAATTAGGGAGAAACAAATCATCAGCTTCACACAATCTCTCCATTTATGCCTCACATTGAAATGTCTCTGTAAAAGCAGCCTCCTATACAGGATGTTATCTTCAGTACTTTAGTGAGGGCTCTTTTTTGGCCTTAAAATAGAAAATTTTACACATGTGGGTGTGTACAGAGCAAAGGACAATGAAGAATGGAATTGGATAGGAAGAACTCATAATTTGGTCACAAAGATTTATGTGGCTTCAAGATAAAAGGATTTTTCCAAGAGTTTCCTAACTAGTAGGATACTACAAGGAATCTACAATTAGTATTTCATCAAATTTTGATCAAAAAATTTTGTGAGAGCATTTTAGTGAGATCTGTTTTCTCCATCCACTAGGATTTACCTCTGTAAAAACATACCAGGAGCAGTGCTATATTTTGCAAGGTCTTTCACTTCTGCATCAGTTCATCAGATAAGTAATTTAAACACATGAGGTTTTAACAGACTAAAGATGAGCCTCATTCATGATTTCAGATGCAGAACTCAAACTATGTTATCCTAATCAGCATGTAGACAGGAAACTGGGGAGATTGCACAAGGGTTTTTTAGGAAAAAAATAGAGACCTTATAACATTGTTTATTAAAAAATAAAAGTATGTTGTTTTATAGTTCCCTGCCCTATGGTAATCATTGAGAAGTGCTTGCGACTCTCTAATCCTATTACCAACTCTGCAAATCAGTGGGAATCTGAATTGGTGCCCTGGATATTGCATGGTCAGCGTCCTTCTGACTTCAGCCCACCTCCAGAAATCCTGACCAAGGTGGCTTTACAGTACAAGCTCCTCAGGTCTTCTACCTCACAAGTTTGTTGAGATCTAGAATATAAAAACTTTACACATAATTTGCTTCCTTTTCCTGACTGTTGAACAGCACTCTCTGAGGTCCCATCAGGATTCTCTGAATGTTCCAGACCATCCTCCCATTTACAAAAAGTTTTATTTCTGTTACCTCTAAATTTGAATTGTCAAGATGCACCAGTTCTTGCATTAAAGCAAGAATTTTTTTGGTCCTGCCTTGAATTACATGTGTGCATCTTTTATTACAGTAACTTGAAGTTTCCCTCTTTTCTCTCTGTAAAATCCAGGATTTACAACCCTCAGGGTACACCTACATACATGAGAGTAAATCTCCTGCCCAGGCTCATAGGCTGCACAGATTCTTGCAAGCCTGGAGTGCAGGTGAGCATCCTTTCCAGAGATTTCACATGACCACAGATCTTTCCTGGTCACACACAGCATCAGGCTAAACCAACCTGCTGGTTACTAAGGTTCATCTATGTGACCAGATGATGGCAAGGCCAAGACAAAACCATAATCTCTGTCAATGTTATGAATTCATGTTTGGAAATTACTGAATTGTAACAGTCTGTAACTTGGTGATTTATGTATAAACATACTTTTTTTACAGAAACATAATGACAAGCATTTGATGGAGAATTTGCAGTTTAAAAATCAGAATTTCTCTGAAATATGAGCAGGAAACATGCTGAGGAAAATCTTGCCTTAACCTTATGGGACTGCAGTGTCAATATTGAGGCAGGAGAGAAGAACAAGACATTCTTCCTGGTCTACATATACCTTGTAGCTGAAGAGCAGGATGGCTTTGGGAAAAGTGGGACAATCAACTTTGCTTTTGATCAAAAGGCAAATATGCCTGAAGCAGTGAGTGCTCTTGACTGCCACATACTCAATAGCTGGCTTTCCCTGAGAAAAAAGGGGCTGGAAGTCCCCTAAGATCTTTTACTATAAATAACTGTAAATATATAATCATAACAGAATTAATTGACCCCTCCAGAGCAAGATGTTGTGTGTGTCACCAGGTGCAGCTGCCAGACATTCCTCTCAAGCACAAGTTTAATCCTTCAGGAAGGGCTCTGCTCTGCTGCATATGCAGCCAAAGGAAACTCCTCCTACACCATTTACTCCCCAGCCAGGATTCTACAAGTGTCTTGGCAAGCAGCTCTGCAGAACCCAGCCCAGAGTGACACAACAGCCCCCGTGCAATTTGAGATGGTTTGTACATTGCCACTTTTCATAACAACACTTGTAGCTCCATTTTCTCAAATGCAAGTACAAGTCATAATCCTTTCCTGTATAATTTTGCAAATTAAACCTAAATTATTCAGAAGTACAGCTGTTGTTGTGTAATCCTTGCTAGTTCTTTATGCAGTTTTCTCTCTGTAAGTCACAAATTTTTCTTGGAATCTTGTGCTGAAATGAGTGCAAGAAACACCTTCTGTCATGCTAAAAGCAGAATTCTTCCTCCAAAAGGGAAAAGCTAGTGACTTTTTAAGTATCTTTCATTATTTTATAACAATTACTTTCCAGTTTATTTCAACCAGCTGGAAGAATCTTTCTGCTGTAAGCATGGTGTGCTATATACGAGTCCAAGGTTAGAGCAAATGTTTTAATTACAATAATGTACCTAAATGGACATACATATACAGGTGGAACACCTCCTACATGACTTATAATCAAATTAAATCAGCTATACCATCACATCAAAAAGGGAAACCTGAGGTGTGTTGAAATCAGACAAGACAGTCACAATCAATTGTCACTCTAATCACACTCTAAAGGTACACTCTGTTTTCACTGGCTGGTGCCTTACTGCTCACCAGTAGAAACACATCATTAATAATGTCCCTAAACAGTTTGAAAACCTTTACAGAAAAGCTTTTCTTAAGCCCCTAAGTCTTCACATGATTAAGTTTTTTTTGACTTGTGACTAATACAGAAAAAATATTTACAAAAAAAAAATTTTTAAAAAAATTATTTTTGCATGACTTGACCTTTTCTCTAAATGCTCATTTTTCTCAAGACTGTGTTTCATCCCCATACTGCCTTAATAAAATGTCTGTGAGAAGCAGACTGCTGTTTTCACATTGAATACATGAAATACAACAAATACATATGCCAAACATTAAATCTTAGTAAATCTTGTTCCAATTTTTTTCAATTATTTGTATCTTGCAATAAACATAAAGAACCCATTCATTCTTGCTTGCCTTTCCTATTCACAAGTGTAATTCTCCATAACTTCAGTAACTTTTGTTTTGGTCATCATGTTTCTCTGTGTGTGAAACCCAAATTATTTTTGACTCAGCAGAACAATGTATCTGATTCCATTCTTCCCAGCTTTCAGGAGAAGCCAGGCAGTCTTCTTGTGAGCTGCTCAGCATCTGGCCTAAAGGGCTGCTGAGAAGCCTGGCCTTCCAGATTCCCCAGTTCTGGGAAGGACATCACTGGACTGCAGCCCTATGGCTGAAGGCTTCCAGGGTCTGGAGCAGACAACTGCTACAAAATCAGGGAGCCCACATCTGCCAAGGGCAGTAGCTCTGAAAGCCACAGATGGACTGACCTAGACCCAGTGTCCAGTGCAACCCTCTTCCATAGAGACTTCCTGGGTTTGAGAGGGCTTTGCTCCCATGTAGGAGGAAGCAAACTTTAAAGTATCACACATCAGCATATTTAACAGTAAGGTACATACAAGTGGTTTCTATAAACAATCATTTGAAAATAACATTTGTTTAAATGACTCCAAACACTATGACAGTACAATGACCTGGTGTCTGGTTCATTTGAGATATCTTATACAGTACATCACAATTAGCAAGGGTGTCAATCAGAACAGTTGTTGTAAGAAATATTCTGGTTCACTCAGTGATAAAGAGTAATATATTACCAACAAGGGCAGAAACCAAATTTAAAGTAATTATCTCACCTTCATTGTTGAAAATTAAAGAAGCTCAGCAGTGACACAAACCTGAACAAATGTTCTGATTTATCTAATTTATATTTTGTGCACTTACATGTTAAAAATACTCAAGCATATTAATGCTGGAAATTTGGAAACCAAAGCTTATGGCTGCTATAAAGGAGATACAGAGAAAATATTGTTTGTACAGCCAAGGAATCAGTGAGGCACAATGCCTCTGTGAAAGATTCCTCACTCATGTGGCCGAAGGCTGTTAAAACAAGAAAGCTATGGAGGAAGATCTTTTGGCAGTTCTGTGTTCCCCTTGGCATGCCTTTTGCAGCTGCAGTGTGCCTGGAGCTCTGGGCTTTGTGGTTTTCAGAACCCTAACCCTAGGTGTAACCCTAGCCCTAACCCGAGCCAGAGCACTAAAAGCAGCCTTTGATATGAATGTGCAGTGATTAAAGTTGAAGACAATCATTCTACCTCTTGTTTAATGCTGTTGGAAATAACTGCAGGTAAAGCAGGGCTCAGGCAGCAGATCTTTGCTTTTCTCTCAATACACTTACGATATTCCATTCTGTCCTGCTCCATGCTGTCTCCCAGAACAGCTCCCAGCACTGTGGAACAGCCAAAGCTCTGCAAGGTCAGCACACCTTGACTTCAGCAAAGGCAAATGACAAAAGCAAAACATGAGGAAGCACTTCTTTTTACCCCAGTCTCACCTTTCCTCTCCCAGCTCTAGTCTTTCAGTCACCCCCCTCTAGCTTTCTGTGAAATCTGCCCTCCATTTATTCCTCTGTCTCTCTTTTTATCTCATTGAAACTGCAGCCAAAAGGGGAAACAGACAGTGAGATATAGTGGGAAACTTCAATATCAATGTGCTTCTTTTATTCCATGGTCTCCTAAATAAATAATTGAAACCAATAGTGTTGCAGACCATTCAAAATAGACATTTTTCCATAGGCTACAGCAAAATTTAATAGTTGGAATGCAATAAATACTTAACAGTGAAAAAAAAATAAAATCATCTAGTGCATCTCATACTTGTGTCATTTCCAAAAATGAGTAAAAAATCAGCACTAGCTCATGACTGTTACTACCAGGAGAGAACTGCTGGCTTAGTGCATCTCTTTTTTACACAGTAGTATCCTTTAATAGAGCCATGCTTCAAATTTATGAAGTTCAAAGAATATGGAAGGGTTAATTTCAGATTGCTTTGATTTTTTTTAAAGCAAAAATAATTCTTGTGGACAAGAAGGGTAAACTTCCACATCTATATGTAGGAACAGTTATAAAACTCCTAAATGAACACTTCTTTAAAACTGAGAGTATCTAATTGTACTAAATAAAATAATACTACTGGAAACGGCAACAGCTTTCTTTTTAACTTAGAGGGATATTTCTAAATGGTCTACTCCCTGAAAGTCATAGTTCAAATTTTTCTGGGAGCTGGGAAACGTGTTTCAGAACAAGCAACATTCAGCTGCAAGGAGAGCTAAGGAAGAAGAACAATTCTGATCTCTTATAGGCAGTGCTTAACCTGCTCAGCTGAATGCAATGATTCTAAACTCTCAGTACAGTTACTGTTGTCCTATTCAAGTTAATTCCTACTCTGAATCTGAAATATGGGAAAAAAGTCTTTAAGAAGGGACAGTAAAGCAATACAGTCAACATTCCTCATTAACCACACCAACAAACAAGTGACTAAGTGCTTAATCCTATAGAAATGTAACAATATAGTAAATATTGTCAGAGGAAAATATTAAAATTCCAAAAGAAAACCAGGAACTGGTTTGAGCCACAGCCCATTTTCACTTCATATATGTGCTGATAATGCAGAGTTTCTGTTTCATTGGCTTTGCTGTGCTCCAGCTCATTACACACAGCTGCTTCCCATGGGAGAAGTACAATACGCAGAAGGAGAATTAACAACCTGAAGTATAAGATTTTAGCCAAAAAATTCAAAGGCTTTCGTGTTCTACTTCTTGATAATGGAACAAAATCCCCAAACCAGATGTTTTTTAAAAAAATAAGGTGTAAGATCATATATCTAGATAGTAATAAAAATCCCATTAATGGTTTCAGCCAGGTTAAAATAAGTATGGACACCTCTGCAGCAGAGTGAGTCCATGAGTGATGGCAATCCTAAAATAGGAAATATGCATATATATATGTATATGTATATATATAGTTATTTCAGTGGACTGAAAATTACACATGAACTCAAGTAGTTTGTAGGTTGGACTTAAACCCCAATTCAATTCTTGCTGAAGTCTGTAAGATACAATCACTGTATCCCACTTTATATATATATATATATATATATATATATATATATATATATAAAATAAGGAAACACCTGAATGTGCTCCTCACATCTGATGGCACTATATGGATTTTGTTCCTACAAAACATTTGCTATTTAGTCTTTGAAAATAAATGTAATTTAAAAGTCTGTCAATAAAACTGCAAAGAGTAATATTTTTCCTTTTCTCACTCCTGTCTTTTACAATCTGAGATCTCCTCACACATGGACATCATTCCATTTCCAAATCCATTCTATTGTATTTTGCTATTATTGCATACAACTCTTTGTAAAGCCATGATCCAGTCTGGGCAAAATGATTCTCATGACACATTTATTTATTTATTAGAGCCCACTGCTGAGGCACCATTCAGAGTGTTGCATTGCAAATAATCCTTGCCTGCATTGGTGTGTTTGTTTATGGGACAATGGAAATTAAAGGGGAAATCTTCTATGGCTTCAGTAAGTTTTGGAACAGGCACAATGTTATTGTATAATTACTAATTAGATGCTTTAAACCCACTGTTAATTATTAAAGATTGGAGTTTCTACTCTTGCTATAAATTTTTTAAAATTTCTTTCTCATCAAACACAATTCAATTTTCTTTTTTTTTGTATTACTTTTATTATAGTATCCTTTTTCAGCTTCTGTAAGGTGGAAAAATCTTGCAATGTTTATTTAGAAGACATTGCAGTGTCTGCCAATTTTTATAGCAATGTTTCTGTGATTAATTTTTATTAAAATTTTAATTTATGCCAGAGATGACTAAGCAAGGATTTCATCAAGCAAGGAGTTCCAGGGTATCTTCCAAGCACAAGTACTAAACACAGAGTTTGCAGAGTGTTGTCACAACCATCAATATTTTGCTTTATTTACAATTGCTTGAGGAATGAGATGTTTTTTCATGAGTTTTTTCATGCATTCTGTTATGACTCTAATATGGTGTCATTCCAAGGGTGATTACGAGGTCAATGTGAGCATTACTTAAATAAAAACATCATTTATAGTGATTAAAACCTTGGGGAAAAAATCAGCAGCTTTTCTTGATCCCTCTAGTGTTTGAAATTGAGTCTCAAAGGACTTGTGAAGGATCCTGCTTATTGAAAGTGATCTCCTGGAGATTTTTACATATCTCAAGTAGTCCTGAGAACTCTGCTGAATTACTAATGTACACATTAATGCATTATTACTTGCAAACCAATGCATACTGAGCATTTTTGACAGCTGACATTCCTAAATAATACAGAGTATAAGTTTGAAAAATAGAAAAACCAGTATTTTTAAAGCATCTCTTTTCTGTTTACCATCCTTCATCAATATAAATGATACCCAGAATTCTGTGGATATATCATAAATGTTGAGAATTTTCAGAAATCCACTATTTCTGCATTACAACTAAAGGTTCTGAAGAGAATAAACCATTCAACTGACTCTGAAAAACCTTGGTCCATGCTTTCATGCTTGTGCATTTAGAGCTGCACTGTTTGCAGAAGAAATGATCTATACCTGGGAGCAGCTGAAAAACAAACCAGGCATCTGACGAGCCAAAACCAATACACAACTTAAAGCACTGTTGCCTCCAGATTTCTTTAATGAACCACAAACTCTTTTGCTTCCTCAGCCTCATATCGTAATTGGCAATAACTACAACACCTTCTCAAAACACAAAAACTCATCAACTGCCAGCTCCCTGCTAATAAACTCATCCAGAACAACTTATTAAGACATAACCTTTAAGTGTGTGAGCAAACAGTATGTAGTGAAAGCCGCAACACAAATATCTATAAAGCGAGATGAAGTATTAGGATTACTGCAGCTTTCTCTGAGCGAAGCCAAGCATATGGTGGTATAATGGAGCATGAATTTACAGCAGCAGAGATGTACGATATAGATTAAAGCTTCATCTGGGAGAACATACTGCGCGGCAAAAAAAAAAACCAAACAAAAAACAAAAAAAAACAAAAAAACACAAACCAAAACAAAACAAAAAAACCCGCAAAAAATATCTAACAAAAAAAACCCCGAAAAAACAACCCAAACATTTTTTTTTGTTGTTTTCTGGTTTAACCGTGAGCACCGAATACTGTTGTGTAGAACAAGGGCTCCCTCTGCTGCCCACGGGGAAGGACAAACCAAATCCTACCTTCTGAACCGCTAAAAACGTGATCCCGAAATAGCCTTGATTTTCAATCGGTCTGAACATGCTTCTCAGAACACAAAGATGGATGCGAGGTTTTCAGGCAGGACGGATGGGCTCCTGTGATCCATCTGGAGGCTGCGACATGGAAAAATCCAAAATAAATTAACTCCACTCTGCTAATTTTGTCTGTGTTTGCTGCCAGAGTTGTTAAAGAAAAAAGCACTTGACACATTTTGTTACTGTTTAAAACTAGACCAGAAATATTTGGTAAAAAAAAATTTTATTTTCCCCGTGGTAAGGGAGCTTATTCATCCTGGCAGAGCAGCTTTTGGGGTTTTTCTTCAGTTAAATTAAATCTTTAACTACGAGTGGAAAACCTACAGCCTGTAATAAAAGTGTGACTGACCAACAATAAAGGCTGAAATTTGAGGTGTGAAAGCTACTTTTTAAACGTGATTCAAACTAATAAATGAGAGTGACAGTAATAGTTGCTTTGCTACTTTGACGCTATTAAAGTGTCTTTGTACCCAGTCTGATGAAGGCCAGTACCTTTGTCAGCTTTTTGGTGGAGTGTGGGGTTTTTTTTCTCTTTATTGCACAGACAGGGCCGTGGCTGCAGGTCAGGATGTCTTCTAGTCCCCACTGCGGACTGTGGACCGAACTGCGGAGCGGGGGGCTCAGCACAGGGAGGCGCTTTTGGGGAGCCCCAAAGCAGAGCCGAGCTGGGGGCAGCGCCTCTCCCTGCTGCTCCCGTGGGATGATCCGCCGAATCGCGCCCCCACGGCTGCTTTTTAGAGGAAATCGGCAGACTCAGAGCCCAGGTCACCAGTCCATGGTGACATTTGTAGCAGTCACTGGCATAAAGGGACACGGCAGAGCCGCGGTGTTCCATCAGCCCAGCGGGACCGTGCCCGTCCCGCTGTGCCCTCACAGCGCACTCCGGGCCGGTCCCGCTGTGCCCTCACAGCGCACTCCGGGCCGGTCCCGCTGTGCCCTCACACACACGGCACTCCGGGCCGGTCCGGTCCCGCTGTGCCCTCACACACACACGGCACTCCGGGCCGGTCCGGTCCCGCTGTGCCCTCACACACACGGCACTCCGGGCCGGCCCCGCTGTGCCCTCACACACACAGCGCACTCCGGGCCGGTCCGGTCCCGCTGTGCCCTCACAGCGCACTCCGGGCTGGCCCCGCTGTGCCCTCACACACAGCACTCCGGGCTGGTCCGGTCCCGCTGTGCCCTCACACACAGCGCACTCCGGGCCGGTCCCGCTGTGCCCTCACACACAGCGCACTCCGGGCTGGCCCCGCTGTGCCCTCACACACAGCGCACTCCGGGCCGGTCCCGCTGTGCCCTCACACACACAGCGCACTCCGGGCCGGCCCCGCTGTGCCCTCACACACACACAGCACTCCGGGCCGGTCCGGTCCCGCTGTGCCCTCACACACAGCACTCCGGGCTGCCCCACTCCCGTTCCCGCTCCCGCTCCTTACGCCGGCAGCTCCCGAAAGAGGGGCAGCTCAGGATAGGCAAAGAGGTGCTGGAGAGGGTCCAGCAGTGACCACAAAGATGAGGAGGAGTGTGGAGCATCTCTGTGATGAAGAGGGACTGTGGCACGTGAGCCTGGGGAAGAGTGAGAGGGATCTCATCAGTCCATACCAGCATGTCCAGAGCATGGTGCCAGGCTCTGTTCAGAGGTGCCCAGCGACAGGGCGAGAAGAAATACTGGTCATCTAAAACACAGATTCCACATCAATATGAGGAAGAGCTTCTTCCTCATATTGAGGATGCGGGTGGCAGAGCTGCCAGAGAGGTGTGGAGTCCCCCACTCTGGACACATCCCAGACCCACCCGGACGCGTCCCTGCGCCCCCTGCTCCGGTGACCCCGCCCTGCTCAGGGGGCTCGGGCATAGGCGGTGGATTGGTCTCGTCTGGCGAGGGCGCGGCGGGGCGGGGACAGCGCTCGGCGGTGGATTGGCAGCGCCTGGCGCGGGCGGCCTCAGCTATGGCGGACGAGGAGCTGGAGGCGCTGCGGCAGCGGCGGCTGGGCGAGATCAGGGCCGAGCACGGGGTGAGGGCACGGGGGGATCAGGGCGAGCACGGGGTGAGGGGACGGGCGAGATCAGGGCCGAGCACGGGGTGATGGGACGGAGAGGGATCAAGGCCGAGCACGGGGTGATGGGACGGGGAGATTAGGGCCGAGCACGGGGTGAGGCAGGGCCCGACCCTCCGTCCGAAGCGCTTTCGGGGGCCGGAGGGGAAGAGGAGAGGCGTGTGCCTGACCGAGGCCGGGGAGAAGCGGGAAGAGGCCCGGCCGTGCCGGAGCTTTGACTGGAAACGGCACCGAGCGCAGCCCCGGCCCCGCCGCCGCCTCCCTCCGCTCCTACCCTGGGAGGTTCGGCACACATGAACGCTCCCGCCCCCACCACTCACTATTCCATAGATTGCCTTCCTAGCCTTTCCAGCCATCTCAGTTTTCAGAGCTGAATCACAGAATCACGGAATTGTTTGGACTGGAAGGACCTTCTGAAAATTATCCAGTCCAGCATCTCACCAGAGCAGAGTCACCTGGAGCAGCTGACACAGGAGCGCGTCCAGGTGGGTTTGGAATGTCTCCAGAGACGAGACTCCACTCCCTCCCTGGGCAGCTGCTCCAGTGCTCTGCCACCCTCCATGGAAAGAAGTTCTTCCTCCTGTTGAAGTGAAACTTGTGTTTCAGTTTATGGCCACTGCTCCTTGTCCTCTGCTGGGTACCACTGAAAGGAGTTGGACACCATCCTCTAACACAATCTGTATCTGGATTTATATGAAGTGTCAATTTTGTTGTTCCTGTGAAGGAACTCTGCTTCCAGCCAGCCCCATTTCCTGTCTGTGTGGTTTTCCATCCTGCTTTCACACCTTTAATTGTTACCTGTAAAATCTGAGGTGTTGATTCCATATAAAGTTCAGGGTTTTTTCAGTTTTTTGTTACTTGCTTCTGAATAGTCACCAGTAATAGTGACTTGGAAGTTTGCCCCCTTTTGTTTTTCATATATATTAGTGTTTAATGCAGGAACCAACTCTTGTAGAACCCCCCCTCATTAACTTTTCATTGGTTTCAGGAGTTAGACTTGATGATCCTTGTGGGCTCCTCCAGCTCAGAATATTCCATGATTCTGTGATTCTGGGATTTCAGCTGCCATGCTGAGAACGTGTTATGTTTCATTTTACTTACCCTTAGCTTACTTTAATGGATCTATAATGCTTTTGTCAGTTCTCTGGGCTTTGGAGAAGCCTGTTATCCTAGAGCTAAGGGGAAGGCCTCTTCCTGCCCTCAGCCCCAGGAGTCTGTGGCTAGCCCAGGAACAGCTCACCGCACTGCTGGCACGACTGTGCTGTGAGGAGAGCAGAGGGTGGCACATTTATTTGCTAGGGCAGCAGATTCCCGTTTCCAGCATCTCATCCATGGGCAGGCAGGTTTAGCAAGCAGGTTTATCTTCCATCAGTGCTGCTGGAATATTTTCACTTTCTGTCCTGTGTGGAATGATTCTGGATTGTGACATTTGCTCTGATCTCCTTCTTCAGGATCCTTCTGCTGATCCATCGCAACAGGAAGCAAAGCAGAGGTATAAACGAGACTATTGAATTTTGGTCTTGCATCTAATAATCTTTAACCATTTACTCTTTGTTTCTTTAGTATTTAATTTATTTTGAGTGCTGCCCCACATTTGTTTTGTTGCTGGGAAAGGCACCAGCAAAGGAATGGAAATGGATCAAAGATTTGATGCAGGTGTGGCTCCCATGCCATGACCACGCTGACTGAGCCCTGCTGGGGTGGGAGGGCACAATGAAAAAGCAGCAGCAGCAGCTCATTTTTCCTTGGCACTTGTCTGAGTTCAGTAACCTCATGAGCTGCATGATGCAGCAGGGTGCTCTGGGGAGCATCATCCCTCCCACTGTCACCTGCTTCTGGAAGGCAGAACCCTTGGCTCCCCAGGGTTGGTAGGAGTTTATGATCCAAGTCTTGCAGGCTGGCAGAACTCCTCCCAAACTGGTACTTTTAGTCAGTGGTGGGTTTGGGTTGGGTTTGGCTGGTATTGCAGTAGGAAGAGCCTTTCCCAGTTGATTTGGTTTTTCTGGGATTCCTATTCCAGTTAAAATGCTGAAGTAAAATTATTTTTGTGGAAGCTCAGTGGGGGAACAGTATTCTGTATCTGTGCTAAGGGGAAATTTGTAAACAAGTGTTTGAAGAGCTGACTTTGCACAGTCCAAGTCTGTATTAACTAAAGTTTCACAAACTAAAGCTCCAGTTTTGCAGATACTGCTATCAAATATTGTAAATACATGGAGATTTAGTGGAAAGTTCTAAATACATAGAGGAGCTTTGGTTTGTGAAACTTTAGTTTGGTAGAAACTATTCTACCATGCACTGCCTTGGGGTCAATTCCACATGGATAAATGCAGGATCTAAAGGGTAGCACAGCTTTTGTCTCTTAAAATGTAATCTTGAGCAGTGAGAAGGTGTAAGTATGAAACTCCACCTTGATTTCCTGGAAGATGTTGCCAGCTGTGTAACTTCAGTAATGGGAAATGGGAAATGGACATTCCCAGGACAGGAAATGCTGTAAAAGATATCATATAAATGGAAGGTTTGAAGTGGCCTCAAGAAGCCACTTCCACAAATCAAGTGTTTTCTATAGTTTGCTGTTCTGTGCATGTCATTTTAGGTGTTTGAAATCCCACTTTTAATGTGTGCTTCCCTTTTTCTTACAGGGAGGCAGAGATAAGAAATACTATTTTAGCTCAAGTTCTTGATCAAGCAGCTCGTGCAAGATGTGAGTATCCAAGTAACTTCCTAATAAAAAACACTCCTCTAAGTGACTCCTCAGAAGTGTGTTCTACAGAGGCCTGACTAGAAAAGTACTGGTTTTGCTGAGAAGATAAAACTTGCATCTTTTCAGTTGGCAGTATCAGTGATTAGAAGGGAGAGGCTGATGAGTATCTAAATTATGTTAATATTTTGGGTTTTATTTAAATTAGTAGAAGGAATTATATGAAGAGTCAAAGTTGTTTAATCAGGAGCCAGTATTTAAAAGTAAGAAATGTTACTGTCTTGTACCTGGCATAAATGAAAATGCCTTTTTCGATTTATTTCATGACCCTGGCATGAAGAAGATTGTTTCCTAGGAACATTTGTCACGTTTTTGTTACTAGTGAAGGTATTGGAGAATGTTCTAACCCCAAATGAACAGAGCCTGTTTTTGTTGCAGTAAGCAATTTAGCACTTGTGAAACCAGACAAAGCAAAAGCAGTAGAGAATTATCTTATACAGATGGCAAGATTTGGACAGCTAGCTGGAAAGGTGAGTATATTTCCTAATTCTTTCTCACCTATATTTATTTTTAAACCAATTCACTCTAAAAAAAGATGTTTATGATGTAAGTTAAATAAACTGTAAATAGCTCCTAAAGACTATTGTAATTCCATCAAAAGCCTTTTGTAAGAAAGGAAACTGTGATTTGGTTTGATACTCTCAGAGTGTATTTATCCACATTTTGTTTGACTTTCCTAGGTATCAGAACAAGGTTTGATAGAAATTCTTGAAAAAGTGAGTCAGCAAACAGAAAAGAAAACAACAGTGAAGGTGAGTTTTCTTTCCTAAATGTATTGTTGTATAAAGTAGAGCAGCAGAATTGCATGTGGGACTAGTTCAGGGTGGAAGTTTGTATTTGCACCTCCTGCCCTGCCCTGGTGGGTGCTGGGGTGCCATCAGAGCAGTCCTACACATCTGCAGCTCCTGGGGCCAGCGTGGTGTGGGGCAGCCTGGCCCATCTCTGTCCTGTGCCCCTGGGCCAGGCAGGGCCTGGGGGGGTTCTGCCCAGGCAGTGCCTTCATTGCCACGTGCATGGACTGGGAAAGGCTTGTGCCAACCTGCATTTACCATGACCCTTCAATTTTCCCTTTATGTATTTCATTTCAGTTCAACAGAAGGAAAGTGCTGGATTCTGATGAAGAGGATGATTATTAATACTACTGTAAGGCTGCCAAACAATAGCCTGGAAAAATGCTGTTAGCAGGCAGAATGCAAGATCTGAAAATGTTTACGCTTCTTGACTTTTTTTTTATTATTATAAAAGGCCAACAAATAACTTGTAAAATAAATCTGAGAAGGGGGATTTTATAACTTAAAGTTTTGTAGTATAAGAGGCCTGAGCAGTGTGGGGTTCCCCATGGCTTTGTTAGCATGAATGTTTTGTTGCCCCTTCCTCACTGTAAGCTCTGCTTTCAGCCACTGCACACACTTAACTTGCTGTTATTTGAGATAGCAAACACAGGAGCCAAGTGAGACAGGGAACAGCCACTCAGAGTTTAAGTCTGTCCAGACTCTGTCACAGAAGTGTTAGGAAGGAGATTCCCTGAGCCCCTGAAGGATGCCTGTCCAGCCAGTCACTGGCTCTCATGTCCTTACTGGAAATTTAAAATTAAGGTATCCATATAATCTTTGGATCAGGGGAATCCTATCAGGCAGTCTGTGTAAAAAAAACATTACCAGCAAAGAGCTGAACTGTTCCCCTGTCAGTTCCTGGGCTTTCAAACAAAGCAAGTTACCTGTGTCACACACAGCACTGTTCAGACACTTGGTATCGTGTATTCTTACAACTACCTCCACTTTTATCAAATGGCTGGAGAGTTTCTTACCTGGAAAAAAAAGACAGACCATTTTCCTAAACTCTGCAACTCCTGCATGCATAAAGTAAAACTGAACTTGTGCTGTACCTTTATTCAAGAATATGGTTATGGAAATCAGTAGGATGAATACTGTAATGTGCTGATAAACTCTCCCACCACAACCCCTTATCTGACAAAATTTAACAGGATCGTGTATGATTCCAACTGCAGTGTTTTTTGGAATGGAATAAACTTGTTCAAAGTGAGCACTAGTGGGTGTGTTTTTCGTCTTGTCTGAATGTGATTAAAAATATGAAACATTTGTTATTTTTGTTTCATTTGGTTTAGACTCTGCATTTTGCTTCTCTGTGTCTGTAATTAGGATGCCTTGGCTTTAGTGATACCCTGAGTGTGCCAGATTTCTTCAGACTTACCACCCTTACTGAGTCTGAAGCCAGAGTTTGGTGAACTGATTTTTCTGAAGAATAATTAGTTAAATGCATGCTACAATAAAACACAAGCAAAATTCTCACTCTGTACAGGTAAGGACCAATGACTTACTCGGGGTCATCTTTATAGTGTCACAAGAAGGAAAAACCTGTTTTACCTCTTTCCTTTTGTGTCTTTTGACTGGTAATAGCTGAACATTTTTTTTTTTTAATTTGAATGTAGAGCTAGAAAAGGAGGTTATGTGAAAATGCTGAGTGTCACTAACTCTATGCATAAATCTAAAACCACACAACCTAATAAAATTATCTGTAAATGTAGGAGGAAGGAAAGTCCAGGAGTAAACACAAGATAAAGTCTTCAAATGCCTACAAAACCAAGCAAGAAAATCTGTAATAGACTCAATGCTTGGACAAAAGCACTCAAGGGAAACAGCATTTTCAAGAGTTCTTTTACTAGTTTTTTCTTTCCATCATTTGGCACAAATCCAAGGCACATCAGAAAATCAGAAGAACTCATAAATTATTAGAAAAATAAACACATTACCCTCAAATCCAAATGTCATTTGACATCTTAGATTAAAAAGATATCTGAAAAGCCCAGCACTCTATCTTCCAGCTTTGTATTTTGCCAGGTAGTTTACTAATACCACAGTTAAAAGAAAGAGAATTATCTATACAAATAGTTCATGAAATAAAATGCAAGCTGGATGTGATGAGCCAAGAATAAAAAAATACTGCACTGTAAAACCTGGCTTGTGCTATTTACAGCTTTGCCTCCCATAACCGAACAGTAGAAAATGAACTTCAAATCTAAGCAGCCACTTGGTAGTTCCCTGTGAGCTTTCAATTCTTCAGTGATCACCCCTGGGAATGGGGCAGGATTTGGCCTATTCCACCAGTGCTCACTGATGTGAGAAGTACCTTTCATAATGGCAATTTCACCTTTTTAACAGCAGTCCAGAGCAGACTCTGAAGCAGTTTAGTCTGTGGATATTGCCCAGGGTCAGAATCATGAGTACTTGTGCATTTTTGCATCACTTCTTTAGAGGGGAAAAGCAACTTAAATGCATGCTACAGTAAAACACAAGCAGCACCTGTGCTTGCTGCTGCTTTTTTATTAGGCTGTGAACAGCAAGCCCAAAGTTCAGCTTTGTCAAGGGCTCTCCACTTTTTTTCCAGTATCTTGGCTCCTCTGTAAGAACTTGATCTTGCAGCTTCAGTACAGGGGAGCATTGCTGAGATATTAGCAAGGATTACATCCCTTCACTTTAGTAATGCAGATGTTATGGACTATTGTTTGCCCAGCTACTGAAATATACAGAAATATATACTATAATGGTTTGTAACATTACAATAAAAATAGAGACATTTCAATTACCTCTGGCAATAAATACCTTGTTATCCAATATATCTTTTAATATATATATAAATATATTTATATTTAATTCCGAATGTAGTGATAAAAACTGAAAATGCAAAAATTATTCAAAGACTTTTAAAACAAAGTGGGTGGCTGAAAAATACAATACAGGATTTCATTTGGTTTGCTGTTACATAGAACTTTTTAATAGGTGCTGAATAGAATAGGAAAGTAATTTTGCTGTCTTTACCTCGTTATGTCCCTGTTAGTGACATCAGTAATGATGTGGCTGTGTGGTCACCTCCAACATGAACAGAGGAGTCAGGCCCCAGGGTGCCAGAACATTCCAGCTGTACTGCAGAGCCCGTGCCTGCTCTGGAGTGTGTCAGTGTCGCCGACAGTAACACACTGTGAAGGGCTACTGAAATTCACACCACCAACCTCCGGGCTTCAAATCCGTGCTTCCCTTCAGTGCTGTGGACCTGGGCCCTGCCAGTCCGGTGCTTGTGGCAGCCCTGGGGCTGCAGGGCTGCAGGAGCCGCTGTCGCTGCCCTCTGCTGGCAGTGGCACATTGACCGTGTGTCTGCGCTGCAGTAATTTACTCCGGGGAGGAGCTGCCGGGTCCTCATCTTCCACCAACTCACCGCTGCCCCCCGAGTCAGTCACCTGACCTGTGCTCTGCTCCAGCATTCCAACAGATTTTAATTTGCTTTTATCAAAGCTTTTAATAGCCATCTGTGAGGAGAGAGAAATGGTGCATTAAAAGCATCTGCTTTCTTCATTAAGAAAGAAAATTAGTATATTGTTTCTTGAACATTATTATCACACGAATTTCATGACACTGAGAACACAGCCAAGATTAAAATAGCATACTTTTGTAAGAGAGTAATTATATTTGGGCTACATATGAGAAAACAAGAGGCCAGCCTGCTCCAGGCTACACACACATCAGTACCAGACCTGGAAACATAACAGACATTCCAGAACTTATTTTCACCTCACTATCCCAACAGCATCCCAACTCTTCTAAACACCATTTATAATGCAAGTCTGAATGCACTTGAAATTAACAGCCACTCCTTTTACTGTTCAGAAGAGTGGCAGTAGTAACAGACAGGGTCACCCAGGTACTGCTGAAGGCAAAGGCAGTTTTTATTCCCTGCTTCCAGAGGTTACCTGTCAGGGAAGAGACACCTGCCCTCCCCACCCCCTTAGTGCCTCTTTCTGGTTTTTCCAACTATTCATATCTTCCATTTCCACACCTCTTCCTGTTTCTGCTGTACAGAGTAAGTGGCTGGCCTGGATTACTGGCCACTCTGCAAATGTTAAAATAACCAGAAGAAACAGAGTGCAAGCATGCTAATGACAGATCTTCTAAGACAAGAACAAAAGAAGAAGGTAGCTTTTTTACTGAAATAATGGCAAGTCTTGAAAAAGCTGCAGACAGAGGTTATTTAAATCCACTAACAATTCAGAGCTCTAGGGACTCATGAATTAGTTCAGCCACAGCTGTATGAACTCACAACCACAGAACAGGGCTGGAGTGCTCTGTATCAGGGTCACATATTAGTTTTCTGACACCTGTGTACTGAAATTACATACTGCCTTCAGTGATCCACAGTTATAAAATGTAAATCCCAGGTTACATAGTGGAATATTATAATTTAGAAAGAATTAATAAAATATTAGCTTTATAGAATTAATTTAGGGATCTCAACGCTTTTGGCAAATAATCAGTCTTCTAAAGGCTGTAGGAAAAGGAAGAGAATCCCATTTTCCAGAAGGACATGAATTGCAGAGTGTGCATTTCCAAACTGTGTCAGTCTAATGATGGGCAGCTGCTGGACTAACCTGGTAAAAACTGTTTTGTTTTGGACAGGCCATTTTTCTCTTGATTTAGTGTTCTGAAATGGCCTAGCAGAAGATGCAATGAGAGTCAAAGCCAGTGTGAAGGAGGCAGAAGGAGCACAAGCTCTGGGGAAGGCAGCATCCAGCAGCTGGTGTGGGTGTCACTGCACCCCAAGCAGAGGTCAATCTATTACATACATTTGTGTCACAGCCGACAATGCAATATGCAGTTTGCTGTCACCCTTGCAAACAGTCTCCTCTTACAAAGCAATCCCCAATTTCAATCTACTGAAAAATGTCTCTCGCCAAAGCAAGATACAGCTCCAAGAAGCTGCAGTTTTTCAGTTTTAGGTTTTGCTGGACAGGACACAGAAAAGAAGACAGAGTTGAAACCTGCAGTAAGAGGCTTAAGAGATTTAAAAGAATGAAGTGTTCAAGAGGTGTCATAGAAGCACCACTGAAGCTTGAACAATGATGAAATGAGCAATTTGGCAAACAGGTCAGAACTTCTGTGATTCAACGACCACCACTAGTAAACTTTCTCTTACATGTACCCAGAGTAATAGCAGAGCAAACAAAGATATTTGCTGTAATATAAGAACAATCTGAGCAAGTATTTCCACTTACCTGGTCCAATAAGTGATAGTCAAAATTAGGGACACTTTTATCTCTTGTTATTGTTCTCCGTAAGTGTTTTTCTCTAAAGAAGATTTTAAAGAAATCACAGAAATTAAATGTCTTCACATAAGCCTTTCATAAAAGCCTCTCTCTCAGAAGCTCCACAAGGTGGAACTGTCTCACCAGAGACAGGCAGCTCCCTGACAACACCTTCCCAGAAGTGCAGTCTACTGTATTCCCTGTATTTTACTATGGAACATACATTAGGGCTTAAAAAGATACTGAGCAAAACCCAGCCAAGGAGTGAACACCACTACAGTATTTTTAAGCAGTCTGGCTCTGAAATGCTTTCCTGATGGTACAGCCAGTGTTAGTGCAATCCCAATTTTAGATACATTTTCAAGCCCTCCCTCTCCACCCCAGTGAACTTGTCATGCCCAGAACATCTGCCTGGGGATGTGACTGTGCCAGCCCTGCAGGATTAACATCCACTGGCACACCACCACGTCCTGTGTAACCAGCCCTGACCCACTCTGGGCCTTTGTTAGCAGCTGCACTTCTCCTTTGCTTATGGGAACAACAAACCCACTCTGAGCAAGCTTCTCTGCTTACTTGTTAAATCTGTTAATTGACTGGACCAGTTGAAGTTGTCTGCTTATGGGATCATCGGCTTCCTCACAGGGCTTAGGATGCACTGGGGGTTTAAAAGAACATGCAGCTAAAATTACAACTGAGTCTCACTTAGGAGTACTGATTTTAAATTGAACATAAAACTATAACAGTGCTAACTTGAATTAGAGTGGTGATTTATCTTTGGAAATTTTAAAAACTTTTAAGTTGCAGAAGTAACCATTCTTCCTCAGATAAAACAACTGGCCAAGCTTCTGGAGAGACTGTAATTCTGAACTTTGAGGCCCTGATTTTCAGTTTTTACCAACCTGAATTAAAACACACAGATGATAAACCACCTCTTCATTAGTATTACTCATATCTTCTACTGCTCTTTTAGAACTTTTCAAAATATTTGAAAGAACTATTCTCAATTCTAGGTGTCAGCATGCTGTGGTTAATTGTGATTTTCTATTAACCAGACATTCACAATCTTTCAGAGGGAAGGAAGCAAGAGTTACTTTGAAAACTCATGGGTGCTGAAATGGGCACTCCTACTCCTCATCTACCCTGATTTCTACTTTGCAGCCTCCCTGTTTTCTTTCTACAGTCCTGGTGGCATCAGGTCCTTTGCTGAGCTGTCCAGCTCAGGGGGCATAGCTCTTCTTACATCCCCAGGGCAGTGAACATGAAAATTCACCTGAAAAACTTCTGAGGCAGCATAATGGGAGCAGTGGATAAGGCAGATCAGAAACTGAGGGGGAGAGGTGAGGAGGGAGAATCTGTGGTCCTTAAGCTCCATCTGAGAGGCTGCTTAGGCACATTAAGATAGGGCCATGTGTCAAATCCTTTCAAGAGTGAAATAACTTTGCATCATTGGATATAACTTTTAATGTTATTGCTATTAAAAAAGGGGAATCATAAATATGTAAAATAATTGTTCTATTATTGTATGTATAGCAATTACATAAAGTATTTGATATAGTCACCTGTGAATTCCTAAATCCCTTTTTATTCATACCAGTGGAAATGGCACAGGTACCTTTTTTCCTTATCTTGCCAGTTATGTGCTGCTCACTCTCCTTCTCTCCCTCTGCTGATGTGGGAACACAACTTGGTGCTGCTTCTAGCAACTTCATGATGTTTGAATTCTTGATTTAAGAGTTTCCATTTTCACCATTATTAAAGAAAAAGAAAAACAACAGTACATTTTAGTATATCAGTCTGTGAAGAGTGTGTTAATTAATGCTTATTAAAAAACAAACTTGTATCATTCTGAGTAGGAACTAAAACAGTGTTCCACAAGTTACACTGTAATGCAGTGATGATGCTGGAGTCCTGACCTCTTATTTTTAACTGTATTACTTATGGTTAAGCCAATTTCAGTTTAAATGGTAACATACATACCAAAATTGATTCAGTACAGAATTTTGTGGTCATTAAGGTACATCTCAGAGGCCATTTAAGCACATTAAGGAGTCCTTTAAAGAGTGAAATAATTCTTTATCATTTAATATTACATATAATGTTATTGCTATTAATAAAGGGGAAGGTCAGAGTGATCTACTGCAGGATAAAAGGAATCAAAAGCCTTGAATGGCAGAAGATAATGGGTGGGACAAGGAACATTGCTGCCAGCACAAATGATTAGTGCAAGGTGTTCATATGCCTACATCCAACTTCTGCTCCCTCTGCCATTACAAAGATTTTGATGTTCATTTTATTTAGGTCTGTGCTTCCACTCTTTCTAGACTCATCCTTTTAGTCTAAGATAACTTATTCTAGAAACACAGCCAGCTTCACAGGCCATCGGAACCATCCCTAGGCTGCACAAGGAACAGGCATCTCCGTGTTTCTGTGCCCCTAAGAGCCGGGTGCAGCTCGGAGCGTGCAGCCCTGCTGTGCCAGCACAGGGCTGGGTGCCCCTGCCCCGCAGCCCCGGCAGGCTGTGCCAGCACAGGGCTCGGTGCTCCCTGCCCCGCAGCCCCTGCAGGCTGTGCCAGCACTCTCGGGCTCGGTGCTCCCTGCCCCGCAGCCCCTGCAGGCTGTGCCAGCACTCACGGGCTCGGTGCTCCCTGCCCCGCAGCCCCTGCAGGCTGTGCAGCACTCTCGGGCTCGGTGCTCCCTGCCCCGCAGCCCCTGCAGGCTGTGCCAGCACTCAAGGGCTGGGTGCCCCTGCCCCGCAGCCCCGCAGGCTGTGCAGCACTCAAGGGCTGGGTGCCCCCTGCCCTGCAGCCCCGGCAGGCTGTGCAGCACTCAAGGGCTGGGTGCCCCCTGCCCCGCAGGCTGTGCAGCACTCAAGGGCTGGGTGCCCCCTGCCCCGCAGGCTGTGCAGCACTCAAGGGCTGGGTGCCCCCTGCCCCGCAGCCCCGCAGCCCGTGCAGCACTCTCAGGCTGGGTGCCCCCTGCCCCGCAGCCCCGCAGCCCGTGCAGCACTCACGGGCTGGGTACCCCTGCCCCGCAGCCCCGGCAGGCTGTGCAGCACTCTCGGGCTGGGTGCCCCTGCCCCGCAGGCTGTGCCAGCACTCAAGGGCTGGGTGCCCCTGCCCCGCAGCCCCGCAGGCTGTGCAGCACTCAAGGGCTGGGTGCCCCCTGCCCTGCAGCCCCGGCAGGCTGTGCAGCACTCAAGGGCTGGGTGCCCCCTGCCCCGCAGCCCCGGCAGGCTGTGCAGCACTCTCGGGCTCGGTGCCCCTGCCCCGCAGCCCCGCAGGCTGTGCAGCACTCTCGGGCTCGGTACCCCTGCCCCGCAGGCTGTGCAGCACTCACGGGCTCGGCGCAGTCGGCGGCGGTGCAGCCGCGCTGGTCGCGCAGGTGCCGCAGGGCGCCGTGCTGCAGCAGTAACGCCACCAGCGCCTCGCTCCTGCCCGCCGCGGCCTCGTGCAGGGCCGTGCTGCCCTTGCTGTTGGAGAGGTTCACCGAGGCTCCGTGCTGCACAGCAAAGGGAGAGCACGGTTAGAAAGGTGCAGCGGCCCCAGAGCTGCACCACCAGAGCCACAAGAACCCACCCGGCCACGTCACTGCCCCATCCCCCGGCCACAGTTTCATGGATCAGCTCATTTTGGTTTTGCATATATCTATTACATATTCCAAGCTTTAGAGATACTTTAGAAACCCCCAACCCTATGTGATAGAGTCCCAGGAGAGAAAACCTGACACGTGCCATGTAACAGTTCCATAAAAACAGCTACCTGTACAATAGCAAGGTAATATTTATCTAATTAACATCTGTGAAGGGATGGCATTGAAAGGAGTAAGTTAACAAAAACTCTTATTTCTTTCCCCAAGTATTTTTGACAGAGAAATGCATAACTAAAAATACTGATCCTGAGTACTGGGTAAGCACAGGTTTCACATGAGAAACACCAGCAGAACACTCTGCAGTGATCTTACCTGCAGTAACAGGGCAGCAGTCTCATAGTGACCATTCAAGCATGCATAAATTAAGGGAGTATTTCCATATATATCCTTTTTATTTTGTTTAGCATTGTAATCCATCAGACACTTTACCACCTATTGAAAAAAATAACAACTTCAGTCTTACTGAGTAAGAGTACTCGGTTACTGAGCATGAAACTAATTTTCATATTTTAACACCCACTTTTAAAAAGAAAAATGTAAGCAACTACAAGAAAGGCCAGAAAATAAAACTCTAAGTGTGTGAAAAACAAATGTAGCCAATAACTTAACAAAACACCAAAACCAAACCACCACAGCAGCAGCATCCTTTTCCAAACTCATCACAACACTTGGAAGGAGTTCTTTATACTGTAATTACCCCATGAACTAATCTACAACTATCCCATGAATTAACCTACAACTCTGAGTTGTATTCTTGGTTTTTCTTGCTTCTCTAGTACTTTGTCTTCCTATCACTTTCAAAATCCTCTTCTTTTCCCTCCTGCAGTCTTCAGCTCCTTATTCTTAAATAATTTTCCACTTCTCTAATTTTCCCAATTTTCTGCTTTTCTGCATCTTTTCATTTGCCTTTTTGTCCCTGCTTTTTCATGTTTGTTATTTTCCTGTCTCATTTACTCCCCCTCATGTATTGACACCTCCCCCATGGGCTCATGCTTCTCCTTCACTGCTTTTGCCTCCCTGACTTGAAATGAGGGATGAGTTATCTGCTGCCTCAAAGCTGCACTCAGCTCATGATCTAAGTGAGGAGTTGAAATTACAGTAACTATTTACTACTGTGGCTACTGAAGATACCAAGACACAAACATAACTCAGAGAAGAAGGTACAGAGGAATGTACACAGAGGATTCAGCTGCACAAGGGATGCTTAAAGTGTTTGAAAGACAACAGAAGGTTTTTGCACCACTTGCATTAAATCAGTATTTTAAGTCATGTATGCTTATATAAATAAGTCATATGCCTTCATAAAGAAAAGGTGTCTGCTGAAACAATTTCAGCTCCGAGTTCCCCTTTCCATCTGCAGATTTTAGACACTGAAAACAAAAACCAGAACCGCCAAACTCATTTTCTCTGCTCCTGGCTTAGTCTGGTTGCTGATTTCCCCGGGCAGCTTTCTGTGGGTGCCAGGGAGCTGTGTGCCAGGCAGGATTACCTGGGAGTGTCCCCTCTGGCAGGCCAGGTGCAGGGGAGCTGCCAGCTGTGTGTTCCTGGCGCTGGCGCTGGCGCCGTGGCGCAGCAGCAGCGCCGCCAGCTTGCCGTGCCCGTGCAGAGCAGCCATGTGCAGGGGGGTGAAACCATCCTGGTTGGAAACATTCACCCCCAGCCCGTTGGCACAGACCTTAGACAACTTCTGTTGAGGAAAACACACAATAAAACTATCATCATGCTTTGTTTTAATCAATGAAACAGCCAAATACCTGCTACGTTTATACAAAACGGGCAGATGGGCATTACAAGAAATTCTGCTAGAGCCTAATTTGAGGCCTTCAGAAAAAGTCAGTGAAGCAGAGCAGCTTGGTAGTATTTTCAACAGAAAATTACTTTTATTGTTCTCTCTTTTCTTCCAACATGATAACTTCATGGAGAGCAATTCCAGGCAAAGTATTAATGGTATTAAAAAGAGGCTAAAGCAGCACAGTTTGAGACAGAAGTAAAACTGAAAGTTTTTAACAGCTGTTAGGATGCTCATACTGGATATGAGGCAGTGGTAATGAGTTACTTTGATTTATACAGATATTTATGCTCTTTGAAACAGACAATAAACACCTCAATGCTATATGAAGCTTGGGGTAATAAGGATACAAACTAAAATTAATTTAATTCACCTGGAAGCAAAAGTGGCCCAGAGAGCAGACTGCCCTGGGGAGTCAGGATAAGGAAAGCACCTGGAGGACAGTTTACCCAGCTGTACAGAACATCCTCTTTCACTCCTCTTGCAAACTGTGCCTGCCTGACATTTACAGTGGTGCACAGCCTTTCATCCTGTGCTTTCAACCTGTGCCTGCCTAGCACAGCGGTCAGGATGAATTAAAAAGTTCCTTCTTCTCATTCAGCAGACAAGTAAATTCCACAGCAGACACCATTGCCCTCCCTGTCAGCAATAAAATGAGCTTTATGGACTCAAGCTCTAGCATCTTTAGCCCACAACCTTTAGCCCATGACTGACCAGCAGTCAATCAACTGAAAATTTGTACTTAGGTTTATTTTGCAATGATTTATCCAGTCATGTACCCCTTCAGACACCTCCTGGAAGGCAAGTTATGGAATTTCTATTTCCAAAAAACTCTGATTGTTCCTTATGCAAAACAACAACAAACCCAAACCAGAACCACATACACACACACACACAAAAAAAACCCCCAGAAACCCCAACCAAAAAACAGCAAACCAAAAAAACCACAGAAAGAGTGTATTGTAAAGCCTCATTCTATTCTACAGAGTGTGGTAATTTAGGGGGGAGGAAATCTTTGCAACTGAAAAGAAATTCTTTGTAATTATTTCAGGTCTCTGAAGAGGCTTTAGATATGGCTTGTAGAAAAGATGCCATGCAATTAAAAAAAGACTTTATCAGCATTACATGGATTCTGGGATTAGCAGGTATTCCTTGCTGAACTGATTACTAACAGGTAAGTAGATATGCTGTGCCAGTAGCAGTGTAAACTAAGGAGAACCAGAGGCTTAGAAAAGGATGAATGTTTATTCAAAGTGGCCCAAACCTTCCTGACAGCATTCCACATATCCTAAAAGCAAACTGTGAAGCTTTCTCAATCCATTAGACATTGTGCAAGTCCTTGAACATCGTTCCTATGTCCAAAATTTTCAACAATTCCATTAAAAAAAGAACAATTTCATACCAGCAGATGAAGTGTGAAAATCTGTATACAGTTAATTTATTTTTAGAAGAGAGACAGAGGTGCTGGGCAATATGAAAGCTATTTCCCTGGAGCTAAAACTTACATTACAAGAAGGTAAATTATTCTTTTTACAGAATAAATATTCCAACCTTTTGTGCTGGCCCACATTTTGGGCACTGGCATAATGGATGGCAGAATTCTGGTTTTGATGTACTGGCTGTGTCATCCTCATCTTCCAAGTCTTCTTCCACCCATTCCAGGAGATAACGGACCTGGCATAAAAAGCAAATCCTTCTTTATAGAGTCCCAAAGTTCCATGTCCTAACAGATCTGCACATGTGGACAAGTCAGATTTGACAAACACACACTTGTGAGTCTCTCAGGGAGAGCACACAGCTACCTCCTGCCATCAGCTGCCCACGGGCCAAATTAAAAAATCAAGTGTTATTGTTGACAAAGCAGCTAGGAAGTTCTCCAAGTACAGTGAAGTGAATTATAAATGACTTCCTGCTGCCTAATCACAAGTGCAGTGCTCACCCACTCTCAAACACTCCACATCCTTTTAGCTCAGATGATTTGTGCCAGCTCCTATCAATGTGAATTTTGCTTCATCATTTGCTTTAAAGAACATAAGGAATGACAAGGATGACAACATTTAACTGATACCCAAAACTTTGCAGGGGCACTGACTTTCCTTAGGTCTGTCACTTAGGAGTTGGACAGTTTCACTTTTCCCTCAATGTTCAGTGCCTTATTTCTGAGAGAGAGGCCCTTCAGTGAAGTCTTGGGGTATTCATGTGCAACCTGCAAACAGTGATGCTTAGGGTATTTACATTTTACATTACATTTCATTCAACAAAATTAAAGCTGCTTAAGGAGTACATTTTTACCTTGAAATTCATTAATCTAATTTCATTAAAGACATTTTAGAATTAGCAGTGATTGTGTTAAGTCTCCATTACTACTGGACTAAGCCAAGAGCTCTACAGCTGCTAGTCCAAGGGAATGGGGACAGTGGGATTTCTGAGACATTCCTCCCACTCTGTTTAATCTCACACTTGTCACAGGTTCTGATCCTCACCACTGAGCTCTGGGAAAACAACACATCCATGTCCTATCCACTTAAACACATGCAGCTACAACAAATCCTGGGAAAACAGGAAGGGCCCTATACCTGATTCTGAATAACAACACACTTGAGCCTGAAAAGGGGTGATTTTTACAGAACATTGCTTTCCCTGTAAACTTCATGTTGTTCTCTGGAACAAAGGAAATATTCTCTCAAGCCTGCCTGTTTATGGAAGGCCAGCTCAGCAAAGCCTGACTACTTGCTACATTTGTACATGTCTAAAATAAGCAGGACTGTCACTTCGCTCTCCCCTTTCCCTGCAGACTCTCACAACTGATTTCCTTTTCCTCCTGGCACAGCCCAATACTGCTGCTCTCATTACCCAGTGCACAGCTCCCAAAATATTGATACCAGTGCCTCCCAAAAACCTGAACACACTACTCCTGTGTCCGTCTCTTTATAATTACAGTGCAGTAGCCATTCTTCTTGGTTTAGAGGTATTTTTTGTCAAAATATTAACTGTACTTTCAAGTAGACACACAGTGAACCACCTCAGGAGATTGCCCAGTCTCATTTACCAGGTAACTTGTCACCTGAAAGGTTCTTTACACTGCTGGGTTACTTTGGAATACTCAGCTGAGCACTCTGGGTCTCTCTACCCTCACTCCAACCTTTCAGCTGCTCCACAGCACTTATTTCAGTCAAAAGATTTGCTTTTTTCTGTGGTAGATTTGTACATATCCTTCCCACTGGACAGGCTGAGTAGGAGAGCACCAAATCCAGTAGCTATACTAAGACAATACCAATCACATAATAATTTTTTTTTTAATCTTCCAGTTTCACAGCACTTTTTTAATGCCTCCTCTTGCAAAGCTCAATTGGCTGTCATAGCAAACATCTACAGCAGCCCTAATGACCTGGTTGCTGTGGCTGTTCCTATGCAGACAGACCTCAGGCTGTCAGAACAAGTCACAGTTTTTAAATACTCATGGTTTTTTGCTGGAATTCAGGACATCCCTCTGACTGTCCTGGATTGCCAGGACCCCTGCCAGGGGGCTCAGAGCCCCTTGCACAGAGCCCAAGATGCCTGTGGTTTTGATTATGACCCATGGAGCAAATTACCAAACTTAGATGAAGATCTGCAAGCCACGAAAGTGTAAGCAGAATAATAATTGGTTTGTCATAGGGTGAAAAATAGATTTTTGGGGTTTTTAGAATGGGGGTTCAGGGGGCAAGATGGAGGGATCTGGGCATGTCCAGCCTTGCTCCTTCTTCTTCTTGGCCTCCATCTTCTGCTGTGATGGTGGCACTTTTGGGTTGGTTTAGAGTAGAAGCTCACTGTCTAACATAGGTGATGGGTATTGGGAAGTTATTCTAAATATTGTACACGTATTTTTTAGTATAAAAAGATAACACCCCCCAGGGGCAGGCAGAGTGCCTCTGTCTGTCCTGCTGAGCAGACCTTGGCAGGCCAGGAGAAAGAATTTTATAGATAAGGAACAATAAACAACCTTGAGACTGAGAACTGAAGAGCTCTGACTCCTTCTTCAACCACCAGGCTGGGAAAAGAGACTTTCTAACCCATCTCAGGGTCACTGTGAGCAGCTAAAACCCCGAGAGTTTTTCAACAGATTTGCAATCTGTAATCTTTGTCATCCAGCTGGATGAGTCTCCTTTTCTGAACAGCTTCACATGAACTTCAGTAATGAGGAAAGCAAAGCCACAAAGGGAAGGTGATTCTGTTATCTGACTGCACAGACTGGATTTCTCTATGCTTTTTTTCCGTATGCTTTTCATTGCTGGTGTCTGTTGAGAAGTGCTAGATATTAATTTCCCAGCAAATTATAGCACTGCATTTAATTTTCTTGATGAAGTTTAGTTCTTCACAAAGTGGGTGAAAAGTGAACTGTAACACATGCACATTTACCACTGGCCAGGAAAATGGCAAATATCACCATTGTACATGTTACTGCTTCTTGAAATGACTTAAGGGCTGGCTTGGAAATAATTACTTCTATTAAGTCACATTGTGAAGTAGGATAATGATATGTACTCAACAACTGAACACCTCTTTGCTCTATCAGTAGATAAATTATTTCCATCATCTCAGTGAAATAAAACATGAGAGAAACAGTATTAACATGGAACATATTTTGTGAGATGAGTTTTTTATTTTCTGATGACCCTATGAGGCTTCATTGGCATTTGTAACTCCTGGAACAAACCAAACCCAAACAAGTTTTTCAGAACATGCACCCAGCAAAGCAAACCTGTGTGCATTCTCACACAGCTATATGGTTTTGTTCTGTGAACTACAAGAAAAATCAAGAAATCTACAGCCTTACACACATTTCCAAAAGCAAAACTCCTAAAGATTCCTGTGTCATCTTCAATTTTTCACTGGAATGACATTGGAAGTGTCTCATTTTTTTAAGGAATAAAGGCAATAATAAATAAAAGAATAGTCAAGACAAGTTGTACCACAGATTACAGAACATCACCTCTGAAACTGGTATTATTATATCATCACCTATCCATTTGAAGTGAAATCCAAACTCCATGTTGTTGTGTACCTCACAAATAGCATCTCTATGAGTAATGTCACCTGAGTTCACTCTTTACATGAGATTATTACCCAAAGCATTCTCCACTTGATACTATTTACAAGAAAATTCCTCAATTTGAATGAGATAAAATGAAATTCAATAATATTCAACAGCTACATTAACACTCACCATTTCCAGATCTCCATCAGCAACTGCTCTCAGGAGTTTTTCCACCTATGTATGAAGAAAATTATTTATTTGCTTTGTTGGTGTGGGTATTAAGCAGAACACAGAAAATCCTGTGTCCTTTGCTAACCTCCTAAGCTCATGCAGTAGGATTACTGCTGGCCCATTTCATATTTATTGATAAAGTTTTAAAGGAAAAACCTTCCTCTTTCATGAAATAGAGAATCTGCACAAGGCCTGTGGCCATTTGATGATCTCTGACTTGCTCAGTTAGACAGTACTTATCTAAATGGAGGATATGTGGCCCACCCATAAATAAAGCCATGTAAGCTGATATAGATTATTATGCTGCTCCAGCAGCAGCTGCCCTGTGCATTTCTGTGTGAACCTAATGCTAAAAATGCCTGCTCAAGGAACATTCCTACCCTCACATACACTAACACTGGCTGGACTCTTGCTGAGCTGCTCTGTGCTGCTCTCATTATCCAGCATACAGCTCCCAACATATTGCACCAGCGTCTCCCAAAAACCTGAACACACAACCCCTGTGTGTTCTCTTTATAATTACAGTGTACAGTGTAATTACAGGAACACAAAGCTATTTGAGAAACAAGAGTTCAAGATGAAAAAGATGCTTTCCAGTTGTTACCTTTACATCTGCAGATAACTGGTTTAATCTTCCCTAAAACCAAACATTTACAAGTCTAACTTGACTGTAAGTATGAAATTTGTTTTCTTAGTTAAAATCTAGAAAGATATAAATACTAAAGGGTACACACTGGGATCTGCATTAGCCCATTTTAGTGTGAGGTGAGGCCAGGGCCCCAGTGCTGGGGGAAGGAAGGTGCTTGCCTGTTCACAGCTCTGCAGGGGGAGCAGACAAATGAGGGAAGAAGAGGTGGAAGGAGCTCTGCAGAGCACTGGTGCCATTCCCCTGAGCCCTCAGGCTGCTTGTGAAAGCAGGAGAGGGAGATTAACTTGTCTCTTCACTTCTCTAATTCTCTACTCTCACATGAAAGAGTTGAGATCCAGCCTGATAGAATGGGAAAGGTGCCAGCAAAAGGGCAGGGAGAGTCCATCAGTCCTCTCACAATTCACCTGGCTCTGCAGAGTGTCAAGAATCATTTAATAAGCTTTGGGAAAGTCTGTTTAGCATTATAGCAAATTATTCCAGCACTGTGCTACAATCACTGAAGATGCTAATGGGTAAACACACTTGTTTCTATAGTGAGGAACACCTTGCAAGTTGGAGATGTCATGGAGTGACAGCTTCAGTCACATTTCAGTCTTCATATGGAAATTACCACCTTGCTGAGTGTGACAGTGGTGTTTGGCAAGGCAAACAAGGAAGAATGAGACTGAAGTTTGTGTTCCATTGCTCTGATCTCTTTCCTCAGGGTTTTAGATGAAGAACAGGACACAAACAGCTGAAAGATCAGAGGCCAATTAAATCTCTCAATTTTTATCTCTTCTTAGAAACACTGCTAAGTTTGGGTTTATTACCACCTTTCCAATACAGGATGAAGGTCCTTGGAGTCATACACTGGTCACTCCAGGCAGAATCTATGATACTTGGATTTTCCTTTCCTAATTTTGAATGTCTAAAAGTCAGCTGTCTAAATCACAGCCAGGCATTTGATTTTTAAACTCCCTCTCTGGAAACTACAGAACAGAAACTGCAGGACAGAATACAGTCAACAAATAACACCTGAGTGTAACTCAGGTCAGACTAAGCATGTCTGAGATTAACTCCTCTCTGAAGTGAATTTCCCTCCACTGACTGAGGGGGGGAAATAGATGTCTGAAGTGAAGACAACTGTCTTCCAGAACTTGGCTGAATCCCAGTCTCTCCACATATACAGCTAAAATGGATTACATACACTAGGGAGGGCTGTGCCTCCCCTAAACTTCCCCTGATCACACAGTATAATGTCACTGGAGAAGGTAGAGCTCTTAAGGATTTTTCAGGAGTCACCTTCTGCCAGACAAGACACCTAACAGTAACAGCAATGACCCACAAGCTCTGATAATTTCTTTCCAAAAATAACAACTTTCTTTAACTACTAAAAGCTGTCTCAGGCCCTAGCAGTGGTACATTTGTTATGCATCTTATAGATAATTTATTAAGAGTACTCAGGGTAAAATGTCTGCTACATGCACTCCCCATCTTTCCAGTTTGTTTTCTCACTCTTCCATGGAACAGAACCTTCCTTTAAATGTAAAAATAGAAGAAACAAATCTATTACAGTTCACCTGCATGGCCAGTTTTTCAGCTGCTGAACAGAAACTCTGCATGGAGATTTTAGTTCCAACAGAGCAAGTCCCAAATTTATGATCCTGGCTCTTTCACTCTCTCTTTTCTAAGTCATAATAAACAAGCCACTATGACTGGCTCATTTAAGAGTTTTAATTCAGTATTGATTAAACAAGGTCTGACTGGATTCCCTTAATCCAAGGTGCAAACCTTGAAATCTGGAATACTGACTGTATCACTTTCCCACTGCTTCCAGTGGTGTTTCCTTCATGGAGCTCTTTCAGCATCAGGCTCTTGCCTCTTTGAGCAGGGAGCCCAGGTGAAACTTGGCAAACAGAAATCAACTAAAGCTGGATTACAGAGAAGGTCATTAACCCCAAGGACCTCAGGTGTAAGCAGTTTGTAATCTTTTTCCCTGGTTTGAACTGCAGTCTTAGCACTTGGGTGTGATAAATTTGTTCCTTCAAAGAAAAAGAAATCCTTGATCTACAAGGAGAACTTATTTAGAGTGTTTGACTGTGTACAAACAGGGAGGTCCAGCCCTACACCGAGCCTCTCCCAGAGCAATTCAAGTGTGAAATCATATTGTCAGTCAAAATTTGCATCTTTGTGTTTCTTGAATATTTTTAGAGAACTGAAACTTCTGGCAAAAAAAAGAAGCTTTTAATACCAGGAAAAGGAAATATTTGAATGTAGTGGTGATATTGAGAGAAACACACTTAGGAGGTCAATTTGGAAACAAATAATGAATAGGCAGACTAGGAAAAATAAAAAGAAGCATCAGAATGAGTAGTGGATGATATGACAGTCTTGGGAAGGGGTAACAAGTGTGGATCTGAGATCCCACAGGAAAAAATTCAGAGGATACCATCTGGTGTGGACAGAGCAAAATCAGCAAACACATACATGCAAGATATTTAATTTATAGTCTGTACTTCTTCACTTGTTACAAAATTGATTCCCATGCCTATTTGAAAGCATGTCTTGTGTCTTAACATTCCAGTTTGTTGTTGGCCAGCATGGCTGTACTAGTCTCTTTTCCCTGACAGATTTTCTAAGCTAACAGTGGCACTTAATTCCTGGATGGGACAGCCAGGGCCTTGGGGCACTGACTGCCACTGTACTTTGGTAAACCTCAACAAATTCTCAAATTACATAGCTAACTTCAATAAATATGAACAACTACTTCAGAGATGGTGTCAGTTTGCCCCAAAAATAACCAACAGAGCAGTTGAAGTCACACAAAAATAAGCACTGAGATGACAATCCCCTGAGGACAGCAGTTATTTTCCAAACCAGACAGAAGGCTATTCCTGAGGAAGCAGTTAAAAACACTGGGGCAAATTATCATTCTTCTAGCTTCCCTCACTTTGCTGATTATCAAAACCTATACCTCAGTCTTACCTCTTTATAATTGTTTTTTGCTTCTTCTTGCCTAATATCAGTTGATGCTGATGACAGGCTTGAGACAGATGATCCTCTGCTGAAAGTTTCTGCTGAGTGCTGAGGAGACCTAAGCGGTGACTTACAGTTGGAAAAAAACACATAAAAATCAATCAAACAAACAAACAAACAAACAAACAACCAGAAAAGGTGAAATATCAAATAAAGGGGGTTAAGCATAGGCAAGAAACAATTTAGCTTGCATGGGCTGTTACCTCAGAAGCACTCTGTCCTCTTTCAAATGTCAGGTAGTTTGCTTCCATCAATGACAGAATCTGCACAAAAATGTTAAAGAGAGCCAATGTAACTCCACTCATAGAGGAATCTATGGACTGAAACACAAATGAGCTGACAACCTAATAATTAGTAACAGAACATGACTGAGCAGATTAGAAGTACCCATTTACAAGTTCTGTTCTATCCCAGAGTGTATTCCCACTGCTGGAGTTGAAATGGGACCTGTCTTCCTCAGAGTGAAACATGCATTTTAATAGTGAAAGCCTCTTAGCAGCGAACATCTCCACCTCTGTGGTGTTGCATCAGAAAGCAATCAGGCTGGAAGATGAAGAGGAATACCTTGGAATTCAATGCACACTGCAGGGAAGTCTCTTTCATCCTGTTCTGAATTTCTGGGTTTGCCCCATTTTGCAAGAGCACTTCAATGATGCCCTGATAGCCCCAGCGAGCAGCAATGTGCAGAGGAGTGTCTCCCTTCTCATTGCCAATATCCAGCCTGCAGGAGTGCACATCATAGTACACCAAAGCCTTGACACACTGGGAAGAAAAGGAAAGCTATCAATAAATTATAGTGTTGTGTCTCAGCTCAGACAACAGGCACAATCCTGAAAGGTTTGTTTTTATTGCTGCTTATGTAAGCCATTACCTAAAGAGAAGGCTTTAGTGGTTCAGGGCTGTTAAATAAAGAGTTAAACAACCAGATTTGCAAAGCACTGCTGTCTTCAATCTTTAAAATTGCTACGAACTACCAAATAAAGTCCTCATTTAGAGCATTAAACAATTTAGCCTTCAAATATTTTTATTTACTTTTTAAAATATGTAAGTTTAGTGCTAATTTGCATCAGTTTAATTCCATTGCATTAGAATGCCCATTTGGTTTGATACAAAACAATTACTTACATCCTCATGACCATAAGTGCAGGCTAAATGAAGTGGAGTATTTCCATTATTGTCCTGAACATCAGTACTTGCCTTGTAGTGCAATAAGAGCAGCTTAAAAGAAAAACAAAAGTAGACATTTAAGTAGCTAAAAAATTAATGCACAAACAATTATTACTCTGCAGATTCCTTTAGGGTTCTGGCATGATGAAGCACTTCATGATGCACTAGCACTGCCTCCTGTTTCAGACACCACCCTCTTGGCAGTGCAGCACTCACTGTTTGTGCCCTACCTTGAGAATCACAAAGTCTCTTACATATTCAGAATTTTAACTGAAAAAAATGAAATCTCTACTGCAGCAAACACTGCAATGTGTTCACTACATCATCTACCTCACATTTCAAGAGCCTAGGCAAGTGAAGACAACTTTATTTCAACAATGCTAATTAAAGAACATCACATACATTAAATTCAAGCAGACAATAATTACTGTAGTTACAGTCTATCCTAAACACAGTGTGAAGCATTTAACTCAGCCCAATGGCTGCAATGGTTGCTCTGTCTCAAGCAAGAGCAGAGATGCTCTCCATCTGTATTATGTATTGGACATTTGTGTTAATAAAGTGGATGAGTTGTGCAGAGCTGCCAGCTGGTTATTACCAATGGCTGAAAACCTTGCAGTAGGAGAAAAAATAAAATATCTTGCAAACTACAATGATGAAAGATCCTCCATTCTGACAGCTTACACAGCTCTGGTAAAAAGCTCCCCAGAAGATCTAAATGGCAGCAACAGTAGCAGAGCTTAGTAAGAGTCATGCATTTATTATTTAGGTTAGGTGTTGTGCTTACTGTAACATTCTGATATCCCTTCTGACAGGCGAGGTGAAGGGGAGTTGAACCGTGGTAATCTGTGGCATTGACAATGGCTCCTTTGGCTACCAGTAAATCCACTAATGAAGTCTGACCTTGGAAAAGAAACATTCAAAGAAAGGTGTAAACTTTGCACAAGAACACTGCTACTTTTCCAATTCAAACAGGGACTATAAACCAAGATACTCTGCATTTCTACATATTATGTTTCCATACACTGCATAGTCACTGCCATGGTACTTGGGGATTTTTTTGTGGCAGATATTTCAATGTCAAAGCCCCATAAAAGAACCTCCAGCTAAAAGCAAGGTATATTTGTATCCTACAAGTAACAAAAGAGATATTTGGATTCAGTATAATAACAAGAAAGGAAATTATAAATAAGAAACCACCCACTAAGAAAATAATACAGCTTCTAGTAAAAGGAAAATCGATTACATAATGAACATTATAGTACAGGTGTTACAGCTCTACAATGCATAAGCAGCTGCAGGAAAGAGAAAAGTCATTTCTCAGTCTGCCAGTCCTTTAAAACAAGACTGATTTCTGAGGACATATCTTTACTTTTTTCAAAGCTGAAGAAAGAACCACTGTGGCTACCACTGTGGCAAAAATAGAGTCAAAAACCAAAGATTAATTCAGCCATAAGAAACCGAGCCTAAAAGAATATACAACAACTTCAGTCTGTGCTCAGATAGAAAGAGCAAAGTTTCAATAGCAAAGAAGCAAAAAAACAACTTAATACAGAATTCCAACTTTAATACAAAGGTGGGAAACAGGCTGACATAAAGCCACAAAAGCAAAAGGAGGAGGAAACTCTGGTGCAGAACAGCAAGCCCACTCACCACAAATAGCAGCTATATGAAGTGGAGTGTATCCCCGGTCATCTCGGGAAAAGGGAGTGATAATGGAAGGGTCATTCAGTTTCCTTTAAAACACAATGGTTTGAAAGCAGCTTAATTACCCAGGTGGTGGCAGGAAGGAGGTGAGAAAGGGAAAAGCTGCCACGGATGGCAAAAAAGTGATTTTGGAGCTTTTTATCCTCTTACACTGACAAATTATTCCATATTATACATCTTGTTAAGAGAAGTGGGTTAGTGCCAGATCTGTAAGTTTGATTCAAGAGAAGAAGCACCGTGTTTACCAAAGCCCACACAGGCTCCATCAGAGAATGGGTGGGTTCCAAAGGATTCTGTATGTTCCCAATATTTCTTCTGTTTTTTCAAACCACACACACCCACATGCTCTCCACTACAGCCTGAAGTGCTCCCAAACTCCTCTATAACCAAAAGCAGCATACTTCCTGAAGGAAAGCTTAGATAAAGGCTTCTACACAGCTTTCTATGCATTTGTGGGGTGAAGATTGCTCACCCAGAAACCAGCTTCTCGCATTTGTCACAGTAACACAGCGGGTGACACATTTTCTGTACAGTGTCCTTATCACTGTCACCTTGACTTAGCAGCCGCTCCACTTCCTCCTGATCACCTGAAGCTATATGCTACAAAAAAACAAGAGAAGAGAGAATGAGAAACCAATATAAAAAGCCTCCTTTTAAGACAAAAAAGCCAAGAGTAATTTACTGAAGCACAAAATGAAAGGACTCGATTATGAAAGACGTATTCAAGCATTAGAAAGCAGAAATGAACAATGTCACAGCACAAAACCCCCTAATGGGCATTCAGTATTAAAAAGAAACTGTTCTTGGCTTACTTCACTTTCTATAAAAAAATTAAAACAATTCCTATTGTCCTCTTTAGACTCAATCATGAAATTGAGCTCCCTCTGTGCAAAAACATGTCTATAAAATTACTAAGTCTCCAGCCATAAGCTGTGAACACATATAATTAGAAGCTCTGCTTTGTGTCCTTGTATAGGCAAAATTCTTTTAGAATGACAGTATGAGATTAACAGATAATATGAAGTAGCTGTCAGGTGACTATATTTAAATTATTTCAGAAAATTCTTCCAATTTTGAGCACTAAAAGCTGTGAGACACAAGCAGTGTCACATCTGTGCAGTAAATGGGCCACACAATACCAACAGCAGTAGCATTTCATCCTCATTGGCTTCTATATTTCATATAACATGTACTGAAATCCATAGGATTATATTATGTTAGCAAGGCTTTGGCACAGAAATGTACTCGATTCAAAAGACACTTTTAGACCTACTAAAAGACATTTCACATTATTAATGTAATTAAACCTTCATTACATTCCAGACAACTGCAGAAAGGGAGGGGTATAAACATGAAATGTGCAAATACATACATATTCTGCCATAAAAGTTATTAACCTTAAACAAGCAGTCTATTGGTGCAGCAGACATCTGGGACAATAAGTTCATCCTTTGCCTTAAGAGCAGCTTGTCACACAGACTCTCAGATTCCTGAAAATAAAACAGATAGATTGATTATTTATATAGTCACCTACAGGCAAAAGTGCAGAACCTTAACAGGAAATTAAATTTTAAAAATATTAAACACTTATTTGCTATGTGTGAATTATCAGACACATGTGAAATCTGAATCAGCTTCAGTTTTAAGATTTTGAGACATAAAAGACTGGGTACCCATAGAAATAATAAGCAGATGTTCACCAGAATATTCCTTTACTGAAATTCACTGTGAATTAACATTAATGAAATTATGGCAGTACCATCTAAAAAAGAACACAGCAAAACTAAAAAATAGATATCAAAGAAAGCATGAACTGTAAGAGGTACAACACAGCTTTCTCAAGAGGAGAAAATAAGGCAAATTCACATAGAACATGTCTACTGATGGCTACTAAAAAGGATGACCCAGATACAACTGTGACTCAAAGAATTCTGAACTCCACTGCTGTCTGAAAAATAGAAGATTGCACCAGGCAAAGCATTGCTCTGCAGCAGATCCATCTGTGTATCCATCTCTGAGCCAAGCAGATACAGCTGCAACCCTTGCATCAGTACTCAGAGACAGCTGAAGATACACTTCAGGATGCACTAAAGAATATAAATGCCTCCAAAACCAGGTGAAAATTATTGAGTTGGATTTTGAGGTGGCAGCACTGACCCTCCCATGAAATAAAACAACCTAAGGAAAGCAGTTCCTAAGAACGCAGATGGAAACTTTTGCATGTGGCTGGTTCTGATGCACAGCTGATTATGGCTGGCAGTGGTGCAGTTCAGGATAATGGCACTCCAGAAATGGAAAGACTTCAGCCTCCATAAAACAGAAAACCACTGCATTTAAGACACACACCCACATATCAGGCAAACTTCAATGGTTTAGGATCTGGGCTATGGCTTTTGCAATTAAAGACCAGATGTAAATGAGCAAAACCATTCTGACTCCATTCTTATATTAGCAAGTCAGCATGAAATCTGAGCCTCATAAACTGCAAGTAAACAACACCACTTGATTCAGACTTTCTAGAAATTAGGACTATTCCTGTTTCAAAATCAACACAGATGCCTCTCATAAAGCTGTCCAAAAAACCCTTAAGAGTTCAGCAAATAATGTCATTTAAAACATGTTTGTGAGATCTGGAGATCTCACAAACAGAAACTTTTTCTCTGTCCTTCACAGGAAGTTGTTTGTATTTAGATACATGAAGGTGACAAATATTCACCAACCTTTTCAAACCTCTCTACTTTAGCTAAGGATACCCAAGCATACCTTCTCAGAATTACAAGGCATGTAACACTGGTCTCCTTAGATAGATTCTTCACTATGAATAGGAATAACTTCCCTAAGAAATACTTGATCAAAAGTTTAACTGCTGGTACAAGTTCCTAATGTCTAATCAGAATTTCTAGTGTGGATGCTCACAGACAGCTTCATACTTTCACTGTGGAGAATCTAAGTAAAATTAGCAAGAACTACTGCAGTTTTAGAACTGCTCCTTCCACAGTGTGTGTCTTCAAGGGAAGTGCTCCCCAAGTGGAATCATTATTTTGAGTCACATGAGACAGTAACTATAATGCAGCAGTATTATATATTTATTATATAAATCAGAATAAAAAGAGCCCAGGTGAAACCATGTATCTTCAATAGTGAAATATGGAATGACAAGAATCAGATATTCACTGAAGGATTAAGCAAGTTGGGGCCTTCAAAGTCAGAATCCACTTGTACCAGCTTTACTTACAGCCCAGGAATTTGTATTTCTTTTAAAAAGAGATTGCTTGGAGTGGGACTTTCAGGTATTTTAAGGGTATGTTGTCTAGAAAATACACACCCAAACATTAATGACCTTTTTAATCTAATACTACAATGTGTAGAAAAAGAAAATATTTGTACCTATGAGAGTGTACCTTTGTAATCATCTTTCCCAAGTCATTCCCCCAGATTACAACTGATAACTTGGAGGACATACAGGTGGCAGAAGCCAGAAGAGGAACTCTTGAACACAAACTAAGTGTAATAAAGTGTTTGGTGGGGAGGGGGAGTAGGGATCATTTCCCCATCTGAAGCTCTTCCCACACATGAAACAAAATGATGCCTATTCCCTCATGGCTGGCTCTGACTCCCTATTTTTTTTATACCTCACTTGAACCCTCTGAACTTGAGAGTCTTACTGCACATTAGCTGTGCAAAGGAATGAGCCAGTATCCAACACTTATTAACAGGAATTCTAATTGAATCATGTTGACAATTCAGAATGTAAAATTGACTCTCTCATGCTTTACAGGCTCCTCTCTTCCCCACAAAGGGTCTCACAAGGACTTGCATGACCTTGGGTGGAGGGATTTGGCAAGAAGTCCTGAGTGCAATTCACTTACTGACAGCAGGGTGAGAATGTGCCCACTATCCCTCAGGGTACATTAGTCCCCTGCTGAGTTTCTTTCTGGAGTAATCTTCATTAGGGATTGGACAGCAGCATTACTCAGCTGCCAGCAGCTCCATCTGAAGCCAGCTATAAAATTAAGCATAACCACATAAGGGGCTGTAATGAAGCCCCAGGGCACAGCAATGCTCCTGCTCACTTCAATCCCACAGCCCCTTCCAGCACAATCTGGAGAAGGAAATCATAGAGCAGCAAGATGACAGCTGCTGCTGCTTCAAAGTTCATCCCCTCTACCAGAGAGTAAAGGACATATCTCAGCTGGTAACTTCATGAAGGCAGAACAATGCTCCACCACTTCCTCACTACTCTTTTTCCATTTCCAGCTCAGTCTCTTTGCATTGTGTGCCACCTTCTCCTGCTCAGGAGAAAAGGGTGGTCTGGCTGTTTCCTTTCCAGCTGTGTTAAGGGCAAGTTGTCCCTCACTTCATCCTCAGGGTTCTGCTGCCCTCCAGCCAGGCTGACTCCAAGGAAAGGCAATGCAAGAGGCCTTTGTGTTACACATTCACCCTGAAGTGATGAAGTTCTCTGGGTCTGGAGCTAATCCAGCTGAAGTATGGGCAGAAACACTAATGGCTTGCTCCTCTCGTGGTGCAGCCACTGAATTCCTCATTTAGACTTCTCAAATATATAGTTTATCTGCCAAGACAGGTGCCTCCCAAAGAACTATAGTACCTTAATGGAAGTGGCACTTAAGTTACAACACTGGAATGCAATCCCAGCGTAAAAGCTGCTATTCTCAACTACACCAAAAGGGATAGGATCAGGCATTTAATAGGAAACACTCTATTCTAGAAATTTAAGAGCAGTATATTCTATCTTAGTTTGCTGGCATTGCTGTGGAAGACAATTCTACTTTGGCTTCAGTTTTCTTTCAGAGCACCAGCTTTGCTCTTTGTATATTGCTTGTGAATGACAGCCAAGTGACTGCAGGAAGCAAAATCATATAGCAGGTTGTTTCTTTTAAACTAACATTTTTATTTTTTTGAATATAATTCAATTACAGACAAGAAATACCATTCTCTTTGCACAATATGAAAGTGTTGGTTTGTTTTTTGATTTTTTTTTTTGAGTGTACAAAGTTTATGGAAAAATCCCAAGAAAAGGACAAAACCAAAAACAGCAAGAGGCCAAAATGTTACATTAAGTGCTTCTTAAGACTGTGCCCCAGGTTGTCCCATCCCAAGCCCTGCACAGTGAACCATTGCTCTGGCCCCTGCAGTTAGACTCCAGTGCTTTGCAGTTGGGCAGACTGAGACACATTGAATTCACTCTGGTGCCACGTTCACTCCTTTTGGTGTCCACATCAGCTCAGGAAAACCTAGTTTTACAACAGTAGAAAATTTTACAGGAGTGGTAAGACTGAATTCCTTGACTAAATAATCTACAAAGTTCTTAAATTATTGAAGTCTCTGAGGTCACATCAGCATCACCCTTGACTGGCCTGCAGGGATGTGACCAGACTGACAGCAGGTCTAGTTGCCCAGTAGGAAATCATGCATCCACAGATTTCCTGCCCCTGCTAGGTCAGAGATCTCAAGAGCCAAATTTGACCTACAAGCAGCACCTTATCACAGCCCTGCACCCCCCTAAGCCATCAACTCAGTGCAGCATTGTAACCCATGCTGCAAACACATGGAATTCCTCCAGTATGAAGATTTACTGAATAATTCTAAATTACACTGCTGCCTCCATTCTGCTAGCACAGCTAAGCTTTTTTAAATTACACAAAAATTTAAGCTATGCCTGCTCCCAAGTACTGCACTTTCACAATCATTGTAGAATACAAACAGGAGACTCATCTGTAGAAAACAGTGCTGTCATTTCTCCTCTAATCATATAAAGAGGCAGACTTCAGATTTAGGTACCTCCTCAAGAAGTATGCAATGAACAAAATATTGGTACATAATTAAAGACTTCATTATAATAATTTAAGTAAATTTAGCATTTGCTTCAGGTAGTCACCTCTACTCATTTTTTAAACAAAAGAAGGAAATTCTTATGGTAGTTATTTGTATCCTCTGGCTGGATTTACACCCACAATGGTACTACAAGGTATCAAGCAGGCATTTTAAGAGTAGCTTACTGTTGATCTGTCCAGGAGGTTGCCCTGGCGGATGTATTCGATCGCAGCCTCAATGGAGGTCAGGCAGTACCCCAGCTCATCCTTCACTGAGCTGCAGAGCCTGAAGTTCTTTATGTAACTCAAGTTGGCCATCCTGAAAAGGAAAAAGTTAAAGTTGTGAACCACTGAAACTAAGACACTAGCATGGAATATTGCAGCTCATCTTAGGCAATCCAGGCAGACAATAGGGTGAGTTGGAAAAAAGCTTCTAAAAAGCTTGTTAGGCCAGCAATATGGCTGTTCTGAGCTTGGAGAGTGACCAGATCTCTACTTATCTCTTAAATATTCAATGAAGAGTTATCAACTGGATGGAATGAATGGAAGGATAAGGACAATAGTGGGAGATGAACATCTTTGAAGTGAGTGAAGCAATGTTTCCAGCACCATAAGCACCACAGTGATAGCTACAAGATAAAGGCCAAATGCTGATTTCAGAGGTTCAGGATAGAATAAAACTGAGAATCAGTTCAGGTACAGCTGGAAGATTTAGACAGACTTTTACTGAAAATGAGGAGACACAATGGCACAAGCTAGCAGGAAGCAATTAAACATCCACATCTAATTTCTCTGTAAGAAATGCACCAAATCTTGACAAGGAAAAAGGTGTCACAGCTCCCAACACAGATGAAAGAACCACTCTGTGAAGGCTGTATTAACACACAGATTTGGTTGAGAGATAGCCTCCCACTACAACTTTTTTCTAGGCTGAGAATCAAAACAAAGGCACATTCCTGATAGCTCCCTCATTTAGTTACACACATTACATATCTTTGCTATTTGTCCTATAAAACATTTTCTGCATTTCAACAGGACCTCGTACACTTTCAGTAAGTTATTACTTTGTATTCAGAAACATTTGTCCCTACAGCAGCACTACACAAGATGGTAGGAAGGAGTTCTGTATCGCTAAAGAAGTTACATACCAGTTTGGGATTTCTGTTTTTACAAGCAAATAGAGCAAAACAGAGAGAAGATCATCTGCACACATGGTTTCCATGTTAACTAAAAAAAAAAGAATTCATGTTTGGTATTAGTCATGTCATGGTTCAAATCAAGTGCAATAACTATGAAGTTCTGCTTCTTAAGACTAAGGGCCAGCTCTGCTAGTAGAGAATGCATGGAGAGCCCAGGGCAGGCCTCCAAATGTTCTCAATCTGCCACTGAAACAGTCTGCCAGGAGCCAACACACAGATGCAGTTTGTGCAGTACACACTGCAATATTTGACTAGCATCCCTCCCTTCCCACACAGCAAGGGCCAGTGCATTAGCTCAAGATTTCTGAAATTCTTGAGGGCAAAGACTAGGCTCAAAGCTGATACACTTTTCCATAACCCAGCTGTCTCCCTAGGGAAGAGAAGAAGTAGGGAAAGCATAACTTCACTGTGCTACTCTATTTGTTTTATCTAGCTTGAAAAGAAAAATATCTTCTCTTTTCAAGTTAAATAAAGTGCCAGGTTAAGAGGACTGTGCTTTTGCATCACAGAAATCATGTCTGCAATCCACAGCAGCACCATTTGTTTGGCCCCACCCATCTTTTGCATTTTGGCATCTCAAGAGTCTCAGTTTCAAGATGTCAAGGGGAGCATGGACAAACACACAAGAATGATCCAGCAGCAATCTCCAGCGTTTAAAATGGATCACCCTCAGTGTGCTGGCAGATATGAGCTTCTTACATGTCCAAGCTAAAGCATACACAAGCTAACCCAGCACCCCACCCCAGCTCACAGGAACCAGTGCTGACACACCTCCCTCACTTCCCCTCCCTTCTGCTCCGTTCAGAGACCTTAGAGACTCCAGCTCAGCTGTGTTTGATCCCCAAGAGTTATCCAAACACTTGCTTACATACTGAAGTGCTTTGTGTGCCAGTTCAGTTTAAAATTATGAATTGACTAATTACTGACCTCTTTGGCTTGGAGACTGCATAATAATTTGTACAACTTTACGCAGACAAAGCAGCTTCTGTTGAGGGGAAGTGCATTTGTTCAACTGACCCAGCTCTCGCTTTGCACGTGGTATATTAAAACTACAAAATAATTAGAAAGGAATGATTAGCATACAGAGTTCCTCTGCAGGATGTCCAAAGCCCAAGTTTTTACTTATTCAGAGCTGAGTTGAAGAATGGCTCCAAAATATTCCCACATCTACTCCAAGTGCACCTGCATTTCTGCATCCTTACATGGCTTAAAAACATAAAAGGAGCCAACCATCAATGCACAGACTGTCCTCATACGAGGACAAAGCTTCGATTCTACATCTCAAATAAAAGTATAAAAGAACTTGCTAGTGTCTGAAGGAAAACACTTTTTGGCTGGCATGATTCTATTTAAGACAGGATCTCAGTGACTCTTCAAGAATCCACAGTCATCTCTCTCACCTGAACTCAGGCTTCACTCCAATGTCTTTTTGCTGCAGGTCTTGAAGGCTCCTCGTGATTTTATTAAAATCAGCATCCTAATTAATAGAAAGGCAACAGGTTTTTTTCAATGCCTTAGATAAGCATCACTAGTATGTAGCAATCATGGAAACTTACCTCACTTGCCTCAATCGTCCCCACATATTTGAAGATTAGGTCATAAATAGCATGATGGATATACATCTGTAGAAAAAAACCCAGTATTTTAGGGATGAAAGGGAGAATTAAAAACAGCTTGCTAATTATTTTCTTTTATTTTAGATGCTTACTTCAACTGCTTGTTTGATCAGATTCATCTGCTCTTCTTGCTTTGCAAGCATCTTCTAGAAAAGCAAAGCCATAAACAGCAAGAGAAAGTCAGATAACTTACTGCCTAAGTAACACTGTACTATGTATTTAGGGGAGTAAGTCTTTACCAAGTGCGAATCTCTCAAAAGATGCTGCAGACATTTGGTATAAAGTGCATTGACAGAATCCTAGGAGAGAGAAAAGATAAAAGGCATCAGGTTCATGTTAATGGGACTTAAGGAGCAAAGCCTAAGTAAGTCATGTAAATCTCCCCTGTCTCCAAAGTGTACAGTATGGTAAGAGTTTGAGCAATAATAATTGCATTTACTAAACAGTCCAGATAGCGAAATTCTTAAATGTAAATTACCATTTCTCCCTCCTCCCCTTTCACAACTCAGGCTATTCTGACAGAAAAACTCAATAAGGCAAAGACAACAGCACCAGTGCAGCTAATTATATTTAGTAAATTAGACATCAGGAAGGAAGATACTGACTATGTAGTGGCGGAGGCTTTTCCTTTCGTGTTCTTTAAATGTCCTATAGAAAGATGCTATGTACTTATCAAGTCTCTCACAATGCCTTCCCAAGAACTCTCTAACATCTTCAATGTTTTTAAGAGAATAGGAGTTTGATGAAGCTGTAGATTCACCTAAAGTAAAAGCCAAGAATTAACACATAGGCTTAAAATATATATGCATGGTAAAATACATTTTGTCCCTACATATACAGCCAGCTTGTGTACACAAACATGAACTCAGCTCACTGCACCTTTAACTAGAGGTATTGCCTTTAATTAAAGAAGGTAGTAAGTCACATTTGAGCAGGCTCCCCTGCTTTTTATGTCAAGTGTTTATTTGGAATAGCTAAACCAGATTTCACTTTTTTTTTTTTTTACACTGGGATCATTCATTACCACATGCACTCAGCTTATGAGTTGTGTAAGTCAAGCTTGAAAGTAGAAGAAAAGCACATTACAGTGTTGACAGAGTGACCATGCAGGAAGCCAGGGTGCTTTAAGTGAGCTGCAAAAATCCCATCGTGGACTTTTACATAAGCTATTCTTTATTTAGACATGCTTTCTCTGAATGGGAGAGCAAAGTTACAGGAAGCAACATTAAAGCAAATCCACTTTTTTTCTGAATAAGACAACTGAATCCCTCACTTAGAAATTATGCCATTTTTCCAAAAATTATTTCTAGGCAAATCTTTCATCTTCAGTCAAAGGCAGGCAGCTAATAAGAGGCTTAAATCATTATATTCAAATTACTTTTGAAATTAGAAACTCATTCACTTCTGAAAGACTGTGATATGACTACATTAAGTAATGGCTATAAAAATATCACAAGAATAATTTCTGAGATATACATAAACACTTGCAGAATTTAAAGCTATATGAATGGCAGTGAGGTTGTTTCTGATTTTTTTTTTTAAAGCTTTCTACACTTCCCTCACAGTACTACTTTCACACTACCCTAGTACTACTTCTCTTTGCATTCACTAGTTTCAAATATTTTTATTTATTTAGGAAGACTAATGCTTTTACTTCAGAAAAAGCTGAAGCTTCTAAGCTCCTTAAGGAGCTTCTGTTCTTAATTAGACAACATGGATTGTTATACAGGTTCACAAGGACATGCTGTTAATATTCACAGTATTGATTGTACTCTTGAAAAGAGTGTCACAGCCTTCAGGAGCACTTTCAATGCAGGACAAAAATTGAGACATTCAACTTCATAAGTTGGGGACACCATCAGGAGGTTGTTACCTAACTCTGCCAGACTGAGAATCAAAACAAAGGCACATTCCTGATAGCTCCTTCATTTAGTTACACGTGTAACACATCTTTGCGATTTGTCCTATAAAACATTTTCTGCATTTCAACAGGACCTTGTACACTTTCAGTAAGTTATTACTGTGTGTTCTATCCCCCTACAAAGCAATCATGAAAGAATTTACCTCTCCAGTTTTTTGTGCATCCACCTTGCATCTCAAGACAGACATGATCACATTTAGGATTAATCCCTTTTTGAAGCAGTCAGCACTAAATTGAGCACAGCTAAGAAAAATCATGCTGGATTAAGTATTCCACAGATAATTCTTAATTCTACAGGATTTATGCCTCAGTCTCAGCACTAGTTTTGCTGGGAGCAACTTGGTATTTCTTTGCAGCAGCACACCAACATCTGGCCCAGCAAGCTCATTAAAAAGCTTTTAACCATGCCAACACTTTCCAAAATGAACACATTTATTAAGCACAAACACTAATTTGCTCACTGTGCAAAGGCAGCCACCAAACTGACACCAATACATACTCGAGCTTTCTGTTTTTTCCAAGGGATGAGCTATGCACAATATACTAAAGCTTTCTTCTTTTTCATTGTAAAAGGTTTCCTCAAAGAGAACAGGTACTGAGAGAGTATAATTAAAACCAGCTCCTAGAATGATGAGGTTTCCTTGTATGAAGATCTCCTGAAACAAGACAAAGAAGAACAAGTGTGAAACTGCCAGAAAAAAAAGGTGCTCTTTGGCTTCTGCTTCACAGTCACATTTCCAAGGGGGAGAAGAGAAACTTGCAAGGTGAGAAAGCTCCAAATTGGAGATATTTCACATTTTCATGCTGTGTTGACACTGAAACAAAGGCTCCTTCATTGGGCAGTGGCTGGCTGAACCTTGCTTACAGCTACTTCTTTTACAAGTCTACTGCTGGAGGAGGCTTCAGACAATCAGCAAGGTCTTGTTTGCAAATTTTAGAGCACTTTCAGTAGAAAGGAAATGAAAAAATCCCAGCAGTTTAAGAACAGGACTTAATCCCAGCCTCAGAAAAATTCCCCACACCTTGTGTGCATTTCTCACACCTGACTTTCTTTTCCCAGCAGCTCCAGTGAGGACATCTGGAACAGGAAAATCCTGATGGCAGCCTGCAAACTATCTCTAGCACAAGCTGTATGCCCAAGTTCTCAGACTATACTGCAAAATTACAAATGAAAACCCTGGGATCCTATGCAGTATCAGCCCTGCTTGCCTTGTCTGTAAGCATTAGTTCACACAATCAGTCACAGCAGCAGTGAATCACTTACTGGAGTGTCCCCAAGCCACATTCAGATATCAAACAGAAATACCTTTCCATTTAAGGTTTGAAAATTTTCTTCCAGAGGCTTCAGAACATAAGATTCAAACTGGCAGGTAGAAAGACTGTTGCTTGAAAGGCTTCCTTTGCATGGAACTAGCACCTAAAAAAAGTTAAATCATGTTTAAGAGAGAAATGCTGTGTATTACCAGCTATATAGCAATACCTTTTGTCCTTATGAGGCAAGCAATTAAATCAGGCTTTAAAATATTTACAGTAAACATACAGGAACTATAGGTGCTTATTTAAAAAAAGAGAGGTTACCACTAAACACACAGTCTAATAATTAATCCAGAAATTTCCCTTAGTAACTGATCTGAAAAAGGCTGACATGCAACTGAAGCAAACAATACTAAGGGAAGTAAATTAAATCTTTAGTTACTTAGCACCAGTCACAACTTCAAATGGCAACAGATGACTTAAAATTAAGCAGCTAATAAAGTGAAGCATATATTCAAACTCAAAGAAAAATCCATCAGAAAGAAAAATATCTAAGATAAATATCTTGGGATTAGGCCTACTACCTTGCAATATATCAAGAGGTCCATATCAGTAAATAACGTGCAACTTAAACTAAAACTTGTTCTGCTTCATTTCCAAGTTTTGTAGGCTTGAAATAATCTTTACATGTTTCAAAGCAGACATAAGATATAAGTTTAAATAGCTACTATTTACTAAGCAGCTTTTAAATACACTTTTTCATACTTACAATACCATGGAGTTCTGCAACTTTGCTGCACAGATCAGGACGTTGCTTCTGAATGGCCAAATAAAAGGGATTTTTCAAGATATCTTCATCATACATAGCCATATGGACTTCAGATATTCCAAGGAGATGTTCTAAAACACATGGAGAATGGCTGATGTATCATACATGGTATCTGTTAAAACATAATATTTGGGAATACCCAGGGGCAGTTTGATTCTCTTTGTACAAAAGGAAAAAGCACTTTCAGGTCTTGATGTAAGCAGCCAATGGCATTGCTTAACTACTATTAGAAGTTATTCAGACAGAATATTTTTCATGATTATACATTTCAAATCACACAGTTATCCTCAGTGTCTCCTTAGGCCTTCCAGGTATTGGAGTCTAACTGTGAATATCAGAGAGGAGAAGTTAAGATCAAAATTATTAGCACTTTGATATACAAACTAACTTCTCCTGCTGAGATCTAAAGCCAAGAGGCAAATTAACAGCCTTTTCACAGCAGATTCTACTGCACCACGGGACATTGATGCTTTTGCACTGTGCTTGTGTAAGTCTTAAAACTCACCTGTATGAGGATTGCTCACACACACCAATGACACCCAGTGTAACAGAAACCCTCATGTAAGGCAATCCTCAACTTTCCAGGGAAAGTTAGAGAGGTACACCAAGGAGATATGAATATCCATGCCATAATTAAAAAGCCACCATGAAATTTATCATAATTTGTGGTCATCTCTTTTCCCATGAAAGAATCTCAGTGATTCAAGGTCAGGCTGCTAAGTAACATTTGGCTAAACAGAGCAAAAGAGGAACTGGAGAGTGAAAATCCAACCTGTAAACATTGGAAATGCTGTCACTAGGCGTCACAGTGCCCTGGAGAAGATGATCCCTAAGGAATCAGACCTTCACCTGCTCACTTCCTCAATTCCAATTCTCTGTAACACATAATTCACAAGGGCAGGAAAAACCCTAACAGCTACCTTTTAGAATAACTTGAGAAAATATTTTTAACAAGAATTGAGATTGACAGGCATACAAATGCTTAAATAACAAGCTTATTCTATCCTTCCCCTCATGCAGGTCAAGGGAGGGGAACCTGTCCCTCTGCCCTGCTCAGGTGAGACCCCTCCTGCAGAGCTGCCTCCAGGCCTGGGCTCCCAGCACAAGGACATGGAGCTGCTTCAGACAAGGGACTGAAGTGACAGGACAAGGACAAGAGCTTCCCACTAGAAGAGGGTGATTTGTATTAAATGTACAGAAGAAATTCTTCCTTGTGAGGGTGCTGAGACCCTGGCACAGAAGCTGTGGCTGCCCCATCCCTGGAGTGTCCAAGGTCAGGCTGGACAGCTCCGGTAGAAGGTGTCCCTGCCCACAGCCAGGGGTGGAACAAGATGGGCTTTAAGGTCCCTTCCAACCCAGACCAACCAATTCTATAATCCCTGATCTGTCCTACCACAGTGGCTGGGTAAACAGGATGACCACCAGTAATTCTGCCACATGATTACTATAAAGATTTCTTGGCAGGTAGCTGCAATCCAAGTCCAAGCTGTGAGTTCCTTCCTCAGCCAGGGCAAAGGGAAGAGAAGAGGCAGCACAAGCCCTGTGGCAGGTCTGCTGCAGGAACACAGACTGCTGATCACACAACAGCAGGGCTGAGACACACCTTCATGGGCAGGACTAGTCAGCTACAGAAAACCCTGCCTGCTGAACACCTGGCTAGGCCACAATTCCAACTAAGTCTCAATGACTGAAGCTTGCAGTCCAAACATGACTCAGTGACTAATTAGGATATATAACTGAAGACAATTCAGTGTAAGTCAAGCACCAAGCAGGGCTGTATGTACACACATATGCAACCTGCAAAATAGTTTGCCACAGCAAGACTTGAGGGTCCTACATGTTTTTTTTTGGATGTTCCTGTTCTCATCACAGCACATAAACTGACTGGAGCAGAGCCTGAGGTAAGAAAGGCAAAGGAGTCCTGTAAGCTGAATCCCATCCGTGGAAGGCAGTGATGCTTATAACTAAGAAACTGCATGAAGCAGGTAAGGATTTCTTTCCCCACAGGTGGATCAAGCTTTCAGTGAAGGGCATTTTTTCCCACATCTAAGAAGTAGGCCAAGGTAGGCCTTAATTGAAGAAAACAGGCTCAGGTTACAGATCAGGAACACCTTCCAAAAGGGAAGGGAAACACACGGTTTAGATTGCTTGGCAAAGCTATCAAGTCTCTCATGCTGTAAATCTCCAAGAATGTGTCAGACAAACCTCTAGAGGTGATAGTAGACATAGCAAAGCTGGGAGGGTGGATGGTATGGCCTTTTGAAACACTTTCCAAATCCAGCTTTCATTAATGCAGTTGTCCCACTGAGGCAGTTTTATCTGCCTTTAGTTTAGTGAATTTGTGTATCTGTCCAAGCAGCAGAAGATGAGACTGCTGAGATCCTCCCCAAGACAGCAATGGAGAAGCTGTTACCACACCACACACTGCCAGGGGAAAAAGCATATTGACACAAGGAGGCAACCAAGCATCAGACTGCAGGGCTCAAACTGCAGTGCACAAATGTCTCCATACAGCTTTATTGCCAGTCTTTCAGCCTAACATATCTTCAAGTCCAAAGGAGGGGAAAAGAACACATACCATAAATCCTCCTCATCATCAAAAAAACCCCAATCAAAATTTAAAGTAACACTTCATTCCCTGGCATAAAAAGTATAGAACTTTATGTGAGAAGGAGAAACTCACACAGAAAGCCTGACCTCATTAAGCTTGCTGTCTGACTGACCTCTTAAAACACTATCTGTGCCTGGAAAAAAAAAAAAAAAAATCCACTGGAGTGCTTTAAGAATTATTACTGATGGATCACCATAGGAAGAGCTTGACATTATAATCTTCAGTTTCCAGTTCATGAGTTACACACAAGTAACTTAGTGATGTGCAGCCACAGATTCTTGTACTACAAAACTACTGACAGGGCTGAATCACACTTGGAACTCTAGCAAGGAGTGAAAAGAAACTGCATTCAAACATTGAATTCTGGCATTTCAGCTACTGTAATGCACCTAAGGTTCCAAAGACATGCTCCACCCCAGGAAGGAAGGTGAATTTCTAGTTCACACAGGTGTTTGTCACCCTCCTTGAGCAGAGCAGATGGGAGCTCTGCACTGCTCGTCACAAGCATGCTCCTGCACAGCAGGAAACAACCCCCACTGGCCACACTGGTACTGTTTTGAGAATCACAACTCTCAATTTCCTTCCCTTTTCCTCTCCCTTATCCCTGCAGCTGTTCAGTGTCTCGTTAGGGGTTAGGTATCACGTCTGATTAAAATGTGGCCATGAAAAACAACAGGTGGAATACTTATTACCTGAAACACTTCAGTTACTGTATTCACTTAGCCCTCCATCACCTTCCCACAGCATTCTCCAGAGAGACAGAAGTGTGGATGTGGAAGCCATTTAAGTCATCAAGAAAAACCAAACCAAAGGAATTTAGTCTACAGATTCAAGAGAGTACATTAAAGCTTCCCCAAAGCTCAGGCATTTTTTTGAGATTAAGCCAATTTCTTTCCACCCCAAAAGTTAAATGCATCTGAAAATACTGGCTAATGCATTGCTATAATTCTAGGAACACATTAGAATTCTCCATTAAGAGTTTGTTGGCAGAACACAACACCCAGCTTCAACCTAATTTAACTTGGGGGTGACACAGACTTACTCCTCTAGCTGCACCTTGGACAGCTTTAGCTTTACAGTGAAAACAGAAAATGCACAAAGCCTTATATACATTACCAGAACTGATTAATGCTTAACATAATGCTCATTAAAAACTATTAGCTATATTTACTATGAAGTTTACCAAATTCTATCATGCTGAGCAGTAAAGCAATACCCAAGCACTAATGTTATATAAAAGGTTTAAACAGAATCACTTCAGTGTATGGCTTCATGCCTGTAAACACAGAAATAGCTCAAATTGCTGGAAGAACAGAAGCTAGCTGGATCAGACAATCTAATAAGCATTATGTTACAGTTTAAAAAAAAACTATAATCATTATCTTACAACAGACTAATCCTTTCTAGATCAAAAGCAGAGTGATAATTCTAACAATATAACTATGGTACAAAGGAGAGCTCAAGTAAAAAACATGGAACCTAAGCATGTCACTGTTTTCTCTAAAACACTGGAAATGAGGCCTAATTACCTTTGGTAGTGAAAACAGTGAATAAATTCTGAGAGTTCATTTTCTCATTGATGGTGTTTTGCTTTAGAGATGGACAAGTGAGGAACCCTTCCCAGAGCTTGTAAGTTTCAATTCCTTTTAAGAAGTACTTTGATATTTACACAAACAGCCATCAAAGTGGATGATGTCACTGTATTTGCATTGTTACTTAGCAGTTACTTCCTGTCCACATTCAACTTGTACAACTACTGCTCAAACCTTAGCCTCATCATCTTCTGAGCATCCTACTACATCCCTACTAAAAACTAAACAAAACATTCTGCAGAGATAACATATTTCATAACAGCATGAGGGATGTTGCATACAAACACTACATAGTCAATACTGAGCAGCATAATATTCTGTGTTTTCACCATGGCATTTTAATAATAATTTAGCAGAACAAAGTAAAAACAGCTACCAAAGTCAGTAAAAATTATTAGCCAAGTTCAGTAACCTCAGTTGCCTCCAGGACAGCAAATTAGGATGTTACACTGGGATACTAACATCAAGTGCTACATCAGTGTCCACTCCACACACATCCAGCTTCAAGGGAGCAGAATGCCAAGTTCTCCAAAACCTTCAACATCAGGATAACATCAACTTCACCTTAGCTCCCAATAGCTACAACAGGAACAACTGAGGCTTAGTAATCCAGTAACCTGCTATTTGCTGAAGTGCTTAAAATAATGAGTAAGTGAGGAGCAACTCATTACTCAACTAAAGGACTTTTATCTCAGAGTAGCTGATACATTTCTGATAAAGTTTGTATGTGTATTTATCACTCTAACAAACTACTCAGCTCCATTAAAAAAAAAAAAGTTAAATAAAACAATTATTCCCCAGTTCTAAGTTAAGGTTTGTTTTTTTTTTTTTTTAACAGAAGTGCTTTCCCCACACATCTTAAGAGCACCACTTGGTAGAAGGAACAGCCACAGGTAAGCATCTCTTACAGCTCTTTACAAGCAAACAAGAATCTAACAGTGGAATTTAAATAGACTCAGTCCAAAAACTCAAGGTACCACTCCAGTTCCTGTTTTACAGCATTATTACTCCTTCGTTACTCTGCTTTGGACAAAAGTTACAATGTGAACTTTAGCCCTACATCAGCATTCACCTCAAAGTAAAACAGAAGATAATTTCTTTTTCTGAGCATTTAAAAACTCTAAAGGATGAGCATTGAGCATCCTGTGAAAAACAACTGGCACATTCCAGTATGCCCTGGTCACCACGAGGGAATAAATAAGTAAATCTATTCCCACCCCTTCTAGATTCAGGTTCAGCTTGTACTGATTTCTGTGAAACAGAAGTATGCAAGAGTAGCACCTTTGAATTATCAGATTATAGATGGGTGAACTCACATCAGTCAGCTCAAGGCTTACTAGTAACCAGTGAAAAAGTAAGTTTTATTATCCCAGAATATCAGCCTGATAGCAATGGAACAGAATCTGGAAAGGAGGGGCCATGAGCATTCCAGGAAGATGCTAATTTCACTCAGCATCTCCCTTCCAGGCACACATTTCTTCCACTGAAGGGTTAAGAGCAGGCACAGGATCTCATGGCTTGGGTTTTTACCTCTGTCCAACACCTCCCAAGCCTTTTCTAAGCCTGGCAGCTCTGGCCTTGCTACCACTGCTGCACGTCCTTGGACAGGCCTGAGCTGATGGGGTTGTAGCAGATCTTTGCAGCTTCTAATGAGCCCCACCTCCAAATCCAAACCAGAGCTCAGTCATGAGAAGTGGTGAGAAGGTTCACCCTTTATATTTTAGCAGTGCATTTGCACTCTCGTTTGACCTGGGCACATCCTCACTTGTCCCAGACATGGGGGCTTGAGTCTCCCCTGTCACTTGTTCCTTTCCTGCAGAGGAAGCCCTTTTCAATGCATGTGGAATCTTCAACAGCCAAACTTCCCACTTCTACCCAGCTACTCCAACATATTCAAACACACCTTGCTTGTCATTAGCCAAGCATCAGGAAGCAGCTACATCCTCTTTTCACAAGAGGGTAGACCCTAGATCCCAGTTCTCACAGGTTTAGAAGTCCACCAGAGTGGCTACAAAGAAGCTTCACTCCTTGGCTTGCTGCTGCTGAGCTACATTACATTCTCTGATGGGCAGCCCTGAGCTACTCCAAGCAAGCCCTAGAACAAAGTGCAAGTGCTGTTCAGTGAACCACCAACAGCTACAAGGAACATTTAGAGGCAGAACATTAACAGCAAACACAAAGTTCCACAACAGCTTCTCAAACAAGGATGCTTCCTTCAAATACCAGTGAGCTGTATTTAAGGTCACCACCTCCTCAGGTTCTCAGAGGTTTCAGTACTTTGGTACTTCCCTCCCCTTCTTTGGTGGGGGCAGGGGGTAAATTCTTACGGAGTTGAAATACACAGAGTTTTAATTCAGCCCAGTGTTTTCATTTATTTAGGCACCAGTGCAAGGGTTAGAAGGCTGGAAAACAATTCAGCAGGTAAGCTCTAACAAGCAAAATAAATTATTTTAACCACTACTAGTGTTATAAATACTACACAGTGCAACACGTAACAGCCAGAGCTAATTAAGAGCTCCCTGAAAGTAAACATGATACAGAAGTATCGGTCTAATATTCCCCCAAAATATAAATTAAGATTCTTCATGTGGATCAAATCCCTTCACCACTACAAGCAAAAAGCTTAGCAGAAAGCAAACCACAGAATCCAGAGAATTCACAATTGATCAGTGATCAGGGAGTGAAAAGGGGTTGATATCACATTTATTTTTACTGTATTTCATCCTTACTTTCCTTCTTCATCTCATAGTGGCTTCAAACTTTGCCAAGTCATAGCAGTCTACAGACTCAACTTAGTATATGAGCTAACTCTAAAAGCAAGTCCTCAGACAAGGCTTACCAACCACTAAAGCAAAACAAACCTGCATTTACCTAAAATTCTACTTTAAAGTATTAAAATGAGGCTATAACATTTAATTAGTGATGTTCAAGATGCATGACAGAATACTTTGCAAACAGCTTTAAGAGTACTGCACAGGAAGAATACGATCATTAACATCTATTGCAAGAAAGCCTTGCCACAGAATCAGGAAATACATTTTTCTACTACTCATTATGCTGCTTCCTAAGTCAGTTCTAAGGATTTTTACCTCCATCCTGATAGTTTTCCCAGGACAGTATTTTTGCTAGTCAGCATCTTGTTTGAAAACAGTATCAAGATTTGGATTTTCAGAACATCGTGCCTGACTGACAAACAACTGAATTTTAAGAGTTCCCACAATCTAAGCAAGTTGTATAACTGCATGCAGCTGAACTTAAATTAGAAGTAATCTAAATAACAGGCTCTTCCCACATGACACACCTAAAGATGCACATAGGTATTATTTGATACAGATTATGACTGCTGCTACCTTCAGATTTAAATAGTCACATGTTTCTGAACCAATCCTCCCTCTCTCCCCTTCCCAGACGCATTTGCAGAAGTGGCTTTGAGATTCTCACATAACTTCAGTGCTCTGTGGCAGACTTTAAAAATAGCTAAAACAGACACACAAATATGCATAATTTAGTCAGCAATAAGCTTAACACTTATGTCACATAGGACTCCAGCTTCAAACCCTAGACCTAATCCTTTTTCCACCTGACAATGATTAGGCAATTACAAGACTTCACTTACAATCAGATCAAAATCATCCCGTGTTTTTTTATTCCTACAAAGAAACAGGCATGACTGATTTGCTTCTTCTAAGCTACCAACATGCAAATTGACAGAGCTACTCAGTTTAGTTGATAGTGATTAGATAGTCTACACAAAGTTAAGGGGCCATTTCTTCCACAGGTAGCAAGTAACCTGCAGCAGAAGCTACATAGGTTTTGGAACTAGGGCCAAAATTAAAGCAAGACAAAACAAACCAAAAAAACCCCAGTCAGTGCAGGCCAAGCTACCAAAATCCAGAAAAAGGAACATAGGCTAGACAAGACTCTTCAAACTGGGCTCAGCAGCAGAAAGCCAGTCAGCCTGGACTCTGTTCCTCTTAGCAAATTATCTTGCTCACAACATACACTGCCCTGCAAAGGCAGTGATAAAAGATAAGGGATTGGGTCATGCTCCCTTCTTGTGGGACTCTTGTGGCTTCACAGCTTTTTCAGGCTACTGTAGCATCCATCACAAAACCACTCAAACGCTGGGGCATATGTGGTAGCGTATGTGGTGACAAGCCAGCTCTCCAGAGGCCCGCTTGAGCAGACACACCAGGTGCTAGGGAGAGCAGAGCTCAGTCACCGAGCAGCACTCACATCACCTCCATGCCGCTGGCCGCACAACGAGCACGGCCTAGGGCCCGTCAGAGCTCACCGTGCTGTACCCAGCACACCGCCGAGGGCAGCCGGTGGATGGGGCACCGTTTCTGACAGTGACAACTTCCGTCACTCCCTGATGTGCCATGGCCTGACTCGAGCTAACTGCAGGTGCCCCGGACCGCACGCCGGCCCTTCCTGGGGATGACAACAGTAGCGAGCTCCTTCCCCAGCCGGGTCCCGGCGGGTCTGCGACACACGGGACACCCGGGGGGCCGGGCAAAGCCAACCCGCCATGCACAGCGGGGTTCAAGGGCGAGGACCGACCCTGCCGCGGCAGTCACTGACCAGGACCACGTGTCCGCACGGCCCGACCCCGCCGCACTTCGGCCCGGGCGAAGGCCGAGCACGGCCCCGCCACAGCCCAGGCCGCGGCCGAGCAGCCCCCGGGGCACGGCACGGCGGGCCGGGAGCGCTCCCCGCTCCCATCCCGGCGGGACGGTCCCAGCGGGAGCCGCAGGCTGCCCGGGGCGGGAGCGCTACTCACACCGACACCACCGCCTCCCGGCTTCCCAGCCGCAGAGCCGCTGCCGCCCGCCTCCCCCGCCGCTCCGCGCCCCGGCCAAGCCCTACCGGAGTCCAGGGCGGGCCCGGTGCGGCCGCACGAAGCCAATGGCTGGGCAGAGGCGGGAGGGAACGGGCGAAGAGCGGGGAGCACGGCGGAATCGCTGCCTGCGGAGGCGGAGCCTGCGAGGGCTTATAGGGCCGGGCCGGGCGCTCCCCCCATGTGACCGCGCGGGCGCCCAGCTGGGGCGAGTTAAGTGGCGGCGGCGGGGACCGCCGGCTGTCCGGCTGCCGCTCCCCAGAGCTTTAGCCTTGGCTTTTTTGATTTCTTATTTTTTTCTCCTCCATCCTCGGCGTTTGGCACTTTTCAAACAGCAGCGCCCCGCTGAGCGCGGCGCGGACCGAGCCGCCCCGGTGGCGCTGCAGACGGCGGTGGCGCGGGGAGCGATGCTGCCTGCCCGCCCGGGCTCCCCGCCGCCTGCCCGAGCTCCCGCAGCCGCCTGACCAGCGGGTAAGGGGGTGCTGGATGTAGGCGCTACCCGGAGGCAGCGCTTGCCATGAGTGCTGGTAGCGCCCGGCTGTGGCAGCGCCCGGGGCCCGGCACCGGGTAAGTCAGGGCGGCACCGGGCAGGGCGGCACCGGGCACGGCCCCCGCCGCCACCATGGTGAAGGAGGAGTGCAAGGCGCTGCTGGACGCGCTCAACAAGGTGACCGCCTGCTACCGGCACATGGTGCTGACCATCGGCGGCACCTCGGACTCCCAGAACCTGCGGGAGGAGCTCAAGAAAACCCGGCAGAAAGCTCAGGAGCTTGCGGTGGCCAACAGGAACAAGCTCACCACGGTCCTGAAGGACAAAAGCGTGAGTAAGGAAGATAAAGCCGAGTTCGAGAGGCTATGGGTGATTTTCTCCACGTGCCTAGAGATCCTGGAGATCGATATGAGGAGAGCCCTGGAGCTGGGCCACGAGTTCCCGCTGAACGTCCCCAAAAAACACCTGATCCAGACGGGCATGAGCGGGGGAACCTCCGGCGTGGCCGCCCGCGCCATGAGCGTCCAGAACATGAAATACGAGGCTGAGCACAACATAGACGAGGTGGATTTGAAAGACCTCGAGAACGAGATCAACCAGGTAGGAGAGATGATGTACGAGATGGAGATGAAGGTCAATGTCCCCCAGTGGACAGTAGAGGCTAAGCAAGACCCAGGGGCTGAACTGAAATCCACCATCAGCGTGGGCGCTTCCTCTATTGGCATGATCTCTGTGGAGGAAAATAAATCCTTCTGCGATATCAGCAAGGTTCTAGCTGGGATTATTTTCACTGCTGTGCTCATTATCGCTATTGTCCTGGCCGTGTGTGTGGTAAAACTGTCTTAGGGTGGTGCAAGCTCTGACACGAGCGACCCCTCTCCAGCTTGTCTGGAGTGTTTCATGCCTCACCTTCACTTCCAAAGTGTGTCACTTGGATGGACTGAGAATTTTAAAGGAGCACTTGAAAGAACAAAGCAGAACTTTCGCCTCTGGATAGCCTAAAATGCACTATTTGTTTCTTCATGCTTTTTGAAGAAAAGGGATGTAAATCAGCCTGCAGAGTAGAATGTCTTCGTTTACTGGACTTGTAACAGTTAAGCGAAGTATCAGGGTATTATCACTGCTGGCTGTAACAGGGATTTGCCTGCTATTAATAGGTCACTATTCTCAGAAGCCTGTGGTTTTTGTTCTTCACTAGGCTCTGCTGTTTGCTGCTGGTCACTGTTTACAGTATTGGAGGGTAACATAAATTTGATGGCTAACGGGTGTTTTGTCAGACCAAGTGAATAGAATACTTCTTTTTTTCCATCAAATACAAAACATATTTCTTAGGCAGAGGAAAGGGCTAAGGATGAAAACCCAAATAAAAGAATGTAACCAAACTCTATTTTAAATAAGTTAATGGTTGGGGAGGGGGGAGAAAACAGAACAATGTTTGATACCAAGTACTGTTTGTTGATTTAGACTGGATTGTAGGGAACCCAGTTGCATGAATTGGCACAGCATATGTCAATGACTAATCGCTTTCCAAATCCAGAGAGAAAAAAGAGAGAGTTGCATATTCAGAAAAATACTAGCAAGCCTCATGATTTTCATTCACATTTACCATGATTTTATCTTTCCTGCAGGAAGACTGATTCTTGCTACTGATTTTAATTTTTCTTTCTGAAGCAGCAATTTGTACTCCGTGATTAACTATGAAAACAGGAGCAATGAATCTACCCACAGCAGATGCAGTAACATGGGAAAATAGATTTCAGCAAAGAGGAATGATGTTAAGTTAAAGCAGACTTTCCCAATGTTATCCCCTCTCCTGTTGACAGGGAGGGACTGATGCTTGCATATGTACAGCCACATTTCTGCAAGCTCCCAAATTGCAGAAATCCAGACAAAGCTAAAAATGTGTCTCAGTTTCGTATCTCAGTCATGTCTGATTAATCATCTGGGAAGCCTGTAGGATTGGTCCCATTTGATAACACTAAAATTCTAGAAGAGAAATGCAACGGCATAAAACTTTCTAGTGCTTCCCTGTGGAATTATCAACATTTAAATATAAAACTGTGGGAATATACACTTACTTAGCAGAGAAGCTTTACAATATTTTGTAAAAAGGATTTATGTGTAATGGTATTTATTATTTACTTCTGGAAGTACCTTCTAGTGCTGTGAATACACACTGCCAGTTCAGGAATGCTTGGTACACATGCTACAGTGCCATAGGTGTATGGGGCACTCCACAGCCAAATATAAAGACCCCAAAATACTAGGGGTTTAAGAAGTCATTGTTCTTCATTGATTATTACAAGAACATTATCAAAAAGTAATAATCAGACATGTTTTGTGAACAGTCTTCATGCTTGTTAAATAAAATTGACAACATGCATAAACACCTAATATTTTTTAATATTTTTGAGTTAAGAACTTAAAGAACTGCAGCAAAGAGTTTAATCTTTAAAACTTATCTGGATTTATGGGGGGGGGGAAGTGCATTTGAATCTGGTCACTTGAAGGTGAGGAAGAAAATAGTAAGCGGAGGTCTGAATTCGAAGCTATAGATTATCCTTATGTTGAAGGATAATGTGAGCTCTGCACATTGTCCAAGTCTAACTCCATTCTCTCAGGAATTCAGTGTTCCAAGACAACTCCACATTCCTTTCTTTTGTGTCTCACTCATTCCATAGAATGTGTTTTAGAAGTAGTTAATCTATGTCTGTAGAGATCCCTAACAGCTTTCTAACAAAGCCAGGTCTGTATGTATCGGTGCTACAGTTCCAGCCTGCCTAGACAAGGTGTAATTGCTGAGTGTTCATTTAAATTCGATGATCTCCTTCACAATCACAATAAGTAAACATACTTAAGGAAAATACAGCAAAAGCTGCAGAAGAATGTACCTATTTGGATTGCCACCTCTTGTCATTAAGGACCTTCTGTGGATGTTTTCACTTTTTGCACTCTCACTTGGTTCACAGGAAGGTAGAGTAGCCATTGGGCTCTGTTCTGTGCTTCGTGAAAACTCCATAAATTTTGTGAAATCAGACCACTTAACCACATGTTCTCAAACCCCCAAGTCATGAATGCAAGTCTGTTTTCTGGTGGCTAACTAAATGGTAACAATGACAACATTCATTATCTTTTATCTTGGTATCCTCCACACACCTAACCATAAATAAAGAGTTTATCTATGCTTAGTTGTGTAGAAGAATTTTTAGGTCATCTTCAAAAGCAAGCCTCAGTGCTGGTAAACTCAGGGTTGGTAAACTGTTAAGTTTTCAGTCCATTGCAGTTTTGGTTTTTTACTTGGATTTTTAATATAGGACTCAAAGAATTCATATAAATAGCCTATAAGTATGTAAGTCATGCTTTATTATGAATATGTATACAATTACTATTTAAAGGATTGGCCTTGGAAAAAGAATTTTCAAATCTTAAGACAAAGCTGGCTGCAAATTAATTAATCATTAGTATGTTCCTAAAAATCTGTATTATTTTATATTTAGCCTATTTGAAATTAATAGATTAAGTAAAATTCTAACAGAGGATTGGCACTGTCTCCATGGATAAAGTGTTGCCACTCATCTCCTACATGTGTTTGTTCCACGTGACAGAGTTTGGCACGACACTGCACAAAACCAAAACTAAATGAAACCTCCATTGCCCAATAGTACAGAGGCTTCCTTTAAATTAAAAAATAGAGATACAGATTTGCAGTCTTTTTTTCCCCCTACTGGAATGCAACTGGAAGGAGACTGGAAATGCTACTTTGTAAGTGAAAAACGGGAATTCATACTTTAAAATACTCTATATTGAAACAGCATGATGAAAAAGCACATACTCTCATGTTGATTGGTGAGAATGTATTTATAGTACAAGAGAAGATGGTCATTGCTTGTATAGTAAAATCTTACTCCTGACTTGAATTACACTGGTTTTGCCTGTGCATGGTTGGTATTTTCTACACTTTGAATAATGCAAACCTGTTACTGTCACTATTTATTTAACTTAAAATAAAGTACTTCCTTATAACTTACTGGTTTGCTTGCAGCAGTAATTCAAATAAAACAAAATCTGTCAGAGCAGGTCCAGAGGAGGCTACAAAGTTGATCAGAGGGATAAAGCACCTCTGTTGTAAGGGAAGGCTGGGAGAATTGGGATTGTTGAGCCTGCAGAAGACAAACTTTGGGGTGACCTAATTGTGCTCTTCCAGTGCCTGAAGGGAGCCCGCAAGAAAGATGGAGAGAGCCTATTCACAAGGGATGGAGTGACAAGGGGGAATGGCTTCACACTGGCAGAGCTGGTTCAGATGAGGTACAGGGAAGAAATTGTTCCTGTGAGGGCAGTGAGGCCCTGGCACAGGTTGCCCAGAGAAGCTGTGGCTGCCCCATCCCTGGAAACATTTGAGGTCAGGTTGGACAGGCCTTGGTACAATCTGGTCTGGTGGAAGGTGTCCCTGCCCATGGCAGGGGTTGAAACCAGATGATCTTTAAAGTCTCTTCCATCTCAAACCATTCTATAACTCTTCGAAAAGCTGGAATATTATTATAGATTATCTGTAGTAGGTTCTTCTAAATTGAAGTTCTTTTTTCAACCCCAGTATTTAAAGTAACATGCTAAGCCCTCTCATTAGTTTTGTTAACATAAGCACAGCCTTCTCAAGCTCCCAAAGTTGAATAGTGATGTAGCTTACACTGCCATGGAAGCAGCAGTCTGAAAAGCCACGAAATCCCAGCCTTAGGAAACAGCTACAATAACATTTAGGCTAACAGATGATTCTGCCTTCAGCACTGGCTGTCCAGTGTGACGTACAGAATCATTGGCTTGGACAACCTGAGAACCAGACTAGACTGGACTAACAATTGGAATCTCCTTGTGTTAGGATCCAAACTCTGTCTCTTTCAGCCAGCAAAGCTGGCACTTACTTTAATAAAAGATTTAGACAACCCAAGGAGCGTGAAACTTGGTCCTGTGCTATTGGTAGCAACAATGACCAACAGTTGTATCAAACCATCAGAACTGAGTCTGTTAAATGCAGCAATTTGTAATTTCATTCCAGGATTTCCAGTCTATCACCATAAAAACCCACTACACTATTTTCTAGTATAGGAACACAGGATTGTAATTAAAGTGATTACTCTTATAGTGATGTTGCAAACAATGTAACATCAAATTTCAGCACTATGAATATAAAATATAATTAGTTTCAAAATTTTTCATGTATGTATGAAAATATTTTTTACAGCAATGCAATTATTTAAAACTGGACTAAAAGACTGATGTAATTAGCTTTCAGATTAAAAATTAAACATGTGCTTATTGTTCGTAGAGAGGATTGGTTACAGGCTTGCTTTTCCTTCTCTGGAAGGTTTGTGTTGTTTATGTTTGCTTTCCAGAAATACCTTGTATTTAAGTGCTAATGGAACTCCTAGTCAACATATTTACCCTTCACAGATTTTCATTATGTAAAAAGTCATTCAGTAAGACCAGTGGATTACAGATCTCTAAGTGCTTTCTCTCAATACGATTATATAAGTCTTTTAATACAGGAAGAGATCTGGACAAAATAGTTCACACGTGAGCAGCATTTGCTACAGTAAGTGTACAATAAAAGTGGGATTAGAAAATAATGTATTTCATATAAAATTATCCACATTTGTTTAGGGAACAACTAAAAAAGGAAAGGAGATGGATGTATGTAGTAAATACCAAAGTCTGCTTTTTGTTATATGCAACAGCATCCCAATGTTAAACTACAGCTTCTCTATAAAAAAAGGAATATCTCATGCCAATGGGACAGAGGATATAAAATATCCCTGAGTGGAACTGACTCCATTCTCTAATTATGTTTTACAGACTAAGAGTAATTTGCTACATGCTGTTATCCATTTTACAGAAGACAATCCCTATCTTCCCCGGTTCCACACTACAAATGACTTTCTCCTGGAAGAAGGCAGTCCCACATGGCTGGATTCCATCACCCATCCTCACAGCTTTCTGCCGTGGTACTGGGTGCAGCTGGGATGTAGCTTTAGCAGCTGCCACTGCAGAACCTGTGCAAAGGTGAAAAATCACAGGGCATTTAGCCAGCACCAGGGCTCTGGTGGATCCTCTCAGCCAGCCAAGCATGAGTGTTCCATGTTGGAAGCAATGTGACTGCAAACAAAAATCCAATCATAACCTCTCTGAAACCACCACCCACAGAGGCCACTTACCAAATGCAATTATGTTTATTTCTCAGTTCCAGTCACTTGTGAGAATATCTACTGTGATTTACAAGAGTGACAGAAACTGACTTCTCAGCCCTCAACAGGGTCAGGTGGGTTTTTGTTTTCTTCTCTTTCCTTTAATTGTATGTTTTATTTACACTGCACTGCATGACATTATTTATCATATACTTAAATCTACACCAAATTAAACAAACAAATCCTCTTAAAGCTTGGTATAATTCAGGTGCACAGAAATGAAGTCACAGCTGTGGCATAAATGTGCTCTGTTATTTTGATAATTTCCACTGTGCATGAAATTATCACTGCAGTCTCTGATCAGTCAGGTGTGTCTCTCACACACAAATGTTCAACTAACACACACAGTTGAACTCACTGATGTGCCACAGCACTAAAAAACCACACAGCCAAACAACTGACTTTAAAAATCATGGGGCTTTTGAAAGAATAATAAAACTCATATCTTACAGTCATCTACCATTGTCTTGGGAAAAATAAAATTAAATGCAATTTCTTTGTGTGATCCAGAAAAAATCTGTACAAAAATAGCATAAACTTTGGGGAGGGAAAAAAACCACAAGAAAGGGGAAATAAGAAAAAGAAGACAAAAGAAAATACTTAACTATTTATACCATATAAAATGACTGAGGACTGCCAGAGATAGCAAACATGATACTCCCTTAGCAACTTAATCTAATATGCTAATTGCAGGTGTAACTTAAGATATACACATTTGAATTCTGGGTCCTGGAAGGTGTGCTCCAAATGATCCCTCAAACAAGCCACCAGTACTCAGTCTGGCACGAAATTACATGTGTGAAAACTATTCACATAACTAAAAGCTGCAGAATTAGAACCATAATTTCCATTTCCATAAGATGTGTAATCCATTTTGTGTCTGCTGGAAGTAGAACAGTTCCAGTTGTTAATACTATCTGTAACCTAGTTTTCTCATCTGCCTAATTTGTTGGAATATCATTTTGTATGAGGTTAGCTGTTTGGTTTTTTTATTTTTCTTTTTAATCAATCTGTATAATGGTGTTATAATCATAAACCTGCATTTCCTACATGTGACATTTATTCACAATATGGAAACAATACTTGAAAACCTATACAGTGAATAATCTATTTACTTTTCATATTAATTATTAAGTCTGCCTATTTGTTGATATTATATGAGCTAAACAATCTAAAAGCCTTAGCATGTTATTTTGAAGTGACCTGGAGGTATCTGAAATACCATTTGAAATAGCTGGAGGCAATTAAAAGATGTGTAGATGGGGCACTTGGGGACATGGTTTAGTGGTGGACTTGGCAGTGCTGGGTTCATGGTTGGACTCAATGATCTTGGGGTTTTTTTCCAACCTAAATGACTCTGTGATTCTACAGTACTGTAAAATAAGCCAGTTTAAGAATCAGTAGACAAACCTCGTGAAATCTCTGCATTTTTTTATACTTGAAGTTGTCACAACTCATTATTGTAGACACTACATCTGCATGGGGACAAAATGCATCTAAATTAAACCAAGAACTGACTCAGTATAATCATCTCCAACTCAGAGGATAGCATGTAAACTAAACTAAATGATGAAATGTTGATGGACCTTGTTTTTCATCTGAAATTAATTATTACAGTGGTGAAATCTACACTGACCTGTCTGGGCAAAATAATTTATGCAATGATGTAACAGAAGGAATGAAGTAATTTGATTGCTAAGTAGTGTAATCACATAGAAAAAAAACCCAGAAAATTAATTTGAGACTCATTTCTATATATCTAGTGACTTAGACTTTTTTTTTAAACAAACTTATACTTTTTCTTGTCAGCAGTAATTGAACTGTAGAGAAAAATATTGAAGTAACCTCTGCATTGTTGAAATACGATGCCACAAAGAATTATTATCAGTGCAATAATCTTATGGTATTTTATTTGATGTAACTTCTGCATCACTCAGAAGGGTTTCTTTTTCAATACAACACAATCTGGTTTCGAAAAGAAACTGAAATACACAATTATCTGGGGCCCAGTAAGTACACAGTTGCATGTTCTGGCATACAAGTAGCATGAAAGACAGCTGAATTCTTTACCTTTTAGCAAAACCACCTTTTTTTCTTTTTTTAATAATTTAATTTGGAGGGGACCTCTGACTCTTTCTCACACATGTATCTAGGTAATTCTTGCTATGGAGAGACTTCTCTTCACACTGAAGTGCCCTGGATTCCCAGCCTACAACTGGCCCTAGAAGCATCATGTCCTTGTGCTGGAATCCTTCCACACCGTAATGCAATAAACTGGTGTGCTTGGTTTAGGATTAGTGATAGATTTTCTCTCGTAAAGCTATAGAATATTTAAGTTATAAATATTTAAGCTATTAAAGCTATAAATATTTAAGAATATTTAAGAGAGATAAGCTCTGCATTCTAGCAGAATACATTGAAGACAAAATCATCTACATTGGAGATGAAGGAACATGCTCTATAGATAACCTTACATCTAATTTGCCTTTAACAGTTATTCTATATTCATGTGAGCTACCTCCAGCAGGTCAGCTACAGCTTTGAGGGGGCAGATACAAACTCTAAGAGCTGATCTTTTGCCTTTCTTAACAAGAAACTGGAAGGGGGTAGAACTTCCCTTTGCATCCTTTATCTTTGCTCACAGAGTTTCTGAGTGCTCATTCTCAGAACCCCCTGCAACCTCCAGTTCTGATAACTGGGTCAGGTAAAGACTCACATGCTCCTGGAATTTCACACGAGATGACTTCAGCTTTGCAGTGAATGGATACTGAAACACTCTTCCAAAGACAATTCTGAAAGAAGCCAAAAAGCCTGCCAGCAATAGGATGAATCTGCTGACCCTCAGGAAAGGAATGACACCTTCTTAACAGGTGACTTATACTGCAGGACTGTGTGGGAAAATACAGCAAATGGAGCAAGGAAGAAAGTTTACCTTGGCTTGCACTTGGCTGTGTTTGGGCCCAAAGAATTGTTTAGGATGCTGAGCTCAGTCCTGAACAGAGCTGCAACCCCAGCCCTGGCATTCTCTGGGTGTCTGAGGCCACAGCACCATGCCAGTCACACATCCCATTTCCACTGCCCTGCAGGAATGCCTTTGGAACCAGAACCATGAGGTTTCATACCAGTGGGTGCCAATGAAACCAAGGGAGTTTTAATCAGGGGAATAAAGCACCTCTGCTAGGAGGAAAGGCTGAGAGAATTGGGATTGTTCAACCTGGAGAAGAGACAGCTTTGGGGTGACCTAATTGTGCCCTCTCAGTGCCTGAAGGAAGCCTGAAAGAAAGATGAAGAGAAACAATTAACAAGGGGGTGTGACAAGGGGGAGGGACAAGGGGGAATGGCTTCACACTGACTGAGAGTAGGTTTAGATGGAGTATTAGGAAGAAATCATTCCCTGTGAGGGTGATGAGGCACTGCAACAGGTTGCCCAGAGAAGCTGTGGCTGCCCCTGGATCCCTGGAAGTGTCCAAGGCCAGGTTTGATGGGGTTTGGCATAACCTGGGATAGTGGAAGGTGTCCCTGCCCATGGCAGAGGGGGAACCAGGTGATCTTTAGGGTCTCTTCCAACCCAGACCATTTTATGATCCTATGCTTCATTTGCCAGGGTATCCCTGCTTTACATACTAGCACTTGTGAGCCTTTAGAATGTCCAAGATAAAAAAAACCCAAACCAATACCCCAGTTAGAAACTTAAGATAACACTCTAATCACTGCTATTCTCTGGTATCAGATTTTCCTAGATATGTTCTGAAATTATGCTCCAGGGCTATTAGATATCACATTTCTACCATACTAAGATACTTTTGTATATGTGTGGGTATTATATCTGATTTGAAAGTGACACCATTCATTATTGGTACATGAGTACTTTCTACTTAAAATGTCTTTATGCTGAAATGATCTGACATAATGGACCCTAAATCTTTTTGATCTGCCATCAAGCTCATTGGATGTTAAATCTTAAAAAACCTCAGTAGTTTATTAATATTTCACCAGTAAATCAGCTTTCAAGCAAAGCACATTCCAAACAAGATGCTTAATGCAGTGAAATAGTTAAATACACAGAGTGCAAAAGGCAAACAAATATCAAGATGAATTTCATAATTTTACATTCAAAATGCCTTAGTAGAAAACAACAAATTAATGAGCCTTATGTTTCAACTGCCTAATGTGGTAATTACTGGTGAGCAAAAAGGATTAAATTAGTGAGGAAAGGGCTGCTCAGGTTAACAGATATCATTGGTTTTGCTTGTATATTCAGTGATAAGCAAGGGAAGGACAGGGAGGCAGGCTTGTCTGTTGTTTGGCCATTCCTTTTAGCAGCATCAGCTGCCTTGGCTGACCTGCTCTGCCCACTGCAGCCAGACACCAGGGTGAGCTTATGGCCAGCTGTGCCTGGGCACACCTCAAGGTCATTTTTGACATGATCCAGCATCCCAATGCTTCAGCTGCTTCTAAACTTCATTTCAGTTCTAGTGACACACATCTCATAAAACATCAAGTACAAGCTCAAATATAAAATCAAATTGAGAGGTTGTTAGAAGCATGTACAGGTACACGGGTATTTGCCAAATGCAATCTGGATTACGGATGGGAGAAGGATTTGCCAGGTTACATGTAAATACCATTCTTCTCAAAACTTCTCAACCTGTGTCACCACCTTTTTTCTGCTTAAATTTCTTACAAATTAAAGAAAATTGAGGAATCAAAATAAATTAACAAAAATAAATATTTCCTAAAGGTTCAAAGAACCTTTCAAGGTTTTGCTAACTTGCTGAATTTTTTTTTCAGCTAACAAGGTACTTAAAAACCTCAAAACAGAAGAGCTCTGTAACGATAAACTAAAACTCTACATACTCCTTCCATCTGGAATGTACTAGAACAAATTCAAACAACTTGGCAAACGTCACGTTTAACTACAGACCTAAAATGACTTTTGCTGTCAGCGTGGCTTGCTGTGGCATTGAGATAAGGAGATTTCTGCGAGGCCAGCTGGCGGGTCAGCAGCAGCATTACCAACAAAAATCCCAGTCCTTGGCTCCTGACCCCGTGCTGACTCCCGGGGCTGGCACTACAGACCCTTCCCCGTGCTCAGGGAGGTTCTGGGCTCCGAGGAAGCTCCTGCACATTTACACCTTGCGGTGCTGTAAATACACTCCGTGCTCTGAGTCCCCAGGAAAAGCGAGCCAGCCCAAGCCACAGCTTCCCAAGCCACTTAAAGCCATCGCCTCGTTTCTCCCGGCCATCGCTGCCTTAAACCCTCTGTATTTCCTTAAGCTTTAGCCCCCAGAGGACACCCGCTACTTACCGGCTTAGGGCTGAGGGGGGCCGAGGCATGCCGGCGCTGTCCCGCCTCCTGCGGGCCTCCCCCGGCGCAGGCCCGCCCCGCGGCTGCAGTGGCTCCTCCGGGGGCGCAGGCGGCGGTGCCGGCCCGCCACACCGCGGGAGCGCGGCTGCCCCGGCGCCCTGCGCCTCGCCAAGATGAACCCGCGGCTGCGGCACTGGCGGGAGGCGGCCACGCTGCTGCTGGCGGCGGGCACGCCGGGCCGGCCGCCGCGCTCGCCGCTCGGCCCCTTCGACTACGAGCTGCTGCTGCTGCGCCGGAGCTCCCGCAGCGGCTTCATGCCCGGCGCCCACGTGTTCCCGGGCGGGCTGGCGGAACCGGCGGATTTCTCCGCCGAGTGGCTGGGGCTGCTGCCAGCCTCGCCGCACTGCGGGCTGGGTGCCGTGAAGCCGCCGCCGCCCGGCGGCAGCCGCGCCCCGATCTTCGCCACCGACCGGGAGAGCCTGGGCTCGCAGCTGCCGGGGGAAGTCGCCTTCCGCATCTGCGCTCTCAGGGAGACCTTCGAGGAGGCGGGGATCTTGCTGCTGGTGCCGGGGCGCGGGCCGGCCCCGCCGCTGCCCGCCGAGCGCCTGCCGCCCGCCGCCGAGCTCGGGGAGTGGCGGCGCCGGGTGCGGGAGGACGCGTCCTGCTTCCTGCGGCTGTGCCGGCACCTGGGCTGCGCGCCCAACATCTGGGCGCTGCACGAGTGGAGCAACTGGCTGACGCCCGTGGGCAGGGCCGGTCCCGGCGGCCGCCGCTATGACACGGCTTTCTACCTGTGCTGCCTGCAGCAGCGGCCGCCACACGTCTCGCAGGACGACCAGGAGGTGACAGCAGTCCTGGTAAGGGGGGCCGGCGTGCCCGGCATGCAGCACAGCCCGGCCGGGCGGGTGTTGAGATGGGAGCGGCCGCTCCTGCCCGAGCCCCTGGCTCCGCCGATACTGTGCCCTCACACTTCGAACAGGCGTAGAATCATAGAATGGTAGGGGTTGGAATGGCGGGGGTGGGACCCCCGCCATGGAAGGGCAGGACACCTTCCACCAGAATAGGTTGCTCCAAGCCCCAGTGTCCAACCTGGCTTTGCACACTTCCAGGGATCCAGGGGCAGCCACAGCTTCTCTGGGCACCTTTTGCAGGGTCCCACCACCCTTACATTAAAAATCTGCCTTCTAGTATCTAATCTAAAAGTCCCCTCTTTCGATTTGTACCCGTTGTACTCCTTGTCCTGTCATTACCGTTCCTGACAGAGTCCCTTTCCAGCTTCCCTGCAGTCCCCTCAGATACTGGAAGGTGCTGTGAGGTCTCCACACAACTGTCTCTTCTCCAGATCAATGCAAGCCCTCCTGATAAAGCTCCGTGAGACATGAGGAAAGGGAAGGGAGTTTTTACCTGCGTGGTGCCCCTCTCCCCTGGACTCCTGGAGCTGCCACCATCACTAGAGGTGCAGCTGCAGCAGCTGTCGAGGTCGTTGACATGATCCATGTTACATCAGATCCCTTTCACCGTGAATTACTGTCTCTTTCCAAGGCAGTTCACAAATACCATTTTTTTACATTCATTCCTGCAATATAGCAGGGTTGTCACACCTCCTCAGTAAGCTGGGAGAGATCCATGTGGTATATCCAGGTATATTCCAGGACTGTGTGAGATGCTAGTATTTTTTGTCTTTTGGAGTTACCTGGAATATTTTAAGTAATATGCAAACTTGTTGAAATAGTCTAGTAAAAATTTTGACATTTTGACATTTTTACCTTTTTTTTTTAAATTGAGCATGTAAAAGTAACCAACTTAATGAAGAAGCTCTAAGAGAGCTCAAGGTCAGGTACATTAGGGTCCTTAAGTTTTTCTAGGATTCTGAAAAGTTTGGTTACAAGTTAGAAGTAGATGAGAAACCAGACAGTTCTGTAAAGGCCTACTTAAAATTTTGGTATTACTGATGTTACTATATTTATTTGTTTAACAAATTCTGCTACAGAAATTTAAAAGTACCTGAAACCTTACTTTCAAGAGCTTATGTTGTAATTTTGTTAATAATAGCATAAATCTACTGCAAACGAATATGCATATGTTATTAAATTCACCATAGGAGATGAAATCAAGATTACCAATAGTTTAAACATGCAGAATTATGATGAATAGCTGGGTGTTCATGCTCTGAAAACAATGCTTCTAAGAAGCAGATGTTTAGAGGTACTTTTCAAATCTCAAAGCATCAGTGGCAACCTCCAGTAATAGTGAGTTTAATGTTTTCTGTTGGTTTCAGTAAACTTTCAGTCATGCCCCTAAAACAAATGTCAGTTTTTAATCCTAGCATGTCTGTGTGTAAAATAGAAATTTATTTTTATTGGGAAAAAAGAGTAATTTTTATCGATTGTTTGTTTTTCAGTTTTAAGAATGTCTTTGTTGTTGCTTTGGTGTAGTCTATACATGGTTTTTATTGCGTTCAGAAGATATGGTCTGTTGCAAGCTCCTTTGCTGTATGGACTTCCTTGCTAAATGACTCTTCAGTTTATTCACACTTTCTGTTTGCTGCTGACACTATTATTTCAAGACTTGTTTTCATCTTCCAGTGGTCATCACCTCCAGAAGCCATCGAACGCTTTAAGGCTCAGGAGATCTGGTTTCCTCCACCTCAGTTTTATGAATTCTGCAGGCTGTGCAACTTCTCTTCCCTCGAGGAGCTGCAGCAGTTCAGCTCTGCACGGGCTCTGGAGGGCTGTGAGCGCTGGATGCCTGTGATGCTGAATGCTGCAGATGGAATAATCCAGCTGCTGCCGGGTAAGGACATGCTGGAGGCTGCTCCTAAATGCACAGCATCTCCTGAATGCTGTGTGCTGAAGCCACATGACATAAACCATCCTTAACTGAAAGGAAAATACTCTTCTAAGTCAAATTTCTGCATGCTGTTTCCACCTTGTTTGCTATGGTTGTGACAGTGGCTGCAGTCAGAGACAAGCCAGGGCATCAGACAGCACAGTTATTTCTTAGTTCCTCATAGTCTGATTATCTCACCATTGTCATCATATGTGTATTTGTGAAGAAATTCCAGCATTTCAGCTTTGTGTAATCTGAAGGATGTTAAAAAACTCCTTCCTTTAGTCCTTTTCAGTGGGAATTCTCCTTTACTTCAGGTATCACTGTGAGATGGGAATCAAGCACAGCTGCAGTGATAAGGCATTGGACTAAAACCATACCCTCAGCCATCTTCCTCCTGCCCTTTCTCCTACTTAAGTCTCTCTCATTTCATAATCAAGTACATGCAGCGTTAAGAAAAGCTTCATATACTACTTATTATTTTCTGCTCTTCTTAGTTTGTTTTTCATTATGCTTTCCTTTTTTTTTTGGTCACAATTGACCCCTAGGATTTCTGTATTTGGGGTTTATTATCAGTCTTGCACAAGAGTATAATGCATTGATATAGCAAAACAATTATTTACTTTAATGAAATAGAACAAAATACATTTCTGTTCTTGGTCCTATCTTTATACACGTGAAGAAGTGCTTGTCCTGTGCTCCACCTATTATATACACTCCTGTCTGGCCAGGCTGTCATTACAGCACATTTATAGCATGTTATCAGGAGCTCTGGAACATTCACCATGCACTGCAGTGTCACTGACATACTTCAGAAATGTATGATTCTGTCTTGAAATTTGAAGATGTTTAGAGGAAATTTACTTTGCATTGCAAAATACATTTCCACTGATTTACACATACGGATAAATCCTAAAAAATTGCCTGTGAAAAGGCTGAAAAATAAGGTTGGCTGTCTATAACTAAATCTTTTTTCTACCCCCAGGAGATGAGTTATATCCAGAGGATCCAGATTATACTGGAGAAAAGAAAATTATTATGTCAACAGATCAGAAGATTGAAGATCTCATGAAAGAGGGTGGGGTATTTCACAGGATAGTAACGAAAGACATCAACAATCTTGCTGTCTATGTTAATATTCAAGCAAAATATAAGCATATAAATCCACTGATGATAAAGTGTGATAATTCAGATTACAATAGCAAATTATAATATGTCTTGGGTTTAAATCTAGAATATTTTTAATTGCATATATGCTCACTGTGGTTTTGGTGCTTTTTAACTGTTGCCAAATAGTCATGAAAATATTTCTCTGTCTTGCCAAAGCGTTATATCTGTATGTGTGTGTAGAGGCACATCTATGTGTATCTAATTTCTTGAGTCTTTAAAAACAGAGCAGTTGTGCCACTGTTGGGTCACAAAGGCCCTCTTCTCACTGACAGTTTATATATATATATATATATAATGGTTACAAGAAGCAGAGAAGAGTTGAAGGATTCTTTTACTATGCTTCCCAGAGTTACCCACTAGATAACTGCAATATTAGAAATGGATAAAATCTCCCATTCCATATTTCTTGACATTTCCCACTCTATTCTTTCTTTTATTTTGGGGACAAGCATTGTATGTATAAATATAGATATATACATAAATTAACTATAATGCACTTTTTAAAAGAATATTATAAAGTTAATTTTTATATTTTATATACTTCTTTCTACTAATGGTAATAATTCAAAACTACAATTTTCAAAGGTAGACTTAATTTAAAGGAAGTCATCTATGGAATTGAGTGCATTCTTTTTATCAATATATTTTTTTATCTTCAAGTTGTAAGCAATTTAAAAAAAAAAAAAGTGTAATTTTTTAGCTCCAAAAAGATATCAACAACTTAAGGGAATAATATTCCTTCTTGATATACCCACTTCCATATTCCAACATCCCACTTTTTGCTTCTTAACTACTTTACTAATATAATTGAGATTTAAGAACTTCAGAGGAAAGATTGCTGCTTAATTTTTGGTTTGAATTTGTTTTTTTATTTGTTCAATAAGTGGAGTCAATGGAGGAGTTTTGTAAATTATCAGAAGGGAGAATGAATGATGACTTCAGATTAGTCAGTAAAGTTGTTCAGAAAGCTTTGTTCCAGGTTTTGTTCTGTGTTTCAATTAAAACCTGTTGCTACAATTAGATTAAATTGGTTTGTAGCATTCATTTGGATTAAAAAAAAATACTGAAAAAAAAGTGTGTCTTTCTCTTCTTCCTCAGAACATACCCAGGCTAGTCCTGGTTTTGCAGACCTTGTTGAGGTTTGTAAACATGTGCTGAACAATGACCGCGTGAAGCAGAGCACTGTGTATTGTGCAAAAAACACCTGAATATTCTGGCTGGGTGTGACATTCCCTTTCCTCCTGTTACTGGAGACTTCACCTGCCTGCCCTGACTTCTCCAATGCAATGGAGAGTGCCCTAGGACACACCCTTGCTCGCTCCCCTAGAACCCCAGGATGCATCTCATCAAGTCCTCAACAAGGACTTGTCTGTGTTCAAGTTTCTCAGATCTTCACCTTGGTTTTCTCCAACAAAAAGTACTTTATTTTCTCACCTTGAAGTTCAGGGACATGGGAAATGGGGGAATCATGACTGCAGCAAAAACTGAGCCATAAAAAAAGTCAAATGGCAAAGAAACCCTGCCAGCCCTCTCTATGTGCATTATCATTGAAGTACTGGGGGTCAGGGTGTCCATTTGTTTAAGTTCTCATTTTCCAATCAATATACCTCTGGGAGCTATTTTTTTTTTTTTCAGATTGCTTGCCACATTCAGCTCTAGCTGTGCCTTAGCTCTTCTAATCCCACTCCTATACTCCCAAGCACCATCCCTATATTCTCTCCTATGAGTACATATTCCTGCTTCCAGTGCCAGCGCATTTCTTTCTTGCACTCCAGTCAGACCAGAAGGGTCTTCCTCAGCTTCTCTGGTCTCCTGCCTGCCTTGTCTGATTTCTTACCCGTGAGAATCATGAGTTTTTGTGCTTCAAGGAAAAGATGCTTAAAGAACTGCCAGCTCTCTTCTCTCCTGCTCCTTTATCCCTGAGGGCAGTTTCCAGGAGTTCTTATCCAGTAATCCCTTCAACAAGTGACAGTCTGCTCTCCTAGAACCTTCACTTCATTCATCTGGACCATATCCCTCGAGATGACAAACTGAAATACACAAAGGATTTCTTTTATTGTTCTGCCTCTTATGGCTATTCTACCAGTTTACTTTTATGGTAGAAGGTAAGTATTATGAGAAGAAGAAATCATTTAGCACCTGGGCACAGCAGGAGTGTGGATGTGGGCGGGGAAGGCATGCAGGGCTGATGCCAGGTGTGCAGAAAAATGCAGAGTTTTGGCACTTGAGTCAGGTGAGGGCTCTCCCTCTGTCTGGCTGGGGTTGTATCTTCCTGCTGACCTAAGAACTACACCAAGGACTTAACACTATTTCACCACTTCCACGGGGGCAAATCCCTATGAACTCTTTCCACTTGTCCATTTACTTCTTGGTGCTACAGCTGTTTTCTGGTTTTTTTTCCTGTGGTTGTTGTCCCGGCATTAGTTAAGAACTATCAGCGTTTCTAAAGGACTACCACTCTTTCACCATTGCCTCTGCTACAGAGACTTTAAGCCTGAAATAAATTCCAAATCCCAAAGGTTCATTGTAATAATTTCCCTCAAATCCCAGTAGAATGTTCTTGATTTCAAGCTGCTTGCAGTAACAAAGGCTTTTATCTTTTCACTATGAGTGGTTTCCATTTTATACAAAAAAGCAAGACGACGGACGTCCGTTCACTCTGTGAGATCTCCTGCAGCGCTTCAGGTGTTTTTTACAGCCGGGAATAGTTCGCTGTGCCATGGGCCACAACCCACGCCTGAGGAGCCGGGGACCGCCCGTTCTGGGCTCCGACCCGCCCCGGGGCGGCTCTGGGGGCGGGAACGCTCGGCGTTCTGGAAGGTTCCGTGGGGAGCGGCCGGGCGGCGTGTGGAGCCGGGGACGGGCTGTTCTGTGTTGTGAGCCCGCCGCGGGGCGGCTCTGGGGGCGGGAGCGCTGGGGATTCTGGAAGGTTCCGCGGGGAGCCGGCGGCTGGGAGGCGTGTGGAGTCTGGCAGCGCTGGAGGACGAGGTCAGTGAGCTCGTTCCTACGGGAAACAGCGTGTGGCTATGGCAGGATGGGGGAAATGGGACTGGGAGTAAAGCGAGGAAGGTGGTTTTTAAAGGCGCTGTTCCTCACTCCGCGGCTCCCGGGGTTAGTGGAGCACGGCTGGCATAGGGAAAACGGGCTGGGTGTTCCGGGAGTGCCTGCCCACCCCGGGATTGCTGCAGAGGCTTCTATTACCTTGCCTAGGTCTGTGTTAATGCAGCAGGTGGGGCGAGGGTTTTAGTGATGTACGGCATTTTACAGGTTAATTACTGCCTAGTGGTATGTATGGGATTTTAGCAAGGGTTCGTTTTCCTATTGGGTTCTTAACCAAGCGGGAATGTTACTCGGAGTGGGTTGGGAGAGCTGGTCCTGTGTGTGGCTGTGCTTCGTCGCTGCCCCGTGCATGGGCCATTTAGTGCGTTTGCACAAATTAACCTGAGACTTCAGCTGAAGTTACTTGTGGCCTTCGCATGTTATTGCTGAAAGAAAAGTCTCCTTTAAGTATCTAAGGCAGCACTGATAATTTCTTGGTGCCGTGTAGCGGTGCAGGGTGAGAAACGAGTGTTTGTGTTAAACGATCTTGGGTGAAGCTTCTGCAGTCGTTTCAGCTGTTCCATTGCCATGTTAAATGGGAATGGTCACTGCTGTCGCTTACGGCTTGTCGCCGTGTGTCACCTCAGGGTAGCTCTGTTGCTGCTGAGTTCTGGCTTGTTCAGGAGTAGCCTTGGAAATGGAAAGACAATGTCTTGATTTTCCTTTTCTGAAATACTTAATTAGGCATCTACTTTAGGTGTAAGCTGGACCCTGCAGTGATGATACCACGATGTGATTCCACGATGTTTTTTTGGTTTGTGCCAAAATGAAATGCCAATTACTTGCTGGAAGTTTCATTCTTCTGTTGTAACTCCTAGGTCTGGTATGTACCATTGCAGACAGATGTAGTGTGAAATGCTAATAAAAATCTGATGTTAAACTTGTTTGCCAAGTTTGGGATTCCTCTTTTATATTAGACTGAGGGATTTTTTTAAAGTTGTAAATATTCTCCTCTGGTGTTTCTCTTCATTTGATCATATAAGTAGGTTGTAGCAGCCCTTGCATGTGATCTGCCTGTTTCTGCTGGCCTTTGAATGGAAAAGATGAAGCATGGATGGTAAATCCTAATTAGGCTTTAACATAGTCCCTCCTTAAGAATGCTCGTTTGAACCCTTTGAAGCATGTAAATCATAAACAATGAGTCGCTTAGACTAGCACTCCTGACATGAATAGTAAAAATTTATAGGCTTGCTTTAGGTGTATGGTCTTCAAGTAGGCTTTGAAAAAAATGGTGGGTATCAGAATGGTTCATCACGTGTTTTTCTTTTACAGTAGTGATAAGGGAGACACAGGAGATAAACATGGAAGTCGTGGTATTAAAGGTATGCTTTTTTTTTTTTAATCTGAAGGATTGATGTCTATTTCCGTGTAACTTTGTGGAGATCACGTTTACCAAAAAAATATTTCCATTTGCTAGCATTTCTTTGCATTTGTGGAGTCATACTTGGGTTATATATATTGTGGTGTTCATTTTAGGTTTTATTTTATTGTTTTTATTGTAAAATACGTGAGTAGGTGTGTCAGTTAATGTGGACAGGCACCCAGAAAAACCACAAAACCACAGCTGCAATAAAGGCAGTAAATTTATTTAGTTGCCTGGCTAACTGGAGGACCTGGGGCACACCCAGGTAGACACTGGCAAGCTCAGCCTGTCCCAGCAGGCTTCATCAGGAACCCTCCTGTGAGCTCCCCTGTGCTTTTTATGATCTCTGAGCTTCGATTTTCTCCCAACATGGAGCTCAGCATGTCCATGAGAGTGCCTCCAGGCCTCTCCAAACACTTGTATTACCTCTACACAGAAAAACTCTGTTATCAAAACAGAGGAGGAACAGCAGTAGGCATAATAGATGGGATTTCCCACTTTGATATTTTCCAGGCCTTGGCATTCCCAGCTGCATGGTCACTTGAGCTATTGTACCACCTCCCTCTCCATTTTTACACTTCTAATTCCTTCTTCCCAGCAGTAGGGATGCAGCTAAAATCTAAAATGGAGGATGTGTAACACAGTGTTAAATAACGTCTATTATAGTACTAGATTATCCTGAATTTCATAGGAGCTTGTGGAAAATGCAGAATACAGCCAGGACAGATGACTGAAGGGATATGATGTCATGCTGAGCAATAAAAGCTGCAGTTATGTCTCTAGTGATCAGATTTGCCTGCCCAAGTCAGAGCCCTTGTGTGTGTGATGCAGCTCTGTGTCCTGGAAATGGCTGAGAGCTGCCAGTGGGGAACAGTGAATCCACTCCTTGCATTGCTTTGGTTGCACATGCAGCTCTTGCTTTGCCTGGTCAGCTGTTCTGATGTCAGCCTGTGAGTTTGCTCACCTCTGTCCTTCACGTTGGTCATCCTGCTGCAGGGATGTGATGAGGGAGCAGCTCTGTGGGGTTTAGCTGCCTACTGGGATTAAGCCACAACAGCTGGGGACCCACATCAGCTGGAACACTGGAATGTGACAATTTACAAAGGCTTAGCAGAAAGGTGTCACCTTGTTCTAAAGAAACTGGCTGTCATGCTGACACTGAGCAGAAATAAAAGCCCTTTGGTGAGCTTTACCATGTTTTTAGGGGTTTTTATGTACCTCCTGAGAACTTCATGTGGAAGTGTAAACTTTTGTCTTTGCACTTTTTCCACTGTTAGGCTTAACCAACCTTTTAGATAATGCTGCTCCCTTGTAGACCCCACATGGTGTTTGTTGTAGTGCTAAAGAAACTTGGAAGTTAAAAAGCCATTTTATTAACCAATGCTGTGAAGGTGAAAGATGCTTTACGTATTAACATGCTGTATCTCAGTATCAGTCACCATAATTTTGAAGGTGCACTGTAAAAATCAAGTTTTATTTTTACATCTGCAGCTCAGATATTCTTAAAAGTCAGTAGTATTTATTCTCTACTCCTTGAGCCAGGCTGAGGATCCAAGTTGCTTTTGGATTGCTGTGAAAGAATGCGTGCCTGGTGTAGTCGGTGAAACAGTGTATGAAAACCTCAATGCTGAAATGGAACAGTTTTATAGCTGTTCTAAAGATGCAGATGAAGTAAAACAAGAGGAGATAAAAAAAGGCCAGGTAAGATCATTGCTCTACATAGAAATAATCTAATATTTGAAACTTTTTGGGGGTGAAGTATCAAAATTTTTCAAATTTTGCACAAAAAACCAGATAATATGAGTTGTGTTTTCTCATCTCTAAGCCTTCTAACTGTAAGCTATAAGGCTTGCATTTTGCAAAGAAAATGGAAGGCTGTGTAATAAATACTGTGTCCTTGCCTTTGAAAAGCCTTTGAGTGTAATTGGGGCCATGTGAAAGAGCCTGGTGTCTTGTTCTTTTTCTCTCCTCAGGTTTATGTGGTTTTCAGTGAGGAACTGAACTGTTGGTGCAGGGCTCTGGTGGAGTCAGTGCGGTGCCAGGCAGGTGGTTACCAGCTCGGCTGTTTCCTTGTGGATTATGCCAAGTACTGCTCTGTTCCATCAGGGAGGTTTGTGTTTTTGTTACTGTGATGTATTTGTTAATACATCACCTATAATAAATTTGTTAGTAGATACAGATGCTGTTAATATTTAGTCAGTGCATTGGTTTAACTGAGGTGTAGGTTGTGTGCACAAGAAGCTGCTAACCAAATGATACACTTGAAAGAACCTAAGTGCAAACCAGTCCTTATATTGTGATAAAGATGCTTTCCATTTTAGGTTTTCTTTTTTTAAAGATTTAAAATAGAAATAATGTCAGTTTGTTGTGATTGAGATGTGTGGTTGCCAGTTAAAACTTACCTATATATTCTTCTTTAATAATTTGGTATATACTAAAAAAAATTATGGCCAGTGAATTTCAGGCACAAAAACCATCTGTTGAAGCACTTTCTGCAACAGCTTTTGAGGTCTAAACAGAAATATGTGGGGGTTTTTCCACTGCAGTTGACCAACTTGTTTACTAAGAGCTGACAGTTTGTCTTGTTGTGGTGCCAAAAGAAGGTGAGTTTTCACAGGTTCTGAGTATTTGATTAAATGAGTGTAAAACCTTGTGGTTTTAAAATCCTGAAAAATCTGTTCTTGTGTTCTGGAACAAGCTAGTCCAGCTCCTAAAGTTTGTTTCTCTATTAAAATATGCAACTTGGAGCACAAGAAACTTGACCGAAATGGTTTTGGTAGTATTCCACAAAATTAGAACTTACAATAATGTTGTAAGTTGACTGTTGCTTTGTTGGAAAACAACTAGATAATGGGTTAAATACCATGAAGGTATTTAGAAGATGAGTAGCAAGAAGACTTGAAACTGCAGTGGCAAAGGATCAGAAAGATTCCAGGTAACTAGGATGTGTATTGATCTTAAATGAATAGAACAGCAATCCTGTTCACCAGTTGGTCCTGATGGCACCTCTTAGAGTAAGACAGTGGTTTCAAGGTGGGAGCCAGTGGGATCCAAACTCCTGGAAGAACTGTGTTGTCAAATTCAGGGTAACAGCAGGTGGTTTGTGAGACCAGTGACTTCTGGAGAAGAAATTCTGTCCTGTAAAATGAGAATTTCCACTTTGTTTTGCAGCATTCGAGTTTTAACAGGAGCATTTGCAAAGATCCCACACAGAGCAAAGAGGTGTCGGCTGCACTGCACAAAGCCACTGACACTGCATATTGACTACTGTGAAAACACTGCCAAAATTGGGTAAGGAGAGCTAGTAAATTCATTCTGTTTGTGCATTTCTAAAAAATTCTACACTGAGCCCTCACACTACAGAAGGGATTACATTTCAGGAAGAAACCTGCAGTATTCTCATAGTAAATGCAGAACACAGAACTGTACCATCTACTAAGAGGAAAATCAACACTCTTCCCACTGAGAGGACAAAGCTCCCCAGGGAAGTGGTGGAGTTGCCAACCCTGGAGGGATTTAAAAGATGTGTAGATGCGGCAGTAAGGGACATGGTTGAGTAGTGGCCTTGGCAGTGCAGAGTTAGTGGCTGGACTCAATGATCCTGGGGTTTTTTCAAACCTAAATGATTCTATGATTTCTTCATATTTTATATTGGGTGCAAGCCATGATACCTTAATGAAACAGTATCTTTTAATTTTGATCAGTTCATAATATTGGTGAACTGGAACAATATGACTAAAGTAAAGTAATGTGCTGAGTAATCAGATTCTGCTGATTTATCTAGCTGGGCACTTTGTAAGAATTTGCATGATTTAGAGCTTTGTGCTTATATAAAATCTTTAAGCTACCATTTTTGTGTTTGATAATATGGAAAACTGGTTGTGTTTATTTTCCTAGACCAGCCAAAAGGTGGGATACTGCTGCCATTCAGCATTTTCGAAAGCTTCTTGAAGGTAAATAGCACTTCAGTTTTGGGAAAAATCAGTTGTTAGAGAAATGTAGTAATTGTGTACAAGTTCGTGATACTTGAGTAGACTTGATTATATTTATAAATGCTGCCAGATAAAAACAATGAGAAAGGAGCTGCTTAAGTGTGACTAAGGCACAAGTACTTGTGGAGCTGTATTTTGAGTACTCTGGGCTTCCATGCTGCATAAATTTTGGTAGGTGAATGGATTGTGTTTAGGCTAGATTAGGCTAACCGAGAGAGCATTCATGTCACATTTGTTCTGAAGATTGGAACCATTCTGTATATTCACCATGAGACTCTGAATCAGCATCACTGCTGTCCTGCATTGGCATATGCAGAGGTGCTTCAGGACTTGGATTGGCTGTGTTAGCCCAGATGAGAAGTGTAACAAAGCTGTACAGATGTCCAAATACAACATCTTTCAAGAAAAGGAAATGTCACACTTGGAAAGCACATGCTGGTGCCCCTGACTGTCTGAGCCCAAGAGAAAACCAAGACTTTCAGTGTAGAACCTGAGTGGTTTGTCTCAAGAGGTCGTTTCAGCTCTCAATCCTCCTCCAGAGATTAAGGACAAGTTCCTTTTTGGAGCTTTTAAGTTTTTATTGTTAAATTCCTCATTTCACTCAGGTGAAATAACAAGTGTTCCCCATTTTTAATTGTGATGCTTGTTTTTGTCTCAGTACAAGTGAAGAATGCTGATAGTATGATAAGGGTTTAATCTTTTCCTGTGTTTATTATTGCATTTAGAGGCTACCGAGGTTAAAGCCACAATACAGACAGTAGAAGATAAAGTGTTAGAGGTGTTTCTTTTTGTGACTATTAAAGATGAAAAGGTAAGAAACTTTTATATTTCCAACATTATTAGTGTACTTTGCTATTAGTTTAAGACTGGAAAGCATGGCTTGTAAGTTTTAGTCAGATACAGTAGAAGCTAAATTATGAACTTATTAGAGGTTTTTATTACAATGCTGTTCATTGCAAACCTCTGGAGAAATTCCAAGAGACAGAACTTGTATTTTTCTCTGCATGAGCTTTTTTTTCTTTTTCATTATTGACAAGCAAGTGAAGTCCAGCCAGTATTTAAGTGGATCACTATATGCATTATTTGGTGATAACTAAAATTTAACACTCTTGCACACAGATGAGTCCTCAAGGAGCTGGAAAAAACATCCAGTCTAGTTCCACTTGCCAAAATGTCTAACTTGGGTCAAATTTCTGCTGTAGCTATTGCCAGACTTAAGCAGCTGTATGGTAGATACAAGAAGTTTTAGGCCTAATACTGCCTTTTTTTTTTCTGCCAGATTTTGATGTGTGGTGAATCCAAAGAAATAAAGAGGCTTCACTGGATTACAGGGTTCTTTCAGATGTGTAGGGCTCATAGAAACAGTTAATTCAATACAGAATTCTGGCCAGAAACATGGAACTCACTTATGAACTAACACCTGTTGAAAGAACATATATGAAGATTGGAGTTTCCTTTTTTTAGAACTAATATTTGACAGGAAGCATTCACTGGTATTTGTCATGTATGGAGTTCTGTTTGGTTGGATTTTGTTTGGGGTTTTTATCATATATAAAAGCACTGCTTTTGTTTAAAACTTCACATAAATTTTAAACAAGTGTGTGCTGGTGTAGCTTATTATTTGTTGACACTGATAAAAAAATATCTTGTTTGGGTTTTTTATAGATCTGTGTTAATGATGATCTGGTTGCAAAGCACTTTGCTCATTACAAGGAAGATGAAGGGACTGCAGGGAGTTCTTCAGATGTTTCTGATGATGAAGTGTCCTTAAATGCTGAGTGTGTTCCAGTGGAGTTTGTTGGTCCTACATTTCTTGCCAGGCCAAAACTGCCTTTTGGGGAGGAGGTGTCACCACATCTTGGGCCAGGTGGGACCCATGAGTGGGGAGACAGTCCTACATGCAGCACTTTGTGTGTTTAGTTGGATGTGTGGAATGGGAGTGTCCTGTCTTGGGTTGGATCCCAGTGGCTGGTACACATGGTGTCCATCTCTGGCTTTTTATGTGTTCAGATAATCAGAAATTGGCATCTCCATTTTATTTACCTTTTTAGGTCTTGCTGGTTGTAATTCTGTTCTTGAAAAGCCATCCCAAATGTCATGCACAGATCTGAATCACAATACTGTGCCTGTAAGTATTACATTTTGTATTAAATTGTGAAATACAAACTAACATAAATATACCTAGGCCAGATTAGGAGTGCTGTAGTCACTTAGCTTCTTCTTCTCAGACAGTTTTCTGAAGCTTGTTTCATCAAAATTGTTGCTTTAGTCAAAGAAACTTCAAATTTGTAAAAGAATGCTGCAAAATATTTGGAGAATCCTCCAGTTGGGTAAGAAAACCACTTTCAACTTTGTGTTTTAAATACTGCTTTTGAACAGTACTTTAGTGCTTAAAATGTGTTTTCTTTTTAGGTGGTCAGCGTGGCGCCAGGTTTTCCTTCCAAGGAAGATAAAGCGATTCAAACAGAGAGGTGTGGTGCAGCATGTTCAATATTCAGAATGATTCTGTCATCAGACAGTTGGGAGCTGTAGTGTGTTTGCAGTTACTGTTCTTAGGCCTCTAAAGGGCAGAGGGAAAGGGAAGCTACATACACGTGGTTTTGGGGAAGGAGGGTCTTCAAAGCTGCTGATAGTTACCCTGGATAAATACCAGTTATTTGTAAACAGTAGCTTGACAACAGGTGTGTGGTGGGAGGTATTTTTCTGCACACTAAATCTGTTAATTTGCTTTATTTTTTTTTTACTGTGATTTATAAAGTTTTCAGAGTTAATGAAATATGAGTGGGTCAGTTTGTGCAGTGATTTCACTGTGCTGCAGGTCAGTTGATGCATACGTAGTAAACCTCAGGACTATTTCTTCTGTCAGTTTCTAACTGATGCAAAGATGAGTTGTTTTGTGTTCTGGAACTTTTAAGAAGCCTTTTTTTCAATGGTCCAGTCTATTTTTCTTCTAATGTCAGGGAACTTAATTTTGAAAAAAATTCTGAAAGATTATTTTCACTAAATTTTGCTTTCCAGGTGGTGGGTTTTGATTTTTGCTTTTGTATTGAGGATTTTTCTCATTGGCATAGATGTGTCAGAAATACTTAAAGTGAATTGCTTCATGACACTTGGGAAGTACTGGTGGTATTTATAAATGATGTTTTTCTTTTGAATTTATGTTGGTTTTAATATCTCTGTTTCTCAGGCTTCCACAGTTCTTAAATTCCAGTTTGCTTCAGACACACGCAGTTGAAAATGACCAACAGGTATTTCAAACATTAACTTTTATTTAACTTGTCTGGTGCTGCAAACATTTTGGTTTTGGTAGCATTGGGTCTTTGTGGAAGGCGGTCAGGGGCTGAGTACTCCTGCATTGTCCTCTGCAGGCTAGAGCTGAGCCAGCCAAGTTGGGGATGCCTCTCTGAATTTAGGAAAGGGCAAAAACACAGGGAAGGGAACAAAAAAAAAAAAGGTGAGAAACAGTCAATGCCAGGGTCAGAGGAGTAGAAGCAGCTCCATGCAGATGTTTCTGAAGGGATTGCAGTCTGTGGAGGCCCTGCATTGGAGCAGAGAAAAGGAGTGATGGAAAGAAATTGCCATCTGCATTGTGACTGCAGTCCCTGCTTGTGCTGCTCCTTGTGGGACTGAGTGCCAGCTGTATCCACAGAGTATCCACTGCGTCTCTTGAGGGGTTTAAGACATTGAAGAACATATTTGAAAGTCTTTCTTCAGAAATAGCAATAATGAGTTTTTATCTTGCCCTTGGTGTGTGTAACCTTATCAGTATGTATGAATCATATTTAAAATTAATTTAGAATTTGATTAATTTATATCAAAATGCCATTTTTTTAAATACACAAAACTCAGAAGCACTCATTGTAAGCTAAACCCCTTTTGTTAAGTCTTGCCATTATAATCTATTTGTCTCATGGTTTTAGAGTTTACAAGATGTGGGGAAAGAAAAAAACTTTGTGTTCCTGAGCAAGAAAATTGAACCATCATCAGTTTTGGAAACAGCACCACTTTTTGATGGCCTGAAAAAGGTACAGGTGATGACACTACATTGATTATCTTTTTAAGACAAGTCTCATACCTCAGATTACCATAGTAAATATTACAGTAATATATCTGAGTAATGTGTACCAGGTTGTTCGTATGGTTGAATAAATGAAGCTTTGGAGAAACGCTGTAGGAATTTTACACTTTTTTTTCTGGTATATTAGCCACTGCTACAAGTGGATTTGAATTTTAATACAGTAATGTAACAGCTGAGTCCAGAAGATGGTTTTTCGTATTACCTGTTAAGGACATTAGTTACATAATGGGTCAAAAGCTTTTAAACCACTTGTTGTTATGTTTTGTCTTGTTTTGTTGGTGTTTTAAGTACATGGATTTAGTGGGAAATTCCTAATTTCTGTTTCTGTAGGAACTTGCTCGGAACAAGTTTTCAGGCCCTACCTTCACCCAGTCCTACTGCTGGCCACCAGTAGCTTGGGGACGTGATGTTGTTGCCATCTCCCATCAGGGAAATGATCCCCTATTATATATTCCACCAGTTCTTACACTATTGCAGGAAAGTGACTACCAAGCCTTGCCAAACATGAGTGGGGTATGTATATATTAGACCAGAGAACCTGTTGCTACTCTGAATGTTTGGAATGTATACATTAATGTCATCTCAGTGTACCTTCATGATGTCTGCTAGTTTCTCTAAGGCCTTTGCCTATAGGACTTGGATGGACTCTGTGGATGGGGTGAGTCCCAAACTTACTTCTAAAGCAATCCCTAACAAGTGGTTCATGCCCTGGCGCTTGCATACACAATGGAGCTTTGTTTCTGCATGAGTAGTATGTACTTATTAAACTAAAATGGGTATTAGCTGTTTTAAATACTACAGTTCATTATGTAGCTTCTTTTAGATCATAGAATTAGTGAGGTTGTAAGGGATCTCTGGCAGTGGCCCAGTACAACCCTAGTAAGACAAGATTCTTAAGGTTCTGTACTCCTGTCTAATATGTTATCAATTTTTCTACCTGTATATGTAGCCACTAGCACTGATTTTATGTCCTGGATGGAAGAAGGCACAACTTGTTTTTGACCTGCTGAAAATGTACAGGAAAGGCTGCAGACACCTTCATCCAATGCTGATAACCCTTGGGCAGAACAAGGAAGCAGCCACCCAAATGGAAATCCGAGGATGTAAGAATATTTTGTCATCTTAGTTATGCCTGAAGGCAGTGTGGGCTGCCTTAATTGCAGGAGCATGTGCAAGAACAGTTTCTGCTTCTCAAGTTCTTGGTTTATTTGTTTAAATGGTGGTTTACAATTTGCTGTTACACAAAGTACTGAGCATTTATTGTATCTAACTCAGTAGCATGCCAAGGGTGCTCCACAGAGAAGCAGCACAGAAGTAATAAAAAAGATGTTGGGAGACATGCCCTGCTTAGATGTATGTACTTAAAACATGTAGGTGTGTTCTGGTTTGATGCCTTTGATAGCTGCATTTTCAAAAGTGGCTTTTGTTGTGCCAAGGGAATAAGAACTATGGATAAAATAAGGAAAAATTGTGTTAAACTCCATTTCAGTAATTGGTATTTTTTCATCCATTGTTCAAGTTTGAGCCTGGGGTGTGAATTCAGACCTTTAAGCAGCAGAGCTGTTGGTGTATTTGCACCAATGAAGATTGGTGGTTTTATTTCTACATGTCTGTGTAAATTCCTAAGCTACAAGATGTGCTCTATTCCACTGCTGAAACTGAACTTCCCTGAAGTTGCTCTTGCATATACTTATAAATATTTCCCTTCTGGCTACTTGGTTCTGAGGTTATTACCTGTACTTCCACTACCTTGCTGGAAAATGAGATGACATCCTGCTTTGTAAACTTCCTAACCTTCAGACATTTCACTGGATTTCAAAATACCAGAGCCTCACCCACTCATGTCTTGGAAAACTTGCAGGAGTAGAAAAATACAAACTCTCCAGCTTTGAGATGATGAACCTGAAAAACACATGTGACCTTTTTAATAAAGCTACCCTGTCCTTTGTTGTCACAGTAATACTCTTCCAAGTAGTAAGTTAATAGTAACAGTCTTTCCCTCCACCTTGTAGGTGAAGTAGTAGTGACTACACCATACAACCTCCTGAGACTGCTGGAACATAACACTGGGTTCTTGTGTAGGCTTTGCCATCTTGTTCTTGATGAGATAGAGGTGTTGTTCTCTGACACTTCTGAACAGGTAAATGGCTTACAGTCACTTGGTAAAATGCTGTTCCAGTTGTGCATGAGTCTGGAACAGTGGCACATACTGAGGAAAAAACCACTGGAAGTGGGTTTATGGTGAACCCCCTCTTTTTTTATTTTAATTTTTGTATTGACAAATTACTGTGTTGGCAGGTTGGGCTTGTCTTCTAGTTACCCCCTAGGTTTTGCTGAATGCCTTTGCTCTCTCAGATCTTTGTCTAGGCTTTTTATATTGCAGGTTTGAACAGATCTTTTTCCTTAGATTTCCATCTTGTCTGGACAGAATCCTGCATGCACATGTATATGCTGTCCTGTTGCTTTCTTTTGCTTCAGAAGTCATGCAGAGAATAGGATAAAAGCGTTCAACAAACTGTTCAAAGTGTTCAGGGGAGTGGGGGGTGGAACTTGCAGTTTGCTGTGGGTAGTGGCTTTGTGACTGGAAAAAGGTGTTCTCAAACAGTGTATTTTTTGTGGCCTGTCATGTGCTTGCTGGAATATGATGGGAGGACAGGAAAAATACCTCTTTTCTTCCTAGGTGTTTACTATACTGGATTGTTACAAGAAAGTCACTGCTCAGGCGCAGGGGAATCTACCACATCAGATCATTGCTGTGGGAACTCAGTGGAATAAACATATCACACCCTTGATAAAGGAGTTCATGGATGACCCTCACATTGTGATAACTGTTGTTGAAGAAGCTGCCATCTTTGGAAATGTGCAACAGGTAAAACTTAGGAAACAATGTCACTGCTTGGATATGTGGCTGCTGCTGGTTTATTGGAAGCAGGTGGTGTTGCAGTGCTGCCTCCCAGTGTGAGCTGAAGTTAGAAATCATGTGTGGACGAGTCACTGAACAAGCTGGAGGTCTCTTACTTTCTTTTCTAGGGCTGAGATGAAGTCCCTAGACTATTTGTGGTTAGTGCAAATGAGTCTGAACTTAATGAGATGTATTTGCAAACAGTACAGTTCTTGACCAGAATTTTTTTGCAGTTGTTAGCTGTGGCTGGCAGAACTACAAGGTAAGGAGTGCCAAGGCAAATCAAGTAAAACATTTGGTTTGCTGCTTTCACACAATACCAAACTTTTCATCTCAAATTTCTAGAAGGCCTGTTACATATTCTTAGTTATTTTTCACTTAGTCTCCAGTCAGTGTGGTATGGCCTGAGGAATAACACAAGATGGTTTAAGTTTGATTTGAGTTACAGTATGTCTCAGTGTGGCGTTGTTTGTGGATTTTGAACGTTGGGGAATCTGCAAAAGTAGACACTCTGAGCATGTAAGAAAGTGAAAATGCACACGTTTTTGTGAGAAGCCTTGATGATTGAGCAGAACTGAAAGGTGTGGATGCATCAAGGTTAGGATTAGGAAGAATTATATAGTAAAATATGTATGGGTTTTATGAATTATCAGCTCTCTGTTTTGTATGTGCTTTTAGGTGGTGCAGCCCTGCATAAACAGCAACAGAACTGCTGAGTTACTCAAAATCCTGGATTCTACCCAGAGGAATCTTCAGAAAGTGCTGGTCTTCACTGACTCAGTAACTGAAGTCGAGATGATTCATAAGGTAAGAAATTGTTTAAACTTAGATAAGCAGGTTTTTTTTTCTGAAGTCATAACAAAATGAAATATCTTGGCTTCTGAGAAAAAAGGTGGAATGTGTACTTGGATGTTAATCATGCCTGCTAAAAGTAACCCCAGACTGACTGTCAGCAAATAGTTGGCATAGATCATGTGGTATGTAAAGGATTCATTTCTGATAATGCATCTGGAATGTTTATTCTTTGATCATTGTTAATGGAAGCAAATCTGGTTTGGGATTGTAACTTTCTAACACATTTCCCTTGAATATTTGAGCGTTCAAGCGTATCAAAACTAACCCTGCCACCACTTTAAAAAGTGCTTGTTGATGTTAAAGTAGGATTGAATCTGTTCATAGTAATTCTTGTTGGACAAGAATTCTTTGAACACCAACTTCAAATATTTTACATGGCGTCTGAAAATATTTCAGGGGTTCACGTGATGAAGAGTGCTTGTTCTGAGAGACTGAAACATGAGTCTGCATGTTGTTAGATCATGGTATCAGAGAGTACACATTAACAGGGGGAAAAGCTGGACATTTTTATTTTCTTAAATGTCTGCCTAATGTATTAAAATATGAGAACATGAGTTTGTAGTTTTTATACAGGAAATTAATGAACTTTATTTCCATTAATACTTTTTTTTCCATATAAGTAATCTAAATTTCATTAGCTCTTTTGTTGTATCTCTAGAGTAAGATGTGCTAAATTCTAGTAAGAGATGCTGCCTCTTAGACTGGATTGGAGCAAGTACTGCAGCATTGCAGGAATGTGTAACTTTCCACTTTGCCATGCAGGCACTGAAGAGCAACTCAATAGTTTCCTTGAAAAAGCATAAAGAGAGCAAGTGTAATGCTAACTGTGTCTTGGAGAGGTGGAGAAAAATGCACAGTTCTGGCACTCCTGCTGTGTTAGGTGAGGATCCTCTGTCTGGTTGGGATTGTATCTTGATGCAGAGCTAAGATCTGCACCAAGCACTTGCACTGGGTTATCTCACCACTTCCACAGGGGCAGATCCCTATGAGCTCTTTCCAGTTCTCTGTTCACTTCTTAATGCTACAGCCCTTTTTTGTTGTTTTTTTTTTTTCTTCTGTTATTATTTTCCCTGCTTAGTTAAAAAAACTACTGATGTTTTCAAAGATTTTCTGTAGTTTCACAATTTTCTCTGCTACAGAGGAGATACAGAAAATTATTACAATGAATCTTTGTAGTTTGGAAATTATTTCAGACTTTAAGTTCCATTAGGGTTGTTTTTCATTTTTTTTTTTTGCACTAACAAAGACCTTTATCCATTTTCAAACTCAGTTTGTTCTTTATATTATATAAAAACAAGAAGGTGGACTTAACCTCTGCACAGAGCTATGGGAACTCTTGCACTATTTCGGCTGTCTCCTGTCTTACTCTTGTGAATTACTGAGTGGTGCTCAATTCTCTGTATTCTATGGTGCTGACAGGAAATGTAGAATTCTGTGAGCTTGGCATGAAATTCTGTGTCTACCATATGCTGATGAGATTTCTTGACTGGAGAAATAAAAAGCCTTATAGGAATGTATTGGGGCAAAATCCATCTTCCAGTCGGGAGAAGGAAATCAGCTGTGGTGTATGTGATGTGATGTGATACTCCCCATGTCTGAGTTATTACACTCACATGTAAATGTGTGAAACATGTGCTTAGTTTTAACAGATGACTGCCTCCAGTCCTTGGGAATCACAGATGCAACTTGGGTGATCCATTTCAGTTTCCCATCTCCAGCAGTCTTTGGGCAGCGCCTGCAAAGCATGAGTGACAACTTCTGCGCTGGCATAAAGGTTTGGGTGAACCTTGACTGGGTAATGCTGCACTGGGTTATTACTGATGGATACATAAATGTTTACCCCAAATATTTCTCATTACTTCTAGGATTCTGCTGTAGATCAGGAAGATACGAAGGCAAAGTCAGTCATTCTGCTGACAGAGAAGAGTTCCTGTCATGCACCTGAGATTTTCTACTATTTAAAGCATGCAGAAGCTGAAATTCCAGAAGAACTCTATGATTTGACTGCCAGGGTGCAGGAATCAGAGGAAGAAGAGAAATTTTCAAGACCCCTGTGTGCTTCTCTTAAAACATTTGGGATTTGCAGGTAAGGAAGTGTCAGTGTTTTGTGGCCTCAGTGGTGGTTTCTGCTGATAATAGCATCCAACAGGAAAATTCACCAAGTTATCTCAAACAGGTTTTGCTCATTTTTTTCCTGTTGCCCGTTGCAAGTCACTTAAGAGTAGTTTACAACTGAAAGCAAAGAGCTTTTTTCTGAACTTGTGTTTTTTTTTTAATGTAGGAACAGAACAGAGTGTCCAGATCGTCATCAAATTAATTTATCAATAGACATGGCCCAGAATATTGCAGCTGAAATGATAGAAACACCTGAACGTGTCACAGTAAGTTACAGTTTTCTTGGGCTTGGGTACCACAAGAACAGGTCTTAAACAGCTACTTAGCATCTTACTTATTTTTTTTTATTCTATTAACCTTACTTCAGGAGGATTAATGCACTCTCCTGTGGATAAATCAGTGTGCCAGATGTTCTTTGTGTTGTTTTGTAGGTAATTCTGAGATTACCTCAGTTTTTTTTCCTGTTTTGAAGATTGACATTTTGTGGGAAGAGGACTTGTGTTCTGTGTTTTCATTCCATTTATAGTTTCAGACTGTATATCAAAATTAACAAAGATGGAGGTTTATAGAAACTTATATTTCTTGTAGAGGAAACACAGAGTAAGTAATCTGTGAAGAGAAGTTGAAGTGGAAAGATTTTTTTCTTAGCTGACACACTTCTGCAAACTTTATGAAAACTGAGCGTTTTCTGGCCTTGGGACTAGAGAATGTATTTTCATTTATAGTGTGCCCAAGAAATGGGGAGCTCCTCTCTTGTAGGTAGAACATTTGAGTTATTTCCTTCAAAAATATCAGTGCTTTGGAAGATTTTTGCTATAGAGTGCTGCTTTAGTTAGGCTTCTTTTTACTAGTTCCATATCCATGAAACCTTCATGGCTATAAGGTTGACTTTGCTGCAGTGATTCTTCATATCCCAGTAAGAGTTTGTGTCTCCAGCTCCCTTTAAGATTTGGACTTTATCTGAGGTGCTCTCAAAGCAGCATTTTACATGCTGGTGTGCACAGCTGTGTGTTTGTAGTCTTTTATTTAAGTCCTTTGGGTGCAAAAAAAGCAGTCAGTTCTCCCTGTAAGGCTGGGGAGTGTTCAGAGTAGAGCTGGAGTGGTGCAGAATGTGAGTGGTTAATAGCCTGGCAGATAATTGGCAGAACTCAGTGGTGTTCACTGGGGTGGAATATCATGACCTGACACCCAACAGCTCCTGTTCCATACATTGCTGTCCACTGCTGACTGAACTATGGCCAGTTAGGGTTGAAAATAATAACATCAGCTCCCTGTTTTCTGAACTGTGTGTGTACAACATCTGTCACCTTTTGGGGCTGGAAGGAGGTATGTGATCTATATATAAAGACTTAAATTTCATTGGTTTGAGAAATCATCCACCCCTTCTTTTTGCTGATGTATTTGATCCTTTCAGATCCTGCCTCTCTTCATTGTACATGCAACAAACTACTTTGGTCGAATAGTCAGGAAACAAAAGGACCAATACACAATTCTTGCTAAAGAAATGAATGATTACTTCAAGGTACCAGGACATAGGATTTCTGTGAACACTGTGGAGAAGTCGGTGTTCTATGGGTTACGTGAGGGAGCCACTTGCCACAGGTAAAATTTTGTTAGCTTTTTGCTTGATTTATGTGCATGTATTTATACAAAGATTTTAAGAAACTTGACTGTTGGGTAAAGAAAAAAGCCCTCGAAAGAAAAAAAACCCACTGCTATGCCAGTAATGCTTTTAAAAAGCTCTTGCCTACTCTGAGCTCATGAATGGCAAACAAGATGATTCCCCATACATGCACTTGGTTACAGAGTGGGCTGGGGAAATACCAGTTTTAAAATGAGAGCAGTTTTTAAAAATACTTGCACATCTGGTTACATGAATAATAATTCTCTGTTTCTTTTCCTGTTATATGAAGGGTTCAGGTGGTAGAGATTCCAGAAAAAGATGAAGAAAATGTCTGTAAGGTCACTATTAAATACATAGATGAAGGCAGGACAAGTCAAGTGAATAGTGACCAGCTGCTTCACTTACCTGTGAAGTTTCAGAGTCTGCCACCTCAGGCTGTGGAAATTATAGTTTGTAGAGTAAAACCCATAGATAATGAAGTTGAATGGAATCCAAAGGTAATAAGCTGGTTTTGCATGGTATTTCGTTTACACTCTTTTCTTCTCTTTCTGTTTTCTGCAGGAAAACAGTTACAAACTGTAAACCTGGGTACCAAACTGCATTACTTACTAGTATTGACAGTAAATACCTGCAGTGGGGGCAGATTCTAAGAAGATCAATTTTCTTTCTTTCTTTTTTTTATGAAATAATACAGGGAAGTTAATGAGATTTTTTTTTCTCTGATTTAAATGTCTTTCTTTTAGAATAGGTTCTCACTGCTGTGGATTCTGGGGGAGGAACAGGGGAAGTGTAGCCTCTCTGAATTGACCTGTATTTGAGTGATCTTTTATTATCCTTGAAGGCTTGTACTGTTCTAACTTAGAGTTAAGTTCAAGTGTTCCGCTGGTTTACTCAAAACTGTTTTGTTGAATACCCTTTCCATTGTTAAGCTCAGAAGATGTTCCATTGTAGTTAAAGTGACTGTAAAGCTGTGTGGGTATCCATACATCTCAAGTGCAGTACAACTTGTTTTTCCTAGGTGACTGATCACATTAATCACAAAATTAAAGGAAAACTTCATCATGCGAAAGTGGTGCATGCCTTGGGAAAGACAGTTTGGGTTGACCCAATGGTAGGTATGGAATGGCAGTCCAGGGAAGTCTTAGTATATCTGCACATGGTCCAAGACTGTTCCACAAAGTTGCTAAGAAAAGTGTATTTGGGAAGTACTTTTGTCCAGTAGTTTGTCTTGTGAAATCAGTTCTGCAGTTAGTTATATTCCACTGGAAGAATGAAACTTGGATCCTCCAAGGTGGTTTGCTGATATCCAACAGCTCTTGAAGCAGACTTAATTTATTTTGTTTATAAGTTCTTAATTCTACTCTTAGAGGCCGAACACTAGTTTGCAGCTGGTTGTAGTCTAGATTTTTCTGCAAATTGAAAAAATGTTAAAAATTTGCTCCTTCATTTCCTTGATGAGAACAGGAAAAATGGCTGGCCTTGTTCTTGGAGTTTTCTTGTTTTACAATTTCACATCCATTAGCATCAGCAGACTCCTTGATTTTGTGGAGTGAGTCAAGTGAAAAAAGGGGTGAAAAGAGAAAATGATCTGGAAGTCATTCTTTGCAGTTCCCATGTGGTGTAGCTCAACCTTTCACCTGCTTCTAGGCTTTGGGGTTTTTTATTGTGCCCCCCACCCCCTCAGCTGCTCTCAGGATGTCTTACAGTTCTTTACTGCATTAGGAATATTATGGCTGTCACATGATCAGGCTGGCACTGTTTAGTGAATTGCCATCCTGGTTCTGTTAGTGCACCCAGCCAGTTACTTGAGCCATTATCACAGTGTAAATGATGGTGATACTTGGAAACTGTTAAGCATGGGAAGGTTCCTGTCTGAAAATCAGGAAATTGCCTGCAGGCGTACGTTTGAAGTCTGATTAAAAGAGCAGCTTTGAGTTGGAGAGAGACCATTGAAGAGCTGTGCTTTCCCTTTATTATGTTGTGTAATTCCAGGTTGGGGTTACCAATCTTCCCACGATGAGGATGTGGATCAATGAGTACAACATTCGGTCTGAGATTTTGTCAACGGGTTTGGGAACTGACAATCCCAAACATGTAGGAGAAATTCAGAAGCTGTGCACACAGATACCAGTTTTGGATCATGAACAGAGCTTGGAGCATTTGTAAGTGTTAGGAAATTCTTTTTCAGCTTATAATTCATTAAGAGAAAAGTTGTATTTTACTGAATATGAATAATATACTGACACTGACATTCATTTAAATGCAGAAACAGTTGTGTTTGTAATGTGTCTACCTCCCATTAACTACTCTTTAGCCCCATAACAGCAAGGAAAACAAGATTCTAATTCTAGAAAATACTAACCTAGAATTTGATGCAGACAGGCAAGTTAGTAACTTTGCTAACTCTAACTCCTAACTTACTAACTCTGTAGTTAGTAGAGATTCTGAATTCAGATTCTGTCACAGTTTATGATGCTCAGTAGCTGGTTTGGATGCTTGCCAGTCAGTCAATATCTGGTATCACTGGCACAACCTGTTTGCATTTATTCATTTCTCTTGGGAAAGGAAGGTTGGGAACTTCCATGTCATTGCTAAAGCATGTAATGCTAGGGACCAGACAACTTTACTGTGATGCTGCATGCTGAAATGTGTGTAATGCAACTGCTTGGATCATTTTCTTACAGACCTGCTAAGCCTGAGACTACCATTGAAAAATCGGAAACTTCAGTACTAAGGTACACATTAAAGTAGGGGAGGGCAAGGTAAGGTGAAGCTGACTGTCGTTTGTGGGTTTTCTTGTAAAACTCTTTGTCCTGTGTTCAGAAGCACAAAAGAGGACACGGCTGATCTAGAAGAAGTGTCCAGTCCACAGGATCCATTGGTACAGGAAGATTCTGCTGAAAGCTCTGACAGTCCTGTGACTCCTCCAAGCAGTAAGCCTTCAGTCCCTTCCAGAACTTTTCAAATGGGAATTCAAGTTGGTACCAACCTAACAGATATCCTGGCAGCTGCAGAGTGCTCTGGGTACACAGAGCAGTACCATGTGGCTGATGTTTGCAGTCAGCCAGAGCTGCCTTCCAGTGAGCAGTCAGGAGATGCTGAGAGAGTGACCCTTGCTACTGTAACTGTGTGGCTGTCTGGGCAATGCTCTGTCCTTGAGACACTTGGAATTCTTTGACTCTTGAGGGGAACTTGTGAGCAGGACATCTCTGCTGTACAGGGGACAAGTGCTCTGCTGTCCAAGGCCACAGGATTAAAGGGAGTTGAAATCTGTGGAAATACAGTTGCTCTTAGGGTAATTTTTTTCCCAAGACTGAGGATAGCTGAAAATGGTGCTCCTCCCAATTTCTTTTTAATCTGATCTCTAGGATGTGTTTACTGTTCTGTCAGGACAGGCTTAGAAATGCTTAGGCACAGCAGGGGAACAGGGTTACCTGCTAGCAGCTGATACAGGAGTTCAGAGCAGTGGGAGGGTAAAGAAGTTCTAGCAGATGAAAAGGCTGGAGTGCTTATCATAGAAGGTTTTTTTCCCTGTTAATTGTCACACTAATGCCATGTTTCGAGTTGTGGTGGTGACACCACTATTAATGATTTAATTCCGGAAACTCCCCACTAATTCCCAAAACTATGTTTCAGGTATCAAATAAATAATGTTATGAACCTGGAGAAAACCTTTACCTGACCTGGAAAATAGCATGTTTAGTTAGGTTCTTTAAAATCTTCTAACACCAACTAGAATATTTTTGATAATTAAAATTTTTAGTTGAATTACTAGCTTTATGAAATCTTTCAGGATAGGAGGTACACACTATAAAGGACAAAGGCAGTAATTTGGTTGCTAGCAAGGTTTTTTTGTGATGGTGTTAGGGAGATGCTGGGAATACCTGTTTTTTGTAGTATAGGGAAGTATAAAAGATGTTTCTGGATGTCTTCTTTTTAGATGATGTAGTTCAAACAAAAGAAGCAGAAGATTCTGTGTATCAGCAGAAGGGGTAAGAAAATAGTGATTTTTTTCCCATCTTGCTTTTATGTGAACTGCCCACCATGATTGTTCTGTCTTTTTGTCTGTGGTCAGCTGAAAAGTTCCTTTTATCTGTTGGAGGTTGGTTTTGCTGTTAGCTTTTCCTTTGGCACTTGGAGGGCAGACTGGTGGCTTCCTGAGGTGAGGCAGCAGGTGACATTCCCATGGGTATCAAAGTCAGTGGAGTGTGTCCCCCCATGGAACTTGGAGATGTGCTCCTTCAGAGATTTGGAATGTGGTACTGGGGTAGGAAGCTCTGTGTCCCATCACCTGCTTTTACTGGCACTGCTGCTGCTCTCAGGTCTGCACGGCCCAGGCCCCTTGGTTGAGTTGTGACTTCATGGGCAAATTCTGGCTCTGTGTGAGACAGCTTGGCTAAACCTCAGTGGTTTTCTGCTTTGGAAAATACCTATTCAATGAACTTTATTTCAGCTGTCATCCACCAATCAAGTGGTTTCAAGATGATGTGAGTGTGACACTGAAGGTGCAAATACTGAGGGCAACTGACAGTAGATGTGAGTTCTATAGAGAAAAGGTGACTTTCAGGTAGGTTTAAGAAACTTCAGTATAATCAGCAAAATGTCTTTGTTTGGATTTAGTATTTTTAAACTTACTGTATATTGCAGTGCTTATTCAGAAGGCAAACTTTATGTGGCTGACCTGGAGCTGTATCAGTCGGTAATTGCAGAGAAGTCCACATGTGTGATTAAGGATACAGAGGCTGTGATTTTACTGGTAAAAGAGAAAAAAGGAACATGGTGCAAATTACTGAAGAACAAGGTGAGGTGAAAATTAATTTGAGAGTTACTGAATGTTCTGAACATGTTTGCTTTGCATCAGAGCAGGTATTTCAAACTCTGTTTTTCTCAACAGAATGTTCACGTGTCCTTAGATTTTGAATGCTGGGAAGAGTCTGAAGATGAAAGGCCTTTTACAGTTGGTAAGGATTGTGTGAGTCTCTGTTTATAGCACATAAAATGGTCAGCATTCTCTTTTTGCATTGGCTTCATCTGAAATACTCATTTATTCCAGCAGGTTGCTCAAATACTCTGAAAAGAGCTGAGGGGATCTCTACAGCAAACTAGAGGCAGCAGAGCACTTTTTCTGTCAGCTTAGCACAGAATAAGGGCACCTAGAAGTGGTTCTGAGTGTTTTGGTCTAGTTTGTAGTCAAAAGCATGAGGGCTTGCTGGGTTGGGTCATTGAACAGTACCACATATTTGTTCTGGAGCTCATTTTTTCCTGGTTTGTAAATGTTACACCTGGTTAATCACTTGCAGGTTGTGGAAAACTGAGCTACCCTCCTGCAGGATCTGAGGAGTGGTTTGAGTCCTCAGAAGACAGCGACACGGACAGTGATGAGTGACTTGGAGAAAAAATTCCTTTCCCCTCTGATAAGGATTGTATTACTGTTAATTAAACAGTTGATGTAATTGTTGATAGTTGATGTGATTGTGGCTTGTTTATGTAATTTTCAATTAAAAACATTAGTGCCTTTAGAACCTGACTGCAACTGTGCCTAATTACAGCCTTCACCTTGAGAACAAGTACTGGCAAAGCTGTACCTGGTGTAAGAACACTTAAGAACTGATGTAATCTATTTTTGGTCTTGCTCTGCATCCTGATACCAACTAAAATTACCTACTTGAAAAAACCAGCTGTGGAGCAGATGTTTGCCTTCTCTTGGTTCTGTTCTTAGACTCGTTTGATGTTTTTTTGGGCTGGTAGATTAGTGGGTTATTTAAAAGGTGTTCGTTACCTCTAGTTTTTGTTCAAAAAACAAGGCCTCTTCTGTGAAGTAGAAGCAAAAAGTGGGTTTAGCCATACATACCTACAGCCAAAGCACCAGTCTATAAAGAACAGTGTAAAAAATAGCACCAGTATGTCCAAGAATATTCATCTGGCCTCAAGCAATTTTTGATCAGAGTTTTCATGAGGAAGAGAATTCCTGGGGCCTTGCATAAGTTCAGTTACATTTTGGAACATATGTGAGCTTTTGACATTCTCCTGCACTAAGGACTTCAGTGAAATAATTTCCCTGTGTCTTGAAGCCTTCCAGAATGAGGGCATTGAGGGCACCCCAGTGTCAGTGGGGAGGAATTGAGAGGGTGGAGGAGCCCGGTGAGAGAAAAGGGTGTTATGGAGAGTCTGTCAAAAAAGGGAGGGTGTAGCCCCAAAATGCCTGACAGTTCAGAGGAGGGAGAGGCGAAAAAAAAATAAAACTAAAGTTTCTCTTTTATTTGTATATAGATGCAAATTGATTTCAATATAGCCCCCTATACATGATTATACATGTGGGTTTTAAATAGTCAATGCTCCTTAGATCCATTGGATTTGAATGTACAAATACAACTTTTGTACAGATGCATTAACAAAAAAAAAACCTGCTTGAAGCTGCAAGAAGAAAAGATCCTCTGTGGTAATTAAAGAATCTCCGCAGCGTTTTTGCGGAGTTTTTTCTGAGCCAGTCCCCTACGGCCTAAGCGTCAGACGTCTCAAAGGCGGTGCTGCCGCCCTGTGGCGCTGTCCGGTACTGCGGCGGCGCCTGCTGCGCTGCTGCTGCGGGGCCGGGCGGGGTTCCGGGACACGGGTTTGGGGCTGCCGGGCCCCCTCCCCGGGGCACGGCCCGCTTCGGGGCTGCTGGGCACCAAGCAGTCCTCGGGTGGGGCGGGGACCTCATTCTCCCCCGGAGCTGGCGCTCCCTCAGCATCCCCTGCTCCGACCCTGAGCCGCCCCAGCCCTGTCGCGACAGCGGCAAGTCGCCGCTCGCGTTGTCCGGAGAGGAAACACCTCGGGGTTAGATAGACTCTCTTCCTTAATTCGAAAAAAGTTGAAGGAAAAGTCTGTTTCCTTTCTGGATGTAAACTTCTGGCGTTTGTGGATTTTCCTGACATCACCCATCCCCAGCCTTTCTAAGGTTCCCAGTTCCCTGCTTGGTACATCCTGGTCCCCTCTAAGAGCTCTCACATCCCCCACAGCTGTCCCTGTGACCCCACGGTCCCTGCCAGCACCTGCACGGCCTCCTGTCCTGACACAGCCCACCGGAACCCAGGCTGGCTCTTAGAGCTCTGGCACCGCACCAGGAGTGGGGAACTGCCCCAGGGTGGGCATTTACCAGAGGCAGAACCCTCAGAGCCACTTGCTCTGCGGGGCAAGAGACAAGCCATGGCAGGGATCAGGCAGAGGAGAAAGCAGGAGGCTCTCTGTCTTGAAGTTCCACAAGAAAGGGTTTACCTCAAGTAAATGGATCAGAGGCAAAAGAGCCCTGGGCACTGCTGTGCCAGGGCTTTTGTACAGACACAAATCAGGGGCTGGATACAAACAGCAAACCAACAGGGAATCCTCAGGGGAGCAGTGTGGGGATTACATCAAGTGTCTGGGGCCACTTGGGGTGGGAGGGTGAGAGGATGGGTCACATGAGCCAATGGGGCCTCCAGGAGTAGGGGAATTCCAAAGGGGTGTTGCAGACAGGGATTAGCCCGAGGTTAGATTGGCAAAGAAGGTTCAGGAACAAAAGGGGCTCGGCTGCCTTGACAGGCAGGGAAAGAGCTGGAACAAGGGGCAAGGAATGGCATGAGGGACAGCTTTGAGGGAGGGTAAAATCCAGGGGTCAGCCAGCTCAGGGAGAACCTGGGGGTACAACAGAACAAGCCACTTAACAAGGAATCAATAAAATAAATTCGAGCTTCAACTGCCCCAAACTGGGGGCACTGTGTGCCCACAATGGGCAGTGGCGATGTCTCAGCAGCCACTGTGACATCGTTACCCAAGGCAGGGTTAGGAGGACACTGGGTGTCGTTGTCACCTGCACAGGTGACGGGGGGCTGCCGAGGAAGGAGCTTGCCCAGGGCTGCTGAGGGAGGAGGGCATTGCAGGGGCTCGAGGCCTCGCTCGTGTCCTGCTGCTCCCTCTGGCTGGGCAGAGGCTCTCCGGGCGCTCGCCACCGCCCTGGCCATTGGCAATGGTGCGGCAGGACCCCGCCTGGGGACGCTCCCCTTGCACCAGGGCCGTGAGCAGGGACAGCTGCTCCCACTTTGGGCCCATCCGGACCCGGCACGAGCTGCGGCAGGAGCGGCGGGAGCGGAAGCCCTACAGCCGCCCAGGAATCCACGCCAGGAGCAGCCGTGTGCAGGCCCCAGGGCTGGGCCCCTCTCACCCAGCACAATAAAGCCTTCTCATCTGCACTGTGTGAGCCCACTGTCATTTGCCAGCCATCCTCTGCCTTGCAGTATTAGGGCATGGCACCAGTGGATTCTCTCCTTCCCTGGGACTGACAGTGCCTGACAGAGCCTGGCTGGGGGACATGGCGCAGCCTCAGCCTGCTGGGCAGTGCTGCCAGCTTTGGGGTGCTCTCCTGGCCTGGGGGAAGGGGCCTGGTTCGGTGATGTCTCGTGGTTCTTCCTGGACGTGCAGGACTGTTGGTGGGTTTAAGATGTGTCCCTGGGCTCGGGGGTGTTTGTGGGTTTGGAGATTGCCAACAGGTTTTGGGGATGTGCCTGAGTGTGGCGGGTGCTGCCAATTAGGGGGGAAACTTCAGGGTTTGGGGGTGTTTCTGTGTGTGTCTGATGTGTGCTGCTGGGTTTGGGGGTGCTGCTGGGTGTGGGGTGCATCTGGATTTGGGTTTGTTTCCAGATTTGGGCGATTCAGCCAAGGTCTAAGGGTTATTCCTGGTTTGGGGTGCTGCTGGGTTGGAAGCTGTTAAAAGCAGGCTGTGCCCCAGGAGAAGCAAAGCCTGTCCCTGTAGGAGCAGCAGCCAGTGCATCCCGTGAGGTGCTGGGCATGCTGTGCTCTCTGGCTGGTGTTCCAGCAGCTCAGCTCCCCTGCCATCCCTGAGGAGAGCTGGGCTGCTGCCCCTGGGGGTTCTGAACTCACCTGCTCGGAGGTGAAATGGTGTCTTTCACTCCTGGAGAGCCTTGGGCTAGTGCCCACCTCACTGTCTGCTCTGCCTCGGCAGATAATGCCGCACTTCTGAGCAGAGTTCAGTGCCCTTAGACCCTCTTTGGGGAAATTCAGTGAACTACTTTATGGACCTCCAGCTAATTCTTGTTCTGTCTGAAAATCAGATTGAATTCAGTAAGAGGCTGCCATTACAGTAATTTACATTCCTGATATCTACTGATCCTGTAATTCAGTAACAAAAAAACCAGTCATAATTGCCTAATCTACTAACTTAATGTAAAGATGATCTAAAAAGAAAAAAACCAGCATTTATGGAAGTGCAAATTAATGTCTGCATTGGATTTCATTTCAGCTGGCAGACAATGACCTGGAAAACACAGTGCATTGGTATGGCTCTATCAGAGAAAAAAATGTCCAATGCCTAGAATATCATGTTGGCACCAAGTAGCTGGACTTTCAAAAAGGCTCAATTATTGAGTGTTGAACACTGTTGGACCTTGGGTCTTGGGTCAGAATATATTCCTTAAAACCTAAGCATGAGCTCCCTTGAAAGTCTTGCTTTGACTGCACACGATGTTTGATTTAAGGTGTTGACCTTTCCTTACTGAATGAGAATATATGTATATGTTTATATATGTGTGTGTGTATGTATATATGTGTGTGTATATATATATATATATGTATATGTATTCTCTGGGTTTGAAGAGGGACCGAAGGGAGAGTTACTTCCAAAACTAGTCTGTGCTTGTGCAGCCTTTAAAAATGAAAAATAGATCTTTTAAGAGTAATGGTTAACAATGTGCTCTCATTACTCATTTCTAAATTGCTTTTCTTGGCACAAACATTTCTATGCTGGACCCCTATTCCATAGTTTGAGAGAATCCAGCCTTTTAACTCTTTGATCAAACTCATTAAACTCTTCACAATTATTCTGTCTTTGATGGTAACAAGAAACTCCCAAAGTATGTTAATAAATATCTCCAAGCAGGCACTTTTGTAGCCCTAAGCTACACACAATCATCTAATGGGGATCCTCTGATACAATATTCAGGGAATAGTTGGAATACTCATAAGAGTGTTAAAAAGCAGATCTCAGCCCTCTCAGCTAAAGATCATATTCCTGAATGTTTCTCACATGATTCATTAGCTCCTAACGTCAAGTGTCATCCCTTTGGGAGAAGAGCTTGGTAAGGCACTATTTAATTTTTCCTCAATAAAAGTCAGCTGTGTCCTGATCTGACAGAAGAATGAGGACCCTACTCTGTTTCCTGACACAAGAGGGAAGCAGAGGTGCCTGTGAGTGTAAATACTCTGCCAAGCAGGGGGGTGGAAAGAGGCAGGTAAGAGAAGCAGGGATTCTTCACTGCAGCGAAGTTTGTTGTATCATGACAAAAAAAAAAAAAAAAAGGTATTAAAATCAACTATCCAGTTGACGTGGAAGCTAAGGGAGACTTGTGGTCAATTTTCTTTCCTTTTTTTTTTTGGTTTGACCACAAAACCAGGCAATCCATTCTTCACCCAGCTCTACTAATGAGCTTCTTTCTCCGAGGTTTTGTACCCTGCATAATGAAGAACATCTGTACCTAGAGTAAAGCTTGACATTTCCCTGCCCATTCACCAAGGGCCTTTTTCTCTTCTTTCAATGCAACATTACAAGCTCAGTGACTGGGAAGGAAACCTGGCGGAGTCTCCAGAACATTCTAGTCTGATCACCTTCCCTCAATATTTCAGCAGAATTACCCAATTCATATGGTAATCATTTCCTTCTAATCAGTGTTTCCTATGTAACCTTGTTTATTCACTCCTACTTATTCCCACTTGCCAAGAAAGCCAAATGAGACTATTGGGGGCATCTGTCTTTCATGACACTAAGAACAGATTAATCATGCTGACAGCATGCTAACAAAAGGATGGTTTTCATTAATTAGCACTTATAAATAATTTGTTAAAGGTTACAGAGTGCTTAATGTATTCCTTAGTAAACAGTTATTACATGGACCAGCCAACCAATAAATTGCTTATGGCTAGAAGGAGCTTTTCTGTTGGGCTTGGAGAACTTCTCAACTTTTCTGAAAACCAAGGGCCACCTACTATCCTGAGCAAAATGCTGATTGCTTAGTCTTGTGGAAATGGAGTATTTTGTACCTTACTGCCATAATGTGTTTCATATGAGTTTATAATATTTTTATTATTCATAGTAAAATATCTCTTTTTAGTTTGCCTTGATTGTTTGGATTGATAGGATTGAGTTTTTGAAAGGGGAGAGATCATTTTGCAGCCTGCTTGGTGGTGTCTGGCAAACCATCAGAGTTCAGGCTGAGGTGTAGTGATTTATGGTATGCACTGCTCAGGTAGTTGCTATTGGCAACTTCTTCTTTAACTCTTCCTAGAAGTGCCCTCATGGACTTAGGCTGTAGTCATTAACATTACTGAACAACTGCATATACACCCATGGGAGCAGGTACAGTTCTGACATTCTGAAACTGTCTGATTTTATTTTAACACTGGCAGAATTTCAAGTTTAATAGGGCATCTAATGAAGACTGAAAAATCTGGATTTAAAATTTTGAAAAAAAGCAGCAAAGCTTGTCTCTGGTGGGCAAGGACTACATCAAGTCTCCCAACCCCCCTGGTATGTTAGCAAGATCCAGTGGATGCTACCTAATTACTGTATATTGGCAAATACATTTAATATTTTTTTAATATCTAAAAATACAATGCTGCGCAGGTGAAATTCCAAGAAGGTTTATATGCTTATAAAATTTCTATGAGCCCATTGTCTTCTGTTTATCACAGTGTTTCTACAGCAGAGGATAGAAAGAGAAGCTGAAGATGTTTTCTTCATTACCTGTCTCTGATCTCAGGAGCTCCATGTGCGTTCCAGGATTCTGCAATGTAATCAGGGCTGATCCCAGGAACTCAGCTGGATTCAGCACCATCCACTGTCACAGAGTTGTTTTTGTTGCCAGTCTCAAGATGACAAATGTTTTCTTACAGGATCAACCAGAAAGTATTTTTTAAAAATGAGATTTTTATGTGAAAATTTTATACCTTGTAAGGCAACTCCATGTAGTGGCTCATGTTCTTTAGAATGGGTACACCAGCAAAACAGCCCATGAAAATGTTATCCTGTGCCACACAAGGTGTGGAATTTGTGATAAATTTTCACTTTGACTGCAGCTGTAGGGATATGCTGAGATACTTACTTCAGAGAAATCAGAGGTTAAGAAGCCATACAGACTTTTAATCATGTACAAAAATTTTTACCCCAACCATAGCCAATGCTGGTAGATTTTGAAAGAAAATTGCATATATTTGGGGCCTTTTTGCTGCTCTATTTCAACTCAGGAGTAAATGAGAGAATTCAGCATCAGATTATTTTACAAATACATTAAATGGTGGAAAATTAATTTAAACACAACACATTGCAGAGGCCTTGAGTAGTTAGACCTTATAGAGCTTTTGTGCTGCATTATACAGCAGAGATCCAATTTTTATCCTGTAAGTACAATAGTAGAAAAAAGTACCCCTTTTGAATCCTCAAGAAAAGTCCTAGGAAAGAATCTGTCAAAAAGACTACAACAATTAAATAATGGTAATTGCAGATTTATTGCATAATTTAAGAAAATCTTGCAGGTTTAATAGGTAAGAAATAGGAATTATCATCCAAGCAGCAATATATTTAAATATTTAAACAAAATGAGAGAAACTGCTATTTATGACATGAAGGCAAATCTGTGTTGTGAAGTTTTGAACAGCCAAAAGCAGCCAGCATATTTTACTTTATTTTCAAATGGCAGGTGTTAAATTGGAACATTTGCATGTGGTCTGGCCACACTCTGCTGTTCCCCTGGGGTGTACTGCCCTTCCCATGGGAGAGGAGGGAATGCTGTGCCAGAAAGGAGCTCCTGTCTTCCTCCTGGAACTTTCTGGAGCTCCCTGTGAATGGCAGAACCTGTCTGAGCCTGCAGGAGACAAGGCTCAGCAAGGCTTCACACAGCAGAGCGTGATCTAGTCCCAGTTTTCTTCTATGGGAATGTTCCAAGTGACATCTAATATTTAACCACAATTGAGACATTTAAAGGCAACTAGACTAACTGATGTTTTGAAACAGCTACTCCCCCTTTTTCTAGGAGTGTATCACTGTGAACTGCATGTAGTTAAATAATTAACACCACATTTTTCTGTTTCATTCAGCATTCTTAACCATAGGTAAAACTCTTGGCTACAGATTATTCCAATTAGACTTTGTAAAGGATGATGGTTGCTTTTCATAGGAGCTCACATGATCCCAAAGTCCTTCTTAAACTTTAGAACAGAGAGGATCCCTTCTGCTCATACTGGAAAGGGTTACCATGCTATTTTCTAATTAAAATACAGAAATAGCAGGTGAAGGAGCCCAAACATCAGGCTGAAGTAATATGCCAAAATATGATGCGATGTAAGCCAAAACATAATATATATCCCTGTACGTAATGAGAGTACTCACTAAACATTTTTAGCATATGAATAGAAAATAAATTAACAGAGAAAACTTGTGTTTCAGGAAAGAGCGAGTTCAAGGCAGGAGAGGGATAGTTTTAACTCACCACTCCCTAAGTGGGCAGGGTTAGTAAGCAAAAGTGTGTGTTGATAACCCAAACATGGCCCTGCTCTTTTGTGTCTGTGATTATGGGATCAGGAATTCACAAACGTATCTCTTGGCGGTGCGGCACACTTCATCCACCCACTTGCCCTGGGCTGCCTGGGACAGGAGGACGCAGTTTTCCCTCTTGCCGCCGTTGGGCTGGGCACGGTCCCAGTTGGAGTAGAGCAGTGCCATGCCATTGACATCCACAAACCTCCCCTCGTGCGCCATGTCCGTGACACCCAGCCAGAGCTCGGCGGCGCCGGGCGCGCTCTTCCTGCCGTAATCCCGAAGGATGTTGGTTTCCTCGTTACTCCTGGGGATGGCCAACGTTCCCCCCTTGGCTATGCAGTCCTCATTGGCCTCATGGAAGTGCTTGGTGCCTTCTGACACGAGGTAGCACTTCCTGTGAGCCTTGGTCCCACGGAGGCACACTGTGAACAGACGGGAGTGCAACGTCAGTGCCAGTCCGGCCACCAAATAATAATAATTTTCCAAAAGCACCTTGAAACTTGAGCAGACAAATCCTTCAGCAAGTGAACGGCTTCTGACTCCACAGGGTGGGCCTGAAATTTGGAGTAAGATCAGGCTTACCTGCTGGTGCTCCGCTCCATGTAGGACCCTGTGTGCAGCCAGCACATCAGCGTGCCTTTGGGAACAAATTGCTGAAATATAACCCAGGCCTGTTCTCAGTGCCCCTTTTACCAAATAGTGCTGCTTTCACACGTTTTCTACTTCATTTCAGCAGTCCTGAAAGTGATGGAATGGATGAGGCTTGTTTTGTTACCAGATATAAATTGGTTATCGGGAAATCTATATTTGGCTTTATGGTGAATACAGATCTAAATGTCTTTTAATATTGGTGATATTTAAGTAAAGTAAATTTTCCCATCTTATCTAAGCTCAGTTTCCAGCAAGCAAAGGCAGGACAGAAATGTGCTGTATTAAATGTGTCCTGCTCACCAGGAAAATATTGATTTGAAATTTGTAATACAAACTCTGAGTGATTACTAAAAGTGTAATTCTATCTGTAGAAGATTGCATATTCACCTCTCTTGGAATTTATTTATTTTCTTTCCAGCAAAGTCTCCCCCTTCAAACTCTAAATCCAAATCCAGTAAAGTGACTTAAATCTGTAAGTGCATTAAAAAAGTGCACACTTATTACTGAGCTTACAGAACAATCTGGACTCAATCTTCTAAAAATTTAAATTTATAAATCTGTTTGCTTTTACTTCTGCTGGGGAAGTCTTGATGTAAAGTCTGAATGGACCAGAGGGTTAATTTGGCAGCTGCTCTGTCACTGGAGTTGCCTTGCAGAGCTGCTGCTGGGGTTGTTCCAGCCCGAGGTCTGTGGGGGCAGGAACACAGGAGGGAATCCTTAAACTTTGCCTTCCTGCTCTTCTAATGTAGATTTGTGAAAAACTGATTCTCCCAAGAAAAATAATGATGGCAAGGTGAACCTTCCTTGGTGGAGTGTTTCTTCTGAGCTGAGGAAGGTACCAAAGGCCTGGAATAGGTTCTTGTAACAATTATTTTTAGAATCCTGCATGTTTTTACTTGCATATTATTTAATTTATTGCTTAAGATCACCTTGTACTTATGTACATCTTCTGTCCTGATATTTTCTACAATCTGTTTTTATTTCCTGTCATCTGTTCTTGTAAAAAAATAATTGTCTCTGATCAATAGGATATGGAAATCACTTTGGACCACATTCTATGTCCCAAGTTTTTAGTATTTCCAGTTGTAGTATTCACTGCATTCCTTAGCTGCATTTTCAGATTCATAATTTTCTGTTGGGGTTTAACCTTCAAATTTTAACCTGTCCAATGGCCTAAGTAATTTATTAAATGTGGAACTCTTTAACAAATTTATATTAATGGTAAAGATCAGAGAGACTTCAGCAATGCTGCAGCAATGATAAGGACTGGAGGTCTTTAGGGAGGGAGGGTGTGCTGCAAAATGGTGTGTGGCAGCATTTCACATTTCACTCTGTGTGGAAAGGAGGCCCAGGAAGTTCAAGCAAAAGAAGAAATCAGATTTTTATGGTGTGTCTTGGAAATGTTCATAAGCTAAAAATGGAGCTCCTTTTTTCAGTTGTTACAAGGACATTCGCAAAGACAGTCAGAGCTAGGGGGGTGATAGGTGTCTTTTTGCCAGGATTGGACTCCAGTTGCACAGTGTGGGTTATAAATTTAGAATAAAGCTCAAAATAAGTTTTGAGGAGAGAAAGTATCCCAGTTCTGGTTTCATTTCTAAGCCACTGCATGCTTCCTCTCAAGCTCCTTCTGGAAGCAACACAAGAATTACTTTTAAACAAGAGTTACTTGTCTAGCACAGGCTGCCTCTTTTAAGAAACTTCTAAAGCCTTCTTATTAGACATTTGAAATAAAAATATTTTGTAAAGCCCCAAAAGCTCTATGTAACCCAAGACATAAAACTGAACAACCCAGATATTACCATCCCTAAGGAAAATACATTCTGTTTCATGAGAATGATGTCATTTCCTCTGTAATGTCCTCTTGTACATGTTTAAATGCCAGGTTTTGTGTCAACAGCTGTGAAAAAGCACAACTGTCTGGTAGGTGCATGTGTATTTACCCTTCTTATTTTGTTTGGAAATTTCCATCTGGTTATTTAAATACCTAAAGGACTCTGCACGTTGGTCCTGAATATTTCTGAACTCACAGTGGATATAACTTTGAAGTTTTATGGCAACATTCACATTTGAATACATGTTCATATCAAAGCTGGGCACTTAACTCACTGACCACCTGAACTCTCAGACCCAGGAGCCCTCACTGTGCTGCCTTTGATGATACAAAACTCAGAGCTTGAAGTTGTGCATAGCAAAGACAAAAGTAGTTCTAGCTCTCAGTGGAGAGTCACCACTCATTCCCCAGTAGCTGAGACATGATTTTACTTGAATGCTTCCTTCAACACTTGCTTGGCAAAGCTATGGCACACCATGGTTTTATGGAGCTGCACTCCTCAGTCATAAAATTCCATTAAAGAGAGGGGTGGGAGTGAAGACAAGAGGCAGTGAGAACTTTTGGAAGCCACTGACCAGCATAAGCTGCTTTACCTGTCTGGAGTGCTTGTATTTCCTTCAGAGCATTTACTTCTCGCCACAATTTGTCAATCTGGGTCTTCAGGTCATCTTTTTCTTACACAAAAAGAACATACAGAAATTAACAGATATGCACACAGTGAAAAAAATTTCATGTTAAAAGCTGTTTCAAAATGTCATGGATTTCTGCATAGCTGAGATGCATTTTGATTCTTTTAAAAGATTTGTTCTTAATGAAAACATTCCTCTGGGATTCCTATAAAAAACATGAGGAACCCACCTTTACCTTTCCTTCTCCTATTTTATAATGGATGTTGCCCTAAAAACTGTTTGAAAATCACGGATTGTTACAGCTAATCATTATTTAGTGAGTTGGTGTCTAATTTACAGAAAATGTCCCTTTTTCTTTTGAAACTGTATACTCTGATGTGCGGACATGACATATGAAAAACAGCAGGACATGAGTTGTGTTTCTTCAAAGCAATGTTATTTCTGTGAGCATGAAAGTTTCACACAACTCTTGTTTTAGGACAGGGAGGAATGACAAATGAAACCCAGCCTGAATGTTGCAGATGCGCTTGCTGAGCTGCAATCTCTACTTCCCAGGATCAGCCTTCCTCTATCCCTCAGTACAGAGGGGGCCTGGGGGCTTGAGCAACACATAATCACTCTGAATCAGCATTTTATAGCACTTAAAAAAGCACCAAGAAAATGATGGGACAAGAAAAGAAGCTAATTTGCACATAACTCCATTTTAATGTCCTCTTTTCAATTTTTTTTTTTAATCATCATAATATCTTTCAGGGCCCCCTGCTTCACCAAGGCAGAATTCTCTGTTCTCCAATCAGTGCTACTCTGTGCTAGCACAAAAAATGTATAAGCAGCCTGTACTTAGGACACCTAAGCTTAAAACCCTAGAGATCCCAAAGGAGAAGGAAGTGTCTACAACTGTGTGGCTCCAGAGCAGCTCAGTCTTCTTGTACAATGGCTTTATCAAAGCCACATTTTCTTAAAATTAAACAGGAGTTCAAATACTTGCCATCAGTGAGCCTCCATCATAGCTGCTTTTATTAGAAATACATCTTTAAATTAAATGCACAGACATTTCTAAACAACATTCTGTGGTTTTGTGTTTACTCTTAAGCTTTGCTGTGGGAACTGATGCTTTATCTTCTGCTAATTCATTGATGTTAGCCTGCTAATTAGTTTGACTTGGCATTTCACAGTGCTTTTCATACAAGTGGAGTAATATTCCACAAAGAGTAGACAGGCATTCTGTTAAAATTAGGAAATGGTACAAAAATCTGAACAATAATCCTGGAGCCTGAATACTTCTACTTGTTTCCCCCATACACACGAATTTCCATTTTTCTGATCTTAGTCAATGTAGCTACATAACTAGGAATGATCAGCCAGAGTCCTCTCTCAGCTGTACCTGTGAGTTCTAAATAATGTTGACTGAGGTGAACAGCCAGAACAGAGCAATATATCTGCAAATGTTATACAGCTCTATTTTCATAATTCATTCTGGCACCTTATTTGTGGCTTTGCTAGCTCACATAAAAATATTTAAAAGACAGATATGCTATAGACTCAAGTGTTCTTTATAAATAAATATTTGTGTAATGTTAGTTTCTGGTTCATGCAGTGCTGTTTAAAGTACACAGTAAATTTGCATAGTCTATAAGGTTCTATCCCTCCTCCCACTTCAGACCCAGTACCTTTCACTCTACGTTTGCTGTGCTTCCTGGCTTTGAACTTGGAAGCCTGGCTGATGGTCTGATCCAGCAGTAGTAAGCTTATGAGCAGAAAAATCACAAGTCCAGTTTGTGCCATGTCTCTTTGAAAGACCCTAAGAGGGAGCTTGAAGAGATTCCCTTTAGCAGCTCTGAGAGAGGCCACCCAGAGCCATCTCAGCAGGGACTGCCTGAGCTCAGCTTTATAGGGTGTGCTGGCAGGCTGGGCTGCACTCCGTGCTCACCAAACGCCTTTAATGCTTCAGCTGGCTGTAGCATAAGACACCCCCTTGTTCTGCCATCCCATCTGAAAGTGCTGTTTCCATTCTGAGCTCAGCTGTCCCAGCCCTGAACACTGCCCTGATTGCCTCACCGGGTGCTTGTGCTCTGCCAGCCTCCAGGAGGGGCAGCCAGAGGATTTCCACAAGTGCCAGGGGCTGGCCCAGCAGGGCTCTGCCCCAGCCTGGTTAAGTCAGGACATGACCAGCACCTTCCACTGAAGCACAGCCAGGTTGCTGCTCCCTCATTAAATGCAAGCACTGCAACTACAGACCCACACAGAGGATAAATACATTAAAAGCACATTATGTGGGGAGTGCATGTATTGGTTTATGAAGAGTTAATCACTGCCTGATAGATATGACTGCATTTCTGGTGAGAACAACAATCAGCAGGGTTTACTAAGGGGAACAAAAGGTAGCAGTGTTCTCCCAAAGGTTCCCAAGTTTTGATTGTAGAGTCAGAGGAAAACACAAGGTGCTTGAAGCAGCACAGTGTCTCCCTGGAGTCTGGAGAATGCTGAGTTTGAATCTCTTTCATTTGCCCTAGGGGTCTGTGGACTTCTGGGGGGCTGCCTTTAATTGGGATTGCTATATGAAGTAGAACCTCTCCCTGATTTTGCTGAACAAATGAAATTGTCACAAAAATATTCCCATCTATCCCACTTTTTCTTTTTTCCTTTTCTTTTTCCCCCATTAAAAGAGGGTTTGATTAAAATGTGGACACCAGAGCCATTGCTGGGTGCTGGCTGGTGCAGCTCATGCTCTTCAGAGTTGCTCTTCCTGACATCCCTTTGCCATCTCTCTTTGCCTTGATTACATTCTTCTCACATTGCTGACATTTTTGTCTTTAATCAGGACTGTAAGATCAAGGGATTTACTACTTCATTAAAAAAAGCTGAGATTTAGGAACATGCTGGTGTACTGCCTGTTTCCAACCCCCACTGAGGCATTTCAGTACTTTCAGTGCAAACCACACCTGCCCTGTCTGTCATGGACACCTTTGAACAACTCCCTTTATTCTCATAGTCTGCAACCAGCAAACATCTCTTAACCATTACCTAAGAAACTTTCCATAAATGCATCCTGATATGATCAAACTTAGTTCTGCTGGTCCTACTCCAAGGTATTAATGCAGATTGTGTAGGGAAACTTCTGGATCAACATTGCTCAGCCCTCAGAGCTATTTTGGAGCACAGCACATCAGAGATGGTTGTTGTGGGTCCCACCCCCCAGAACTGCCCAAAACAGCTGCAAATTTCAGTCCATGGTAAATGTGGAAAGGGCTGGCATTCCAACTAGCACCCCAGAACTGAAATGTGGGCTGGCAGAGAGGAAAATCAGGAGCTTTGCAAGGGTCTAGTTCAAGTTTTAATCTGTCCTTTAGAACAAGCCCAAAGTTCAGGCTTGATCCATACTTTATCCCAATGGTATTGGGGCATCAATATAAGTCAATTAAGGGCAGATGGCTGAATCAATAGCTGTCTCCAGTTAGTTTTTCACTTGGTGCCTTCTCAGATCTTGAGGAATTGCACATGAAGCTGATCCTGAGCCACTGCAGCTTTCAACCTGACAAATTAATCTGCGCTAATTTCAGGTTGCCTGATAAGGGAGCTGCAAAACCCTGGAGCTGTTTCATGTGGAGCTTAACTGTCCCCAGGCTTTGGGAGAGGCTGGAGCAGTAGCTGGGTCAACAGGCTCTTCAGTGTGTGTGCTCAAGGTCTCAGCACCAGAATGGATTTGTTCCTGCCCCAAGGAACCTGAGCTTGCTAACACAGGCTCCTTTTCTTCCTGCAAAATGGGGCTGACAGAGAAAGATTTGTACTCTACTGGGGCAGCACACGAGTCACTAGAAACAGAGGGATAAAGAAAACATGGATTTGGTATTCTGACAGTTCTTGGCCAAGAGCCTGAGTGAAAAACTGCTTTTTGGAGTACACCATGTAACGTCCTTGCAAGAACAGAGTTGAAATTCTGTTTTGAAAGCTTAATCCCCCTAATTCAGTATTTTCTCTGAGCATTCTTCCAGTCTGCAAGTAGCTCAGCTGGACTTCACTCCCAAAAAGTGAATCACAAAGCTGCCCTTGCAGCTGCTGGGATAGACCACAAGGATATAAGGGCTAGAATTCCTCTGGAGTACCCAAAAAGAGTTTCCACATTTATGACTAACCTATAGCAACTGGAGAAGCAGGTTTAACTTCCTGGGTATAGTATGTGAGCAGGAGATCCAGAGAACAGTCAAAATATGTTGCTGAGAAGATGTAACCTCGCAGTTTCTGTGAGGAAGCAAGAAATGGAACTACACAGGAGTGACACTCCCTGAAGTGAGTACCTGGGCTGTGTATGGGCTTGAAATCAGCATTATAATGTCATTTAGAAGTGGAATTTTTCTTTTACTGGCACAGTTACAGTAATATAATATAGCCCAGGGAGTGAACACAATTATACACTGAAAGAAGTAATTTTTCTTGAAACAAATGAATCCACTTTCCTTATCAGAATATACAATATAAATATAAATATAAATATAAATATAAATATAAATATTCTCATTGCTTTAGAGACTAGGATGGGATTGTGGATTCTTTTATTTACACCACTACAGTAGAACTTGTGCATGCAGACAGAATTGGGGTTTCTCTCAAAGAGCTTAGCTCACAATGAGACCCTCTTGAAGTGCCCTGTCTGATAAGAAACATCTTGCAAAAGCCAGAGTTGCTGTGTTGCAGTGGCACTGGGGTTTTGGCTCCCCTCTCCCCACCTCATTCCATTTGCTTTCAGACAAGCAGACCATTCAGAGCATAAACATCCTTTGGTAAAAGGCTTTTTTCAGTTTCTCCACAGTGACTCTTCAAGGTAAAACCCTGTTTCCTGCAGAGACAGTTCTACCTTTATATGCTCCTCTGAACTGGCTCAGGAAAAGCCTTCATACAGCTTTTTTTTCCTCTCCATTCTCAGCCACCCTGGGTTTATGGAAAGAACATGCAATGGGGCACAGAGTATGAGAAGCCAGTGTGAGATGAGAACTGGATGCTGAGCTCCTGAAATAGGTCTGGCGGCAGATGTACAAGAGCACTTGTAAAAAATAGCTTTAAAAAAGATTTAGTGCTGCAGTCTGTTGGGAAGTGAACTGCTCACACATTGCCAGTAGATTGTCTGTGTTTTACTGAGACCTACAGTGCTCTAGAGCTAACTGTGCTGTGGGATGTTTAACCAAATGGGAAATGGATGGGCTCTATCTGCTCCTGGAATCAGAGAAAACTCTGTTCTTCTTGCAGCATTTCAGTTCTAGAAAATTCAGCCCAGCTTTAGGAAAATGAAGCCATTTATTTGGTGAGTAGGTGAGTAATTATTTGCCCCTTCTACTGAGAGTATAAAGAGAAAATGAAAACATCAGAGCTGTTGCCAGACTGAGGAATTGCAAGTGAGGCAATCTGAAGAGCCAGGATGGTCAATAAAAGCAGATAACAGAAAGGTTAGTAAAAGGTTTAACACAAAGGTAAGTAAAAGGTTTATCACTTCCAAAACATCAGGTTTTATGACTGTCTTGGGTAAATGGGACCCACTGGTTGATTTTTATTTATTTCAATTTAAGGTAGTAAATTTTGCAAACTCTCCTAGTCAAGCACTAAGTCATGTTTGGAAAATTACTGTATGCTTGGTTTCTTTGGCCTTGAAAAGTCTTGCAAAGCCTTTCTTAAGGATTTGATCTCAGTCCTAAGAGGCATGAGGCAGGATCATGGCTGACATCCCAACACCAAAAGTTATTTTGGGGAAATTTGTACAAACAAGCTGTGTTTAGAGAAGTGAAGGGCTAGCCTTATGGTATGTGGGGTTTTTTGAAACTTATTAAAGATATTTTGGGGTTTTGCCATCGATTCAAGTTTTTTTCTGTCATGCTAATTTGGTGTTTTGAAAGGAAATTTGCTGGGTATGAGTGATCTGCTTTGACTAACAGAATTAAAGGTGGTTCCAGGTTTATTGCAGAACCAGGCTGCCCACCAGTGACCTGCACTGAATGTCAGTGAGTTTTGAAATGAGGACAGTCATGTCTTTAGATATGTGATTCTGCTCTCCCAATCACATGCCTCACCTTGGCACTGCTCCTGATTGATCAATAAATCTGCTACTCAATGTGGCATTTGAGCTGTTACTGCCTACAGGTCCAATGCTTTTCAATTCCCATGCTGTAAATACAAGCTTTAAAAAAAAAGGAAAGAGATACAATAGTATATGTGAACTGAAAAGATGAATCAGGGCAGTATTTTGAGCTTCTGGAATAAATGCTTTTTGTATCTCTTATTTTGGGGTCTTTGTCACAAAGCATCTCACAGCTGGGTCTCACAGCAAGCAGAGAGCAGGGGAGATGGTTTGCAAAATGCAACAGAAAGGCTTGTCTTCCATCTACCACACATATTTAACACAAATAGCACCAAATCATCTCACCTGTATTCCCATCCTTCTCTTGCAATGGCACTGGTTGTGGATTACAGGTGGTAAAGCAGAGAAAACACAGCTGATCCAGGCCAGAGAGGTCTGAATGCAGAAGAGATTCACCAAACATACACAAAGCAAGGAGGGAAAAGCCACTGAGCTCTTTAGGTTTCTGTCCAATGCATTCTGCACTGGCACAAGTCCTTTCTTATGGAGTTCAGGTACCTCAAAGGAATGATGGAGCTGCCAAATCTTTTTTCCTTCAGGCCTTTAGCTGTAAAGATAAGAAGGTGCACAGTGTTTTTCTGCTTGTCATTGCCTGTTTTTTTAGTCAGGAAGGACCCCAAAGAAATAGGTGCTTATTTAGAGATGTTTTGCTGGATATGTGAAATGTATGCAGAGGACAAACCACAATCCTTCTCAAAAAGGGGACCTTTTACAGATCAGCTGACTCTGGCATCTCTAAAGATAAGGGAGTCTAGGAGAAAATTTAAATCAGGTTCTTTGCAGTCCAGGTGCAAATAGAAGAGTTGAATGGTGTCTTTTAAAATGCTACTCCTGTGGACTTGGCAAAGTTTCCATGCTGGAAATTCCTGGCAGCAGCTCAGCTCTTTTAGCCCTCAGGATATGTGTGGGAATGTATCTCTTTCTCTTTTGTAAACACAAATTACCTGTTATGCTATTTTTTCTCCTGTAATGTGTGCTGCCTTTTTACCTTCCTGGAAATGACCTGAAGACATCCTGGGCATTTAATTTCTCCCTTGAAATATTTTGGTTTTGATCATCATAGCTGCCCTAATATGAGGTTTTCCAGCCTCACATGAACATGATCTCAGCAGGTTCTGCTCATCCTTATGAGTGCCAGGCAAACTGATTTGGACAAAGCCTTGGTTTAGGCCCTGTGAAACTCTCCAGACAGCCTGAGCTGCACAGCCACAGGCTCACAGCAGGTTTCCAGCAGTGCAGCCCTGCACTGCCAGGAGGGCTGGGCAGAGCAGGGATTGTATTTTGGGGTGTGTAGATGTTTGTTGGATTTTCCTCATCAGGATGGAAATTCGGACTTGTCAGGAGTGTGATCATGTCTGCCTTTGGTGGCTGCACCTCACCAAGGAGGTTCTGCTCAAGGGCTGGGGTTTCCTGCCACGACTTCCCACATCAGGGGTGAAGGGAATGAGACTGCATTCAGACTTGCAGGTTTTAGAAACTGAAATGTTGTTCCTCAGTGGCAGCAAGAACAGCAGGAATGAACAGGTTATTTATTCAAATATGTTCAAATAATAATTTCAAATGGAAAATATTGTAGCATTGGCTGAGCAATTTAGGCACTATGTAAACATAAACTTCTCAGAGATTGTTCTTTATTCCTTCTGTCATGCACATCCTTACTGCAGTTTATTCCCATTTCCAGCAGGTGTCTTCAGCGCCCTAGGAATGATCAGGTCGGCTCTGATTTTATATTGCTTATCCAACAAGCTAGAAGAGAGAAGAGCAGGCTCTCCTCTGCCTCTTTAATGCTCAGGGTAGATCCCCTTTGCTGTACAGCCTCATACCTGTGTTACCCAGTAAAGCATCAGGCTCAGGCTGATTTGACATTTTCTAGGTGCTTCTACTCTTGGAAGAGTAGCTGCACACAGACACCCATCAGGTCAACTATGTCTGTACAGCTGGGGTTTCTATGCTGTAGAAATGTTTTAAGGAATTGGGGATAGTTTGTCCTGCTTTTGTCAATAGTGCTTTTTATAATAATACTATAGGCTCTTCATAGAATAAATACAACATGTAACAAAGGGACAAGTTACATCCCCAACTGGTCCATCCCAGAGCACAAACCTACAGCTGAGGTCCTCTGACAGCAAGGATTTTCCATTTTAGATCATTTACTTGCACCAGGGGCTCAAAACTCCCCAGTATAAACTGATACTGTATCCTCAAGAAAGATAATTTGGTTTATCAATGTGTATTTTAACATGGAGAGTTGAATGAGGATTTAAAAAAGAGTCCTGTGGGTTTTCCCCCCCACCAAATAAGCTACAGCAGGGACATAAATATTGCTTGTTGAATTTTTAATGCTGTAGCTATGACTGGATTCATTTAGAGGACAATCAGCTTGACGCTGTCCCCATCAAAGGGGCATGAGACCTGTGAGATTCCAGCTTGAGCTGAGCTTGCCATCCTAATGAAAATAAGGAAGGAAGCTTGCAACAATTACCCTTTTATTTTCCTGTTTTGCTGGTTGATTAGTGAACAGAACACTGTAATGACTTTATCCACAGCTGACATGTTGAACAAAACACAGATCTAAGATCTCACATGAACTGTATTAGGAATGCTCTATGCAGTTGAACCACAACCTCAGGGAATGTGCTGGAAGAAATACAGCATAGAAATTGAGACATTTGGTGTGTGGATGGCAAGAACTGGCAAGAGCAAGTGTGGGGCAGGACAGCCAGGGGCACCCAGCAGCTTTGGGCGAGGGGCTCCAGATCAATCATTCCAGTGAGAACTTAAAGACAATTCCCTCTGTAAATCTGCTGCCCTGTGCCTGTGCTGAGCCTGGCACTGCCCTCTCGAGTGCCCCCCTGCACAAACACACCCTGCTCGGTGGGTTCAGCATCCCTTGGCAATCAGACTTCAGGCTGGCACTTGTTTTACAGCCTGCTCTGCAATACCATTTCCCAGCTGATCCTCGGATGGAGCAAACTCAGCTCTACTCACCAGGGGAGGATCAGCTGGAAGGGCTGGAGCTGCAGCCTCCTCTGAATCCAGGCACTTGCTGGGTTTGGGGGTCACCCTTTCCCTGGGACGCCCTCACCAGAGGCATCCTGATGAACATGGAGAGAATGATCAAGAAACTGGCAGAAAGTTCTTTTAATGGCCACATTCAGTGTGGTTTGTGCTCTGAGTTATCTGATGGGAAAGCAAGGAAAATTTAGATGATTATCTCTCAAACCCTTATATTTTTATGGAGCTTTCCTGGCTGGGCTCTAGCAGAGGGCATTCAGAACATGATTCTGTGCACCTCCATCGCTTTGGAGCAGGTGGGATTTGAGACACAGCTGTGAGCCATGCAGAAATCTTCCAGCACAGCAGCTGTTAATTAGGGTACCTTTGGTAAATGGAGAGCAAATGCCAAAGAACCATAAGTCCTTAAACCCAATGGCAGTACTATAGCATTGGACAAATAATTTCATTTTTCCTTTCTACAGCAGAAATGGTTCAGAAACTCAAAGGGATGTTTTTGTGCAAGCAAAGAGATACATGGCGAGTTGCAGGAGACTTCATTTTTTTTTTTTACAGTGGGAAAATATTTCTAATATGAAATGCAGACACTAGAAGAAAAAAAAAAAAACAGCAGCTGAGAAACAGAAAAATAATCTGCCAAATCAAACTGACTTAGAAAAACACTTCACTTATCATCATCATCTCTCTTCTCTGTTAGTAACAAAAGAAATGTTTTCTCTGAGAAGCCTCTGGAAAACATCTCTGATCTAGCAGGGCTCCAGGCCACAGAATGTCAGTCACAACAGAAGACACAGCAATCACTGCTCAGCAAACCTGGCACACCAGCCTTTACAAATGTTTGGCATTAGCTTATCACCTGGCCAGCCAAGGAGAGAAATCCTTAGCACAGATAATGCATCCAGCATCTCTGCCATCTCACTGTGCTCCTCCAGGCCAGGAAGATGCTGCATCATGTCCTGCTGCATGACACAGTGAGCCCCAGCTCTCATGGAAACACATTTCCACAGATTCCCCAGCAGACAGGCACAACAGGATTTGTGCTGCACCCTGCAGCTTCTCAGGGAGATGATGTTTGGCAGGGACACAGCCAGTGGCTGGCAGAACATGGCATATCCCCAGCTCTGGCAGAGGGAAAGCAGAGGTGCTTCCAGCAGGGGCTGATGGAGCAGGACTGGCAGAGCCCCTGGGCTGGGCAGGAGGGACACACTGCAGGAGCTGTGGGCATGGCAGGCCCAGGTGCTCCACCCCTGTGGTTCAAAGAGCAAACCTGCCCCAGAGAAATGCTCAGCTCCTACTCCCCAACCCCTCAGCACTCACAGTGAAACAGGTTTTCCTTTAGAACCTTTCCCACTTCTTTTGGGCTGATTGTAACATCTCAGCCTGGTCACTGTGCAAGGGAAAAAACTCTTCCAGACAGATCAAAGCCCTCTTAATCTCTGAAGGAAAAGAAGCAAGGCCCCACCTCTGTAGCCCTCCCTCAGTCACAGACACCATCCCTTTTTCAGTATCTGGGAGCTGCTGGTCCTAAACTAACAAGTGCCAGTGGCATCTCTTCATTGAATCCCATTTAATCCCTGAGTGCCCAGTTTGAATGGTGGTATCTGTATCAACCATTAATCATCACGAGGCTTCAGAAGCTGAAAGAGTCTTCCTTTGATTTTTTTAGATGGTGTTTCATTTGAGACAGTTTTAAAGCTTTTACCAACTGTGCAGGCTGTTCCTTCCTAAATGAAAGCTGGTCTTACATGATGGCAGGTGTAGGAGTTTTTGAGAGACAGGACAATCACTGTGAGGGCTGTCAATGCTTGTTCCTTCCGTATTTTCCCTCATCCTGCCCAAAATGCCTGCAGTTCCCATAAGTGAGGAGAAAGGTTTCCCTATGAGAAGGGTTAATCCACGTGTGTTATGTCCATCTGGAGTTTCTGTGGGGCATGGGAGTGGATGTGACCCATATCCTTCAGAAAGTAAAAAAAAATGATTTCCTGAAGTGCAACCTGAGAGCAACCATGATGATTGAATATTGCAGGGACTGTGGAACCCCTTCAGAGAAAAGCTGGGACCCCCTCCAAGCACACACATGAATCAACAGAAAACATGCTTCAAATCCTCCTCTCTTGGGCAGAGCACACAATTCATTTTCCCCCCACATTCATCCTCTCACTCCTCCTCACTGTTCCCCCAGTGCCTTGCAGCTCCTGCAGGGTGCTGGTGGGAGCTGGCAGAGCCATGCCAGGGAAGCACAGGAGCAGAGCTTGGGCAGGGCCAGCTGGGCACCATCAGCCAGCCCTGAGCAGGGAGAGCAGGGCTTGTGTCGGTGCTCTGAGCTGCTCCCTGGCAGCAGAACACCAGCACGTTGTCACAAGTTACCTGGGAGGAAGGTGCTTTGCTCCACCCAGCTGTCAGAGTGTGTGCTCTGTTCTGGCTCTTTCTGCAGTGGAACAAAGCACTGGCTCACATCAAGGGACCCCAGTGCTGCCAGGGGACAGAGTCCTGCGCAGTTCTCCCAGAGCTGGGGGCTGTGCTGGCAGTCGTGGCCAAACTGGGAGAATCTTTCCTGACAAACCCAATCAGGAGGAACCACTGAGCACCCAGAAAGTGAGAGGAGAAGCACCAAATGGAGGATGAGGTGTATTTTTGCATTTCATGCAGATGCTGCACAAAGGCAACCTGCCACATCCTGCTCTGTGGTAGAATATGTGACAGGGCCCAGAGGGAAAGGTGGCAAAGGCAGAGCTTTGGTGATAATCACAGAGAATTTGCAAAAGCCTATGGCTGTTTGCTTTCAGCCTCGTCCTGACCCCGTGATTATGGATGCACTGATCATTACTGGCTTATTAAAGCTTAAAAACAGAGGGGAGAAATTTACTCTTCACACTCAGCACTGCTCCTATGAGCTTTGAGATTATAGAGCAGATTTGGTAACTACTGAAGTGAGATTTTCCAGGGACATCACAGGCTTTGGAATGTGTCCTGCATGGCTAAAATGAGCCAAAGCCAACACTCCCTCTTTGTTTAGATATTAAACTGAAGTTCATTCACTTTGTCTCGTGTAGGGAGACCTTTAAAGCCAGTGCAGACCTTTAAAGCCAGTGCAGACTTTTAAAGCCAGTGCAGACCTTTAAAGCCAGTGCAGACTTTTAAAGCCAGTGCAGACCTTTAAAGCCAGTGCAGACTTTTAAAGCCATGTGTACTCCAGTACAGGCTGGAGATGACTGAAGGGCTTGGTAGCCATCACCAGCTCTTCCAAAGACACGGAGCCCTGGGTTGAAACCAAGGCCCAGGAGAGTGGGATTGAAAACTCAGTCATGTCCTCCTGCTTTCTATAAGCTCATCTGGTGATGACTGCTTTTGGATTCTATTTTAAGATTATTCCATTAGGGAGTTCTTATATCTGACAGGAGCTGTCTCTCTGAGGGTAACTTTTGTGGCAGTCTGAGTTCTAGTTTCTCTTTGTATCAAAATACACTTCCCTACACACTTGGTAAAAGGTGTCCATATAATGTTTTGAATTTCTTAGACTGTGACATTCAAAATTTTGTATCTACATTGTTAATGGTCTGTAAAGAAGCACACAGCAGTTTTAGTAACGTTGATTTACTCTGTAATAGTCAAAGTAAATTATTTGCATATCCCACAGTGACCAAAATGGAAAATAAGCCCCCTTCACATTTTCCTCTTGAGCAGTTCCAAGTCAGTTTCCTAAAGTGACCATAACACTAGAATAAAACATAGAGACCAAGGATAATGCTATGCTCAACATTTTATTTATATTTTTGTGTAAACATAATTTGCTTTGTAGGCACAATATAACAAAAGCTCTAAAGCAACAAATACAATTAAACAGTGTTTCAGTTCACTTCAATCAGGCTTAAGTTAAAGAAGCTTTCACAGTTCCTTTAAGGCAAATTGAGAAATAATTTGTTTCACTTGAAGAAACTACCCAATTGTTTCAGAGTTGTTTAAACAACACTGTCAGTAGTAATCACAACCCTTCATTTCTGCTACAGTAAGACTTGGTCAGTGACGAGCCTGGGCTCCACCAGTTTGACCAGCACAGCCTCCACCCCGGCCAGTGTGACACTACTGCTTGTGGTCTCCTGAAAGGTACTTAGGGCTTGTGGGCCAAATTCTGCTAGCACACACCCTGCTTCCAGAATGGATGCCTGGAAAACTTCCATTAACATCAGCAGCAACCTCCCTGCATGCTCTATTGGTGCCAGTAAAACACAGAGCAGAGTTTAGCCTGCTGATGGTCACACTCAGCTGCGTTGCACTCAGGTACCTCCAGCAGCACTCCTTTGTACTCACTGCAAGTACCTGATATTCTGCTGATCAGAAAATGGCCCTAAAATTGGTATGAGTTAACATGAAGAGTACTTTTTGCCTTGCTAACAAAACCAGAAAGAACTAGCCAAAATTAAGTGATTGTTGTCCCTGTGGTGTCTGTGGCCATGACCAAGATCACCCATATTTGTCTTGCAGGGTAATTTAGAAGCAGAGCCCACCAGACTGTGGTTTAGAACAGAAGAATGGGTTTGCTATTCTGCTTGCCCTACTAATTTAAGGCCTTGAGAATGCCACTTACTGCCAGCTCGAAGGTCACCAGCAATATTGCTCACTTTGGCGTCAAATCAAAATTCCTAGTTATGTTAAGGTCTGTTGCAGGACAACATCATTACACTAGCTGCAAAACAAAATTGGGCATGTTTCCTACTGCTGTCAGCTGATGAGTCATGAAAACCTAATGGCTCTTCTTAAAAGTCCAACTGGCAAGCCCAATAAATGGAAAACTCTCACTGAATACATATTTTCTTCTGTGGAAAAAGTCCCTGTTTGGGCCCGAAATGGCACTGGAAGTATAGGAAAGTCCAGCTTGAAAATAAACTCAACTATAATGAAGTGAAGAGAAAAATGAAGTTCTGGTTGGATCAATAGTTCAACAGCTTTTTGGCATTTTCCCCCACAGTTATTTCTTGCTGTTATTTTTGAATTTGTTTGACCCAAGGGGAACTCCTTCGGAATGAACCATCTGCACAATTATCTGACAGCGACTTCATGAGTACAGTGTAAAGAGATGGACATTAATTCTCAGGCAGCAAAACCAAACAAACAGAAAAAACCTAACGAGAATCTTCTAAAACCACACATAAAAGTCATCTAGACCCAGAAGTCCTCTCACGCTGAGAAAACTCTGAGAAACCCCCACTTTTCATATTTCTGTATTAATTTTTGCTTCTATCACAACATGCTATTTGTAGATTTTGGTGAACAGCTAATCGTGTCTGGGTAAATACCTTCTTTTGAAAAAACAAATATTAATTTGAAGCTGTAGGCATTATGCAAGGTCTCTGCCAGTCCTTCAGCATTTCTACTGTACGTGATCACAGTAATTTTAAAATAACTGTTTTACAAGACAGTTGAGGACCTGAGTAGCTGCTGTTTGGATAGGGGAAGGATGTGGAAAAAGTATTTATTTTTTCATGTTTAGATATAGTTTCCACTAGTGGGAGGTAGATAAGACTAGCTGGTCTTTGAATACTTGATCCTGTTAATAATTATAAATGTAACTGTACATAAGGAGCAGAGCTTTTGATAGAACAATTCACCTAGATAGAAGTTATCCCTGTACATGATTTGTGGTGGGATTAAGGCCTAAACCTCATTTTTTACAGGGTTAACTTCTGCAGGAATTCAGCTCCAGCCTGACAACTGACTGCACATTAGCAATTTCAGAGCAATAAACTCCACCACCAAATTTTTTTCCACATCCTGATAAGTGATTCTTACCAATGCAACTTAAAAATGAAATTTAAAATTGGTTTGAATTTGACATATGAGTCAATATGTCCTTACCAGAAGATGTTGATCAAAGCCTCTCAATTAATGATTTCTTGCACAATTTCAGATTCCATGATTCTGGATGAGGTACTTTTGAAAATGAAGATAGGATTGCTTGCGAAATGATAAAGTATGACTGAGGAAAATAAAAAGCAATCTTTGTTGCAACTTTTATTTGTGGTTCATTAAAGGAAAACTATTTTAACACTGAAAAGCCAGAAATAGAAAATTATCCCTCCAGTTACTAGAATCTTTCAGACAGCAAGTAGGGATTTTTTTTTTTTTTTACTGTTTCCAACTTGCAAAAAAAAGCCCAAACCTCCCAAATAACTTAATGAAAGATGTTGGAAATTTGCATGAGAAAGATGCCCATCTAAAATTACACAGTAAGTTAATAAGGCTTTCAAACAAGAACAGAAAAATCCATGGGACTCCTACAGGGAAACTGGGCATTACACAGAAATGTGGTAATACTGCACCGGATGAGAATGGCACTTGAGTTCAAAACAACAATGATCAACAGCTCATAGCTCAGCTGACTGCAAACAAATACAACACACACTGTACTACAGCATTTGTTCACTGATGCACAGAAGAGATTTCCCAGTCTTGCTCCCTTCTCCTTCTCGGCTCCTGCTGCCTGCCCACCTCTGGCTGCTACTGGATGAAGGGCATGCGCTCCTTGTTCTCGTTGTCCCCTTCGTGGTCCTCCTCCTCCTCCCCAGCCTCGCTGGTCTCCGTGCTGTCGTTGGCCATCTGCACCGTGAGAGATCAAGGATGTCACAGCACCTTCCTCACCCTTTGCCTCCTCCTCATTTCAGTGGGATTCACTGCACAAAGAGACCTTGGAAACTCAAGGAGACAGGGCTGCCACAGGGAAAGGAGTGTGGTGTCTGTGCGCAGCCTCTGCCGGCTCTGCACCCTTCCAGCCAAACCTGCAGGCTGCTCCCCCACGGCTCACAGCTCTGTTTCCTGACAGAAGGCTGTCTGGAGGACAGCTGCACACGAGGACTCTGCTCTGTGCACTTGTAGTAAACTGATAGTAAGGTTGGGTAGGAAACACAGAGGTGTAGGAAGTTTACAGCACGTGGCACCTCTGGGTTACAGCTCCCGTAGCTGCTCTAATGGGTGGCCCCATCTAAGGCACAGTGTGAAAACTCAGGGCCATTTTCCTTTCTTTTATACATTAAAAACCCAATGAAACTTTACAGTTATAGATGCTGGCAGGATACACCCACGACAGAGTGCAGATCCCAGATCATACAGGAGTGGGAAGAAACTGCATTTTCATATTTTACTGAAGATGCCTGCACAGGCAGTAGGCAATTGCAGGAATCTGTAGCTCAGAACAGCATTTAAGGAGTACACAGTGGTTTTTTCACATGGAAATATTTATTACAAGCTGTGTAAAGGTGCAGGACCCTCCAGCACTTCACCCTCTCAGTGGGACAGGTCTGTGGAGGCACAAGAGTCTGGTTCACTGGATGGGGGTAGTGTATAACAGCACACATTGTGTGACTGGATTCTCTTATACACCCATGTTACCTCTCTTAGGACACAAGAAGATTCTTCTATTAGCTTATAACTACTTCAAAACCAAATAGCCAAGGGACCCATTTACTTTTTAAAGAGAAATGCAATGATGTTCCTTCCCTGATTGATTATTAGCCTCTGGTGGAAATAAAAATCCCAAACACAGCCTGATTTTAATGCAGAAAAACCATTGCTCTGAAGTTACTCATATTTTTCAGTTAACACCCCTTGGTGAAAGTGTATTGTTCCACATGTGAGGTCCTCAAAGCCTTCCTTTTCCTTGCAGAGAATTTGTATGAGACTGGGGGGCAGTTTACAGTGAGTAAGAGTTTAGCTCTAGGTGTAGGTTCTTTTCTTTTGAAACAGGAGGTTTCTCAGATCTGGAAGCAAACTTCACACATCAGTATTGATTTAAAGTCAGGTTTGCATTACCTTCTTTACTGCTCTTTCCTACACCATCAGTGAATGCTCAGGAGAGCCTGGCTTTCATTTACCACTGCTCTCTGAAAGGTTTCTGGACCTTCCTAAGGGGTTCAAATCTAGTGGACCAGAGCTCCACCACTACTGTCTTCCTTCAGGATATTTCTGGAAATATTTACGTGTTTTACTTCATATATTACACAAACCAATAAACTAAATCCTTACCAAAAGCATACTCTAACTTTAGTATGGCAATCAGAAGGCAGTTTTATGTTTTCCCACTGCAGCAATATTGACTGGGTTTTTCCTGTTCAATCTGCTTATTAATAGAGGAATTTTTTATTTTGAGAAAAGTCTGTTTTCCAACCCAAGGGCAGAAAGACACATGGCAGTTTTACCCCAGTCCAGCACTTGCTGGCACATTTTTGGAGAAGCAGATAGTGATTCAGTAGAGAGGAGTAACTGCTGGCACTTCAGCAAGTACATTTCTCTTGGGTTAAACACAGAATTTATGGTTACTGGTGGTGTTTGGGTGCTACAGATTGAAAGAAATCAGTGTCAAAAAAGCATTACAAGGGACATGTGTCCCGAAGTCACTGCCTGGCTGTGCATCATGTCTGTGCTTTGCACTCACCAGGGGAGTGGGTGCTTTCTCCACATCCAGAATGAGTTTTCCTATATTTCCTCGGTCATGGATTCTCTGCATGGCCTCCTTCACCTGAAAGAAAGATCACTATTGATAATTTTCAGTGATACCCTGGGGGAACCCCGAGTCCCTCCCTTCCAAAACCAGTGAAGCATTCAGGGCGTGCTCTGTGCAAGGTCACTCAAAGAGCTGCCTGAGAGAAGATGAGGAGTTAAACATTTTTTAGTGACTTTGAGAGGCCTGGCTTTTGCATTGTGTTTGCCAAAATGCGATGTGAGTCCTGAGGACAGACTCTGAACAGCAAAACACATCCATAAGGTTAATGCAGAAGCAAAGTGATGGATAGCTGAGGTGCAGGGAGAAACACAGGCTCAGGGAGGCAATTCTAAAGGGTTGCTCACTGCATTCCACCTTTGCAGAATATTTATCAAGCCATCCTACTTTCACTGAAAGTATGAAACATTTTTCAATTTGGCCTATGATGTTTTTCAATTTCTTATGGGTTACCACAGAGGAAATACCACGCCCAGGCCATGGCTGGGATTAATGCAATACTGTGGGTCTTGCTGCCTAGGCAAACATTTACTGCCTTATTCTTGTCACTTTTTTTCCTTATTTTTTAAATAAAGATGTTAAATAACTGGTGTCCTACCGTATCACCAAACCCATCTGTTTAACAGCTGGCTGCAATTAGTGCATGAGAGAAAGGCACAAGGACCTCTTCTTACAAGTGCACTGGAGAGAAGCTTGTTTTGATGTATGAAGTTTCCCAACTCAGGAGAGCTCATTGTTGATAAATTGAATTTGTGTGTGTGTTGCACTGAATGTTTAATGTGCAGCATACAGACCACTGTTGAGTCACAGGGTGCCCAGAGCAGCTGGGGCTGCCCCTGGAGCCCTGGCAGTGCCCAAGGCCAGGCTGGACAGGGCTTGGAGCACCCTGGGACAGTGGAAGGTGTCCCTGTCCATGGCAGGGGGCTGGAATGAGATAAGCTTTAAGGTCTCTTCCAATTTATGGTTCTATAAATCACTAAAACTTGGAAGATGTCAAGAGTTTCCTCACTTCCACCATGGGAAACTTCAGGAACTGAAAATGTGCCCATAAAGGCTGTCCCATATCCTCATCATGCTGCTCTTTGCCAGAATAACAGGGTCAGTTGAGACAAAAATGAGTTTTATGTTAATAGGATTTAGCACCTGTGACATAGTTCTATTGAATATTTTAAGAATAATGGCATATATGTTTGAAAGAAAATCCTGACCTGGGACCTGATGGGTCCCAGTATGTTTAAAAGCCTGAATTGGGGTCCAGGCCCAAAAATATTCCCTGAATGTCTATGTGATTTTTAAATATTATACATTCAACTTCCAATTAAATGGAATGGATCCTGGGCACAGCACAAAATATCTTTCCCATCTGTCAGCCTTACTTGGGAAGCTGACTGCAGTGAACTCAGAATTACTCCTTGAATTTTAGAGGCGTTCCCTCTATTATTAAATACCAGGCTTAAGAAAAATTCCATTAGAACAAAAGAAAAATTGCACTGCAAAAGCAATGGCTTTCTAATTTAGGGCATTATGGTAAATTCACCTCAGAAAACACAGTCTTATGAATCCCACTGGATAGCAGGCTGACCTCAAGTGCAGTCCACAAAATCACAATACCTTTTATGAAGCTACCTTAGACCATAAACAACACTGAACTATCCTGTCAGACTGGCTCTGCACTGTGGATAATATTCCTTTATCCAGCCATGATGCTGGAGAAGCAGCAGCTGTATAATTTTTATGTCTGTTATTACCTAAATCAAGATTTTAGGAGGTTACAGCACAGCATAAATAACAGAATTGGAGAAATCAGCAAACACACTTGCCCATCCACTGAAATTTATAACCAGAACATCATGTGGAAAGCAGGGCATGCAACATTTATTTTAATTTGTACCATATCGTATTTAGCAAGGCAAATTTGAGAAAATGTGCTTTCCCTGCTTTTTTCACAATATCAAATTTAAGCCCCTGGAGAAAGGTTCAGGAGTTGTTTCCAAGACACTTGTAAGTAACTTGCAAATGCAAACAGCAGGCAGAGGCAGAGGGAACAATAAAACTTGTAACAATAATAGTGGCTATGGCATCCAGATGGAGCTATTAAAATATATAAAAACATTGAAAAGAATTTGAAAAGCTGATACAACATCTGTGCCTTTCAGTGTTATTTGCAACTTACCTACCCAGTCAGTCCAACTCTGTCCTGGTGCAATGCCATTCAGCACACAGTGTCTGAGTTAAGAGACCATGAGCTATTTTAGAAATGAGTAATTTTATGTTTATGGCTGCTAACAGTCCACTTGTTCAACCAAGACTGCAACTACTTGTTTCCCAAGGTGCTTATTAAAACCATTCCCTCTTCTCCTGTAGGGGACAGAGAGGGTTAAAAACCTTCTTTGCTGTGCAAGTATGGTTAAATTGTTCTGCACAGACCATAGGGAAACTTTTAGTTTTTTTCTGTGCCTTTCACAGAGGGAGGAGCTTCTGTGAGTTTGTGCCTCAGTGTTTGCATATTCCTAATGAAGAGAGTGCATCCCTCTGCACTTGGCTAAAACCAGACCCAGGGTTAATTGGTTGTACAGGGAGGCTTGTAGAAATTCTGGAATTTTCTGGAGGTTCCCTAAAGTGGCAGAAGTTTGATTCAAAATAAACATCCCTTCCAGCAGAAAGAATCACAAGGGTTTCCCTCTTCTTACAGCATTCTGTAAGCAGAATCCCTAAATCTCTTTTCACCAATTATTCCATATTGGCTGCTATATTGTTTGCATTTGTCAGCTCAAAGCCAAGTAAATGGATTTTACTTTTGTTTATGTGGAGGTGTTAATTGAAATTATTCTTGTGTAGTATCATCATCAGAGGGCTCTAGGATTGGAAAGAGTGCAAAGGGGTGTTTACTGATATGAGGTGTTTCCACTGGAATAAAGTACAAAATTCCATTGTCCTGTGCTTGCTTTCAGGATGGCTCAGCCCTGAGAGGGTCTGTGTCTGACCTAGAGCCAAATTGCAGATTTTAGCCTTGAGAGCCCCCAGACTGACACAATTTCTGTCAAAGCTCTGCAATGGAACCAGAACTATTACACAGTAGTCATTGCCATTGCTCCTGGCAATGATACACTGAATTGATATAGTACCTCTCAAGAAAACTCATATTTCAATTTCTCTTTAGTTAATGATTTGCAAAGTTTTTATTTCATTAAAAGCAAAAGTGAATCCTCTACAGTAACAGGCATAAACTATTTTCCACTACTGAACACAGCACCTGTGGATGCTCTGGGACCTCAGTATGATTTCATTACGGTTATTCTGTCTTTAGTGAGCTGACAGCAATTTTCCTTCAAAGTAAAATACAAGCTTGCATAGAAAAAAGAGAATAATAATTATGTCAATTTCTTCCTTCTACATAGTAAAGTAGTAATAATAGCAGATAGTGAAGCACTACTACAGCAAGTAAGAAACCAGCTTTCAGGAATCACCATATACCCACAAATGACTTAGAGAAGTTTAATGAAGTCTCTGTCAGTGCTCCTGACTAATTTGCAATACTCTTCTCTTTGAGAAATATAGGTTACAAAAGCTCCAATTCAAGCATGTTATTACCTGTAACCACTCTGACCAGACACAAGGGATTTTCATATTGAAATTAAAAATAACAAGCACTACACAATTTTTACTCAAACAGTACCTGCAATGCTAAAACAATGAAAACCAAGGTGTATTCCAAACAGAACAACTAATATAACATGCTGGCACTGTATTTACATATTTGCAGCCAGCTTCTGATTACTCTGCTTTTCCACAGCTTTTGATGTCAGGGTGTAAACCCAGTCTATTTAAAATCTACTAAAAGACACTTTTTTCCCTGAAATACATATTGTACCCCTGCCTTAATTCTCCTTTTTTTCCCTATATTCTCCTTGGATTTTTCTTGTTTGTTTTTAGTTTTCCCAGGTGGAATCAGTAACTGGGACAGATTTCTTGTCTGGCTTCTCTTCTTAAGTCTTTCCTTTCAGGTCTCCACCTCTGCTGTCTTGGTTCCTTTTCCTTTGGAAAGTTCCTGTATAGAGACACTTTCCTGGGTGCAAGTCTGATCCTCTATAAATAATACATGCCTGAAACAAACAATTATGCTCCAACTTTGTATTGCTACAGTCAGGCCCCCACTTACTTACCCATTTTACTACCAAACTAATTTGTTGTCTGCTTGCATTCAAAACCAGGAGCCCACAGTAATCTCTACTGATGTATTCCTAAATTCTTGCTGACATTCAGTTGGCTCAGGAACTTCATTTTGCTGTTAGAACATAGCAAGAGCAGCCTACTGCTTTATAAATACAGGGAAATTTAAGTGGAAAATGTATTACTAATTATCTGCTGCACCATTTCGCAGTGTGAAAGAGAAATGCAGCCTACCTAAGAAATGGATGCTATTTTCAAGCCTTCAGATGTTATTTTAAACATAATGATCCATTTCTGCATTTGGCTCTTACAAGGAACCAGTCTCAGGAGGAAAATGAACGAGACTGGGAGCTGGATCATGAAACCACTCTCTCTGCCAGCACAGCACACTGGGGGCTTCGGGCCCACGGCAGTAATGGGGAGTTCAGGAGGGAGAAACAATGAAGGCAACATGCCATGGAAAAGCTTCCTAGTGGAAATGTCACAGCACAATGTTTTCATCATCCTACATGATGCTGTTTAGCTCAGTAATGTGATTAATTTTATTGATTTTTTTTTTTTTAGTGAAGTTCTACATTTACTTCTGAAAAAAAAAAAAAGCCATTGAAAGACACTGGTGCAGGAGAAGAGGGGATTTTCTTTAGCTGTATGAGGCTGGATGCAGTCTGTTGCACAAACTCCCATCTACAGATTACAGTTCCATTTTTGCAGACAACTTCTTTACCCCCTCACTGTCAGCTAAGGCAGGTTTATTGGAAGGTGGCAGAGGGCTTTGTCCTTCCTTTTCTTGAGGCCCTCTGATGACAGTGTTTTTCCCTGAGGTATTAGAAAGGATTTCTATTCACAATAAAGGAATCCTTCACTCCCCTTTTGATAAATCAGGCCATGGTATGAAAGGCTAAAGAATCTTATGATAAGATTACAAATTTAATCCACATCAGGAGTGATGTTAATTCAATTATCTCAGTGTAATCCCTAAAACTCCCCAGTCATTCCAACACTGTATCATCACGAGCTGTCACAAAGGTTATCAGCACCCAAAGGAAACATCCCTCAGTAGCAGATGGGCACAGTGAAGCAGAGCATCAGTTCAGGTTATGATCTACAATTGCAATTTTCCCTCTCATTAGTTCCACACCTTTAGGTTCAAGATTACTGTTTATTTTTATACATCATCTCAAAGAATCTCACCTTTCATCCTCTGCTTGCACACTGAAAATGTCCAAGCCTTCCAGCATGTCATGACTGTTCCTCTCTAGCCATGAAATTATCCCCCTCATAAATTTTAAGCTGTGCTGCACCTACCAGTCTAAAACCCTGCTTTTCCAGCTACACCCCCCTCTTTAATCCTTCAGCTGATTCTTCACACCAAAAGCAAAATCAAAAGGAGCAACATTTACTCCCTGCATCTGGCCACCAACCCAAGTCCCTTCCACCCACCCCCCCTCCTGTGAGCACCTCTGCCCAGTATTATTTTTAAACATCCATTTTTTGGTGGGTTTTTTTTCACATTAGAGAGTGTCCAACACAGACATCTCCAAACTGCTGCTCCAGTGATTCTTCACAGCAGTTCCCCAAATGTCACTGCATGCCCCAAGCCCAGTGACACTGTTCTTCTGCTGGCTCACCCATTCCATCCTGGCTCTTGGGCAGTTTCTGAAGCCTGGGCTGTGTCTCCTTGAGGGGTGTAGGTCATGGCACAGAACCCCCACCTGCTCCTGCTGCAGCCTGCTCATCACAGCTGTAGCACCCAGAAATAGTAACAGCACCTTCTGACCTGCTCTCCTCATCCAGCCCATTCAGAATTAAGTAAAAGAGGTGGAACAAAGCATTTTGCCACAGCAAAATGATTTTATCTTCAGGCTGGCTGACTTCTGTTTTCCAAAGAATAAGGAGAAAGGAGGGAGCACCCTTTAGCCTGCTTAACCATCAGAAACAGAACCATATCTCTTATCAAAAGGTTTGTGTGGTCTTTGCTTTGGTGTTGTGCAAAACAGACCCAAAATCCACTTCACAGTCCCATTGTGAGGTTCATCAGAGGTCAGGATGGAAAGCACAGCATGACAGCCGCTTTTGGAGGAGAATTTTGAATATCCTGTATGTGCAGACAGATTTCAGCCCCTGCTCTACTGGAGTAACTTCCCTGACATCACCAGGTCACGCATGAATGAGGGAGAGCAGGTACTGGGAGGAGAAAAAAGGAATACCTGGAATGTTCCATAGCCTTCAATCACTCAAACAAATGCTCTGTAAATGAACATTATCATTCAAGCATGGGTTTTACACAGATCAGCACTCTCTGACCACTCCTCCCAATCTGAGCATGAACTTTCCATCAGGAGAACTCAGTGTTTGCCTTACAACAGCCCAGGGAGCTCCCTTCTGTTACCCTTGCCCTGGTCCTCTCTGTGCACTAAAGCAAAAGTGAAGAATTTAGCTGGTGTTTGAGTGCAGGCTCTGTCTGCCAGGGCAGAGCTGTCTGCATGAGCATTGCTCACCAACAATTAATTCCTCTCTGAGACGCCTGCAACTGCATCATGCCTGCAAAATCACATGGACAGGTCTCCATGGTGACAGTGCCATGAGCTGTGCAAACATCAGCTGGCTAGTCAAGGTTACTTTGGCAACCCAAGTGTCACAGGTAATGATCCAAATCTCCTTCACATTTATGGAAAAATAATCTGAATTAAAAACATGCCCATTTTTCATTCTAGGGCTGTTGCTGCTCATAACTGGCACTATTGCAATGAGCCCAGAGCTACCTCCATTAGAATTACAAACAATATTACAAAGAATAATTATTTAAGCATTATTTCTAGGCAGTAATGAAGAAAAAAAGATGCATACTGCAGTTGATTCTAGCTGAGATCCCACATAAGCCGAGCTTTAATGCTATAGCTTTCATTAGTGCTATAGAGCAAAATAATTTTTATCAGGCTCACTGCTGTGTTCTATTACAAAGCCATGCTCTCTTTAATATGGATTGTGAGCTGCATTCTAATTGCAGATGCACTTCTCAGACCAGGAGAGTTTCTTTCATGGTTTTGGTATATATGGCTTTTAAAACTAACACTGCAGTCCCTGCAAGGAAAAACCACAGCATCTGAATTCTGGGTTATGTCTGCTCTGTGGAAGGGAAGAGACTCAAGGAACCAAGGGCAGCAGCTCCTGAACCTGCTGGCAGCTCTGAGGGAAGCTGTGCTGTTCTGCTCCCTGCAGACCCTGCCAGGCTGTCAGGGCAGGGAAGCAGAGGGAAATGTCCCTTTGCAGTCCCTGGGCTCAGTGAAGGGACAGCCACGGTGTGTGATGGAGGGCAACAGAGCACCACGGCTCCCTGGGCAGCCAGGACACACACGTGGCCAGCAGCCCCTGGCTCCTGTGCTCACAAACTGCCCTTTTCTTCCCAAAAGAGGCATCTGTCAAAATTTAGTCCCGTTCTTTTCTCCTTGATAATCTTGAAACATCTCTCTCATGTTTACGCAATGTGATGTTGTGGGATAAAATTTCAGTGGGAAACATGCTGGTTTTTTTCAAAGCCTTTTTGTTTTTATTTTTTTTAAGTGAGTTTGCAATATTTCCCTTTCTCAGGCTGCCTTCTGTACAAGCTTTTGTAAATAAAAACCCTGTTTTCCTGTGTGATTAGTGACAGTTATCCTACCATACACAGCTATTTGGACAAAGCCATCCTTTGCTGTGGGGGATTATTTCCCTTGAGAGCAATGGAATAACCTGTATTCAGCACAGCACACTTCCCTGGGAATGATCTGCGTTCCTCATAGGAATATTTCCCTTGCCCTGTGTAGCAGAATAGCCAGCAGAAAAGTGCTTCTAGTGTTGAACTTATCTGCTGTGACAAAATCCTTCAATTACCAGTTTGTGTGGGAGCTGGGTGTATGGGAGGCTGACAATCCCACACCTGCAGCCAGCCTGGATTCTCCTGTCTCACCTACTCCATTAATTCTGAAGAGACCTCCCAGACTCTCTGTTCTCCTGGAGGCTGAGGGTATGCAGCAGCTTGCATGGCAGATGGAAAAGCAGCATAATATTTACAGGATTTTGAATAGGCTCTATTCCTGCCCGTGCTGAATGCAGCCAGCTCTTAAGATGCAGAAATTGAGCACTGAGCATATGTAAGAAGACACATCAAACTCAGGGTATGCGGGGCCCCATTTTCATAAACGCCTACATGGGCGTGGAGAAACCAGGGATACAATCAAAATGTAAAAATTCAGTATCACTAGCAAGGATTTTGAGCTGAATAGAGTATTTTTCCTACAGGAAAAACTTGGATCATGAAGTCTGTTTTCATGTCGTGTCCCATCAGTGTCCTGCCCTGCTCAAACCCCTCTGAAAGCAGAAATGATTTTATCCAACACCAGTGTTTATGCCCTGTCACACTGAACTTTTCCACCAAAGGTTTTACCTGCACATGTGCAAGCAGAAAATACTTTCTGTATCCCTTTCATCCCCCCAGTGCTACTTGCAGCTGCAAACAGCAGCAGTGGCCCCTATTCCCTTCTGCTGCCTGTCAGCGAGGAGAGACCTTTTCTCTGGAGTACCTTTTAGCCTCTCTGGATGTTGCCATGGCAGCAGGACTGAAACCAGACCCAAGATGAGAAAAATGTCAAAGGAATAAAAACTGATGCTACAGGCAAACTGAGAGTCCTCCCTTGGCTGCTGGAGATACCTATTAAGTGATACATCTTCTGGATGGAGAGCTACAGCTGCAGAGCTGTGCTGTTTTCACTCTTTCCTTATTCCTACAAGCTCCTGCTGACGTCAATGAGTGCTTGTTTTGCCTCAGTAAAATTCAAAGAAAAAGAGGTTTAAAGCCTTGTAATTACAGAATAACTGAGCCAAATCTTGCCAGCATTTACTTACAGAGTCAACAGGGATAAGGCAGAAAAAAAAGGCAGAATCAACAACAAATTAAATATTTAGAGGTACTAAAGAGCAGTGCCTAGATTATCAGCTTGGTGGGAGCTTTTCTGCATGATAAAAGAGGAGAAGAGCCTGAAATTTGATCCATCAACACAGGGAATTCCAGCAGGTTAGGACAGCTCAGGGGCATTCAGCACTGATAGCTGAAAACAAAGTTTCAGTTGCAGCAAAGTGCTGTAAATTTCTGTGAGACTGTGCATTATCTCAGAACCTGAATAGAGCCAGAATGGACACTCAATTTGATTTACACTGCACATCCCTTCTCAGCAACACTTACTATTAAGATAAGCTTGAAGAAAGTAATATTTTTCCTGCATTACTATAGAAAAGGATTACTTTATTCCTTTTGTTTCTGTGGGGTAGAAATTTGGTGATGAAATCCCTGGAACACATTTGAGCTTGAGAGAAGACACATCCTGTGAATCAGGATGCAGCTTTAGGGTCCTCCACTGATATTTCTTTTAGAGCAGCAACAAAGCCAGCACTCCTACTCTATTCCTGTGAGCCACTGGGTCTCCAGGACTGGCTGAAGTGATGGTGGAAATCACAAAATCATGGTCCCAATGCTAGGAAAATGGTGTTGAGCACATCAAAGCCACAAGCAGAGGAGCTCAGAACTCGTCCCCTTTGTGGTACCTTTCATGCATCTTGTAGCAAATTGCAGCCAGGTGTGCACACAGGGATGGCCCAGACACCCCTGAGGCTGGGGCTACTCAGAGATGCTGGTCTGCAGCAGCAGTTCTTATGGTGAGGAAGATTCCTTCAGCTGCAAATGAATTTTGGCAGCCACAGGGAAAAGAGACCCTCTGTACTCTGTTAGGGTGCAGCAGTCTGCTGCCTAAATTGAATCAATACATGGTGCTCAGTTTGCTGCATTCCTGTACTCCATCACAATCTGCTATAACAAATTATGGCAGGAAATAAACTTTATTAAATTCATCACTATGCAGTAAAAAAAAAAAAAAAGACATCTTATGCTGTTATTGACTATCCAGCTCCATGCCATCAGTTTTTAAACTCTTCCCTCAGCAATGCTGCCCTGTGATCTCTATGAAAAGCATCTGGAGAAAAACTGCACCGACCCACAAGATGATCTGATTTGTTCTCTTGCCCTCAGCTCCAGTAGTTATGAGTGCCATTAAACCCTCCTGCTCCTCCACCCCCAGAACATGCAGACCTGATCCTAAGCCCTCTGCTCTTTGGGGAGCTGTGTTGCTTCTGAATGACAGTGCCTGGGCTGTGGAAGGGCAGTGCTGCTGCTGTTCCCTGCCCAGCCTTGCAGCAGCAATCCTGCCTGGTTCCCTCCCTGTGGGAATCCAGCAGAGCCCTCTCCACACAAGGGAAGGATCCTCCATCCTTTCTGGAGCTGCACAGGAATATTGCTGTGTGCCAGCAGGGAGCAGGGGCCCTTCCCACCACACCCCTGCTTTAGTGTTCAGGCTATTACAGCTTCCAGGACTGGGGTCAAATAATGGAAGGAATGACACAGAACTCAGAGTGCCCCTTCCATATGCTGCTTGTTTTTTTGTCTCTCTCAAACCAGCAGTCCTTGTCCTCCCAGAGGCTGCACAGTGGTGTGGATGAAACCCTGACGTGATGCAGATCTACACATGCCCTTTAGGCTTGTGTCTGTAAGCATAAGATAGTTTGTACTATCAATTCCTTGCTACTATGGTGTAAAAAAGGTATTTCTTTTTAGTTTTATATTTGGACCAAAAGCCCCTCCAAGCCCCCTCTGGATACAACAAAACCAAAACTCCACAGGTAATTACTTTCTTGCTGCTTTCCAAGCTTTTATCAGCATCTGCTTATTCAAATTTCTGCCTATTCACAACAAAAGAGTTTAGTTTATATAGAGGAGGTATTTTATTGTGTGCACTTCACTAGAGAGGATTTTCTTTCTTTCAGGAAGATGCAATACTACAGAAAACTTTCCACAAGCAACGTCCTTTTATATCTTCTATTATTTTACCAGCACTCCATGCTGATGGTTTGTATTAGTTCCACCTGATGAGTCTGTCAGGCTTGTTCCAGTTCTGTGATTCACTAGAGCCACTATATCCAATAACTGGATCTTCACACAAAACTCATTTCTACAGTCTTTCACAGGCTTTTCCATTTCTTACCAGCACCAACATTTTTTTTTCTGCATTACTCATCAACACTTTTGAAGCCACACTTCAAGCACCACAACCTGCATGAGAGTAGCTTCTCTTTTTTCTTCCTTTAACTTCCCTGACTTTCCTTACTTTCTTCTATGTGACCCATGAAAACACATCCTTGTCCTGCACCTTTCCTAAAGGGCAGGTGAATTTTTTTAAAAGTCTGGCACAAAACCTGTGACCAGCATGGCTTCAGCCCTGTAACCTTGCATCTTACGTTCTAAATGATTCAAATGAGTCAAGTATTTTTCACCCAAACACCTTCTATTACATATTCCTCAGACTTGTCCTTAAGCTCTCTTTTGAGCTACTTATTTCACAATATGGGATACTCAAATCATTAATAAAAAAATGAAAAAGTCCTATATGATTTATCTACATATTAAAAAACCTCCTAAGTCTTCCTTTATTACTACTAAGGAGCAGAAATTGTGCTTTATTCCAGAATCACTATTCCAAAACCATGGGAACTAAACTTAGTGATTACAAAATACAGTAAACATTCAATCTTCCAGATGGTAATCAGTAAAAAGTCTTGACACTCTAATTTCTAAAGTCTGAGAAGCTTCATGTGAAAATCCACCTACTGGGATCAGATTAGCAGAACACATTAGTGTTGTGACTTTGAAAACAATTTCCATGTTATTTTGCAACAATGGATTATCTTCAGTAAAATCCATCCCCAATCAGTAAACTAATTATGTAAATCCTTGAAACTCATCAAGGTAAATACCAAAGGTCCTTAATGATAGAAATAAGAAAATACTTCTCTTTTGAGTTCCTTGTGTAATTTTTTTTCTTGTTCCAGAAAGTAGTGCCATGAGGATTGCAAACCTAATTTTTTGTACCCTATCACAGTATTTTTCAATCATTCAAAAAGCTTGCCAAGTCAGATCTTACCATTGGGTGCCACTCTGTAACTTCATTAAAACTAAACAAAAACAAACCCCTCTGTTATATTAAACTGTAATTCAGTTGTTATGATAGAGAGTGTGATTCATGCTTATCCTCAGCTTGAGCTACATCACTTTACAGCAAGATTGAAATAATTCATCCAGGCAAGATGAAAGGTATTTGAATTTATCTTGTTTGCTGGTTGACAGTTTTACAATATATATTGCAGTTCTATTTGCTTTATTACTTAATATTTCTCCTGGCACTGTTAAAAAAAAGTCTCATTCTAAGCCTGCATTAAAGACCTTAACTTCCCGTTAGCGCTGCACCAGCGTGACTGCAATAAAATTGATTTATCTCCCAACAAGTGCAATGCTGGAGTGTGAGCACTGAGCTCAGCATCCCCCTGCCCCAGCTCAGACTGCCAGAATGGGCAGCACAGAGCTGAAGCACAAGAGTCTGTGTGACAGAACATCCCTGCTGCAGCCCAGGCAGCTCCTCCCCTCCCTCTGTGGCATTTCCAGGTGTGGATGTGCCCTGACCCCCAAAGGCTGGTCCATGAGCCCCAGCAGTGCAGGGAGATGGGCAGACCCCCAGTAGCACACATTGAGCTTCACTGCAAGCAGGCTGAACTGCAGGAAAGCTGGGAATGATGCTGGGTCAGAGGGAAAGATACAGGATGGTGTTACAGCTGCTGAACAACTCAAAGGTTATGCCCTTCTTGCTCAGGAAAGTTTAGGATCTTTAGGATATTTTAGTTTAGGATCTTTAGGATATTTTAGCCAGGACATAATCACAGCATACAATAGAAAAAGCCCTCAGGTTCTTCTCAAGGTGGTGGGTGTTTGGTGGTGGTCAGGGATTCACTTTTCCACAGTCTATTCTACCCAACTGAATTCACTTAAAGATTTGGAGCTGCCTGTGGTGTGTGAAGCCTCATTTCTTACAGGCATGGCCCAACGTTTTCAGATGTGAGCACTGCAACACCACCTTCAAAGCCTGAGCTTTGATACTCAAACTATCATTTTCTGTACAATCAAAACTCTGGAAAATCAGTGCTCATTTGAAACTCTAAAATTGCATTGCTTCCTTTTAGTATTGTTTTCTCAAAGTTAGTGCTCATAGCACAGAGTTTTTCCCTACAAAATACCTTTGGGTTCAATCATTCCCAACAGGTTAATGTATATTTAGGAGTCTTTTAGTATTGACAATGTATCTGCTTCACTGCCTCAGTGTAAATTTAAATCATTATCTGTAATCAGCAATAATATTATTACTAAGCTGCAATACCACATAGAACTCTCAATTATCACATTAAATTTAGATTATATTATGCTAAGAGATATCTTTGTGCCCAAGAGTAATTTTGCTTTTAAAATTCATCTGTGTTTAAAATGACTGAAAAGAATATATGAGCCATTATCATTAGGTGAGAACAATTATCTTGATTAATAATTGTTATGCACTAAAATGAAGTGTTATTTTGATAGTTTTGATTTTTGATGCCTTTTTTTGGATCTTAGCAAAGTTGTGTGAAACAGAACACAAAACCTATGTTTTCTTTGCAATAAAGGCAATTTAGTAAGTGAATCAGACCAAAGAAAAAATACCAAAGAAATACTAATACCAAAGAAAAAATAAATTTAAATAACTCTGGAGAGTAATTTTGTGCTACTGCTCAAGAGATTTCCAAAATTTCTACCAGTCTGCCAAAACTAGTCATCAACATGATCAGTTGCTGAGAGACAGAATTGGTTTTGCTGATGGAACGAATAATTTACATTTTCTTTGGCCACTGTAACACAAGTATACCCATAAGCTGATCCCAGGAAATGAGCCAGAATGCTCACCTTAGAAAGGCATTTCTAAAACCAAAAAGGCCCATTTAATTTAATTTACTGTGCCAGAGTTCAGTATCTATTAACATCTAAGCATCCTTCTACTGCAGCTAAAAGCTTATGTCAATGTTCTCTCTTTATTGGCCAAGCACCCAACATTCCTCAAAGCAGAAAGATGTGAGCTGGAATTTACAGCAGAAATGCTCAAGGCAGAGCCTCTGCTGCTGTTTCTTACCACAGTAGTGCAGCAGGGAATGAAAGCTGCCCTTTTTCTTTTGCTCTCTTAACCTTTCTGCTCCCTGTCAGCCAACAGAAATGGCCTCAGAGATGCTGCTGCCAGTGCAGAATCATTTACACAAAATGGACCCATCAGATTTAAATATCTGTAGAGATATTTTCATTATTCCTATATCTCCCACTTCCCTTTTGATTCTTTTCAGTGACTCCTTAAGTGGATTTCTGGGCATTCATTGATTAATGAAGTAAGGGACTCATAGATTACAGCCAGAATAACAAAACAAAAAAAGTTACTCTCATTTTCTTTTTTTTTTCAAATCAAGAGGCCAAAACCTCACCCAAAAGCATCAGTCTGAAAATGGAAATATTTCAAAGGCAGGAGGAATCCAAATTATTTGTATTCTCTGTTGTGCCAGATATACACAGATGACACCTCTCAACTCTCTCAACATCACCAAGCAGCCTTCATTATTTCTATCTCTTTTTCTTAAATCCCTAGCATCTGTGAAAAGAGGTCTTTCTTTAATTTGAATGCAGACTAAAAGAAGTTTCTCAGAGAATGTAAACAGTCAGGAGGAATTGTTAACACAAACCTCAGATTTCTGGTTCGTGCTATCCCTAGAGAAAAGCTGAATTTCTCACATTAGCACTCCCTGCCAGCCCAACTTACTGACCAAGAGCTTTCTTCCCCAACCACCCAACTAATTAACAAAGAAGCCTGAGTGGAATTTTTTGACAGAGGGAAATCCAAGGCTCTGTGGCTGAAACTACACACACTAGCAGAGCCCAGCACAAGAGTGAAAGAGCATCTAAATGTGGCTTTGACAACTTTGTTTTTAATGTTTTCCCTCTAGTACCTGCTATTTTTCAATGAGTCTCACTCACAGCATCCAGCAATTATTTCTGAGTGACAGAAAACATTCATTGTTCCAACCCTTGCCAATTAGTGCTACTACCAGCTCTGTGGAGGAGGAGACTCAGGAAACTTTCTCTTAAAATTCATTTAAAACTATTTCTGCTGGTGGATGCAATAATGTATTGGCATATATTTCATCCACATGCAAGACTGGAAGAAGACAGGCAGATATTTCCTTGTGTTATCAGGTAGAAATAAAAAGGAATGGATTGAAGCACACTTGGACCAAGGGTATAAAAGCAAGTAGCTTTTGCTCTCTGATACTTCAGGAAGGGTAGAAATTGTTTTTGAATAGGGAAATGATCCCATGGCACCCTGTTTTCCTGTCTCTTGAGAAGTGCTCACATTTCATGACACAGACAGCAAAAATGAAGTGTAAAACAACTGTGTTAGAGCCAAATATACAAAATGAAGACAGAAGAAATAAACTCTGTCTTCTGGGGCTGTGCATACGTGTCGGTGTCACTGATGAAAGCAAAGCTTTCACTGACCAGGTCTCTGTTTATTTCCTTGCAGAGGAGCAGCGTCACCAGATCAGCTCCATACATAGGGAATGTGTGCCAACTTATTACTTAGAAGCCAGCTAATATATCTCAGAAGGCAGACTGCTCCTGTAAAATACTGCTTTTTCACAGTAATTAATCAGCAGCATGCTCAATATAACAGCTTTGTCCTTATTTTCTAATAAATGGCAAAGCAGCTCTCCCCATATAGCCTCCTGTTGCTAATTTAATTAACTGGAAGCATGTGACTAGTTTATCTTTAATAGTGCACACTTTTTCTTCAGAGGAATCCATCAATGCTTCCTATATTATTTTCCTGCCTATTTCTCCCTGCCCTTGCACTATCCATCAGGAACCAAATCTACTTTTTATTCCCTTTTCCCTGCAGCTCCAGGAGCTGTTGAGGCACACAAGGGCAGTCAGCAGTGACAGCCTGACCTGCCCCAGAAACACAGCCATGACTCACCACTGCACTTTCAACCTCCAGCGCCTCATGCCTTCCACCAAGTATTTTCTGCCTCTGTGTCTCCAGAACTAATTAATTCTTAGCAGAGTGCTTACTAAGTAGATCAGGAAAGGCTGCAGGCTGTATTTATGTAAATGGAGAGGTTCAGTCTCAGGCCGGTCAGCTTCTACCCTTTGCAACAGCAAATCTGAGCCCAGGATCAATGCTCATCAGAAACACTGCCACAACACATTCCCGTGTTTGCCACTTCATCCCAGCACGAGGAAATGCCATTCCCCTGGAAGGAAAGAGCTCCCTGACCTTTGGTGGAACTCACACCTCCGGGCACTCAGTCACAGAAGGCTCCTGGAGATGCTGAGACACAGCCCGGGGCTGTGGCTGGGAGAGGCCAGAACTGGCAATTAGAGATTTTCAGATCCATGATCCTTCCACTACCGTGCTGCACGGCACAGGGCAGGTAATGACATCCACCCTCTCTTTTGTTATTCATCTGCTAAATGGGTGCTACAGCACAGATATGCTCACTGTGCACAAAGGAACATTCTGAGGACTCTGGGTATTTAACTGGCATGTTAAGAAATCAAGCTAAAATTCAGAAGCTGTAAAAAAAATACTCGAAAGCATAGAGCAGAAATAAATTACTTGTCTAATTAAATTCCTTTCATGTAGCTTGAATTGCATACAGTGTTTATGAATAATATGTAGCAATTGAAAAGAATTGACTTCTGCTTACATACTTAACAAGTCTGGGTTTCCTAAAACAGCTCATTTACCCAATCAGATTTTGTGGTAATCACAGTTAATGTCATGTATCTGAGGCCTTATTACACAGCCCCCATGCCTGTATCAAAGTCTTGTCTTGTTTCTATCCCAGGCTTTTAATGAAATCATAACCATTGCCATCAACAGAGTGGGAATCTAAAAAGACTACTGGGTTATGCTATTGCTTCCTGGTAGTGGTAGGAAGGGTAGAATGAATTATGAAGTAACATGAAGTCCTGTTAAACAGAATTAAATGCATAAGAAAAGCCAATGAAATTTTATGGGCACTTTGAAGGAACTTAATTCACCCAAGAGCAGCAAAGTTCCCATAGTCAGGTGTACAAAATGTTTTAGAGGGGAAAAAATTTGCAATAAGTAATTAATCTCCAGTACTTCCAAGATATGTTTCATTCATCTAAACCTACAGCAACAAAATAATTTGGAGTTTTAATTAATGTTTATTTCAGATAGACATCTTGGGAAAAAAATCTTTGCCAAGCCTAAATTAAAGATCACCTTACTCATGGCCCAGTTTTCATTCCTTTAGAATTTATGTTCGTTATATTTAATGCTAGCAAGATAAAATTCAGGTGGAATAGCTTTCCCCTTAGCCTGGAGAAGAGGAGGCTCCAGGGAGACCTCAGAGCCTCTTCCAGTGCCTAAAGGGGCTCCAAGAGAGCTGGAAAGGGATTTGGGAGAAGGGCTGGAGGGACAGGAGCCAGGGAATGGCTCCCAGTGCCAGAGGGCAGGGCTGGGTGGGATCTTGGCCATGAGGAATTGTTCCCTGGCAGGGTGGGCAGGCCCTGGCACAGGGTGCCCAGAGCAGCTGGGGCTGCCCCTGGATCCCTGGCAGTGCCCAAGGCCAGGCTGGACGCTGGGGCTGGGAGCACCTGGGACAGTGGGAGGGGTCCCTGCCATGGCAGGGGTGGGATGGGATGGGATGGGATGGGATGGGATGGGATGGGATGGGATGGGATGGGATGGGATGGGATGGGATGGGATGGGCTTTAAGGTCTTCTTCAACCCAAACCTTTCCATGAGTCTGAGATTCCCCACATTCGAAAGATTTGGTCTTTCTTTCAAATAGATTTGAAAGATATTTGGCCTCTGTTTATCATTTGTTTGTGACCACAGAATCAAGCTGCCCTGAATTATCCAAGTTTTGTTTCTCGGTCTGCTTTCCCCACATCTCCATTTTCAAACCTAAGACACAGCTCCATGCATTTTTGTGTGCTTTGATATCTTGTATTAAGCTTGTGTTAGACCAGTGTGTACACACAAAAACAATGGTGATGAACAGATAAAGCATTTAAATTTACTTCAAGCTAGAAGTATTTATTTCATCCAGTCAGAAGAACAAAGAGAGTTCCAAGGCAGTATCAGAGGACAGGATATCTGCAGAGTTAACCCCTGCCCATCAGGAAAGCTGTTCATGAGCAGCAGCAAAGAAGTTGTTCTGACAAAGAAATACTCAAAACAAGCAGAGTCTGCTCTGTGGTGCTGGGGGAGTAAGCACAGCACAGACACACTGCCAAGCTCGTGGGAGGTTTCACAGAAGGAGCTGCACTTCCCTCCTTTGACACCATAGGACTGCAAAGTAAATTGTTTTATGCTTATGAAAAAATTAATCTTTTCTGTATTTCAGAGTGGGTTATTACTTTGGTTATAAATTTACTTCCACTTTTATTCTGGTACTCTGTTATTTTGTATACCCTGAAGAATAAACACTGTAGAAGTCCTTGACTTCAAATAAGGCGTAATTTGTTCTGCTGGAGAATGTTTTCATCAAGCAAGAAAGACAAAAAAACCTGCACACATTATTATGACATTGTAGCTATTAAAAAAAAAAAAAATAGACCTGGGATGGTATTTAGTATTCCTAACAAGATACCAGCCCAATCTGGTATTATTAGATTGCTCTCTTTCTACATTAAAAGTAACTAATGGGTCAATTTTCTCTAGGTCTCACTCCAGCGATACATGACAGACTTTTTACCCTGAAGCCAAGATCACAGAAATGCATAAATAGCTTTTGATGAAATTAAAGTCTCTCCTTTAGGGGGTTCACTGCTATTATTCTGCTATCATGGGTTTGAGATTTCCCATCCCCCTGCCTCTCAAATAATGATATTGCTGATATTTAACAGCCCGCACTGAGGTGGTAATTTATAGGAGAGGATGAGTTCAGTGGAAAAACACAGGTTTGCAGTACCTGAATCCTTTGAGCAGCGCTAAAACCAGACTTATTGGGATTGCTTTGCCCTCCCCAAAACATGCCATAAATTCTGTATGGAAAATGTTCCTTCATCCAGGTCTTGTCACCGGATTTGGAACTCAATAAAGTTGTAATCTTAAAGTAGGGCTCCTACTCCTTTCCTTTGCCTGCTAACAACACTGATAGCTAAGCAGAGAACAAAGAGTGTGAGAACAGCTTCCTATGACAAAATGTGCCCTTTACAGGACATTTTTGTACCAGCAGGTACTCTATAATGTCACTGGAATGTGATCAGTTGCACTGCATTCCTTTAGCTTCAGGTTCTTAAACCCAGCTTGGGTTTCCTTAGCAAACTACCAGAGAAAAGCCCTGGCTTCAAGAGCAGGAAATCTCACTTAGATAATAACTATATTACAGCTAGAGCTGCTGATACAGTAATTCCTTAAAAGGCACATTTTCTCATGTGTTGCTGTTCTCACATGTATCTGTTCTCTGCATTGTCTATCAGTTTTATTTGCACACAAAGGAAAAATAATACAAACCTTACAGGAAGATCTCTCATAATTATTAAAAAAACCCCAAAACAAACCAATCCAGTGACTCAGTGCAGTGTTCATTACAAACTAAATGAAGGTGCAGGGCTCTTTCCAGTTAAAAATATTCTATGTACTGACACAAGGCACAGTCACTAGAGCTCTCTGATAGTCATATCGTGTTCTGTAATATTTAGTGCCTCAATTCCACTGATTTTGGTCCCAGCTGGGTGCCATGGTGTACTCCTGGGTCTGGGCTATGGTTTTGGCATGGCTGCTCACTAAGTGAGGCTCTGCCAAAGGCATGACTGCATTATCACTGCAAACCAGTGACACCTGGTGACACACACACTCTGTACCAGCCAGGACATTTTCACATTCCCCTCTTACTCCTGAAGAGTGAGTGAGAACTCTCTGGCACAGGTTTCAGTATCTCATCTCATCTCTCTTAGTGGCCCTAAGGCAGCAGGACCCTTTGATCCATTATTGCTCCACGGCAGGGCACTGCTTCCAACCCTCTGAGGGAGAGGAAAGCAGTGAATCCTTTGGGACATGGCACAGACCTGCAGGCAGGATGCTTTTCCATAATCTCACTCCTTACCCACATGGATCAAAATGCCCAAGTTGGAAAACTTTCAGACTGCTGAGAGTCCCTTTTGAAACAAGCAGCTTCAGGTAGAGGGAAAGGTGCCCCAGATATTTTGATGACTTTGACCATGACTGGCAGTTCCTGTGCAAGAGTTTGTGGGGTTTGTTTTACACATGCTCAGTAAATCACCAAAGAAGGCACATATGACTTCTGTGTCAATCTCCCTTGAACATAAATTTTCTTTTGCAACTCTAAAGAGATGAAAACCACAGAATTTTAATAGAAAAGTGCAATGTGCACGTTTTTATTCAACACACTAGGTTTTTTTTGAGAACTGTCAGTTCTCATCATGCTTACTAATTGACTACTGTGTAAAGCCAAATACTCACAGACCCTCAGGAGAATGCTAATGCATAAATGCACAGTACAAATTAATCAGAATGGAGATGAGTGGTAAATAGGCACTAACCAAGAAACAACTAAAAAGATCAAAAAATATTCGCTGGATACAAATTCTGTTCTAAACTCTATTTGTAATGAAATGCAATCCTACCAATCAGCTTTTTACTACAGAGCTCCATTTCAAGCATGTGCCACTACAAATCATCTCATCTTTTAAACACTTGAATGCATAAACAAATAGTTGCAAAGCAGCAAGCTATCTCACCAGCAGCTAATTTATTGTATGACTTCATTCATCTCATGATGAGCAATTCCCAAGTTCTATTTCCATTTTAAAGTATCTGTGGATTTTGTTACTGTCTCTTTTAGTTAAATCCTTCTTACTTTTCCACAATAAAGTGGCTCTAATTGCCTACTTGAGACAAGACTTGGCTTTACTGGGATTTATGGATGTAAGTTTGAGATTAAAATTACCCTTCCCAAACAAACAGCAGCAGCTAACACAGCAATACAAATGGTTTTGCTCCACAGCAGCAGTCAAGAGTCTGGATCCAGAGCTCCCTTGTGGCAGCAGTAATCTGATGCACTGAAGAAAACTGAGTCACTTCAGTTCCTCTTTTCAGTCAGTTGGCAAATTTGTCTAAGCAGCCTGCACTGAGGAGGCAGAGCAATGCCTGTCCTAAAACAAAGGCCAGTGCAACCAGGAATCCTTCCCCAGACTTTGTGGCCTCTGGATGCAGCCCTAAAGCAGAGAAAGGAGGACACTTGAAGGGTTTAAATCCTAGTGAGAAAGATCTCATGGACACTCAGGCAAACCTTCATGGTTCAACAGGAACAGTTTCAAATTAAGTCCATCTAATCATTTCTGAGCAGTTCTAGCTATAAAATAATTTGACAATCAACTGGACATCATTAGCACAGACTGCATAATAGGCAAATGGGAATCTAATAACTTTCTCTAAGTTCTGTATTATTGCCACTCGAAATTGCCATTACAATATTCTCTCACCAGTATATTCTTTAAAATTCAAACTGTGTGCTCCTGCATTTATTATGAAGAAATAAATGCTGTTCAAGGAACCATACCAGGCTTTTAGAAGAATGAAGTATTTTTTTTACTTTCCATGAAGACTGATGAAAACTGACACAAAGCCTGTCTCTGGCTGTTCTCACGTGCACTGGAACATAAAGCCCTCAGTTTTGGGGTCATCATTCAAGGAAACCAGCCCTGAGCAGCAAAGGAGAACACCACTGTGGCTGTACCTCATTGTCCTCTGCTCTGACACGTGGGTGGAAACTGATGCAGGACTGAAAAGAGCAGCATTTGTACTGTGATACAGCTCTGAAACAAAACCAGGTGTCTTCCACGTTGGCTTTAGAGTCTGCACTAATTTGTGAATTGATATTTTCACAAAGGAATGCCTGAAAACAAATGCAGATGCAGAGTGAACAAAGAGAACTGAAGGGATGTGCTGGGGATATGCCTTTCATACAGACATCAAACCTATAATGCATGTGATGATACATTCAGGTATTTAAAATAAAACATTTGGGAAGGTGTCCCATAGTGAAGGCTCCTTTAAGAATTTTCCTTACGATATTTTCATTTTGAATGTCTCTGACTGGGCTCAAGATTACCTCTAGGGCAGAATTGCCAGACGGGATACATGAATTCCCCCATGAGGCTCTGGAAAAGGCAATATTCCTCCTCAGGAAACTGACCAGCCATTCATTTTCAAATCCCATGTAGGGAGTCCCCCTTTCTGCCACTCTCTAGTTAATGCCCATTCTCAGTGATCTTATGGGTCAGGAAATTTCCTGAGGAAACCTGGTAAAAGCTGGTCATATATTGGTTTAGTCTCTAATAAAGCCTGCTGGGAGAGGGCAAATGAAAGTGGACATTTGGAGCTCATCAAGTTTACCCAACAGGAATTGAAAAACAGTCAAATGTCCACCTCTGAAAGGAGACATTCAAGCTCTGGAATTGAAAATAAAAATCTACCAAAACAGAACAGAAATGCACCAACCTTTCTTCAGTCTAGTTCCATTTAGTCCTCAGCCATGACACATTCTCTGTGTCTCATATTAATCTGAGAGTCAGCCCTATGTTATTTTTATGACCACAAAAATATACCCCCAAAATTATAATGCCCTGGATGAGTAATATTTCAGTAATACTTTGCAATCAAATAAACAACTCTTGCACTACCATATCCCTTAAGGTACAGCCAGACAGCTCCTCTGCCAATTCCCAGACAGCTCATGGAAAGCCAGCAGGTGTGACAAATGAGCTGGAGTTTTCTAGACTGTGCTTTACAACAGATGTATTTACACATATCACAATCTACTGGTGGGGATGGTGCATGCTGCTGCCAAATGTTAGATGAAATGTTACCAAACAGAAGTCTCCCAACAAATTCCCATCATGTTGACTATTGAGATCAGCCTGCCATGTGTAATTTTTCATGTTATGGCATGTGCTCAATCAAGCATTGTTTAAGCTATTGTTACTGTTTTAATTATCCTTCTCTTACTCACCAGTGCATGAAAAGTATGTATTTTACATGAACAAAGAAACTGCAGAATGCCTGTCTAGAGACCCATGCCACTTACATTTTTAAGTTCCTTCATAAGTTTACTTAATAATTCAATTCAAAAAGAGTTTTTAAAATTCAAAACCATAAATCTGATCCCACTTCTGGTTCATACTGCTCTGCAAAGGGCTCTCCCTTTCAGGCAGCAGCAGAGCATTTGCAGCTGCTCTGTATCACAACATCTGACATTCCCGGAGCAGGTGGGTGCCAAGGAGATCCCCTAGTGTCCCCAGCTGCCAGCCCCAGTGTCCCTGGGTGCTCTTGGTGACACTGTGGCCTCAGGCAGACCTTTCAGAGGAAAAGGCTCCTGGGGAAGCTGTCCCCAGGGAGGAGCCCACAGGGGCTGCACCCTCTGCACCTCTGCCGCATCAAGCGGCACCTCGGGATGCACTGGGGCACTTGCAGGGACATACAGGACAGGCTGGGCTCAGAACACAGCTCACAGGCCAGCCACAGTCTTGGCAAAACCCAGCACTGCTCAGGGATTGAGGTGGTGGTGGTTACTATTCCCTCATGGTAACAGCTCCCACCGTGTTCCAACACAGACGGGATTTTGTGGCAGCACCCTCTGAGCAGTGAGATCCAACACCACAGACACAGCCCCACTCAGCAGAGCTGTCACAGACACACATCCCCAGTGATGTGCCAGGCTCTGTGCACTTCACAGACACAGGAACCATCAGGATTAGCCTGCTGCTTTGTAATTGTGTTGTTTCTTCATGTGGTAATTTCTGTTCACACCTCCAAAAATACTTTTCTTCCTTCACCAGCATCTTAACTATAAATGTCTGGAACAGCACTTTGGACAAGGGGTTTGTGACTGCCCAGGCTGGCAGCAGGTTGGTTCCTTTGCATGTCTTTAAGGAGAGTTGAGCAATTAGAGGAATTAAAAAAAGAACCATAAGAAGTCCACAGTCCACAATTGCAACTTACATTTAAAGTGAGTTCTGATTTCTTTGTCTTTGACACTTTTTCAATAACTGCCAGAAAACCTGCAAACTTCCAAGGTTTGCCAGCGTAACTGTGGCACTGAAACTAAAGCTTGTGTATTAAAATGCACTCTGAGGAAAAAAAACCTAACTTGTTTTCAATTCCATTGTTTGCATTTCACTCTGCACTTGTTGTCACATGTTTCACGCACTTAGGAAAAACAAAGCTTTTTAAGATTGAAAAAACATTTGTTATTAGCATTTTCAATAAATATATACTTAGTAGAGAAATATGTGGGTAACTCTGGATCTTGGATTTTACAAATAGCAGGGGCTCTAGAGGCAACTTAGCCACAAACAAAAAAGCAGAACACATTAATAACTAGAAAACATATTTAAATATGATTTTACCTTTAAAAGTGCATATTTTTCAGAAATTTCAAAATGAGGACTCCTACCTCTTCCAAAGCCCATAATGAATCAACCACAGGCTTGATCTTCTTACTGTTATATAGATTTAGGAGTTTGTCCATCACACCCTTGACCAGGCCACCTCGATTCTGTTTGAAAAGTAGATTCAACAGGGAAAATCCAGCAATGACTTTGTTCTCCTCGTACAGCTTGATAGGATTTACTTTCTCAACCTGCCACCACTGGAAACCAATAAACAACAGCATGGTTAGAAAAACATTCTTCAAGAATTGTGCAGGGAAGCTCACAAGCAAGCTGCCTGTGCAGATGTGATAAATGACTCATCTGCCAGGTCTGAGGCAGCAGCCAAGAGAAGCAGCAAGGATTTGATTTAAGGATGAGGAAAGGGGTGTGCAGCTGGCTGACAAGCAGGAATGAAACACAAACCCCTGCTGGAGGAGGTCAGGCTGTGAGAAGGATGGTGAACACATCTGGGTTTGTGAGAGGGTCTGGCAGCAAGGAGTTTGGGTTTCCTTCCCCCTTCTGCCCTCCTGCTATCTCCAGGCAGCCCCTGGGGTGCCCAGATGTTCCCTGGCAGCTCCTGGCCATGACTCTGCTCAGAACCAAGGGAGCCAGGCACTGCCTATCAGCTTTACATCCATGATTCTGTTTATGACACTTGAGCATCCCTCATAGCATCTGATGAAAGAATTTTATTTCATTTAGCCCAAGAGCATCATTGAGAATGAGAGATGCCACTTCCCTGCGCATTTCATTCGAACGGGTAAATTTTTAATTAGAATTTTCATATAATTTTTATGAGTTAATTTTGCAGCGTAGTTACATAAAGAAACTAGTTATAATTGTGTACAAAATTTGTATGTTTTTTCATTCCTTCAATTTATTAATATTTATTCCACCAATAAATACCAGTACTATCTGAAAAAGACTTCAGCTGAAACTTATTTCATTGGGCCAACCTACCCTACACATTATATGCATCTGGATATTCTTACATTACCAAAGATAAAAAGTAAAAAGGCTGCAGAGCAATGATTATCTTGTTTTTGGTCACAAGTGTGTGACAATGACAGGGATCCTCCCACTACAACCATTAAGACAATGTAGGAGGCAAAGAACAGCTCCTTGCTACAGTCTCTGCCTTATCTTGTTTTCAGCTACACAGAGGCTTTTGAAGCCAATTCCTCCTGGGAAGGGGGTTTTGCTGGAAGCACTGAATGAGATTTTGGCAAAAAAGTCATAGGACAGATGTTCAGAAAAGACTTTTCCCTATGCTTTTCCTGTATGAAGGAATTGCTTTCACTCCTGGTTAACTTATTTCTTGCTGGCAGTTTATATGGTTTATTTGTCCTACTTTTGATCTCTAGGATTTCTGCAAAGATTTCTGTTGTTGAAGCAAGCTGAAGAAAAAACAAAATTGAGCTTTGAGTTTGTTGATGTCATCAATTAGGAAACAAATGCCACATCATCATCTCTTTGATGTCACTTGAACATGGAGAACTGAAAAATGCTTTTCTGTATGAAACAAACTTCTGAAAATCTGGAAATGACTGGACACAGGGCCATTAAAGAGACACATCTCCTTTAGTTCACTGCATGGTCCTGACAGTGTTTTCAGATACCAGAAACCTTCAGGGTACAGTTAATTATATCCATGGATGTGATATTTTGCCACAAGTAAATAAATAATGCAGTCTAAACTTAGCTGTGTAAGAGATCAATGTCTGACAGGCAATTTCCCTGGCAATGTGAAATGCACACTGATCCAATTCTGGTCCAGCTGTGCTGCCAGAAGGAAACATGGCACAGAAACACAACATCAGGAGCAACAACTCAGCAGAGATAAATGAAAATGATGAAGATGAAAATGCAACAGAAAGGACCAAAGTTAGAGGAAAGAGCATCATCACAGAGACACTTACTGATTTTGCAAAACTGAAGAAGCTTTTTGTCTCCCCAGTAACCATGTTAGATGAACCTGTAAAAGATGAGCACATTCACACACAACTTATTATTACAAGCTACAGCAGACCATTTAGTACATGTAAAATCATCTCTGTGATTCATATTTAAGGAAAAAAAAATGCCCAGGTTTAAAAGAGATTAGTAAAAATACTGTGAGAATAAAAAATAACGAAGTGGCCAAGGCAACCAAGCCCTCCAGGCTTACAGGAATTCTGAGCTGACACTGACAATCTATCAAATTGGGGACAGGTTAGGTTCTGCTGGGCATCTTCCCCTAAATGCAGCAATCCCTTCAGCTGTGCCCTCCAGCAGGACCCTCCCCACAGCAGGGCAGCCTGGGCAGATGTGTCTGCCCCACAGGAGCAGCAGTCCACAAACAGGAGTGGAAATTTGTGAACAGAAGCCTGGGTTGGAGTCCTCCAAGTCATGTTAAATAAACCCAACAGCATTCTCCCTGAAATTGTCCTTCAAGCTTCTCTCTCACAAAAACTGCAGTTTCCTTGGCCACACAATGATTCCCAGAGGGAGAGATCCAACCTTTCTCCCAAGCTTCTCCTGTATCACCCAATGCTGCTTAACAATCTGTGCTGTAGGTTCAATTTTGGACTCACTTTTCTAAATATTTTTTTAAATTTTTTTTTTTGTATTACCATTTATTGATCAATAATTTAGTCCGTGGTTAACTTCACTAAAACTCTAGATTGGAAATGATCAAACTGAGCAAGCACAGCGTGTCAATCACCAGCTCTGGAAGAAGGGGTGTGGATGCTTTAGTTCTGCAAAGCTTTAGTTCTGAAATGTGTAACTGCTTTTTCCCACTCACCATATAAAATGTAAGTCCCAAGTGGTTTGAGAAGACTGAGGCCTTTCCCAGTGTTTTCTCCACAAAGACAGTCCAAAACAATATCTACTCCATCTGCTGAGATTCTAAAACAAGGAAAAATCTCTTACTTTGCAGTAAGACACACAGGGCTGGTCAGGCTGGTTGGTAACAAAATGCCAACATTTTCCAGGTCCTTTAGAAAGGACTCTGAGACTTTGCTGTGAAAGCTTTACCCTCATCAAAATACAATTCAGACTCATTCAGTGGCACAGTGTAAATATTTCAGGCTAGCCAACCCATGCCTCTTAGGCATTAAAGAGGGGGAAACCATCTTGTTCCCTCTTTTTCAGGGCTTTCAGTAAAATCATATTATCAAAAGACAGGCAACAGACACAAAGTCCTTTTTGGACTGAATGAAATATCAGAGAATGCTTGTTTTGTGAATGGAGAAAAATTTTCTTATAATTTCTTATTCACATCTAATATTATTTTCCTGAATTTGTAAGGAAACAGATCTTATCCTAATTTCTTTTCAGACAAAATTACTTGTAAAGTTATTTGCAGAGTCTTCTTCTTCAGATATTTTATCAACTAGATATCAGCTAAGGCTTAAATCAAGCATAAAGAGAAGTCACCAAGAGCTAGAAATCCAGCACAAGTGTTACAATCAGGCCATTTTTTACTGTTTCAATAAACATATTTATAACTTTCCAACAGCTCTGTCAATGCAATGTCAATATGGTGCTGAAGAAGAAAAAAAAAATACACTGAATGTCCTGATTTAGGCTGGTAATGCATCTTTCAGCTTCCTCACAAAACAAAGGTGAGACCCAGACATACATTGGTTACAAACAGCAGCAAAACCAGGCAACTTCACTCCCTGGTTCTGCTGCCACATTTGGGACAATAAATTGTTTCTATTCAGGCCACTGGATGAGCCTCCACTGTAAAGGAATAAAAATTTTACAATGAATCAGCTTTTGGTGGCTTCCCTGGTTGAACTGATGCCTCATCCCCCATGAACATTTCCACATTCATAATATCTCTTAAGGATTTTTTGGGGTTTTTTTTCATTTGCTTGGAGTCATTGGTGGTTGCTTTGGTTTTGTTCTGTTTTTTGAGTTTTCTCCCTGCTGAATGCCCCAGTGACCTGCAATAAAGCAGGTTCCTACACTGCCCTATCTCCATCACAGCTCCATCCTTTTCTGCTCACAGACTTTTAAGAAGTGAACACTTTAAGCAGGACACAGCTAATATCCATCAAACCAAACAACTACACCATCCCCCTGGCTGCTGCTGCCAAGAGACAATTTGTCCAAGCAGCATTCTCAGAATTACTGCTGTAGGTTTGTTAAAGATCTCTTCAATGCAAAGGGAAAATGGAAGGATCTGAGTAAGAAATCAGAGTACTGGCACATTCTACAGGGTGCCACTTCTGTCTTGCAATCAGGACTTCTCACTGAGCTGACATTAAACACCTCTGTGCCAGGAAAGAAGCACAAACTTTCCTGGCACTGAGGTGTTTAATATCACCTTGTTGAATATAACCTTGTTACACCCATGGTTTTTTATCTCTTGTACCCACCCTGATTTCTCCTGCAATACCAGCCTGCAGTGCTAACAGCCCAGAGAGAAGTTCTGCCACCTCCACCAACACCAGTATCAACAGTTAGACAGACTGAAAAGCAAAGTGTTTGAAAGCACATAAACAGAAACACACACATGACTTCAAAAGGCAACAGGATGATTTTAATCTGAATGCAAACAAACAAAATCTAAGGATCTGAAATTAAAGCAGACATCAAGTGCTCTGATATTAATCCCTGGCATAGGATAAAAACCCAGGCAGATAAAAGCACACCAGAGAACTCCAAAACCTGGATACCCTACAAATCCACTGAAAATGTCTTATTTGGTGCATTACAGTAGGCAAGTACATATGCAAATGAAGGCAAAGTACAACCTTCTGTTAAGACCTTTTAATTTCTTTCAATTAATTAACTTTGCTCACAACAGATGTCCAATAGGGACAGGGATTGAAAAATTTCATGTTGCTTCAAAAGACATTGGGAGATGCTTACTACCCTGTCCCTAGTGGACAGATGGAATAACTGGAATAAACTACAGCTCCCAAACTCACAAATGTAGCATCTTCCCATCAATATGATCAGCCTGGTGCCTTTCACAGTGTTTTGCCAGATACTACACAGACCTGACTCAGGAAAACACAAGATTACCTTTTTACTTCTTGAACATAGTCTGCGTTCCTGTCAAACAGGTGAGTTACCGAGTTTTTGATTGCTTCGTGTTTGAAAGATGAAGCTGTTCCAAAAACAGTAACATTGGGAATGGTTGAACAGAGCTGAGCAACAGCCTGACCCTGCAAACACATTATTATGTTAGTTCACTGACATGGAAATTGGTTGACAGAGTTTGCAGCTGCCCATTGGCTCCTGACACAGCAAAACCCGAGACCAAGCATGTGCAAGCACTTCCCCAGTTAGTTTATTTCCACTGAAATGCAGCTCAGCCACAGGAAAAAAAGACTCCTAAATCACAAGGATATTCTGAAGACAAAGCAGTCCTAATGCAGTAGGATCATGTCTCCTTATGGACTCAGTGGGAGACAGCAAGTTGCTGTAGCAAGTGCTGCATAATAAAGAAAATCTGCTTTGCATCTTATGGATGACAATAGCTATTACTGATTATTCAAAATGCAGGAATGGCCCCCAGTCACACTAAGAGAGGTCTGCTTAGGCAGGGCCCCAGGCTCAAAACTGATCAACAGCAAAAGGGATAAAACAGCCTAGAGCATGTGCAGGAAAATCATTCTTCCTCCTGGTCTGGGCAGGAACCTAGTGAGGTCCATCAGATGCTATGCCAGCGTTTAGGTGGCACTTGGGGCATTGAAGAATTTGTGCAATCAGGTGTCTGTACTTTGAGTCTCCAGTTTTGGGCCCCAGAAGGCCTTTATTGAATTTTGACCTCTAATTTCACGAGGCTGAGAGAAGGGAAGCCATCTAGATTTCAGAAACCATTCTAAAAGCTCATCCTACTATGACCCTAGGTTTTTGTTTTTACTCTTAAAACACCAACAAAAGCAAACCAGATGTTTGGTAGCCACACCCTACCTCTTCTTGCAGCAACATTATTCCACTGGAGCCAGCACAGTTACATGGATACACCCCGAAGTTAAAAAAATGGCACTGTCATTCTAAAAAAACTGTGAGATGGAATTCAGCAGACTCTTACTTACATCTACAGCCTAAAGATTGCCATTTGTAAACTGTATGCATGACTAGTAAAACCACCCAGGGACAAACACATTTCTGTTTGCTCCAACCAGAAACCCTGATTATTAGTTGTACATCCCAGTAATTAGCCCTTGGGTTTTATTTAGAGCTGGATAATTAGCTAACCCTGCGTACCCTGGAGGTCTTGGCATCCTCATGTATTCTGCTGAATGTGACCCCAAGCTGAGCATCACCAGAGAGGGCAAGGATATTATTTATATATGGGGGCACCCAGGAATTTCAGAGAGGTTTCCTGCTGGGTTACTCTGTAAATGCCTGCTCAGCAAGGCACGGCTTAGGAGATCCTTTAGACAGGCAAACAGACACAGAAAAGAGAGCAAGAGAAGGGATCATTCCCATTCCTGCTTTGCAGATGAGGGATGGAACACCACAGCAGATTGAACAGCCTGTCCAGCAGCTCAGAGAAGCTCACAGGTAATGATGCTTACTCCTGGCGTTGTAAATCCAACCCCAAATCAAAAATGACCTCTTCTTTTTAAAATTATCCATCATTTTCCTGGGTTGGAATCTCTAATCTCTCAAAAATCATAGGAAAATTCATTCCTCAGGGACATCATCTTGAAAGATGCAATGCTTTCAGGGAGAAGAAAATGTTTCACTATTCTCATATTTCATTTCTCTATTACTTACCATCTCATTCTAAACCATTCCCAGATTTTAGCCTCTACAAATAACAAAATATAAAATTAAAAGAAAAAAAATTGGGGATTTTGTGGCTGTTCCTTTCTTAATAATTTTCATAAGCAGTCATCTTTTCTCACTTTCTGTGTCTTGCAGAAACCCAACACCCACGGTGATTTAGATAAATCAGTAATTTATAATGCATGGCAGTTGAATGAAATTCTGACATTATTGATCTATTCTCTAATTAGTTTTCTGCATTTTCAATCTAACTTGGGCAGAGAAGGGCTAATGAGTATATCCTGAATCAAAACCACTGAATGTTTAAAAGGTCAAATATTCAAGAAGAAAGCATGTTGATTTTCATCCTTCAGAAGACGATTAACATTTCGCAAACTGACAGTCAGATGAATGGGAGAAATGCACAAAAACATTGGGATGTGAATAATCTATTTCCTCCTGACTCAAACTCTGTAGTACACCTCTCCCTCCCCCCAGAGATAAGCTCATCTAAAATCCCAGTCCAGCTGGGAATACCTTCCAGCTTTCTGTAGATCCTTGAAGTCTACAACTGACTCATATGACCAGTTCTTTTATAATTGGATGAAGTGTTTTGAAGCAATTCCACAAAACACTCTTCTGCAGTTTTCTGAAATCTTAATTTGAAGTTGACTCTTATTTATTTCTGTGAAAAGCATTTTTAGGCTCTCTATCAGAAATGTAGGAAGAAAGGCTGATATTGGACTTTTCAGGCTTTCCCCTTCAAAACAGGAGAACTGAACTCAACCTATGAACTCAACCATCTCCCTAATTTCTGTGGAATTCAGCTAAGCTGCAAAACAGCACCAGTGGCTATACAAGCCACTCTTAAATCTCCTTTCTAATCCCTCAAACCATGCAGCTGCCTCTGGATTAGTCACCTTTTAATTGCAAATACTGAGACCAGTGCTCAGAATACCCATGATTCACAAATGAAGCATCCACAAAGGGTTTTGCTGCTGAAGCCCTGTCCTGTCACTTGGATCCTGACAACTGCCCTGTGGCAAACAGGAACAAGGGGCTTTTCTGTCTCCTCCCTGCCCAGGCAAAACCACATCAGCTCTGCTACCAGCCTGGCTTTGGAAGCAAGAACCATGCTAGCAGATATAGTGCATGGGCTCCAAAACCTTCCAAGAGAGTGCTAAATTATGCAAGCATGTGCTGAAAAATATTCTTCACAAATCTAATTTTTTCATGTACAACGCCAATTTCTACACAAAAGTACTGACCGGATTCTTGCTTTCTGAACCTAGGGAGACTCGTAAGTTTTAATGGCAAAAAATAAAAATTATAAATTGGACAATTAATGTTACCTTTAATGGAATTTAGCAGTATTTGGGAGCAGAAAATAAATCAGGAGATTCACTGAAGGGGTAGACACGGTTACACAATATTCCCTTGAACTGGAATTAATCACCTTTAATATACTCATATATTTTACATACTCCTTATCACAGAATCATAGAGTCATTCTGGATGGAAAAGACCTCTAGGACCACCAAGTCCAGCCACCAGCTCAGCACCATCACCACATTTTGTCACTAAGTCATCCTGAAGTGCCACATGCACACATTTTTTGAACACTCCCAGTGAGGCAGAACATCATGTGGTGAAACCTTAGAGAAGTGAATGGCTTGTATTGAATGGCTTAGATTAAAGAAATTAATAGCTTGTGGAATGAAGGATGTCTGCTAATGCTGGATGTGCCTCCCCAGCTTCACAGTCTGCTTGATGGATTCCTTTTCAAGGTATCCTGTGAATTCATAAAACCAGTATGTTGAACCTAATCTACACATATGATTATTACAGAAATTAATATAAATTTATAGCCCTACGGTAGTTTTAGATCCAGGAAAAAAAATTCTTTACATTCCATTGCTTTAAAACTCAAGTCTAAGCCTGCAGGATTGGAAACTTGTCATACCAAGATAATCACCTAAAAAAATGGAAAAGTAGTTTTCTAGGAAGTAACAGTGAAATATACTGCTTATTGAATTTCAACAATTTCAAAGAAAAAAATTCATTGATATTTACAAGTCAATATAGAAAGCATGAATAGAATGAAACTTACTGATCTAATTTCATTATTAACACAAACCTAATGCTGGATGAAATATAAATAAGGTGTACAAGTGAGGGGCTTTCCAAAAGGGTCTGACCTAATGCCCCCAGCCTGACATGCCAGCTGCACACTGAATTACCGCAGGGATGGGGAAGAATCCTTTTAAGAAAGCATCTTTCTGCTACTATGTAAACTGAGGCAGCCTGAGAGAATAAACCATGTAAAAGCTACCATGTAAACCATGCAGCAGGGGACAATTAACAATGTAAAAGATACCACCCTGTAGGACTGCATCAGTAAAGAATTACCATTTCTGTGATATATTTCTGCAGCCTAAAGGTGCTACAGCATTTTTAAAAAGAGCATTCAGACTTAATCTTGCACAAGAAACTTGTCTGGAACCAGATGTGAGAAGAATCCAAGTTCCAAAATGGTTTCACTCCACCTAAGCATGCCTGAAGGTGCTGTGAAGTACTCGAACCCTGAAAGAAAACTGCAAGGGGAATCACCTGCTGATCTTGTGGCATCAGGAAAACTCTTCTCTGGTGTTAGGTGAAGTCTGATACACAACATTTCATCTCCTGGAGGTGTCATTTCCCAATTACAGCAGAGGAAATTGGAAACCAAACACTGGGTGAACATTGCAGAGTGGACAAACTAAAATGTGATTATTGGACAAGCGTAAGGCAGCATCTGCTACACTCAGCGCAGCACAAATGAGTTTTGGAGTGGAAGCAGGGGGAGAGTGACCCTGAGATAATGATCTCTCTCACCCTCAAAACATTTTCTGCAACAATTAGCAGGGTGTGTTTTTCTTACCCCTTTGCAAAATCGTGCAGCTGAGCTGCACCAAACACTCAGGGCTGGATCTCCATCCGGCACAAACCCTCTGCAGCTCAGTGGAGCTGCCCGAGCAAAACTCTGCCAGGGGAAACAAACCCCACCTGCCAAGGCAGAACAGCCAGGGGAGAGCTGAGCACTGCCTGTGACCTGGGGACAGGACGTGTCCTCTGGGGACTGCAGGGCTGTGAGAGGCAAAAAGAAAGGCTCTTCAAAGGCTGCAGCTCGCTCTGCTCAGGGAAATTGCTTTCTGTGCATGTCTCACTGGGCTTTTGTGTTTGATGAGAGATTATGCTGTGAGGCAGTGTCTGGAAATGGGCTGGGCCGTGGCACCAGGACTCTCTGGTGCTGCTGAGGGAGCACATCCATGGCTGCAGGAGCCTTTAGCAGCAGCTCAGCCTCCACTGCCCTGCCTGGCTGCAGCAGCTGGGTGCTGAGAGCAGCCCAGACGCGGGGACACAGCGTGAGAGCTGATTTATCTCCTTCCTTGGCTGCTGGAGATGAAACAAGAGGAAAGCTCTTCATCAAATGCAGAACAGCTCTGAACTGCTCATATGAAGCCAGCAAGTGCAGCTCTGGCACCAGTGAAGGTGCCAGCAAAGTGGGCTGGATTAATGCCCTGGCACAGTGGGCTGGCCAGGACCAGCGCAGGAGAAGAGTCAATTCTAATTACTCACATTCAAGGAGTTCTGACTCAAACCCAGGAGTGCTGTTTAATGTGCTCCTCCCTGCTAAGTGCAGACATTGGACCCATGCAATATTTAAAAGGATCAGGGATGCTGTGAGATCTGTTTTAACAGGATCAGGCTCTCCTACCATCTTGCTGCTGCTGTGCTCCCAGCCAGCTGAGAGTCCAGGAAACACATCCACATCTGCCTGGAGCAGGACCTGCCTGGAGGATGACCCAGGAAACAGACATCTAACCTTAGAAAAACAGGGTATGAGCAAACAAACCTGCCTTCAGCCTGAAAAATACCGGCCAAGGAGAGATTTCATGCCGAGCTTGTTGTAAACATACATATCCTACCAAAAAGATGTGCCCCAAGAAGAAAGAGGACCTAATTTTAACTAATGGATAACATCATTAAATAAAAGCCATATTAACTCTAAAAGAACAGAGATGCATTTGCTAGCCATGAATAAAGTCTGGAAGGTTTTCTCACTGGGTAAGACAATGTGGAGAGAATCTGAATGGATAAACACTTTGGTGTTTTTTCAGGAGGTAATTAGATCATTCTCTTGCAAGGGTTCCTATATGCTGTCTGTGATAGCAGGTGACTAGATTCACTAAGAAATGCCAGTTCTTTGTCAGATAAAATATCACCACTTCAGTGATTCAGCTGGGAACACATCCTCAAATATTTGCAATGTATGCAGGGGAGACACAATAAAAAAGAGGGCTCCTGCCAAGCAGTAACAAATCCTGCCAGGATGGCCTAAATCTGTTGCCAAGTCAGATTTACCCTTCAAATTCAAGCATGAGAACTGCATCTGTAACTTACTCTGCTCGCACTTCCTTTGCTGCTGAGCCTGAAAGGGAAGGTCAGACAACAGCTCCAGGAGAGGCAATCAATGCTCCTGCATGGAAGGTGGCTTATTTTTAGCATCTGCAAGATCAAAATGCTAAAGAATTGGCTAATAATTCTGCCTTGAGTCTGAGGAGTTAAGTGATGAGACTGGTGTTTACAAAATCTTGGTAAATAACCAAAGCTTTGTGCTCTAAATATTCAGAATAGGAAGGACATGAAGAACAAACAAACAAGCAAATGGATATAATGGTTCTTTCTCACAAATATAAAGCCCTGGAGGAATTAATTTTCCAGGTAGATATCACAGAAATAGGGACTGGATTTATTGAAGCTCAAGGAGAAAAGCATAATGTTTTTTTCAACTTTTTTTTTACTACAACAGCCCTGTATTTATACTAATTCAGCAGTTTACATAAGTAATGGTGAACAAAACTTTATAATCTCATACCTTGCACTGAATGCACTGACTTAGAGAGTCTTTATTTTAAAGAACTAATTGCCTTTTGGTGAAGAGCAGTCCCAGCAGGGTGCACATTACTGCCCAGGTTTTTTGGGGTATTTTTTTCAGTTGTTATTTTGCTTCACTTCAAAGAGATGTGGGAGTTTATTTGTGAAGGGAGCTACTCTTCCACTGTCTTACAGTCATTTCAAGCACTAATTGCAGTGTTATACAGTTAAGACAGACCAATATAAGCCCTACAGTAAGTCATATGTTCTTGCAAAGTCGGGTTTTTTTTGAGCATTAAAGTCTATTTATGATGTTTAGTGGTAGCTGGCTTTCTCCCCGATTTAGCAATCAGTTCAGAAGGGCACTTGAACATTTCTGCAGCTTAAAGGATTTAAACTCTATTTGTATGAGACAATTCTATTTTTTGTTAATTATTGAACTGCCTTGCTACCCAATTTAACAGTTTAATCAGAAGTTCTAAGCGTCCTGCCAAGCAGAGGCCTAGAAAGGGGAGCAAATGGCAACTTTGTTAGATCTGAGTCAGCAGCAGGGCTTGAAAAGTGTTCATCTCTTGTCAGAGCCTGAGAGAATCATGGAATGCAACTGTGAGCCTGCTCTGTGCTTTCTGAGAAGGCTCCTGAAGTATCTTCAGCCTCCTTCCCTGCCCAGGGTGGGGGCTGAGAGTCGCCCTCCCTTCACTGCCCCTGTCCCAAGGGGGAAAAAAGAGCCAGGAGAGGCAAAGCAGCCCCTTTTCCAAGCAACCAAAATCAACAAGCTGGCCCCATGGAAACCAGATGTCATCTGTCCCTCCAATCCCCCTCGTGAGCCCTGAGCAGCTCCTCCTGCCCCAGGGGAAGGTGCAATGTCCCAGGGGCCAGGAGCAGAGCTGGGGGTGTCCTCATGTCCCCTGGCCCAGGGGCTTCCCTACAAGGGCCACATCTCCTTGCATGGCCAGGGGAGAGGGCAGGGAAGGCACTCCTCTGCTACATGGATGATATTTCCTCAAAAACCTTCTATCTTCAGGATTTTTCTCCTGAGAAGCTGGGAAGCCTCAGAAAAGAACTGTAAACAGTAATTATTTGATTGCTTTGGAATGTGGTCTGGAGGTTGCTTACCAACAGCTGCATCTTGGATTGGTTCCATGTGAATTGTGCTGATTTAATGACCAACCCCAGGCCAGCTGTGTCAGGAATCTGGGCAGTCCTGGGTTTTTATTATTCATTCCTTTCTAGCCTTCTGATGTATCCTCTCTCTTTGTTTAGTATAGTTTGTGTATATCATCATACCATATCATATCATATCATATCATATCATATATCATATAATATCATATATCATATCAGCCTTCTGAGAACACAGAGTCAAATTCTCATCCCTCACCTCATCCTGTGGGACCTCACAACAGCACATGAGACCTTTTTCAAGACAGGTTATCTTGGTGTGTTTCCTTTTTCTCTCCCTAATCTTCTGATGTCCCCTGGAACTTCTGGAATAAATAAACTGACTTATCTAAAGCATCCTGGCAGACATTAAACCTGCTAATCACACTGCAGGCACAGATGAGAATACAATTGCTATAGTTACCCCAGTACCAGAAGTATCTATGAACAGAAGAAGGCCACATAAATAAACTGAGATAATACACAAGAGTAAAGGTCCTAGAGAATTTTCTTTGTCTCCACTTATTGAAAAAGCTGCAGGACCCTCCTAAAGAGGACTGAGTAGCCAGAACAAAGAATCTCACAAACATTTTCAAAGCAACAAGTTCTTTTTCATAAACTGCCTGAAGCAGCTAAAATAATGATCTTGCATAATGAGAAATGAACAATTAGAAACTTCTAGTCCCACAGGGAGCCTATTGTCTCATTAAAGTGTTCTGGAATTCCTCTGACATTTAGAAACAAACTGGACAGATTTGCTGAAAGTGGGGAAGGGCATTCTATCTATTAAAGCAACAGCACAAAAATAACTCCTATGGCAGCTTCAGTGCCAGTTTTCTGTTCATTAACTGAGACCTTTGTGAGAATGATGTGCTCAATCTGAAACTGTCAGATTTTTCAAAGGATTAGCAGACACATTATTAGAGTAACACAGACCCCTCTGAAATCTTAATGTCTGCTTAGCAGAAAGAAAAAACATCCAAGCATCTTCAGAGTGATATTTCACCTGGAAAATCTACCAAGCAATAGGAAAATTTCCAATTCTTGCTCTCCATGCTCTTCCCTTACAAGAAAAAAGGGGCTGTGTGAGGCCCTCTCCCCTGGGACAGTGATCAGCATCCTGGCTTGCAGGCTGGCCAGCCCTGTCTCCCCCTTCCTGACAGTCCCCCTGGATCCTGCAGAGCTCTCCATCCCTTACTGGCTGCTCTTCCTGCACCTCTGGCCTTTCCCTGGGAAGCTCTGCTTTATTTAAATATTTAGCAAGTGATGGATCTGATTTTTCCTTGTTCTCCTGGCAGCCAAGCAGGACCCATCCTTCCTTTAGCTTCTCTCACAGAGGGTTTGGAGCAGCCACAGCAGAGCACCAGCCAAAAGCTGCCCATTGAACAGCTGGGATGAGAGAGGAAGCCAGCAGCTCCTTCCAGGAACAGCCCAGCACAGGGGCTGGGCACTAGAGCAGAAGGGATGTGAGAACTGGCATTAACAGAGCATTGCCAGTCCTTCAGGAACAGGAGGAGGAAATAACAGAGGTGAGTGAGATCAGAAAGTGAAACAACCACAGGAATCTGAGGAAGGAGGAGGGGTTCCACTTCTCTGGATCCACAGCTACGTGCAGGGATTGCTTTGGGGCTGATCCTGCGTGCTCAGCCCACCAAGGGTCTGCACAGTGCCAGGTGGGCAAATGGCCTCAGAGCTACAGCTGGGACTTTGGCTGCTGTGGAATATTGCCCTGAATGTGTGGCCTCATGGTGCTTCAGCAGCCCTGAATTCCAGAGGAAGGGATTGAACCCTACAGAACAATAGTCAGCCCCAGCACTCCGGGCTGGACTGTGCTTTATAATACGATTATAAATTCCATTCCTTTACACCAGAATTCCAACAGGACAGACCCTTCACTGCCCCTGGGATTATGGCTGGCTAAAAATACCTTGCACAGGGAACTCATGAATTTATTCCTTTGATTACAGCCTTCATTTATATGAGAACCTGAGAGAAGGGCTAAGGGCGCAGAATTAAGGATGGCGTGTTTGGGGCTGCCCACCAGACCTCAGGAGAAAACAGAAAATTATTTTAGCATAAATAAGGCAAAGAACACAGAAAAGGTGCTCCCATTTCAAAGGCTGCTATCTGCTAATGGTCTCAGCTCATAAAATCTGTCTTATGAAAGAGGACTGCATAATTTCAAGTGTAAAGAAACTCCCCAGTCAATATCACAATGTTTTGCACAAAACTTTAATACTTAAAAAGAGAGAGATTTTTCCTTAAAGATACTTCAAGGAACTGGGGGCACAAAATGCTGACTTTTTATTTCACTCTGTGGCCTGGTATTCCCACAGATTCATCCTTTGCCCGTGCCACACAATGCCTCCTCAGGAATCATCCAAACTACAACACGCAGCAGCCACCACTGGCTACAATTTCAAATTTGTACCTTTTCCTCAGGGCTCACATGAGAAATTTTCACTGCTTTCAATCCCTCTGCAAGAAGGGGAAAAGAAAATCTTTCACAATGAAAGCACCACGCACACTCTCAGGAGTGTTCTGAGAGGGACATTTACTATAAAGAAAATTATGGTTACATACAAACACCTTTCCCAGGGAGCTTATTTATTCTTTTCACTACACCCTCCTTTAACACAGAAGTACAACATGTGTAATTTCAGGTGTGCAATATTTGAGACAATGCTTGATCCTTGATCTGCTGACAGCCAGTTAGGGGGTTTTCCATGAGATTTTTTTCAAAGACTCTAGAACCATAACATTTTTATTTCACCAAAAGCTCCTGCCAACCATTCACATCAGCATTTTGATGGGACAAAAGATGCAGCTCCTCCCAGTGCAATCCTTCACACAGAGGAACATCACATCAACCTGCAGGCTCTGGCTCATTTCAGGAATGAAGATGCATCAGACTTTCAGTTACTCAGGGACAGGAAAGGAAGAGAAGTTCCAACTTACCACCCCACCTCCTGCTGAGTGAACCAGCACAGACATGCCTTCTCTCAGGTTAGCAACCTCAAAGAGCATCATGTAGGCAGTTACAAAGTTCATGGGAAATGCAGCAGCCTCAGAAAAATTCATGTCATCTGGGATCTTGTAGACAAATTCTACTGGGGTGCACACAACTTCAGCCCAGGCATTGTAGTTCACAAAAGCCATGACTCTGTCTCCAATCTACAAACAAGGAAGAAAACAAGGTTGAGGATCTGACTGCAGCTGAGACTGTAGAGAGCAACCTGTGAGACCTGCAAGCCTCCTGCTCAAGGTGTGGGTCACTGCCTGGCTGGGAGGAAAATGGTGCTCCACATCTTTGGAAAAAGAGCAATTAAGCTGGTCAGCTTTGGGCTTTTACTGGTTTTAATGTCAACAAAAATAACCAAAGGAAGTTAAAGCTACCTCTTCCTTTTTGGTTTTTTTTTTTTTTTGCTCCACTCTTCTCTGATAGAGCAGTCTTCTATCATCACTAACACAGATCATCTTTTGCTAGCAAAGCTCCCAAATAACAAATGTAAATAATAAAAACATTCTTAGCAATAACCAGGAATTTTGCTAAAGAGAAAGAGATGAGGGGGAAAGGTTATAATTATATTGATGAGAAGCATGGAATAAAGAAAATTATACCTAGGATAACTTTCACTTTGTTTTCTCAGTCCTCACACTAATTTAGAGCTACTTTTCCTCTCTGTGGATTGAGAAGGGAAGGCCTTGTGCTCTGGTAGATGGAGCACATGAAAGGGCTGCAAAAGCTCTCATTCAGAAGATAGCACCATCTGTACCCACTCTCTATTTTTATCATCTTATTAACCGATTCTACCAAGATATATCTGTGATTGTAATCTCCACAGCCATGTGTCAGAGCAGAATTTAGTTCTACAACTTCAAATAAGCCACCTTAAACAACAAAAATATACCTATGGATTTTAAGGCACTGTCAAATCTACAAAGTGAATTTGACATGATTTAAAGGAGCAATGAAATATTATCTTTCAATGCAACATTTCTCTGGTCAGCTTCTTCTGAAAATATATGGTAGTGAAAGCACAATTCACTGTGGAGAAAAAAAGGCTTTCTGTAAATATTGGATACAGCTGGCTGCTCCTAGGAACCCTTCAGAGGTCCAGGCACACCAAGCTCAACTGTTTGTACATGGCCTTCATTGCAGCTTCAGGTTTTAAAGCTGAGATGCTGACTCTTCTCAGATGGACCAGAGTAACAACAAGGCACAGCACACTTGGACAGTGACACTCACCTTAAAGCAGAAACTGGGCTGCTGGGTCTGCAGGGGACAGCCCCACTGAGCAAATGCTTGGCCAGTGTGTTTAAAACCTTCACAGGCACAGCTCTTACAAACTCTCAATGATTCCTCACCACCAGCAACCCCGTGGCATCTTTTACCTTGCCTTAGACCCTTTGCCTTTCCAGAAAACACCAACCCAAACAACATCCTGACCCATGAAAGGAGCTCTGCAATGGAGCCACAGGATAAGACAGGAATAGCATCAAACTCCAGGCTTTGTGTTTTAACTAAATCTAACAGCAGCTGTCCCTCTAAAATAACTTTGCTTATCTGCCTGATACTCTCTTCCATTCTACCAATGCTCTCTGATACTTTAGGAGCTGCAGGTATGGAGTAAAGCACAACACTTTTGCCTTCAGGCAAACGTTTACAGCACAAGCACATTTTGGTCTCCTGAGTCACCACTTTGCTCTGGGATGTTGCAGGTTTGCTCCGAGCTAAGGGGCTGCTGACAGCTCTGAAGGATTGTCTCTTTTAGAATGAGAATGCTGAAACAGAGCTGTCATTCCAATTTCACTGAAATGCCTCCTCCTTTTGAAAAACATTCAAATTAACAATGCCTCGCTGGTATTCTCTCCGTGGTTCCCTTTTGCTCTTAGAGAAGCATCTAAAATAGAAAGTCTGCTAGGATTAATTAGTGCAGATGTTAATATGGCCTCTATCATAAGTGATTGCCAAAAAGAATGCAAAGTCCCTCTTGGTGATTCCCAAGGCACTTCTTGGTAACGTTAAATGCCACATTTTACCACAGACACTATTCAGAGCCTAGTCAGATTAGACCTCATTTCTTGAGAATCATGCCCAAAATGGAGAGAGACCAAGCCTGATACAGCTGTTCTCATCAGAAAGCAGCTTTTCCTTTGAAGGGGAGAAGGAGTAGGCATTACACCTATTTTAGGAAGGCTTGAAGTGGAAAAGATCTACCCAGGGAAAGGAGGCCAGAAGATACAGGGTGCAGTCTTTGCCATTACTGTGGGCAGAGGGAACAACCTCTGTGGAGGAGGCACCAAGCATCTGGTGTGTCCCTACCCTGTGCAAGAACTCCATGAAGAAACCAGGAGAAGGTCCTTCCATCATCCTCACGGCATGTTCTCCTGCTGATGGATTCATAGCCTGGCACAGCAGTGGCTCTGAGTGGGGGCCCTTTTCCAGAGCACTCAAACACAACCTGGCTGTGAAGGCTATGTGTAAAAAACAAACCCCTAGGGCTTGTTTCAGTGACAGGGGTACAGCAGTGACAGGGGTACAGCAGTGCACAAGGTGCTCCACAGGCAGAGCAAAGGTGTCACTTTGAAAAGTGGCACAGTAAATTCACTCAGGTGCAGCATTATTCAAATAAGCACCATATGCTGTGGCCTTATGATGCCCTTTAAAAATAGCAAGAACTCTAACAATGAGAGAGCTGATCTGGAGTAGAGGCTTTCTAGAGAATACTCTCCTTTCAGAGAATATTGTTTGATATGGAGCACAGCTATGAAGTACAGATGCTAGAGCAGAACTACTGAAGCAGAAAAGGTTTTGGCAAAATTATCATTCAGTCGTTGTTTGTAACAAAATACATCGAGAGATTGCAACTTGTTTCAAGGCAGAGGTGGGGCAGGAAGGGAACTGAGACAAATCCCCTAAGAAGATTGCACCACTGAAACCATAGTTGAAACTAAACTGGCCATTGTCTTCATCCAGCTGACAAATTTTAGCTGTTTGAGAAAAATTTTGTCTTTAGATAAAAATATTTATTTCTTCTTAAGATCCAGAAATAGTAAGAATTCAGAGAACTTGATTACCTTTTGAGACCGACTCTGCAAATAACTGAGATAGGATTGCCATGTATTAACCCAGAATTTATTTCCAAAATTTTCAACATACTTAGGCAATAGAATGCAAGTTTGCAGTGAATATGGATGCTTAGTATCAATAACAGAATAGGAGGCAGGACAAAATTCTGCTTATATGCCATAAGAGATACCAAAGATTCCATAACCACTTATGACAACTTTACTATATACATCAACTATCTGTCATTTATCACAACCTGTCAGGTGAAATATATATTTTTCCTGAGCAATCGGACTAAGTCCTATATCCAGGATCAGAATCCTAATTTAATCATCACCTCATTAATGCACACAGTTGTAAGAAGCAATGCTTACTGTAAACAGGGCTCTGTTAACTCGAGATCAAAAGCTGGAACCAGAATCAGTAGCGCCTGGGCTTTGAGTAAAAGAGCAGTGCTGACAGGAAACATGGCCAAGAAAGGAAACTTAACAAGTTAACCTAATTTCTTTCATTTTATTAAAGGACATCACTCATGCTTTCCAGTTCCTATTTAGCCATCAAGGATGTGCACATGGCACAAGTGACTTTCAGGAAGGATTTGAAGGAGATGACAGGGCTGGATTCAGAAACTAATTCAAGAGGTCATTCTCACGCTTGGGAAGCAGCAAGGAAAAATTGACCTTTCAGATCTCAACAGGGTGGTGAAGGCTGCTGTCACTGCCAGAGCAGAAGGGATTAGAAACTGGTGATTACTTATATGAGACTTATAACTCTCACTTTGAAAATAAAAAAAAAATATTACCTCAAATCCTTTCACGCTGTCTCCAAGAGCTTCTACAATTCCAGAACATTCAAACCCAGGAACAAGAGGAGTCTTAGGAGGGTTGTCAATATTCCCCTGTCGCACCATCAAGTCAATAAAGTTCAAACCACTGTAAAACACAGGAAAAAATAAAATCAAGACTGTTACCACAGATCAAAGAAAAGGAGGAAAACTTGTCCCAAGTGATGGCACAGCCAGAAAACTCCAGGGCAGCATTAAAAAGCTGGGCTCTGCAGGGTCCTTGGGAGCCAGCAGACATTCCCACTCTTGGGATGCTGAGCCTTGGGCAGAGGGTGCACGTGCCAGGCCAGCACAGCTGCCAGCAGCCCCAGACTGCTCAGCAGTCACACAGGCATTTCAGAATTCAATGCAGTGAAGCACTGATTGCTACCAATGCACTACTAGCTGGCAAATAAAGCTGGGTCAATTTAAGAAGAAAACCCCAAGCCTCACACATTATATTTATTGCTACATGATCTAACTGTCCTAACCTTTGATGTGACCCCAGGAATGCATCTTGTGTTTGTCTCAGGCAGCATTCTAAACTCAGGCATGAACTTACTAAGTACCAGATAGGCTTTTGTTTTAAAACTGTTCCTTCCTGGATCATGATTGTACATTTTTTCAAAAGTTATTAAGGTCTTTGAAGTCCTCAGGTTTGATGCTCAGGAAAAAATACAGGTCCTTCCCGGCAGTCTCATCTTTGCAAAAATCCTAAAGGACTTTTGCATTGTCTTTTGTGTCCAATTTTACTAAGGAAAATTTTGTGGTTTTCTAGGCAGCCACAAAAAAAAAAAAAAAAAAAAAGGCACCACTTATCTACTATGTGCATATATTGATTACTGGCCTTAATGCCATAGTTAAAACTTTAAAACTCCTAACTGGCTGAAATACACTTCAGCATTTATCCATTGTTCCACAACACAGCCCTGTTTTTATGGTTAGCCAAGCACACAGCCAGTCCTACTCACACATGTGACACCAGCAACTGCCTGGATACATCACATTACTGATGGGCACAAGGATTTATTAGATGCAGCCTTAGTCAGATACTAATCAAGACACAGACAGACTGAACAGACCCAACAAATTAACAGACAGAGCAGACACCCAGCCCAAGCAAAACAGCATGGCTTTCATGGGATGTAGGTCACTGGGGAGGGGGAAGGAAATCCCACCAAATGTAAGTGTTCATACTTGTGTGGAGGGTTTAGGAGCAACCTGAACCCACAACTTTCACCATACTCACACACAAAGCTCATAATATCAACCATTTGGAAGGTTAGGAGGGGCTTTCACACAGTTAAGCTGGCAAATTTGAAATTATTTTGGAAAGATCCCTTCTTATCCAGTGGGTAAGCCCACCTCCTACATCACCACTGTGATGTTGATATGAAAGAGAAATTCCAAATAGCAAAATGCCTGCAAGGCATTATGGTGTATTGGTCAACTCAGCTTTTTTTTTTTTCTTCTTTCTTTAGAATAACCAAGAGGGTCTAAAGATGGATGGCAAGTTTTGTAACTACACCCAAGACACCCAGCTCTTTCACTGGGATTCAATCAACAGCACACTCAGGAAAAGTTTGCACAGAACATCCCAAGAAAATATGTCTCATAGGTTTAGAGAGTAAGCACAATTTATTTCTTGCACCACTGCAAACCAGGACAGCCTGTTCTGGTGTGCAGCCAGAGAAAGTGACTCCTGAACTTTAAGTAAGGGCATATGCAGAGGGAGAAGTGTAAATGCAAAGCAATCCAGTGACAAACAGTACACAGCATGTTTTTAATCCTAAATCAAGAGCTGGATGCAAATGAAAATAGGGAGGGATGTGAGTTATCATGATCAATACATTGACATAGGGGTTCTGCAAGAACCTCCCTGTGGCAGAGCAGGGATGTCTCTGTGACCTGCACAGACTGGATTAACTGTGCACTGCTGGAGACAGACTTTATCAAATATGAAATTACCCTTGGATCTGAATCTGACTTTCTCAGTCTGCAATCCTCTACCTTAACACCAGGTTCTTTTGAGGACCTTGAATATTATTCTCTATACTCGTGGTTTAGTTTTGCTGCATTTTTATTTCCCTTTTCTCAAGTGTGGAAAGCAACAGTCAATTTGTTTCTCCTTGTTCTATCCCACACACTTGAGGGTGCCCAATACCTTCCATTTCAAACTCCCAAATCAGGCAGAACACTCCATGACATGGTTTGGAGAGGCGCTGCTTTTGATCTGTCTTTCTTATTTCACTGTAAAAATCCACTAAAATTAATTACTGAAAATAACATAAAGCCACAGAGCAAACAAGAGGAGCACTGAGTTTTGCATCCTTAAAATCCTTCCTCTTAACCACAGCCAGCAAACTGCCCAAACTTAAAATAAAATAAAATAAAACCAAAACAAAAAACAAACAAACAAACAAAAAACACCAAACAAAACAAAATAATAATAAAAAAACACCAACCCAACAAAACCAACCATGTCTATACATAAAGGAAAGGTTTAAAATTATCAGGTCTCATGATTTTTATGCAGAAAACAAGACCATAAGAACAGACTGCCTTTAGGAGCAACACTGATTCTCTTCCGCTACTCTGTTACACTGAGGATTTCTTTTATCTGCTCCAGTTTTTTTAGAGTGTCTTTATCTCACAGTCACAGAGTCAAAAGGGTCACTTCTGCCTCATTCCTCATAATGCACATGTACACAAGGAAGAAATAATTATAAGAGAAAAAAGAACAATAGAGGGAGGTAATCATAGGACACCATCGCTTATTCACACAACCCGTCTGAAATACGGCTTCCGTTCATTCCAGCTCCTTGCCTCATCTTTGAAACACTCTGCATCCCAACGTTCTGCTCCCTGCAAATTACAATACAAACAAACACAGGAGTTTCAACTGCCTCATCATTATCAATCAAAAATTATTTCAGGAAATATGCAGAAGCTGTGACTCAGCTTGGACATCGATGGCTGTTCCATTTCTTAGTCACTGAATGAGCCTAACACATGACTCATCTCAGCTGACACATTTTCAATTGGATCACTGATATTCCAGACCTTCAAAAGAATTATTCATCTGGCTTAGTGCTAATGGCAGCTATCCTCCATCTCCTCCATTTCTAGTACCATACTACCAAGTGTACACATACAGCTTAAACATGTGATTCAATTGGTTTTATCCACAGGGAATTCAGAGATCACACAGAACTTGTTCTTCTACTGGTGTAGTGTTGTATGCTATTTATCAAGCATGTGCATATCCTTCTTAAAATAAAGCTTATTTTTCTCCATCAATTTGTTGAGTCAAAAAATAATAATAATCATCTCTAGTGGTGGTCAACTACAAAACTGATTCAACAGAAGGTGTGTTTTGTGAGAAGTATTGATGACTGGAACAACCCATCTTGCCTGTGTTCAGCACTGCCCACATCAACCTGTGCACGCTGCCCTGGGCAAAGCCAAGCCCTTTTCACTCAGTCTCCCAAGTCCATCATCATCCCAATCAATCCTCTGCATTTACAGGCTTGGGTCAAGAGGATCAGCAAATTGATTTTGCCTTGCCTGGAAGCACATTTTGGTGACCTGGTGACATTTCAGCCCTGTGGCCATTTCCAGTCAGGAATGACAAGCAGATGCTCTCCAGCCTGCAGGCTCCTCCAGCATGAAGAGAAGCTCCTGAAACACAGGGGGCATTGTGCAACCTGGCAGTTACCTGTGGAGCAGCTGAGCAGCTCTGCTGATGTCAAACAGCACGCCTGCAACTCACACAGCCCGACAGACACGGCAGCCCTGGAGAGCAGCTGCAGCTGGGGCTGCACAATTCTATTTTACAGCCAAGTGTTCTTGTGCAGGTAGCTTGCTATTTGTGATACATACACAGCTACTGGTTCCATGAAAGTGGAATTCATACAGATACTGGAAAATGCTGTATCCCCCTGACACATTTAGAGGAATATATCCATGTGCTAATAATATTTTTAGTTTTGCATGTTAACTTTTGTTATCCCAATAGCTGGAAAAAAAACCACTCAGGAAACAAGAACCATTAGTTCTATTCACTTAGCACAGAATTTCTTGCATTTCCCATTGTTGCTAGAAGAGATTAAAAAAAAAAAAACCAAAACCAAATGTGAATGCAAAAAATCCCAGCCCATTATTTACTAGTACTCACGCAGATTAATGGATATCACTATTTATCATAGGCAACACCTTGGTAGCGGGAATACTCACAATGATCACAAACTTTATGAGCCCCATTAAGAGCAGGATGGAAAGTACAGCATCTGAACAGGTCAAGACACTCAGCTACATTAACCTACCAGGATATTCCAAATCTGAAGCAGATCCACTGATACATGATTCAAAACAAGCTCACTCCTCCATACCAGTAACATTTTTAACACAAGTTCCTTCTAAAGTAAACAACTTGGCCTTCACCTTGGAATTTATCTTCCAGAAGCACCATGTTTTCCTCTAGCAGAAAAGGACAACAGAAGATAAATCCTTGCCTAGGCAAAATTAATTCAGTCTTTGGTAAACATCAAGTAGTAAGATCCTAATGTGGTTTCTGTCACTCAAAAAAATGAATCCTATTTTCACGAAAGAACATGTGCGCTAAAAACCAGCAATCTAGGAAGATCAGTCTGCTCTGCTTGTCTGTGAAAACAGAAAGAAAAAAAAAAGGAAAGGAAAAAAAAAGAAAAAAGCCATCTAGGAAAGCTCGTTTCAGGATGCTGCCAGACCGTAGCTACTTGTCACCTGGACACAGGGACTAACACTGGGAAATTATCCCGAGCTCTGGCCACGCTGCCACAGCAGCTCCGATGAAAAAGGATGCTGACTTAAGTAAGTGATTCCCAAGAGAAAAACAACAGCCACTGTGTCAGAAGGGAAAGAGACAGGTGCTGAGCAACACGCACAATCTGGCATCCACATTTCTCACAGAAACCCAAACCCGAACGCACTTGGCCAGGCTTTCCCCACCCCACCCCGCTTCTCCGAGCTGGTAGCGTGAAATACCGCTGGCAATTTTCTTCCCTTCGCATCCGCTGCCGAGCGCACAAGAACCCCGCTGCCCGCCCTGGACCGGAGAGCCCGGGGCTCAGCGCTGAGCCGGGGGTCCCGGCGCCGCCGGGGAAGGGACGGGGCGGCGGCGGCGGCCGGGAGCGGGGCTTCCCCGCGGGGATGCCACAGGTGAGGGGAGCCGGCGCCAGAGCCGGGGCTGCGGGGCTCGTAGGGCGCGCTCGGAGCGCGGGGATGCCCGGCCGCAGGGCACGGCAGCGGGTCCCAGCGCGGGCACCGCGGGTCCCGCACCCCACCCGGCCCCGCGGGTCCCGCACCCGCCCGGCCCCCGGGGGAACGAGAGGGCGAGGGGAGATACTGGACCAGGCTTTGACGCGGATCTTCAGCTCGCCCTCCTGCGGCTCCGGCATGGCTTTCTTGGACACGCGGAGCTTGTTGAGCCCCCCGAAGGCGGACAGCACCACGGCTCGCATCTCCTTGGCGTCCCCGGCGCGCAGGCTGCCGCCCGCGCCGCCCTCGGCCGCCTCCCTGCCGCCCTCCTTGTCGATCATCTGCTCCGTCTCCTCGGCTCGCTGCGCTCCCTCCTTGGCCATGGCGGGGCTGCGGCGGCTCCCGCGGTGCCGCCGTGCGAGGCCGGTGCCGCCGTGTGGAATGGCCGCGGAGCCGCCGGGGCCCGCCCGCCGCACTGCACCGGCTGCGCAGCGCCCTCCGCCCGCGCCGCCCCCGCGGCGCCCCGCGCCCGCCGGCACGGGCAGCGCCCGCAGCAGCCCCCGGCGGGAATGGCAGAACCGGGCCGCTTGAAAGGACCTCTAAGAGCACACAGTCCACCCTGGTGACCCATCTCCACCTTGTCACCCAGACCGTGGCGCTGAGAGCCGCGTCCAGTCCTTAAACACCGCCAGGGATGGGGACTTCACTACCTCACCGGTCAGTCCATTGCAATGTCTAATCATCTTTCTGTGAAGAAATTATTCCCAGTGTCCAGCCTCAACATCCCCTCGTGCAGCTTCAGTAAGTCGTGTCACTTGTTACCTGGGAGAAAAGCCCGATCCCCACCTGGCTCCACCCTCCTTTCAGGTAGCTGAAGAGAGGGATAAGATCACCCCTGACTGAGTCTCTTCTTTTCCAGGCTGAACAGCCCCACTGTCACCTTAGGGCAGCGCAGACCCTGAAGCCCGCTGAGCTGAGTGTGAGGCCAGGCTGTCTGACTGGACCAGCCGCCCTCTGTGCCTCAGAGCTCATGGCATTGTGGATTAAATCTCCACTCGAGATGCCCGGGTCTTGATCCTCACTGGGGAGCCCAGTGTGCAGAGTCACACCTTCCCTGCTCCTTGTGCTGAAGCTCTTCTCGGGCCCAGCTCAGTGAGCACTCCTGGTGCCAGAAGAACCGTGCAGGCAGGCAGCTGCCTCACAACTGACACACACCTTTGCAGCAAGAAACACAAGCTTCAGACTCTGCTCTAGAGCACTTTTAAGCCTTTATACAACAGATCTTTACCTGGTTATCAGCACCAGTCTTTCTGGTTCCTGTGGGAAGCTAAATCATTTAATATGAGCCCAGAGTGTCCTGCAAGGCACCCACCCACCAGAGCTCCCTGGGACTTTCCTGGTTTGGGTCCCTAAAGAGGCTCGGACGTCAGCCACTTAGCTCTGTGTTAGTGAGGGTCAGTGCCTGCAGCCTCCCCTGGCGCAGCTGAGAGTGGATTCTGGGGATCACTAGTTGTGGTTCCATGGATGTTGATGGAGTGTCTGAGTATTGAGTTCAGTTTTGGATCCCTGTACCAATTTGTGGACGGCCCCACGGTTTGAGTAAATCAGCCTAAAATGGTGCATGTATTGATGGAGTTCCAAAATTCATTGCAGCATGCTGTGTGTACAGCAAGACCTCCCTGTGGGTACAGTTCTTCCTTCAAACCACCCCCACCTGCAGCAACTGACTCTTTAAAGAGCTTCAGGACCTCTCTGTCATCTGTTGGGGATTATGACCACCCTCCCTTTAGGCTGTGGGGTTGTAGTGGTCTGAGTTCATCAATACTCCTTAATTTCACAATGTCCATTTATTTCACCTTGGGTCATGTATTCAGTGTTCAAGTATTTAAAGGAAGCTAAAAATGTTGGAAATATCTTAGCTATAACTTGTAATGTACTGTTAATTTCCAGTAAAGTGAGACAGTGGAAGAATGGAGAGAATTTTCATATTCTTTTGCAATTTTGGGGTATTTTTTCTCTGTAGTCTGTGAAAACTTTTAGATCATGTATTTTTAAAAGGCTGTTTCTGAGAATTTGTCATCTAAGCCTGCCATAAATAAAGCAATAAATAAATACATGCTAGGAGCAAAGGAGAAATAGTACTAGCCTCAGGGAAGCTTCACTAGGTCCATTACCTCAAGAAGTTCAAGCAGATTTTATCAGAAGTGAAATCTGATGCCTCAAACACCACTTAAGTTGTCCTTAAGATATGTTTTGACAAAGACTCAGGACCAGCTCATCAACACCATCAAGAATTTTATGTGTGACCTATTAAAGCAATGCCATTCACTTCCTTCCGAGTATCAGTGTGTGCAGACATCCAGCTGTTTCAAAGATCAGGAACCTTTATTCCTCCCTTGCTCCCCTGGTAATACCATGAATATCCCTGCCTGCTCCCTGCACTTGGCTAATTCAGCGCTGTAATGGGCAATACAAGGTTCTGTCACTTTAGATCTGGCCATTTGAATGCATGACCAGGCGGGGAGCAGCTGAATAAAGAATAACATGCACTTGTCTCCAAATGATTCACTCTGCTGGCATCTTGCTACAGTTCTAACTCAAATGAATGGTGAAGCAGAGAGTGACTGGGGAAAGTAAAACAGATAACATATGGCAACTAAGTGACGTCCAGAATGATGAAGAGACTAGGGGATAGCTCACTCACATCACTCCAGTCTGCAACAGCCAAAGTGAATTTGGGCCTTCAAACTGCATTTGTTATGCAATGATTTCTGAGTCTTCTGATTGAGCCTCCTCATATTGATTTAAAGCTATCTCTATTACCCCTCGGTCCTGAACCAAAAGTAATTTTTCCTAAATACCTTAACTGGGTACTGTTTGCAAGTCAAAATGTTGAAGGATGGCCATTTTGTAGAAACATGATGTATGGTAGGACCAGTAATTGCCCAGGTCAGTTGTGGCAACCAAAGTAACATATAGCAGATATTTTTGCATAATCATGATTCCATTAGTTTGATTTAATCCCTGAGCACCTCTTTAAGAACATTTGATGATGATTCAGTACAGAAGCATACACTGATGTAAAAGCAGGATTTATTCTGACAGTTGACTGTAAATTTAAACAGCCTAGAAACAGTCTGCAGGATGGCCATTCATATCACTTAAGCCTTCAGTAAAAGTGTTCTAATGGTGGCTTTCCACTGACTTCAGCAGCTGGTAGATTGGACCTGCAAAAGTAGAAACACAGAACTTGATTTGATGAATATAGACAAGCAGTGACAATATTAATGAACATGCTGTGAGAACCTGAGCAGAAGGGAATTAAGAGTTCTTTCATCACCTTCTGTACCTGCTGGTCAAGCTGGGGATATCTCTTCTTTGAGAAAGTGATGTTTAAAATCTGTGCAGAAAGGAAGGGAAATGGAGCAGTGTACTTGTGGATAAATGCTGGCAGTCGCAGTCAACATTTCCTCCCGATTCAGATATTTTACTTTCAGAACATAAAGTTCCTTTGTTCAGCAAAGGAAGCTATATATGACTACATCAGATTGTTTTGAGGGTTCAGGCCTGAATTTCGTGATGTGGAACAGCCATTCAGGATAAATCTGACTGCAGTATTTCCATAATCCTGGAGGAAGTTAGAGGAAGAATTTGAAGCTGGTACTGGAAACACAGACCTCGTGGAAGGTTGATCAAAAAACTGAAGTACATGAGTTAAATGCAAGGTTTGATGCTGTGTGGAGAGGAAACCAAACCAAACTAAAGCAAACCAAACAACCCTTGGACCATTGTGCAAAAGAAATATTCCCTACTAGATACTCCTGATGTACTTGACTCCACTTCCTTTTGGGAGAACAATGAGGTTTGTGTTCAAGAAAGACTTGATGTCTTTGTATCAGTTTCCATTCCTTACAGGAACAAGAAGACCTGAAAGAGGGGTAATCACTTTGCTCAAAGGAAGCAACACATAAATGGCAAAAACAAATCCTCAGTTAGGATGTAATTTTAATCTCAGTAATTTTCTCCAGAGCATAAGTCATGCTTTGTCTTTAGAATAAAGTATTATAAACAGTTTTGTTAGGTTAAATTATTTATTTTTCTAGTAGTTATAAATTACATTAGAAAATCATAGTGATGTATGTTCTGGCTACCTTAATGCATTATCAAGGCAGTTTTTAATACACTGAGTTCCAAAACATTGGTTTTTTACAGTCTATTGTCCTTGAATTCTGTCTAGTGCCAAAAAGAAATCTGAAAGAAATTATGTTTTGAAAACATGTTCAGAACACCTATTTAAGCTGTTGTGATGCCCTACAGTCCACAACACCTCTTATCAATAGGAAAATTGGTTTAGTGCCTTTTTCCACCTGTATCCCTGTGTAGAATGAATTAAAAAAGATATTTCCAAGGGAATGTCCAAGAGTTCAGGATGCTAGATTTATTTGTTTGGGCTTTTTAAAAATGAGAGACCTCCATTTCCTAAGGTTGATTTACATTAAGATAATTGTATTATTTTATTTTATCTTAGCCAGGGGCTTTCTCTTGCTGGTGAACTCTGTATGAATCATAGCAGCAATGAAGCAATTCTCTGATCATAGGCACTAAAAAGAACTGTACAGTTCCCTTTAGCAGATGCAGTTTAGAGCTCATTGGCATCATCAGAAGTAACGAAAATGTGTTGCATTTTAAACCAAAGAGGAAAAGAAATGAAAGCTCTCAGAGAGGATTTGGCAAAGCCAATATATGATTTATCCTGTTGGCTGCTCAGTTATTGCAGCCCTTTGCTACTTTAACATTTGTCTTGTTCAGAGATTGTGCTCAGATAATTCAGTGATGAGTACAACAGAAATTAAATAAATCATAGCTGATCATGAAATAATACAACTTAGGAAAATTTAAATAGATTGTGAAGTATTTACATCATGGTGACGGCAGTTATCACATAGATACCAAAATAAGCCCTTTTACCAAAACTTCATTTATATCCTTGTTCCTCAAGCCTTACTATCCATTTGTTTGGCTGATGTAGTATAATGTAAAAATACTGTTCAATTTCTTGTACTGTTTATACATTCCAACACTTCTGTAGTATTTTCTAAAAGCTCTGCATATTTTTTATTTTGAAAAAAATATACATTATTTTGGTAGTAACATTGAAGTTCTGTGTTTTCTTTTGGTACTCATCTGAGGAAATGTAGGGAAAAAAGGGCAGAAAAAATTGCAGAGTCGGATAGTAGATCACAAGGAGCCAAGTTTCAAGAGGTGAGTACATTACTACTACCTCTAAGAGCATCTCTCATAAAAAGCAGATTGGCTACACTGTTCCAACTCCATCATTTCAACTCTCCATGACTTGTTTCTTGCTTTGCAAAGCTGAGTTGAGCCATTATTACCTAATATGAATAACAACTAGTAATACACTCTTACAGTTCTCTATATCACTGCAACAGCACGAGGTAGCCTTAGAATTTTTTAGGGACTTGCAATGCCATCCCTGAATTTAAACAGGTTCAAGATATTATTTGTGGCTTATTCTTGAAGGTAATTTGTAGCAAAAGTAAAAAATGATTGCAGGTGTTGAATCTCCCTTTGTAAGTACAATGGTCAGTAACTGGACTGTTATGTGTATGGGGTGCACAGGATGATTTAAGTACTGCTCCATTCTGTGTGACTCCAGGCTTTGAGAAAGAGTAATCCCACTTGGCATTTGGATTCAATTTGGTTTCAGTAATTAGGGATCCAGAGTAACTTGTTAGAAGCTTGTGAAAAAAAGTCTCTGAAGTTTACAGCAGAGCTGAAGTGTACAGAAGGATGAGAATTCACTGAATAATTCAATGAATACTAAGAATAAGTTTGAAAAGCATATCCAGGTATCCTGCTGGCTATGTCCAGTGACTATCCACTGTTACAGTACAGTGCACAAGATCACCAGGAGCACTGTGAATGTCATCTTCAGACTATTAACACATTTATTTTTGATCAAAGTCACTTTCTACAAATTACCAAGCTGTTTTGCCTTTTTGAGGCTCCTGTTTTTTTCGTGTTAAGTATTTGCATGTATAATACAGGTGGTTCCTGAATCTGCTCGAGGAACCCAAAAATAAGCTTTTTGGTTTTCTAAGCTGAGGTCCGTTTTGCCTGTTTCTGAAGCTGCAGTCCAAGAGCAGTGACAGAAAGGTTGCTGCTCTGGGAGCATGCTTCTAGCTTGAATTTGAGCCTGAAGGCATTGTACCAATTTACAGCTTTTGCAAGAGCTCTGACACTGCACAGAATTTCCATAGGCATTGCAACACAATGAACTCTCTTTCCCCCCACAAGCTCTGGATGCAGCTTTCTGTACCACCCTGGTTATGCCCTCTGTGATGGGCCTTTTGCAGAAAGGAAAAGGATACTCTTTAGCTTAACTGTGTTTTCTGTGGAGTGTTTTATCATGGTCTATTAAAGTTCTCTTTTCCTCAGTTCCATAGCTACTTACTGCTTTCCAACTCATTGATTTTAGTAAACCAGCTGAGCATGCTGCTGTATTCTCTTCTACTCTCCCTGTATTTTTTCTACTCTCCCTATGGAGGAAAAAAAAATACCCATAAAACCAAACATAAACAGCAGCTTATTAGGAGATTGGTTTCCTCTGAGTACTTTTAAGATGCTAATGGAACTGTTCATTACATAGCTTCTAGGTTTCATCTCACTGGGGCTGGTAGAAACAGGGATTTTCACTGAATAAATGCATTTGAGTTTGCAGACAGGGTTCAGAACCTGTATTCTGTTTTACTGCAATGGAGTTATTTTTCTTCACATTGGCTGGTGTGATGCCATGTTTTGGATTTACAACCTCAACGGTGCTGATAACACACCAGTGTTGATGTTATTGCTGATCAGTGCTTACACAGTGCCAAGGCTTTTTCTGCTTCTCCCACCACCCCAGCAGCAAGGAGGTGCACAGGGAGCTGGGAGAGAACCCAGCTGGGAGGGCGAATCCTCTCCCACATGGCATCGTGCTGAGCAAGCACTGCTGGGGGGAAGAAGAAGGAAAGGGGACATTTGGAGTTATGGCAGAGGCCCTGCTTTCTTGGAAATGGCCAAACATCTGCCTGCCTAGGAAGCAGAGAATAAATTCATTATTTTGCTTTGCTTGCACATAAAGCTTTGCCTCATTTACTAATCTGTCTCTATCTGAACCCATGAGTTTTCTCAGTGTTGTCCTTCTGACTCTCTGCCCCACCCCACTGCAGAGGAGAGATGAGAAAGCGTGTGGAGTTTATCTGCCTGTCAGAGTTAACCCACAGCAAAACCAAAACCACATCTGTCTTCTTTTTATACTGATTTTAATAAGTAAACACATAAATTAGGAAATGGGCCTGAAAAATCTTAATGCCATGTTCACCTAGAGAAGTAGTTCCTAATTTTATAGTTAAGCATACCAGTGAAGATTTTTGGGTAAGCTTATACTATTGATAATGGCATGGTATGAAATATTTATAACAACATTAGGATAAGTGTTGCAGTTTTATGACCTTGGGAAGGCTGAAAGAATTACCATTATTCAGTCTGGAGAAGAGAACCTTCAGGGCTACCCAAGTGGATCTTTCCAGTACCTGAAGGAACTCCAGCAAAGATGGAGAGAGACTGCTTGCAAGAGCCTGGAGTGACAAGACAAGGGGGAATGGCTTCAAACTGACAGAGAGTAGATTTAGAATTAATATTAGGAATGAATCCTTTACTGTGAGTGTGAGGCCCTGGCATAGGTTGCCCAGAGAAGCTGTGGCTGCCCCACCCTGGAAGTTTCCAAGGTCATGTTGGACCCGGCTTGGAGCACCCTGGGATAGTGGAAGATGTCTCTCCCCATGGCAGGGGGTTGGAATGAGGTAACCTTCAAAGCCCCTTCCAATCCAAACCATTCTATCATTCTGTGATTCTATGGACTTATTCCATCTGTAGCTGTAGTTCACCGTACTGGAAGATAATGGGAAAAAAGGCATTGTAGTCTGAAATTGGACCAGTTGCTGACAGCAGTGTAACTACACAAGAGGACTGACTGTGCCATTCTGTTTCTTCTCTCACCCCAGTGTGGGCTCACTGCCTACTGCATAGTGCCAATTTCCACACCAAGGCCAGGTATTTCTATTTTCTGCTCTAGTTTGTGCAAAGTAGGGAGCTGGGGGGTAAGCCTTGAGAGGCTGGCTCTCTGACCATCAAAACTTCACACCATTTTAGTAAACAAAGGTGTCAGCATTCATTAGCTAAAAGCTACCTGGTTCTCTTATTAACTGGTACTCTGCCTTTGACTGGTTAAATGATTCTTTGGCTTCCCATGCTGATTAGTCCCAGGCTCAGCCTCTCTCTTTTCAGACACTGGGTTTCTTGGGTCAGTGGCTGTGAGGTAGTGGTCGCAATATTCCCCTGGCTGAATTGCCTTCTACCCAGTTGGAGATGATTTTAGCATGGTTGCTGAGTTGACTTTGTTAGTTTCCTCCTTATCTTGGGAGTTCTGCAAAGTGTCCTTGTGGCCTGTAAATTCTGCATTCTCTGTGCCTGCTATCAGAATCACATCCTTCTTCCCAAGCTTTGCTAACCTCCCCCAGCTCTGAGATCATTGAGGCCTGTCAAGCCCTAGACTTAACAAAGCAATTCTACCAAAAAGTAATTTATGTTTCTAACACCTGGACGTAATTTAGGGACTTTGAAGAAGAATTAAAATAATTTCAGATGTGCTTTTTAACAATAATCAGCTAAATGTTAGATAAAAGTGATTTCTGGAGACAAAATTAATGTAAAAGCTGCATAGCAAACCTTCCAGGCTGCAACCAAGAAAAATGATTCTTCAGTGCTCCAGTCTTTTGAGAACTCAGATCTGGTCCAATAAACTCCAGGATTTTTCAGTGTGTTTGGAAATTCTGAGGAGAAAAGGTCAGGAGATGAGAGCCCGTAGACCATTCTCAGACTTCTTTCATTGTGGCAAACACATCTTGTTGTACAGGGGCAGCATTCTTATTCTTCTCCCTCCTGAAATTGTGCAGATGGATTAGAATATTGCTAAGTTGTGAACTATCATGAACAAGTGATCACAGAAGGTATTTAAAGATGAATGGCAGAACTTGGCCACATGGGAGTTTGTAGTCCCAGTTAAGCAGTGAAAATGAGGACTGTTTACTGCCCCAATGTCCTGGCACTGCCTGATTGTGATTTCTGTGTGTTTCAAGAGTTTCTGTCTTTTTGAGACATAAGTAGAGGGCTTTAAAGTCCTCATGAAATGATCTTCCTCTGTGGGAGTTTAGATCACACCTGCTATTTCCCTGTATGACATAACACACTTGGGTAACCATGTAAACTATCATTTGCTTGATCTTTTTTATCCAGTGTAAGAAAACCTGTAAGAAAACTTGGACACTTTGGATAAATCTTTTTTCTTTCAGGGTAAAATGGAAGGGCCACAACTACTTCCTGAGCATGCAGTTTGATTTCCCCTTACTTCGAGGTAATTATAAAGTCTAGCTATATATAAAGTCTATCTGGTCAATTTATCAGATGATTTAAATTAAAAGTTGGAAACCATTTTAGGCAAGAGTTTGGAACTCAGCAGGAGTGTCTTTGTAAAATCACAGTTCAAGTGCTGGCATTTGCCTTAGTCTTTGAGGAAATAATTCAAAATGCAATTTATATCTACAGCCAAAAATATAAATTAGGGAGAATAACATGGGATGTGAAGTAGGACAAAGGAAACTGAGGTTTCTAGGGGTATGCAGTACAAAAAGAGATAATTTTTTTCCCCACATAAGAAAAAGATATAGAAACCTTCTGGCTTCATATTTCAATCATGACCTAAGCAATGTCCTTTCATGGCAGGTAACGAGCCAGCACCTCTCTTTAAACATGGAGATGCTGACTAGTATCTGGAATCTCAGCTGAAGAAGGGGAATTGTGTTACTAAATCAGATCCAAATACCAACACTATCTTGGTTGAGCTGCAGCATCAGAATTATTTCTGCTGAATGTCACCCAAGTTTCCCCAGAGACCTTGAAATCAGTGGGATTGTCAAGCATGCGTAGCCCAAAAAGGAATTTCTGCACTAAGAGGATGGATCTCTAATCACCTTGAAGTCACTCCCATAGGAGGAAGATGGAAGAGGCTTATACTACTTTCAAATCTTTCAAAAAAAAAAATTCAAGCTTTTAATTTCTTCAGTTTAGAATAGTTAAATTTACTGTTGGGTAAATCAAGTTAAAAGAGAAGTTTAATTATAAGCTAGAAAAAGCTGAACACTGCTCCAGAAAGTCAACATTGCAGGTTATTTCTTTTATTTTAACAAGGTGGTGGTGGCAGGGGTGTTGAACCTTCTCTATTTTGAGAGAGAAGCGTGGGCAGGAACATGAAGAAAGGAAGACAAAAGGCAGTGCCCTACAAACACACCTAAAGAAAAGAATCTGGTGTCAGCTCATGGGAAGCAAGCACATCAAAAAAGAAATCCACATGAAGCTGTTCAAAAAGGTTTGTGAGCTACTTTTGAAAACGTGTGCCCTATCAAATAAAACACTCCTATAGGAGAGGCAAGAAATCTTTTAAGTGTTCAGTGGTCTGAGGTACTGTGGGCAAAAAGCATCAGGGACACAGAATGCACATCTTCCAGTCATGCTCCAGCTTCAGGGCTATGCAGGAGACTTCAAAAGCTCTACAGAAACAACTGAACAGCACAACCATCAGACAGCTCCCTGGATGAGCAGGCAGACGTGACCCACGGCACCTCAGCCCTCCTCAGATAAATACAGAGGCAAGTGGGAGCTGCCAAGAATTCTATCAAAGATTCTCATGGACAGGTACAGTGATCACATCCCCTGCTGCTGGCAAGCAACATTAGAAAGGGAACAACTGAAGTTAAAAGGGAGGAGGTAACCTAAAATCATTTTAAAACAAGAGAAAATTGAGGCCTTTAATTGGGAAACTGTGGCACACACACATCAGTGTCAAAAAGTGACAGCATATGACCCTGTCTGAGGAGCCAATTTACTTGTGACTTGTCTCAGCCACGGCTGTCAGAGGCACATGGGGAGGGGGTTATATATGTGCCACATCCAGGGGGCACCGAGGAGATGGAGGGAAGCCTTGTCTCTCTGGGGAGACTTTGCCTGGCAGCCAGTTCATGTGTCACACGGGACAGGCTGTCAGCAGGGGAACCCCAAAAGCACGGTACCCCAGAGACACTCTGCAATCCATGGCAAAAGGTCTCTGCTGAGGGGCTGCTCTGGAACATTGCACTGGGCCAGTGGTCTCCTGTCAGCAGGCAGGCTTTGGGAGGAGACAGGGCATAAAAATAACTGCAACACAAACCGTGGGGTTTTTTCAAAACTTCCTTGAGTGGAGGGAGGCTTTGGGGACTGTGCTTTTTGCTTTTGGGGGAGCTTTAAGACTTGCTTTTTGAGTCTGGGGGCCTTTTATGTCTTGCTTCTGCTTTGACTCCTGCCTGCTGAGGCCCCTGCTGGATCTTGCTCACCCTCACATCTGTCCTGTCTCCCTGCCTGCTTCATCTCTGTGTCCCTGAGCCACCTGTGTCCCTGAGCCACCTGTGTCCAGCCCTCCCCGTCTCTCTGCCCCACCAATTCCTTTCCCATTTTTCTCCCTCTTGCTCTGTCTTTTCTAGCCATCTTTAGTAGAGTAACTCTTTTTGTTTTGTTTCATTACCAATAAATGTTTGTCTCAGTTGACTTAATTTCGTCCCTGACCGTCTAATTCTCGAAGAGCTGCTTGCAGTTTCCCTCAGTGTAAGGCGACATCCCCTCCTGCAATACTGCAGCGCAAGAGCAGGTTCCTGCCAGCCTCCGGTTGTTCTGCTCCAGCACCTCAGCCAGGAGCTGGGAACAGAGAGATTCCTCCATCAGGAAAAAGCCATTTTGGGAGGGTTAGTCCAGTCTAGTGGCAGTGTAACCTTATCCTGAACACAAGTGCGAGGAGCTCACACCGCGCTCTGCCCCCAGGGAAGGCTCCTGCGGAGTTTTGAGCTGGAAGAGCCTCTGCCTCTCTCTGCAGCAGACAATGCCATCGTGCGGCAGTTCCTGCTTCCTCGGCTGACACATCCAGGCTAAAAACTGCTGCTTTTATCCCGGAGTTAATAAGCAAACCCCTCTGTCCTGCTGAAGTCTTTCCATAGCATGAGGACACCCCTTAGCAGGATGCAGGCAGGCCCCATACAGATCTTTTTCTGATTTCCAACTGCAGTATTTAAAGGAAAAGCCATTTCTGGGAAAGGGTTAAACCAAGCCCCGGGAAGCTCATGACCGGCGGTCTCAGCCACCCTTTGGGACTCAGCAGGGGCTGAGGGGTTCCAGTGGCAGCAGCTTGAGGTGGGATGTGTGACCAAGACTATGTGCCACAGTAGCAGATGTCCTGGCTCCTCCTCAATCCCGAAGCAGTTTTCAGTTCTCCAGAGTAAGCATGACCACATCTCATGTAAAACCAAGATTAAATACACTGCGGACAAGCAGCTGGAGCTGCCAAGGAGTGCAGAGAGGATTTGTCTTTTTCTGTAGAGAAACCCAACTGCTGACTTCTCTGGCCCATGTAGTCAAGGGTCATCTTCCCTCATTCCCTCAGAGGGACACCAGTGGCTATTTCTTCTTAATATAATAAATAAGCAAATGCAGCACTGGGAAGGTCATGGTGTTCCAGCACCAACACTGAACCAACCAGAAAAAAATCCAAACAATCCAAACAACACCACATAGAACCAACACCTTTCATTCTTTAACCTAACAACCTTTTGGCTTCAGCAAAATATCACCTCATCTTTCACAATCCACCCTTTCCTTTTATTATCCTTTTATTGCTGAAGCCCTTGATTTAATTGCCCTGTCTGGTGAGCACAAAGTGGCTCCTTTTGTGAAGCAGTTATAAATAAGATTAATTAGGTCGGCGTTAAATTCAGTCTATTTAAAAGTTCCTGATTTGTCAGTTCTGGTTGCTGTCCGTAGTTCTCCTCCAAGTCAAGTGAAGGAGGATGTAGATACACTTGTGTGCAGTGCCTGCCATCAGCAGTTCCAGCCCTGCTTGCTGGGATGCTGCAAAGCTCAGATGGTAACTGTAGCATCAAAGGTTTCCTTGCTCGGAATCCATACCTGCTTCCTGAGTTCTGTGCACTAGAACAGCACACTGCAGAGATGCAGAGGTGAAGCACAGAAGCCATGGCACTCCATCCAGCAATTTGCAGAGTCTTAGAACATAATTTCCTATTCCTCTTTTGCCAAGGTCTGGTTTGCCTTATATTCCCACTGCTCAACGCCCGAGGGATTGCAGCCCACAGTGGAGCAAAAGGCTCTCAGGTGGCACATACAGAGGACAGTCCAGTCTTGCCCTTGACTGTTCACTACTAAATCATCTTTTGAAGAGTAACTTTGAAGGGTCACTTCCTTGTACCCCTGTCCAAGTTTGGGGAGGAGCTTCCACTGGCCCTTTGACTTGAGAGGCGTGAGAGCACTCCTTTTCTGCGGTCCTGGGAACTGTTTCAGTTGTTAAAAGTACCTGAAAGGGACCTTCCCATGCTGCTGTTATAAGGTATCATCGTTCCAAGAGTTTATTAGAACCCAATCTCCTGGTTTAACCTGGTGTATGTGAAAGTCTAGAGGTGATGTTTGGGGTAACAACTCTTTTCTTCTAAGATCCCTGAGAGAGTGCAATTGCCTGCAAATAATTTCTGAGATAGAAGTCATTCGTTTCAGCCATTGGCAACCCCTCCTCCCTTCCCAGATAAGGTAACCCAACTAACATTTCATAGGGAGAAACTCCTATGTCCTTTCTTGGAGCAGTTCTGGTCTGTAATAATGCTAATCTGCTTTCAATCATTAATTTGGTAATATGGTTCTTAAGGATTGCATTCATTCTCTCCACACGTCCAGAGCTTTGAGGGTGCCACAGGGTATGAAATTTCCAATTTTGTCTAATTTAACACATATAGAATGTTAAATTTCTGAAGTAAAGTGTGTTCCCTTATCTGAGTCCATTCTTGCAGTTATCCCATATCTGGGAATGGTTTGTTCTAATAGCATCTTAGCCACTTTGGAGGCAGCTGCAGTTGAGGTAGGAAAGGCTTCTACCCCGGGGGTGAGGTGATCAACTATTACAAGAAGGCATTTCCATCTGTGTATTCTGGGGAACTCAGTGTAATTCATTTGCATATTTTGAAAGGGTCTAAGGGCTCTTCCCTCACCAGAGTATTTTCTCATCACTTTCTTATTTACCTTTTAACAAATTGAGCATTGTTCAGTCTCTGCTTGATTCCTGTATAGACTCCCTCACAGCAAAAAGTCCTTCTGAAATGATCACACAGTGCTTGAGCCCTCCAGTGCATTCCTTGGCGTAGCTTAATTAAAATCTCTCTAGTAATTGCTTTATTCATTATCTGCTTCTGTTCCCTGCCCAGCTGTGACCACAACTACAGCAAAGAGGAAGTGCCTGCAGCCGAGGGAAGGCTGTGGGTGGGTATCTGGTTCTGTTTGTTGCTGCCAGTGTTGTTTTTGTTTGCCTTGTTATACATACGAGTAAAGAACTGTTACTCCTTTTCTCATATCTTTGCCTGAAAGCCCCTTAATTTCAAAGTTATACCAGTTTGGAGGGAAGAGGGTCACATTCACCATTCCAGAGAGGTCCCGCAGATGTCTGTCTTTCCAACCAAGACAAGCTGACAATTAACAATTTATTGCCAATTGTTTCATTAACAATTAACGAACAATTAGTTCATTAATTTAGGTCATTAAAAGATAAGCTAGAGGTGTTCACTGGAACTTGGAAAGGTAGCTTCAGAGATCTCTGGTGAAGGGTGGGAGACCATCAGCAGCAGAAGACACGGTGTTGCTGGCTCCTGCTGGATGCTCCAGCTGACACAGACGCTGTCACTCAGGTGGCAGTTTCCAGCGCACCTGCTTCTTGGGGCTCGGGCCAGCCTCTGCCCGCCGGAGCGCCGAGCGTTTCGGCTTCCCAAAACGCTTCTTCTGCCGCCGGGCTCTGCCCTTCAAAATCACCCGCACCCTCCTCTGAGTTGGCTGCCGGTTAGGAATCCTAGGAAGAAGGGAACTGGTATTAGCCAGAGGAACATTTCCAGCCAGCTGCTTTTCTGTCTCCTTGCAGAGCACACAGTGTTGCATCCTCTCTCTGTGCAAGCAGTGAGCAGCAGATTAAACAACTGCACTCCCTGCACAGAGGTGCAAGGGCAGGAACATGACCAGTTAAATGCCTGGGGACCAACCACAGCACACAGGGCTCCATGCAGAGCCCTGGTCCCCCGGGTCTCTCGTTCCAGATTTCACAACCCTCCAGGAGCTTAATGTTTCATACAGTGTCTTTTCCCAGTGCCTCCCTACCAGTGCCAGCTGATGATCTTTCTGTGCTCCTGGGGGTGTTTCTGCCGCCTCTCTGGGGCTGCCTGACTCCATGCCCACCTCCCCATCCCAATCAGAGGGACTGAAGGGTGGGTGTTAGGGGATGAACCAGGCTGTGCTTGGTGATGCCCAGCAATAGGACAAGAGACAATGGGCAGAACCCGAACATTTTCAAATTTCACCTTAACCTGAGGAAGAACTTCTTTCCTGTGTAGGTGACAGCTTGCCCAGAGAGGGTGTGGAGTGTCCCTCACTGGAATTATTCTAGAGCCCTCTGGACACTACCCTGTGCTCTGGGATGACCCCACCTGAGCAGGGAAGTGGGACCAGATGACCTACTGTGGTCCCTTCCACCCTGTCCTTCCCTGTGATTCAGTGACGCCCATCAGTAGCTCGAGTTGGCGGAGACGTTTCCCACCTGCAGTACATGATGGTCTTAAACTTCCCCACAGTCTTCGGGGAGAACTTCACATGGAAGGTCTGCTTCTGGCCAGGAGCAAGGACGCCACGGTAGGGGTCGATGGAGAACAGTGCCAGCTCATCGGTGAAATCTGGGAAGATTTCCAGGGAGGCACTTAAATGCTGCGGAGGGAGGAGCTTTTTCTTTGCGCGGAGCCGCTTCTTGGAAGGACCTGGTTCCTCGGGCTGCTGCTGCTCGGGCTGCTGCTGCTCGGGCTGCTGCTCCTCGGGCTGCTGCTGCTGCTGCTCCTTGGGCTGCTGCTGCTCGGGTTGCTCCTGCTGCTGCTCAGAGAGCTGCCTTTCCTTGGAGCGGCTCTGCTTCTTGGAACCCTTCTTCTGCTTGGAATCCAGCTGCTCCTTCTCAGAGGGCTGCTGCTGCTGCTTGGAATCCTGCTGCTGCTGCTGCTGCTTGGAATCCTGCTGCTGCTGCTGCTTGGGATCCTGCTGCTGCTGCTGCTTGGGATCCTGCTGCTGCTGCTGCTTGGGATCCTGCTGCTGCTGCTGCTTGGGATCCTGCTGCTGCTGCTGCTTGGGATCCTGCTGCTGCTGCTGCTGCTTGGGATCCTGCTCCTGCTGCTGCTGCTGTTGCTCTTGCTGCTGCTGCTTGGAACCCTTCTGCTGCTTCTGCTTGGAACCCTGCTTCTGCTTGGAACCCTGCTGCTGTTTCTGCTGCTTGGAATCCTCTTCCTCAAGGGGACCCAGCACTAGGTCGGGATCCACCCGCACCAGCTGGCACCACCACTGGGTAAAGTCCTCCTTCCTGAGAGGCCGCCGCAGCTGCCGCCGCCTCCGCCGCACTTTAGGAGGACGGGCCAGCCTCCGCCAGTAACGACGCAGCAGCTTTCTGCGATGCTTTACAGTATACCTGGAGAGGAACCGACCTGCAGGGAGCGAGAGAACACCTTTCAAAGACCTGTTCCCAGCAACTCTGCCTCCTGCTGCACGTAGGTGGAAGAGAACCGGGATGCACTTGGAGCATCTCTGGCCAAGTACTTTATTCTAGCAGGAAATAGAGCGTCTGAGAGCAGAGTCTCTGCCTGCAGCACGCATTCCTGTGCCAAAGCAGGAGAGTTGCTTTTAGACAGTGACTTTGCATTTGCTCTGGAGTGGGGAACTGCACACAGACAGTGGCTGCAGGGCAGGTCACTCGTTACACCACTGTTTTTCCCAGTCTCAGACTTCTCAAAGAGATGACCTGATGTCCCCCTTCCCAGTCCTGACCCAGCATGTGGCTCTCCCCAGAGCCTGGCTCAGTTCTTTGCAGTGCAGAAGTGGCAGAGCAAGAACAGAAAAGGCTGAAAGGCAGAGAGGGACAAGGAGAAAACTCTCCAGCTGCAGCTGGGAAGATGCTGATGAAAGCGGACATCTGGGCAAGGATGAAAAAGCAATTCATGTTTTGGCGTGAAATGCCCTTACGCATCAGAGCAGTTGAGTATGGCTTCTTCACTGGTTTACTATCTGCAGGTTCCTCCCAGAAGTATTCCAGGGCTACCTTCCCTGTGTTCTGCATTCTGAAACTGAAAAGCAAGAAGGAGGAATTTAAAAAATGTCTAATAAATATAAAGCAAACAGTACAGTAACATTGTCTGAGGAACTCGTGGTATCACTTTCTGCTGAGGAGCAGCTTCTTCCCAGGCAATCCTGCCATGCTCAGACTGCTGTCCTGGGTGGCCCAAACCAGTATTTCCAAGTCTGGATGTTTAAGAGGAAAGGGCCAACATGGTGCCCAGGACACTGACACTAAGGGGCTTACTCTGGATTTTAGGTCTTGGTTTGACTGCAAACTTATTCCTGAGCAGATGAGGACAGGTGACGTGCAGTGAGAGCAAACCCATGGCTGTTCTTGGCACAAAGGTGTGGCAGCACTGAGGCTCTCCTGACCACCATCTCCTGCTTGGCTTTGTGTGCACATAAATGGGCCTGCGCTGGTTTGGGCTGGGCAGAGTTCTGGGAAGCAGGCACTGGGCCAGCCCTGGGCAAAGGCAGCTCCTGCTCACAGGAGGAGCTGTGCCTGGCCTCCAGCACTCACGTGGCTGTCCTTGTCTGGAAGGGCAAGGTATCCTTGAAGTGAACCACGATCGTGTTCATCTTCAACTGGGTGTAGGCAACAGCAGCACTGAGGTACACCTCGGCCTCCTGGGTGCTGTCCTCCACCACAGTGTGATCCGTTTCCAGGACTGGCTCGACCACCTGCAAACAGAGGAGGGAGGAATCGCTGAGCAGAGCCCAGAAGGTCAGGCTGAGAAGGGACTCTTCTGGCCTCCAAGATCAGCCTCATAGAGGGACTAGAAAGGACCATCCACTTTTACTTTCCTGGAAAGATGACAAAATTGGGACTGCTCTGCTACAGTAGTTGTTTCTATCCACTGATCCAAGCACTCACTAACACAGCTGTTAATATATCCATGGAGACTCTAGCTGTGTTCCAGTCCCTGTACTTCTACCCTGTAGAGGGACTGACTCTTTTCCTGGTCCCCTATAAATCCAGAAGGTCTCAAAATTTGGTTTAAGTTTCCCTGCTGGAGCTCTGTGGATGGAGAATCCCAAGACTGAAGAGTTCTAGAAAGCACCTTTTCCTTCCTGTCTTAGGGGAAAGTGCTCTCCAGATGTCTTGTGTGGAGCAACAGCCACACTGCTAGGAGCTGGGGATGGGCATTTTGGGGTATGAAAGATCTCACTAGGAAGGTCTCCAACTGCAGATGTTCTGATAGAAAAGAGGATGGTTTTTAGTAGCCTTAAAATGGTCCAGAAATTCAGAATGAACCTTTACCCAAGATGAGTGCGCGTGGCAATAATGACAATAAAAGCAAGAGTCTCTGGAGATGATCCTTCTCTGGACTCCTCCATACTGTCACACAGTGCCTGAGCTACTCCATGATGAGATATCTCACACAATACAGAGACCACAACCAAATTCTCTGGTATCCATGCAGACAAAACTTGGAGTTCAACAGCATATGCAGGAGAAGTGGATGTCTCTCCACTTCAAAAGAAGAGACAGAGTGCATGAGACTTAACTCTGTGTTGGTGAAAAGGCACCAAATGAGATGAAGACATTTCTAACACCACAAAATGGGATAAAATCATAAAACATTGTCCCCCATTCAACATGGGCCGCAACACTTGTGCTTGTGGCACAGACTGATGGTTTGTGTGTGGCTAAAGGTCTCTTGTCAAAAGGCTTCCCCCTCTTGAGGGGTGTATCTGGTCCCTGTGCATCCACCTCTCCCCTGCAATGCACTGCTGGTGAACCTCACGGCTGTCCAATGTCAGAGGAAGCGGCAGCTGCTCAGCCAGCAGTGATGGTGTCATGGTGATTCTTTTTGTAAAAGCTGGGCTGGCTTTTTTTGCTATTTTGCTTCTTACCTTCTCTATTTTATAGAATTTGTCTCCTGGGTCTTTCCTGCGGGTAGTCTTCCATGAGACAATGCACTTTCGGTCGTCCCAGTCCGGAACCTTCCTTGGTGGCAGAGCGAAGTCGATCTTGGTCACCTTACATTTCACAAGGTGCCTCCTGAAGGTGGCTGGCACATTAGATTTCAAGGTGACTGTGATCTCCTTGGAACGGCGAGGACGGAGGTGTCCCACCTAGGGAGAATCAAGACCAAACTGGAAGCACTGCCAAGGGTAGGACTGACAGCAAAAGGGACTGATGTGGTGAGCAGCTGTGCCAGGAATCTGCACCTCAGAGTGGATTTATGTAAAGTTTGATAGACAAAAGTATGAACAGAAGGTGCCACCTCCCATAATATGGAGCCTTTTCTGCAAGGCTGGCAGCCTTGGCCCAGCCAAATCATCTCCTCCATGGCACTGGAATGGGCAATCAGTGGTATGTGAGGGCTCCCTGCCAGCTCCTGGGAACATCAGGGCAGGGCTTGAGCAGTGGGGAAAGGCAGAGCAGTCCACGCTCACCTTGGGGGAGATCTGGAATGGGCCGTCTGCCTCCAGCTCAAAGCGCATGAACTGGTAACGCGTGCGGTTGGTGATGGCGAAGGTCCTGCGGCAGCGCTTCCCGACAGGACAGTGCCCAAAATCCAAGTGATTCACTCCGACAGCTGTTAAGGAGGAGAGCAAGGGAGCTCAGCATGCAGGGAGCTCCACCCACCCCCTCACGTGCACAGACACCTGTATGTTCAATGCTTCCTTGTGCAAGCCTTCCTCCTTCTGGAGGGAGTTCCCCAGGCAGTTCCCCCTCCCACCACTTCCAGGGAAACACCCTGACACATCCCAAAGCCAGCAACGGGCAGCACAGCACACACTGCTCTGCATGCATGGCTGCCGCCATCACAGGTCACCAAGTCCCATGGGTGACAGCCCAGGCCTGGTTAGAGAGAGGACACACGTGATCAGACATTGTCCTCTTCCTTGCTCCACCTTGGCAGCCTCTCCTCTCTTACCAGCAATGATGTCTTTCTCCAGACTGCTCTTAGCATCCCTCTCCTCTGCATCTTCCTTTAGTCCAACAAAGGCGAATTTGTCTTTGTGTCCTTCACCCACCAGCTCTACTAGGATCTTGTTAGAGTAGGTGTTCCCCACCAACAGACGAATCTTCCCTTCCAGACGTTGAGCCAGGGTGGGTTTGAAAATGACATCAAACTCTGCCGACTCCCCGCGATCCAGAAGGAAGAAAGGCTTTGTGGGCTTGCCCTCTGCACAGCAATGGAAATCAGAGTTAAGTGATACAGCTGTACAGAGGAACTATTTCCATAGGATATATGAGGCATAAGAGGTTGAAACCAGCTGCCTTCTAAGCACAGGTTCTACCTCCAGTAGTTTCAGACCCCCTTCCTATGTTCACAAGACTGCCACCTCCAGACACAGTGCCACCAAAGCAGCTTAACCTCAGACTGATGTCCAGCCCTCATTCCATCTGCTTCCAGCCAGCTCCAGCCACATACAAAACTCAGCCAAAGAGTGCTTTTGGCTTCTGCTGGCTGTTTGTGTGCTCAAGGGCTGTGTCTGTTCAGGTTGGTACCTTCCTATGTGCAGCAAATACCTCAGAGGGTCCACTGAGGTAGTGACAGTCCCCCACAACTCAACCCACCACGTCCAGAAGAACAGAAGAACTTCCTACAACTTGCTAGGAGGAGACCCTGCAAAAAGGCCCCAAGAAAAGCTTGGGGGACAGAGAGCCCAAGGAACAAAACTGTGCCTAACATCTGGCTGCTGCTTGGAGAAGCCAAGAGCAGGGCACACATTTTCCCTCTTTGCATGATCACATTTCATGGTTAATGAATTTACCATTTCCGATGGAGTCCTCATCTTCAGTGTGGAACACCTTGAGTGTGGAGGCCCTGCCTTTCAAGACGAACGCTCCATAGTCGTGCTCCAGGCGTAGCATAAACTGAGAGAGGAGAAGCCAGAGCACAGTGATGCTGGTGGGAGTACAGGGACTGACACCACAGTGCTGCTGGTCCTGCATGGGAGCCCAGCACCTCTCCCACTACTAACAGCACTTAGCACAAAAGTCAAACCAGACAAGAAAAAAGGGCATTCAGAGGCATCTGGATAGAACTGACACAGAACTAAACTGGATGGAAAGTAACAAGCAGAATGTAATTAAACCACATCTAAGCCTACTTAAAATGTAGTAAACGGGGATCTAATACAATCTAATGGAACTGGGAAATCACACATGTCCATGAGAACAAAAGTGACCTGAGAGATGGGGAAAATACTCCACCACCTTTCTTGTGTTCAACTTAAAGAAGAAAGACTGGATGGAAAATTTCCAAGAACTCCCTCCCTGGAGAGTCAGTCACTTGTTTAAAAAGAATTTGTGACCCCTCTTCCCGGGTCTGCCATGTTTTATGGGACCCTTCCCCTGTGCCACAAGCACTGGTTCCCAAACCAGACCATTCCTCGAGCAGGTCCTCCTCACCTTGAGAGGTATGATGCCATCGTTACGGACGACCAGGGGCAGCACCTGGGATCTCCCCACCCGGAGCCTCCTGAAGCGCAGCACGGCTGTTCCCCTCTTGCTGCGCGCGCTGGGGCACACGACTGTCAGCTGTGCCTCGTGCCCCTTCCCACTGATGGCGAAGGTCAGGGTCTGGGGTTTAATCTTCACAGGGCTGCAGGAGAGGCGCAGAAACAATTCAGCTGGCTTTAACCCATTTCTCACTGGGCAGGCGAAGCAGCAAGGGCCACAGTGTTTTCCCTGCCTGGTGCTCCTGTACCCCACAACACATCCCCCTACCAGCCTCTTCCCAATCCACTCAGGGACATTCACAAGAGGAACCTTCTCCAAGGAGTCAGAGCCTTTCACTATAACAGTTAAAAATAATTTCACTTAATTGAATCATGCAATACAGCAGGTAAATAATAAGGCACCAGATGAGATATGGCAAATCCCCTGGCTGCAGTGAGATGAGACTGATGCAACAAGCAAAAGCACAGCATGAAAGCAGTACAAAAGCAAAAAGGCAAAACCACATCATTGTCACCATCAGTAAAGATCATTTCCATGAACGGTAAAAAAGCAATTGCTCATTAGCAATTAGACTTCTCTTGTTCCAATTCAGCCACTAAAGGGTTGAGGAAGGGCAGGCCAAAGCCCCAGTACACAGGTCCCAGGGCAGAGGAACCAGACTCCTTCATACCAGCTCCAATCACTCACATAAAAAAGCTTAATGAATGCCAGGGAATCACAGAGGATCACCTAATTTTACAGAAACAAAGAGGAAACTGTGACTGCTGACTTGCTGGTACAGAAACTGCTTCATCCAAGCCTTTATCCTTGGAAACCCCCAGCCCAGCTGCAGCATATCTCAGTAACTTCAGTTGGCTACCTAATATTAGCCTGTCTTCGTAGTTGCTCATACAGGCTAAACCATCAGCCTCATTTTTCTGCTCTAAGAGTTACTGCCTCCCAGATCACCTCATGCCAAGTGCTCTGCCTAAGGCTACTGAAAGCATTAGCTAACAAGAGGCCTGTGCCTTTCCAGGGGAGAGGCAGCTATCAGTGAGGCCTCCCCAATATTTCACAGGGTCAGTTACCTTTTTGGGATGACAAGGGAAGCCTTGAAAGTGCAGTTGTAGTTCTGCTCATCTGGCGGGGTGAAGGTCACTGTAGCAATGGCACAGGATGAGCCAGGAACAGACATCTTGACTGGATCCAGCTTGAAAATGTTGTTGATAGGGATTTGTTCCTTGGGGGAATCCAGAGAGCAGTGTTAGGAGAAAACACCTTTCAACATGAAAGAGTTTTATACATAAATGCATTACTGAGAACAGCCCCAGACATTGTGTCTTCCTTCCTGCTTCTCTGGGCAGGCTCCCATCCTCCCAGGGAATGCTGACCTTGTGCTAAAGCATTGGGTGTTTGAGTGCAGGAAGCTGCCCCAGCCTATATGGGAGATGGGCACTGCATGGAAGACTCTGCAAATAACCCAGAACTGGCCTTCAAAGAGAAGGAAAAGCCAGGGAGCCTGAGGAAATGCTCTGCTTTGAGCCCTGCCATGTCAGTTCATAACAGCCCCTCTCTGTGTGTGCTTCCAGGAGAGGTTCAGAAGGATTCACTTCTCTCACTGAAGACCCAGAGGTGTGAGCCAAAACCTTTCCCAAGACATGCAGAATTCCACACAACTGTTCCCTGGCTCTGCTGCTCTCCCCTGCAGTTTGACCTGCACTGAGCTAGCTGAGTCTGGGCCACAGGCAACAAAGCATGTGCAGAACAAAACAGGCTCTCACCCCGCCCTTAGAGGGCAAGCACTACCTTGGCCTCCCGTTCTTACCTCTCCAGGCAGGGGTTTGATGGAGAGGACCGCGTCACATGGCAGGCTGCTTGCACTGTAGATACTGAAATGAGCTTCAGCCTCTTGCCCAACCAGAATCTTGTTGAAGATGAATCTGTTCTCATCTCTGACAAACAGGCCTGTGCCTTTCACCGACTGCAGCTTGCGGTCGAGGTCAGTGCTGCTGCAGATAGGGTACGCCTCGAAGATTAACATCACATCCTCAGCAAGTCCTGTGGACACATCAGAGGAATGAGCAGGGAGAAGCCTCCCTGATGAGTTTATCTGGACCCTGCTGGCCTCTCAGAAGGCTTGATAAGCCTTTTCTGCCTGAGTGACTGCTAAACCCAGCCTTGGGTGGGGGAGCTGGCTGTGAGGATGGAGCTCAGTCAACGTCTGTTTTAGAGAGCACTGCTTTCCTTTTATCCTTCCATGCATCCCTCTCAGCCTGGGAGGGATGAGTCCACTGGTGGACTTGAAGAGGGCTGGAATCTCTGATGATTTAAAGGTGGGGCACCACGGCTAGCATGCCTCTCTACCCAAGCAGCAAGTTGAGGTGCTGATCAGCAGCAGGTGTGACCAAGGGCACTGGGGGCAGTAGGTACCTGGGAGGCAGGACTCGGCAATCAGGGTGAAGGGAATGCCGAGGGGATTTTCCTTGGGGTCTCTGCCCGGGATGTCAATGTAGAGCTGCTCCTCACATTTCCCCTCCTGCCCTGCGAGGCATTCCACTGTGATCTTCTGCTGGCCCCATGGACTGATGGAGCCGGAGCAGGGGGACACCGTGAACATGCCAAGACTGAGGTGACTCTGCAGAAAAAGTTCCAGGAGAGCCTGATGGTTAATAGTTGTGCCTTGAGCACCCCAGCAAAGAGTATGTCCTGCCTTGGCCTCCAGCTGGACCCAAGCACCCAGTCCCAGGGCAGGGAAGGATGGCCCAAAGGCAGCCCCAGGCTGAGAGCAACAAGCCAAGAAGAGCTACAAATCTCTCCCAAGGGGCAGAGAGAAAGGAGTTTGAGTGTAAAGAATTAAGGTGGTAGCTGTGATCCTTCAGTCTCCAAAGGTAACAGAGGAGAGCAGAAATACCTGTGAGAAATGATGGGAGAGAGGTAGGGGACTGCAAAGAAGAAAAAGCAATGTTGTCTGAGCTCTGTGGACTGGGAGTGGGGGATGTTTTTTGCTTCTGAGGTGTTCATAGACCTATGCTGGCTAGCAGCTACCAAACACAGGACCTGCTCCCCTCTGCTGACCCCACAACTCCAGGTCACAGCCAGAGTACAGGGCTGTGAGTGGGACTGAGCAGATACTGGTCTTGCAGACTACATCCCACCCTGTGGTGATGAGCCCCCAGCCTGGGCACAGCAGCACCTTCTCACATCCCCTGCAGCAGCATTGCTGGGGAGCAGGAGTCACCCACCTGTGTCAAGAAGCTTGATGTCCTTGCTGTTGAGATCTTTGTAGCTGATTCCCCTTCCTTTGAACTGAAAGGAGAAAGAAGAGGTATCTGTCATCTGAGCTACCCTGCCTTTCTTTCTCTGAGGCCAAAGCTGGCCTTCCTCCTCACAGAGGAAAGCCTTTGTGCTTCTGATGGCTCCCAGAGAGTAGCCAGCAGCTCCCATTGCTGGACTGAGCAGCTCTATCACCAGCTTCATACTACACATGGGGATACTGAGGTGTTTTTTTGCTCCCTCTCCCCAAGGCAGGGATGCAAATGCACAACAGCCCAGGTCTCCTGGCTGCCTGCCGCACACCAGCCGTGGGGTGGTGCCTCCTCAGACAGGAAGGGTGGTCAGGGCTTCTCGTACCTTTTGCTTTCTGATGCAGATGCATCCTCGGGTGCTTGGCGGATGCAGAATTTGAAGTTGAGCATGCCTTTGTTCTCCAGCATGACAATCTGGCTCTTCTTGGTGCCTTTGATCATGGCTCCAAAGTTGATGGGTGAGGCAGGCTCAATGCTGTACTTGCTGTACACGGCTTTGGCCGACACCTTCACTGGGATGTTGGCGACAGTCTGGCCTCCTTGACCTGAGCTGGCATCTATCACCTGTGTCCACAGGAAGGGGTGGTAAACATAGCAAAGAGGCCAGCCTCTACCCCAGTCCTCAGCCTGGCCCCCCAGGCCTCCAGTCTACCCTGCCCTGTTTAAGCACCTCCTCCAGAGTCAGATTCTCAGCTCCACTTAGGAGGCCTCCCAAATGGTGTTGAAAGACTTTGTTTGTGTAGGTAGGAGAGAGGATTCTCCAGCTAAAGCCCTTGTTCCATTAGACACCTATCCTGTTTACGCTCCCAAAGCACTGTGTGATAACACAGCCTGGCCCAGGCAGCTCACCTGGCAGTACAGGATGGGTCTGTTCTTGAGGAGCATTTCACTTTTGGGGTGGAAGAGTATCTCAACATTCACAGCAGGCTGGGAGGCAACCAGCACGCCTGACTGAGGCACAGCAGTGAAGTAGGATGCCGCCTCTCGCATCCTGGGACCTGCACCCTTCAGCGTGAGCCTGTGGAGAAAGGGAAGGAATGGAGATCTCTGCAGTTACAAGTACAGGCGCCACCAGCACAGCCAGGACTTTGCATAGGACCAGAAAAAAAAGGGAGAATCCAGCTCTCCTCAGGGAATCCTGGATCTTGACAGAGTGTTCAGACAATCATGAGGTTACTGCAAGAAACTTTGACATTGAAATTTTTCATTCACTTCCTTACAGAGTCTCAGAAAGAGAAAGGAGATGACCATCAAAGAAAGGAAATGAATCTCAGTATTTCAGTGGCTGAAATTTCTGGGGCTCTCCTTTGGGTTCCTGCTGAGCTGTGAAGAACTGCTGGCTTGTGGCTGGATTCTCTGGTAGAATAACTGAGATCAGAGAGCCCAGATTTTGTATTTACCATCAGGTAGCCAGCATGGAAATGGTTCTAGCCATTGACAGAGGGAGAATGCAGGCCTGGGAACCCAAGCAGCAGGACTCACCTGTACTCAATGTTGTATACCCCTTTGTTCTTTAGACTTAGGATTTTCTTCACATTATCCAGGACATTAATGGTTCCAAATTCCAAGCTTCCTTCTGGACCTGCAGAAAACCCAGAGTGAGGTCAAACACGGTATTTGTGAGCTGCTGCAGAATACAACAGGCCACAAGCTACATGGAGGTCTTGGTGCAAACCCCTTTCCAGCAAGTTTCTGTTCTTGAAAGTGTTTTCCAGCTACTTGTCTGCCCTTTCTCTTCACACTCAAAATGTCTGCAGGCTTAGTAGCTAAAGAGCTTGCCTTCCATTTCCTAGCTGCCAAGCACAAATCCAATTACTTTATATGCTGTGCTGAGCCTGTGGGAGTTGCCAACTGCCTGTTCATGTCACTGTTGTTTCAAAGCCCCCAGATCCAATCTGCACATGAAGCTGCACACTTCAAAGCTCAGAGGGGAGAGACTTAAGGCTGTCAGTTCCCTGACAATGCTTTAGGTCATGCAGGTTGCAGGGTACATGCTTTATGTATCCATGCCATCCTTGTATCCCATCCCAGTGCTTTGGTTGCCCACCTCCCAAGGTAATGCAGTGCACCTGGACTGCTTTGTTTGGGAGGCATCCACTGACCTTCAGGTATGTAGTCCATGCTCAGAGAAACATCATAGACCTCTGCAGAGACTTCAATGTTTTCAGCCTGGACAACCCCCAGGATGTTTTCTGCATCTGAAACCTGAGGCAGCAAGAAACGAACACTGTTCAGATTATTCTTTTGGTAGACAGCCTGAAAGTCCTTGTCTCTGCTGGCTGCTTCCCCTATGGCCTCCCTGGCTTCACAAGTGTTGGTGGACCTCAAGCTTTGCTAACCTGTTCCTCTCATGGGCTGCCCCAGTGGGATTCTGCTGCAGTAAAAAACCCTATCAGCCCAACTCTGCACTCCTACAGCAGGGAACGCTGCTGCTAAAGCATCTTTGAGAGGCACAGGGATGTAAGAACAACCACAAGTAGTGTGAGGTGTCTCAGAGTAGGTGGCATTGACAACCCTCTCCAATCACCTAGCACCCTGTCTAAAATGCAGCCCCTAAACCATGGGGAACAAAATCCCAGGTGGAGAGTTTGTTGTACTATGCAAGAGCTTCAGACACAGTCCAGGAGGAACGTAGAGATCATGCTGCAGTCTGTACAACCAAACAACAACCTTCAACCATTCACAGGGACAAGGTGGTTGTGGTACAGGCCCAGGATGCAGTGTCTGCTTGTCTGGGGGGCTGTGGATGCACTGCATGTTCTGGCAAATACTGTGCAGAGGCAGAAGCTGGGGTCACAGCACCCTTGTGTCTGGCAAGTGCAGCTCTTCCTGACTCTGTCCCTAGCAGCACATGGCTGCTCACTGTGCCCTGCTCTGCCAGGCAGGGCACAGTCCCTCTCACCTCTAGTCGGAGGGTCTTCTCAATGATGCCAATCTGCTCAGCCTTGAAATACAGCGTCACTTCAAACTCTGAGCGGGGAGCAAGGATGCCATTATTTTGTGACAAGGAGAAGTCCTCAACAAGGTCATCCAGCCCATTGAGCAGCCAGACCATGGGCAGCAGGCCGTTGTTCCTCAGGACCAAGGTCCTGCTGTCAGTCCTGCAGAGAGAGAAGGTACGTGGCATCAGCTGCTGGATGGTCACACCAGCCTCGCCACTGAATGCAACTTGGTGCAGCTCCATCCATGCCCCAGAAACCAGTCAAATGTTTTCTCTTTGTCACAAGTTTTGGAGTGCTTGTGGGGACAACTGACCCGTGCAGAAGCATCTTGTCAAAAGAGACCTCCAGGGGGCTGACCTCCAGCTTCACATGCACCCCATGGCAGCACAGGCTGAAGACCACTGGGTTTGGGTTCTTCTCAATGCTGCAGATGAGTTTGTCTTCCAGGAAGCCAGGGGAAGTGGGGTATGCCCAAATGGTCAGCTCCTAGACACGGCCCCACAGGGAGAAATTGAAAGAGCTCTGTGTGTGAGCAGGAGGAGCAGCCCATGGGCACTTCTACGGTGCCTGCTCTGTCTGCCCTTCTCTTACCTGCTTCTCCTTTGGTTTCAGTGTCATGTGGGGAGGGTCCAAAAGGAACGTCGTTGCTGTCTGGTCTTTCTCAAAAGAGAACTCGACCTCTACGACCATGGGGGAGTTGTTGAGGATGGTTAGACTCTCTGAGTTGCCTGGACAGTTCTGGGCCTTGTACCTGTCCACAAAAGGGGAAAAGGCTGCAGAGGACACTGTTGCCTTTGCCACACACTGAGGAGAGCACCGTGTGCACCCCGGGAAGCAGTGCTGGAAGACCCTGCTCTAACAAACAAGGGAGGGAAATGGATCCCAGTCAGGGGCATGGGTATGTGCTCATTCCTGCCTTACTCTGATGCCTTCTCCTGGACTTGGTGCCTCCAGCCCAGAAGCCTGATGATACTCAGGCCACTTCAAGAGTTTTTAATACAATGTAAATTCAAGGGTGCCTAGAAAAATAACAGTACACCAGACACATGGGTTCTCTCCCCCTCTTTCTTGGGGTGCTTTCCCTGCAGGGTATAAGGAAAGGCTTTTGGAAAAGGAGTTTAGCTAATCTCTTTCATAAAAGTCATGAAACTGCTTTGGATTTTATTGGTTAGCTCAGAGTCTGAGAAAGAAATATAAAGCATCAATTCCCAAGAAGAATGCAAAAAGATAACAAATGACCCTTCTCTCAGGTGTGGAAATGACTTTGGAGTGAAAGTTAGAGAAAGGAGTTAGGAGAAAGGGTTAAAGAAGCAAAGAGAGATCCCAGACCATCCATCAACCTGGCTAAAGATTGTATGTATTTCAATTTCATTTCCTCGGGCTGTCAAAATAGATCTAGTCCTCCAGAGCTCCCATGAAGATAAGAACTTAATGTTAAATATTTTTTTTTTAAAGTGACAGTAAAAGTAGAAGTACACAATAGCTTCAATGACAATGTGTTTAGGCAGACTTTATCCAGCAGCTGGGACGCAATGTCATCACAGGGAAATGTAATTCCTGCTGTACATTCCCCTCAACACCCATTGGCGGGTCAACCATAAAATCTTATTAATAATTACAGATTAGTGAAAGGTTTACAAAACCATCTACAGAATAATTGCTCGATCAGGCTACCTGCAGAGCTCAAAGCACCTCAAAAACCACCATAAAGTTCATTTCCTACGGGTTGAAGCTGACATGTGGGGGGACACAAAAGTTGCCCCCCAAGTCACCTTTGGACTGGTGGCAGCACGTGGCTCTGGCCACCAAGGCACCCACTGGGTAGGCAGAGCAGCTCCTCCAAGGCTCATTTGCCTCTTATCTGCTCAAGTTCACACATCTGTGGTCCTTCAAACCCATGTGTCTTCAAACCCATGTGTTTCCCAGGACTCTGCCAGGGACTGCCCTGGATTGTGCCACCAGGACAGCATGTCTCTCCAGGCACGTCCAGAAAAGTACAGGGCCCAGCAGGGAGCACATACCACTCTCTTGATTTCCCACACAGCAGTGGTCCAAAGTGGAATTGCTTTGTGCTCTCAACATATTCCTTGAAGATGATTTCATCTTCCTCCATGGTCGCCCTCCACTGTGGAAACACCACCCTGGGCAGAGAAAGTGGGGAAGGAGGAGCTATGAGATGCTCCAAGTAGGAAATGTAGTCAGAAAGCCATAACCCTTCCTGGTGGCTGAGGCACCACCTGCCTTCCCAGCTCCCAGCACATGAAGAGAAGCTGGGTGGCCTCAGGCAGCACCATCTGCCCAGCCCTGGCTGTGAGTTCAGGGGCAGCTGTGGTGTGGGGGGCTGCCAGGGCCAGCCTTACCGTGGGTTTTGGCTGATGCTGGGGTACACGCCGGTGCCACGGCAGGGCAGCTCGTACTGGCGCTTTGACTGCACGAGCTCAAACCTCAGCGTCTGCTCAAACCTCCCTGGCTTTTTGGCGAAGAACTGGACCTTCAGCTCCACCTCACTGTGGGCAGGCACTATCCACCGGTAACGTTTCAGCCTGGCAATTATAGAGAAGGCTTCAGACGTTGCTGAGGAGCAAATGAAACAAGGAGGGTGCACTTGCCATCCCATGGAGGCACTGGCACAGGCTGTGGAGCTGGAGACAATGGACTTTGTTTGGCAAGAGGACCAAGAAGCAGAGGCATCACCTCTTCCCGTGCAGCTCACCTGAGGAATTCTGTGGGGACTGAGGCACTTCCAACTGTACTTTTGGATTTTGTTGCAGAGGAATCCCGGGGACTTTCTGTTCTCCCGGTGGAGATCTGCTTCTCTGCAGAGCTGTCTCTGCTGGTTGCTTTACCTGCCTTTGGATGGCCCTTGGCAGTACTGCTCTTTGCCTCTGGGGCCTTGGCCTAAGGGGAGAGAGAAAAGGAAGGGAGAGCTGAGCCCTGAGACATCCCCATCCTGGAAAGCAAAATGGGGGTTTGTTCACCAACGGAAGAGGGAAAAAATAAAAAAGTCCACCTGCCCGTGGACTTGGTCTTCTTTATTGCTGTTTGTTTTGCCTAGGACACCCCTTCTCACTCAGGACCCTCTCCTCAAAGGAACTTCATGGTTTTAAGTGTTTTTTTCCCTCTTGTCTTACAGAACTGCTCTGTCTCCAGCAGAACTGTCTCTTTTGTCCCATCCCTTAGAGATAGGAGACCTACAGACATGGGGCCCCATCACATCTTCACTACCTCTCCACAATGCTCCCTTTCCATCCAACCCCTCCCCCCTGTCCCCGTCTAGCCTGGTCCCTGCCCTGGCACCTTCAGTGCTGGCACCGCTGGAGCACCCACCAGATCATCTTCCACAGCAGCACTTTCAGGTGCCACAAGGGTGAAGGGCTCCAGACGCTCTGCAGAGCCCAGCCGCTCCTCCGGGTACTCGACTACGGAGAGCACAGCAGCATGGGGAAGGGGAGGGCCGTCGGGATGCAGTCCCAGATATTTCAGCAGCTAAAACAGAAGAGAAAATCCTCTTTATACTTCTGTCACCTTCATCCTCACAACTCCTTTAAAGGCACTGAGCTTTTGGCAATGGGGTTTTTAATTTACATGAAGTACAAGTGCTTTGTTATGCCCAGTGGAGTGAGCAGGCTCCAGAGCAGACACAAGAGCTACAAGCAGGACCAGGAGAGAAACCTCTCCCAAGTGACTCAGCTGAAGAAAACAATGACCGTGAGCTGCCCTGTCCTAGAACGGTTTATGATTTCCAGGCTGGGAAACTCTGAACAGATGGGATAATTGTACACAGAGCACTCCCACTTCCTGCCCATCTGGGGATGGTGATAACCTCCCCATCCACACAGGTGATAGAGTCATTGTGGAACACCATCGGGGACCTGGACAAGGCTCTGTGCCATTATCACCTGGGGGGACACAATGCTCCAGGGCCCAAGACCACAGCAAGCTCAAGACCTGAGCCCTGCAGGGTGTTACCTCGTCTTCTGTTGGCAGCTTCCCATCCCTCAGGATCTCCCCGATTATGGCCTTTGGATCTGAGACCTCGATGTCCAAACACGGCACCCCAACCTGCTCGTCTCTGACTGCCCCTTCTCCAACCTCACTTTGCGTGTCCAGCTGAAATGACTGAAGACTCCTTTGGTCTCCACTTTTTTGTTCAGACCTCTTCTCCACCTTCTCCTGAGACTTACTGGTCTTCTGACCTTTGCTTTCAGCTGAAGACTTTCCTTTTTGGATCACAGGTAACTGCACAATACCCTGAACCCTGTCCCAGAAGGAGAAAACCTGTGCAACATTCTGCTGCGATGACTCATAGATCTGAAATCTCAGGATTAAGTTCTCCATCTCAGCTAGGTCCTCTGGGATTTTGGTTCTCCCCTTCATTAGGGCTTTGGTTTCCCCCTTCTTTAGAGTTTTGTGTTCCCCCTTCTCTGGGGCTTTGGGTTCCCCCTTCTCTGGGATTATGATTTTGCATATCTTTGGGGCTTTGTATTTCCACTTCTCTGGGATTTTGGTTCTCTTCATCTCTAGGATTTTGGCTTCCTTCTTCTCTGGGGCTTCGGTTTCCGTCTTTTCTGGGATTTTTGTTTCCTCCATCTCTGAGGGTTTGGTTTCCTCCATCTTTTCTGCAGCACTGGTTTCCTTCTCTGGAGGCTTAGTTTTTTTCTCTGGGGGTTTGGTCTCTGGGGTTTTGGGTTTCCCCTTCTCTGGTTTTGTAGGCTGCTTCCCCACAGAGATACCCTTCTTTTCCTTCTTCCGCTTCTCTTCCTCCTTCTGCCTCTCTTCCTCCTTCCTCCTCTCTTCTTCCTCTAAGGCTTTTGCCTCCTCCTCAAGCTTTTTAGCCAGCTGCTTCAGCTCCCTTCAGCAAACAAAATAGAAAACATTGCTGAGAATCACCACCAGAAACTTGGCCTCACTAGTCCTGACTGGGCCTGCACTTCATTCCTTGACCCTGAGACTATTTCTGTGAATTCTCCTCAAGCAACAGAGGCTGGGAACATCCCAAGTAGGGGGATTGGTGGAAGGGGACCTCCAGGACCAGCCAAACCTGAGCCTTGCCATCATAAGGTTGTGACTGTGCAAGCTCCCTCTTAAGGCACACCCAGACACCCCCAGCCCACTGCCAAAGGCTGATCCACCAGCTCTCTGTGCTGATGCCTGAAAACGCCCTTTGTCTCTTGATTGCCCAGTTTAAAGCAGAGCACAGATTGCTAACATCTGCTTCTCTCTCCTACAATTCTTACTCAGCTCATTCAGCCCCCTTCTACTCCCAGCCCCACACTTTGCCTGTGTGTCCTGAGCTGGGCTGCCTTGCTGGAGCAGAGCTTCTCCTGTGCTCGCCTACTACTGCTGCAGCTGAAGGGGAGCCTAAAGGGCATGAGCTTTTATGGATGGTGTCCCACCATCAGGAGAACCCTGGCAGATCAGCATTGCGAGGACTTGCAATGCTGTGGCAGGACCAGGACCCAAAACAAGGTTTGGTCTGTGCCCCACACCTGTCCATATCACAATCCCACTGTTTTGGTGAAGGGAGATGATGAAGCAGGTGTGACTCAACATCATCATGCACCTAAAGACACCTCTACAGGCAGTGCCAAGGCCAGCCCAGAGCCCAGCTCCCTGCAGGCAGCATCTAAGCCAGGAGGGCTCACCACTCAAATGGAGAAGATGATGTTCTGTCTCAAGAGAAGAAGGTCCTTCCTCTCTTGGGAGCCAGGGAGCTAAGGGTGGCCATCCCTGTGTTGCTTCTGGCCTGTGCTATCCAGCACCTCTGAGCTCAGAGTCCTTGCAGCAGGGAAGCCCTCCAGGGACAATAACCCATGGAAGAGCAGTAACCCATGGGAACGCTTACTCACTTCTTCCTCCGTATGTCCTTCCTTTCCTGTATTATTTTATCCACTTCTGCTTTCCTCTCCTTAGGAAGGGCATCATACTCATTCTCATCTATTCGTAAGATGCGTTCTGCTTTTCTCTGGACAGCTTTTTCCCATTGCAGATCTTTAGCACAAACCAGAGGAGAAACCATGAGTGACTGCAAGCAGAGCTGGGTGATCTGGGTCAGCTGCAAGGATTCACAGCTTTTCCTGACCCAGCCTATCATCCCAGGAGATATTGGGGAGCTCCTATCCCTGCTCTAGAATTCAATCCCCCAAATAAGGCTGGGCAGTGAGGTCCTGTGCTTTGCATGGCCTAAGTGCACCAAGGCTGAGGACAGTAGTTTGTCACTGAGCTACAGCAGCTGGCACTTTTGCCCAAGCTTTAATGTTAGAGATTAGGGTGACTCTTAAAACCTCAGATCTTCTGCAACTCTGAGATGAGTGCTGGTTACACTGAGGCAGAAGGTGGAAAGATTAATAAAAACACTTCTTACAAGCTCTGCCACAAGCCCCGATACACAGAGGTAAGGTTGAGGGCTTGAGAGAAAAGATTTGAGAGGGATGGAGATATCTCACCTTTCTTCTCGCTTTCAGCTTCATCCCTGGCTTTCCAAGAAGCATAATCCTGATGCAGGTTCACCATGAAGATATGATGACGATTCTTGACAGCTTTGAGTACACAGAGCAGAGAAGATTCCAGGCTGCTTGCAAAGAGGCTCTCCAAGCCATCAAAGATCACTCCCTTGGAGCAGTCTTTACGCTGTGAATAAAGGGAAGAGTAAGTCAGCCATTGCACACAGGGGGCTTGCAGGTAGACAGTAAACTCAGATGTCCCAGGGCACCAGCTGTCCTTGTTCCAAGTGCAGTAGCTAAGAGCAGCTGGGATCTGTCCTTAGGCCAACTAAGGGCAGCTGCAGCTTCCCCCAGGGTTCCCTGCACACAGTCCAGGATCCTCCAGCAGCATGTACAGACCTCCTTCCTCCTCCTCTCTGAGTCGTACCTCAGTGCCTGTCTCTCTGGAGCAGGAATCTCTCCTTTTCCCCCACCCCACACACCTTCAGCCTCTCACTGAGGATGTCTACCAGCAGCTCCTCGGGCAGCACACAGCTCAAGCAGTTCAGCTCTTCCCCACGACTGCTGATGATGTTCAGCTGCTGGGGTGCAGGAGCAGTGGAAACTGTGAACTGCAATAGGAACCATTGTAAGGAAAAGAAACCAACAGTGGAAAGCCCTGAACAACTCCCACTGCTGGGCTTGGAGCTGGGTTCCTCACTAGTGGAGACGAGAACAACCCTGCAGTGCAGGCTGAGGGCTCCAGGGGATGGTCCTGGAGGGCCCATCCCTTGGCCAGCAGAGACCCAAGCTTGCAAGCCCCTGCTGCAGCCTCCCAGCACATTGCTCACTGCCTGCAGCCACACTAGCCAGGACTGCACTTTGCCAGCAAACCACTGAGAACCAGTGGAGCTGTCTGCCAGAGCACATTCCCAGCCCAAGTCATGGCACTATGGACCAACATACCAGGCCTTGGCTGGCACAGAGCCTCTAATGTAAGCAGTCCCTGCCCATCTCAAAGACAATTCAAAAGTTCCAGGAATCAATCAGGGCTGATCATGTTTACCTTGGTGTCATTTTTGTCAAGTTTGCTGTCTGTGTCCTTCTTTTGTGCTGGAGGGGTCTTGGCTTTGGCATCCTTCTTGTTTTTTTCCCCAGAGGCTTGTTTATTCTTGCCCTGAGGGGTTTTACCTGCACAGGGGAGAGCGGACACAGGGGAGCTTTGTAAAGCAAGCAGGCACCTTTCGCTGCAATGGGCACAGTCTTGGGAAGGAACATGGCACTTTTTCCCCAGTCTGCTGGGCACTGGGAGCACTGTTTCCCAGAAGCAGCCCCTTCCCTGCTTCTCTTACCAGCATGGTAAAGCACACCATCCCATACTTGATTTTAAAGCCAGCACTATGTCCCTCCTAACAACTGTGCATGCAGGTGATGCTGCTCGCACAGCAGTTCCCCTGCAGATCAAGCCAAAGATTTGTCCTCCAGGAACATTGTTTTCACACACTGCACCCATCCTGCATTCCCATATGGAGACCTGCAGCCATGTCCCACATGGATCACCCATCTCCACTGAAGCTAAATCCTCCTTGTGGGAAAAGCCCAGCTGGGACCAAGACTCTTCTTTCCTTCCAACAGCTCCCAACCCAGCCAGGTTCAAAACTGAGCAATGCAAAACTTCCCTGTGCACCGAGCCAGGTCTGGCCTCACCCTGCAGAGCTCAGGGTACCAACTGCCCAGGAAGTTTCATAAATGTCTCCAGTCTCACATGGAGAACAGCCCAACGAGCTGTGTAACCTGACAGTGGGCATAGGTAACTCTCTGGAGAAAAGAGCTCATCTGGAACATGTCTCTCATTAGAAATGGCTCTGGGAGGCTGACCTTCCCTTCCTCTCATTTGTGAGGTTACACTCACAGTTCTCTGGTGCTTAATGAGCCACTTCAGAAGGCTTTTTCCTTGTTCAGGTGGGCAGCAGTTCTGCCTGCTGCCCATGAGGGGCAAGCTCAATTCAGCTTTGAGGAAATATCAAATATCTGGGAAAGAGACAGGCATGCTTTGCCACCCCTAGATGAGCTCTTTTCTCCAGAGATTTACCTGTGCCCACTGTCAGGTTACACAGCTTGTTGGGCTGTTCTCCATGTGAGACTAGAGACTTTTATGAAACTTCCTGGTCAGTTGGTACCCCTAGAAAAATGAGCATGTGCCAAGAAGGGCAGCAAAATATAAAAGAACCTCTGACTGAACCCTTAAAATTGATTTCATTTTTTTTTGGCAAGCCAGTGATGCACTTCACCCTTGTTCCCTAAGAGACCCAAGGATTGAAAAATTGCTGCTCTGAGTAAGCAGAAATGGACAGTCGTGGTGGGTTTCTGAAGCACTGGCTCTGGGTACTTACCAGCACTCTCCTTACCAGCATCACCTTCCTCTTTGCCTTCCAGCTCCATGGCAGCCTGGGTGCAGAGCTCCCGGGCACAGAGCCCCGCTGGGCTCCGGTCGTTGGCCATGGCCTCTTTCACCACGGTGTCAATGGACACGTAAGCAGCGTCATAATACTGACACAGGCCTGCTGCTGTCTCTGTCTTTCCTGAGAGAGAGAGGAGGACTGCTTGGTGACACTGGCACAGGAGGCATTGCAGGGACAGGCCCTGGAAAAACCTCCAACAAGATTTCAAAGTTAAAAGGACAGTGGGAAAGCAAGTGGTCCTCCAGGGGAGGCCACGGGGGAGGCAGCTGCAGCATGGGTATGAGCTCTGAATTCTAGAGCCAAGAGGATCATCTCCACCTCCTGTTCAGCTGAGGACTTTGCCTTAAGCACCATGGTGCACCAGGATGTGTTCCTCCTGCTTGCCCCTCTCCCTGCAGCCCTGGGCTGCAGCTCACGTACCTGCCCGGGGTGCCCCATGGATGATGACAACAATCCCTTGGTGCTGCTGCGCTTCATGCCTCCCTGAAGACGGGGCAATGCCCAGGTGGTGCATGACAGCCTGAGAGATAGGATTCCTAGTCTCTTTCACCATGGACTCAGGACAGAATGGGACAGTCCTGTGGTATGCTGCAGTGCAAAACCAGGGGAAAAGTCAGCCTCCTGCCTACCTTTGATCCTCACCATCCTCCCCATCTCCTCAGATCCCAAGAAAGGAGACTTGGTGAAAGCAAGATGAGCTTGTTCTTTTGTTGCTAAGAAGGTGCAAATACAAAAGAGCCAGTGATATTAGACCTGGTCCTACTGGCTAAGGAACTCATCCTGTCCTAGTCTTTATGGCTAAGGGACACATGGAAATATCCTGATTATTTCCCCAGTCTATGGCAGGCAGATAGGAGCTTGCTTTGGCTACACTTGCCACAGCCCTTCAGCCAAGAGTTCTTCCACCAAGGTGGGGAACAGGCAGCTGCTAAAAGCATGGGCTTTCCCTGGAGAGCAAGGTGACAGAGAGTTCAGGCTGTATGGGCTGGAGTCCCTGCTGTGATCACAGGCAAAAAACAGACACCACCAAACCCTCACTGTTTTTCTGACCTGCTGCTGCCTTGCCCATGGCCTTGGTCTGAGCCTCAGCCCCGGCCTTGGTTTCTGCCATTGCCTTGAGCTCTGCCTGTTGAATCTTTGTCCTCCTCTGTTCTTCATGGTGGTGCAGCAGCTCCGGGGGCAGTGTCTCACCCACGGCACGTGGAGGCAGATAAAAGTTCTTTTGGGACTCAGAACCTACTGCCATCCGTAGGATCTGCGTGTGGAGGGAAGAGAAACCATATGCAAGATTCCTCTTCTTGCCTTTCATCACACAGACTCAGCAAACCCATTTTCTGTCTCCTCCCTTCCTCCCAGCAACACAAACTATTTGGTTCAGATCCTCCCACAGCATGTCAGCAGAGCTGGCTTTGCCATGGGATTGCCTCCATCTCCCTGGCACAAGCCTGGCAATGCCGGAGTGCTGCAAAGCTTGGGCAGCATGTACATGGGGACCAGACCTGCCTTCTCACCTTCTCCTCCTCAAGGTATTGCTCATCAAAATCCACTGAGTAAAACTCAATGGGGAAGTTGCATGGGTTCTTCACCACCACTGTGGCCTCCACCACATCACTGTCCACCAGCATCCATCCCATCTTTAGTGCTGGGGGGTTGAACTCCAACCGTGGCTCCAGACCTTGTCCTGAGAGGCGCAGCTTTAAGTGGTTGCTTCTCCCACGAATGTTAAGCCCCAGCTCATGCTCATAAGACATCTGAAAAGAGGAAAGTGCAGAAAACTCATCCATGAAGTCCCAGGTGACAGGACCCCAAATACAACAATGCTTGCCCCAAGGTCAGGGTGTTGTCAGTCTTGCCAAGGTGAATGGAAACCAGATATTTACTTATGCTATGGACTAGAACATCTCTAGTAGTCTGGGTGTGAGGAACTGGGATGAATCTTGGTGTGCACTGTAACTGGGTCCTTGGTATCAGATGGATGTACAATGGACTGTCAGACATTTTCCCCTAGTCATGCAGGAATGCAATGCTCATGGGAAGGGCCCTCGGGATTACAGTGTCCAGACACAGTCCTGGCACTGCTGCATCAGGCAAACACCAGCTCCAGGAGAGAGGCAAATGAGCTCTTGCTGGCAAGAAATAAGGGTCATCTTCTCTGCTTAGCGTTCGGCTCTGGTCCAAGCCAGACACAAGATGGTTACATTTCTTGAGCAATTAAAAGATCCCTGGGACTGTGTCTGGGCACAGAAGCACTTGTGTCCATGCTGGGACACACTGCCAGTTTACGAGACCCAGCGGCCACAGGCAAACCACTTTTGGGAATGCTCCATCCTTTAAGCTGAATCCCCAGCTGCAGGGGAATGTGCAGGCAGGCCAGAGCCCCAGGGACTGCTGGCAGCACACCACTAAGGTGACTGTCCTGCCGTGCCCAGGAAGGTGTGTGGTGCCTGTTTGGTCTGTCAGTCCTGCAGCAGGATGAGCCTAGACTGGCCATGCCAGGATTGCCCTCTGCGAGTGGGCAGCTGCTCTGCACCGAGTGTCACAGCTGCAAATACAGCCAGGCAAGGGGGAGGCTGAGGGGAGTTGGGCACGTCCCCCCCATGTGCCAAGGGGCAGCCTCAGAGCCTTGGGGTTCTCTGTGCAAGCTCCCTGTGGGCATTTCAAAGCACATCTCACAGGACTGCTCTGTGGGGGGAACTGAGCCACACAGAGTACGGGGCTTGCAGAAAGCTGCCTGTGAAGGCAGAGCTCCTACCACACTCTCTGCACCAGGCCCTCATTTCCAGATAGCCCTGACAGGCCTCCTGGGCTGACACCTGCCAATCTCACCTCCTCCTTGGGTGTGAACTGGATGTGCAAGTTCTGCCACTTTCCTGGATCAAGGGTTCCTTTGGAGGGCGTCACTTCAAAGGCACAGGACTGGCGCTGATTTTTCTGGGCACAGAAACCAATCACGTGAGGTGTCCTTGTGCTCTGAGACACTGACATGGTGCTGAGAGCACCCACAGCCAAACCAAGTGTGGCCCCAAAGCGGAGAGCTGGAGGGAAGCCCTGTAGACAGGGCAGGCAGATAGGGAACTCCTGTCCTCAGAGGAGGAGGAGAAATGGGTGAAGATGGCAGAAAAGCAAAGCATCAGCTAATGGAACAGGTTTAGGCCAACCAGCCTTGATCTAGACCCTCAGAAGTTTCCTCAAACACACTGTAGACCCAAGTGCTCAGGCAGCCACAGGAGCAGAAAGGGAGAGAGTCACAAAGAAAACGCAGCCAAGCAGTTATGTGTTCAATGTCACCTGTGCTTTACCTTCAGAACAGGCTCGTTGGAAGTAAAGAACCATTTGCAGGGTACTCGGAACCAGTTGTAGAGTCGGATGGTATCAACCTGGCACTGCCCAACAAATATGTCAGAGAAATGCAGCCTGTTCTTGGAGAGGTCGAGTGAGAGTTCCAACACAGTGGCACGGAGGCGGATGCTGTACACAGGGCCTTCTGTCACCTGGAGAAGGACAGAGAATTCAGCAGAGCGTGCAGGTGACATCTGCAGCTATGCCCAGCCTGCTGCCTGCCCCAAGAGCTGTGGTACCTCTACAGGCAGCACCACCTCCACGTCACCCTTTGGCTTGTGGGCACTTTCAAAGCACACGTCAAAGGTCAAGGTGTGGTTGGGGGGCAGGCCATTCATCTGGTCCATGTCCACGCTGAAACCTTGAACAGATGAACACAAAGCAGCTGAGATACACAGCAAACACAAAATGTGTATAAGCACCATAAGGCCTTTCAGGTGTACTGGCTGAGAGGTCTGGGAAAAGCCCCACGCCGTGCTGTGACCTGGACAAAAACTTAAGAGCGAGCTGTGTGATGGAAGGGCAGCCTTGCCTCAAGGCCTCTTTTGATCCACCAGAGGATCTCGCAGGCTGCTCCCTCAATAAAGGCTGAATACAGGTGCTGTGACAGTGTGAACTCCAAACAAAGCGCTTCCAAAACACAGCAGACCCCACTGGTTGGCAAAACAAGCCCACAGAGTGCCCAAAGAAACTTGCTGCTCGTGGGAGCCAAGGGTGGAAGATGCTGCGAGGTGACCAGGGTGATGAGCCCACTGGCCTTTGCACAGGAGCATGAGGGCAGTCACAGGCAGGCCAGGTGCCTGGGCATGGCTGGCCAGGAGAGTTCTGCCTCTAAAGCTGCCAGCAGGGGCACTGAGAAGGAAAAGCTCAGAAACCTCCCCAGCTTCAGGGGCTTAAGCTAATCTGTCTGAGACACCTCCTCCAAGGCCTCAGGAAGTGTCTCCAGCACTGCTTACCTGTGTCCTGCAGGACAGATACATTGACCTGGAAGGACACATGGAGCTGCCCAGGGTTGGAGATCTCCAGAGTCTGTGTCTCAGTGTAACCCTTAATGACAGTGCCCATGTCCAGGACATACTCGAGCAGCTCAACTCTGCAAGGAAGAGTAAGGACAGACCTTAAACCACAGTCCTTAAGTGTGGCTACATGCCCAAGTGGATGGAGGATACAAATACAGCGGCTATTTCTTTATTCACTGCTGTAAAAACTCAGCTCAAGCCCATGAAAGTCATGGCCTGACTGACCACCTGGCAATGACTCTGGGAAGTCAGGAGGAGTGCAGGTCCTAGGTTTTATCAGCTACTAATGGTACCTGAAAATAAAATTAGTTTAAAAATGCACACTGGCCACAGCTCATCTGCCATGAAAAGCCAGTATGGGTGAGTCCACTGGGCCTCCACTGCTCTCAGTGGAACTGCCTAGCCTGGTGTACAGCCTGAGCCTGAAATTGCTTTGGGGTCTAGAAATAAGGTTTGCCTGGCAGGAAATCTTCATTGCTCTGCAACCAGACCACATGAGCTGTTCTGCAGAGCATCTTCTTCCTGAATTGAAGCCTCCTGTGCTTGTGCTGCATCATGATGGTGCAAAGGGACAGACCAAGTCACCTAGATAAGCCCTGCCACCCCACCAGGATTCAAGCCATCTGATGTTGGGTTTTAAAGAGTTTGCTGACATGTGCAATTCCCTTCTCCTTTTGTTTAGTGTCACAGCTGCACAGCTGTTACTTGGAACCAAGACATCAGCTGGGAGTTGTCTCTTTCAGAGCTAGTGGGCAGGGACAGAATTTATGCTGCCTGGAAGGGTTGAAGGCCTGCATGGGTCCCCCAGCTCTAGGGACAGAACCCCACACCTGTGGGGAGCTGAGCAGGCCAAAGCTCAGAGTGGGGCGTGGGAAGGGAGGACACTCCACTGCTGACATGCAGCGTGTCACAGCCACCAGGACCAACCCATTCTGGAGTCCAGGCTGTTCCCAGCTCTGCAGACACAAGGAGCTCTCAGAAGGGCACATGGCTGCATGGCTGGGTGTTCCCACGGGGCACCTGGAGATGGGGCTGGAAGTCCCTACTCACTTGACAAGATTCTGGCACAGCTCCTTGTCAGGGAATCTGCTCTTCGGGGGATGGGATGGAAGAACTTCCTTCAGCTCTAGAAAAGGCTTCTCAGTCAGCATCCTCATCATCTTTATCTGCAGCTGAGCGTCTGACTGAGGAAAGGGAAGACAGTGGCTGGTTAGCAAAGGTCCTTCCCAAGGCCCAGCTTGCACCTGAGAAAGGATCCCACCCTGCTCTCTCTGGGAGGGGTGTGGGGTCCTCCTGTCTGGCTGCTCAGTGCCTGTGACACCTCCTGCTCTCTTAGCCAGGACCTCATCTCCAGGGAAGTGACTCCAGCATCTTTGCCTGCCCAGACACTGTTAGCAAAGCTGATCTGGCCAGGCAGACAGACAAGCCAGGAACCTTCCAGAGCTCCAGATACCTGCCTGTCCCCAGCCTGTACCAAGGCAGCTTGGACAAAAGCTGTCTTGAAAGGGAACTGGGACCAAGCTGGTGCCTCTTGGAGATGAGCAGTGCCAGCACAGCCCCAGGGCACAATCAGGCAGCTGCTGTTAAGGTCTGTAAATCTGGCAGGGCTTGGGCTGGGACCACCAATGAACTCCCCAGCAAGGACTTGCATCTCCTTCAAGGCACCATCAACTCCATTGCTGGAGCATGGCCTTCAGGATCTCTCCCTGGGGTAGCCAGGAAGCTGGTGCAGCCCCAGAGGAGACCATGACCAGAGTGGCAGCCCTAGGGGCAATGCTGAGGTGACACAAGGTTGTGAGGGGGCAGGGAGGTCCCAAGTGTGACCAGGGAACCAGAAAGCTGCTGTGGGCTGCAAGGGGCTCAGGTGACATGGAGAGGGTGGCATGTGCCAAATGGAGCTGCTGCTGTTCTTACTACAGTGCCAGAACGAGGGATGTGGGGCTGCAGGTCCTGAGTCTCTGGATTCTGAATATTCAAGGTCTGAGCTGTCGGAGTCTGAGACTTCAAGGTCTTGATCTTTGGGCTCTGAGTCTTCTGAACAACTGATTTATAGCCCGGACTGTATAGTTGCCGGTGTTTTATGAGCCGTTTCAGTGTCTTCTCATATTTTTCATTTCCTGAAGGAAGAAAGCATCCACAAAGAGAAGTGTGAGCAAAGTGCCAGTCCTATTTAAGCTGGGAAGTCCCTGCCTCCCAACACTGGCTTCTTCCAAAAGGAAATCCTTCAAGCCATCTATGGAAAGTGGATGCTGCTGTTCCTCTCTGAATCTCATCCCCTTCACTGTCACGCACATCCAACCCTGCCAGAAGCCCTGCCAGCCTCTCTTACAGCTTTCCCAAGCCTTTCACTCAATCCATCATCCTTCAGGACCCTGCCAGATGTGCTGGCAGGCTCTGCAGGTTGGTTCCTGGGACAAAGCCCACATGGGATCCTCTGCTCAAGACTCATGAAGCAACCAGGGAGCTTGAGTTGGTCTGGGAGTCCTGCAACCCTCCAGGCTCAGTGGAGGTTGGCATGAGCTGCCCTATGGGTATATGGTAGGGAACAAAACCAGAGGGGCCCTTCCTGGGGGCAGACAGGCAGTGCCCACCTTTGATGTTCCAGGGCAAGTTCATACTGATCATGGGAAAGGATGCTTCTCCTTTCAGGCAGATATTTTCTGGGTCCAGGTCACCCACTTTAAGCCGGTAAGTCGTGCTGAAAGCCCCTGGTAATCCTGGCATGTAAGAGAATTCCAGCACTTGCTTCTTGCCAGGTGCAATGGAGCCCTGCAGGGACAGGAGAAGAGGGAGGGAATGCAGCAGAGTGTTTGATGGGGGATGGCTCAGGGGACAGACAGACTGAGGAGACAGGTTCTCATCTATAAGAAACCATCAGATCACATTACCTTCATGATAAATGTAGGTATGTAAATGTATTGGCTTTCACAGCTGTTAAATACTATGTGGTCTATAATGCTGACTTAGAAGTTTTGCTAAAGTATAGAGTTCTTTTAATGAAAATGTGTTGTGATAGCAATGTTGGTGAAGAGTTGTTGCAATATTCACATTTAACCAATGAAGGAATGGAAACCTGTTGAATGTGTTGAAAAGTTACAAACGACCAGGACTAGGACAACTGCACTTGCTCCATCTGCCGAGCCGGACCCGGCAGAGCTCCCCAGGGCTCTAGCGGTGATGTTCTGTCCCTGTCCTCTGTTGCTCTCTCCGTTTCTCATTTTCTCTCTCTGCTCTCTTTTCTATCCTCACTCTGGTCGGGACCATGCCTTTTCTTTATCAAGAAACAGTTTTCAGATACAATACTCGCTGCGTTTGTGCCTCATTTTTGTCCAAGAAATCTATCAAAAAGAATTCTCCTCTGCTCCCCTTACAGCAGGACGGACAGTGACCCACACACCTGTGCCTCCCAGTGGTGTCTGCCCTGTGACAGCAGAGCCACCCTGCAGCCAAGGCCGTGGGGGATTCTCTCAGGAGAGCACTTGTTTGACCTTCTCTGGCCCCAGCAGAAATTGCTTACAGCCCTGTCTCTCTCATGGCTGGGTTTGGGCTTTTCCCCTCTGACTTTTCTCCCCCTTCCCCACCCCCCCCTTTAACACTCTCCTGGGCCCACCTGACTCAGGGCTGGCATCAGTCACTTGTGCTACTTACAGTGGTGGGCTTGACCAGAAACAAACCAGGCAGACACTTTTCTTCCGGGCAAGGGTTTAGCACCCAGCTGAATTCAATCTTGCCAGTGTTTGCCAGGGTGATCTTGCTGTAAGAAACTTCATTAAAGATCTGGAGAGAAGGCACAGGAGAGGGAAGTTACAGAGCCAGGCCTGCTGCTGGGAATCTCCTTCCTCTCTCCTGGGGTTGCAAGCAGACACATCATGGGAGCAGGCACCATGGAGGAGATAAGGGCACTTGGGAACCTGGGGAACCCCCAGGCACCGGGCACCTGCACAGGACCAGGGAGCTCTGGCAGCACACAGAGGTGTGGTAGCAACCATGTGAGGGCCAGCAATAAATGAAGCAGGGGACACAGGCCCTCTGCACTCTGAGGGGTCACCAACAGCCAGGAGAAACAGAGGCAGCACTGAGGCATTCCAGGAGAAAAGGCACCTGCATGCAAGTATTGGCAAACAACATGCATGCAACAAGGGAGCCACACAGGGCAACACAGACAGGGCCAGCAGCTGGAAATATCTGTGGGCTTTCAACTGGGAAAGATGAAGTGGGGATTATGCTGGGACAGTCTCTCCAGCTGTAGTGACTGGAAGCCCAACTCCTTCCCTTGATTATTGTGTGGATTAAGCAAGAGCTTTAGCCAAGAGCATCTCCTTGGAGGTCAGGCTTTAGGAGTGGATCAGCAGAGCGATGTCTCAGGGACACATCCCTCAGAGCAGCCCCACTGGGACCCTGCCTGCCCCAGGAGGCAGTGTCAGGTATCCTGAAAAAGAGGCATTCCCAGCATTGTGCAGAGGGTTGGAGATGGCCATTTAAAACCAGCCTGGATGCCAGATGTGTCCCTCAAAGGTTGTACTTCCAAGCCCCAGAGCCAACAAAGGGGCTGGGAAGGGAAGGGAGCCCTGGAGCGAGGTGGGCAGGAACCTGCTGGCCGTGGTGCCAAGGCAAGGAGCTGTGCCAGGGGACGTGTGTGGTACCTGTAAGCCACAGTTGATCTCCCGGGGGCTCAGGGAGTAGCTGACACGTGAGATCTCCCCAGTCACCACCACCTCGTAGGTGGGGCCTCCCACCACGTGGCACAGCGCCATGACATTGGAGATGGTGTTGAGGTGGCCAGAGAAGGTGAAGGAGACCTGCTGGCTCTCTCCTGGCTGCAGCACACCTGACAGTGGCACGATACTGAAAGCCTGGATGGAAGACAGGAGAGATTGAGGTGTTGAGCATAGAAATGGATGCAGAAGAGCATCGTGGAGCAAAGTGCAGCTGTACCTGGAAGGGCCTATTCCCCAACCCTAATCTCACCCTGCATCCATGCCACTGACCAGTGAAGGGACCATGGGGAAAATCTTCTCCCATACTCACGGATCAATGCTTTCATTAATACATTACATTAAAGTGAACTGGGATGTCTCCTGGCAGTAGAAATTCTCTCTGATGCACAACTTGCCTTTAAAAAACTTGCCTTTCTTACTGCTTTTAGCAAAGCAGGAGACTCAGAGTGAGAGCTCTTGGAGCTGAGCGAAGGACTCCAGCCCAGCTCATCTGACTCCTGAGGCTCTTCCCCTCTCTCTCCGATTTAATGCTGCTTTCTCAAGGTGCTACAGCAAAAGCTCCTACAAAAATTTCCTATGGACCACCTGAGGAGTTCCAGGGGGAGCAGTGCCCTCCATAGGTGCTGCACAGCATCCTTGGGCAGCCCTACAATGTGTCCTGCACGGCCTCTCCAACTACCAGCTGCTTTAGCAGCACTTTGGGATGGGCCTGGAGGGATGGGAGGCCCCTCTGTGGCCAGTGCTGAGGGCCCCCAGTGGCACTGGGAGCTCCAGCCCTGCTTGCCACACTGACAATGTGCAAGTGACACAGATTCTCTCTTACCTCCTCCACTTCGAGGCGAGTGTGTGGGATGTCCATGGAGCACTGGAATCCCTCAAACCCTACTTGGAGGCAAGGGGTTTCAGGAATTTGTGGTGGTGCCTGAAAAACAAATCATTTTCTGTGCTAGGAGGAAGAGACAGCCACTTTGCAAAGTCTCAGTTTGTAAGACAGCTTCAGGGCCAGCAGTGCAATAGCAGCTCTGGGGTGAAAGCAGAGCCCTGGAACAGGCAGTCTGGCTGGCTTGGGAAGAGGCTCCATGGAGATCAGGACTCATCCCAGCTTGCTCTGGGAAGGAAGCTGGAGTCTTACCATGATGATGCAGATAAAAGCCTCATCTTACATTGGGAAGGAAACAAGGCAAAAAATCCCACACTCAGCACAGGTCTGTAGGATCTGAGTGAGCTTCTCCAAGGAAACTCTCCTATTTCTCCCTCCCACTCACCCCATGTCCAGCCACTGGCCCTGCTGCCCAGCCCACTGCCAGGGCACAGGACAGCAGGGCAGCAAGAAGGGAGGTCAGCACAAGCATGACTTGTTGGTGGCAGGCTGGGGAGGCAACACAAGCAGTAGATGTACAAAAAACTCTACCTTTCCTCTAAAACATTCGGTAAACTCCTGCACTTTTCTCTGGGTTTTGTCTTTCTCCGCCTTTCTCATCTTGAAGTGTCTCATTCGAGATGCCATGCGATCCAAATAGGTTACCTTCCCCTTTGGTGGTTGGGGTTTGAATTTAGGTGGATAAAGCTCATCTCTGGAAAATAAGAGAACTATGAACAGGGACCTGCAGTGGGAGGGAGGGACACCTGCACCAGCAGCTCCTGGTCAGGATGCAGCCCCTGGGTGGGTGCTGGCACGTTGAACTGAGAAATGGTTTGATCCAGCCCTTCCCAATCCAGGCTGGAGCAGCTCTGCTCTAAAGGCAGCCCAGGGATGGCACTGAGGTGCTGCAGCAGCTGCAACTGCTTGCATTGAAGAACTACAGAGGACAGGGATTACTATCTTGTGGGGATGCAAAAAGCACAGTGGGAGAGGAAAAGAGAGAAGGCAAGCAAAAAGGTGAGATTTGAGGCACCGAGGGGCAGACCCAGCCAGTGCCCAGCCAGCACAGCCCCCCCAGGGCCCAACACCAGAAACTCTGCAGCTCCACCAGGGATTTATCAGGAACATTTCCCTGACACTGTTGGGGGGCTGGTTGACATTTTCCTACCCTCCCAGGTGACTCAGGCCACATTCCCCATTTTAAATTGAAGCAGGTGCTCAGGGTAACTCTGCTTGTGTTTCTAATGCCACGTGAGGGACACAGTCAAGCCGTGCCTTCCTGTCACCCTGTGGAGCTGCAAGTGCTCCCCACAGTCAGACACCACCCAGACAGGCATTCAGGGCCTGCAATGACCTGCTCCCCAAAGAATCACTGTCTTTTGCTTTGTAGCTTGTTACCTAAGGCTGGGTTTCTTTTCTGGCTCTCTCAACATAATCCCCAAGAGATGCCTAATCATCTACTCCACTGTCTTTAGTTGAATGAGTGCTTTCAGGCAATTTCCCAGGACCATGGTACCCGGACAACAACATTTTTCACTCTAAAGTAGAAACTCGCTGGGAGGCAGGGATAGGAGATGATGTGATGAACAAGTCCTGCTGTCAAGCAATTCAGAACCCATAAGGGACATGTTGCAGGGTGGAAAAGTCAAAATGAGTAACAAGTGTGACAAAAAAAGGGAGTGAAGACTCCAAGGTGTCCACTGAAAGCCGATCCCTGGGAAAGAAATCGTCCTGGCACTAAAGGAGTTGTCTCAGCAAAGAAGGAAAAGAAAGGTAACAGGATGTTCAGCATCAGCCCTGGTGCTAAGTGGCTCTTTCTCTGATCTTGGGGCTTTCTGGGCATCCTCCAGCACAAGGCAAGGGAGGAAGGCAAGGAGCAGAGAGGACCCAACCCAAAGCAGAGGGGCCAGAAGGGCCTCCAGCAGCACTGTGGGAGCTGGGACTAGGAGCCCTTTGTCAAGGTGGACATTGCCTCAGGCCACAGAGGTCTGAGAAAGCAGCTTTCACCCCAGCTTTCCTTCCCAGGGGAAACCACAGTGGGGGCTATGCAGCACCAAACTGGTGGAAAACCTGTTCCCTGAGCATCCAGCCTGAGCACGGCTGCTCAGTGTTATTTGTCAGATCCCAGGCAAAGAGCTTTGTTCTTTGCCAAGTACAAACAGGACACCAGCAAGAAGAGCTTCAAGGAGAGGGCAAAGGAGCACATACCTCAACCTGGTCACCAGGCTGTTGGAATGGAATGCCCAGCTGTACTCCACGGGAAGTGGGCTGCAGTTGGTCATCTCCAGAGAACGCACTTCTTCAGTGGCAGCCACGATGCAGCCAAACTCCAGGGCGCTGGGCATTTGGAGATTTGGGAAGTTGACTTCTCCCTGAAGGGTGATGCACTCCACAAAAGGATGGCCCCTGACCATGTCTATCTTCAGAATCTTCTCTTGTCTCCAGCTCTTAAAACCCAGTTCATAAGCTGGGTCAAATGCGATGTTGAGATGACAGGTCTCCCCTACATCCACTCTCACAGGCTGCAAGGACATGAGCAGTAATCAATCACCTGTGGCATGATGTCCCAAGGTCTGACAGCATGAAACAGCAAATGCTCAAAGTGTGACCCCAGCATGGGCTTCTCAGTTCATGGTTCATTTCTCTGCAGCAGGGGTCTGACTGCAGGCACCACAGTCCAGCCAGGATTCCCCTCAGGCTCAGGTTTCTGTGCTCAGCTCAATACAAGGGGGTGGCTGCTGGAGAGCTGGCATGCTTTCCAGGAGACACCTTTACTGCATGGCATTCCCAGACCCAGCTGCCTGCTCCCTTCTCCCTGCGCCTTAAAGCCAGGATGGATCTTCTCAATCCAGGTAAGATTTTGATTCCTTCAGCAGCTTTGCTGATGCAGCTCAGGCCAGCCCACTGCTGCTGCTACAGAATAAACTTCTTGACTCAAGGAGCTCCCAACAGAAAGGCACCATCACATCCCTCCTCTTCAGACCCCACTGGAGGAGCCCAGGGCTGCTCACCTGGCCATCTGGGAGGGGCTGCTGGTTCTTATCACAGACCAGGAATGGCTGCTCCAAGTCCAGCATAAGGTCCAGTGGCAACAGGCAGGTGTTTTTTACAGCCAAAGGCTGGTACTGCATTGTCAGGACATCACTGGGTTTCTATGGAAACAGGATAAGGAAAAACAGATAAGGAAAAACAGCCTCAACCAGCCACAGACCTCCTTCTGCTTCTGCTGCAGCTCACATTTTTCAGCCTCAGGAGTGCATACATTTCTATTGACCCTTTCTATTTGTTTCTACCCTTCCAGGAGGTTTTTCTTTATGCTTTTCATGTTTAGAAACCACAGCATCCTCTGAAGGACAGGGAAACACTCCCAAGTACAGATGAGGGAATAGGCTCCTGAGAGGAGGTGGCTGCTGAACAAGATCTCAAGCAGAAAGTGAATCCAGACCATTTGTCTCCAGTTTTGTCTCTCTATTGGGCAGAACAGCACTAGAGGATCTTCACTCACATGCAGCCATTTCTCACAACCTTCCTGGCTCTAGCAGCCTCAAAAAGCAGTTTGTCTGTAACGTGTCCTGCAGCCCCTGCTACAGGGACAAGGCGTCTGTGGTCTCAAAGCTCTGATCAGCCTGGGCTCTTCCTTCCTGTCTATGCATTGTGCTGGGCTTCCTGCATGGTTTAGAGAAACCAGAGACTTTGGGGAAGGACTTCTGCATGTACTGATACCAAACAGGTGCTGTACCATAGTATACAATAAATCAGTTTGTGTGCGTGGCATCGAGCAAAACCCAGGCAGAATCAGGGAGAGCTGAAAAGCCTCTAAATTATATCTGAACTGCCTGTTCCAGGGATTCTGTACTTCACTGGAAGCCTGGGAACCAGAGGAGAGGCCTGAAACTACAGAAACCAAATCATTAACCATCTTCTCTTTTTCAGACAACTTGCAGGAGACAGAAAGATGATGCTGGAGTTGGTATCCAGAGACTAAAGGGCACCTGCTCTGCCTCAGTGTTATCATCACTGCAGTTGCAGGATGTCTGGGGGCCCTTTGAAGTAGAGGAGGCTTGGGGAAATGCACAGAGCTGTACCATATAGCTATACCATAAAGCATCCATGCCAACAGCAGAGGAGGCAAAGAGACACAGGAGATGTTGGGTTTTTCCTTGTCAGCCTCAGGAATTCACAGGAATCTCCAGTTTTCCCAGCTTCCCTACAGCATCAGTGTACAGACACCACCGTGCCTTGAAGGATCCTCAAAAACCTCCCTTTACAGGGAGCAGAGAAACTGGCATTTCTCTGGAAGTGGCCACCATCTCCTGGAAGGGCACTGTAACTGCAATTTTACTTTGGGGAAGTCAAATACCAGTCTCATCTCTAAAAGCATCTTCACTCACTTTACAAAGTGCCTCAGGAAGGGTAAAGAGGGCCTTTAACACAAGCACACACCCCCCTCAGCCATGCTGTTAAATGCCAGGATGCAATCCAGACTTACCTTGTCCACCCGGAAAGAGAATTGTCTGCGTGATACTTTTATAGAGGGGTGAATAAATTCACAGGTAATGACAGTTTCTATTATCTTCTCCCTCTTGAGGTTTGTCCCAATGATAGCTTCACAGAACACATAATCCTGCACCTCCTGCAAGCAAGAGCCACTTGTCACCAGTGGGTAGTGGCAGGGCACCCTGCATTGGCTCTGCACTCACCACGGGCCCTATTCCTGCCACAGTTACAGTCACTGCCCCCTCTTCTTCCTGTGCTCAATTGTCTGTAACACTGCACCCCAATAACCACAAAAGGCACTTGTGAGAAACCCCCTCCCCTGACATGGCTTTTGTTTTACTCCATGCTCACCCCAGATAAACCACCTGGTGCTTGTTTAATTCATTTTCTTTTTCGGCCCCTAGTCTAAGTGTAACTTATTTCTCTGCCCTTCTTTGCTGACTCAGTATGCAACACTGCTTGCCCCAAAAGAGCAATATTTCCTTCCAGCCCTGCTTTGGGATCAGCACCGGCTTTTGGTAGGTGTGCAATCACAATAAAGTCTAGCTGGTCTGATGGTGGCCAGCAAGGAAATCAACTGGTGCTGCCACAGAAATGTGTGGCCTTAAATCAGTTTTGTGAAGGCCCCTGCTCATTTCCCCAGGCAAATGCCAAGGGACTGTGGAACAGGCCCAGGGGAGGGGATCTGATGGCTCCCCAGGCTCAGCCCGTGGTGGGGACCTCACCTGTGGGACGTTGGAGAAGCCTCGCAGCACCATGTTCTGAGACTTGTGTGACTGCAGGCCCATAGTCGGTGGCTCCAGCCAAAACACAGGGCTGTCCCGTTCGGGGCTCTGGGAATCATCCTTGCGGCTGCTGCGGGCTGAGACACTCTGGCCCTCCTCCGCAGCTGGGCTGTAGCATTCCACACTCCAGAAGAGCTGATGGTAACGGCGGCCCTTGTTGGTTACTTTGAACCAACGATTACAGGTAACAAGGCTAGAATAGAAGGCAGGATGGAAAATCTGCTATTTCCCTGGTCATCAGATTGCTCCCACTGAGCAACCTGAGGTGTTAATAGCTTGGAGACTGTCTACATTTCCAGCTCTTAATGTGGACCAGAAGTAGTGGCTGATAAGCTGCCCTTCTGATGTCATTATTGGAAAGAGAAATATGTTTATAATGGTAATGTAACATTTTCCAGGTGAGGCTAACAGGACCTGGTGTTTTCCCCCAAAATGTTTGTTCTGGGGTGATTGATACTGTTGCTGTATTTTGTATTAATCTGTGCCCAAAACTGTAACTGAATCTTTGAGATGCTGCCCTTGGGGACCTTGTGTGTGGGGGTATGATTGCAGGCATTTCTAAAAGCCAGCTCAGAGGCAGTTTCTGGATGATTCCAGCAGCTGGTAAAAATCATCTGCCTGCTCCAGGGGAGCAGAGCCTCTCTCGTTCGTAGCAGCCTTGGCTCTGCACTGGTAGCCATTTGTAGAAACTTCATTTTGCAATTAGAAACTGTTTGTTAGTGAACTTTGCAAACTCTGCAGGCAACTCTGCCTCCAGAAGTGCTCTCTGTGGGCTCCTGCCTTCCTGGTGGGGGTTGTCACCCTCCTGTGTCTTTGTTCCCAGGGCCCCTGCTTGCCTGGGAGGTGCCACTGGGAAAGGGCAAGGATCTTCCCTTGCTCCCTCAGCCCAAGGAGGGACCGCCTCATCTGGGCACCATTCCAGGAACCTTTTGTTCTGGGGCCGCCGGTGAGATCATTACTTGATCAAGTGAGGACATCAATGTATTAGAACTAAAGAAAATTCAGTGGCAATTTAGCAACTGGTTTCCCTTTCAGTGGCTTTTGAGGGTGGCTAACAACTCTCAACTGGCCATCACATGTTTCTAAAGGAATCTCTGCCTTCAGGGAAGGGGTCAGGCCTTTGAACACTGAAGAAGATCTTGCCTGAAGGACTACAGAAAAACTGCTCCTTGTTGAGACAGGGGGAGAGGAGGGATCTCCTACCTGAACTGGTATCCCAGGTTGATCTCTGGGGCAAATGGTTTGTCTATGACAATTGTGGTGCCAAAGCTCAAAGCCCTGAGAGAGATGGTGTTCCAAAGGTTGTTCATAATGAACAGCTGGAGAGAGTCTTCAAAAAGCACAGTGTCATCCAGGGTTGCTGTGACAGTCACAGGAACCTCGCTCCTAGGAGGGATCACTCCTTCACTGGGTTCAATAACAAAGCAGTAGGATTTGGAAGCCTGTAAGACAAACATAATATGCATTTAGGATGGGAACCATACACCCTGGTGTCTTGTGGGATATGAGAAAAGGAAAGACTAAAGAGGGGAGGATAAAAATCCTAAAGGCTTAATTTCCCTGAAGCTACAGTACTGGGCAACAGCAGAGGTCATACAACCTGCATTTTCCCCTCCTGTAAGGGACTCACCCAATTAACCCTGTTTTGCCCAACCCAAGGGATGCTTATCCTCAGGACAGTTCCTTCCCCAGTCTTTCTCTGGAGTGTGAGCCAAGGAAAGCTGCTTTCTCTCTCCTGGCTTCTCAAAAAGGCTCAAGGCCAGAGGAAGTCATGACTGCTCAAATCCCACTGCAGAAACTACATGCCTGCAGGACACTGCTGAGAGCTGAAAAATATCGCTGCAAAACTAGGTGAGAAAAATCCCAACACCAAACTGTTCTTTCCCAAGGTGCCATCAGTGCTTCTCAACACCCCCTGAAGGACTGAAGCCCTCAATCCCCACCAATCATCAGCTTGTGGGAGGTGCCCCAGTGCCCTCTGCTTTGGAAAAGTCACCTCCAAATGGTTAGAACAGAGCAGGAAAGCAGGAAGCAGAAAGAAAACTGGACAACGTGTGCTCTGTGGGCATGGCCCACTCTTCCCAAGAACTCTTGTCATTTGCTTTCTCATGGACTTCACAGACTGGGCAAGAGACCTGGAAGCTGCCCAAAGGAGGGAGGAAAGGCCTTGCACCAGCTCAGCTGTACAGGCACAGCTCTGCAGGTCTGGCCCTGGTAGGAGCATGGGAAACCCAACCTTTACACACCATGACCACCCAGCCAAGGTGCAGTGCTCCCTGCAGAGGCTGAGAGCAGAGCTCCATTGTGGAGTCAGGAAAAGCTGCCCTGGAAAAAACCCTCACTTTAGGGTAACGTTTATCCCTCAAACAGCTGGAAAAGCAGCAAGAGGAAAACTCACACCCCTCCTCCTTGGCCCAGGAGGCTGTGGCTGGACTCTCCCACATGGCCTGATACTTTACCCACAGACACAAACCTTAGTATCAGGTTTTCACCAGCCCCACAAGTTCAACACACCCAGCATGAAGAAGAACAAACCTCAAGCCCCTCATAGATCTCCCCCTCCAGCAGACATGCCACCCAGCCCCAGGCCCAGCCCTTCCTGGCTGCAGCAGCCCTGCTCCCCCTGCCAGGGGAGCAGCCCCAGCTCCTTCTGCCCTATGCAGCCTCCACATATTGAACAGCCTTTCTCTGCAGCTGTCCCCAAAAATGCTCTTCAATAGCACAGAGATCACAGGCTGGGGGGGTGCACAACCCCCACACTTGTCTTTGTGTGGACAGCCCAGCTGCCTTGACCCCCAGCAGTCATGAAAATTGCCTCCCCCAAGCAGTCTGAGGACAGACCTCACACCCTGCTCTCTACTATTAACAGCAGTTTGGCACAAAGCAAATGTAGATGGACAAGGAAACCACAGTGAAATCCATGCTCTGGGGAGCAAAGGACCACAGGTTTCTCTTGATCTCGGAGCTCCAAAATGTGACACGCACAGCTAAAGATACAAGATAAAACTAAGGGAGAACTTGTCAACACAACCCAAATTAATTTCTGCTCCAACATCTCTGCACCTGGCTTCACTGAGGGCTGCCCCAGCTAAAACCATTCCAGAGCCAGGCTCCTCTTGCCTCACTCAGATGGAGTATTGGAGTATTTTGCCTCCTCTCACACAGGGCAATATGGAAATCATGCGTAGGAAAACCAAGTCCTGGCTGCTACTGGCCAGTCCATTTCCCTGGAAAACAGCCCCACAGATACTTACGACCTCCATCCTGAAGTCTACAGGGACAAGACATTCACTGAAGAGGGTAAAGCCTTTTGAAGTAGGCTGCAGAGCTCGGATCCTGCCATACTCTATGTGATTTGGACTTGGGTAGATTTTTGCCAGCTTTCCAGAGCTCCGTAATTCTACTCTCTGTTCCAGGAAGAAGGCAAGAAAGATTTTTAAAAAAACCCAAAACAAACCACAATATGGAAACCTAAAAAAGCTTAAACAGCTCAACCCTGCTCAAGTTATTTCTTTAGGGACAGCTAGCCCTCTCCAGCTGAAATGCTGGGCTTTGGGGGAAAAAGAAAAAGAAAATTACATGTTCACCTCCAAATTAAAAAGGATTAAGGTAAGAGAACCTTTCAAACTACAAATTATTGGCCCAAAGGTAAAAGATTTGCAAGAAATCTCTAGTTAAGACCAGGCTGACAGTTAAACAACTGGTTATTCTGGTGGGGAGAAACCCTCCTCTTTAAGGTAAGCAGCCTGATAGCTGAAAGCAGCTGTTTTGTCAAACAGTTCAGGCTCCCCGGCACAGCCTGCATTGCCTGTCCTTCCTGTTCACTGATTTACAAGCAGTGCCACAATGGCTCAGGTTCAGATGTTTGGTGCCATCCAGGGAATTTGGCATCATCATTTCCTCATGTTTTGATCTAAGTTTAAATCCTTGTGACCACTCTTCAAATGCCACCTTTCCTTTCTTTTACAGAAAGCTCAAGGTTCCCAGAAGTCTTCTGACGTGCTCTTTTGTGCTCAGTGAGATGACATTTTCAAACAGACGTTTCCCAAGTTAATAGCATTTTAAAGATTAATTAACTAAAACTACCCTCGATTCCAGCTTAGATGAACTATCTTCTGTGTCAGACACTGAGATTACCACCTATAAGGCATGAGCTGTTTGTGCCACCCATCCCTCCTGTCTTTCTCCACAGCAGCCCGGGCCGTTTTCCCCAGAAGAATCCCTGTCCCCTTTGCAGCCAGCCAGGAGCAGCTGCACACAGGCCCACATCTCCCCTTGCACTCACCCGTGGGTTTCTCTCATCCCCAAACACGCCGATGAGAACCCTGGTGCGATGCTCGCCCAATTTCTGCACTTTGATTATAACTGGGATCTCTGCCACGTTGTGAGGCTGGACAATCCCACAGGGCTTGGGGCTGGAGTAGAGTACAGCAGAGTCCTCCTTGCGTTTCTGGAAGGGACAGAATGAAATGCAACTTCAGAGGCCCCTCTGAAGAAACTTTAGACTCCTTAACATCCACTGCAACAGCAACTTACACACATGTTTAAAATCCCCAGGACAAAGGTAAAAGGCACAAACAAGATGCAAGAATTGTAGGCTTAGCATTCTCAGGGAGTCCTGCAAGGAGGCTGCCAGCACAGGCATCGGTGTCTGTGGATGCAGCAGCTTTTCACAACCCTCTAAGATCTCCCACAAGAAAACACCATGAAGACTAGACTAGAACATTAACTGCTTCCTCAGGAGGTTAAACTGCATCCTAAAGTTTACATTCAGGTAGAATCCTGTTTTCAGCAGATCTTTAAGACTGAATAGAAACCAGCAAGATCTTATCCAAACCCTTTTTTCCCCTAATAATCTCCTCAATAATATTTGACAGGAGGAGGTGGATGTGATGCCAAACCTGGGAAATAAGCCCGTAGCAGACAGGAAAGTTGGTGGAATTCAAAACCAAGAGCTTCCCCTCGTATGGCACCTTCAGGAGACACTCATGGAATGGCAAGACTCGGGGAGACACTCGCACCTCAGGAACAAGACATCTGGGCAAAGAAATGACCCCAAGGGAATCAGAGACACTGAGAGAATGGAGAACGTTTACCCCCAAAGATTGTGAAAATGAGCATAACACATTTGTCACTGTCAAACGGACATTTAACAGCCCTACAGGGATAAATTGCCTTCTAAGTCTTCCCACTCAAACATTTCTTGTCAAGGAGGAACAAACCCTGAGAGGCAGCAACCAGAGGCTGCCAAGTGCCCCAGGCAGAGCACTTTGTGCCACAGCTGCCTCAGCCCCTCCTTTACCCAAGAAGGCTTGCAAGGACTCCTGTAGCAGTCCCAGTGATCCACGAGCTCTGGGGGAGCCTTCCCAACAAGGGTCAGTGCTCACTAAGGCTCAAGGAACACACAGCTCCAGTGCTCAGTAAAAATGACTCCCTTCTCTCCCATGGTGCTGCTGCCCTGCCTGCTGTTGGCCCCAGCCTTGGAGGCACGAGACACCAGCTGCCCTCCAGAGTGGCTGATCACCCCGCCCCAGGCCCTGCGGCTCCCTCGCTCCTTCACTCCACAGCTCCATGCACTGACTGTCCCCAGTTGCACTTGCTTTACAGAATGGCAGCCCAGGCACCGACTGCATGGCTCTGCCTGGGACAGGGAACAGCACCAGGGAACTGCATCCCTCTTGGCATTCAACTCACACCCACAGCAGCACAGCAGGGTGGAATTCTGCTGCAGCAACAACGACTTTTGGTTTAAGTCTGAGAACTTTAAAGCTCAAAATGGGAAGCACAGGGAAGGAGAAAAACTAGAGCTGACCTGCCACATCGAGGGCTGCTTTCCCCTCCTAAGACCTTGCTCTCACTACTCTTGCTATGAGCCACTTCCCCACTGCCAGGTGCCCTTATTAACAGAAGCAGACCCTGGCTCTCAGCAGGCTGCTTGGTGTGTCCCAAACCAATGCACGGTGGCTGCAACCAGCACAACTCCACCTCTTGCAGCAAGAAGGAGAGGTGGCCCTCAGGAAATTTGTCCCACCTCCAAAGCACCAAAACCCAGGTCAATAAATGATAGCATTCCTGGTCCCTTTAGAAAAGGGGCCAGGACCATGCTGGGCTGTGAGCAGGGCGGCTTTTCACCACAGGCTGCTGTCCAAGCCCTGCTGTTCTCATGTCCAGCTGGCACAACATGAGGTCATTAAACAGCTCTTCTCCTTGGCAGCTGCAGCCAGCAAACCCTGTGCAAGGCAGTGCCTGGGGAGACCAGGGAAGGGCTGGTACCTGGCTGTGACGATCAGTGTTGCCACTCCCTCCTCAATACCCTCCAGGTCCACCAGCATTCTCCGTTTGTACCTCATCACCGTGTTGGAACACAGGGTCACCTGGTGGAAGAGAAGAGCAGTAAATTCTTCCTTACAAAACCTCATTACCCACGTGTGACATCCTCCAGTTCTTGAGGGAGGATTTGGCCTTAATTCTTCTGCTGGTCCATGTGTAGAGCACAGTCTCAGAGTAACAAAAGCCTTCTGCCAATACCAGATTTGTTAAACACACCTTGCTATCAGGGCATAGGTCAGCTACATTAAAACATCAGACTAAAGCTCTACACACCACTGTATTCAAATTAAGGGGCCAATTTTTCATCTGACTACAATGAAGAGGAAATCTTACTTGAACACAAAGAGTTCAGCTTTACAGCAGGAAGCTGAGGGCAAAGTGTAGCCCAGCAGGTGCTGGGCAGTTCATGGCTGCAGAGTTTTTTGTCTCCACTGGAGATCCCTGCTATGAACACAAATCATTCTGCTTCCCAGGAGAGAGAAAATGAGACCAAGAAGAAAAGCTAACTGCTTTATACAATGGCATCTCTCTAACAGCCACCTTCTGCCCTCATCCTTGCTCTGCCCACTTGCAATCAAATAAATCGCTCTCAAAAACACAAGAATGGCTTCAGGACTTGACCATATGGTATTGATCTCAGTGTATGATTTTGGAAACAAAACAATGCTCCTTGAGGAACATCCCAAGCAAGCCAGCTAGCAGAGGCCTCACACCAGTGCAGATCTCTCACTCACACAATGCTCAAAGCTGGCACCAGAGCTAAAGCCCTCCCACACTCCAGTGAAGCTTCAGCCCTGGTGCTGAAGCGTCTATGGCTGGACTCTTCCCATACCTCGATTTCCTGGTGTCCCTGGGGGAGGATGGTCCCTTGGCTGGGATTCATTGTAAACTCCCTTGGCTCCATATAAAAGTGAATTCCCCTCTTCCAGGTTGGGTCATTTTCTCTGAGTATTTGATCAAAGCTGCTAACAGCCGGCTGCGTGCCATCCTCCGACATGCGGAGCTTGAACGTCACGGGCACCACGGAGCTGTTAGTGAGGCGAACGCTATGGGTGGAGGGAAAGCCTAGGAAAGAACACAAATATCCATTCAGGCACCCATTATGTCACAACTCCTGGTGTGAATATCCTGGCAGGATGAAAGTGTGATTGGAGTTTAGCTCTTTATTATCTGAACTACAGCTCACCAAGAAGCTGCATGAGGAATTAATCGTCACTTAGCTCCCTTTGGCACTGATTCCAGACTGCAGCCTTGAAAATGCCCACTCCTAGCCCTGCTCAACACTGCAAGCTTCTCTCTTTGTGATGGGGAGGAGCTCCCTCACCTGCCCCAAACCAGCACCACTTATCTCTCCATGATGAGCATTACTCTGAGAATTCAAGCTGTAAAATTCCCTGTTAAGTCTGCCAACACTCCCACTGCTTTCAAGATATATAAACAGTGAGTCATCATTGAGAAGAAGCTACAGCAAAAGAAAGTGAGGATGGAATCAGGAAGTAGAACGTGATACAAACCACCCTAATGCAGCTTCTCTCTGCAGGATCCTTAAGGCATCTCTTGGTTTGGGCCAAACAGAGTGAGCACGTGACAGCTCAGAGCCCACTCAACTGGGGGCACACCCGAGCCTTGCTTTGAGATTAGCAATGAGGAACCAGGTCCCACCTCACCCAACAAACAGGGACATCACACCCATGCTGCTCACTGGGATTGCTGCCTGCAAGGGTTGAGCCCACTTTAGCTCTGGGATTTGCTTTCCATCCTGGAAAGCCAGAGACACAGCCACTCATGGTGGGCATGTCCTGCAGAGCCCAGAGAGCAGCCACAAGCTGCTCTGCAGTGCACATCTGGCTGGGCTGGCCAGCTCTGTGGGCAGGAGACTTCTCCCTGGGCCTGCCCACCAAGAGTCACTGGAACACAGATGGGGAGAAAAAGCAACTGCAGGTGCAGCCCAGAGCTTCTCTGTGCCCATCAACGGTGACCACTGCCAGCTCCAGCAATGACTCCAGCAGGGAGGCAAGAGAGGCACAAAAAGGACAAACACAGATGTCAAAACCTCAAATAAGACTGAGGTCACCACAAGCAGACAACAGTCAACAGTTAAAAAGAAGCAAAGATACAACAGCTGCCTTCAGCTGAAGAGACCTTAGGAATGAAATCAGATTCAGCAGGATGAATCTCCTGTTTCAGAGCCATATTTCTATCTGTTGCCTTTCTTGTTTCATTTCTTCAAAAGCCAACTTGACAAGTGCCTCCATGGTGATGTAGGGTGGGGAAGAAACAGCTCAGGAAAGGCAATGAGTTTCCTTAAAAAGTTCATGGACTTCATTGTTATGGGTTTAGGCCCCGTAGTGAGTGTTGCCTTTGGTCTGGGAAGGGGGAGAGGGGTTTGGGGGGGTTTTGGCCCTGGGGCTGGGCTTTTCCCTTCGGGGTTTTTGGGAGTTGTGGCGTGATGCCGTGGGCGGCTGTGCAGTCGGAGCTGAGCTTGGGCAGGGAGCGGAGGTTCCCTTCCTCCTGCTCGGGGACGGAAGCTCAGCCGGCGCTGCTGCGGGAGGTTGTGAGCTTGGCCCCGGGACTGCCCTGGCTGCAGCTCAGCGCTGGCATCGACCCTGCCTGCCTGCCCCGCTCCTGCCTGCTGCTGCTCCGCACTGCCGACAGCCCCCTGCCCATGGGGAGTGTGCAAAAGGAACACTTCTTTCCCTTCCTTCCCTTCCTTCCTTCCCGTGCCGTCTGGGAGGGGATCACTGCCCTGCCAGAGCCCACAGCTCCTCCTGCTGCGATTGTAACTACAGCAAAGGAGAAAAACGGGACTTGGCGGCTGGGAAACGTCTGCTCTTGCCTTCTTGTCTGTGCTGTCCTGATATAGTCTAGGAAAGAACTGTTATTCCTTTTCCCATCTTTTTGCCTGTGAGCCTGTAATTTCAAAGGGATAATAATTTGGAGGGAGGGGCTCAGCTTTCCATTCCAGGAGGATTCCCACCTTCCTTGGCAGACATCTTTCTTTTAAAGCAGGACAGAGACGCCAGAAAATACCAACTTTCTATTCCTTGCCTCTATTTGATCTCACAATGGCAAAATGCTGCTTGAGGCAGCAGCAGCCCTGGAGCTCACCCCCTGAAGAGGCTGCTGTGGCAGACCACGAGTGAGGGAGGCTTTTCTGTTGCAAGGCACAGATCCCTGATGCTGTGTCCCAGCCCAGGGGCACTCACCAAAGGAGATGTCCCCGAAGTTGAGCACATCGAGGTCGAAGTGTAAATCCGGTCCAGTGACGCTGCCGCTGGATGGACAGAGGAGGAAATGGCTCGGTTAAAGGAATTGCAAAGGCTCGGCTGTCGTGGCTCAGGGACACAAAACCTGGGCTCAGGGCACCCTGGGTTTCCAATCAACACAGCACCATGTGCTCAGCAAGGACCTGTCCTTGAACTCGGCAGACAGACTCCAAAAGTCACCAACATCCACTGAAATCAGCACTTGAAGCTGCACAACATTCACCAGTTGATTTCATGGTTGATGCCAATCAATGCCCGCTCTGGCTTTTGGTTCAAAATCAAGGACCAGTGAACTGGGCCTTCTGTTGTATTCACAGGACTGCCCCTGGCTCTGCTCTGCACATCTCAACAAGAGAACACCTGCCCTTGCTCAAGGAGAAAGCTGCTTATGCAGAAACACCCCATGGCCACTTTGGGTGAGGGATAGAGGAGAATCAATGATTTGATGGTGAAAGGCTCCCTCTTGATTTCCAAAATAAAAATCCAGCACTTTTCCTCCAAAAACAAAGCCAGCATAGTTGTTTTTCCACTATGGGCAGACCTACTCACCCCTTTTCTCTCGCTAAGTAATAACTTCCTTGTTCCTTTTTATCCATCTCCCTTATCTTATTGGTATAATCCAGTGCAGATTGCTTTCATTTCTTTACTGCCTTGACCCAGTGCCTGCCAACAGCAGCAGCCCAGCTCCAAAGCTCCAGAGCAGCCAGCATCAGCTCTCCTGCTCCCACTACATTATCCTAGCAGCACAGGGCTCAGGCTAGCAGGGACAAGGCCTTATGCTGCTGTGGTCCTGAGGACTGAGCTCTGCCTGCCCTGGGATCAGCCCTTCTCCCTTTTGCTGGGCCAGGATTGCCTCTTGCCATGGCACCAGCCCATGGGAGGATGCCCAAGTCCTTGGGACAGTTTCTGCTGCACAGTTCCCTGACTCCCACATCAGCCCTTTGCTGGCTGTGGAAAGGAGGCACCAGAGCCCTCTGTGCACAGGAGTTGGGAGCACAGCTTGTCCCCCACAGCATGGCTGGGAGGGGTGAGGTGAGGCTGCTGCTGCCCATCTGGCATGGATTATTAACAGAAGTTTTTAAAAACACTGCTGCTGGTGCAGAATCACCCAGGCTGGCCCATCTCCAAAGCCCTGGGGGCTTTGCTGGGTGTTCAGGTGGGAAATCCCAGAGCAGCTACTGCCCAAAGCTGATCCATCCCACTGCCTGCCATGGCCCAAGGCAGAAGAAGATCCCTACAGGGAGGAGTCATCCAGCTCCTGGGTACCACACACAGGGCAGGAGGCATCCTCACACTAAGGCAATGCCAGGATCAGAGCAGAAATTAAGATCTCAGGCAACACCTTTTTTCTCTGCTCTGCCCCAAAATGAGGTAGGTGGGGGATGTCCCAGAGACAGCTACAGATGTGCCCACCGAGCTCCCAGGGTCCTTACGTGATGGTCAGGATCACAGGTGTAGGAGATCCAGCCACACTGAACTGGAATTCTTCCTCAAACCACCCCAGCTCGGTGGTGGTATGGAAGGAGATCTGAACAGTCTGGCTCCCACCTGGTGCAATAATGCCCTCCTCAGGCTCAAACTTGAAGCAGAAGTCTGCGTTTGTGGTTGAAGGGATATAGGTGAAGGGAGCATCAATAGCTCCTTGGTTAATCAGCTTCACCTGCAGCAGCAAGAAAGCAAAGTGGAAATTACATGTGGAATCTTCCCTTCTTGTGAGTTATTGTCTAATGATACAATTAACACCCAGAAAAGGCCGAAGATGCTTTGTGCTGCTGAATGGCAGAAGTCAAAAGATACAACAGGACAAGTTGTGCCTTTGGGTTTTCCTGCAGAGCAGTGGTAACTCCACAGAACTGCAGTCCCCCTGGGGTTGTCCCATGGACACAGAGCAGTGCACCTCTGCTCAGCATCACCAAGCTCATTGGCCCTGAGAGCAACGTGGGCTGACTGCAGCTGCATAGTGAATCACCCCAGAGCTGCTGCTGCCCCAGTTAGCACAGTTCCAACAGCACCATCTGCTCATTCACCTTTTGCCATACCATGAAAACAATTCATTGATAATGAGGCATCAGCATCAAAATGTTTAGACAGCACCATCTTTTGGTAAGAAAACTCAGCGTGGCTTTCCCTTCCCCAGGCAAGCTTTTGAAAGTGTCTGCCATGATGCAGTGCCTCATTTTCTACCTCTTTCAGTTGCTCTCTCATGATTTTTTTTGCAAACTTGACACTACTGGGGGGAAGGAAAATGGGTAGAAAAATCCTTTGCTTTATTCCCAGGAGCACTTTTCTTTTTCTAGAGCCAGAGATGCACCAAGGCTGAAGTGTGGTGAGGGACTGGTCAGCAAGGGAGAGAATCCCAAGCCCTTAGCAAGGGCCAGCACTGAGGCAGGAGGCTGATGGCTTTCCTGTGACTTGCAGGAATAAGCAGGGACACTTGACTGGAAGCTGTTTGCAGCAGACTGAAGCTCAAAGGCAGCCAGTTTGTTCCAGCTGCTTCTGCAGAGCCCAGCCCAAAGGTGCCTTGTGTCTGGCACTGCCACAAAAGCCTCTGAACATGCAGCTTTTTGACCCAGTGTTGGTTTCATGTGCCAAGGGGCTGTTTTGCAGGAAGCCTCCCAGCTGATCCCTAAGGAAGGCTGCCCAAAAGCAGGGACTGGGCCTTCACGAACAACAGACACACCTTTCTGAGCCCCCAGATTTGACCAGTACATCAAATATTCCCTGCTCACAACTGCCCAGTTTGGCAGGAATTCCACAGCTCCACCAGGCTTGCTGCTGCCTCAGGAGCCATCAGAATCCATCCCAAGCCCTGCTGCTCACCTCATGGACATAGAAGGTGTTGATAAAAATCTTCCCAAGGTACAGTGCAGGAGAGCTGATTTCAACCAAGGGTCCTTGGCCTTCCCCTCTGAGACGCAGGGGCATCCTGCATTCATGGCCTGGGGAGAGATGTCCATTTCAGTACAATCATTCCCTCTGTTACACTGTATTTTCCAGGCTGCCTCAGCGCTAATCCCCAACTCTGAGCTGGATGCAAACAGCTCCTTATGCTGCAGGAGAAGATACGGACCCTACTCTTCCCTCAGGAGATGTCCCTTGGGGCTGACTTCTAATTTCTAACCCATTCCTTGGGCTGGTTTCCAATTTGAGCCACCAGTTTGCTGAGTTTAAAACATCTCTGGTGTCCTGTAGTGACAGGCCAAGGAGTAATGGGCAGAAATTGAAAGAAAGCAAATTTAGGTTAGATATTAGGAAGAAATTTTTTACTGTGAGGGAGGTGAGACACTGGAGCAGGTTCCCCAGGGAGGTTGTGGAGTTTCCAGCCCTGCAAGTGTTCAAAGCCAGGCTGGATGGGGCTTGGAGCTACCTGGTCTAGGGGGAGGTGTCCCTGCCCATGAGACATCTAGTCCCATCTTGGCACTAGATGATCTTTAAGATCCATTCCATCCTTAACATACTATGATTCTGTGGTTTCCTTCCTGTGAACCTAGAGGAGCTTTGAAATGCATTCAGTAAAGGCACAAAGCTCAGAAAGAGTTTGGCAATTACCAAACTACCTGGCCCAGTAGCACAGGACTTTGTTGCCAAAGTCCTCCCCTTCTGACACTCAGCACTGGCTTCGATTGCCACAGCCTGAGAGCTGCAAGGTGTCAACTCCCACACAGGGAGAGAAGCAGGTGCTGGCTAAGGGTGCTCCTTCTACAAACAGCCTGGGCTCAGTGGGGCTCAGCCACCTCTGGTCTGGTGGTGTCTGGGCAGTGGGAGCTGATCCAGGGTCAGGGAGCACATTTCTGACTCAGCTCCTGCCACCTGATGATGGATCCATGTCAAATGGACCCATCCTGGAGGTCTCTAGAGGGGCTCAGTGCTTGTTCACTGAAGCTGTTCTGCTCTGTAGCTCTCTGGCCTTTGAAGAAATGCTGGCAAAGCCGTGGCATGAAAACCTCTGCCTGCACTGCCTGGGCTGTTCTGGGATCAGTTACCCAGACACAGCATTCTGATGCCTGGCCTTGCACGGGAGACTCCCTGGAAGCTGCAGGGCCAGTGGGGATGTGCCAGCACTGCCCTGCTGACCAGGGACTCTTCCCAGCAGTTCCATGGGAGTCCAGTGGGCTTAGGCTTGCACCGTGGCTTCACTGAGGGTGAGAGAAGCAGGGCAAAGGAGCTGTACCTGAGATGTTGCAGTATGCCACACTTTCATACTCCTGTGCTTCCGGGGGTGTGAAGGTCACCTTGACTTCAGCCGAAGAATTCGGCTCGATTTCTCCCTCCTACAACAGAAAGAGACAGCAAAACATTTCTCTTCAAACTTCACACTGCTTGTTTTCAACCACAGGCCTGTAAGCCTTGATTTAGAGCATCAATGATGAGTGAACAGGACAAGGAGCCAAGGAAGTGCTCCAGACCAGCTCAACACACTGCTGGTAGCTCTCAGTGCTCAGCTGATCAGCTCCCACTCTCCACAACATTGCTACTGCTCTGACACAAGCTCTTGGTCACATCATGCTGCTGTCAGCTACATGGGATGTAACTGCCACTGTGCACTGGTGGCTCTTGGCCTTAGATAGGCCGTAGGAGTAAGCAAGAAGAGAACATGATCCCCTTCCTTGAAATACAAGTATTAGTTAACCTGTCTTGAGAGAAAGCAGAGGTTGGGATTATTCTGTGGTTTACTCCAAGATGAGGAGGGATTTTGCATTGTACAGACACCAGGCATTCATCCTCTTTCACAATGCCAATACTCAGCATCAGGGCTCTGGTTGATGGGAGCATGTGGCAATTTGCTTGCATAAACAGAAAAGGAAAAGGTTTTCTGTCCCTGTGTGCAGGAGAACTCCAAAGGCCCATTTCAACTTTCCACCCTTGTGTCCAGGCTCAGATGGCACTGGAAGGCAGACTCAGAAATTGTGCAAGGCATGGTAACAGGAGGGGATTGGCATTTCTGTGATTAACCTTGGGCTGAATTTGGCCTCCTTTTCCCAGGGAACCATTGCAACCTTCAGGTCAGTGTGTGAGCTGGCAGTGCTGCAACAGCCTCTGCTGAACCCCACGTGTCGGGGGAGTCCCTACCTACAGTAACTGCTCCCTGTGACACTGCAAGGACACACACAGAGTGAGTGCCCTTGGGCTCGAGCCCTGGCAGCAGAGCTCGGCTTTGTCAGGCTCCCAGCCCTGCCTTGAGCCTGCTGGGCAGAAATGCTTCTTTAGCAGGGAGCTCTGCAGCTGCACCAGAAACTCCATGTCCTCCCTCTCAGCACATCGGGCCAGCTGAGGATCTGCCCAGTGGCTGCAGCTGGGGGGAAGGGGGTGGGGTAGGGTGCTTGGGAGGAGCAAGAGGAAGAGGAGGAGGAGGAAAATGAGGTTCTCAGCTATCACTTACCATCGGCTCAATGAAAAAAATGTCACTGGAGAACAGCAGGGGATCTTCTTGCACCTTTGCCCTCATCTCCTGGACCATGTTGTTTAGGAGGGCAACTTGATCTCCAAAAAAGCCCTTCTCCTTTTGTGTTTCTTTCTCGTCTGTGTAGCTTCCCACCCACAGCTCACTCGATGGGGCCAGCAAATCACACTGCCTGCAGCCCCAGGGAGAGACAAGGTCAGCAGATGGTTTAATAAGCCACATATTTGCAGAGAGAAGTGTGAGTGCAGGAGAGCAAAGCAGTTAGGGAGGAGCAGCAGCAGCTCCCCAGCCAAGGCTGACCCCAAGCCACGAGGGTCCCAAATGGATCAGAGGATAACCTGTTGTTCACTGGCACAGCAGGTAGTTTTACTCCACACTTGCAGGCTCAGGAGAGGCTTCCAAAGCCAGCAACCCCCCAGAGAACCTCCTGGCTCAAAGCCTCTGCCAAAACTGAGGGAGAATCCACCAGCCACCTCAGCTGGCTTTTCCTCCCACTGAGCTGCTCAGGGAGACGCAGATAAAGATCAGATAAAGATCACAGAGCACCCACTGCAGGGCTTCCCTGGGAAGGGGAGATGAAGCTGGGTTGCAGCTACGTGTTACCAGCATCACTCTTTGTTTCTTCCATTTTGGACCTGCCCTGTTCCCTACTCTGCCTTTCACAAGAGCATCCCAGAGCACTTCCAAAGGAAATGGATGAATTCAGGCATCGCTTCAGTGACATTCAAGGTTTTATATGCATTATGCATGAAAACAGAGGCTCTCAGAGGGGAAGGGACTTTGCTGTGCAGGAGGGAGACAGCAAACTCCTGGAGAGACCTTTTCATGATCCAGAGCTTTTTGGGTCCCATCCCAGTGCATGGTAGTAAATATCCTGAGAGGGAAAGGATCCTGCACTATCTCCTCTCCTAAAAACATCCTCTCTGCTCTGAGATCTCAAATGCTTCTCTGACAGCAGGACAGTGGCCTTGGAGCTACAACCATCCCAAAGGCTGGAAGTAAGAAGAACAAAATGTCCTGGTGACAGTCTAGGACACAAATGAGCATGAAAACAGATGTAATTGGACAAAAATCCTCAAAACCAAAACCAGGTTGAAGTTTACTTTGGGGAAACTTAGTTGCTTCTGAGGGAAAAGTAGATCACCTAGGGTCCAGGCTGAGGCAGAAAAGTGGGAAAAAATGGAAATAAACAGCCCAGGGAAGTAGCTGGAGAAGTTATAGGGATTTTCTTTTAACACAAAGAGCTTGTATGGAAGTCAGACACTGTATAAGTAGATAGAGAACAGAGGAAAATCAAGAAGCCCAGGGCACTAAATGACCCTCTCAGCAGCCATTCAAGCAGGCAAGGGTAGATCTCCTCTTCTCTTTATTGTCATCTTCCTCAGTAGGAAACGCCTTCCACTGGAAGTGGGCTGTGATGTTACTCCTGTTTTCGACGAGTACTGTTGTCGTGTTTGACATGGTGATGAAAGTCTTATACTCCACTTTGCAGTGATGCAAAATGGCTCTGGGGAGTGTGAGCAACCTGGCCTGAAGCAAACAGGGCTGTGCCACAGCAATTTGGGCACAGCAGTTTGCACAGTTTTTTTCAGTTTTTGTGTGGCAGTTGGCACAATCAGGCTGAGCAAAAAGGGTTCAGCCAGCTCCTTGTGTCTTTTGGCTGGTTGTCAGGTGCTTGCCTTTTTTTTATCCCCTTTCTTCTTTCTGCCTTTTTTTTCCCCCAGCAATGTTTTAAAAATAATGAAAAGCCATTGGTGCTGCTGCTGCCAGCAGGAGTGTACTAACCCAAACAGAACCCCCCGGGAAGGACGCAGCTGTCCAAGCCCCTGGCTGCAGGGAGGGTCTGAGCCTGGTGTTAATATCAGAGGACAGTGCAAAAGCCACCTGTGTGCGGTGTGAGCAGCTGAATGGTCTGCTCTGTCCAGTGGCAGAGCTTAAGGAAGAAATGGAAAAGCTGAGAAGAATTAGGGAGAGTGAAACAGAAATAAACTGGTGGAGTTACACCCTTCTAACCCAGAGAGAAGCTCAGCAGAAGCCAGAGGAGCCCTTCCCTTCCTGCGGTGAGGCAAAAGGAGGGGACCTAAGAGACAGTGGGGAATAGAAATGGGTCTCTGCTGGGAAGGTAATAAAATTCCTTCCTTACCCCCACCACCTACCCAGGCGCCCTGACAGAATAGGTATGAGACCCTGGATCCAGAGCCTCTGGCAGATGACACTCAAGAAAGAATTCTGTCTGGAGAATCTCCCAGTTGCACTTTGTCTGTCAGACAGATCACAGCCTCAAGTATTAAAAAGAAAAGAAGGGTAGTGGTAGTAGGTGACTCCCTTCTAAGGGGAACTGAGGGTCCTGGTTGTCTACTAGATCCATTTCACAGGACAGTCTGCTGCCTCCCTGGGGTCCAGGTACTGGATATCACCAGGAGATCCCCTAATACCTAAGTGAACTTCATCTGTTCATCGCTGTCTGGGTACAGTGACCGTGAAATACTAGAGTTCTCAATGTTTGGTGAAACAAGGATGGGCATCAGCAAAACTTCCACTCTGGAGTTCTGGAGGGCAGATTTGGCCTGTTCAAGAGATTGATTTGGAGAGTACATTGACAAACAGACCTTAAAACAAAGGGGTCCAGGAAGAATGGATATACTTCAAGAAAGAAGTCTTGAAGGCACAGGAACAGACTGTCCCTTTGTGCTGAAAGATGCACTGATGGTGGAAGCTGACAGTGAAGACAACCTGGATGGGCATCACCTTTGGAAAGAGGGGCTGACAACTCAGGAAATATTTAGGGATGTTGCCAGATCGTGTAGGAAGAAGATTAGAGAGACAAGAGCCTAATTAGAACCTGAGGAAATCCAGTCATTGCCATCAACCTTTCCTTCCCAAAATGCCATCCTTGGTTAGAATATAAATGGAACTGAAATGCTGAGTGCTGAGCTCCTGAGGGCCAGGAACACACACTAGTGCCAGGGATGGTTTACTTGGCCTAAACCATTCAAAAGCACCAACACCCCCCTGAGGCCATACATTAGTTTCAGTCTTGGGCCATGTATCTCACTGAAATGCATCTTTCAAACCAACCTCCTCTTCTCTTTATTGTCATCTTCCTCAGTAGGAAACGCCTTCCACTGGAAGTGGGCTGTGATGTTACTCCTGTTTTCGACGAGCACCGTTGTTGTGTTTGACATGGTGATGAAAGTCTTATACTGCACGGAATTTGTGCTCAACCCAACATTGAGATCTATAGCTTTTCCATAGAGCTTTGTGTGGACACTTTCTTCACCTGGAACAAAGCAAAGGGGAGTCTTTGCTCAGCTCACTGGCTGATGGAAGCACAAGGAACAGAACAAACCAAAGGACACAGAAGAAAGTGTCACAGTTTTTAGCTGAATGAGCAGTTCTGTGGATCAGTCCATGTATCACATCCTGACAGCTCTGTGTGTAGAGTGGTGAGGATGTCCTGGGCAGCTCCTTAACCACCTTATTTCTGAGTGTGTTTGTAGAGATTTGGCCCCAAGGTGACAGTATGCACAGTGAGATTGGTCAGTATGCTCCAGTGACCCACTCAGATCACCAGGATTTCTGCATCAAAGTCCTTCAGGTGATGCTGAGGAGCCCTGTTCAGTCCTGGCTTGCCCAGGGTCTCCCCTGGACATCCCACGGGACTCCTGGCTCTCCTGATCCCTTGGATCCCTTGTTGCTGACCAGCAAATATGCCTGGGGGCATGTGGGCAGCAAAAGGAGGCCCAGAGGAACAAGTGAAGTGACAGCCCACAGCAGGAGGGAACACGGGGGAGGAAACACAACCAGCCTGGCTCTGCAATGTGACAAACCACTACAAAATGAATAACACCATGAAAATCATCATCATCTCCCTGTCCAAATCCACAGCCATAGCAGTCTTGAAATATTTTGTATTGTTCTGATCTCAAAAGCCAAGCTGGAGCATTGCACATTAAATAAAAAAGGGACAAAGGAAAGATTAATAAGTACAGAGCAGTTTCTACATGAAGACTGAATGGGATTCCTCATTCTAGAAATCAAATAGGAGATAGACGTGAGAGGTTTGTAACAGCATGAGCAGCCTGGGAAATGGGGACAGGGAAAAATTTGTTTTGATTTGTCACAAAAAAGGAACTTGAGGGCATGAAAATGTTATTAGACAGAAATTACATATATGTGTAAGGGCAACATGGAAAAGAGTCTGTGACAAGTGAGTGAAGAAGCAGCATATGGGACAGAGGTGTGCAAGAAATCCATTGCATTGGAGAGAGTCTGATGGAGACCTCAAATCCAGCACTGCCCAGGAATAAAATAAAACTTTACCCAGGCACAGCCACATGGTAGTGGAGAATCAGGGATCCTCCTTCCTCCACTCAGCAACTGCCAGCAAAACTGGAGTGAAAAATCTTAGCCCATTAGAGGGGATCCACTTTCTCAAGCTCCTAAACACCAAGGAGTTCTCAGTTTGCTTTGGGGTAAAGCTGAACAGGAGAGGTACCTCCAGAGGGAATGGAGGGGGAGGGACAGCAGGGAGCCATGGTGAAGAACTGTCCTGTGCCCGTGCAGGGCCCAGCACTCACCTGTGCTGCAGCACGCTGCCAGGGAGCCGCAATGTTCACCGGCAGTCAGCGCGTGAAATTCCACTGTCACCTGCACGGTGTCACCAGCGCCCAGAGTTCCTGTGGCTGGCACCACGGAGAAGGGACTGCAACACAAAGAGATGGATCAGGGCTGGGGGGACACCTGGCCAGGAGATTCCTTCTGCACTGCAGCTCACTGCAGCTGCCTTGGGCAAGCAGGGAGCAAACCAAGCACAGGCAGCAGAAGACAGCCAGGACAGACAGCGTCAGAAACAGCCACTGAGCCACTGCTGAGGAGATCCAGCCCTCACAAGATACTGTGGTAAAACGACCTTGGCTCCCCCATACTCTGCATCCAGCCCTCTGCAATGAGACTCAAGGGTCCAACTGCCAGCAATCCCATCAGAGAATGGTTTGTGAAGAGCCCAGAGAGGGTTCAGAGCTATCTGCATGCACAACTTGACACTGACTGCCCCAGGAATTTCTCTTTTCCTGCTGCCTACAAACCTCATCTCAAGAGATGCAAATGTTAGGGCACTACCTGTCCTGGGATATTACAGCTTAGGAATCAGACAGGGAGAAGGAAGTTTTCCCTGAAGACCAAGGAATAGTCACTGTTGAATTTGCAGTGTGGTTCTTTGGTTTATTTTACCTTGAAAACATCCTGATTTACCCTAAAAAGGGCACATTTTTTCAGCATTTCAATGAAAGCTGCTCTAAGAAAAGGAGCAGTCAAAACTCTGAAAGAGTGGAAATGCAGATTAGAGCAATACAGTGGCATGGAAACCCAAAAGGGGGATGCCATTTGCAATCTGAAGGATCCAATCCCAGCTAAATGAAGCACGATGAGCAGGAGCACACCAAGGAAGCAGAACAGGAGGCTTCTGTGTATCTACCAGCAATGCAGCCTGGGACTGTGGGTTGTCATCCAAGCTGGTAACTGTTTGCTTGGCCCAGCAGAGAAACTCTGTACAACGTATTGGAAATAATTCTGCAAATGTGCTGGCGCACTTTGGATTTAACAGGAGCAATTAGGATTGCTCACCAGGTAAAGAGCTGTTGCCTGACAAACACAACACTCTGTGCTTTGATGCTCAGGGACAGCTCAGGGGAAATGTGCTTCTGCCCAGCAGCTGCTGGGCTTTGTGCTCTTCTACAGCCCCACTGAGGAAACAAAAGTTCCTGGCCTTGGTGCTTTGCTGCTGGTCCATCTGTCACTTACAAGTGTGTTCTGGGGAGTTTGGTGATGAAAGCATCACACAAAAAATAAAGAGAACATCTGGCAAGCTGAGCTTTATTCATGTCACTTGCTTCAGATTCTGCTCACTAAGGGCCTATTGCTGCAGTGATGGGCTGACCTGTTCCCATTCCCACTGGTGAGAACATCACTGCTGGCTGATGGAGAAGCCTTGGGCCAGCAATGTTTATGTGCTGGACGTGAGACTTTGGAGGGAGGGGAGGAAAGACAAGGCCCCAGCAGCCCCAGGGCCAGATTACTGTAGGTGCTCCTGCATCTGCCCTGGGGCTGATGCCAGCACTGCTGCAGGTCTCTGCTGGGGCTTGGGGGCATCAGTGCCTGCTGGGGGCAAGGCACAGGATTTTTTCTTATTCTTTTGCTAGAAATTTCACCAGAACAGAGAAGCTGCCAGTTAACAGAATCCCTGGCCAGGCTTCAGCACTACCTTCCATTCCATTCCATTCCATTCCATTCCATTCCATTCCATTCCATTCCATTCCATTCCATTCCATTCCATTCCATTCCATTCCATTCCCACTGCTGCCCCATGTTACATGCTCCTGCCCTCAGATGGCAGGATGGGAATAACACTCCTGGGGGTGACTTCAGGGGTTATCAGGAGAAGAGGATCCAGCCAAATCTAGGACTCAGTTTCAGGACTGAAACACTGAGAGCAAATCAGCTCCTGCATCTCCTACATCCCACCCTGGGCTGTACCCACCAGACTCCTCTGTTCCTGCTGTAGCAGTCATCTCTCAACTCCTCTGAATTTCAGCCAACATCACTAAGCTGTTCCCTAAGCCCACAGACAGAAGAGCTGTGAAGGAGACATCCCTGACAGTGTAATAACCAAATGAAAACCACTGCCAAGAGATGGGGCTGGCAGGCTAAATTGTGGCCTTTTATCTGTTAATTGTGGCTGTTCCTTAAGACAGTTCTCATCCTGTTAGATCTGCCCTTTCAATGAATCACTACTGCACCTGACAGGCAGAAAAGATAAGGTATGGAGATGGTTTTAATAGGTTGTTTTCTTCTGCTTTTTAACTAGGTCCATTTGTTTGTTTGTTTGCTTGTATGGCATCTAAAGACAGGTCCAGATCTCCCAATGACAATCCCCAGACACTGCCCTTGCTTTGAGCAGTGTGTCTGCTCAGATGATTTCCAGCAGCTTTTCACATATTCCTTAAATGTCTCCTATTTCCTATACACCTGTGCATATACCTATGGGCATGTGGTATATTGAGAGGCATTAGAGGAGCTCAACCCTTATGACAGTTCCCAGTGAAGAATTCATGATCTTTTGGCAAACATTTAACACAAACCAAAAAGAGAAACAGCAGAAACACAGGAACTTCAGAGTATGCAAAATGAAATCTCAATGAAAGGGGGCACAACCTTATTCAAAGATTTAAATTTTAAACTGGCTTTCAAAGGTTCATCATGGAACAGAAGAGGTGACTGATGCCCTCAGCTGACAAGGGAAATCGGATCAGCTTTAGTAACAGGAACTGCACCGGCTGCCCGCAGCACAGCTCATGTTGGGCATGTGATCCAGGGGGCACTGGAAAGCCACGTGCCTGTGGCCCCCCAGAGAATGAGTCTATTTGGCTGACAGTGCTGAGTAGGCATTTCAGAAGCAGCTTGTGCTCTGGAGGGTGCAAGCCAGCTACCAACATGTCCCAGCACCCTCCAGGAAATCTGGGACAGAGAAAGCTCAAAGGCTGCCTCCTCCTAAGAACACTGAAAGCAAGAGCAGATGCCATCCATCCTGCTCACTTCCAGCCAGGGCTGTAGGGCAGCAGCTCTGATGCTCTGGATCCTTTTGCTGTTCTTTCCAAACTCTGCTATCACCCAAAGGTGATATCCTTTGCACAAGAACAGATGAGCTGCCTCACCCCTCGGTGCTCAGCTGGTAATGAGCTTCCTGGTTGCCGACATTGTGAACCAGCAGAGTCTTCTGTGTGCTGTACTTGACCGGACACACTGAGAAGTCCAGCTGGTCAGGGAGGACCAGGACAGGTCGGGCACAAATTGCGCGAATTGGCACAACTATGTCTTCCTTTGCAGTGCGGCAGACAAGCTCGTGGGAATAATCCTGCAGGAAAAGAAACTGTCTCAGCACAGGACATTTAGTGCCATCCCCATGGCAGAAGAAAAATAATTTCTATAACCCTTCAAGGCATCAATTTACTTACTCCACCCTAAAATGAACACTAAGTTCTACTAATATGTCACATTTTAAAGGCACCAGTGCACTTGGCACAACTTATCTCTGTGGCATTAAGCTCTTGTGTCACTTGGGTCATACAAAGAACTGCCCTAGCCACTATAATTTTTACTCTAAGTTTTAATGATGTTAAATAATTCCTAAGTTCCTTCTAAGGAACATGGAGCTAGGGAACACAGGACATTTCTCTTTAGTTTTCTATATTCCCACTGTCTGAGAATAGGAAAAAGTGTTAAACTGACTCTAAGCAGCAAAAGGAAGATGAGAAAACAGCTGCACCCAAAGAGATACTGCCCCTCTGGCCTGGTGCAGAAATATCAGTTGGCTCAGAACTTCCCTCTAACTTTGCCTCTCCAACCAAGTCAGGAGAAGAACAGTGTTAAGAGGTAGCAGGATGCTTTTGGAAAGGGCCTCTCTGCTTCTCTGCAAGGCTTCCTCCCTTCCATGCCATGTCCTAAACCTTTCTGTATGAACAAGTCTCCAGATCACAGCACTGAGATCAGACTTGCCAGGGCCTCAGCACTGGTGTTCAAACCTCCCCATGAAAGCAGGTTTGGCACAGGATGGGTGCCAGCTGACAGAGCAAGCACAGTGACAGGCATGAAGACAGAGCCCCAGCAGTGTCACTGCCACAGGCTCTGGGCTGACAGCTCTGCCTGCAGCTTGTACCTGCCCTGCACCAGCTCCTTCAGGCAGGTGTCCCAGTCCCCTGCAGCTCACCAACCTTCTCCTCACTAAGGGCACCCAGAGTGCCTGTGCCAGGCTGGGCTCACGGGCACAGCACATCCTCTGCCCTGGCCCTGCAGCTGTACCATGGTCAGCTGTGCTCTGGGACAGCACAGCTGCAAAGCTGGAGAACAGAGCAGGTGAAAAAGCACCATCTTGCTCCAGCCAGGGTGAGGCAGGGAAGCTGTTGGCAGTCAGGAAGGAGGAAAGCTCTCTGACCTCTTTGTTCCTCAAATGTTTTCCATAATAATGAAACCCCTTCCACTGGACCTAGAGATGGCCCAACGTCTGTCAACAGCCCTCTGTCATTTTCATCCTGTTCCCTGTGCATCTTCCCTTGGGAATGCTCAGGAATGTGCAGGGAGGGGAAGCAGAGCCTGTCAGGCCTGGCTGCAGTGCCTGACAGCATGTGCCAAGGTGTGACTGGCTGCTGCAGGCTGCCTGCCCATAGCCTGGAGCCAAGCTGACAGCATGGAATGGGCTGTACCCAGAGTGCAGGGAAAACAATGGCTGTGGAGATAATTCTGTGCTTTGGCTCCTCCAGTCTCACCTTGTTCTCGTCGGGGGTGAAGCGGATCCGCACAAAGGCAGAGGCGCCTGGTGGCACAATGTGGTACACATCACTGGGGCATGCCAGCTGGAAATAAGGGGAGCTCTCCATGCACACCTTCACCATCCGAGAAAGCTGCAGCAAAGACATGAAATGATGATTTTGCCACTTGTGGAAACAGGATGAGAAGAGACCTTTCCGTGCCCTGGTGACATCCCTCCTCAACCCCTTTTCCAAAGCACTTTCAGCTGTGCAGGTACAGGCACATCATTCACAAGGGTGAGCTTGAATCCTTTCTCTCTGGGTCCAGCATTTTGGCCAGGAGCAGTTGGGCAGTGCCTGGTGGGAAGGAAGGGCTGAGCAGGTCAGCACCAGCAGGATGGAGACAGAGCACCTGAACCAAGTCATCTGCATACTCAACAAGGCCAAAAATCCTGCTGGCTTCTGCCTGCACACAGCTGTGCAGTCGTGTACCAGAGGGGAAATGCGCTACCTGAAAGCAAAACATCAAATTGTCCTGGGGGAAGGAAAAAATTCCCTTCTAGCAGATCAGGTTTGGGTAGGGACATTCTGGGGACAGAGTCATGCAGGCAGACCAGCAAGAGAGGAGACCAAACACTGTGGCCTTCTTGGAAATAAAAGTAAACCTAAAAAGCAAAAAAAGAAACACAGCAAGACAATCCTAAATCCCTAAAACAAGGAGATGGCAAAGAGAATTTAAATGGGCAGTAAAGCAGCAAGGAAGAATCATAAAACCATGAGAGCAATCAGCTTGCCAAAAGGGACAGAAACACAGACAGGCTGTGCCTATTGACTATGGGCTTCAAAGGCATTTTCTGCCTGGAGAAACATGACCAGCACTGACTGACAGTGTGCTTCCAGTATTAAAAACCAATCTTGGCTCTCCAGGGGCTCTCGCTGCCTTTGCAGGCAAGCTGGGCTGCTGGGCATTCCTGCCTGCAGCCAGCAGGCCAGGTTCTGCCCTCTGGGATACACAGACACAGCAAACATGCATTTTTTAGCACACAGATATCATCAACTCCTGAGCACCAAAATGCTCTCAAAAAGTCTAAACCAGATGATTTTGACTCCCTCCTGTCTCTTCCCACCAGCCCACTCTTGGCACAAGGCTCATTTGAGAAAATGTTTCCCTGACTGAAATTCCAATGCTCTCCATTTTCCACTTTACACTGGAACACAACTGGTGACATTTTTCAACCTTTCCTCTCAACTCTCTTGGGAAACTGCAAAACAATCACAAGTGAAAGTGAAAACCTCCAGGAGTGTTGGATGTGCTGTGGTTCTCCAAAGGAAAAGCAGAGCACCGTGTTGCTTTTGGAAAAGCTGAGCAGAGCTGGATGAAACAGCAGGAGCCTGAAGTGGCACCTAAAGGCCTCCTGCTGCTTCAGCTCCATCCATCTGATTGCAGGGCTGTTTCAGAACACAGCTCCTGCAGTGCCAATACCATTAATGAGAAGTGATTCCAGCATCAAGTGGAGAAGACTCAGCCCCTGAGCTTTGACTGTGAGCTGCACAAAGGGAGCCAAACCGGCTGAGAGAGGCACAGATTCCTACCAGGAGCCAAGATTAACCAAGGAGACACAGTCTGTGCAATAGACTCAATGCAAAGCATGAGAGCAGGCAAGAACTGTACAGGCCTCAACATTCCTACCAATCCAGAGCTTTCAAGAGAAGAAATCTCCTTTGGGATTCAGACCATCAAGGCATGGCCAAAATCAGGGGACAATTCCCAGCACAGGAAGATTTCCACCATCTTGCAGAACAAGGTGCTGAGACATTTTCTTCTGGATGTGCTACAGCAGATAACTTGCCTTGCTGTACACTATGGGAATTACACCCCTCTCCTCTTCCTGTACAGTGTTAAAGCTCCAGGTGCCAGCACTTACCTTGTCCTTATTAATGACAGACAGCACTGTTTCAGAGACCTCAGGAGCAATGAAGTTCTGAAATACCAGCTCTGTTGGGGAAACCCCAAACAATTTCTTTTTTAGGCGAGGTGGCGGCTGGAGAGGTGAGAGAGAGCAGGGAGAGATTCAGCTGCCGGGAGGAAGGTTCATGAAGGAGAATCTTACACTGATCCCCAGTGAAGCACAGACTCTGGGTGAGCACATCTGCCCTGGACACACTGGGCAAACAATGGCTCACCCACCTCTGCTCTGCACTGATCAAGAACTGCTGGGCCACACAGAGCAGACTCAAGCCAAGCTGTTCTTTTGGCATGTATTTTTCCAGCTTTCCTTCTCCAGAATGCCAGGCAGCACTTACCTTAAGCACAGCCCTATGCCCACTGAGATGCTGACTGAGCACTCATGGAGTAAGTAAAACCCACAAATTTACATCAGACTCTATGGGAAACAATTTTGGGATGTCCTTTCCTCTGAGACAGGGAAACCAAGGCCCACACAACTGCAAATATCTGTTTTGATCTAGAACTTAGGCATCAGTAAGAAGAGAACAGTACCAGAGGAGGTGTGAGAGATGAGGTGATATTTGGCTGAAGACAAAAGTGAAAGAATGGAATTTGTTGGTTCTATGTTTTGTTTGTGGTTTGAATTTGTTCAGGTTGGTTTGTTGGGTGTTGCTCTGAGCTGGGAGAGGGAAGGGGTTGAAGACCTGACCAAAAGGAAGGAGGATGAGAGGGAAGGGGAGGCAAGTCCCCTGTACATCTGGCAGCCTGCAAAATCTAACCACCCCATCAGGGTCCAAACACCTTGTCCCCACCCAAAGCATTAATAGAATTTGTTTTGCTAAATCTGAAGTAATTCCTGCAGGTCCTCAGCCTTCAAAGGCCAACACTGCCACTGTGGAGGGAATCCTGTGACCCTGAGCATTTGATGGTGACCACACCAAAGCAAGAGGCGGCTCCTTCAGCAGGAGAATGGCAGATGGCAATGCTGTGCCTTTGTGTCCCTAGCCTTCCCCCCATGGTTTTAGCAATGGCAGCTCCACTCCAGCACAGCCCAGCAGCTTCAGCAGAGGTTATTTCTGTTGGCTTAGTGCAGATCAGGATGCCCAGTCCACCACTCCCAGCAGTTTGCAATGACAACAGGATCTGGATACTGAGGTGTTTTGCTGGAGGCAAGCCTGTCACAAGCACACACCCTTTTCAAACTTCACATCAAACAGAAGGGAAAAGAGCAGGAGAAGACTACCGGTGGATCATCGTCATCCATATTTAGCCTTGCGGTAAGACTGGGCAGATAACGCCAGTTAATACCGGCCTCCTTCCTCATCTTGATGAACTGATCCCTCTGGTACTTAGATTCAGACACCTGAAAGGCAAAAAAAAAAAAAAAAATCACAAACCAACAGGAACCTCAGAGATGAGCTTGTTCGGAAAAACTTTTCTTGAACAAGTGGCACTGGTGAATAATTTGTGATCAAAGCCACTAAGACAGTTCTGGAAGCCCTGGAAGTTACCTGCTGAAATACTTAGCACCAATACATTAATAATACAGAGTGCAATACCCATACTCCAACCACACGGCTGTGTCCCATCAGTCTCTCCATGATTTCATGGGACATGTTTGGGGATTTCTGCTCTTTGGGCATCTGGTTCCTCTTACGTTTCATTGCATTGAGGCAGTGACCTTTTCAGAGAGCGCGGAGGAGCTCTCAGAACTGCCTAAACTCCATCCCTGCACAACACTCAGAACTCACAGTAAGGAGATAGCACTGCTGGCTGAGTCCAAGAGAAGCAAGAAAGAAAAGCTGTAGCAAGAGTGAGGTGCACAGGAATGTGTCCCAGTTTTCGCTCTCTCTGTTAATTAGCATTTGTTTTCTCTGTCTGGGCTGACAGAGCCCTCGACACAAGAAAACAGAGGCATCTCCTTGACAGAGCCTCAGCACTGGGGCATCTTCAGTCAAGTGAGCTGCAGACAGCAAGGGACCTTTGTGGCCCTGGCTCCAGTGCTGCCTGCAGGGCTGGATCTGTGCCCACACAGGAGCTGAGAGAGAAGAGCTGCTTTGGAAGCTCTTCTAGCTGGGACCAGCCGTGGCTGTCAAGGCTTTGGGCAGAGTTTGAGCTTTCCCCCCCACATGCCCAGGTGCCCAAGGGCAGGTTGGTCAGAGCAGCACAGGTGAGTGCCCAGCCTGACAGAAGAATTCCTGTGGCAAAGGGGAGGGAAAGAAGCCCATGCTGAGGGCTTCAGCTGTACATTGGTTCAACTTGGCCCCGGTGGCACAGCCAGGCAAGGGGCTGGGCTGTCCCTGACACATTCCACAGTGTTCCCTACTGCACCAAGACAGCCCCAGCAACGGGAGCACAGCACAAAGGGCTGGGGAGGGGGTCTGCAGCTTCACTGCGCTGCTGGACAACAGGGGCAGGGAGAGCAGGGACACCAGGGCAGTTTCCAGCCTTAACACAGCCCCAGTGGCTACTCACATTACGAGGTTTCATTTTGTCCCTGAACAAAAGAGGTGGTATCGGTGGTCTCCTTCCCGAGGATCCAGAAGCCATTTTGAAGGGAGGATGTCACAGATGAGCGACAGTGCCTCAACAAAACTGGAAGGAACAACAGTGGAACTCTGAAAATCCACAACCCAATTCATGGCAGACTCAAGGGATGTACTGGTGCTAAAGATTTTATATGATTTGAAAGTAGCTAAGTGCTTGTTTGGCATAAGTAGCTAGTATTGTTAGGCCTCTAGTTGGACTTTATTTGAACTATATGGCTACCTTGTGCAATTCAGAGATGGATCGTACTGAAACCTGGGGCTAAAATGCTCAACATTAATAATACTTGGAATTAACAAAGCTCAAATATTATTTAAAAACAGCTTGAGTGGACCTCCTCTCCTTTAGGCTAACCAACCCCTGCTCTCTCAACTGCTCCTCACAGGACTTGTGAGAGACTGGAATGTTATGGCTAATGGCTTAAATATTGCTATAAAGGACTTTTTGCCCATTGTGACAAAACTGTATCAAGAAGCTGAGAGCAGCCAAGCCCACCCTTCCCTGAAAATGGCCTCTGACTGGAACTTGGCACTGTGAGTTAGGCCGCCTAAGGGAACTTGAGACAAGATCAAGGTGACACTATTGTCCTGTTAGCTCAGGTCCTGGGAGAAGTGAACAAGGCTAAGAGAGAAAAATATATTCCCACTAAAGCCAAACGCAGCAGCTGTCCTGAAAATCAGCTCTGTCTGCCTTCAGGCTGGGGAAGTCATAGCCACAGACTCGTCTGCTGAGGCCAGGTTTGCACACAAACCTCCCATCAACAGAGGGGGAAGGGGAAATTCTGGGTGTGTGGCACAACCTCTGGTAAGAGGCAGTGGACACCCATCCTCCCCAACACAAAGTGGCTCAGCTCTAAAACCCCCCAGCCCCAGAAGGCCACATCCAGGGCACATTCCCACGAGGGGCAGCTGAGGGGGTGTCCTAACCCATCAAAGACCTCCAAAGTGCCCCCAGACCCATTGCTGAGGCCTTGCACCAGATGGCAGCATGGCCTGCAAAGGAACACAACAGATCTGAAAATCCACAACCCGATTCACAGCAGGCTCAAAGGACACTCTGGTGATTTTATATTACTGGAAAGTAGCAAAAGACAGAGCCAAACTTGCCCCACCCCAGGGAGGTACTGGGCAGTCCCACATTGCCCAAATCTGCATTAATCCATTGGAGTCTTACATTTTGTGGGACCTCACCACAGAGAAGACCAGAAGAGGATTGTATGGGATGGGATGGCATCCATGGAATGGTGATGTTTTCTACTAAATCTGCCTCTGTCACTCTCTTTCTTCACCCCTTCCCAGCCCCCTCCCTCCCCCCCCTCCTTTTTCTATTTCTTTCGCCCTCTCTCTTCTTCACAATTACTGTTCCATAAAATCCAAACTATTGACTTTGGCATATGGTCTTGTTTTGCACCTTAATTCAGGGGCATCTCCTTAATAATTTTAATAACCAGATCATAACAACCCACTGAAACTTTAACAGAACTCATTCATCTATAAGTAGTTTAAATAAATACTATAGGAAAAAATGTATAGACTAGTATATTCAGGAAATGTTGCATTTCTTCATTGAGAAAAAAGCACCATCAGTAGACCATATATTGTTCATCCCCTCAGCTGTACAATGCCACTGAACTGAAGACTGGCATTATCCCATCCTGCATTTCCCTTTGGGATTCTCTTTCACAGCACAGATGTGACAAAAGCAGAAAGTACAACCTGAGTCAGTCTTTACCTTCAAATGAAATTCAGGACTCCCGGGCAAAGACCAGTGCTTTGCCAGTTCAGGACTCCTTCACAGAAACCAACGTTCTGTGAATTTAGGAGTCCCTTGCAAAGACCAACGCTTTGTGCGTTTAGGAGTTGCTCACAGAGACCAAATCTCCGCGAATCCACAGAACTCGTAGAGACAATCTCGTAGAGACAGTTCGCTTGACGAATCGCCGAGCGAATGAGCAGCCGGGGCCGGCTCCGGGATGAGGCCGCGGCGCCGTCACAGACGCTGAGGGCCCGGGCGCGGTTACCCGGCAACCGCGGCACCGAGTGCGGGGCGGGGCCGGGCCCGGCCGGGCCGCAGGGATTTGCAAAGGAGATTGGCACTTTCGCTGCTGACTTGACTTTAGTGCTTTCTGAAGAGTCTTTCTGTAGTTATGGAAGTTTAAAATGGGGTGACAAAGGCACCTAGTGCAGGTCTATACACGCTCTTTGCACAGCGCTCCTATTCTATCCTGGCTGGAGCCCAGCAGGGGCTGAGGGAGCTGGGGAGGGGCTCAGCCTGGAGCAGAGGAGGCTCAGGGGGCCTTTGTGGCTCTGCACAACTCCCTGCCTGGAGGGGACAGCCGGGGGGTCGGGCTGTGCTCCCAGGAACAGGGACAGGAGCAGAGGGAACGGCCTCAGGCTGGGCCAGGGCAGGCTCATGGTGGGCACAGCAGGAATTTCCCCATGGAAAGGGTGCTCAGGCCTCGGCAGGGGCTGCCCAGGGAGGTTGGGAGTGCCCGTCCCTGCAGGTGTCCCAGGAAGGGCTGGAGGCGGCACTCAGGGCTCTGGGGACAAGGTGGGCATTGGGCACAGCTGGGGCTCCATGAGCTTGGAGGGCTTTTCCAACATCATTGGCTCTCTGACATGGGGTACATTTTATATACAGAACAGACAAAGGAACAATTTTATGTACTAGATAGTAAATGGGTAGAATAGTCACTTTATTAGCACTGTTCCATAGGAGCACTGATTGCTTTTCCACCCCATATAGATCTGAAACAATTGCAAAGCAGCTCGGAAATGTACTTGGGTATTTTTAAAGCACAGGAAATGAAAAAAAAAGCTGGAGTATAAAGAACTCAATTTTATAGGTTTGATGGAGAAAATATGCTTCAGTGCCCTAAAGAAAAGCTCCCTGACAGGGGCCCTAGCTTTTCCTTGATGTGAGAGGGATATGCTGTGCTGTCCTGGGATGTGGTTGGGAATGGTGTTCCAAGGAAACAAGTGCACACTTACTTATCAGAGAAACATTGGTGGCACTAAAGCTTTTGGGGCAGTAGAGATCTCAGCAAAGGTTTTTGTAGGAACATTGTCTGTGTTTACCTTCCTGCAGGTAATGCAGAGGACATTTAAGAAATATATTGTGCAAAAGAACAGCAGGAGAGATAATTAAAATAACGCTGGTAAGATGAAATTTAGTTACATGTCAGAAAACCCAGAACAAGGACAACTACCATGCAAAAGAACTTTTAGCCGTTTTCTGTGCAATATTTTATACTCAGCCTGTATTGCCAGGTCTCTGCAAGTCAGTAAAGTCCCTTCTTGTGTGTCACAGACCTGACTCTTTGACTGGATTTGTTTTTGAAGATAAAATTTTCTGTTGCTCACCTCATCATAAACAGGAGGGTTGAAGCACATACAACAAATCATGGTGAGTGGAATCACAGATCTTACCACTCCAGATAGCCTTATGATATGAGTAACAAAAAAAGATTCTAGAGCATGTAAAGAAAAATAAAAACAACTAGAAGTTGACAGCTGTGACTGTGATTGCAGAGGTGGGTTGTGTTTCTGTGTATTGAGAATTAAAGGCAGCACAGAGGAAGTGAGAGAGGAGGTGCTGCATTGTCCCCTGGGACTGAAGGAGACCCTGGGAGCTGTAAGGAGGCACCAGGGCTCTGATAGCAGGTGATAAACTGTAAAGTGGAATATTAACTTCCCGGGATTTGAATAGAATCAGACTGAGTGAGTAATGAGCCATTTCAGTAATGAGTGAGAGCCAGCGGTTGGCGTTTGAGCCAAGCCCTGTGAGTTCCAATAAAACTTCCAGCTAAATTTGATCTCTCCACTTAAGAGAGAGGGAGTAGGGGAGAAAGGAAAAAGAAAACTGCAGAAACCACCAAGCATCAGACAAGCAAACCAGCCACATTCTTTCTGTGGGCAAAGGAAAACAACCATTTGTCATTGGATTCTACACCTGTACCATCCTGCCTTGGAGAAGAACCATAAAACTGCAGCTAGATCGAATATTTATTTTCTTTATGCAGCAGCTAAACATACTCACATTCACTTGAAAAATGAACCAACAACTTTCTGTAGCTCTTGGCTGTGCATTCCTTGAAGACATCCTCAGCTTTGCCCTTTTCAGCTGGGTAATTTGCACTGAGTTAAACTCTCCTGTGGATTCCCCTGGTCTGTGGTTTGTCACAGCAGACCACTGTGCTTCCTTTGGAGCCCTTTCACCATCCTAATTAAATTTGTGGTTAGGCTTATTTAGCTGTTATTTGCTTCACAGAATCAAACATTTAAGAGGTTGGTGTCTGCTCATGAGTGCACTACGAGTAACTGCATGAATTAAACAAAAAAAATGAAGTTTGTTCTGTGGTTTGAAGTGCAAACATAATTACCAATGTCACCAGTCACTACTCATTTTAATAGAGTGGTATAACTGCTACAGTAAGTGCTTAACTCTAAATTTTTAGAAAGGAGACCTGTTCAGTGGGAGTTCTTTGTGTTTCAGGGTAAAGGTTGAAAATTTCTTTAAAAATGTAGACTGAAGTAAAAGTTATCATTTTTCTTTGTTTGAAGTTGATTTTTGTTTTGAATGGAAATATTTCAACTGTTCTCTTAAAAACTCTCTGAAAACTGTCTCACTCATGTTTTGGGGTGGTTTTCTCAGCCCTCGGTGTTTTATTTCAGAAAAATAGGCAGGTTTTTTTGTTATACTAACATTATTTTAATACCTATCTGAAATTATCAGAAGTATTTAAAAAATCCTTGTTGTCTTAAAACACATATAAACTGATTATTTGGGAGACATTTCTCAGATTTGGCTTGAGGCTCAGCGATTTGCATGCAGGTGATTGTTGGCACTGTGAGCAGCTTGAAGTTGGAATTATTTTTTTTTTCATGGAAACAAATCCATATTCTTAAGGAGTAGAGAAACCATTCTAATGTTCATTTGGTTTAAGGGATGGAAAGAAACAGGCTGTGCAATTACTGAAAAGAGCTGTATATTCATAAAGTTATGATCCTAGGAGCTCACTGAAGCCCATATAGTATTTATCCATCTCTAGTGTGGGATTGATCTGTTTCTTGCAATTGAGTTTTAAATGCTGATATTGTGTTTGTGATAATATTGCACAGAGAACTGGAATTTGGATTAATGGTGAGGACAGTCCTTAGCAGAACTGCAGACTGAAGCAAAGCTGTGGAAAGTTGGAAGAAGGCTCTAAGGATGGCAAAATACTCGAGGAGGCTGGATAAAATGATTGCTGTGTTCCAGACACGTTGCTTAGTTTGGCATCTAACACTTTCTCAGAGACAAATAAGTTCTATAATAGCCGCTTCAAGAGATGGAGCACAGCATGCAGGAAAAAGAGAGTGCAAGAAGATTAGGCTCAGTATAAAATACATTTTAAGTGATGCAGATTTAATTTGCCATTCCTCTTGCAATCAAAAAATTCCTAAGATGTGAACTTGCTTAATTAAACATATCTACACTTATTAATATTTGGTCTAGTGTTGACAAAAGTCATCTCATGAACCACAGCAAAGTAGCCAGAACTGATGAAAAAATGTAAAACTTTTATTGTTTGGTTCTTACAGGGCAAGATGGATTTTAAAATTTATGCAGTGACTCTAACTGTGTTAATTCTTTGTTGGTCCACATTTACTGTTCACCAAAGTGGATTCATGGCTCTTCTCTCATAGCAAGATGTAAGGTTTTTATCTAACTAGGTTTATTTTTTTTCCTAAGCAATTGGATGGACCCCTGCAAGTTGTGTGCCATTGGAAATGATCTAAGGTTTGAAACATGATCTTTAGGTGTTGTCCTTGTGAGCTGCAGGCTACACAAAGAGATGGAATGATCCTTTATTTCTTAGTTTGGTCATTTAGGTTTTGGTTTTTTTGGGGTTTTTTTAAGCTTTCTCAGGCACTGTTTGGAAGGAATCCAGTTTGTGTGATTGGTGTCTCAAGCCTGTCTCTTGACAATAAATATTAGATCTTATCTGTGCCTCTTATTTGGTTTGTTTCTGTCATTTACAGTTGCTTTTAGCAGTCTGTACATTGCTCAAACAGCACCAGGTATCAGCTCAAGCATTTTTACTTGGGCATATCTGAGTCATCTGATCTCCTAGGGCAGGGACCATAAAAGGGTTTGCAACATTTCTGTGAAGGGGATGTTTTGGGAAAGTGGGCTTGCAATCTCTGCAGATACTTTAAATAAGTTATTTGACTTTGTTGTGCCCTCACAATGTGCTGGAGTTGAATTACCCGGAGTTACACACACCTGGTGCTGCTGGGCAACCTTACCACAGTTTCTGGATGGTTCTCTCCCTCTGTACAGCAGTTATAATGAATACTGGGTAGTGAAGCATCCCTCTACTGGTTTGTTTTTATTAATATGGCCTAGAACTGTGATAGTCAATATCATTAAATATTTTTATCCTTCTTGGATAAAAGTAGCAGAGTGGATATTAACTGAACAAATAAAAAGGCTTTATGGAACATTGTCATGTAGATATCTATGTATTTTTTGTGCAGACATTGAATCAGCTCACCTGTGATATGCCACACAACCCTTGCAGCAACTGCTATGCTGGTGTGGAAAAAAAATTCATATGCAAGTTATTTCTCTCAGGTTTGTTTCTCAAATCTCTCATTTACTATCTCAAAACAAATTATTTCCTTGTGAAGCTTAAATTATGTTACTAGCTTTTTTATTATCATTTTTCACTAACTTAAGAAAGCTTCTTTATGCAACAGACTTCAGTGAAGCTGTTTGCATAAGAATTATGGGAGCAAAAAAAGTAGGATTAGAAACTTTCTTACTAGAAAAAAAATTGCCGTGTTTGGGTTTTTTTCTCTTTTTTTTTTTTTTCTCTCTCTAAGCAATTATTTTTTTGTAGTACAACTAGAAGTTCCTTGCAGTTTTTTTTCTGGAAAGAGTAATTCCATCATGATCATTTCCATATGTTTTGTAAAAAGAAATAGCTGTCTGTGCTCAATTTGTTTCAACAATGTGCATTTAAATATTCATTATATATTTAGAGTGGACACAGGTTTGAAGTGTGTCTTCATGCCTTGTAAATAAATGCTTTTCCTGTTTTTCTGGTCAATTCCATGCTCTTAGCCTATCTGAGATACCATTCTGTTGAAATCTTAGCTGACATGTTTTCTGCCTTTTTATAACATTTCATTGGTCTGGGTCTTGAATTATAACGCATTCCTCAGTCTGATTTATTTTGTTATTTTAGTTTTTAAACTGTGTCATCACCACAGTCTGCTAATATGTACAGAGTAAAAAAGAAAGGAATCTAGAGCTTTCTTTCAACCTGTCTTCCAAAATTGGCAACACCAGGCAGGAGACTGGCATTGGCACATACTGTTCTCCAAATATTCTCCAGGGTATGCCCAGTGTGAGGAGTCCCTGGTCTGTGTAAAAATACCACAACCAGCTCCTTTGACAGATTTCCTTAGGGAATCCGAGGACATAGGGAAATTTTGTCCAAGTTCTGCTGCACTCTGACCATCCAGGTGTGGGGTGGTCCCGTTGGAGCCAGGGTTACACCAGTTGCTTGCTGTGAAGACTCAAATGTCTCATTGTCACGTAGTGAGACACAGCTCACATTTCCTGTTGCCTTTTTCAGAGAAGAGAATGTTTCTGTTCTGAGAAATGCACTGGATTTTCCTTCAAGTGTTTCTGAAGGAGGAGGACAAAGGCATTACACTGTCATGTAGGCTGATTTCCCAAGCCCACGCTTATCTGGCAGTAAATACTTGGACAGGAGTAAGATGATGTTGTGAAATTGAATCTTTATACCTCAACAGATGATAATAAGCAGCCTAAATATGAGGTGAGTGCACCATATATTTGACTTTACTCTGAGAAGAAGATTTATGCAGTTATATTCTACCTGAAAAGGAAATACCTAAATACCTTTCCTAATCTAGATCTGTGCCACATTAACTTTCAAAAGCAGACAAGATCTCTGTTGCACTCTGATGTAGATTATTTGTTCTCCTGAGCAGGAGGCATGTAAAAAGTAACAAAAGGGAATAGGCTCCTATTGAAGTTACCAGACAAATTGATAAATTTTATGTGAAAAGGGAGGTTGGAGGTATAAATATGTTCTACATCCTTTCCATGACAGGCTATGGAATATTTATTAAAAATGGAGTCATAAAGCAGGAATAATCTTCCCCATGACCTCACTGTGACAAACTAGCTTTCTAATTCTTGCTGAGTGCTGATTATTATTTGGCTAACACTCTGAGCTGAAGATGAAGCATGTGCTAAGTTGCAAGAAACCTTACAAATAGGCTGAGCTAATTCCAGAAGGGCAATTTTAAATACACATTCATGCTTTTACTTGTCGGAGTATTTTTTCCTAAGCACATGAGTAGATCCACACATGCTGAAAACCTTGAGGCAAACATTATGAATGCACTTGCTCATTTGTGCATTGTGCAATGCCTGGTCCAGGGAAGCAGTGGGATTACTGGGATTGTTCACAGGCTAGGAAAGGCACTTTCATTAAACACCTTTTGGAGGTGATACTTATAAACTTGCTTCAGTTTTTATTAACTCAGAGAGGATGCTGCTGGTGAAGGCAGCTCACAAATACAGAGCTATAATATGAAGGAGTAGAGTTAAGGGGCTCCTTGTTGAGTTTTATCATCTGCAGGAAGCATTTGAATTGTGTTTATGGAGACTTTGCTCATGGAAGGAGACAAGGACCCTGCTTCTCATAGCAGTGCAGCTGCTGTGTGTACATCTACAGTGCTTTCAGAAGCTTAGGGAAAGCTACAGTGAGCTCCTAGGCAGAAAGATAAAGTCGTTAGTTGAAGAATTTTGCCATCCTTCATGAAAGGTTTCCCCTATGGTCATCCTGATTATTCCACCATGACCTGAATTAATCCAAAGGTATTTCTGGTGTGTTTGTCCTTCAGCAAAGAGTCCCCAGAAGTGTCTTACCAGAAGTGTAACCAGAGCATCTTCTTTCCAGACTAGAACCAAAGCCAGCCCTCCTGGTGTGCCTAGCACGGACTCTGTACTGCTGGGGTTTCCACTGACACATTTTAATCCAGCAGGCAGCTCATGCCACTCAGATCTACCAGAACAATTGTCTCATCGTTACACACCTGCCTCATGTCCCATGATGTGCTTTTCCAGCCCTACCTTTCCCCAGTTCCTCCTACACAGTAATGAGCTCCAGCCACAGCATCTCAGCAAGGTCTTTGTTCCCCTGTTTTCAGTGGCAGTCTTTTGCAGCTCTGTTCCACAGCCCTCCTGATGTGCAATTATAGCAACAAGGGGAAAAAAGGTAAAAACTTCACAGGTAACTGCTACTGAGCAGCAAGGATAGCACACTTCTGAGGGTGTTGTTTATAGCATTTCTTCTAATAGTGTCCAAAAAATGTATAAAGGAAGGATTTATCATTCCTTTTGTAATAACCTAAACACCTGTCATTTGCCTTCAAAGATTTTGCATGTGACATAAGAAAGAAACTGCATGGCCAAGTCTGCAGCAGTGGATCAAGACTGACATGATCTGCAGCCCAGGCAGTTCTCTGTTTTGGTAGGGTTTTGGCAATAAATATCTAAGTAGAAATTCTACAGCAACTCAAACAGAGTATCATCAACTGGATGGAACTTTGAAGAACCGCAATTTTGACCAGGTTTTGACAAGTATCTTAATTTTTTGTTTCAGATTATTTTTTTAAAATTTTCCTTTCAGTGATCCCATTTATGACTAGAGACCATCTGGGAACGTCATAGCAAAAGGCAATTTAGCAGGCAGTGGTTAATAGGTAACCACTGGACTGATGAGGTGCTGACTCTGGCCACTTCATTATAATTCCACACATTCTGTGTCCTTCTAACACAGGGGTTGTGGCTCCGTGAATGCTCAGAGCATGAGGCAGTAAGTGTGTAGCTTTATCAGACGTCTCCCTGGGTTAATTTTCCAAAAGCAATTTTCAAAAATCATACCTGAATGTTTTTTCTGTAGATCCTTGTGATTGATGGGGCTCCCCCCCCACCACCTTTTTTTTTTTCACAGGGCTGGAATTCAGCACACAGAGCAAGCAAATACAAATGCTGGTTTTGAGGTGAACTGGGTTCACAGGTTCTCTTTTCTTTCTTGAGAGACTTTCTGCTAATTTCACACCAACCGACAAATTTGGCGTAGCAGAAATGGCCCAACACGCACCAGCAATGAAGCAGGCTCTCTGTGCCAATCCCCAGGGACACTACTGGAGTCACCATCCCTGGAAGGGTTAAAAAACTTGTGGATACAGCACTTGATGACATGGTTTAATAGAGAACGTAGTGGTGGTGCTGAGCTGACAGAAGGATTTGGTGTTCTTAGAGGTCTTTTCCAACATTAATGATTCTATGAATCTCTCTATCCCTCCAGACTTCCCCCCTTTTTTTATATTGCATGATGTCCATCATGTCCTGTTTTCAGTCAATAGAATTGTTTTGATTTAGCAATGGATATATAAGAAAAAGGTGAGGTGTGTGTATATATACAAATATATATACACACATACATATGTATGTCTATAAATAAAACCATACACATGTACTTGTTCTAAACAAAATTCTGAAATTCACATAAATATCAGGCGTGTTTTTCAGTGCTTGAACTCTTCCCTGTGGCATTCACATTCTCTGAACAGAGAGAGACATAATTCTCTCTCTCAGGATTTTTTCCTGGAGAAGCACAGAAGGGAAAAAAAAAATTTTCTCTGCTTGCTGCTCCTGGTGTTTTGCACTGGTGGAATATGTTGGGAAGGTTGTTCATCTGAAGTCAGTTCTTAATTGGATTCTGGTGGACATTGTTTGTGTTAATTAGACTATCAGGTCCAAGCTGTGTGGACTTTCTGGTCTGCAGACAGTCACGAGTTCTTCAGTTCACTTAGTTAGAAGTTAGTAAGTATGATATAGTATCTCTCTTTTATGTAATATAGTATTATTATAGTTTAGTATAGTTCTAATAAAGTAAGTGTTCAGCATTCCATCAGCCTTGGAGTCAGATGCTTCATCATTTCTGTGGTGGGGGTGCCCTGCAATTTCAATACTCCCCCCAACATTACCTTTAAGAATCACAGAGGGATGATAAATCTTGTCTCACAGCTCAGTAACTGAAGCACCCTTCTGCTCTGCTACTGCTCTGACTGAGGCAAAGCCCCTCTGCACTCCTGGCAAAGTTTTGGCAGTGTTTTAGCACTATATTTGTAAAGTAACTCCGGGCTCTGTGAGAATTCACGGCATGTCCTTGGAGTTGTTGATTCCTCGCTAAACTCACTAGATGGCTGTCTAAGAGCACACATGGGCTGTGCCCTGCTCTGTTCTGGCTGCATTTCCCACTGGGGCACTGGAGAGCACCCTCTCCTCGGCAGGCACCGGCTGCCACTTCCAGGGCAGGGCTCAGGAAACCCAGCCACACACGCCCTGGGCACCAGATCCCTTGGATTAAACCACTTCTGTTCTCCAAGGCAGAATTATGTATTTATATCAACCAAGTTCAAGCCTTGCTTGAATGAGTGCCTCACAATTTTTCAAATTCTATGAGGTATTTCTAGGAGTTAGGTAAAAATAGGGAATGATGTGTATCATGAAGGCTGCTTTTTTCTTCCAGTAAACCAGGGCAGTGAGGAAAATCAGCTTCCAGAATCTGGAAATTCTGGTTTGCATATGAGGGGACAGACTGAGAAAAGATCTGTGCTGTTTACTGAACATTCTTCATGTTCAAGCCCTTGTTGCCAGATGTGGCTTGAGTCTGGCCTGTGTGCACTGATGCTCTGTGGTTATGAATCCTTTAATGTAAGGGAAATTATTTCTGATCAAGATGAAAATTGGACCCAAGGCTTAGGCTGAGCTGAACTTTGGGAGTGCATCTCAGTTTTCCAATGCTTTTTATTGGAAACCCTGACTTGTGAAGGAAAGTATGCACGGATCTAACTCCAGTCCATGTGTCATCCTATTGTCTTCAGTTCCACAGAATATAGAGCGGGGAATTAGACCACACAGCAACGAATGCATCTCTCCAGAGCACCTCTGGATCTGACTTGCATGGTTTGTCCTCCTCTGGACTACCCCAGGAAGAGGAGGCAGGGAATTGGCAGGGTCATTGTCTCTTTGCCTTATTGGGATTGCACCAAAACTGAATTGGCACATGGGAATGATCTTAATTGCTTATGCATGGAGAAATGAGGGAGAGGATGGGAGAAAAGAAAGGAATAAAAATGTTATCTGTACTTAATCAGTTTTTTCCCATCATGTGTTTTTGACAGGATACTTACATTCCATGAAACAATAATTCTTCTTTTAGTTCAGCCTTGTTGAAAATCCCAGATTTACCGGACAGTTTAACAGTTTTCAGTTGGAAACGGTGACATGACATACTTAGTCTGAGGGCTGGGTCAACTCCATATCTTCCAGAAAATCTGAGACTGTGAAATAGTTTGTTTCCTGTCATCAGGACACCAAATGCTGATGTACAACTCTCCAGTGCCTTCTGGGAGTTGTAATTCGCTTGTTCTCTGCCCAGCTCTGGTATTTTTTGGCACCTTGCAGCTACACGATACCTTTTCCTTGTGGAGATAAATGCATAGTTTTAAGCCCTCATTTGCCATAAATCTTAATTTGCATATTTCAAATTTAGCTGAAATAATAACAAATTGCCAAACTGTTTTTGCCTGGCCATTAGGCAAGTTTGAAAGTTAAATTCTTGGCTCAGAGTCAGACGGATTAATATGAAATGCTAAAACATGATACTAGAGCTGATCAAACTGTGCAACCTACACCTGAGGGGAATTTTTCTCATGGAATTCATAAAAAGGTCCTTATTTTCTCTTGATTAGATCTGACGGTTAAGGTTTAAATAGAAAGCAGCAACTTTTACGTGGACAGCAGTGGGAGCTTTGCTGTTACGAAGCCATAACTTTTAATCAGCACAATTCCCTGTCAAAGTGGATTATCCCAGGACACTTCACAACCCACTCTGTTCCCACCCCCCAACGGCTTCAGGGGGGAGCTCTGGAACAGGAGGAGGGAAGCAGTGAAAAAGGGAATGCAATTGTCCGAGAGAGACAGAGCTATGTGCCAAAATGTCTGAAGGTTTCAGGACAGTATGATTCCCACATTATTGGTACTTCATTTTTTAATCAACTGCTGTTTTTAAAAAGGCAAATCCACTGTTTGCCTTCCTCTACTGTGTGCCACAGTAAATCAGCTTGGAACCTGAGGTGTAAACTTTCCTTTCAAAGAGTCCTTTGGTAGTGGAGGATGCTGGCTGGGATCCATCCAGTAGGCATGAGGTTCAAAAGGTTAATGAGAAGTTCAGGGAAGAGCGTCTACAAAAGCCAGCACCAAGAACAACCCAGTTCTTGCAGCACTCTCTTGTTGGGCAAAGTGGGACTGTGCAGTCTAGGAAGCTGGGGAACTGCTTCAGTCTGGCTGCTTCCTGATAAGATAACATAGCACATAAAGAATACTTTGGGTGTTTTTTCCACCTCATGTTTGTTCCTTACATAAAACAAGATCTAGATAAACAGTCTGTAATATATCTTGTATTATATCTTGCATATGTATGTATGGGATGAATTTGAATAGCAGTTTCTAAAACTGGCCTGATTAGAGGAATCTCTGAACTAAAAGCAGAGTTTTAGTCTCCCTCTAAGTCACGATCTCTCAGCAGATCAGGGCTGCCATCAAGACGATTACACATTGACACCAGGACCCACAGTACTTGCCCTTATACAGACATGAGGTGAGAGTTGTTTCTGCCCTAAATAAAATGAAACATTTAACCAAAGGGGATATTGGATATAGTGATCTAGAGAGAAGTGGTTAAATGCTGAAGGTAATCACTGGTTTTCGTAAATCCAGTCTCTGACCACAGCAGGCTGCAAAGTCACAGGTGTAGAAAAAAAAGAATTAATCCAAATGGGATCCACTCTTCTGTTCCAGTTCTCCTTTCCCTTCCTCAGAACAAGAAGAACTTGCAAAAACACCATCTGCCAACCTACAGGAGAGTCAATGCAGCAGGTCAAAGATTCAAATTCACAGATCTAGAAGTTAAAATATGTGCACCAATACCCACAATCTCTCTGGGATGATCCTATTGAAGCTTTCCAGTACCTGAAGGGCTCCAAGAGAGCTGGAAGGAGACTTTGGGCAAGGGCCTGGAGTGACAGGACATGGTGGAATGGCTGCCCACTGACCAAGGGCAGGGATAGCAGTTCTGTGAACTTTTGTATCCTCTGATGGAGGTTTTTCCCTGGTGCTCTCACCCAACCTGCCCTGAGGCATGAAGGCACAGGTGCTTTAGCTCTGCCTTACTTTTCATACCACTACCTTACTATTACCTCACTCTGCCTTACTCTTTAGTAGCAAGGCTGGTGAAGCTGGGCAGGATTCTCAACAATGTGCAAGTTCTTGGATAGAGTCACTGTGCTAAGGAGCAAATGGAATAGCTGATGAGTGGGACAGATGTACAGCATGTCTTAGAGAGCTCAGTGCTTGTACCAGCCTGTGGGAGCTGCACTGCTCTGCTCCCCAGTGCATGTGCCAAAGGTCACACAGCTCTGCTGGAGCTGGAGATTTGCTGGCTAATCCTGACACTTGTTTTTACCTCAACAATAACCTTATACCAAGTTTGTGATTTTCATTAAAAGTCTCATTGCAACTGAGAAGCAACAAAATAAAAAGTCAGCATTAGATGTTACATGGCCACAGGACATGAGGTCAGCTCAGGTTTGTGTGACATGGTCACTTACACCCCCTGATAGCCTCAATCAATAGCTGGATGCTTTTCAAATGAGACGTTCCAGTTTGTTTCTACACAATTTTGGGTTTGCAACTAGTAGTTTGGAAGTGGACACCAAACCTTCCCAGTAAAGTTGTGGGAAATGATACAGTTTGATGAAATATAGCCTATATTTAATGGGAGAGAGCTGTGTTTACAGCTTGTTACTGTCTGTGTTGGTTGGTTTTTCCTCATACACCAGCAAAGCCCAGACTCATGGAAGTTCTGGGCAACTTGGCCTCTGCAGTTTCTTTTTAAAAAACCTGAGCTGATGAGCTTTCTGCTGACAGGCAATATCTCTCTAAGAGGGAAATGTTCTGATCCACTTAAAATATCAATGGAGATAGCTGTACAGTTAAGGTCTTTGAAAGGGAAAATTCCTTTAATAGATATCCTGACTCTTTTCAACTAATCTAAACAGAGACAGTAGAGTGACATAGATGGTCCTCAGTAGAGGACCATTATTTCCATGGAAGCAGAATGTTGGTAGGGCATTCCTGCTCTGGGGAGAATCCCTTCAGTTTGTCTTATCAGACAGACAAAATTCAGATGTGGTGACTTGAGAAGGTCCCAAAAACCAAAATTCTTGTATATGCTTTCCTCCAAAGTCTCTTTGGTCTCCCCAGGTGAGAGCTTCAGAAGTAAATATTTCCCATAAAAATCCATTTATAGTCCTCTTTAATGGGCTTTTTTGTCAGCTGTGCTGTGTTATTATGAAAGGATTAGTGAACATTATCACAACAGAACATAATGAATTAATGTTTGGCAGCCCAAGGGATGCTAAAAATCTGTCATTATTAGCAGTAAGCACACAGCAGTTTTGAGGCTGACATGTATAGCTTGATTTAATGCTTACAAAGTAAGCCTGGAAGTTAGAACTTCACTGAAGGTTCTGCCTCCATTGGCAGAATCCAGAAATTATAAAGTAGGTTCTGTTCATGACTGAATAGTTCTTATTATTGAATGGAAAGTACATAAAATATTTAGTAGCTTGAAGCATAGGACCCATAATAGATGTTTTTCTTCAGGGAACATAAGGAATATTGCATTTGATGTTACTTCATATTGTGAATTGAGGAATTCAGATTTTGTCCCTAGCTCAGCCCAGCTGGCAGATGTTTGCTCCCCTTCCCTCAGCCCTGCCTGGTGTGTGCTGGCTGCTGGAAGGCCAGAGTTTCTAATTCCCTGTGCTCCAGGCAGGGGCTGTGGCTTCCCCATGGCACTGTGAGGCAGATGCTGCCAATAACCTTTGCAGGGCTGAGGGCCAGCTCAGTCCCACTGCCCCTCTGCCAGAAACTGTGCTGGTGGGAAGAGGAAGGACTCCAGAGTGTGGTCTACATCAAAGGACACATTGCAGCCTAGACCTGGATTTGTCCTGAAGAACAGGGCATGAAGAGTACCCACAGCAGTGGTGCCCAGTGAGCAGGAAGCAGGCAGGGAGCTTGGCTTGATTTGGCTGATGTCCATACAGTAGTGCCTGGGGAGGAATTTGAAGCATCTCCTGGAAGCTGCATCTCCTTATTTCAGGACTTTTTCGACAAGAAGGAGGTTTACTGCTTTGCCAGGTCCTCACTTCTCAGTCCCCAGTAACTGGCAGGTGAGTGATCCACATGGATCTCCCTCCTCTTGGGACAGTCCCTATCTTGGTTAGGACTCAGCACTGAACACGCCTCATTTTTGCTTTCAAAGCAGTGTCAGGATAAAGTTCCTCAGCGCTGTTCCTTCAGATCTCACCTGCACAGAGCTGCCTTGGAGATGTCCTGCACTGTCCACGCAGACAGTGAACCACCAGCAGCACTTTTTCTCCTAATCACCATGAGCTCCCTAATAATGTGATCTTTTCCTTAGTTTCTTGTGGCACACTCAGGACTCTGAGCCTCTCCTGACCTGTGCATGTAGCCCTGAACACAATGGCATCCCAGTCACTCTGTAGGGCTGCACTTCAATTACAATAGAAATAATAATGTTAATTTATTTTCTTGATGCTTTTGAATAGGATTTGCTGAAAAATAAAGGAAATATAGGATATGGATCGTGTTACCATAAAACCACATGCAGTGAAACATTCATCTGTCTCCAGCATTTCATGGCTCCTGGGCATCTGAGAGAGTTGAGTTTGATTTACACAATCAACCTATTCATTAAATATCTGTTTGAGTTTTGGGCAGATGCATCCTTTACCTGAGTGATGAAATCTGACCACAGGAAATTGAGCTATTCCTTTGTGAAAAGACCCCATTCTGCTTTATAAAGTGAGCCTTGCAGCAATACACTTCCATAAAGCTGCCAAGTTTTGTGTACCAAATACCGTTGTAAGGGCTCAGCAATAAAACAGTTGTGGACTTGGGGGGGATCCAAGCACACAATAGCACATCTTTATGCAATATTTCCTCTTTCAACATCCCCCTCCAACACTGTAATTCACTGACAACCATCGGTTCATTTGAATTCCAAAATTCTAGCCCCAAACACTAAGCAGTTTATAGTCTGAATTCCTGTGTGGGCATATTAATTACTTAAATCACTAGTCCAAATCCCATTCCAAAGAGCTCTTGCTGGGAGTCCTTCAGCAGCAGACTGATCTATCATTGCTTACTGGATTGTACTGTGTGTCAGAGGCATCTCAGTATTTCTATCAACAGCCCTCTGGATATCTGGCTCTTGTGAGAGCACTGAGTGATTGTGAATGAAGGGGAAAGCACCAATATATGTTGGAGAATATATCTGAAATGATCAGTGAAATGATACCCTCCCTCCTAGGGATTGGCTTGGAAAGTTCTTAGCCAGTTTTAGAAAAATCAAGTATCCCCAGGCAGATGGGAGAGGCTGTAAAACCTCCTGCTGTGTTGAGTGAGGCTCCTTATCTCGAATACCACCTTGCAGATAAAGACAGGGAAGAATCCTGCTGGTTCTGGGATACACAAATTCCCACTGTCTTTGCTGAGAGGAGCGACAGCTCAGGTTTGTCCTGCGCATGTACTGTTGTGTATTTTAGCTTTTGTGTTGTCATACAAATAAAACCATGAATTTTTGCTCCGTTTTGCCTTTTTGGGCCCAATTTCCCAATTACACAGCAGCAGAAAAACAGCATAACCTTCTCCTTGTGGGACAACCAACAAAGATGCAAGGGAATGCACAAAGCACTTATAACACTTGATATTTACTTATAACCTCCATATTTTATTCATGAATTTTACAATTCCAAATATAATGAAACAGTTAGAGTATTTTATTACAAAGCTTATAAAATAATTAAATATTACACTTATAGTTTTTGCTTTTTTTACATCATAATTCATACTTTGTGACACTACCATTTTTCTTTCCTCAGTTCTCACTTAGGGAAGTGAGAAAAGAAATATAAAGGAAAAGCTATGCATTAATAAATTAATTATTTTACATCAAATAATAAAAAGGACACAATTATAACAACAAAACAAAAACAACTTTTAGTTTTCCTAGAAAAAAGGTTATAATTACACAATGTCCAATATCAAGACAGAGCAGTGTAGGTTGAGATATGTTTCCAATCATTTCCTAAAGTAACAGAGAATACATGTTTTTAATTTAAATTGTTTCAGAAGGAACTGCTAATTTTAAGTGACCACTGTCTGGCATTAGTGCTGAGCTGGCTAATCCTACACTGAAACCGTACTTTAAAAAAACACTCAAACTGAACTACATTCATCAAAAAAAAAGTTGTGGGATTGGGTGGAATTAGATAAATATGTCCCTCATAGGCACTCCCCAGAAAATTACAGTAGGACACAGCTCTGTCTCGGAATGGGTTTGGCAGATAGGTTGGGGTTTTTCCAATGCAGAAACCTTCTGAATGGCACCATTTGATACATGGTGCCATCAAACATCTCGACATCTGAACGGCCACAAATATCAGCATTTTTACAATTCTTTAGTTGTAGATTCTGAACTAAATACAAGTATTAGGAGGGTGTATAAAAATAGAGTTGACTTTTATTTGGTAAGAGTGAATAATCCACTTATATTTTCATGCTTTTTTTTTTTCTGTGTGTGTGACATGTGAATAAATATCACATGTGTGTGACATGTGAATAAATAACTGTTTAGAGAAATTCAGCACGAATTAATGGACTAATATTCTTGTTATTTGCTTTGGGTAATGGATGAATCAAAATTTGCAGAGAGATTTGAGATTAGAAGGAAGACATTCTTCAGTATCTTGGCATTCAAACAATCTAGCTTCTGAAACAAATCTACTTAAAAATATCAAGTTTAAATTTTAAAATTACATATCTAATGAGCTTAGAAAGTTGAAAACATAACCATTGAGCTCAATCAATCTGAGTTTCTTGAGTTAGTTGAAATATGCAATTCTATTTTACTTGTAACACAGCAATATTAAAAGTCCAAATATTCTACTGCTGCATATTTCTAGGAATACATTTCAAGTTACTAGTTAACCACCTCTGAGTTTCTACACAAAGCAGAAAATGCATTCTTCAAAATTTATAAAAACATTAGCATGATGCACAACTTGCTTTTCCAGCAGCAAGTCTGGTAGAGAAGCACCATAATATCTTTGTAGTGCACTATTTACTTCTGGTGGCCACACGTGTGACACTGCCTTCTCCAGCCCTCAGCCATGGATGTCCCTCTGGGGCAGCAAACAGCTTCCTCACCCTGGGACAACAGTCACAAAAAATAGCAAAGGACATGCTTCTGATGGTGTGGTCTGTCCTGCTGCCACGCTGCTTCCTCCTCCAGCTGCCAAGCTCTCCTGCTTTGCATTCTGGTAAATCAGCCAGAAAAGGCTCCCTTGCCTTAATTTCTTCCTCGTAACATGTGACAGTGCAAAATGACACTTTTAAAGAAAGAAGAACTTCCCCTTGAGTCTCAGTGTTCAAGTGATCCATAGTACCCTGTGCTTTAGTGAGGTCAGCAAATTAAGAAAAAATAAGAAAGAAACATTCCTTTTTCAACATAAATCCAGCAATTACTGTACCTCAGACGTTGCCTTAGAAAAAATGTCTCTCCCATCAGTGGTTTATGTGGCACCATGTCTTGCCTCAAAGCAGAGATAATTCCAACATAAATTGAAGAGAATCCTGTCACTGAAGGGTTCAGATAACACGCTGCTATCAGTTCTTCTTCGTACATGATTTACAACATTGCTTGCCATAAAATTTGTGGTTACAGACACCATGCTGGGGCACCAGATGACACCAAGTGAAGAAATCCACACAAGAAGGATCATCTGAAGGAGAGAAACCCAAGCAATGTGGTGAGACTGTGTTTTAGCAAGTCTGCAAGTCGGGCAATAGTCCCACACCCTTGTATGCCTTTGGTAATATTAAAAACATGATGGGTGACTCAATTCAAAGGAGAGGAAACATGAATGGGCTTTCATCTCAAAAAATACTAGTTTCTTGCTTTATTTTAAGAGCTATTAAATTTAAACCAAGAGATTTGTTAACTTGATTGAGATGGAACTAATATTACAGGGGGGTTAAAAGCTGAAGGATTAAAATATTTGGATCACACTTCGCAGCTCAGGAAGACAGAAGGAAGTTCCACATTAGAGGATAAAAACCATCTGTGTTTACATCTCTGATTTTATAGTTGCTCCAAACCCAGGTACTCATACAAATGAGCCTACTCCATATTTGATACCAGTTGCTGGTTGCCATCACCATCATCACGTGGAGTTCACCTGCACACAGAGCTCATGGAACTTGGAATGCCTGGCCCCTGCACGAAGTGCTCTGCTCCATGCTTGCATTCCAGCACTTTCTGGAGACACTTCTTTCTCTCCCTTTTACTCTGCAGGGAACCACAGAAATCTCTTTTCTCAGACACTTCAGTTAGGTGTCATGAGTTAGCTTTTAGGATCTTGACTATGCCATGTTGGCAAAACCTTAATTAACTGCAGTGGGAGAAGAGACTTGTTAACCATGGTTAGTTCTCAAAAACCCAGCTTTTAATTACCAATACAGCCAAATTATATTTTTAAATTAAAGTTCTGTTACTCTTCGATTTATGTCCAGATATCATTTATACACACAGCTCCATGGCCCCATGGATTTATGTCCAGATATCATTTATACACACAGCCCATAGCTGCTCCTCTCTCGTTTTGCAGTGGATGCTTTATGTTTCTTTAAAAGAGGAGAGTGATGATTCATATGGGTGATTTATAAACAAATTCACCATGTCTGAGAGAGCAGTAAGACTCAATGGGGTTTAGCAAAATTTATAGCTAAACTGAAATCTTCTGCAAGCATGGGTAAAGATTTTGTTCAGCTCTCAGAACTACTGTTTACATGGTCAATAAAAGGAATTTACAAGGAGACTGAACAAAAATCTAGCCACCACTGTCTGCATTCTTAGATCAGTTACTGAGTCACAGCAGATAAATGCTCCCTCACAGAGCACAGACAACTTCTGCATGTTCCATGGGCCAGGAGGCATCTTCATCTCTCTATAGCAATTTCTTTGGTTTAATCACCACTGCTCTTTTTTTATTCCCTGTTATATGATGGTAAAGGTGATTTTTTATGCCTTTGTCACCCTAAAGTTTATTTGAGTGAAAAAGAAAATAATTTAATAACAATAATTCTTTTAAAATGCCATTTTTCCTCAGGTTTTAAAAGCATTAGCTCGTCTTTAAACTCTAATGGTAGGGAAAGAAAATACTGTTCTTGAACAGGAACTGGGGAGCTCAGGACTGAACTGCAGCCTTCCCACTCCACTGCACTGCCTTTCTGTTCTGCATGGAGTGTCAGGAGGGATCCAGCTGGGAGTTCAGCACCAGACTTCCCATTCCTTCACCTGCTGCCACCAAACAGAATTTGGGAGGGCCCAAAGCAGACAAGAGGTGAAAAGCACACACCACACCAAGGAAGGAAAGCTGTTCTGATGAAGACAGGAAGGAGCTCTCCTGCCACAAAAGAGTGAATTAAAAAAAATTAGAAATTACTGTTAAAAAAAAAAAGTATAAGCACTAAGGAAACCACATTAATAAATCTTTATGTCTCCTTTGAAGATCAGAGAGCAATGCTAATATTGCAGAGGTATGGCTGAAATTGGGACCTAATCCAAGGACTATTGGAAGGAACACAAAGAGTCCCACAAAATTCAGTGGATGGGGATCAGGCAGTCAGGCCCTTATTTCTATTTACCCAAGTATTTATAAGTTGTTTAGATTTTCATTCATTTGAAGCAGCTGGATTTACTACGAGTTATGGTGACCGTAACTGCATCTAGAGAGGGATGGAAATGACCCAGTTTGTCTAGGAAAGTGTGCAAACTCTCCCTGAAACATTAATTTCTTGCCTGTGATCACTGAGCTGGAGCTGCATGGCTGATAATAGAGACTGATTTGCTTCAATGTGATTCCAGCCCAGCTGGTTTCCTCTCTTTTTGCTGCTTTAGACAGAAAGTTAGAGAGCAGCGAGGAGATAATTGATCTCTAGAGCCTGACGACCCAGGTATAATAAAGGGGAAAGGGCTCCTGCAGATGTGAGGAGAGAGAGAAGCAGGCCAAGGCCAAAATTAATAACAGACAGGACTTCAGACATGAAATATAGCAGGGGAAAACAGAGGTGAAAGAAAAGTCCTTGCTATATCCTAACAGAAAAGGAAGTCATACAGAAACTCTGAAGTACAGCAGAACCTTTTAGGAATGTTAATTTGAAGTGTTAGGAACATTTACTGATAAAAACAGCAGAACTCTTTACTTATCCCTTTTAGGACCATTTCATCTCCACATCCTTGTTTGGATTCAGGTCCCCTGACAGATGAGCCTGATAGCCTGCATGTCTCAGGCTGATGCAGCAGAAAGGTCTGTTAGGATCTCGCTGGGTTTCACAGGGGTTTCGTGCACAGGGAATGCCAGGAATTGGGCAGATGTGGGGGTGGTTGGCTAATGTCAGTTTACAAGATGCAGGGCCAGAGCTTGACCTCTGCTCCCAGCTCCATTACCACCTTCCTCATGCAGTCCAGCCTAGATTTTATAGAGGTTGCTTTCAGCTCCCAGTTTTAAAGAGGTAACAAGTCAATTAATGTGCAGTATTTTGAAAGTCACAGTTTAAAGTGCTTTAGCATACCTAGATAACCGAATTATGTGGGACAAATGTGGACCTCCAGGAGCATTATTTGTGCAGTTAGGAAAGAGTCACAAACAGTAACCACCCTGTAAGCAAATCTCTGGAACAAGGGAATGCACCACTCTTTGTCTGTGGTGGTGCTGAGAGAATTCCCCTTCCCTCATTCCATGTGGCACAAACCCTCTTGTTCCCCCCTCCCTTCTCACACTGAGGAGGTGGAGAGATAGAGCAGACATGAAAGTGGAGAGAAACCCTAATTTCATGTTCCCTGACTGCATATCATGCCCTGGTCAGAAGCAGTAAGACATTCTAGGTAAAGCAATTTTGGAATCCCAGGAGCTGGGTGGAGTCTGGAAGACTAAAAATATATGGCAAATTCCTATTGTTTAGATCCAAAGTTCCTATTATTCATCAAAAGCAGTACCAGCATAGAATGCTTGTGTTTTCCAACAAGAGAGTAATAAAGGTGCAGTTCAGAACCAAACAGCATGACTTTTTCACATACTTCTTTTAACATATGCCTCTTTTTAAAATCTCCAGTACCAATTGTACTCCCAAGTCTGCTTTAAGAGGGCTCACTTGGTGAAGAAGAGATGCTGTTGATATCAGAGCGTTACTGTAAATCTGGAAGTCTGGGGAAAAAGCATCTATGAAGGAACAGGCCAGATCAGTGGTGTAGCGAAAAGGTGATGTTTGCTGGGTATAGAACTCTAAGCACCAAGCCTGCTGCAGCACCTTGAGCTGAGTTTTACCTCTTTTCACGGGGACTGGGCAGAAGTTGGTGTTGCAGGCTCTCAGGACAGCTGGTTTCTGCTGGGGCAGGCAGCCAGCAGCCGGCCTGCCCTGGCGCAGGCACTGCACGCTCCGGGTCTGCACTCCCCCGCCGCAGGTCACCGTGCACTGAGCAGAGGGAAAACAAAACCTTGGCTTCATTGCAGAGACTCTGAGAGCCCTGAAAGCCAAAGGGAGAGCTTTCAAGGGCCTTGGATGAGACTTTCAAAGCAGGAGAGGTCAGGATCAGGTGTGCTGCTGTCCACCAAACCCCATCAGGACCAACTTTTCAAAGACGTGTGTGTCTTGTGGTTATTTAAGGGCTCAGCTGAAAATCTGGTTCCTTACTTAGGCATCCAGACAGAAACTGAACATTTTAGAAACCTGTGCCTGATTGTTTGCATGGATTTCTTTTGATCTCTAAGCCTCTGAGCCCAGCCCTGCTGCCTGAACACAGATAAAACTCCCATCAGAACCATAATTATGGCAGTATCTGGGGAAAACCTTTATGGGTTTGCAGGAAGAGCTATGAAGTATTTTAAAATTAATAAGCCTTTTACTTGTATGTGTTTCATGAAAAGTTGTCTTTAAGATAAATGTGATCGTTTTCATCTGATTGCAATTGTCAGGCATACATTGTTTCATGTAAATATTATTAAACTGGTGCGTGTCTCATTGATATATGACTCATAAAGTAGATAAGTTCCAGAAATACAGAAGCTTGTTTGCAAGAATGTAGAAACAAATACAGACTGATCCCACAATTAATCATAGTATTTAGGGAATTCCAGGCAATCTGTGCAGATGCTCAAATATACTGTGCATAGAGATATGCACTAGTTCAACCACAGTGCACTTTGAAGAAGACTGAGAAGAAAGTGTTGGAAAATGGGTGTGGAATGTGGTGCCTCTCAAGCATGAGTAACATTTTTAAGTGGCATTCTTCAGTTTCAGGACAAAGCACTGAGCTGCACCAAAGTACATGATGGATGTGGACCAGCTGCATCCCATGTCAGTGGCTGAGTGGTGTGGTCCTCCTTAGGGAATGCAGGAGGCACCTGGGGCCTGATGGCACTGGAGGCAGCTCCTCTGAGCCATGCCACCTCTGATTTCCCATCCCATGTCAGTGGCTGAGTGGTGTGGTCCTCCTTAGGGAATGCAGGAGGCACCTGGGGCCTGCTGGCACTGGAGGCAGCTCCTCTGAGCCATGCCACCTCTGATTTCCCGTTCCTACCTGCTGCCAGGGTGAGGAATACCAGCCAGACACCATGTTATACAACGTCTGTGATGGACAGGCTCCCTTGTTACAAGCTTCCTCCAGGCTGGTGTTTGGTTTCTTGATGTTCCTGCATCTCCTCTGGGGGAAGGTGACCAATTTCCCGTGGATGCTCTTCTCGCCGCATTTGAGTTCTCGCTGTCGCAGGCCGGGCCCGCAGGAGGCTGAGCACTGCAGAGGCAAAGCACAGCTTCTACAGCCTCACAAACACATGCAGAGAAAGGGGAAGCTGTGATGTGTCACTCAGCCCCAGTTGTGCATTATAAAGCCATCACAGAACTAATCCCACAAAGCCCATGCTCCGTAAAGTGTAAACTGAAATATGAACCCAGACAGTGATTGACAAAGACATTGGGGTCCATCCATCCACATCTGGGGTTTACAGATCCTCACTACAATACCTGACTTTCAGACCACAGCCCAGCTGTCTTTCCTCCCCATGGCTTGTGTGTCCCCGAGCCAGCATTGCCAAGAGCAGCCAGGGCAGGCAGTGAGCCATGGAACTGCACCACTTTACCTCACTCCAGGAAGAAATCACCCACTGGAGCCGGTCATTTTTGGGACAGCGTCCGAGCACACAGGTCTGCTGGGACTCAGGCTTAGGGTCTGTGCTGCACATGCTTTCAGGCAAGATTTTCACCTTGGGAGCACCAGGACTCTTGCAGTAGACATCCCGTTTCTTAATACCTCTCCCACAAGTCTTGGAGCACTGTGATGGAAAGAAACACTTCTTTGAACTGGAGGAAATGAAAACTGGCATCATTTGCATTTTCCAGCAGAGCACAGAAAGCATGGCTAATGTGCCGTACAGCTGCCACAAATTTCAGTAAACCTGAAATTCTATTGGTAAATAAGTAACAGTAACATCTGTGTGTCACTTCTAAAACATTGTCCTAAGTGCTTTCTTAAGTGTAAGCTCTAAACTCTCTCAGCCCCTTTGTGGAACAGACAAGTAATCTCTTTTCCATAGATGAGGTAAGTTGGACTTGTGAGCAAAATGCTTTTGTGAGCAAAATGCTTTTTCCCTGCTCAGCATAGTTGAAAGCTGGTCCTAAGCTCCCACCACAGAACCTTCCATGGCAAGATGCTCTCAGCTATTTGTCATTTTGTCCTCACCTTGGCCTAGAGAGATGAGACCCAGGCAGAGGAAACTGCCCAGGGAATTGATACATAACTCCTCCACCAAAGGAGACAGAATCTGATACAGACAATGGTTAAGGAGATATTTTAGTTGCCAACTGCAGCTTAGGACGAGTCACCAGAATAAATGTGCATTGCTGAGCCGTGGTTCAGTGGAACAGACCTGCTGTGGTTTGCACTGCCTTTCATACAACAAAATGCCTGAATGAGCCATTTGTGAGGAAATGAAGCAAAGAGCCCTGAAATAATGCTGCCAGCTTCCTACCTTCTTGCCTCCTCTTCTGTCCTTTCTACTAATAATTATGGGGCATGTTCCAAGGCAGAATCATTCAGTGTATCAAATTACAAATGTCTTTAAAAGATTTCATGAAAGCACCGTTGTGCTTAGGGGGTAACAAATATCTGCATGCTGAAAGTCTGTGGGTTTAATCCTTCCCCAAACAAAATGATCTTTTCATTTTAAATGGCACTGATTTGTGCAGAGAGCCTGGGTTTAGATTAGATGTTAGGAAGAAATTCCTCCTCTGAGAGTGGGCAGGCCTTGGCACAGGGTGCCCAGAGCAGCTGTGGCTGCCCCTGGATCCCTGGCAGAGTCCCAGGCCAGGTTGGACAGGGCTTGGAGCACCCTGGGACAGTGGAAGGTGTCCTTGCCCATGGCAGGGGGCACGACTGGATGAGTTTTAAGGTCCCTTCCAACCTAAACCATTCTATGATTTTGCATTTTTTTCCTCTTACCACCTTTAAGTCTGCAATATAGCAGTTTTCAGCTGAATCTTAAAACCTTTACTAACTTGTGCAATAGGCCTGTTCCCTATATTCAGCAGGACTGGTGAAGTTAATTTTTATGGCCTTATTTGAAAATCACAACTTGAATTTTACACCTTTTAAAGAGGAGGAAAACAGATTTTTTGTAATGGTCTTATTTATTTGTTTATTTATTTATTTATTTGCCTTAGAAGAAAGAAAGTTTGTAAGTGTGAATGTGTTTGAAGACCTGGTTTTCTTCTGCTACACTCAGGTTTTCTCCAGCAACATTAGAAGAAAAAGTTATTTTTTGAGAGTTGTGCTGGACTACTGGATGGTTACTCATCTGTTATAGGATGTTACAGGGCACTCCCTGAAGAGGCAGTTTGTGCTCAGCTGGAGGTGATGAGGTCAAGATGTTGTTGAACACCTAAAGAGTGACAGCACCAAGAACAAAACACATAATATATTTTTAAACTAATTAAAATCCATCTTGAATCTCACTAAAGGATGGAAAAATAAAATGAATGTAGATCCTTTTATAAGGGTACTGTCAGCTCTCTCTTAAAACCCAGATGTGTGATTTATTTGAAGGATATTTCATTTGTCCTTACATGAACAACACCAATAGCAGTGAAAGATGGAGCAGAGCTGAGTTTTGTGTGTTTTTAGCTCAGGTGTTTCAGTGTCAGGTGTGTAAAGCAGGGTATGCACAAAGGAATTTGCCCTCATGGCAATAGCTGCAGCAGCACTGCTTGCAGGAGAGTTACTCTAATAAAGGCAAAAGCACAGAAGTGAGTAGTTATTGTGTAAATCACAAACTTATCAATCCACAATCCACAGACACATGTGCATTAATATGCAACTCTAACCCCAAATATTTCTTCATTCCTTGACTGCCTGCCATCTCTAAGAGAAGTCAATACTGCTTGGGAAGTAATCTCATAGAGGGTTGTTGGTCATAGAGCCTTAAATTATGAATCCAGGAAGAATTTTCCATCTGTTTGTATGTACCTAAAAGAACACCACGTGCCCACTTCTGGCAAGGCAGCTCTTCTGAAGGCTGGCTACAATGCACATTCAGTTTACATGTTTATACAAACATGGTTTACATATTATCTTCAAGGAAAAAAAAAACCACATGCAAGGCACTCATCTCCACAAAGTTTGCTCTCTTCTTTTGGGGGAGAATTTTTTGCAGTATTTTCATTATGCCAGCAGACAAAAATGTAAGTTTTTCTCCAAATTACCTGAGACCACGGGCCAGGGCTCCATTCGGGTGGGCAGTCCTGAGCACTGCACACTTGCACCTGTGCTGGGGTGCTGACAGGACACAGGGAATGGGCCACCACCTCCTCTCTTTGGAAAGCCCTCTTCTGGACACACTGAATGAGACGACTCTGCTGTCCCCCTCCACAAGACTTGCTGCATGTGCTCCATTCACCTGCCGACCAGCTTAAAGGAGGAAACGTGTGTTAGAAACACAGGAGTGCAATTAGCTGTAGAAAATCAATAAATGTGAATTATCCAGGGATCCTGCTCAGCCTATCTCCTGGTGGACTGGTATCTGTTCAAGCAATCAAGAAGCTGCAGTTACATGATCTATTTTCAAAGCATGGAACTTTCTGCTAGGGATGAAATACAAGTCACTCAACTAGAAAAACAAGTATTGTTTATTTATAGCTTTTATCCACTAGAACCAGCTTGCCTGTGAATCTGACCTGGAATCCTGAATTCCACGGGGACTGAAAGAGTTGCTGCTATTGAGGCAGGTGGAATATTTAGAAGATAGAATTAGAAGATAGAATTAGATAAGATAGAATTTAGCTGAGGACGTACTGACTGTGTTTGTGCTGTGATACGCTCCACTCACACAAGGTGACAAATGCTGGCATTTCTGTCAAACCCTACTGGCCCTACTGGTATTCATCAAAAAGAACTTGGTTGCTAAAAGCAGCAGTCCTGTCCCTGATGTCCTGAGGAAATGAAAAGGCTCTGAAAGGCTGAGAGAGTTGGGGCTCTTCAGCCTGGAAAAACAAAGGCTCCAGGGTGACCTAAGTGCATCCCTCCAGTACCTGAGGGCAGCCTGGGAGAGAGCTGGAGGAGCACTTTTCACAAGGGAATGCACAAGGAAAAGGGGGAATGGCTTTAAGCTGAAGGAGGGCAGGTTTAGATTAGATATAAGGAAAGGAATTGTTCCCTGTGAGGGTGGGGGAGGCACAGGGTGCCCAGAGCAGCTGGGGCTGCCCCAGGATCCCTGGAAGTGTCTGAGGCCAGGTTGGACACCGGGGTTTGGAGCAGCCTGGGACAGTGGAAGGTGTCCCTGCCATGGCAGGGGGCAGGACTGGATGCGCTTAAAGTTCCCTTCTGACCCAAAGCACACTGTGACTCTGTAACTCAATGATTTACATACCCTCAGACTAATGAATCTGGCAGACAGTTAATGCAGAATCTAAATAAAACAGAGGGAATTTAACCAGCACAAGCTGTTGGGCAGTGTGTGCTCAGGCACGGGGACACTGCAGTTTACACACCATGTCCCTCAAGTGCAAGTCTGAGGGGTTATTGCCAGTTGCTTGGGCTAAGTTCAGTTTTGAAATGCCAGGAGCTGCTGACTATTTCTATTCTTGAAGCTCTGACTGGGTCCCCAGGCATTGTGGGACACTTTGTACACATGCAACCAAGTGTCTTTGTCCTTGAAGGCTTCCAATGTAGGACCATAATCACAGCCAGACAGGAAAACAAAAGTGAAAAAGTAGAAGAAATTATGAATGACTAAATGATTACTCACTGAGAACTCTTATTCAAAGACCCAGCACTGAAATTAAGCTAAAGATTTTTAAACAGTTTGACAAATTTTCAGTAATTTATGTCATGGGAAAGGTCCTTGTCTCACATCTGACCACTTGGCCGATCCTGCTTCCACAGTTTCTCACAGCATCAATCCTGTGACCACTGGAATAGCTGCTTACATAAAGCTTTAGTGACAGAAAAGCTTTTTTCATCCTATTTGAAAGATGGACAGTGTCCCATTTGCCTGTCTAGCCACAGCTGCCTGAAAACAAAGCTAATTTTAATTGTATAAAATTCATAAAAAACCTATTTTTGAAAAATGTCTTTGGGAATAGAAGAAATCCCAGCTTTCAGTATCTAGCAACTTCAGGAACTGCCAAAAGTAGTGAGAAATGTAAGAGGCACTAATTTAAGGACAAAGAAATATTAATGTGAAAAGTCAGTCGTTATGTAATTCCAGAACATGTCAGAAGTTTCCTTTTTGTCTGATTTATAAATATTTGGGCCATTGAACTGCAAACTTCTGAGAAAAGAGTTTTAATCCATTTTACAACTTCTAATTAGTTTGCCTTGATGTTTCTGACAATGGCCATTGGTGGAGTGACCAAATGTGTTCATTTTAAGAGTTTATTCACCATAACTGCCCAGAAAGTTCCCCTCTTCACAGAGGAGAGGGCAGTAAACCTACTTTAATGTCCTCTAGTAAACTTCCATTTTCCAAGATTATCTGGGCTGTAATCCAAGAGTATCTTTCATTAGTTCACATAACTAAATAATTATGACCAGATTTGGCAGCTCTGAAATCCAACAGCAGTGTGCAGTGCTGGTGCCTTTCTGTGTGGGACAGTAGTTTGGTCCCACTCAGACTAATCAGCCTTTCTTCTTCTGCAGCAATTATTCCTCACTGACCTTTACAAGTCTGGAGCCTCTTTTATGTCCCCAAACTGACACACTTCTATCTCATCCTTCACCTCCTTCCCCTGCCTGTTCTGCCTGGTGTATTTGAGTTTGCTTTATTTGCTGGCTATTAAGCATTCTTTTGTTTCCTCCATGGTATTTATTAATCCTACTTTTTTTTTTTTTCTGTTGGCAGTCTTGTGTTTATGGGAAATATTACATGCTGTGAGTTTCTGGGCAGATTCCTCAGCAGAGATATCCTGGCTCAGTTTCACACAGCTGAATGGCAACCTGTTCATTTAAGGCATGGTCCTACATGTAGATCCTCCATGCTTTAATATATCCCAAGGATTTTAAGAATAATTAGTTAGTGAGTTGAACTATTTTTCCCTAGAGGTGCTTGGGGCTTTTGCATGTTTTCTTTTTGTACTCATTTTATGGTTTGACTCATTAATTTTGTTTTAAAGTAGTAAATCATAGAATAGCTGTGATTTCAGTATGAAAACATTGCAGTGTGTGTCAAAATGAATATTCAGCATTTTCACGGTAAATATATATCAAAGGATGTTCAAAATACGTCAGGATCTCAGGTTATCAGAAATAGAAATTTTGTGTGTGGTCAATACAAGTAAATCTGATTTGGGTGGAGCTTTATAGCATAATGAGGCCACATCAAAACAAAGGTAAACAGAAAGAGCTTAGACAGACATCACAGACAATACATTTCTGTGTTCATTGGATAAAAATAGTCCTGGCAGAAGATAAGTTGCACATGAAAACATTGTGTTTGGCTACAAAGATTACTTAAAATTGGTATTGAGAAAATCATGTGGCTAAACGCAATCTAAAGAAACTGCTGAAGCAGTAACATGGGGCTCTCATGTCACAAGGTATCATTATTTAAACCTTATCTCTATCCTTTTGTGGTCATAGTATGCAATTTGGCATTTGGGTTTGGTGTACTCTGCTCTACTCTTTAAATTTGCAGGAAATTCCAAACTATTACTGAACTATTTTTCAGTATGTTCAACATATTGCAAAGTATGGATTTTTAAGTAAAACCAAAGTCACTACAGAACATATGCATCTTTTTGCTTTGACCCACCATGCTCTCCTAGACTGGGGGGGATGAGGAATGCTTCCTATTAAAAGTCATAAAATGGGATATTTTATAACCTATGGGAGCAGGCTTAGCCAACTGCTTTTACTGTTGCTTTTATCACCCCAGAGTAAAAGCAGCAGAGGATGCCAGGTCTGGACCCTTCCTCCATTTCTTCTGCTTCAATGCACCTTCAAGTGTATTTACTTCCCACAGACTGAAACACTCTTAACTTTTTCAACATATTCCTTTGGAAAATCTCCTGTTTTGGAGGCTGAAGTGTCTAGTCTAACATAATACAGCTCTTCTGATATTTAATATAAAATTAAAATAATGTCGAGGTTGCAAATTCAGGAATCAAAAGGTGAAATAACCAGTGGAAGAAAGATGGCCACTGTGTCCTTTAATCTATCCATTTTCACTCTAAGCCACATAATACTGTGTTTAATTATATAAGCACAGAGCATTTCTTTTTCCAAAGGACCCCTACTTCAGCTACTATAAATCAGTGTTAACTCCCTTGGTTTTTAAATTGATTTAGACCAGCTGGGTTCTAAGTGCTTATCTATATGTCAATGTCTTCCTTTGCATCTCGCCTTTCATACATCTTCTAGAAAATTAGATTGTTCACAAAGGCAATGCCTTCATATATATTTTTGTGGGCACCAGAAGCTTTGCTGACAGCTCATTTGGTTCAGATAGTCCTCTGTGGCATCACAATACTCTGTGGGACATTTTGTCCAAAAATCACTAATTACACTCCTCAAGACCCTTTTAACCTAATCTAATATGTGGAATGCAAGTCATGGGGCTGAGCTTCCACACAGGGAGTAGCACTTTACTCAGGAAATGGGCTTAGTGGTTCAAGATGAGGAAAGGTGGCAGAAGGAGCCCATAGAAAGCTGGATTTGCCCTGTGTCCCCCCAGCACAGGGACAGAGCCCTCAAGAGCCTTTGCTTTAGGCACCAGACCCAAAACCCCATTGGGAGCCTCGGGCAGAGCATCTTCACCAACTCCTGGTTCCCAGAGCACCAGGGGTTCATCCAGCAGGCCAACAATTCCCCCTGAGAGGATTCCCTCCGTGGCACAGCCAGCAGGCACAAAACCCCAGAGAACTTACTAGGCTGGGCAGGGGTTGGTGTTGCACAGTTTGGTCTCAGTTAAAGGCTTTGTCCTTGGGCCACAAAAGGAGGTGTTGACTCGTGCACGATGATCTTCCAAACAAATGGCTTTCGCTGTAATGTGTCCTGGGGAAGTATCAGAAAAGAAAACACTGTCATAAACCTGTATTTGAAATGTAAGAGAAAAAAGTAGGGAACAATTTTAACTAAAGAAGTCTAAACTCATCCTTGCTACAAATCCGCTGACTTGAGCTAAATAAAATATGTTAATATATAAATAAAACGTTTTAGCATTGATTTCCTTCTCTGTAGCACAGATACTCCTGAAGTCAGATAAAACATTTTAGCTATAAACAACAGATTTGAAGACTGTTCCCCCAGCAAAAATTAGTAATTATTCAAGTCCTAATTCCCTGCAGACACTAGCAGTGCTTGCTTAGAGTTGTCCTCACACTTGAAAACTACACAAACATTCTGTACATAATAGATAAACATTCTTTTTACAGGGAATCTCTGCAGACTCCAGAGTTCTGCAGGTACCTGTACATTAGATGCAATCAAATGTCAGCAGCAGGACAATTACAGAAATGCCTTAAGTGATTTTATGATTTATCTTTTAAATGAGATCTATTATTCGCCTCACACATGGTTCATTGGGCACAGTGAATCAAATTTGGGAACAAGACAGTTTTCATCACTTTTATGTCCATGCTGCAGCCTTTTAAAGGGAAGGGAGAAAATACAGCTGTCATATTTTATGGCTGCAGTGCTTCTGGTGGATCTTTCTTCCATAAACCATTTACTGAGATGCTGTGAAGTTCTGACACTGCACCAGCAAGGTATTCCTGAATTTCACCTGAACTTTTTTGCCAATACAGGAGCATTTCCTTCAGTGCCCAGTCATATCCTTTGGTATTACAGACTTCCCACATGCCAGCTTTTTGCTTTCATTACATCCCAGATTTACTTTCACTGACAAAACATGCAGGATTTATAAAAACAAAAGGTGTCAGTGCAAGAAAAGAGGAAATCAAAGTGCATAATTAATTTACACATTACTTCAACAGGAAGATATGATATGCATATGGGTTGACCTAAACAAAAAAGACTGACTCACTGGAATGACTATTTTTCACTCTAAAGGCCATACCAAGTTATTTCCTCTGTGTTCTAAGTTATCAGATAAAAAAAATAAGGACCAGGTGTTCAGTGTAAACCCCTGTATGTATCAGCATGTATTTGCAAAATCAAAGGCAGCTGAGAAGCTTTGAGATGCTTTTAAAAAAATGAAAAAGAAGAGGCTTGGCTGTGTGAAAGTCACCTACCACCACCACAGGTCGCTGAGCACTCAGACTGCACCGTCACCCAGGAGTAGCTGTGCTTTCTGACAGATGTCTTGTTTTCGATGCTGCTTTTGGCAAATGTGTACTCCCAAGAAATCCCAGGGTTTTTGCCTTGTAACAGGATCTGCAGAGGGATATTTGGGGTTTGGTTTTTTTTAAAAAAAAAAAGGTGGGGAGGAGGTAAAAAAAGGATTCTGTCAGTCTGAAGGAAGATGAACTAAATGAGATACACACAAAGCATGTTTGTGAGAGGATTTTCAGGAGACCCAAAGGAAAGACCATCAAAGCAATTCCTAAACAGCAAATCATTGCCTGGAAAAACACCTGCAGAGAGGGTGCAGAAACAGAGTCCCCTCCTGACCATCAGGGGCACCTGGCTGGGTCAGAGCAGTGGCACTGCCTTCAGCAGAGGTGGAACATCATCCCCCTCTGACCCTGCACTCCCTGGGAGCCCACTGCAGGGCTGGACTCTGCCTGGGGCACTGCAGGACAAGGATTTGGCATCTGGGCATGGGAGACCTCTCCTCTCCTTAGTAAGCAAAGCCCTGGCTGATCCTTCCAGCTGTGGGTGAGGGTCTGTAGTGACACAGAGTCCCCAGGCAGTGCAAAGAGCTGCTTTATTGCAAAACCCAGGCCCTTCTCAGCTGCACAGCTTTAAATCATAACATACATAATTCAACCAACCACCATGCGCCATGATGTGAACACATAATTGTTATACAACTCGTTTTTCTACCCCTAATTCAGCTGAGTCACTTTCCCACAGTATTTTCCTACTTAGCTGGCCTGAGCCATGGTTTACAAGGCCTTCCCTTTTCAGGTTTTACCTACGTGCAGCATCTGGAAGGAGGAAGCCTTTGCCCACCAAGAAGGACTCAGATGCTTTCCTGGCAGAACCTTGAGCAAAGCAGCAGCCCAGGGGCTGGAGATGGCTTCCTCAGTTCTTGGGGCTAAGGGTATAAAACACAACTCTCTTTCTTGTAAAAAAACTCTTCCTATGCAGACTGGTGATAAATTTTGTTTGTAAGACCCTCAGCTGGAATTTTTCTCATGGTGTTTGAAGCTGCTAAAGTTTCAGTGCAGGAGAGAACCTGTCCTTGGGTGTCTACAGAGCAAAAAAGGATTGGAAAAATCCTTTTTTCCAATAGTGAATATTTTACTCACTATTTCAGCATAATGGGTTGGAAAATTTATAGAAAGTGTGATGGCTGACTATAATAACAATCTCTGTCATCTAACTCAGGGAGCCCAGCTCTCAAGGGTGTACTATTTTAGTGGTGAATTATATTGCAGTTTTCATTCACTGTATTAATTTCAAGACTGAATTATAATCACTGCAAGATGCATGAACATCTGACATATACCTAAATGTGGGGAGAAATTTCTACTTAACAAAATTTATTTTAGAAACTTTTGGCAGCAAAGTGCATTCATATCCACACTTAGCAGAAACAGCGTGGGAGTTTACAGTTACAGAGCTCTAATGACTTTTAACTCTTCACCAATATGGATCTTGTCACAGTAACATAAAGAGCAGGTGCAGTTAACCTCAGTTCCTAAATTTGTTTTTTGATAAGCCTTAGCATTTCAAGCACAATTCAAGTCTATGTTTAATAATTGCCATTCAAAATATGCATAACATATCATAATAGCTGACCTGAGAACTTAAGCAATCCATACAAGTAGAACTGATCTCTGTAGAGACTGGTTTCATAAAATAGCAACAAACTTGCTTTTATGTTGTTTAAGACTGAGGAATATAACATTTTGAAATGTAGCCAAGGGTTTTAAGCTATTCTGGAAATGTAGCTATTAGAACACAGAAATTGTCCATGGCAGTGAAAATTCAGACCAAATTTACATGACCTGCAGTTCAATAATGTTGAACACATGAAGGATCTGGACAGCACAATGTTTACTTTGCTAGAAGAAAGAAAAAATGAATGCTAACATTTCTATTCTTAGTAGCCAAAGATTTCATTTCAGTCAGGGAACCTCAATAATGATCCAAACTGAGAAAACAGCAATTAGGGCTGCAAAAGGCAAATACTTCCAAATTAATTGAAGAGTATGTGACTTCTCCTGGGAGGATTCATATTAGAAACTCCTTCAAGCACAGGTAAATCCAGTATTTCATGTGAATTTTTTCAGCCATCCAAGCTTAATTCATGAGCACTTTAGAATAACAGTGAGGTTATGGAAGAAATAGATCTGAGAGTGATTACTGACCTCTATTTTGAATGAAAATTCTTGTTAGAAATAGGATTACCAGATCTGCTTTAGGGATGAGTTATAGGTGCAAGTATGTATCACAGCTATTTTACAAGAGCAGGATTTAAATGGAATACTCTGGAATTAGGAAACATGAGAACTGAGACTGCTGTGCAACTCTCTCTGCCCTGCACAGATGCACCCCTGACCTCAGGATCTCTGACTGGAGGAAACCTCCACAGTGTCCAGTGCTCCCAGCACATGGGTCTCCCTAATGAGGATCTCACAAAGCCTCTGTGCTTCACTCTGGGCTCCTTCCTCAGGGGGTGCTTCTGCACCCTAGCTGCTGCACTCTATTCAAACCATTCCCAGTGTAACTTTTCTTGGGACTTTTCTTTTTCCCTTGGTTATTCATCATTATCTGATGTAAATGTGGTAAGGTTTAACAGCCCCTTCAGATGAAGGGAAACATCTCTCCTGAAGAATACTACAGGATGTATTATATTTGACCGAGTTTTCATCAGGAACACAGTACTATTGCAAAGCTGCAATTTTGCCAAAGTAACCTTTTTATTTTCACAAATCTATCAGACTGCTGACAGCAAAAATTCCAGCTGTTAAAACAGCTGCTCTAGAGTCTGAATATTGAACTCCAAGTCCACTGGCATTACAGATAAATCAGGTTGCAACAATGTGCTCACTCTACTCTTCTCTCAAGGACAAATTGAGACAAATATCTGAAGCATAAAGCTTCAGAACATGTGCTTCAGAAAAAAATGCTGCGTGTTAACTGTAGTAAGAACTGAGTCCTCTAATACTGTTCCTCATTTAAAACAATGCCTTCCCTGCTTCTTCTTACAGACCAGACCTCAAAATATTTTAATTTACATTTACTCATCCTCCAAGTCTAAGGTATTAGCACAGATCTCAGCATCTTAGGCAGCCAGACACACTTTCTCCCATTTCAGTAGGTGCTCTGTGTTCCTTCAAGAGCAGAGGCTGAAATTCTGTCTGGCCTTTTAATAAGTTTTGTCAGAGGAGGAGAAAGTTTTGTCCATACCACTAAACCTCGTGTAAGGGTCAGTCTTCATCTCATTTGACTCTGACAACTGTCATAAAACTGTGCTGTGCCAGTGGCCAAAAAGCAGCAAAGTTTAAAACTTTTCTAATAAAAATATCTTGAAGCATTAGACCGAACATATGTCTTCTGAAAGTGCTCTTTGTGACACTGGAGGCAAGGAACAGATGGAATGCATTCTGAACACGGAGCTCAGAGCAGGAAAGGGGGAGGATGAGAAGGTAAGAGTGGCAGTTTTACTCCTGTTAGAGCAATACTCTGCTGGTGCTTTAGCAGAGTGAAGGGGATGGTCTGGGACGAGTGAGAACAAGCCCCATGAGCATCCATCCCTCCAGAGCACAGGCACACCGTGGAGCACGGAGCTCACAGCCGGGGGGTGAATCCTGCACGCCGGGCCAGCCGGGCCATACACATCGTAGGAGCCTGGGCTGCAGCCCCTGCTTTCACAGGGGAAGTAGCCACAATTCTCACAGGCAGGAGAAGGGAACTTCCTCTCCATTTCCTGGCCAGAAGCCAAAGCCAGAGCCCCTTCCCACACAGCAGGCGATGAGAGGGAATGTTTACCAAGCAGGAGCAGCATCACTGTCTCTCCTCCTGTATCATCCCATCCATGCAGGAAAAGGGCAAAATCAAACTATGGAGCAGTACTGGAGACAAAAATATTGCAGGGCACAAAAAAACATATGCTTTGAAGTCCCTGGTGCTCAGCTGAAAAATAGTATACGGTGTATAATGTCTGAGTTTTCATCAGGAATGCAATACTATTGCAAAGTTGCAATTTTGCCAAAGTAACGAGCATATAAAAAGTTTTCTATCGTATTTTCGAACATTCATTATAAAGCCCCTTCTTAACAACCCAATAACTGAAGTCTGCATATTCAGCCAAGTTATCAGACCTACAAATTTGGAAAGACCTCCAGTGCTAGTCTACTTAACTGGATGCTTTCCAGCATCTTTTCAGCCAACTGGCATTTGCTCCCAAATTTACAGCTGGCAAACAACCTCCTTAAACATTTCCAGTTCCTCAACAGAACTGTTTAATGTCTACCTTTAACACACCAACCACCTGACTTCAGACACAGCACTCAGCAGCTCTGACCGCAGGGCGCAGAGTTATAAAATTTACAGCTTCTTGAGCTGGAAAACCACAGGCTCTGCGGCTGGAATCTGCTGGATCTACTCCGGAGGAAAGGAACTCTGCCTTTAGCTTACGGCACAAAATGTTAAAACAATGGATAAATTGAGCTCTCCTGAGAAAGGAACCTTTTCCTTTTGCTGCTAATTTTGATGTGAAAGCTAAACCAATAAATTCTCTACACTAGCTGTGCATCTGCTCCTTTGTTTGAGATTTTTTTTTTTTTCTCATGGCCATCCTGAGTTTTCAATATAATACTCTATTTTGCAGGTCAGATTTTTAGAGTCTACTAACATTGCTTTGCTATGATTGACTTGGTGCTTTCCAGTAGTTTTTTTATTGTAAGGTGTGCATGTAAAGTTACTTGCAGCACGCTGAATTAAGAGAGATTAATTGATACAAGCTAAGTTCCTATTCCTTCCACAATGTTTTGTTCAATGCATAGGAAAGAATACTATATGCTCGTTACTTTCAGCTTGTAGCATGCTGAAAACAAGACTCAATATCTCTGTGGAGGACTAACAGACATTTACAAATCACTTACAGACAGAAGCTGAGCACAGAGGAAATAAATCCAGGTAAAAAGGACTATTTTCATCTGCATGTGCCCAATTCACAAAATGGGCAAGAACCCAAACTCTGAATCCCAGCATCCACAGTGCCTTGGATCTGCATCCTCAGGCTGCATCTACATTGCAAACATCATCTATACTTCCTGGGCCATTCCCATGTTTTGGAGGCCTTGGATAATTTCTTTAGGGGGATGTACCAGCCTACAGGGAGGGCAGACAGAGAAGTCTGTGTGAGAACACGTGCCTGGCTGTGCTCTGCTTGAGACCTGCAGTTCTCATCCACTGGGGATCTACGTGCTGTTTAATAAATATTGTAACATCCAATATCCTAAGCCACATTCTGGTTTCTCTGTTCAATCAAGGTTAATTCCACAGATTTCTATGAATTTATTCTGGTATATTTAAGCATGCAGCACATGTTTCTAGTGGAAAAGTGTTTAAAACAAGTTTTAAAACTAGTCTGTTGTCCTCAATGGGCAGTTATTGGAGGGGATCCTTGACAGTGGCAGAACCAGGGCTTCAAAAGAAAGTGGGAGAACACCTGTTTGGAAAGCAGTAAAGGAAGAATTACCCACTGGGTCCTTAAGCCAAACCTTAAAACAAAAGGGGTTTTATCTCTTCAGTACTTTTAAAATAACTTTAAACACAGTCCTAACTAAAAGCTTATGACAAACTACTGTTTTTCAAGTCCACTAAGGTCATTAAAAGGGGAAAAAAAAAAGTATCCTTGAAAGGGTCCTATATGATCTCATTTCTACTTCAGCTGTTTCAAATTTATCTTCCATTGTTATTATGCTCCATTTTTTCACTGTTCACATGCTAAATGTACAACCTTCAGGGATGCTGTCCAGCTAATCTCTCCTCACTACAGGAGAACCCTTTTATCCATTGTATTGAGTCAACATCTGTATCTTATAAGTACATCTTAGGTCTCTTTAGCCTACTTTCTCTTCAGGGGAAATCAGTACAAATTTATCATCTAGTAGCTAATAATAAATGTAATCCTTTATAACTGCAACTTGGCTTTCTCCCAGTGGCAGCTACATCATCAGCAAAGCCATTCCACCTGGCCTCCCTTCTCCTGTTTTCCCCTATTGATAAAGAGGAAGTGATTTACTGGATTTAATTAGACGTATTCCTGCCTTGAAGCTCCATTCACCTTCTCTTCCTGTGGGTGTCTGCCTCTTTACAAAGCATCCTTTCCATCTGTTACTTATTGATGTTAAAATAAACTCTCTTTATTTCTTGATTTAATATTTCCCCAAGTTTGAGGTAAAATTCAGGGAGGATTCTCATCCTGTCTCATCCTGGAAAACTTTGCTTTCTCCAATTGTATTTGACTTCTCAAACCAGTCAATTTTTCCTTTATCTGCTTCTTGACAGAATGGAACACAGAATTACAAAACTCTCATGTTTTTAAATTAGTTCCTCAATCCCTGGCCATGCAGCCTTTTTCATGCCCACATAAAGTTTTGTTTTCTTGTGCCCTTTCAGAATCTTTCTCAGCATTTGAGCGAGTCATGGGGGGTGACTGAATATTTCACCAAATGGATGTCCCCAGTGAGCCCCCAGGTGACAGAGCCCTGTGGGAGCTCTCCTTCTCCAAAGGATTTTCAGCAGCTGCTGGTGCCCACTGGCAGCCCTGGTTTGCAAAGCTAGATAATTAATGATAAATATACTCACTGTTCCTCCTCAAGTTAAATGTCTTTCAGTTAACATAAAAACATTGAAAGGGTCTTTAAACAGAAAGAACTGACCTTGGATTACCCAGGTCTAAATAACAGATAAATGAGCTGAAGGTATTCAGCTACATTAAAAAAAAAAGAAAAAGAAATTTAAAAAGGTTTCTGTTTAAGATGAGACAAAAATGCTACAAAAACTATATTTTAAAAAGCTGGTATCAATTTCTCATCCCAGATTAGCATCTACAATATTTCCACCCCTCTGACCACTGACCATTATTTCATGTAATCTAAATTGGGCCATTTCAGCAACTGTCTTCTGAGTCCATGAATGCTTTCACTTCAGCTTTTACTGCCTTTGAAAACCCATCATCACCAAAAATATCAGTAATGTTAACTTCAGAAGGAGACTGATACACAAATTCTGAAGGACATCAGTTTGCTGAGTTTTCCCTTCCTCCTCTCTGTGAAATCAATTCCTGAACAATCCAGAAGGGATCCTGATGAATCCTAAAACCTCATCATGCATTCACCCTTCCTGCAGTTGTGCTCAGGAAATACTAGTCGTGCATATTAATTCACATTCATCTCACAATGTTCTCTTCAGAAAGTATCTGGCCACTACAGTTTGTACTTTTTCTGCCACAACCCACTTAAATTACAGAGTCACTGCTTTTTGTGCTTTTTAGTAGGATTCATTCCCATAATTACATATCTATAATATATAGGAGTATAGATATGGAGGGGAGTGTTTGGTGAAATTCTAGGGTAAATAAGAAGAGCACTTTATGTCTTTTTCTGGTCTCTCACCCATTTTTGAATAGTGTTGAGGACTGCAATGTCTGCTCAAATGAAACGTGCTCAGCTGAACTATTGAAAAGCCTGACAGAAAAGCAGATGCACAGGAACACAATGTACAATAAAATATAAATACACCACATCCCATAGAACTGCAAGGCTGAACTTGTGGTGTGCAAGGCAATGGGAAACTTAAAGATTTCTTTTTTTCTTATTTGCATCTCCTTCTGCTCTCTCAAAACATTCTTCAGTTGTCTCTTTCCAGAAAATAGTTTGGAGGATGACTGCATTTCAAAGGAAGTGATTGCCTTGAGCACAGACTTGCCAGACCTGTCTGGTCCCATCCTCTCCTGGGAATGTTGCTCAGAGGACTGTGCACAGCCTGAGCTTCCTGGATACCTGCAGCCTGCTTGGCATGCAGAGACAAAGGCAAAAACCTGGACCATTCCAGTCACCACACAAATCTCTACCAAAATTTTAACTGCAGAATGAAATGGGCACAAGCTGCTTTAATCTGGCTTTCAGTCATAGGTGCATGGCAATAAATACAGCTGCAAAACCTTCCATTTTCAGCCCACCTGAGTAATAAAAGCTCCTGTATTATACATGCCATTTATCCACATCCTCAATACCTGCAGTGCACCATTTTACTAGGGCTCACACTGAATTATTTTGGAAGAAAAACAACAGCCCTAATCTAGGAAAAAAAGTATTAAATATCTTTTGAATACAGCCTAATTTTAAAAAAAATTAAAAATCTAAAGATTACAGCAAGAAGTTGAGATCCAAACCCTGGAAAATCTTATCTTACATAAAACTAATTTTATTGAATAAAAAATTGCAGCAGGAAAGTTTAGTGTGCTTCTTTGAAAATTATAGGTGAGATAAAAATGAAAACAAAGCTACACTGTAGTATGCTCAAACTCTCCTTTTTTTCAGCCTACTCTCTGTTTCTGGTATTTAGAGCTGAAGCAAGATTTGTTTCACTATCATGGCAGCAAGCAGACATTCAGCAATTTTGTTTCTCAAAACATATTTCTTCAGTTTTCTGGCATTTTTGCTTCTTAAAGTTACTAGTAAGGTATAAATAATGCAGATCTCTTACAGAAAATTCTGCGTTTCTTTTTCAAAATTGAGCTTGCTGAATTTTGCCTAAATTATTAAAGGGGGAAAAAACCATCTTAAATCCAGTTCATAGATATGTGTAATTGGGGAACACATAACATTTTTAGTCATTAGAATCCCCAGCTACCAATACCAGTGGTGTAGGTATTTCAATAAAAATACAAGGGAAGCTTAAATAAGCTCTGAAAGCAGCAACAGCCTCCAGTTAAATGTTACATCTTAATAAAACTGTTTAGCATAATTTGAAAGGATGAAAATAGAAGTGCTATTTGGCATTAATTTCTTGTCTTTAATCTTTATCCTGCAAAGTATGTGCATTATATGCAGCCAAGTCTTCCTGCAGGTGATTTATTATTCATACTTCAGCTCTATAATAATAATAATAATAGAGCTCAAATCTACTTTGGGTTATGACAAATAAGATTCCTGGGAGTTCAGCTTAACATTTCACAGTATTTGTAAGCGTGGTGGTTTTGGTGCAAGGCAGATGGTTTGCAGGGAGGGAAGCATGTCTGGAGCTTGGTAGACCAAACTGATCGGACTAAAGGGACATCCCTACGAACACACATACCCAAAATGAAAATTCTTCAATGAGGAAAAATGTTTGCAAAGGGCATTGTGAACTGTGATGGCAATTTGTGGAAAGACAAACCCTTGGCCCATGTCAGACTGCCTGTTCTAAAACTTGTGTTCACCCTACAGAGGTCTAACATGCCCATGCTCCAGGGCCTTCAGCAGTTCCCAAGGACACATTTCAGTCCATCACTCAGCCAGCAGGAAGAGCAGCAAAGCTCTTCAGTATTCCAAACACACACTCCTCTGGACACTTGTGAAAGCTTTAATAACCCTTGAAGAATAAACTTCATGTCCCAGTCTGTGCTTGCTCTTTCTTGCTTTAACAGGCCCGAGCTGGGCGAGGGAGCAGATTCCAGAGCCTGGGATATGGGATGGGGGCAAGGACAGCAGGATGCTGCCATGGCCAGGGGGCACAGCACCCTGTGCCATGCTCCCCAGGGGCACTGCATGTTCCAGAGTGCTGCTGGAAGGTGTGGGAAGGAACTGAATCCCTGCTGGGGAGGGATCCTTCCTTCTCACACGGAAGGAAGGTTTCACCAAAACAGACCGAACAGCTGAGTGATGAAGCCAGAGCCCTGCTAGAGCTGAGAAGGGCAAACTAATAGAGCTAACAGGAAGCAAAGCCCTGGATGATTCTGCCAGAAATGGCCCCTCAGATATTCCAATGCATTTTGGAAAAAAATCTAGCTAAGCAATCTAATGCAGAAAGAGATTTTTCTCAGAAAAGCAGTAGCAAAGACCAATTTCAAAGTTGTAAGATTTGAACTAACAATGTAAGTACCAAGTTTCCTTTCTGCTTACAATGGTTTCAACACAGGGCATCTGGCAAACAAAGCAGGTGACACAAATTTGAGATAAACAGATATAATAGAATAACTGAACCAACAGAAATTCATTCTACAGGAAGCTGTGTGTGGTATCTTGACTGCATTCCAAGGTGGATGTGAAAATGGCTCCACTCACCTGCAGTTTCAGAAGCATTATTTGAACCTGTAACCATTGAGCATTGACATAACGGCACCTTTAATTTTTACATCATTGCATTTTACTGCATGCCATCTATGGGAGGCCTTCATAATCTCCATCACCACGGTGCAGCTCAGAAGTTATGCTATAGGGTGTTTTATGCACCTTCCTTTTGACTGAATTTGTGACAGTTTAGTAAACCTCAGACCTCGGTAAAGCAGTGAAAGGCGTTTCAATCCAGCATGACTGACCACACAATTAAGCCCAAACGCTATCATGACTCAACACTATTCTTTAATCTCTCTGAGAGCCCCAGTGCAGAGCTGAAGCTGTCGCTACCAATTCTGCAATGGACATCAGGGCAAGAACAAACAGAAGCCAGGCTTACTTCAAAGACCAGCGTCTCATTAGTGGGTCCTGCCGCATAGAGACTCTCGGGATGGTTAAAGGAGCGTTGATAATCAAAAACCGTCCCGGCAAAAGGGAACTTCCCCGGCCAGTCGATGGTCCAGTCTCCCGTCAGGTAGTACCTGCTGGCCAGGCTGCGCACGGCCAGGTAGCTGGGGGAGACGTGCAGCTCCTGCAGCTGGATGCTGCGCGCGCCCGCCGGCACCGTCACCACCGCGTAGTAGTCTGTGAGGAGAGGAGGCACCACGGGTTGGCAGCTGGCAGGCACACAGCTGGCTCATCTCCCTGAGCCACTTGGAAAACCAGCACAGCTCTACTGACCCACCCAGTCAGCCCGTTTTCACCAGTTCTGATTTGAACATCCCCCCCTGGCCCGCCCTGCCCCACGCAGCCTGTGATCAGGGTGACTCTGAGGTTTTTCAATTCCTGAAATTTTTCCTTGTGATTAAAGGCAAGAAAAAGCAAGTTCACCTTAGAAAAATGCAGAGCGCACTGATGGTGGCTCTGCTGTAGTTTTTGCTGTAGTTCCCTGCAGTAGTTGGAAGGTACTGCTGCCAAGAGCAAGGGCTGTGAGGTGAGGTGCACTGGGATGCAGAGCCTTCACAAAGCCCTGGATACCAGAGGATCTCCCTGCCGCCAGCCAGGGCTGCGTTACGCCATCCTGGGCAATCTCCTGGCCTATAGTACTGCAGTAAGGACTTTTCTTATGACCAACAGCAAAGAGATGCTCAAAAAGCCCCTGTGTGTACTGAAATCTTATCTGTGTTTTATGCCTGAAAAACTGCAGCACAGTGAGATTATTTCCCAAGAAGCCTGTGACAGTCCACTAAGGAAAAGTCCACCTCCCAGTGCCTGGATCTTCCACTGAAACAGCTTCCAGACTACTTAATTTGAAAATGGACATGGAAATACTGTCATGTTTGGCATTATGCTGTGCATTACTTTTTATATGTTCCACAGTCCCATCCCAGTCAGAGCTGCTGACAGCTATTTTTTCATTTGCCTGAATCCTAAAATCTCTTTTAAGAGGAAATTCACATGTGTAAAGGGAAACTGTAGCTTAAGAAACAAGAGGATTGTTTAAACTGACCAAGACTTATTGTTACCAAGCCTTCTTGTTACCAAGAAACAGGAGAAATGTGAACCCTCCTCTCACTCTCCCTGTGATTTTCTGCTCACATCTGGACCCTCAGCCACTGCCTGAATGAGTAGGAGTCATATATATTGCATGGGGACGCAGCAGAGCAGTGAGTTGATGGTCATGAGGAACAGTTTCCTTACCATTAGCTTTGTGCTGGGTCAAGTATTGGCCTTTAAAGAACTTGCACGTTGAATTATCTCCTTTACAAACTCCACAAGCATCCAACACAGCTTTGGAACCAAGTCCATGATCACACCCTACTTGCTGCAACCAAAAGGCACAAGTGAAGGACTCAGACAAAAGGGAATTTGAAGAAACAGCTGCATTTTCCCTAAAGGAGTCAATTGCCCACTAATAAACAAAAAAAAAAAAAAAAAAGATAGACATTAGGATTGTAAGAAACTTAATTTTATCTTACTTCACATATTCCATCAATACAAACATCATAGCTATTTGGAGAACACAGAGTTCCATCCTTCACTTTGCTGGACATTGCAAAGAAAAAGTCGAAGTCTTCAGCTGTGCAATACAATTTACATCTGTCTTGCTCTGGGGAGAAAACAAACAAACAGAAAAAAAGACAAGGAAGCATTAGCAGACCTGCACTCTTAAGGAGATAAAAAGCATCTTGGCTGTTGTTTCTCCCTGTATTCTGTAAGATAAGATACAAGGATGAACTGTGCATGATGACAACCTAGGACACCAGAATGTAGCTAAATAGAAATATAGCTAAATAAAGTACTTCATATTATGCTTTTTTAAAAGCACACGTGAGTTTGCTTGTCCACACAAAGAATTAAGAATTCAAACTCAGTGTAAAAGCATTGCCTTAGCCCTGCTGCTGCACCCTCCTTGCAGTTCCACTGCCTCACAGGCTCCAATTTCATTTTTATTAAGATAAATGGGAGACTGCAATAATTTTATCTGAAGTTTATTTAAAATTGGGAAAGAGATAACATGGCACAAATGACCAGTTCAGCTGAAAGCTAGAACTGCAGCCAGACTTCCCCCTAACAAAAGTATTTTTCCTCCAACAAATCCCAACCATTGTCAAATTTCTCCTGACACACGGGTGGTGTGTTATGCTTATAAAGGGCTGATGAATTCTGCACAGACAAAACCAGTCATGAAATTATAAATATTATCACAACTGCTGAAATGCAGGGTTTTAATACAAATTGGAGTGCAACAAATAAAACAGTTTTTAAGAACATGAAATTGGATTCAAAAGAGAATCCTTTTATTGTTAAATCAGCAGCTGGATTTCCAGCAGTGCCTTCCACAGAGGCAGAGAGTCTGTGGCGATTTTGAAAACCAGATCATGTTTCCAGGACGATAAATGTAGATCTTGGAGGAGCAGCTGAGAGGAAGGATGGGCATTTTCAACTTCAGAATCACCTGGGGACATCTTGCTTTTGACAATTCTGCCCCTTGTCCCTAATTTTAAGCCTCTTTTACTAAACACAGCTCCTCCCTTTAAAACCAATGTAGGCCACCTTAATTTCTTTTAAAAAAATGTACTTTTTGCCCTATTGTACAACATCCACTGCTACATGCTGTGAAACTTCTTTCCTCTGTTCATGGCCTGTTAGGATATTTTTAAATACCCATGGAAACGTCCACAAAGACTTTTGAAAAAAATATAATCATGCTATGATTGAATGTGCATGTATATATTTAATTATATACATTATCATCAAAAGCAAATTTGTTCATGTGCTAAACAAAGCAGCTCTGATGTGAGAAAATTCAGACACTTTTATTCAGTAGTGCTTTCAAACTGGAGAAAATATTTGTTTTAGCTGATAAAAGTGAATACTGATTCAAAATATTTGCAAAATTAAGATGCATAAAGTAAAAATAAACTCGCTTGTGCAAAATAACAGAAATAGTTATTGAGACGTGAACTTGATAAAGATCTCTCAGTAAAAGATGACTTTAAAAAATGTATGCCAGTACATTGTTTGCATTTCCCCTTCTCATGGGACCATACCAGCAGAAAAGTCAAAAGGTTGATTTACTGCTACATTTCGAAATCTGAGAACATTCCAAAAGAAGGAAGATTCTGGTAGTGTTATTGTGGAAGCTTACATTTCCCATGCTGAAAACTCCATGGAAGTTGTTTTGCTTGGGCTTCAGACTAAGCAATATGGAATACAAAATGAGAGAGAGAGGGGCGGCAGCAGCCGGGGAGTCACGGTGAGGACAAGGACTCGAATTCCCAGCCCAAATCAATCCTGCATGTCCCTGCAGGCAGGATCACACAGCAGCCTGGCTCCAGCTCTGCCAGAAAGCAAACACATCTCACCAGCCCCAGGAGCCTGGGTGTGCTCACAGGGGTGATGCTCGCCCAGCACGCGCGGGCGCTCAGAGCTCCCCGTCCCTGAGAGCGGGGCCACTCTCACCTTCCACTTTGGTGTAGGGCTTCCACTTGTAGAACCAGCCCCGGAAGGGTTTGCTGTTGTACTCTGCACACTGCAGGGCTCGGAAGTCCAGGCTGCCTGCTGGGCAAGGCTGCTTGTTGCAGAGCTGATAGACACGGCCGGAGCCTTGGCAGAACTTCCCGCCGTACTGCGGCCTGCAAAGGGAAGAGGAAAAGATGGTTTTGCCAAGTCTGATTTTGTGTGATTGGCATGTTACATGTGTGTGAGAATACAGGGGACAGGAGGGGACATCCTGCCCTGGGAGGTCAGGATTTCTTATATGGGCCATTAATTTTCATGGTTCCTAAAACCAAGCAAAGCGGTTGACATGAATTATCTGCTTGGATCGCTGCAGACTCAGCAAAGATGCAACCATCTAGAGGTGAGTCATGTTTGCACTAATTTAAATTTATAGGGCTATTTGGTACTGGCTGGGTTCAACCTTGTTATACAGCTATTTTTACTCTGCTGTAACCAAGGAATGAACATGTGCAAAGAATTACCTATCACAATTAGAGTTAATAAAGGAAAACATAACACTGATCAAACAAAAAGAGAATGAATGATTACATTTGCTTGTTCATTTATTTTTTAAATCGTTTTGAAAAAATGTGCTTTTAAATAGTCAGAGGAAACAGGGATTGTGCATAGTTGTCCAGCTTTAGGAAAGTGCTGGAATTCCAAGTTAATTTTAAACATGTCACATCCACTTCAGCAAACCTCACCTGGGCATTTTCCTTCACCTTGGCCAGAATGGAAGGAACATATTCTATTCCTTTGCTCATACCTCACGTTATCAGAATATTAATTTTTTTTAAGCATTTGGTCTGTGCACAGATATTGTAAAACAATGTAAAATGCAAGAGTTGCTCTTTTGAACTTAGCAATTCACTGATGTCATTTGTACAGTTTCACAATGCTTAGATACACATCTGCAAGCACTGAGCCAAGTCTTCAAAATAACAAATTCTAAGAACTCTTTGTTGTATTATACATTTCTGGCACCAAGCGAAAAGAAATGTACCAATGCTACACTTGCACTAATTTATGTAATGACTTTTTAAAAAATTTGGGAACTTACATACTTGAAAGAACAGATAAAAACTTTCAGTGGACAGCTTTGCCCATATTATACACACATTTAGGAAAAAAAAAACAGAATAATATAAAGGATACTGAATAACAGTAAATATTAACAGAAAGCAAAAATTTAAAATTCTAAGAGTATAGATGTGCAATTGAAACATACTGTTTGTTGAAATCCCTAAACACTATGCTGTAAGTAAACCCCACATCCAAGGATCCCATGCAACTCATCCCATGGCTTGCTCACACCTGGAGTAGCATGGAGACAGCTCTGTGCAACAGGGAGGAGAAAATCCAGGTGCTTCTTCTGTTTGCTGCGAATTTGAATTTTAACTCCCATATGTCTAACCCTCTAACCAAGCTGGGACTTGCCTTTTTTATGCTTTACTTACACAATATCTGCTTTTTCCAGAATTCTGGGCTGCAAAACAGTCTTTCAGAGAAAGAGATGGAAACCCACCTATTACTGTGTTTAAAGCTGTGTTAAATCACCAGTGCTGTGGAAAAAAACCACAACAACTTCCCCTGACTTTTCCTGAGGTCACCTGCCAGCTACACTGATACTGGGTACAATGGTGATGGTCTTAAAGCCAAATTTTCTGTCCTAGTTGGTGGCAATCCAGCCTGTGAAGGGCAGGGAGGATATGGAACATCAGTGAAATCAGGGAGTGTTTATGTTGACTTTGTGCAGTTGGTGAGAGCTTTGAGTTAAGGCAGCCAAACTGTTGGGTGCTGACTCAATTCCCTACAGACTTTCTTTACAGCTTCAGCACATGGAGGATTTTTGACCTCCTTCAACCCCAGAGAACAAATCTGCTTTAGTGTAAGGAAAAGAAGCAACCTCCTTCCAAGTAAATGCCACCAAATAAGCAATATAATAGAATTATTTATGGCTAGATCGTGATTTCCAGCCGCACTCTTGCATTTAAGGATGGGACAAAATTCCTCCAAACTAAGAAAGCTCTGAAAGAGGCATTCTGTTTCCCAGCTCCATTACAGCATTTTAATATTACAGTACATTCCCATTACTGAAACTGTTGGCTTGAGAGTGATGGAAACTTCTCCACCTTCATTTTTACCAACAAGATGTCAGTAGGAGTTAAGTAATTCACAGGAAAAGAGATGGAGATCTACAAGTACAATTTCCTATGGAAATACTATTATCCACACCGAGGCAATCATGCTTTTCTTGAGGATGTTTGTAACACCAGTAGGTTTGGGTGGACTGCCCCCAGAAGCTGTTTGTGTGTCCACACTTAGAGTGGAATGCCCTACACAAAGGACATTTCAGTTTTTCTGCAGTGGTACAGCTCCCCCAGCACAGACACAGCCTAAAGCTTTCACCCTCTGTGCCCCCTCCAGAACTGACACAAACAGGGTGACCTGCATGAGGTCTTGCTGAGGATAATTGGAAAAGGGAGAAATGTGGTGAGAAAGGCCAACAAGAAAAAGTCTCCAAAGATAGACTTGGAAAAGGAGTCTGAGTGCAAAATGGTAAGCACTCCACTCCATATAAGACTCAAATACTAAAATGCTTCAAGAGTAGTTTTAATTAATTCTAAAGTATCCTTTTAAGGGTAGAGTTCCTAAACCATGACTTTTCCTGCAACACAACACACAGAGTGAGAAATCCTGAAATTCATATGATCAAGGAAAGTATTTCATGCAATACCAAATGAATTAAGACTCTGAAATTCCAGACTCCTAATTTTCACTTTTTGTAATCATTTCATTTCACATAAGAACGCTTCTGCTCATCTTGTGCCCATATTATGATAATATCACAAAGCTTTATTATTCTGCATGAATCTGAAAGGTCTAAAATGCCTTTCACAGTATTTGTTTTTTAGAAGTATTTTAAATGGCATCATTAATTTGCATCACTTTACATCTCACATTTTCTGTAATCCCCGTTACAGATGTTATGTACAAAAGATTTTTAAAAGTGTGTTCAAGCAGTTTTGATTCAGTCTTTTGACTGCACACATGCCTACAACTCCATTCTGCTCTGCTGAACAATGCACTATTGTGAGGTGCAGGATGCAGTCCCACAGATATGATTCAGGTATTAATTTAAATCTCTCGGGCACTCTTCGGGTTCTTTCCCAGCCAAACCATTAAATTATGCAATCAACTTCTATCTTGGAAAAGTACCTCAACTGTAAAGTGCTGTGGTGTATGAAAACCAGATCCATGAAATTGCACTGTGACAATTTACAGGAACATAATGATTTTAGCAAATCTGCCCAGCTCTGTGGACTGCAGGTGATCCCCATGGGTGTTTGTCGGTGAGAATTTGTGCACAGCTCCAGTGGGAATTCCAAAGCTATACCCAGAGCTGTTTGGGTGTGCTCACAAGGGCTGCCTGAAAATTGGCAGGAGGATGGGAATTGAATTGTTGGATGTTATTTGCGAGAGGAGGATTTCACAAATTCACACAGGTAACAAGATTTTCACACACAACAGCCTCAGGCTGTATTCCTCACCTGCCCTTAAGTTTCTGGTAACGTGGGTCACCTTTAAATCACCAGAAACTGAGACATTTCCCTCAATGTTCATAAAATGTCAATCATTGTTATTTCATTTTAGAGTCCAGTCAGTTCTTCACAGAGCCCCACCCTTGTTCTAATCTAATTTTCAGAAATATCATTCTTTGTCATTTCAAAATTCTGCTTTTCAAAATCATCTATCAAGCTTTTGAACAAAACAAACATCAGCTCCTACACAAATCTGGATTAGGAAAAGTGACATGAATATATCACATATAAAATAGCATACATATCTGTATCAATATATTAATACATTTCAGAAATTCAGAAAGAAAGGAATCATTATTCTGAATTGCTGTATAATTTTAGAGGTTAACAATGAACAGGGACTAGTCCTTAAATCATTCTGTGTGGTGTAGCATTGAAAATAGATGATATTATTTTTTTTCTGTTTCCACATTCATACAAAATGCTGTGATGTCAAATACAGCTACCTGGACATTTGTGCACTGTTGTGTGGCTTATTTACACTCCTGTTATTCCATCAATGTAACTCTGAGAGAGAATTATACCATGTTCTCCTTGCCCTAACTGGATTACTACTAATACAATGGAATTAAATCTAGTGTCAGCATGATCCAGCTCTGGTACCAAGTATGACTTGGTTACATCAAATCTTACTTCATTAGAACAGACAGTTCACTCTGAAGGAAAGTTCTAAATGCTACAGCAGCTGACACACTTCATGTTGGAGAGATCCTGTTTGAAGCTCCCAGAAATCTTTATAAATCACACCAGAGCACCAAACTGAACCATTTCCACCCCTGGACATTCTCCTGTCACACAAGGAGAGCAAGGGGGAGCTTATGCATAAATGCAGAGAACAATGTGCAGCCATACCCATTCAGCAAGAAAAGCAGGGACCAAAGCAGGAAGACCAAAATATATACATATGGCCTCTAACTGAGACCCTGCATTCTTGTGCTAAACTGCTTAAAAAAGGAAAATATCCAAGTAATTTTATTTATGAAAATGAACTGAGAAACAACGAAAAAGGCTGATAAAACACTCTGCTACGGATCTGCAAAAATTGGCTTGACTGTGGGTAATAAAGACTATTTTAACTAACTCACATTCTCCTATAACATAGTATATGAAGCATGGATATTATACTGCAGCATTGTATAGTAGATGAGAGGCTTCTTTACAGCCTCATATAAACTGTGTCATATTTTCTCTGCTTTTTATTACTGCAGCTTAAATGCTGCTTTTACTGTGTGCAATGAGGAATTCATGTGTCCATGCCTGCTGAATTTGTGCATGAAATAAAACAGGGAAACCCTTCTTTTCTTGTAAGCTGCAGTGAGTTGAGTACTTGGGAAAGATGCTGGTCAGTTAACACTTTTAATCTAATTTGAAATGCTTATTATGATGAATAGTATTTACATAGATAAGATATTAATTAGAGGCAAATAAAAAAAATGTTTCATGATTTAGCACACAATTCCAGGGATCAGCAACTTTCACTTGACTCATGAAATACAAAAGAATGTAAAGGACATGACAGGCATGCAAAGACATCTGTCCTTATCATCCTGGATAATATGATCTCAGTAGAAGTCTTAATAGCTTTTAAGATCTTTTTCTCCTGCTCGTAGGCTGTTAGGTGTTAAAATGTCTCTATGGTGCTTCCTTAAATGTAAAATTTAAAAGTGTAAAATGTAAAAATGTCTGTACAGTGCTTCCTTCCTTCTGCAGGTATTTGATAAACTGCAGCATCCCAAAATAAAGGAAGCAAGTTGGGCTGGAGATGCTGAGGTACTGCAGGAGTCTGCAGCCTCCCTCTGCTTGCTGGTGTTAGGACACAGATCTGTCTTCCACCCACGGGCTGCTCGTACTGGACACAGGAGAAAGCCCAACAAACATTTCCCTGCAGAAATGGGCCATGCTCGTTTCCTGCCCTAGGAGCATGAGTAGAGTGCAAACACTCCCTTTCCATGTCTTACTTTGGATTATTGCAGTGTCTTTCCTGATAGGTGACCCCCCCTCCGCAGGAGCGGCTGCACTCGGACCAGGGGGACCAGGCAGACCACTGGCCATGGACAGGCTTGGGCCCGTGCTCCCCGTACTGCACACACTGTCCTCTGCGGCACCACTGCAAGACAGGACACAAAACACAGTCAGCAGCACCTGGGAGATGCAAAAAAGGAAAAAAAAAACACCCAGCATTTAAAAGGTTCAGTGTTGATCCTCATGGGGTCACCCGCTGAGCCCAATGAACAGCTCGCAGCAGGACAAGGACTCTGGAGGGGGGCATTGATCCATACAGGGGCATACATAGGTAATGTTCTAATATTTGTCCAGGTTTTGAGTTGAAGATCCCTGAGGTAGCAAATTTTCAAAACTGTTCTCTTGAAGAGGGCTTTTTTGCTGCCTTATTCTTCCCCCAAAAATCCATGTTACTTTGTGACCCTGAGCTGCAGAGCCTCAACACTTCCCATGGAATTTACACACAGCCTCCCAGAATTCTGCTAACATGTCTCCCTTCCATGATTCAGTTAGGAAATACTGCACAAAGAGAAAAAGCAAAATAGAACGTTTGTCAGTATCAAATCAAAACAATGTTCTGCTGGGAGAAATCTTATATAAAGAAAATATTTTGCATAACTACAGATGAGAGTAAATTAGAAGGTTCAACTCAAATAAATGCAAAAAAAAGAGGGTAAATACAAACAAATGAGTGTAAATTAGAAGGTTTGACTCAAACAAATAAGCTCTTTTGGTGGTGATCTCTGATGAAAATATGGCCTTTGTACAGCAAATAGTATGCCTTAAGGTATGCTCATATCAGAGTGGAATTGGAAATGTTGATCTAACTCCTGTTATTATTCATGTATTTTCTAGCTGATTTAGATTTGCCAGAGATATCTGATCCCACAGCTCCCTGGGAGAGGCACCAGACCCTGCCATCAGACAGGTACCACTGGGAGGCCTCATCCCGAGTATGCATCTCAGTGGAATCATTTACAAAGAAATCTCAAAGTGTAGGATGGCAAATCTGGAGGGATCTGGCAAAAACTGGTTTTGATGGGACCTTGTGTTTGACCAAACACAGCCTAAACTCCAGTTAGGATGACAATATTTTATTTATAAAACAACTTACCATGCTTATACCACAAGCTGTTCCTTCTGCTGCAGGCATGAACTTTGTCTCACACCTGTGACCCACTTTGTGACACCAAAGGGATTTGCAGATATCCTGAAAAGGAAACAGTACTCACTACAGTGCTCATAATTTCCATTATTTCCTGGTATTTAAAAAGAGTAACCAATGAAACTTGCTTTTGCTACCTTAAAAGACGTATAAATAAACTTGTCTGAATTTGGAAAAGCCTGGGTTAAGTTTCCTAGCACAGACATACCCTATATATAGCCTTCTTGTTTATGCACCATTTCACTATATATTTCTTAAAATTATATTGAGTGTGAGATTATAATAGAATACAAACAGTGTTAAAAAGTTCATGGCTAAAATTTCATCGTGTCTGCAGGGACTATAATACTGTGAAGAGACAAGATTTTTCTAAACCACAGAAGATATCTGGAAAGGCAGTCTGTGCACAGTGCTGTACACTCCCTCTTCCTTGTCTATTAGCTGTGGAAGAAACACAGCTGCCACCACTTGAATAATGTAGTTAGTATATAATAAATCAGAATACTCCAGGATAATAACAGGAGTAAAAGAAATTACTATACCTTTTTCAAAATGAGCACTCCAGCTTATTTAAAAAATGCCTTCTCTGAAGAGACCAGTAAGGAGTGTAACAGTCATTAAAACAATAGGTTAATCTAAATTAATCATTCATCATGAAGTCAAGAGTATAAGTTACATTTCATAGCTCTAAAATAACCCCATAGATCTCTCCCAGGCTTTTTGCTGTCATAAAAGTAAAACACAAGAAACTGAGTCCTTCTTACCCCACACAAGCTTTGATCAAAACTCTACTGCCTGCAAATTTCCCTTAGCACAGCAGGCAAGGGTTCATGGCTGATGTGGATTCGAGCTGCCCCCCTTATGACTCCTGGAAGGAACACATTTCCTTCTGAAACTCCCCTGGGGCTGGGATATTCCTCAAAAGAGGCCAGTACCTTCAAAGCAAATTGCCAAGCCAGATAAGGCAGAGAAATAGCCCAGGCCTCAGAAGAGCCCTGTACTTGTACTTTTTGAGTGCACTGCAGTTCTCTCATGCCATTGTAAGCTCCCAAAAGTGCATGGATAGGTACCTTTACAAAGCTGAGGTTGCATAGTTTTGCTTTCATTCCAAATTGCCATTTGCACTGGGTATCAGCATCATAGATCTGCCCTGGCAGTTTGTCAGGGTATTTATACTGTCCTGTTTGCTTAGGTTCATCAATCAGGCAGGCAGCTTGAGCTGTACTATAATGAGAAGGTAAATTAATCATGACTCTGATCTTGACATCAAAATATTTTAATTTGCTACAGACCAGCACAAATACATAATATGGTATACAGTACCTTTAACTAGTTTTAGAGGTATGCTCTGAAACAACAACATCTATGTGCAGGAACCAAAAGCTCTTGGCATCTTGTTGGTAGCCTGGCCTGCAAAGTTTTAAGGAAGCAGGAATTTCCAGGCTTTGGGACTGTTGTGACAACAAGAAAGAATGATGTCCATTCCTTGCCTCCCTGCATTCCTGGATAACCAAGAGCGAGCTGCCCATCAGTGGATTCCCCAGGTGAGGAGCCAGCAGCAGGAGCAGGCACAGGGTCCATTGCAGGGTTTGGGCTGTGTGGAGCTGCCAGGAGGCTGCTGCAGGGTGTGTGTCCCAGGCTGAGCAGGGCACAGCTCCCAGCTCCCCCTTTTCCCCTCATCTCTGCCTGGCAGCCCCTGTGCACAGAAGGGAATCCGTGCTGGATTTGCCTCCCAAGTGCCAGACTCTGGGACCATGTGGCAGGATGGAGGGCTCATGTCACTTTTTAGCTTGCAATTTGCTTCTGTACAAAAAATGCATTCCATCACCTGCAGCATGAAAAAACCCCCAGAACTCCATTACCTTTTCTGGCTGCTGCTCAAAGATATTGACTGGGAATTCGAGAACCAGATCCACAAACTACTGAGGTGCCTGCTTCTCACTCTAAGGAATTAAGATCTAAAATGCCTGTGTTGCTCTTGCTCAAAATACTTCCTACACATTTTTTAGCATTTCTATATAGTCTATCCCTGAATGACAAAAAAAAAATAAAGGAAAGATTAATGTAATCATGAATTAAATAGTGGTTGAAGAACAGTTCCTCTAAAGGCATCACTGAGTAATGACAACACACTGGGAAAAAACCTGACAACCTTCCCTTTCTCCCTCTTTGTTTCTCTCAGAAACAGGATGTGAAAAATGTAAAATGGCCTTTACTCGTGACATGAGCTAGATCAAGAGAGAAACTCCAGTGAGAAAGGCCACTGATGTTAATTTACATTTTGTAATGACTTTGGTACCACTGTGTCTGCCCTCTTTTGTGTGCGCTTCCTACTCATTCTCCAACAAACCCAGCTGCTGACAGGAATGCCTGGGAAAGAATGATATGCCAGTCATTACTGCAGGGTATTCCTGGAGGGTGAAACTCCTGCTTTTGAAACAAGGCAGGACAAAAAAGCCCTTCCAGCCACACCACCTCACTGCTTCAGGAGCCCAAGGGGTGGGCTCACACACTGCAAGGGTTTGAGCCCATTTGAAAGGAGGAGAATTTCACACTTCAGTAATTTTTATGCTGTTCAAGAAGTCAAGCCCAGTTACTAAAGCTGCATTCCCTGGCACTGGCCCAGATTTACATCTGACCTACCTGAGAAATTTGTTGAGATACTGCCTGCTGCACACAGACCAAGAAAACACTCCATTGTTTCCAGTGAGTGTGGGAGACATAATATTTCCCTCAGCTTTTCTACAAGCATTTCCTTCTCCATCGTGAATCATCCCGAAGCTGGAAAGAGAACCAGGTGGGAGAGAGAGAGTCTAGATTAAACAGAAGCAAGAAAAAAAATATGGGGGAAAAGAAACATTTTCTGGTTACAGCTCTATGCTTGAACTCCACAGGGAAGGTGGAGCTCATCCCTTTCATTCCAAAGGGATGAAAACTTATGCACCGCACAAATCAGCATTGGTACAAGTTTCAATTAGCAGCAATTTTTGTCATCACACACTGATGGGAAAGGATGGTCAGGCTGCAAGGAAGAGCCCTAGTGGTGCCAGTGACAGGACCCCACAGTGACAGGACACTGCCCAGAGGAGCTGCAGGCTGTGCCAGGGTTCCCAGTTTACCATTTCCCACCCCAAAGCAGAACAGTCCCATGCTGGGGTGGATGGACACCACAGATCTCATGTTCAGCCACACTTGTCCTTCCCTAGGGATCTGTCAGCTCAAAACCTGCACAGCAGTGAGAGCCTCTCTGCCCAGGGACAATGCCTGCCAGCATGAATGTTGTGGAGATCACAATCCAGGGAAACACCACCCCCAGGAATGTGCTTTACACACCACAACTGCCTTCCTGATCGGGGGAAGAGCTACAGGGCTCCATCTGTAGCAAAGGAAATGGGTGTGAATGAATAGAATACAGAAGTATGAATACAAAAATATTATTATTTTTTCTAATTTTGGCCACTAACTTGCTATGTTATCTCAGGCAAATCACATTGGTTTCCTCACCTTTGTTATACGGTGTCATTTTGTCTAGACTGGAACTGTTTAATGGGAATAGCCTCTTACTGGGAAAACTGCCTCTTATGGGGTGTTTTGCTCAGTCTGAGCCTCAGGAGGCCCTGCTTTCACTAGGAGAGTTTAGGATGATATTAAAAATAATAAGAAATAGTAAAAAAATCACATTATCATTACATATTATAGGGATTTTATTGATATAATAAAGCTAATTTTTAGAGGTTTTCTTTTCCCTGTTCTGATTTTACGGACTGTATGGGACATCTGTGAATTTCAATGTGTTTGGGACAGAAATTTCATCATCTGTTACTTCAATATTGTAGAACGCTGGTGACTTTATAAATGTAATCTGTGCATGTGCAGGGAATATCTCATTTACTGGACTCAAGCCTCTGCTGTTATAAATCATTACAGGCTCATCAGAGTTACTGCATGTGTTGCCACCAGCTGAGGCTCCAAACTTCCTAAAATATATGGCTATTCCTATAAATGGACAAAAAAGTACCAACTGAGGCAGTGTTTTAGAACCCCCCATAAAAGATGGTGTTCCCCTGCCCTGCAGCCAGAGAATTCCCAGCTTATATCCCACTGACACAACGGGCTCTGAACACCCAGAGGAGCTGCTAAGGTTTCAGGTAAAAACACAAACTTTAGAAAATTATTAAAATGTCTAACAAAACAGTAAAATGTCTAACCACTGAAGCTTTCAGTGGATCACAGAGTGTGATATTCCCCCCTGTGAAACCTCTGTTTAATGCATTCACAGTGGACCTCAGCGCCTCCAAAGCTGCCACAGGTTGTTTCTTTCCAAGAATCTCTGCATCACAGAAACCATTTTCTGTTGTCTTACATCATATTTTAGGTAGTCTCAGGACCATGAACATGACAAATGATCATAAAGACATTTTGTGTCTGGCACAGGCTTTTCTCAAGAGATAAATATTAGGAGCATGGAAGTATACCAAGGAAAGGTCAAATAATATGTGAAACAAAGGGGAAAAAAAAAAGAAAAAAAATTCCAATTTGACTCTCTCAAAGCAAATAAGAAAAAATAAAAAGGGAAGAGAACATCAAGAGACTAAGTGGGATAATTCTTGAAAAACAAGCTATGGGCCTGATTCTCTCCTAATACCGATCGAAGGGCACTAAAAATGTACTGAGGTCAGTGAAACTGCCTTGGTTTGACAGGAGGATCACACAATATTCATATTACATATCTGGTTCTTTGAATGCTTTGGCACAATTCCCACGGGCCTCAGTGCAGCTGGATTATTCTTTAATTCCTTGCTTCCCTTCAGATGTACAGAAACCTGTGAAAGGGTCACTGGGGTAGACATTAGGTCATAGTGTGCACTGCAGAGCATATCAGTGCAATGAAAACTGAATAGTCCTGGAGCAGTCAGGCAGAATGGGAAGGCTTCATGCCTTGACCAATCAGCAGAATACAGCACCACTGCTTTCCAAAGGTTTTCTGTGCATTAATGTTGCTGAAAAATAAAGACCTTTTAACTAAGCCTTGATGTTAGGTTTGTCCCACACAGAGAAACTCTGCTTCTCTACTAGCAGTGGAGAGACAGACTCCAGCTTGAGCTGTGCTAAACTAGAAACCAAAACCATGCACAAAGGTGTGGAAAGGTAATTCAAAATTATTGAGAACAAAACCTGATCACCTTGTTTAGATTTAATTCAGCAATCAGAAGAATAGCTGAAACCCCACAAAAGACTATTACTGGTTTTGTATGAGAGACATCAGGTTCTAAGAAAATTACAGACTTTCTACAATAGAAAACAAATGGAAATCCAATGGACATAAATACAGAAAGGCAGAAACCATTTCAAAGGTGGGTTTTACCCAAATCACTCATTAAACAGGTAGAGAGAACAGAGGACAGGTTCAAAGTTTTTTATGAAACACTGGGTCTTCTGGGAAAAGGAGACCTCCAAGAGACTCAGAGATCACTCCTCCAGGGAAGCTTCAGTAACCTGCAGCAACCCCTCTCCTTTTAGAGCAACCACAGGGATACCAGAATGGATTTGCCTGCCAGAATATGGGAGCAGTGTGGGAATATCAAAGGTATTAAAGAGGACTGGCTTGTTCTGAGCCCAGCAGAACCCCACTGGTGACCAGTGACCAGCTGGATGGAACCCAGTTCACTACCACTCCTCAGGCTTCCAAATTACTTATATTTAGAATGTGCCAATCCAAATGATCTATATTTAACTGATTTATATTAAATAGGCTATGTTTCCATTCACTCACATATTTGTTTACAGAAGAAGAAACTTACTTGTGTCCAGATTCGTGAGCAATTGTAAAAGCCAGTCCAAGGCCTGTATCTTCATTAATGGTGCAGCTGCGGTATTTGCTGCACATGCCACTGATGGGTGCAAATCCTGGAGGAAGGAAGGAAGCAGTAAAATAGCTTGTTCCTCTACAGAATTCCAAATTCACATATCATCTGCACTGGTCCTAATAAGGCAGTTTATTTTGGCACGTGGAGACACTTGTCTACTCCATCAGGTTTATCATGGAGGAATTACAGCAGACTTTTATTTGACAATTAAGGAACTCCTATGTAAAAAGTATAAATCAAGTCTAACCTCTCCAACTACACTTTATTTGTAAAAATTATTCTCCCCTCAACCCAACCCCCCATGCCTTTACTGCTCTCCAATTAGGGAGGAATCCCATTCAAAAAAAAAGGCAAACAGTCACAAAAAGAAAACAAAAATAGAGTGGCTCAGAAATATTCTCAAAATCAAAAATATTCCTTGAAGAGGTGACAATCCAAAAATAACACTGTCCTGCCCTCTTCAAGAAGACCAACAACAAGCCCCACAATGTGCAAAAAGGGCCTCTCATATTTGAAGCCAGCTCAGCTCCTGCTGTGGGCAGGCCCAGGTGTCCCAGCCAGGGTTTGGTGTCACACCTAAAGTGTCACAGGGCTCGTTCTTCCAGGAGCAGATGTCAAAGCCCGTCAGGAGGATGGCGTGGTCGTGGCGCTTCCCGTTCTTCCCGACCAGGGCAGACTGCCACTGGCAGAAGCTGTTCAGGGACTGGTCAGCGTGGTGGTTGATCAACAGCCCGCCCTGCAGGGAGGGATGGACACACAGACACACAGACAAGGTGTTTCCAGCAGTGTGTGAGAAAGGGGACTGAAAGAGTAAGAGCTGCTTAGGGAAAAGGGAGTTAATATTCCATATTTGTTCCACATCAGTTTATGTATTCCCACGTTGACTGTCTGTGATGGCTGAGTCAGCTGATGAGGGAATGTCTTACAACTGTAAAACAAAGCTGGGCCTCTCCCCAGAAACACAGATATTTCCAAAGCTGGTGGCTGGAATTAGTGTACAAATATATTTGATTCTTGAGAATGCTGAACAGCAAGCCGTATTCAATATTGTGATTATAGTGAATTGTAATTGCTAGGGAAGAAGAGTATTATCCAAGTAGCTCAACCCTTCACAAGTTTCTTTTCAGCAAGAGAGATTTTTGTCTTTTTTTGTCCCAGCACCTTTGACACAAGAATTGGCTCCACTCCCACCTTTTGTTCCATGTTTTCTTCAGTTTGGGACTTCTGACTCCTTAGCACTTTTGATCACCACACCTTAGAAAGCTCAGTTCAAAATTATTCCATTTATTTAAATACTTATTAAATAGACTTCTAATTCCAGCCATTTCTCCTCAAGGAAATGCTAGAAAGCATTAGATTTTATCTTACTGGAAGCATTTCAATGCTTTTAAAGAATATTTATAAGAAATGAAGAATTTAGAATCAAAACCCAAGAAGCAGTGAAAAGTAGAAAGTGTCATTTGGAGATTTTGGCAGTTTTAATCTTCTTCTCACACTCTATGCCTTAAGAAACCTCCCTGCACATAATGTGGGAGCCCCCAACTCCCAATGAACAGCAGCAAATGAAGTAGCTCAGACAAAAACTCTGACACAACTTACAGGCTCTTGTTCCAAAAGAAGCAGGCTCACAACAATAATGTTTATATCACTTCCAATTGTTCCATCCTTAAACAGACTAGAGACCTGCAAAGATTATTGGAGAGGAAATATCACCTACATGCATAATCCCTTTTTAATAGATTAAACATATGTACTCTATTATTGCCTTGGACTTCAATTTTCAGCACTAACTTATGGAGTTAGACACCTTGTAGGATTAACCCAAAAGAGCTCAACCCAGAAGAATTATGCCCCAAACTACACTTAGTCAAAAACCTTCTATTGACTTCAATGGGCTTTGATCTGTCCTTGCTCTCCTGGATCAAGTGTGATTAAGGCCAAAGTTAAAGCTCAAGTTCTGCAGTACAAAAGTAAAGAGCAAGGCCATGCAGAAAAACATATTTCTAGTCAAATGATATCAATTTTATAGAAATATATTTGTGCTTTCTCAAATAAGTGTTTCTAGGAGACGTGAGATGAAACAGATAAAGCTTCATGAGATTAAATGAAGGTTTCAATTTCAGAGTGTCTGCCTTTTTTGTACTGCACAGGAAGTATATTAAAATTTAACATTTCAAATACTTTCTAATTAGCTGTGATGTTCTAAAGATAAGTATTTAAAGGCTTTTTGATAAAAGTACTACATTTGATGATGCTTGAAGAAAGGCTTGCAAGAGGTGTCTCTGCTCTTTTTGTCATGAGTATTTGTTTAATAAAAGATCCTACTCTGACACACAAATATTCCCCAGAGAAAAGACACTTCAGTGACACCACTCCTTACCATGTTCATGACTGTTAAGATATATGTTGTCACATTTTCCTTGCCGTGTTTCTCCAACATTTTTTTATCTGCCACAACAAGGGTTTCGACATTTAGACTTCCATTTTTCTGAATTTTAGCAGATGATCTTTTGAACCTCGCAGAAGTCCCGTACTCATCTGAGCGAATGTAGGTCTCTTCTGTGGGTGGCTGGGGTGCATCTAAAAGGAAATAAAACTGTTTTGGAAAGAGTTCAGATCACCCATGAACAGTTTCATCAGAAAATGAAGTATCACAGGTTTAAAGCCTTAGATTATTTTTATAGCATGTGATTTAATACTTCTGGCCAAGTTCTTCCATATTTATTAAAAAGGACCTGATTCATTCCTGAGGGAAGGACTGCTACAGGGAGAGAAGGAAATGGGAGAACCACATTCGTATTCAATAAGCAGTTTAAAATAAGGAATTAATCTAATAAAATGGTAGCATCTGTGCAAAAAAATACGACAGATTTTTTAACAGAGTATCTGCATTTTTCCTGTCCTTCTGATAACTTCCTGAGGTGTTTGGCATGTGCTACTTACATAGCAGTTGGCAAAAAAGTCCTTTCCACAACAAATGTCCACGGGCAGCACAGAAATCAGATACACACCACAAGTAAATTCCTGCCAGCCTGATATTGGGACTGACTTTGGCCTTCCATGCCAAACTGCCAGGAGATTATTCCTGCTGGGAATGTATTTACTGAGTCAGGCAATGCCAAGGAGGGCTTGACAACAGGCAGTGCACATCCCAATTCCAGGGAGCATTTTCTCCCTCTGTGCTGGTGCAGCACAGGCAGTGGCACAGCTGGAGAGGGGTTTCTACTCCAGCTCTTCAGGGAACCAGAAATCATGAAGAGAAATCCATCTCCCACATCCTACAGTGCTCCTGCTATCCACAGGTTCTTCTGCATAAACCTACACTGCCTTTGCATCAAGAATTAACTCAACAGCCAATTTAACAAACTCTTTGGATAAAAATGGGGTTTTTTTGACACAGGATGTAACAAGACAAGGGAGGGCGCCTCAGGTAATGAAAAAAATCCTGCCTGTTCCTCATCAGAAATTTATTCCAAAGAGCTAAAACAGACCCTCTGTTCTTCCCTGCTAATCTGGAGAATCAGGAACACCACAGAATGCACTACAGTGGTCTGGTCCCAAGAACTCAGCATTCTGGTGTGCATTTTACACACAAAGGACCAGGTTATGGTGATTTTCAAGTGTGCCACTCATTATACACAACCATCCTTTACAAGCTCAAAGGACTTTTCTATTCTGGGAGCACATCAAGACACAAGGACTGGCCTCAGCCAAGAGGGCAGGGCTCAGCTCAAGGCACATCAGTGCCCAGGTACTGTTTTGAAGGCAGTACAGCTCCAGTGCTTTGGACACACATATCCATGAGCAGAGACATTTTGCTCTTGAATATATCCATGAGCAAAGAAGTTTTGCTCTTGAATTTATTTCACTGCTACTCAGAAAACCTAAGCAGCAGCAGTTTCCGTGCATGTTTTACTAACTATAATCCAGTCAACTCTCATCATCTAAAAGCATTTAGGTTGTGACAAAGAGTTTGGGAGATGATTAACTGGCTTTTCTAGTGCTTACAAAGTCCCTGCACATGAAATTTAAAAGATGGTGTGTGGGACAAGTTATTTTTATGACACCCAAGTGGCAATGTGCTCTTCCCTCTTACTGCTCAGCAAGTTTGATTTCATTCTTAGGTTAGGTTAAATTAACCCTGACTAGGCAGGGTTAATAGCAGAGGACCCCCTTTTATCAGCCTGAATTCTCCAACCCACTGTTCATTCGAGCTGAAACTCTATTCCAGGTGACCAGATTGGATTTAGCTGAAAATTTCAAATTTATATGACTCCAGATCTCAGAATAAGATCAGGAAAACAATGTAAAAACTTTAAAATAGGAAAAAAAATAAGGCAATAAGAAAAAAAGTACCAAATACTCATAGAAAAAGTGGTCCCTTTACTTTATCTATGTGTATTTGGTACTTTTTTTCTTATTAATTTCTTCTGCATGCTGTATTTTCCTCTACTCAATTAAACAATGACGCATGATTTTATTTATATTTCATTCAGTGAACATGAGATTGATTTGTTCTATGAATTAACCACGACTGGGTGTGGAAATAAGTTGTTATTTTTAGAACTCCTTCCTTTCTCCAAAAAGGTTACAGGTATGAACTGCACAAAGTGAAAGACCACAGGGAGTGAAAAGAAAGAGTTTTGTGGGTAAGGTGCTTAAATGCCATCTTGCTGACTCAGATCCTAAGAGTGTGCCTGACATCAAGTTCCTAAACAATGATGAGTAAATCACTTTACTAAATTCATCTTAGTTGGATGCCAACTGCATGTTCTTCATTTAACTCAAAACCTGCTTTAATATGCAGCTAAGAGCTCATAGCTATAAGTGAAATTATTGAATAAATGGATATACATGTAGACTTACCAAAGCACAAAGTATTTTAAAGAAAATTCAGTTTCTCAATTAGGTTCCCAGAATCAGTGGTTACTTCTGACCTCTCCTGTGTCTGTGACCCATTCATAAGACAAAAATTGCAATAATATCTTCTCACATCCCAGGAGGTCATACAAATACAGTGTTCAAAATGCTCTCCTCTATTATAGGGATAAGCACTGTGTAAAAGCTCAAGAGGACATGGATCATTCTCATTTTGGGCAAGCAAAGGAGGAGCAGTAAACAAAGCACACACTCAGTGGACAATCCAAACAAAATGGGCCAGTGTAGAGCAGAGCAGAGCACCCTCAGCCCAGCTCTGCAGCAGGAAAACCAGACAGCAGGGAAAGGGAGGATGCAATGAGGCAGTTTGGGATTGCAGTAGGAGGCAAATGTTTACAGGTTGAATCACAGGCTTGTGCATCTGGCATTTGAGGGTTGGCTTAAAAACCCAGGGGGAAGGATTTCTGAAATTTTAATAAGCCGCTTGTTTTCAGGCTTCAGTCTCAGCCAGCCACCTTCCCACTAACTTCTTTCTCATTCCTTCTATTTATTTTCTCCTTCTTCCTTACACACCTTTGGAAAAGGAAGCTGCTCATTTTCTAAGAACTTCTGTAGGAAGTTGGAAGAGTATAAGTGGACTCAGGCACTGTTTTCAATACTGTTTGCAGTCCTGGAAACCCTCATTAAGAAACTCAGCTCAGAAGCTGGTCAGCTTTCAAAAAGACTCAACTGAATGCTAAAAGTACAGATATAAGGTCCAAGGGGGCTCTAAAATGTTCTGCAATTTGAGGGCCTAATGAAGGACTCAGAATGGATCTTGGCAGGATAATATATTTCAATATATTTTTTAAGACATGGCTCCAAAATCTTATTTAAACAATTTACATGGGTGGTTCTCTTTGAAGATCTCAGTTGCTGAAAATTTCATTATCAAATGGTGAGTTCTGAAAGACTTTTTCTCTATCCTCTCAGAAATTAATGATTTTGAAGCTTTTAGCTCCATCTAATTAATTTTTTATCCCCTATCTAACAGAGGGAAGTTCAGGGACTTGGCATCCATCACTGTGCAGAACTGCTTACTGAAAACTATGTCAATATGAAAAAAAAAAATCACCACTGGGATCTTTTAATCTAGGCAAAGCACAAGAAAACTAAACAGTGATTCTGATGGCTTAATAAAAGAGATGACTCTAGGAACTTAGGGCAAAACTCAAGTTTCTTATATGCGTTTCACGTTAGAAATATATAACTTAAAGTCACTACTCCTCCACCCCGAAGGGATGCGAAGAGATGTGAAGCACACCTCGGCACCACCACAGGACACAGCCTGAAACAGCCACTACCTCAAGAAAGGAGAGAAAGTTTCCTTACATACATTTCTTGCGACGTCCACAAAAATGCTGCTTTTGGAACCGTCCGTGGCGGTACCCGCCGGCCGGCGCGCGGTGCGCGTGGGATGCGCGCGTTCCGCGCCGCTCCCAGGGGGAGGATTTGGGATGGGGCTGGGCTGGGGGCCCGTGCACCTGCCCCTCGGCAGTCCGCTTGTACAGCACGTGCGGGTGGTGGCCGGCGGGAGACGTGTAGTTGTGCTGCCGGGCCAGCTGCTGAGGTAGCGGGGAGATCAGGAACTCCATCTGCCGCGTCCGTATCAAACCCGACTGAAAAGAGACACGGCACCACGCGTTAGACAGGAGGCGTCAGCTGGCAGCAGTGACCTTCCTGCAAAGCCCAGACTGACCACACCTTGGCTCTGGTTAGCCACTCAAGGTACAGATTATTCAGGTAATGATCTGGATATTCCTGTGTAAATGTGAATCGTTTCCTTTTACAGACGACCATTTTCCCATTTGGAAAAACACAAACCAGGAAGGTTGTGGGATGGTGCAGTGATTAAAACCGTGACAGATGTGCAGCACAGCACCTTCACACAACAGCATGGATAGTTTCATATGCAATATTAACCCATTCTTCACAGTACAGGTTTGCTTGTGTACAGGATATACATAAAAAGGAAATGCTTTTGGAAAATACAACTTCTCATAGGTGCACATATCATAAAAGAAAATATTTGAATTAAGGTTCACAGTTTTTTCGCAACAAGGTATTACCAAACAGGACTCTCAGACTTAAGGGCATTCCAAGTAGAAAATGACATGACAGGTCAGCAGCACAAAGCTGAAACATCTGAACATTTAAGGACCACCATTCAGTAATCAACTCCCTGCAACTTAATCATAATTTAAACACAATGTAAGATGTATACCTTCCTTCAAGGGAAAGCTAATCAGTAAAGGCAAGTATCTGATGGTTTTCCTTCTTGGATCTCTGAAAGACACAAGTATGGGAAAACTACAGTGTAGTTTTCACATAGGATCTGTGCATAAAACTGCACATGTGATGAAGTGTTTCCAGGATCAGGGCCAGGGAAATGTGGGTGGCACTGAGGAAGTATTTCCATGCAGCTCATTAATCAGTTATGATTTTATTTCATTTCTTGGTTTTGTAAAACATGTTGTAATAAACACCCTTTTTTACCAAGTCAAAAACCAAAAAGAAGTTTCATCAGGTAATTCTATTACATTATATACGTAATACTAGATACAGATTTTTGGTTTGGATCAGTGAGGCTCTACCATGTGCCAACACCCTCCTGCCAAAACTGACATCCCACGAGGACTACATATCTCTTAGACTTCAGAAAAATATGTGCAGACAAACAAATGTCAATTTGAAACCATCTTGCCGCACATCTTGAGTCCTCCAAGACCATGATTCCAACCTCTTTCCTCAAAAAAATCTTTGAAAATGCAGACATGTCACATGTATCACCTCTTCCCTTCTGAAATGGATGTTCTTCTTCAGAGCAACCTCCCAGGGCCGGAATGCCATGGGTAAGACCAGGAGAGCAGTTTGAATGCCTAATGTAAGCATTGTATTTTTTAAGGATCTGTGGAATTTTCTGCGCTTTAAGAACTGTTTCCCAAGAGGAAAACTCAACACAGTGAAAAGCAAGTGAAAATTGAAAGTTACATATGAATCTTCACAGCTTTAACCGTTAACTAAACCAATGCAGAAACTGATTTTAAGTCTATTCCAGGTGGAAAGATTTATCAAAGATCTACAGGTCCTCAACAGACTACAGTCATCCACTGCACTCTTTTCATAGAAATTCTCTTCTGTTGATCCAAATCAAAGGCAGCTTTGCAGTACTCCCCAATATAAGCATCTTTCACAGGGGCCCAATAACAATGTGACACTGTGATCTCAGTTTTGGCAATAGAAGAGATTCCACACTATGAACTGAGAGGGTCTAATTGCCCCCTGAAAAAATAATAATAATAATAATAATAATAATAATAATAATAATAATAATAATAATAATAATAGTAGTAGTAGTAGTAGTAGTAGTCAACAACAATAACAACAACACACACAAATTATATTCTGATACACAATTGTCCCGTTCTCCTCTCTTCCACATGAATTCATAATTAGGTATCTCAACCTGTATCTACTTAACATTCTAAAAGAAGGTTAAAATTGCCTCCATCAATAAAAGACAGGTTTTAAATAATTGACAGGAATTTAACTCGCCTGCTCACTGCAATAAGTTGGCATATTTCAAATGTCAGATCACATTTGGTCATGACAAAGTACTCTCCTGTAGGAAAGATGACCAATATTTTAATCCTTATGATGTGTGTCATCACACAATTTACAAGTGGTTCTGAGAGTCAATCTTTATCTTGAATGCACTGATAATTGGGCACTGCTAAGACTTTTTTTTCAAGCTGGAAAACAGAAATGTAGTGAATCTGGTTCTTATTTCCCGATTTTAAAGGCTTCCACATCTGAAATTATTCCTGTAGGATTCATTTTGTAAATGATTCGAACCATATGGAAAAAAAAGGGGGTTCTACATTTTCCTGTAAGAAACTGCCCCTGATGCACAAGAAGTCTCAGCCCCAAACATCATTTCTATATTTAACATTATAAGGATGGATTGAGAATTCGTGGTTGTGGGGGAAGAAGTGACTGAATTCTGGACCCTTCTTGTATTTTGCTGTACCTTCACAGAGGCAATAGCTGGCTGAGTGCCTTACAAATGTAGTCACTTTTTTCCAACAGAAATGACCCTAAATCTCCAATAAGATATTTTTCCTTTGGGTTTCACATCAAGCTCATCCTCCAAGATGAAAAATGCTGTGTGAATGAAAGATACCTTCTTTTTGATAACATCCAGTTTTATGAAGTTGTGAAGTTGTCAAGAAGAAAGGAGAAGTGCCACAGAGCAGTCTGGACACTCATTCAATCACACACCATTTGCCATTTTTTCCAGGCATGGGATGGTTTCAAGCATTTGTGTTGAATTAATCACTCTGGGAATTCCAAAGCAATGCAGAGAATGCTGACCTGGCTTCAGACAGATCTGCAGCCCTCTGGAGCACTGCACAGGGGGCAGTGGGGCAACAACAGCCAGGTACTTTTCCTGCAGGTCCTGAAGTTGTTGTGTTGGGTGGAGCAAAGTGGCCAATGGCTCCACTGTGCTGGCTGGCACACATGCCAGCTGAGAAATGCCCCAGCACAGAGGCAGGAGATTCATCTTTTCATTCTTTTTCTTCTTCATTCAGATGCACAGATTCATCTTTTCTAGCTTTACACCAAGAAGGAATTCCAGTTTTTGAAGGCCAGATTTTGGTTGCTGTGTACTCCTGGGTATGCTGGGAATTTTTTTCTACAAATACATGAAACATCTCCATAATTGTGAGTTAGATTCAATGTATTCATCCAGCTCAAGTAATTCAGAACAAATACTGTCAAAACTGCCATGGAAATTTTTGTATTGTGTTTTCTGCTTTAGCTTTATGTATTACATGTGATTTTCCCTGAATCAAGGATGACTTTCCATGAACCTCGATGGGTTTAGGGCACAATGAGGAGAGGGTCAGATAGGTCAAAATTCCATTTTTATTTCAGATTCTCTGCAATTATAACACCACGAGAGGAAGCAGGATGACAAAATCTAACATTCTTGTAAGTCTAGACAACACAGCATGAAAAAGGCCAGGGACTCCTGTCTATTCCTTCTGTATCCCACTGTGGCTATCACTAATAATAGCAATAATTGTGAGAATATGGTGGGAAGGAACACCCAAGAGATTGCTCAGTTGGAATTTGCTGTTCTCTTCTTCCCTCACAGCACATATTTGCTATCCTTCTGGAAGGGATATTCCATGCCATTGGAAAGAAAATTGAAAGACACAAGTTGACCTGTGTGGTTAGCAAATAATTTTGAATCAATAATTTAGAGGAACTTGCAGTTTGTTTGTAGAAAAGCTGAGAAGAGATAAAAAGGCAACATTTCTCCTCCTCTCGTTATTTGTTATGAAATGTTTGCTTAGCTCTGGGCTAAAGGAATGTTCAGAACCAATACACCTCTGTGAAATTCTTCAGTATCTGGCTGTTATCACCACGGTAAGGAACCTGCTCTGTTTTCTTGGTGTGTTTCAAAAGGAAGAACAATTTCAAAATGAGATTTGGACCAAGGCAATGGCAACATGGTATCTGCTTCAAGAATTTTTCATTGAACATGGACTACAAATTGTAAAAATAAGGAGAATTTGTTTAAACCACTGAAAAAGATCATCTTAACTACACAAAATCAGGTAGATTTTCCACTGATTTTCAATCCACAAGGAAGAAATTTCAGGGTCACTAACATATCTGTCCCTAACACATCTCATTGGCCTCTTACTGGAACAGCAGAGGCTGCTCCCACTTGCTCCCCTGTGTTCCTAGACTCAGAGTGGAGCCTCTGGCAGCTCACCAGCCTGTAAACCTCATTCACTTTGGGGTTTCAGCATCTCCAGAAAAAACAGACCCTCCATAAAAAGCAGAGCAGAGACAGTAAGTGAAGGATTTGCAGAACTTCTGCTCCTCTCCCATGATTTAACAAAGCTGAGTGCTGACAAATCCTCACTCCAGACTGGGAAAGCCTTGTGTCTGAGGGTTCTCTGTTTTCATACAAGGCACTTTGATTACATGCTAATTAAACTGAAGGCAACAGCTTTATGCATATTAAAATTAGAGGAGTTTAAGAAACCAGATGCAAATAATGGGGTAAAAGCCTAAGAAAATGAAACTGAGAATTAAAAAAGATGAATAATTGAATTTCAGTGTCTCTGCTAAGCGTAGCTACTCAATACTGACTGATGTAAAGTTAAATTACAGTTTGCACAAGAACAAGAGTATCTCAACTAAATGAGGTATGAAAAAGCATGCACATATTTCCTAAGGAATACTACTCATACCCAGAATGCCTTATTCAGGGTTAGGAGCATATACATAAAATAAGGTGTTAAAAAATCCACTGTGTCTTAACTAAAACAATGGCCAAAAAAATCCATGAAATCTATACCATTATGTGGATGTGAGCGTGCTCAAGATGAAAAATCACTAAAAAGGAAGAATTAAATGTCATTTCACACCCATTAAAATAGTTCCAAATATTCATGAAATGTTTTAAAAGACTTGACAAAAGGCCAACTGAAATTGGCATAAAGCTTTCTACAGACTTCAGTGGACATTGATCCAAGACTTCTGTTATTTCCCAACTGTCCAGCTCCTAAAAGAACCCAAACCATTGATTCAAACACATCCCAAAAAGAATTACAGAACGTGAAGTGCAGAGACATAAAGTACAGTCTTTAGTTCTACTTAAAACACATAAAAATGTAAACTAAGAACTTCCCTGAAAAACAAAGAATAAGGAGAGCAGATGACCTATGAACTATGGTTGCTGGTTATTTAAAACCATCTGAGGCCAAAGATTCCTAGAAATCTGATATGCACATCACAGTGTGGTTGGGGCTATCTCACATCACAGCATACTGGAGTCTTTGCTCATTCACTCTGCAGAGACAAAACTCATGAAATTACCTTACCTGCAGCTCATTTTCATCCAACTCTTGGTTCCTGCCCCAACGCTCTGTTAATTCTTCAGTGCTTTGGCACCACAAAGGAAACACAAAAGGCCCAGCTCTGTCACCAGAGCTTTCCATTGCTGGAGGAGAGACTGTCCTCACTCAGCTGTCCCACCTGGGGGTTCTGCCTGCTAGACCATTTCCCACATGGAACCAAGGGCAGCTTGGAAGCCAAAAGAGGGCATGGCAGAGACCCAGAGAGCACAAAGCTGTTCACACAGCTCAGAGCTCCCTGACAAAGCTGCCTTTTGGCCAACACTGGTCTCTGGAATTGGGCAGATGTCCATTTTTAAACACCAGCATACAGCAACACGTGCTAGAAGGGGAGAGAGGTCTCCCTGTAAGTCCTGTACCTCTGCTCAGACTCCACCCCAGACCCAGGGGAGATGAAGGATGTCAGAACACAGGACATCCCTCTGGCTGTCCTGAACAGCCAAGACCCCTGCCAGGGGGCTCTGAGACCCTGGCACAGAGCCCAAGATGCCTGTGTTTTGATTCTGACCTGTGGAGCAAGTTACCAACCTTCAATGAAGATCTGCAAGCCGCAAAAGTATAAGTAGAATGATAGTGAATTTATCATGGGGTGAAAAAGTAGATTTTGGGGTTTTTAGAATGGGGGTTCAGGGGGCAAGATGGAGGGATCTGGGCATGTCCAGCCTTGCTCCTTCTTCTTCTTGGCCTCCATCTTCTGCTGTGATGGTGGCACTTTGGGATTGGTTTAGAGTAGAAGCTCACTGTCTAACATAGGTGATGGGTATTGGGAAGTTATTGTAAATATTGTACACGTAGTTTTTAGTATAAAAAGATAACACCCCCCGGGGGCAGGCAGAGTGCCTCTGTCTGTCCTGCTGAGCAGACCTTGGCAGGCCAGGAGAAAGAATTTTATAGATAAGGAACAATAAACAACCTTGAGACCGAGAACTGAAGAGCTCTGACTCGTTCTTCAACCACCAGGCTGGGAAAAGAGACTTTAACCCATCTCAGGGTCACTGTGAGCAGCTAAAACCTCGAGACAAGGGAGGCCTTTCTCTCGGCTTTCATGAGCACATCATGGCCATGCCCTCACCGAGCACAGAAACCACCCTGGTGTTTGCCACCATCCCTCTGCTCCTGCCTGGAACACACATTTGCCAGAGCAAGGCAGCCCAGCCCAGGAGCCACAGGTCTGCTCAGAGCCTGGCTATCGAGAGGAGCTCAGCACAACATCCACATTGGACACAGCATTTCATAACAGTGAGTTCAGGGCAGCAGCGAGCTCAGAAACATTTCTAATGTCCCCGTGGACAAACCCGTGAGGAGGTGGCAGTCCCTGTGCACCAGCAGAGACAAAACCCTGCCAAGACAGCAGGGGAAGTGCCAGCTGCTTAGAACAGGTTCTGGGTTAAGCCTTGAAAATGTGGTAAATGTATCATTTTCTCACTTATGCCAAGGAATCCCAGGAAGAATAAAGTCCTGTTAAGTTTGCCAACATTCATCTTATGAATTCCTCTGTCCTCCAAAGCAAGGGTATTCAACCAATACCATCATGAAGCTGTCCAAAGAACTCCTGCATCATGTAAGTAGTTTAAATAATAAATGATTGTTTCTTTAGGGAATGTGTAATGAAGTAGACTCACCTCTTGGGATGGGTTAAGTTGGTAGTCTGAAAAATATGTGAGACTATAACCTTACTACAGTCATAAGCAAAACTACTTCCAAGAATTATAGCCAGCAGGATAGTACAGCCTGACCTGGAACTGCAGATACCCGATAGCACTGACTGACTTTTTGAGAGATGGCTTATTGAGCCCCTCTCAAGTTAGGGTCACAGTGTCAATGCTCTGGAAAATATAATCAAAATGAGCAAATTAAGATGTGAAAGTAGGTAGAAAAAAAATGACAAGCAGCATATCTGGAAAGGAGAAAGGGGCTGAATTGCAGAAAGTGTTGCTGAGGTGAAAGATATTTTTACCCTCGGGAAGCATCAGGAGCAAAGAGCCAAGCCAATGGCAGTAAATCATGGTAATTAAGGGAGTACCTTCCCTCTCCACTCTGACCCACAGCCCTTTTTCTGGGAGGTAGCTGCAGCCACAAGGCTGAGGGGCACTTTGTCTCCTTTTGTCCCCCTGAGAAGGGCACTTACACCATGCACCCACGTTGCTGAAGCACTGGGTCAATGGAACAAGCTTCTGAGACACCGTGACAGAGACACAATCCCTGATCCACCAACAAAAAGTGAAAAGTCTGGACCCTAAATCCATACACAGATTGTTAAATTAATGACAGACTTTTACAGAGTGTTAAGCACCCAGGAGCTCCCATTGAGCTGAACATTGTCTGTGCAAGCATTTCCAGAGTGCTTTTATACCAATTTGGGAAGGAAAATGTTCTGGGAAACTAGTGAGAATGGACTCTCATGAGGTTTCCAATAATACACATGTATTATTGAAGTCAGAAATCCCACGAGTAAAACTCAGAGCATGTTCATTTTTGATCCTATCCCAAACCAGGCAGCACAAAGGCATGCGAACACACTGAAGGGAAGAGAGAATTTCAGTTAACTAAACTTTTCCCTAGCTTTTATGTTTGCCAAAAAAATTCACCCACCCTCCAGAAAAGTATCAAGCCTGTTAAAGGGCAGTTCCTGATGCTGGCCCCAGAGTCAGGGAAGTACAAAATGATGTTTTATGGGACTGGGTCCTTGGCTGATGAGAATAACCTCAGCAGACCTTTGCTGATTTTCACCAGACTGGAATACCTGGCTCTGTACCACACCAAATGTTTAAGTTAAGCTAATGGCCCTTATACACACTAAAATATTTTTTATCATGAAAGAAGCATTAGAATCGTTGGTTGCCTTTTCTGACTTGAGAATTGTCAGCAGATGGCATTTTTCTTTAGAATCTGACTCAGAAAAATAACTCAATTATTCTGTTTTCTAACATCATATAGATTTCTTGCCAATGTAAAATGTTAAGGGTTCTTAACAATACAGTATTTTATTACCTGACGATCTGACAGAAGGAGAGTACAAGGTTTAAATTGCCAGTCTGAGTTAGCCATGAAAGACTACTCTGTTTGGTTGCTCAAAAGAAGTGCTATGCAGAACAGTCAGCAATTAAAACAAGGTAACAAAATTGCATGTCTTTAATTATTCCTATATGAACAAAAGCCAGAGTTATCTCTGAATAGTGCCTTTGTATTTCTGCAGTTGACTGAGCTTGTTTCAAACGTCTTAATGCAACCCCCTGTCAGCATATGGCAAATAAGGAAATATTCTTATTTGTTCCTCCACTTACGGTAATTGAACCAGTCACATTGGTATTTAAATGCATTAAATTGGTATTTATTGCAGGGTAATGAGATATTCTAGAACTAACACAAAGTTGATTGCTTTGCCACAGATTAAATACTTGCTTGTCAGTACGTGAGCTCGCTCATTTCTCATGTTTTGGGTTTAAAAAAAAGCCAAAAACCAAAAAGAAACCACCCCAGGAGCAGGCACGATAAATGAATAGAAGAAAAATACTAATGCAAACTACAGCATAACCACACTAACTGTGCACCAATGTGAAGTGCCAGAGGTTTACCAAGCTACAGTCAGGATCACTTCATTTACAATTCCATCAGTGGGGCTCTTTGGCTCCCTAGAAAGGTTTTGGAAGGCAATTAGCTAAAACCAACAGCTCAAATTTAGCCTTGGTAGCTGTACAAGCACTTGGGCATGGCCTGTTTAAGCAAATCCCTGCAACTGTAAGATAAAATCTAGAGCTTTTATTAGTTATGACAGTTCTGAAATCCATCACAAAGCAAACAGGAAACAGCAGGATTATTTAATGAGTGCATTTATGCTTCACTTTCCCTAAAAAGAGGCAGCCCACTATTTGTCGTGTGCTGACAGTTGATTAGTTACTTAGGGTACCCCAAGAATAACAGAAAAGCTGACTTCAGAGGGTAGCTCAGTGTGTCCCCTGAGCTAACATCCCATGTAACTAGGTGCACAGCCTCAGAGAACACTCCAGGTGAGAGCAGGATTACCTTTAGAAACCTTCAAAAGCACAGGAAATGCAGCTCTCCCTCTGTCCTGTCATCCTCTGTAACACCACAAAACAAAAGCACCATTTAGGCCCCTCTTAAATATCTGAAATGTGCCTTAAGATGCGCAGATCTTCAGACAGAGCAGCGTTTCTCCCTAAGGTGGGTTTGCTATGAATTATTGATGCTGCTCAAGGGATTAGGTGAAATGAAAATGCTCTGGCAAGATTCTCCTCCCTCTTTGTGTGCAGCTAATCAATTTTACAGGGCTGGAGTTCAGGTGCACCAATATTCTAGGGACAGTGCATGCCTTCTTAATGAAGCTGCTGCTCCTGGAGTGGTAATAAAGGCAAAACCAATAAGATTAGGGCAGAGTGACACAGAAAATTAACAGCTTTTAAAAAAACCCAAAAAACCAAAAAACCCCAAACAACTGATGATATATAACTAAAATCAGTACTTGGAAATTCCTTTTCCATAGGTACTTAGCATTAACAGATGCTTGCTTGAGTGTTTCTGATCAGCAACATTCCTCCCTATCAGACAGGCAACTCCAAACATTAAAAGTCATGAATCAGGCCTTGCAGGAAACACAACTATAAATTATGAGATTTTTAAAAATAATGCCAAAGGGCTTCAGTGTTTTATTTTCTTTCTGATTTCTTGAACCATTTTCAGCTGAGCTTTTAAAAGTTTTTTTTATCCTTTATAATCATGTATACTAGAATCAAAGTTGAGTGGGGTTGGGGTTTATTTTAGAGAAAAAAACCAGCTTTTCCTGTGATGATGGGACTTTGGCAGCTGGACCCTTCAGAACATTTCATATTGTAAGTGAGAATTAGGCAAGGCTTCATACTCCCTCTCCCTTACAGGACACCCTGTTGAGGTTGCAGACAATAGAGAGAGAAGACACTTGCCCAAGCACTGAGACACCACTTGGAGCTACCTGATGGCAGAACCTTCCCTCTGGGCTGCAATGAGTTACACCCAACTGCAGCAAAGCCTCAAGCAAATGCTCCCCACATCTGGTGGCTCCCTACCCATACCCACATCTCCCCAGAGCAGATCCTCCAGATACGAGCTTTACCCTGCCAGAGCTGATGCAAATGAATTTGAGGGGGCAGAAGATCTGAGCCTGTCTGACCTGGGATAATTTGCATTCAAACAAAATAAATCCAGCTCAATTCCCATAGCAATTTTGCTCTGCTATGAATAGCTCAGGCAGCTCCAATAAGGAGGAGCTCGGGTTACATCTGATTGCCAGCTGTATTGCTTACTAAGAAGTTAGGTCAGTGCTTCCCAACCTTTTAATTTTCCTTGTTGGAGTATACATTGCCATGGATTAGTTACATGAGAGAGTGGTCACAAGGAACTCTGTAGGGAGCAAAGTATCAGCTTTGCTGATATTCCACATACACAGACATATCCATATGTTGAAATATCTACGTGGGAAGGAGAAAGGGAGTGGAACAAAAGAGCTTAGGACATTAAGGGAATGGAAAACAAGAAGCAAAGATGGCCCAAGAGTGAGAATGTCAGGCTGGCGCCTGGGCTATCTGGATTAAACTCCCTGCTCTTCAGCATTTCAGCTTCTCTGTTCCTTATTCGTCAGTTTAATAGGCAGGATTCTGTAATCAATATAGAAAATGCTCATGAAGGACTCGTGAAGGCTCACATTTGACCCTGGCTGGGTTGTTCTGTTAAAGTGCTTCCACCTCCTCTACACTAAGCTGCAGCCCCAGCCTTCAGGCTGCCCCCCAGCCAGAGCTGTGACCCAGGAGCACAGAGACCCAGAGCACAACCAGGTGTGTGCCAGCTGACAGAGCTCCCAGCTGGCACTGCCCTGGTCAGGGACACCGTCCCCAAGCACAGCCCTGTCCCCCAGCACACCCTGGGCACTGCCAGGTGGCTCCAGCACTGAGCCAGAAACACGCAGCACAGCCAGCTCTGGAGGGCTGCAGCTGTGCTCAGCACCGGGAATTCCTGTGCCACGGGGCACCCTGCTTGTCAGGCCTTCAGAGAAAGGGTGGTCCCTGGTGCCAGGGGGTCAAACCCAGCTGGGGATGGGACACCACATGGGCACTCCTCTGCACCAGGCTGGCACCGCTGGGAGAGGCAGAGCAGGGGACAATCAATGGCATCCTCTGCCCTTTTGCTGCTGTAATCTCTTTGAAGCAGAACAGCAGCCTGGGTGTGTCTGAATCTCTTCTTGCCACCACGAAAAGGTACAACAGTAACACAGTGACTGTAATACACACAATTAAACCCAACATACAAGGCAGCAGCAGCCCAGAAATCCACCAAGTTGAAATAAGACTTCATCCTTTTCTCAGTTCCCCATGACATTAAAAACCTGCTCAACAGCAACTCCACATAACACTCCCATGACCACACAAACACCCTCAGCATTCAGGACTTACTTTACATGGGCATTTAAATAGTTATTTAAAAGATAGATGTAATAAGATACATCTACATTCCATGGCATGGAAAAGCCTCATATTTGTAGGCCCTGCTTACAGTCACAAAACCTGCCTGCACCATATTGCACTGCCAAGGGAACCCTGAGTCCAGACAGTCTCTGTCTCCCTCCTTTTAGCCAAATGCCACCAATCTGCACTGCTCAGCCATTCTACCTTGGGTCTGCTCTAAAGCTGTGCTCTCATTCACTCCTCTGCCACAAATTAGCCTCAGCTTCTATTTTAAGGGAATGATGCCCAAGGGTGAGCATGTTGTAACTGCCCTGCTGGAGTAAATGAAAAATTTTGTTAGCCTGTGACAAACCAAGCAAGATTTCCTGCTTTTAATAATATCGTAAGTGAAAGTTTGATAAAAAAAAAAATTTTGGTATTGTTTTCTAAATTTCTGTAGTAGAAATAACTCTGATGGCATGCAAAACCCACCACAACGAGGTCCTGGTTTGGTATAAAATAAAACATAATGCCACAACTGTCTTAAAATGGACACAGAAATATTACTGAATACTGGACCAGGTTGTGGTAAGGTGAGGTAAATCCATTTTTTGACCCAATGCATCAATTTACAGCTCCTGCCATGCTGTCTGTGACAAGGTCAGACCCAACACACAGGTCTAAAGCAGCATTTGGAGTGGCAACCAGTGACTTCCAGGTATTCAGCCCCATGTTTGACTTGGATCCCCTGAACAGGTCTGCAGAACTAAACTGCTCATGAAAGGTTACACTGATTTTACCATCATCAGACTTTAGTACAAGCATCTGAATTATGCAACCGTTTAGCAGGGATGAGTGTTAAGAAAACAGTGGGGGGAAAAGGCAGTGGGAGCATTTACTTGTGTCTTTTCACTGAAGAAATCCATTCAGTTACGTGTTATGTCAGCAAAGCACCATTTGCCAGTGTTTCCATGCAAGTGAACAGCATTTCTTCACAAAAGCATCTCTTCAGTAGAGTGCTTTCAGCACAACACCTTACATATAAGGCTCTCAAAGTATAGTCTGTGGATCAAAGATCAAGATCAAGCCCTGTGATATTCTCTGAGATCTCAGGAAATGGGAAAATGCAAGTGGCAAAAGGGACGGTAGTGTCTGAAAGCAACTTTGTATTCTATGCGATATTCTTTGTATTAAATTGGTCCAAGACAACAAAATATCTATTGAACAGATGTTGCCACTATGTTAAACACTGCAGGCCTTCTGACTGAAATAAAGATGCAGTGAAGACAAGGGAGATATTTGTTGACAGCTCAGAATGCTGCAAAGTTACAAAGGGATGGTTAAAAAAAATTGTATCAGCAGAAGATTTAGGAGGCAAAATTTCCTAAAGCAGCCTGACCTTGTTTCTGCAATGAATCTACTGAACAGTAGGTTAAGCAAAGGTCAGGTTAAGCACAGGTTAAGAAAAAAGCTCCAAGAAGAGGAATGTGCTGCTAGGGTCACAGAGGCTCTGGGACATCAGGGGAGAGTGTGAGAGTCACAGACACTCCAGCCTCCACTGCAGCTCCTACTCCCAGGGCCTGAGAGTGCTCTCTGCTCCATCCTGGCAGCTCCAGGAACCTGAGCTGGCTGCACAGCACAAACAGCAGGGACAGAGGGGCTGCACAGCTCAGCCAGCAGTGACAGAGGGGCTGCACAGCACAAACAGCAGGGACAGAGGGGCTGCACAGCACAAACAGCAGGGACAGAGGGGCTGCACAGCTCAGCCAGCAGTGACAGAGGGGCTGCACAGCACAAACAGCAGGGACAGAGGGGCTGCACAGCACAAACAGCAGTGACAGAGGTGCTGCACAGCACAGCAGTGACAGAGGTGCTGCACAGCACAAACAGCACTGACAGAGGGGCTGCACAGCACAAACAGCACTGACAGAGGTGCTGCACAGCACAAACAGCAGTGACAGAGGGGCTGCACAGCTCAGCTGCTCCTGCATCTGAGCCCTTAGCCAGGAATCAGAACATGCTTGCTCTGCTCAGAAGCACCACGTGAGTGGAATAATTAGTACATCAAAGCACCCAACTCCCAACAACAGGAGATAATTTGTCTGCTTTCATAAGCAAGAACTAGAAAAGTGAACATGAAAAGTGATAAATGTGGTCTTCCCACTCCGAGTCTCTCTGAAGCTCCGTGTGACCTGCACAGCCCCTGATTTATTACACTCAGATGGTATCTGCTCTGCTGGAGCCTGTCCTCAAGCCCCATCCCTCACAGTGGCATATCCCCAACTTTTCCCCAACATAATCTGGCTGCTCAGTGGCCTCTGAAGGGGCACAGCCTGCCCCAAGGTTATGGGCTGATGGTAGTTCAGCCCTCCTCATGCCTACACACTTTCCTCCTGGAAGTTCCACGTGCTTTAGTGCAATCCTGCCACTTCCCAGTGAGGATTTGCCCAGCTTAACACATCTGACCACAGCCTTGACTGCTCCTGCAATCCATCTGGGTCATCAGTCAGTCCCTCCACCTTTTCTTCCTTCCAGGTGGTAAGGCAAACAGAGGAAAAGCCAGAAGGAGCTCTTGTGAAACATTTCCTCTCTTCACAGCATGTTACAGCACACACTCCTCCCCCTGCAGAAAACCAGCAGTGTTAATGCGCTAGAGAAGTAAATTAGGCACAAATAGCACCGTGGGGAACTTAAATATTTTGAGTGTGTACCATATAGTCAGGAAATGCCCACCCTCTTCATCTGTTAGGAACAAGGAAACCGAAAGCTTTGTAACTTTAAACTGCCCATCAGTTGCTGTGGATCAGGCAGGCATCTTGCTGGGGAGAGGGAGAACACACAAGAGCACTGGCAAGATAAGAGAGGGTTTAAGCTACACTGCCCATCCTGTCAGAATAGATTCAGCCCAAGATTTCACATTTGATCACCCCTCTCCAGGGCTTCTCTTTATACACCTCCACTGAGCCTCTGAAAAGGAGTAAAATAGGACACTGATCATAATTTTTCAGATTATTTATACTAATTCTTACAAGATTCACCAATCTGAAATAAAATTGGTTTGGTTTTTCAATAGCAAATTAATTTTATAAAATACTTTACAGATTTACAGTGACTTACTCCTTTAACATATTTTAACAAATAATAAAGGAAGTAATGTGAGACTCATTCACATGCATCCTCCACATTATAAACTTTTGCAATAAACCTATACCCTCCATTTACTACAACAAACTACAACAACCTTCTCTTTAAAATGCAATTCCTTTCCTGAAAGAAGCACAACAGTGTTGCTTTAAATCATAACAATAATGATTAAACAAGATTTTGAACAGCAGAAAAGACTACAGCCAAACACAGCATTGTCATGTGTGCCTCTATAGAAAAACAAATATATTCATATTTCAGATGCAGTGGACATGGAATTGCACTGGCTGTTGCAAGGTAAAGATTTAATAAAGAGCAGGCACCAATTCAGTGCATTGGTATAGAAAAGAATGTATCAGTATATAAATTCTTCTTCCTCCTCATTGGCAATCAGGTCCAAAGGCTGAGCTGTCATTAAAGGATGTGCAATATCCATGGAGATATTGTGGAGCGTATGGGCACCATTCTGAGCAGGCTGATGGTGGGCAGGAAACATTCCCAATGGGAAACTCTCCCCATCTTCTGCTAATCCTGACACAGGAGGGGGGCTGTGCAGGCAGAACAACCTTGGCTTTGCACAAATGCTGGCTTGCAGAAGACAGGTCTTCATTCTCTATGAATAACATTTCCTTCTGTTTTGTTTCTCATATTAGAGTGGGTTCCTGACTTTCCCAAACTGTAGTCTTTCAAATGACTAAATAAATAATGTGAACAGCCACAACAAAAAAATATACTATTCCCTCAGCCCTCGAGCTATTTGCAACTAATTTAGTGTTGTGGTGCTGTTCTGAGCACCAGAAAGCTAACTTTCAAGAAATGCTTGGAAAATTAAAACAAAAATAAACTTCTGATGGCACTACAACCCAAAAGCTGGGAACCTGTAAACAGAATCAGTGCAGTACTCAGAGGCCAAGAGCACAGTCTGGCACATTTTTGTTCATAGCTTTAACTGGTAATAGATGGCAATATATCAGCCCTCTCTGTCTCAGCTGCTGGTCCAAATTGCCCTGTCCTTGGTATTTCATCTATCCCACTGATGGAAAACACAAACCTTCGTCACCACAGCATTATCCTGATGCTCACAGCCATGGCACCACCTGCACCCTGTTCTGTCCCTGGGATCATTCATGGTCCTCATTACCCAGACCTGCAGGGCTCTGTGCCTCAGGCAGCTCAAATGACCACCCAGCTCTCCCTGGCAAACACAGGAATCAATTAACCATTTCTGTAACATGCTTCCCTCTCTGCAATTACTCAGCTTTCCTACCATGAGCAGGAGATGAATGAGGTCTTGTCCCCTACAGGTGCCCTGTGGTGACACCTGATAATATTCCCTCACAATTTCCCAGCCCAAAACCTGCCAAGTCCATCTCCTGTCTAACAAGGACAACAGGCCTCAAAAGGTACCATCCTCTTTTATTCCCATCACCAGACTTGACTTTATCAGGACTGGATTTGGGGTAGGCCACATAACCTCTTTACATTTGCTGGTGGCCTTGCATTTTCTGGTGGCCATTGTGCTTCCTTTGCTCCTTCTCTCTCGGGATGCTCTGGCAGCACAGTGGAATGACAGCACTTGGCACCAGGGCACTGAAACCTATCTGGCAACTGCAGGCACTACATGCCAAGCCCTTGGGTGCACTTTCTAGCAGTAGTAGCAGCAGTTGACTCTCTGGAAAACTGGCTGAGCTCCTGCCACGTCTCACTCCTGGTCTGAGCAGTCCATGAGAACAGCAAGGCTCAGCCTGCAGATGGGGTTTGCCCTCCATCTAACTTCTGATTCAGTGAAATCTGATTATACAGCACCACCCTGGAGTATGTCCAACGAGCATTTCGGGGTCCGCCAGGAGCAACAGACACGTTTCACTTTCCTGATGAGCCAGCGGTGCCTCCCCTTTTCAAAATATCTTGCTAAACCAAACAGCAGTTGCAGCAGTGTATCCCAAAAAAATGGGGTGCCTACTGACTCAAGGGCCAGGATGGTGCAGGAAGGAATAAAAGACACTTCCCAAGGCCAGGTTTAGATCCAAAGCAGTCAGCAGAGAACTTTTTACTCAGCACAAGAAGCTTTAGATGGAGCCCATCAACCAGGGCAGCAGAAATCAGCAGACATCAGTAGCTCACTGCTGTCTCAGCTTGGAAACTCTTTTTTCCTGCTCCTCTGCTCAAGCTTTTGCTGCTTGGGGTAGGATAACAATCCCACCACCAGTATGTGATGTAGTGTAAAAGAATACCCATATGGCCTCCAGTGTGGAGAGAGCCAGCTGACAGAGCGAGCCCCAGCTCCTCTTGTGGCAGACTGGTCTCCACAGTGGTTGCAGAGATGTTTATTACAAATAATGAGATGCAGAGCAGCCTAAAAGGAATTATTCCTTATCAGAAAATGTAACAAAAAAGTGAAAACGTGACAGAAGCATTTTTCTTGTACATGCCATAATCATCCACAGTGGACTGCAAAACAAAAAACATCTCTGCCCTAGTCCAAGACTGTTAATTTAACATTTAATTTATATTTGCATCTAACAAAACAAGTACCATAGGTTTCTGTCAAGTGTTAACAAAAAAATGGCAGTGGGTAGCCACATCATTAGAGAAGTTTAAACTTTCTTGTCTGATGCTGCATTACAGCATTTTTAGCTATCCCTCACCATGACCAGCTTGTACTTTACAGCAATATTAATTTGAAATATTTCTTGAGGTTTAGTCTAGCCTAATTTTAAGGCCTACTGTTTTGATGACTTCTTCCTAAAAAAAAAAAAAAAAAAGCGTGGTATAAGACAGGCCTGGTCAAGAAAGAATTATTTTTAAAATCTTTTAAAAATCACACAAAGAAAAAGAAAACCTCTTTTTAATTTCATGACTTAGAAAGAACTGATTACATTCTGGTGTTACATAAATTCTATATCTCATGGCAAGGAAAATGTAGGTCTGAAGAGTAATCAATGTTTCATTAGTTTGTGTGCTCTGCCCCAAAATATAATATTACGTTCTTAAATTAGTCAGAAGCCACACTGCGCTGCAGAGTATAAAAACAAAAGTGAGGGCTCAAGCTAGGTCAAGCATATTTTGTATAAGTCCATTAAAGATTTCATTCCATTAATATTAATAAAGATGTTGAGACACAAAAGTCCTTCAATTAACATATATTAGGCAGGCAGGCACAAGCATTCAAGTGATCCCACTGTGAACAGCAAGAATCCAGCCCTCAAAGAATAAAGCCCCAAGTGTGCTGTGTACAGAGTGGGGCAGCCTGAAATGCAAATGCCCAGGGGAGTGAAAAGGCAACACCCCATTGTCTCTGCAAGCAAATATCACTTTATTGCCTCAGCTTCCTCTTCTCTTAAGCAGGTTTGCTCTGGGCCTTGTTATTGCAGTAGGAATAACTTCAAGACCTATTATCTTTGTCATCCAACTTTTGCCTTTTACCATTTTTTGGCAGTCACTAGCTGGGCAGCCACATATGAGATTCAGGAAAAGGGTTTTCATCTGACTGTAGAAGTTGTTTGCAGATTTCCCCAGCTTATGAACTAACATTGTAAAAAAAGAAATTAACTTGCCTGCTCCAGAAATCACTCTGGACAATAATGGTTCCCACGGTACCAAGCTCCAACCATCAAGACTCATTCCCTCCCATCTGCCCTGATTATTTGACATTTCTTCACCCTCATTCTTGGTGACTTCCGAGCACGATAAACAATAAAAGGTTACTGATGTCAACCCATTGTGTGCCAGGATGTTGTTCTCATCAAACACAGAGCAGAGCCAGCACTGAAGCTTAATTAATACATGTTTGTAAATTGTGCTGAGCTGCAAGGCTTTATGATTTCAGGTTTCTTCTGTAAATGTTTACCTCAGAGCTTTAGTCAATGCTCCACTGTCTGAACCCAAGACAAGCTCTGCTTCCATCAGCTATTCACATAGCTGGTCAAATCACTGTCAGAGCAAATCAATAGGAAATTCCTTTAGCATACAGTAATTTGTGGTAGACCTGCAGCAACAGAATTGGGATTAAAATGGGATAAGAAAAGGCAAGAAAGAACCAACATTTCTGCTCCCAGTGACATGATCAAAAAGACAGAAGAAAACCTTGTTTGCAATGGAATTATCCGTTAAAATTCAATTCAGATACCACTTAAGGGCTAGTCAGAGACTTTTGAAGACAAAATAAGTGTTTTTTGGGAAAAAAAAATAAAATTCAAGTCTGGGTTTCAGCTGCTAAAACTCACTGTAGGTCCACTGCCAGCTCTCACTGCAGAGATAATTAAGTTTAACCCCGCTCCTGCCAGCTCACTGGGAGAAGACCAGGACAAAGTGAGGCACACAGAGCTCCTGGAAAGCAGGTATTTTCTAGAAAATCCCTAGCAGGCTCTATCTCTGTAAGTCAACAACAGCGCTAATGCCCAGGAGAGAATGAAATCAGATGCAAAGGGCTCTGAAGTGATCTTGAGGAACTGACTGGTATATCATGGGCATCACCACCGTGGATGCCTTTATTTAGCATAGTTCCAGCTTTTATTTTGATCCATGTGCTGCAAATTTCCAAACCACAGGTTTTAGACCTCCAATCTTCCCTCCTGTTGCAGTACTGCTCAGCAGTCCCAGTGATCCTCTCTTTCAAAGAGTAAAGAACCTGCTGTACATCAGGAAGACAGACCCTTCCCTGAGAAGCTGCAGATTAGAAAACATTATCATAAATATCTTGTGGACTTAAGCACAACACCGTAACTAACAAAAATTTGAGGAGCCAGAACACGTGAGGGACTTGTGGAGCTGGTGACAGAGCTCCCAGTGAGCATCCAGAGTAGTTACAACCCAGCAGCCTACAGTGACTTGGAGTCAACTCCCAAGGGAGTGCAAGTGTGCCACAGAGCTGTCACCACCCTCAGGGCTCTGCTTCTGCCCAGGGTGAGCAGAGAACAAGCTGGGGAAAACAGCACTCTTTAAGGAGAGTTTTGATGGCACCATTTGTTCAAATTAAGTGAATTGTGTGGGGGTCAGGGCACAACCAAGATGCTTCTGTGCTTCCCACTCCTGTGCCGAGTGTCAGGTACAGAACTCCAGGAGCAGGCTGCTTGAGCTGGACTTGAGCTGCAGCTTCACAGACTGTCATTGTGTTTTGGGTAAACAAAAGCCTTTACACACCAGGTCTGCCAACCTGGTGTCCTCCTCAAACACTTCCAAAGTGGAGGAAGAAAAGGGGAAAGACAGAAATAAACCCCTGTTTAGGTTAATCAGTGACTAGAAGCTTCTATTAGTTATTAAAATCTGCCTCCAAAAAGAGAACTATTTGTGATGTGCAGCAGTTCCCAGCTGTGCAGAAGAGAATACACTGCCCCTCAGCAGCAGAGATGGTGCAGCCTACATGAAAATAGTGGTGCTGAAAATAAAAATCCTCACGACATCAAAGACATCCTGTTATGAAGGGGTCACGTCTGTGCAGGCAGGTCATCCACTCCTGACCCTCACAAGGGCATTTGTCTAAAAGCTTCTCTCTAATGGACTAGGCAAAGTGTGGGAACTGGGTTTAGTGGGAAGGCTTTGCTACAGCAAGAAAAACACTGATGTTTCAAGCATAGATAGCAACTACTGATTCCTTTGGAAGTGATGATAAGACTGCTGCTTAACAAGAAGGGCCGGGATGAACTATCTCTGTCCAAATGGATACTCCCTGTTTCTGGAAAACCACTCCAAGGGTTCAAGCAGTGGTGCCCACAGAAGCCTGAAGTTTGGTTGGAAATACACCACTGAACCCTTTATTTTCACACTCTGCTGCCAGCTGAGCAGTGACAGAGCAGGCACAAGTGACAGAGGACCAGCTCCTGCGGACACTCGAGAGCAGTTGGGCAACCACAGCCTGCTGTGCTCAGTTTCCTCTATGCACATTCCAGGGTGTTTAACATAAAACAGGAAGAAATACAACTTCTACATTAATCCTCTTTAATTCCACTCCTTACCTATCAGGAATCAGTGGTGCCAAAACACCTGGGATAACACAGCCTTTGTCTTGCAGAGCTAAAGGCAGAGTTAAACAGAAAGCTTATCAGACAGATATGGAGAAGGTTGATCAATAACCTAATCACACAATTCATCACCAGTCAGGTCAATGCTGAGACCAGAAACACTGCCTCATATTTTTCTAATATAACCTAAAATATCCTCAAGAATATGACTCTTTCCCATTGTCATCTCATTTTCCTGTAGGGATTTTTCTTATTTTCATATTTACCATAATATGGAGTAATGGAACAATAATGGAAAAACCTTCACCAAAATAGTGGACAAAAGGATGATCCTGTAAAGCACAGTTTGTGTTTTATAAAGGATGGAGATGCAATAGTGTGTGAATACAAAGAAAATCATAGAACTCCCATGAAAGAAGCTGTTCATGCTGTGCTGGTACAATGGCAGAAAATATAGGATGTGTGTATTGGCTTCAGGGTGGACTAAAAACACCTTTAAGAATGAGAAAAACCTCCAGCTCTGTACTTAGCTTCTCCTCAAGGTCCCACTGGGCCAAATTTTGTTGTATTTTTACAGCTGTCAATTTCTAAAGGACCCTCATTGCAAACAGCAATTATTCTGTACTTTCCCCAGCAGTCTGGCTCAACGAGTTTAATGGCAGTTTGTCTGCCTAAGAACCTTGGGATTTGTCTCAACATATTTAATTGGACTTAAAGTGTGAGCTCTAGGAATAGGAGGCTGCTGTTAGCATCAACTTAAATAATGCTAATACCAGGTGCAATTAAAGGACTACAAAGAGTGGGTACATGAGCTGCCTGGCCTGCTTGCCTCTTAGGTGGTCAGGCTGCATCAAGAAGCTTTAATTTTGTGGCTTCTTTGATACATTGAGCAAAGCCCTGCCCTCAGACACACACACCTCCCTCCACTGAATTAATACATCTCCTGTTTATCTCTCAGTCTATAACCCTTCTTGTCTAGAATCCTCTGACAGCTCAACGAGTGCAACATGATTCATCCCTCCCTCCTCCTTCTCCTCCTTTGACTAGACACTAATAAACATAACACAGCTTGAGACAAGAGGCTCCTTATAATGACAGATTCAAACACATCTTGCCAAAACCAGAGGAGGGCACCACTACCTCTGACTGAGGTACACAAATCAAAGGGAGAGAAGAGCCCAAACCCACCTCTGGTGTGAGCAGGTGCAGCCTCCCAGGCCTCCCTGCCAGTGATAAATTTGGCCTGGAAGATAACACTGTGTGTCACATAAAGGACCTGAACTGTTCCACTGAACTGAACTTCCTTTTTCTGACCCAAAATACACACACATCATCCCTGTGACAGAATGGCAGGAGAGTTCCTTATGCTGGATAAACACATCTTTCCTCTGGGCACGCATTTTGTACTTGCTCTAGACCCTTCACCTGTGTCCTGCAGCCCACAAATGCTGTGTAACAAACCCCTCATTCATTAGGGCCACAAATTGCTATGTTGTGTACTGGATTATAAACTTGTTTGGCTTTGCCAGAGTTCATGTTCACAAGGGGAACACGATTTCTGCTCCCAAAAGCACAGTTACAAATTACTTTTGAGAATGTCTCTACAATACAACTGGAGACCTCTGAGGTTCTGTTGTGCTCTGCCCTGATTTACTGTGTGACTGCAAACAACTCACTTTATACAGGAGATTCTGTACACATAAACCTGAGGTAAGGAGACAAAAACTGGCCCGTAAAGAGAGGCAAACAACACACTGTGATGGGAAGGCAGCAGTAAATCTTTTAGATGCCATCATGGAAGCAGAGTTTAAGATGGTGAACACACAACAGATCTCCTTTCTAATGCAGATTAAATAGCACAAAGTGGATGAGATTGGGAAAGGGGGAAAGAGGTAGGAATATACACAACCATACTAAGTCTTAAAAAACCAATTTCTTATTCAAGGAGGGGCCAGCATAATCTCATTCAGAAAAAAACCTGAAAAACCACGGTAGTCTGTGGATTTGGTACAGTCTGCCTCTCAATGAGCCACCTAAAGGCAATTATAAGGAATAATAGATTGCTAAATAATAACAGTAATAAAAATACAATTACAGTAAATAAGAATTAGCTCAAATCAGGATTTGGGAAAAAAGGTTGAATGTGGAAAGAACAAACAGTTTGAATTGGAGAATGCAAACAGGGGATGAAGCACCAAGACAAACCAGTAGCCTGGATATACCAACTGGGAGAGCACAAGGCACTGAAGGAAACTCCAAAAAGTCATGCAGGAATAAAACAGGAGGTTTATTAAATGAATCATGAAAAATCAGTGAAGAAAGGAAAAAATTTTGCATTACTTTTTATTTGGGACACATTAAGATGATGCTAAAGAGAGAAACTAGCTTTGCATTTACTAACATAAACTCATTGTCCCAAAGTACAAGAGTGAAAAAATGATCCCAGGGAGTGAGAATACATTAAAAAATATGTGAAAAAAATTATAACTTCTGTAGAAAGGAATATATCATGTTCTCCACAGAAGGTCCAGAACAGAGTTTTCATTTACAAAACAAGTAAGAGCACTGGGTTTTTGCTGTATAACAATGCTCCAGCAAGCAAAGGATGCTGACTGAAGCAGAAAAAGGGCAGAAGACAGAAAAAAGCAAGTTACCATTTGAAAACTGAAGCACTTTGATGATGAAAAGAGGCAGCACTCACAGTAAACTTGTGCATATTCTCTTGAAATGCTCACTTACTCTAATAGAGACTTGTTCAGATAAAGATCCAGTTCTGCCTTCTGACACACCAAGAAAATTGTGTTGACTGATGGAAACATTTGGTCTCAAATCAACAAATCAGCATAAAAACGTGGGGCCTTCCTGTCAACTAAGCCATTAAAATGTAATATACACACATCTCTTAACAGATCTAGACCAAAGCAACAAATTCTTGCTCCTTTCCAGTGTTAAGTTAAGGTCATCCTGCCTAACAAACCATTTCATACAGCCTCTCCCCAAAGTCTCCTCTGCAGGCACTGGCAGATAACAGACAGCTGAATGACTGAATACTCTAGGTCATCCAAAAAATTAGATCAAAGAGTCCCCGTAGTCTATTGAAATGCAATTGCTTCCAAATCACATTGTGGTGTTCCAGGCTTGAAAGAATGGGTCACTGCAGCTTTATTGTAGAGAAGCTATTGCTAATGAAAGGAACAATGGAAAGATTAGTGCTACCAACCATATAGAAGAAACACCACTTTCGGTTTAATTGCAGTGAACAAAGCAAATAGGAAAGAAGGGCAACCAAGTGACAAAAGTAGTTGGTGCAAAAGGATATAGAAGCTATTCACAAGGTTCTCTTGATCAGAGCACAGCGTCCAGACTTAACATATGATTACTGAATTTGGATCCCAGGGAAAAGTGACGTGGGTGTCATTACAGACAGCTGACGACATCCTTAAGAGGACAGCCTTGTAAACTGAAAGACTCAGAATCCTGTTGGTAATTTGCCTGGGATTCATTAGGTGCACTGAAATTAATAGATGGATAGGAAGAGAAAGGAACAATTACACGTTGGAATACCTACCCTACAGGAGATTATTGCAAGTAAAGGTTTACTTCATTTGCCAGTTTGAAACAACAATTGAAGGCAAAAATCTATTGAACCTTGAAATTAATTTTAAACAGAGATTCTATTTGTTGATAGTATAGGTACTTCCATAATAAGTTTGTTCATACCACAATATTTATTCTCTTTTGATCAGTTTCTGGATCTTTTCTAAGTGAAGTTTACCAGTCATAACAACCTCTGTGTTGAGACAGTGGTAAAAGATCCATTTCATTCTCAGTTAAGATCACCACATTCTGTTCCTCTGTGACCTGAGGCAGGCTTGAACCTTCCTTCTCCAGACAAGACCTGACAAGCCCAACTTCACTTAGCTCAGAAAGCATGTTAAAAACCAAAATGTGGCCAAACAGAGATCTCCCAAACTGTACCTGCTGTGTGTAGGTAGAGCACTTCCCATAGCAAAACGACAAAATAAGGCAAGGAGTGAAAACAGGGTATTTTTCTGGGTAAATCTGATAAAAGGTGGCAGTTGTTAACACAAAGCTTCCATTAAAACAACTCAGCACATTTGGTAGTAACAGTTCAGCATCACAAACACAACTTTAAAAGCAAGAGAAAGTTTCAACCCACTTCCTGGCACCTGCTCCAAACTCACATTTGCAACTGTTCAAATGAACTGTTAAGATTCCTCTAACTTGATAGGAGAGGAGAGGAAAAAAAAAAAAAAGAAAAAAAAAAAAAAAGAAGCACAGCATTCAAAATATAACCCAGACCACTTCAGCCAGTTATCAACAGCCCTTCCTAATGAACAGGCTTCTCAAGTCACTGATTCCAGTTTCAAAGGAAACACTGGCTGTCTCAAGTGCTCCTTCTTTGGTCCCGTCACACAGTTTAATAGCCCTCAGAGACAAGTACCTTTGCAAAACAGATTTCTAGAGGGTGACCCAACATATCCTCTGGACCTTTAGTCAACCACAAAGCACACAGATGACTTCATAGACTTCCCACTCAATGTCACTGCCTTCCTCTGCAGCCATAGCAGACTGCTTTGCAATTGCAGGCGATTAAGCTTTAAAAAACATCCTTAGCTATTCATTCTGTAGACAGTTCTCCTAAATTACATCAGTAAAGCCTTCTCTGCAGGCAATGAGCACCATCAAACATATTTAGAAAAAAATCACCTGTGAATAATGATTTTTCATGGACTTGGCTGACAGCCATAAATGGAAAATACATAATGATAATATTTAACACATTCATAAGAGAGCAACTCATCAAGACTTGTAAACCCAAATAATGCTTGAATTATCAAAGGAAACGAAGGGAAGTTTGTTCATAAGTCCTGCCAAGCTAGGAAATTCACCCTTCCTTAAATTAGTTGACGAACCTAGGTATAATATTGTTTTCTCACAAGCTTCTGGACTGGATTTTTTCCTTTATTCACCACAGTTCACAAAGGCAGGAAGAACTTTTACTTAAGAGTGAGCAGAAATGTAGAAATGATCACAAACTGTAACAAATTGCTATGGGATAATTACTAGGACTACCAGCTAGTCTTGTTTTTGTTCCTGAAAGACTGTCATCAAAAATTACAGAGGTTTGATGCTGTCCATTGGCTATAACGAAGTCTCTTCTGTTAAATACAATAGCAACTAGTGATACCAGAAAAATCACAAAAGGGTTCATGGTGTCTTGACTATTATATGAACCGCATACCTTCAGCTACTACTGCACGTACAAAAATACTTTTAATGCTGATTTGTTTTAAATAGACACTTACCAAGCCTACACACGTAGATATTGCTACTGAAGAGGTGCTATCATTCCTTATAAATCCCTGGTAGAAACACTGCTCAATTTCATGGTCCTGAGAATCTGACACTCCATCTTTCCCGAGTACCTGGACAATAAAACTGCTGCTTAAAATGGTCGAAGGTTTAAGCTCTAAGTGAAGTTCCTGTCCAAATGCTGAAAATTTGTAGTGCAAGGAACTCTTTGAACTCTGAGTTGATCTCTTTCTCCTAGTACTGTGCAAAACATCGTGTGAAATGTACGATCCGCTGGCATCCACTCTGACAGGTGTCACAAACACATAATCTGTAACGATAAAGAGTTGGCCATCAGCTCTGGCATCCCACAAACAAGGCACTCTGACAGGGTATCAGGCACTTCCTATGGCATGGAGCATTGCCTCCTTTTGGGGCTGCCCTGCAGGCTCTGTGTGTGCTGTCTCGCCTGCATAAATTCACCCCCGTGAGTCACAAAGGCTCCCAGCCTGTGTTTGTTTCCTTTGTGCCCCACTGAGAGGCACAGACTAACTAGCATAGCTGTGAACATTCCCACAACTGCTCCTCTCAAGACATTTGTCATCACCAGCAGATCTGTAGGTTTTCCCCTCCCCCTGTATTAATTGTTGTCAAATGTGAAGGCCACTCCGGTTTGAGAGGCTTTTCCCTTCCCTAAGAATGCAGCAAATGTTGTATCACTGTAGGAGTAGCTATGACTGAGACCTTGCAGAGCTGTACCACTTGTTCAAATGGATTAAAGGATTAATTTATTAATGCCTTAAATGAGTGAGACCTCATCTCTTTGTAGTGACTTGATTAGACTGGGTTTCAAATTGTAACTGACCTCCAGCAGAAAGAGATTACATCCTACCTAATAACCTTTAGTCAGCCATTGCAAATTGCATGTCAAAGAAGTTTATTGTTTTGGATAAAATATGCAAAAAAATTACGCAACTATTTTTGAGGAGAGCACTCTGATCTACTCAGAACCACCCAAAAAAAAGGAGGGTGAAAGAGGCCATAATTCAGCTGGCTGTACAAGCAGGTGCCTCACTTGCAGTACATTACCATTGGGGTTGACCTAGCCATGCAGGGATTACCTGTGTCCTGGAAGAAGGGTCTGTGTTTTAGCTGTTTCCTGAACTAGGATCTTCATACCCATTCCTAGTAGCTTAAGGAATTATGCTGAAAAAACTGCTTCCCTACCCCATTTGTGAGCTGTGTTTCTCTGTTGACACTTAGAGATGTCCATGCACTTGACAAACAATTAATTTCTCTTCCTAAATTGAAATAGCACCATCAATAAAGAAGAAAACCCCCTCTTTTTTGTGTTCTAACAGATGTTGCAAATCTCTCAATCAATCTCTTAGCCTGAATAGACTTTATTGGACACACATTAGGCTGAAAACGTAACCACTGACAGGTTGCTTTTCCTTAGACAGTGGAAACAATACATCAAGAGCTTTCACTTTCCTCGAGTGGTGTTAATCAACGGCAGAAGTTGAGGGCGCTAAGCAGGCTGGTGGCCAAAAAATGCAAGCAGCTGCTGGAGAGAGGGAATCCCCCAGTGAGCAGAGCACAGGGTGCAGGAGGGGTTTCCTTTCTGCACCCTGGTGTGGTTCTCTGCTGTACTTTGTTTCTATTCACACACAATACAAAGCATATACTGCACTTCAAAAGTCCCAAAGCCATCAGCATCTACGTGCTAGTCACTCCAACCTGGGAACAAACAGCTCCTGAGCTCCCACTCACACAAGCCCTTTCTCTCCTGGTTTTCCCCCCCTTAGCCTGCATTGCACAGCTCCTCCTGCTCCCCCACACAAATCTTTTCATTACTTTTCTCACTGCTTCCACAACAGACACGTGAGGTTTTGCTGTTGTGGCTACACACACATTCATCTTTCTAATCGCACATGGAAACGTGGATGTATTTACCATCTCATTCATTTGCTTTGCTGCTACATATTGTTCCTTTCAGCTTTAGCACACAGGGCTTAACAAGTTAATCCCTGCTCATGGTTCACCATCCCGCAGTAGCCAGCCTGCTTGCACTTTATGCTCCCTAAACACTGCTACTTCCCCCCCTCTAAATGTTCACCCCACGAAAAGAAATTAAAAAAAAATCCATGCAAATGTTCACATAGAGACATAGAAAGAGCTATACAAACCATGAGTCAATTCACTGATGCTGTCACTGGTTAAAGCTGCTGCATGAGACATGCAACAGAGGCAACACAGCTGAAGGGTCTGCAAGAGAAAGAAAAAATAAAAGAGAGAAAGAGAAAAGGAGTATCGGGCGAAGTTTCCTTGACAAGGCAAGGCAGAAAGACAAGGCACCAGAAACCGCAGTAACCTGGTATGAAAATACACTAGGCGACTGCAAAAGAAAGTGCTCTCGACCTGCCTTTACAGTGCTTCCGAGCCACGGGAGAGTCTGGAATTGCATGGAGCTGCCGCCGAGAATCGCAGCAGGTAAAGTCCAGACGGCCAGCAGGAGACAGTCCATGTTCCGCCGCGCACCTGGCGAGCGCTACCTGCTCCCCGAAGCGTGCGGCGGGCGCGCCCGCCTGCCCCGCATGGTCACCTGGGCGCTGCCCCGCAGCCGCTGCGGCGGCCGGCGGAGCGCGGGGAGCGGCGCCCAGGTGAGCGCGGCCCCGGTGCCCGAGCGCTTTAAGCCCCGCCGCCGCCGCCGCCGCCGCCGCCGCGGGGCAGCGCTGCCTCCGGCGCCGCGTCTGGCGCGGCCGCACCCGGGGGGCGAGCGGGGCGGGCGGGACCCGCGGGGCGGAGCGGGGCCGGGCCGGGCGGGACGGCGGGCGGGAGGCACCTGGGGCCGGGCACGGCGGAGCGGGGCCGAGGGAGCCGCGCGGGGCAGGGCAGGGCAGGGCGCACCTGAGGGGATGTGCAGACAGACAGCGGGGGACCTGCGGCGCGGGGCAGAATGGGGGGCCGGCCCGCAGGGGATGGGCAAAGGATGGTCGGGCTGGGAGGGATCGCGGTGGATCGGCTGGTCCTACCACGGTCATCCCAAGCACCGGGCACGGGGTTGTCTCAGGTTTGGACAGGTTTGGACAGGTTTGTCTCAGGGTTGACAGGTTTGGAATGTCCCCAGTGAGGGAGACTCTGCACCCTCTCTGGACAATCTCTTCCAGTGTTCAGCCGCTGCACAGGGAAGTCCTTCATGTCCAGGTGGAACTTCCTCGGCACCAGTTTCTGCTCATGGCCTCTTGTCCCATGGCTGGCCACCTCCAAGTTGCACTGGCTCCATCCCCTTGGCACTCCTTCTTCAGACTCTTCATATGCTTGGCACTATGTCTTCATACATTGATGAGATCCCCTCTCTTCACAAAGATTCCATCTCTTTACAGAGAGAGTTCTGGGAGAATGCTGGGGGAGCACAGTCCAGGACAAGCCACGCAGCTTACAATACTGACTTGGAGACAATGTGCTGTTATTTTCTATTCTTTTTAAAAGTTGCATCATTGGAAAACAAAGAAACAAATCACATGAAGATGAAGGTGCCTGGGAAGTGAACACAGCTGTGGCAGGTACTGGACACTGATGTCCATCGAGGAGCTGATTTCACACAGTGGTTCGCACAAACTGAGCCAAACACAGCACCAGGTTCTGCTCCCAACCAATGCAGTTGTGCCATTACACACTCCTTTCTGCAGAAAACTTCAGGAAAGGATCAAAGATCCAAATAATCTAATAGCAAACAAGTATTGAAGTGGATGGGACTGGTCCAGGCTGGGAATACAACACAGAACTTGTTTCTGATGGTTTTGGCTGCGTTTGGGAGAAGGGTCCCTCACCTGATCTCCCTTTTGTGCCAGACAGTTTTCCAGTATGTGTCTCAGTCTAATCTCACTCAAAATCTCCCTTGTCCCACAGTCACACAGTGAAAATAAACAGTAGCAGTGTCAGATTAAGGTGCCTCCTTGCCCCAGTTGGCGCAGGAGCTGGAGAGCAGGATGGCAGCTGAGGTGAGGTGGAGGTCATCTCCTCTACCTGCCCCCTTCACCAGGAGTATCATGGTGACTAGTCTGGGGCAGTGGATTAGAGAGATCTGAGATATTTTTGCTTTTAAAGAATTTCCTGCCTTTAAACATTAAATAAATTCCCAGGCGTGGAATTTGTCCTTCACCTCTCTCCATTTTCCAGCAGCTTTTACATTATCACCTTTATTATGATAAAGTTTCAAAATCTTTTTGTCACAGCACACCTGCCACCTCCCACTGAATGTATTCAAATGAAAGAGCTGGCCACAGGTTTATGATGGTCCCAGTGGAGTAGAACGTATAAAATATGCTGTGCATGGCAGATAATAGGAGAAAAAATATAAAATTACTGGGCTGTAATTTTATTATCAGACCTCAGCACCCTGAACAGACAGACCTGACTGTTCTCAGAGTACTTGACCATGAAAATTGACATTTCATTTGCTGTGAGGGGAGAGAAATAAATACAATTCTCTAACAATTACAGGAATCGTTTAAGAAATAAAACCACAACTTTCATCATCAGCTGTGCATCACTGAAAGGAGGTTTGCTCTGGGTTTCTGTAGAGCTAAGATTTCACCCTGGGGATTTATAGTTTCTGGGTACGATCAAAGAAGAAGAAAAAAATGTGACACTGCTTTGCATGACTATAAATGACATGCATCTAAATTTGAGTTGGCATGAGGCAGGGGACCCCAACCTTTCCTGGCCTGTAGGCAGCAACACTGATCAGTTAACATAGGCAGACAACATCATCCTGTGCTCCCCAAGTCAATCAAGATCCCAGCCGTGATGGCCATAAACATCAGAGAATCCTGCAAGGCAGCTCGTTCCATGTGCAAACACACCAAGAAAACATCAGTGAAAGCTAAAGCCCCACAGCCAGCAGTGGAGTAAACAATGCAGTCAGAGGGGGGCTTTCCTCCCCCCTCTCCCCAGCAAGTCCCACCTCAGATGACCACAAACACAGATTTCCTCAGAGAGAGCCATTACCATACTGCAGCCTCATTGGGCTCTATCCTGCCTAAGCTCCCAAGCTGGCTGCTCCCACCAACTTTTTGTGCTGATCAGTTTTATCAGGTTCTTAATAGGTCATTATTTTCCCCTACTCATTTGTATCCATCTGTTCTAATTGTTTTCTGCCCATGTGAGAAACTCCTTTATTGCCATGGAACTGTGCAGAGCCAGTAAAGGTTGTCACTCTGGAGCAGCATTACCCTGCAGGCAGCAATAACCTTCTTGGGGAGGGATCTCCAGAGTAGAGGGATCAGCCACAGACCCAGACTGGGGAGGTCAGGATTCCTCTCGGAGCTGCAAGGCAGAGCAGGAGGTTGCTGCTCCACAGCAGCAGTGAGTTACTGTTTCTCTTCCCCCACACCGAGGTCCAAGAGCAGAGCCCCAGTTTCACCAGGATGTCTCAGCCCCCTCTCTAGACCACACCTGCATGCAAAGTGTCTGTCCAGTGTCCTGATGTCTTCATGCAAAGATGTTAGATGTTCTTGTTTAGACCTGGGAGCATACCACAGAAAAATGATTACTATTTTTTAGGAGTCTATTTCTAATTCTTAATCTTTCTTTTCCAATAAACTTTCCTAGATTTTTTCCCCAAGAATGATGCTGTCATGGCCATCATGATAGAGTCAAACTGCACACAGAACTCACTCAGCTGTGGCTGTCCCATCTCTGCAATTACCCAAGGCCAGGCTGGATGGGGCTTGAATCAGCCTTGTCTGAAGGAAGGTGTCCCTGCCCATGGCAGGGGTGTTGGAAGGAGAGGCCCTTTCCCATCCAAACCATTCTGGGGTTCTGTCATTCTGTGCTTACTGCTCACATGACTGACAGGCATGCAGGAGGAACAAGCCCTGGACTAAAACACCACCATGTTTGTTTTGCCATCTCTCTTAGAGCAACTCTTCATCATGTGGGACATTTGTGATCACTGACCTGGGAGAACAATTCACAGAAGACAGAGAGCTGTCAATCTAGATAATCTTTCAGATTTATTTGTGTTTAAAATTAATTTGTATAATTGATACCACAGTTAAACCACGTATGGTTGGATGACTGGACACAGAGTACTTCCAATGGGAAATGGTGCAGGGAGGGCTCATTTTAATTGATATTCAATGAATGTGCCTAGTAGAATCAGAGCAGAATTTTCCTTTGCTAACTCAGCATTGAGTTTCTGCGACTGTCCATTCCTCCTTGACCATTTCTGGGACCATTTCTTGCCAAATTACATACTTGTTGGGTTACTCAGGATACATGTAAGCACTCCATAGGATTCTTCCAGCTCCATCTTTACCCCCTCTATGTTTATCCTCACGATGGATTTTCCCTCTTGTGAGGCACAGAAGCCTTTTGCCTTCAGTTCTAGTGAGGGATGATTAACCACATGCTGGGTGAAACTCTTTGCATAGACGTCTTCTTAGAATCCCCTTTACAAATGACTCTCTTTAGAATGAGCTGGTAGTGTTTAAAACCCATCAGTTTCATCTTTGTCACAAGTTGAAGAGGCCCTGTAGTGAAATTATGCTCCAAAGTTGGTTGTGCTCCATACTCAACACAGCAGCTAAGGAGGCTTTTCTTTCTCATTACATTTTTCATTCAATAACCTCAAGGCATTTTATGAATTTATATAATTTGTCTAAAGAGTTCAGCAGCTGTTACTCAGTTGAAGCAGGATGAGACCACTGGTTGAAAAATATGAACAACTTAAAAAAGACCTCGGGGAAGGGTTCCTGTAGATTCAGTGGAGTTGCAGGGATGTGCTCAGCTGGTATCAAATCCCACTGGCACATCCATCTGTACATTATCTAAACCCATGCCACACTATACAATTTGAGGCCAAATCAGCCAGCCGGTGTGTCTGACCACAGCTCCTTTCACTGGGTGGGTTGGAGAACCTGAGAAGATCATCTCTGTATCCTCTCTGCCAGAAAGATCCTTTGTGCAGAGAGGAGGCTGTGAACAGAGAGAGTTGGAGCCCCTCAGGTTTGGGACGAGGGCACATCCTGACACACTGAGGGTCTGAGGACACAGCCCAGCTTCCCCACAGCTGCAGCACCTTCTGCACTTGCTCTGACTGCCACAGAGCAGGGTTATAAAGTATTAGACAGTGCTGGAATGGCAGCTGACAGGAGATCTGCTCCTGCACCGTCCTCTTTCCCCCTCCACCCCAAATTTTAAAAGGCTACTCTCATAAATAGAAACTCCAAGGACTCCTTTGTCTACTTCCACAAAATCTGAAGCTGACTACAGTGTTCTGAGGAATGGAAAATGCTAGTCTAGCATGTTCCCAAAAGCATGTTTCTGCATTTCTAACCAGTGTTCAGTTTACCCTGTGAGCTACTGGAATAGAGTTGCTTTTGTGTGATGGTTAATTGCATTTTTCAGTGACACGTGGCACGGGCTATACCATGCCACTGGTTATTCTGTTTATGGGTAACTATATTTCAGCTGACATGAAAACTCATAAGTAACAAAAACACATACTAGTTGACTTAGTGTAGTTCCTCCATTAATTCCTGATCCTTAAGGACCTGAAAGTTCACAGAATGAAATTCCACTGTCTCACCAGTTTCTCTATTAAATTCTGCTCTCTGCAGCTGCCCTAAAATATGGTGTTAGGACAGAAGTCATATCCTCAGCTTGTCCCTAAACCCACAGTTTTCAGTTTGCATCCTATAAAGTCTGGCAAACTCCTTGCAATAAAGAGTAATCATTGTGGAATAGGTTTCCACCACCACTTACATTAATATTTTCTGTCAATAAGCCCCTTAATTCAGTTCACATAGCTTTTTAATCACAGCCCCCGGAAAAGGAGCTCCATCCAGCATTCCTGTTGCACCCTAACCCCGTGAAATCAAAGAAACAATGTTTACATTTTTTCCTCACCCAATTTGCACGTAGCACTGGGCTGTGATAGTCCCAAATAAATGCTTTTGATTACAAATATTAAACACAATTTTCTGCTTACATGCATTTCTCTGTATTGCACAGCATGTCCATCCTAATTTGATTAGTTCTACACATTTATTTGTGCTAGCTGGACATCCCCTTTTCTGGCATGGAGTATGAAGTTCCAGCTATCCTGCTGACTTGTTGCCATTGTCCTTGCTCTGTCCTGCGACACAAGAGATTTGGGCTCAGGAGCGGAACTAAACCCACCTTCCAAGCAATGTTCTGCATTTCTCCAGCCGCCTCTGCTGTAGGCTGGTGCTTAGATTTTAGAACAGATTAACTGACTTGCATTTCTAGTGTCACCAGCAATTTTTTGGAAGGGGGAGGGGAGACCAAGGAAGCAAGACAGACAACCTAAAAAACTTTGCAAACAGCATTTGCTTGGCTCGGGTCCAAACGTCACAAGTGGCTGCCACGGTGTCCCGACCACTCTGTGGCTGAAAAGTGAACAGGGGGAAGCTGCAGCTCAGTACACGGGGGCTCTGTCACACACCCAGACTGAAATTAAATGAAAATGTCCATCACTAATAGAGGAAAAATAAAAGCTGTCATTGTGGGTGGCCCGACGAAGGCTTTGCAAGCACTACATTTTAGAAGAGTTTTCCTGGAAGCATGCCAAGGGTAATTAAAGCACAGGTACCTCCAAACTCACAGAACTCTAATAAAAACAATTATGCAGTTTATAATGTTGTGCACGTGCCAAAATTTGTATTTATACAATGGATCAAAAATGGCACGGGAGAAACTGCGCAGTCCAGCAGGTTCAAAGATCCACTTTGAAAATGCTTTTTATAAATTGCGATTTGCACTCTACCCGGAAGGCTGGGCAGCCTACAGAGTCACAAAGACACAGTTAAAACCCCTGCAAATTACTTCTAAGACACTAGGATTGGTTTCAGACGTACTCTGGCATCACGTGCAGGAAGGAAAGCTCAGGCCCTGCTGCAGTCAGCCAGCATCTGCACCCCAGAAAAGGATAAACCAGGCCAAGAAACAAAATCCATATGGAAGTTTCCACCTCTGTCTTCCATGTTAGGAATGTATGAGATTATTCCACCCCCAAAACAAATGGCATCGGGATGAAATGGTTCCTCATTCATTTCTTATGGGTTCTTCTTTTCATGTCTGTAATATATATATTTGTTTCATCCAACAGAGACTAAAAGTTTTGCTTTTCTCCCCCATTCCTGGTAGTGTTGCTTCATCACACCCAAGCCTGAAATATTATCTTGCTTTTTCGTTTTATTACTGGACTGGAAAGGTAACTTCTGCTGATGTGACTAGTTCCCACAAGTCCTGGCATCAGTTTGAAGGTAAGATCTCTGATAACAATTCTCCAGTTAGTTTCAGGTTGGGAGTCTGAGTTCTGGGATGAAAATTTTGGGAAATAATTTTCCACAGTAACAAGAATTCACAGCTCCAGTTGGCATCAAGAGGAACTGAACCTCCTGAGCATTTCTGAACATGGATCCCTGTATGCTTTTGAGCAACATACCCCAAGAAGAATGTTGCTGGGAAGATTTAGTCTCCAGTCCTTTTTAAACGTGTTTCTTCTTTTATTTGCTGCTCATTTCATGGGCCAGGCAAAGAAAATTGGCTTCCCTTTTCTCTGAATTTCATTATTTGCAGATTTTTTTAATACAAGATAATGCTTCTTTGGCTGGCTCCTGGGATTCCTCTATTAAAAACTTCCCTCCCTTCTCACATCAATGAGCCTTTGTTTCTTCAGCCTTCTTGCTGGGAGCACAGATTGCAAAGGAGCTCAGGAGCCTTTTCAGTCCCTTCTGTGGAACAGTTGAGGCGTACTCACAAGTCCTTTGTTTTACCATTCTCAATTAAGTATCAGCCCATTTCCTATGAAAATTAGGTGGTTTTACTTCTGGTACAGTGTTTGTTCATCTTCTCCTGGTAGGTGTCAGCCCAGACCCACCACCTTCATGTCCTTCTTACCCGAGCTGGACTTCCCTGGGGGAATTATAACTATAGCTTGGCAAACAAAGAGGAAAAGGTCTCCCACAGAATTATGGAGCTGTTCCATATTTGCTTCTATAAGAAAAGGCTTGCAGCACCACGCAATACTGTACAAAGAAGGTGTTGTCTAAAAGATCTGCACAGATACTCTGTTTGCTGTGCACTGAAAGACTCTAAACTCCTGTTCCATAACAAGGGTGGGATTTGTGTCAGACACTGGAACGTGGTGTCTTTTGAGGACCAGAGCTCATTACTTGAGGACTGCACTGCACCACAATGGCAGTGAGCAATCACAGCTTTGGATAAGGGCATTAATTCCCTTCCAATTGCTTTACACTCTTTCATCAGGAACACAAGGCCCTTGTGACCTACCTTTTATTTTTCTGAGAAGAGATTTATTTTTTACCACTAATCTTTATGGCAAAAGATGATGAGAACAGATGAAGAATATGGTAGCAGTAGCTGTAGAGGATTCCTTGAGCTAGGTGCCGAACACATGCAGAACAGAAAACTGGTCCCTATCCCAAGAGCTCAGCTTACTGTTTTTAATTTACCACAGCCTTCTTTGCATTCCTAATTTGCAAACAAAACTATTCCCCGACTGTGGTGTTGATTTCCAAACTGATTTCAGCCTGCTGAAGAATCAAACAGCTGTTTTACAAACTCAGTGTTGCACCAGTTGCTGTGACAACATTTAATAATATCTTACTCTGTGTGTGTGTGTATAGCGAGTGGAAAGTGTTTGATTTTTGCCTGTTTTCAATAGAACAGGATGTTGGGGAAAAAAAGGAATTAGATCATTTTATGTTGTATGCACTGTAACACTGAAATCATCAGCTCTTATTAAACTGAATTTAGTAAGGCAAGAGTTGGGCATTTACAGTAGCATTTCAGGAAAAGTGCTGCAGTGGAGCATAGATAAAAGGTAGCTAAGAGGGTGATTTTTAGTTCTATTACAATAAGAGAAATGTGGAATAGAATATTAATGAAAATTGGAGGCCTGAATGTTGAGGCTTTCCTCAGCAAACCCTTATGTACAAGTCTGTTTATGTTTGCTGGGAGGTGCCTCATAATCAAAATCCTTCCCTTCCTTGCCTTGAAGGAATAGCAGATACTGTGACAATGCTGTTGTTTTGCTCCATGGATGAGCTCTTTAAGACTTTAATAAAAGTGATTTCATGGCCATTTCAATCATTTTACTTCTAATGAGAGCAGGAGTATCTTAGCTTGAATTTAAATGAGATTTAAACCTCCTTGGCAGGGCAGACACAGCAACATTGTGCTAGAGCTTCATAACAGGAACTCAGACTGATTAGTCTCTTTGAGGGTAGCTTGATCAGTTTTTCCCCATGCTTCCAGGATAATTGTACTGAGTCTAGCAGGAAGAACCTTCCTGGCTCCAGCTCTCCCCTTCCAGCCAGCCAACCTCATGGAATGAAACTGGAGTCCCATGGCAGGACATGCACAGTATCTTCCAGAGAAATATGGAAGGCAGCATGTCAAGGCAAAAACCATTTACAGTCAGAATTCTACAACTGACGTTCAGGACTTGAGTTATCTGGGCCTATTTTCATAGTCCAGTAGAAAATAGAATTAAAAGTAAATAGAAGAATGGGACAGTTTAAATATTCATTAGATTGACAAAGCAGTTTTATTTTTTATGGCCTATAAGAGTCTAAGCTTCAAGATTTATTTTTTTCAGTATCTATCTTTAGTTTCCCCTTGACTATATATATATAAAAACTAGTGCCTTGTTCATCTGTAATCCCACACTCAGGGTGTCAAGACACAAATGCAGCTCCCATGAGTCGAATTTTCTCACTGCAAACTGAGGAAAATGGGCAGTTAATTATTAAGTTTCTGTTTTCCAGATACATTTTTTTCTGCAGCCTGTCTCATGACAGTATAGAGACAAGGAGAGGTGAATGCAGATGGGTCTGGACGAGTGCCAGCCATCTGGGAATCCTTCACAAGTACCTGAAATAGAAGCAAGGTAGGGCACATTGAGGTGAGAGGATTCCAGATTCTACCTGAAAGCTCTGTAGGTGGCCTAAGGCCACTTGAATCTAATCCAAAACAGGCACCTGGCTCTGGCCTGGATGCCTGCCAGTTTCATAGCATATTCTATCCCTGAATTATGGTGTCTGGACTTATTTCATGGCTTATTGTTGTATGTCTTTTAAAACTAATTCCTCACTGAAAGATGTTTGAAATTCAAAGCTTTCTTCAGTTTCCCACTTTATTCTGGAGCTGCAGACACTTGCCTTATTGGGTCCAGGACAAACCTGCTCTAAGGATTCCCTAAACAGAACTTAATGCTTTGGTAGCTGCTGGTTGTTGTTTTTTGGGAGGAGGAAGGAAAGGGGGAATGGAGGCTTGTGTTATGGCTTTGCCTTGTTGATAACTATGACGAGGTGTAGCTTTTGTAATGCCAGAGCTGACACTGAGTGCCTGAGCAACTTTTAAAGCACTTTTTAATAAGTGTAAAGGGATCCATCTCCTTGCAGTGATTAAAGCTTGGTTGCTTGTTAACTACTAACGTGGCTTGTAGATGCTAGCCCCTGAATTATCACGCTGCTCTTATTGAAGCTGAGTCTTCCATAACTTACTCATACTCCAAAACTCCAAAAGGAGAAGAAAAATCTCCCAGAACCCAAATGTGAGTTGTATAGTCTATATTTCCTCCACAGAGGAATAAAATGCTTAAAATACTTAAGGGAAAATTTAGGAATGGGTGATACAACTTCTCCCTTGAGAGTCAAATGTTTAGCTTTTGATGCTGAAATATTTTAAGTGGACAGCACTACAGGATTTCTCAGTGCTACAAGGGCAGCTTAGATGATAATGTGCTCATCTTTCTTCTTTCTATCAGATCTGTCAGAATGGTTTGTGTCTTCATGATTTTGTATAACCAGCAAATCTAATCCTTACCAGATGCCTGGACTTTATACTGCAGTGTTGCATATTCTTAATTGTGCTACTATCTGCCCACCTCAGTACTTGGTTATCATTATCACACTAAGCAGTCTACTCAGTTAAACTTTGAAAGAAACAGAAAGGCAGACTTTTGCAAACTCTTTTCATAAGTTAGGCAGTCTCCCTGTAACAAAAAACATGTTGCTGTTTAAACAGCCCAGAAAGGAATTACCTGACCAGAATAAATAACAACTGCCTGAGGGCATGTTCCCTCTCAAATGTTGATTCGAAATTGCTGATCAAGTGTTAGATTAAGTGAATTACTTACAACTCTCAATTAATAAATACCAAAGCAACTTGGCTAAGAAAACAACAGAGAACATGAAACAAAGAGAACAATGCCCACGTCTGCAAAAATCTCTGGGAGAGGTTTGTTAGAGACCAGGGCATTACGCAGAGAAGAGATTTCTCCTGAATCAGCCTGAGAGCTAAACCAAGGGTCGTCTGTTATGTCCCACCTAAAACTCTAATAAGCAACTCAGAAGGATTTAAAGACTGTTGGGCCTATAGGCAAAAGGAAAATAACTGCAAAGTCAGGAGAACACTTAACCTGAGATTTATGTGTTGTATCAACAATAATGGAAAGCCCGAGAGAGACCAAGGGTTCAAGACATGAACCTATTATGTGTGTGTGTGGAGTGTGGAATGTGGGAAGCTTAGGGCTACCATATTTCTGTCCAGGTTTTCCCAGACAAAATGAAATGCAGTGAGACTAATGTGTCTGGGATGCATCCTTGATTTATACCCATACAGTGAGCTGAGGGTGAATTGGATTTACTGTGCTCACACAGATCACCTACTCAGTGCACACAGGTTAGATCCCATTGCATCCCAAGTGCAGGAGATCCATCGTCCATGTGCCACAGAACAGGTCTGACCCTGTGCAGTGGAGGTGTCTGCAAATGGCCTTGATCTGCTTATCAGCTGACTAAACCTTGGCTTTTCCTAGACAAAATACCTAGGTAGAAAAAGACAACTTTCCTGGAAAAAGTCAGATGTAGTCCTAGCTAAACTGCATAAGCAGAAGTTTCATTTAATGTGCTTAATGGTATCTTTAGAGAAGCATTTGAAGATATCATAAGTACCAGAATTTTTGTAAAAAGAATGGTACCCACAGGTACTGGCAATTTTATTGCCCTGAGTGTCCACAGAGTGAGACGAGAAAAATATGTCATTGTCCACTCCTGTTTACAAAGGGACAGAAATAAGTGCAGCTGTTCCAAGACAGAGGGATCCTCCTTGAAACGTTAAAAGTCTAATAAGCCATTTTCCTTCCAGCCTAATACATGTCTATTGTTAATATACACTAAAAATCCTGATCTTAACCATAGATTTTAAGGACTTTCAGTGTTTTTCGGAAATGCACTTCAAAGTATTTGTATTTTGAAGAGGCTCTGCAGTCCTCAGTTGGGGACAGTCCTTCATACTCATAAGTTTTTGGAACTCCACAATGTGCACTTGCTGTGCATCCCCACATTCCCTGCCTTGGACTACAAAACTGGAAAGTTGAATGAAGAAATAATTATATCCTCAGTAATGTAGCATCAGTATTTCAGTAGAGGAAAGGCAAGAAGAGGATGAGGAGCAGCTAGTGCAGCATGCTCCAGGGTGGCTGAGCACAACCCAAGCAGACACACTCTGTCACCTCTTTCTTGGACCAGGACCCAAGTCCTGCACATACTGAGTGACTGGCAGCTACAGAAGCACTCTAAGACATAATCTGATTTCAAGTTCCAGTGTGCACTGATGGCCACAAAGTTACTGTATCTTATCTGACTCCTGTTTCTTTGGATTAAAAAAAAGGGAAGCTTTATCTAAAAATCTGCCTCGTTACAGTATACACTGCCAGAGGAACTTGAAGCTTATCTAAATAACCTAACTCAAAGCATACCCACAAGTACTCTTTTAAACAGTGTGAAAATAAGGCTAAGCATTTTTTTCCAAATCCATAGGGTAAGAAGCAGGCAGTGACAAACCCAGGAGCACTTTTCCATCCAGTCCCTGTGCATGCTCCAGCCTGAGAAGCAGTCGGTGTGGGAATGGTGGGATCAGCGCATCCGAAGGTTATGCTACACCTACTGTGTGCATAAAGGAATGTCTCTGTTCTACACCACCATAACTTTTTACATCCTGACTCCACTGCAGCCAAGGAGCAAGTCAAGACAAAATTACCTTTGCCAGTAAACCTGAAATTCCCCTCAGCAGATGTCAGCAGCGAGACTCGCACACCCGTCCTCAGGTTACACACTCTGCTGTTGTTCCTTTCAGGGCATTTACTGAATTCAATTTATACAAAAAAAAAGTGAAGACAAAGTCATTGACATATGAATCAAGAAGGAAATACATTTTTGTATTGAAAAGATCAGTGAATATTCCCTTTGCAGGGGTGATTATGTGAGAGGCCTTCTGCCTTTTTAAAAATCTCCGTCTTTCACCTGTTAACTCTTAAACTGAAAGATGTTGTTTAAAAGCTACCATTTGAGCTTGCTCCTCTCAAATTGAAAGATGCTATTTAAAAATTACAATTTCAGCTTTCTCCCTTTCTGTTGGAGAGACAAGAGTGCTCTCACAGAAAGCTTTGGACACCTGTTGCTCACAGGATGATTCCAGTGGTTCTTGGGGAGTCACTGTGACACAAAAGTGCAGTGGTACTTTTGGGGAAAGCTCCCAGAAAGGCTCACAAATAGAAGTGAAGGCAATTACTCTTAGCCAGTCAGAGTTAATATCCAAGGAGCTACAGCATCTGCTGCAGCTGCCTAAACTCACTTTTCTAACTTCATGGGAAGACACTGCTGAAAAAATAATTGTGTTCCTTGGGATAGGTGATTTTTAAGGTCCCCTCCAACCCTTAGCGTTCCATGATTTTGTTGTGGAAGACTTCTAGATGGAGGACTACTCTGGAATGCCCCCTAAATTGAAGATTGCTCTGGAATGCCTCCTATCAAAGCCCCAAGTCCTCATGCCAGTAGCCATCCACAATTCTGGAGAGGAAGATGGTCCCCCAGGGGTGCTTCAAAGGAGCTTTAACTTGAACAACATTTCAGAAGCAGCCAAAAAACTGTCTTTGTCTGTCCCAGTAAATGCACACAGAGAGGTTTAAATGTAGCAGTGGTCTCAAAATCAGCTAGACAAGGTCTGTTGAAACCTTTAAATAGCATCAAGTCCACATGCTGAACCCTCTGAGAGCCCTGCTTGAATACATGGGTTGGTGACATTCCTCGTACTGAAGGGGTTGAACTTTTTCAGCGCCTTTAACCTCAAAGAATTCTGGTAGTTCGTTTTATTTTCAAATTTCTCATTTCAAATTTCCATCTGTAATTGTCTGTTGTAACTCTTCAGAATAAACTTATAATTTTAATTCAAGAGACTTTAAAACTGTCTGGACAAATTAGACATGTACTTAGAATACTGGCACTTCTCCAAGACAAACAGTGTCTGTTGTTATCAGCAGTGCTGGTGTTACCAGAATAACTAGGAAGCTTTACAAATCAGCATGACAAATTAAAAAGAGGAAAAACAAAAATCTCCAAAGGCAAGGAGCTTTTGGCACTCATTTAAATTTAATCTTCACAGCTAGATTTGCTTCCACAAACATAAGTTTGTTGTAATTAGCTACCAAGACTGGAGCTTAATGTGTTTAATAAATATTTCAGGCTGTTAAGAGATGCAAATGGCACTGTGGTGACTGGAGATTTTCTGCAGTACAATGAAATATAAATGAAGACTAGAAATTAATAATTAAAAGAGAATTGGAATGACTGAATCACACATTTCCTAAGGGCACCACTCAACTTTCTGTGGAGTGGAAAAAGTTATTAGGAACTGGGCATGGACCATAAGCTTCTAAACAATTGTCCAGCACAAAGAACAGCTCAGTCTGCTGGAGTTATCCACTGATCCTAAACAATCATGTGCAGCTGAATATCTACTCCAAAAAGAAACTGGGGAGTGCAGTGCAGGTATTGCCATTTGATTCCAAACTATTTTCACTGCAACTCCTGTGAATAGCACAGAGTCTGATGATGCCCTGTGAGGAAAGAAGTGGAATGGGAGCCACACACAGAATTACAGAGCTCATGGAGCTTCAGACACCTTTCTCCATTTACACCTCTGGCTGACAAAATATCTTCCCTCTTCTTGTTCCTCTATTTTAGAATATTTGGGTCTGTGATGTTATAGCCAACAGTTTTCACACTGTTGGGATTTTGTAGCCTTGAGCATAAATGCAAGGACATTTCACATGTGTGTGATCCTGGGGCTACTTAGGCACAGTTTTAGAGCCCATCTCACCACCCAGATGTCCAAGGCACCATTCCAGTCCTGACCCTGGCTTTTCATGCCAAACCAGATGCATCAGAGCTGTCTTAAGAATCAAGAGGGAAATGTACAAACCATTAAATTATCATGTACTGATGTTTGCAGGAGGATTTATGCAGCAGAAATCAATACTCCTCTGGTTACTTGCTTTAGTTTTCTGTAGACTTTATTCTGTTTTTACAACTACAAGATGGAAATTTGCCTTTTTAGATGAAAGACTAAAGGTGCTTAAATGACCTCATCATTTCAAGGATGTTGGGACATTTACCTCTTCCTTAATGCCATCACTAAGATTGAAAATAAGCATCAAACAGTGGACTAAAAATTCAGAATTTTGGAATTTGGAACTTCCCTCCAGTACTAACTGACCATGCTTAGAGCAGGGACAATTTTTTCTTTTAGATTAGGAAATCACACTTCAGAGGAAATAAATTTAGTGCTGCTTGTTGTGAAGATTCTTGCTCACACACTGTCTTCAGGTACCTGTGACTACAGATGCTTCTTAAAGCAAGACAAGGAAAATTCAGTTCCCTAATCCTGGAGCAAGTACAAAGCCAGACCTTGCAGCTTGATGATGTGTTTGCCCCGGCTCTTGAGAATCTCCTGACTGTGCTCCATGGAAAATAATCTATGGATAATCTAGTCCATACTGTATAATAATTCACTACTTCAAAGGACACAGAGAACTGTGCATTTATCAGATAATGGTAATGTAATGAAAGGCTGAAGGATGTAAGAATAAGATTAAAGTACAGAGATAGAAAGTTAAGTATTTAAATGTTAATGTGGCAGCACTTGCTGCATACCATAAAATGCATTAAAAATCTTAAAATAGAAGATCGTGCTAACAGTGGAGAAATTATTCCAGGCCCACTCTCATCTGTTATCTCAGTATCTGGGTTATCATTCAATAATCAGCTGTAATGTAGCAAGCAGATAGCCCTTTGAAAGGAGCCTTTGGAGAGCCACCTTACTTTGACTCCCAGCAAACACAGAAGCTGCTGTAATGAGGACTGAAAATATCATCTCAGGGCACACTGGTGAGGCTTTTCCTTTTCTTCCTCTCTGGCTCTTTAAGTGATGCTGTTAAATTAGCCTGACTCACAGGCAAACAGGTAAACAATCTAAACTTTTGTCTGCAGCTGGATGTTTTCCTTATTTCACTCCATCTTTCTCTGTGTTATTTCATGGGCCTGCAAATGGAGCACTGTCAAACTTGTTTTCCTGGTCTGACTCATGGCTCATTTCTTATGCAGGAAGAATTCTACATGGGTTCAGCATGTCCTAAATTATCCTTATTTTATTTAGTTCAGACAGGCTCTTTCACTGGTTAACATATTTTGCAGAGTACACGTGTCTCAAGAAACATAGCAACATATGAATACACCAACCACAGAAATCAGCTTATCTCAAGCTGCTCAGAAAGACAAGAATTATAATGGATGATGAAATTAGGAATCAGCTGTCGTCACTTTGTAATACTCTCACCCCATATATTTTCATAATTTCACGTGGTTTTGTCACAGAACTCTTTAATGATTGTACAAGTTGTGTCCCATGAGGTGGAAAGATTTAAAACTGCTGGGGGAAAAATGGTAAGTTTTTTCTTTCTTTTTTTCTCATGAATTTGAAAACTTTCTCATCATGTTTTTACCAGAGCATTCCAGTAGCTGAAAATTGCTCTGTGTATTCCAAAAAAACATGGACATGTTTCAAATAATATTGATAAATAAAAAAAAATTGCAACTGCAATTAAAGCAAGCTAAACAGAAACATTTGATATTTTTCGAATATATCCTCAAAAATCGAGCCCCCTGAAAGAATATTCTCATGCACTAGAGTGGAAAAATGTGATCTCAAACCCAATGTTTATTTTTCAAACAAAGAAAGAAGTAACCAGTCCATTTTATTCCAATGTCTTCTATGTGGTCTAATTAATCAAATCAAAATGAAATTTAAAAAAAAGGTAACAATTTGCCAAACACATAAAAGAGATGTCTAATGCTGATGACTAAGAAAACAACTCCTCCAAACAGTCTGAATTTTTTTTCTAGAGGAAAGAATTTTAGGGGCTTTTGAGCTTTCTGAACTCTTTCTTGTAAGTTTTTTTTAAAAGATCAAATATAAATTAACCATTTATCAATCATGGTACATATAAGAATTGTGTGTGTCTTTGAAATTCTCTTCACTTGAATTTCTGCATTTATTAAAAAAAAATAAAAGGCCTCTGTGGAATTTTTATCTTCTAGAAAAGGCCCCATTTATGAATAGCTCCACTAAAATATCCATGACTACAAAACTGAGCACAGATGCAGGTGCTGGGTGCATCATTTATAACATGCATTCCTGATGAACTCAAGCAAGTCATTTCCATTCATCTCTCAAGTGCAAAGGAAATTCCAATGCTGCTGGGAAGCACCTTCATTGTTGGGATTCAGAGCTTCTTTCTTGCCATATTTCCAGCAGCCTGCAGCCTTAGTGTCTGATGGCAATTTCCTGACATCATTTACACCTGCAGGACCAGTTTCCAGTGCAATTCTCTATTTTCATGCTCAGGCCATGTTTATGCCTCTGCATCCCAATGCTGCTGAGCAGGACTCCTAGAGCTGAACACCAGATCTATCAGTTGCCAAATATAAAATTTCCCTGAGGCAGCAATAAATGTTGATAAGAGAATAAAAATCACTGGGTTTTTTGCTAAATGGCAAAAGGTTTTAGGTGTTTTCACCCATGCAGGGATAGAGAGGGAAGTTATATTATACTTATATAGTTATATCAAGCATAAGAAAGCTGGAGGTTGTACCTTGAAAGAGACACTGGGAGACTTTGTGTGCGCCACCACTCTGGGAATGGTGACCCAGCCTCTTTTTGCCACTTGCACATTATTTTAAGGCCAGTTAATCTGTGTTTCCATTAATCTGTGTTTTCACACACCCTGCATGTGGTGTCTAGTCAGGTCCAGCCACACTGCTGATGCTTCACTGTGCCACACCAGACCAATGCACTGGGCAGCTGGCTGTCATCCCCACCCAGAGCTGCTTCCTGCAGAGGAGCAGGAGTTTCATGGCCTTCTGCATCACAGTGGGCTCCACCTGCTTTGGAAACTGCCAATAGCAAAACAATTTCCATGTGCTGTGGCTGCTGCTCTGCCACTGCAGCTACTGCGCTTCAGTCAGAGAAACAGGGAATGTTTTTGCATTGCTTTATTTGGTACCAATCTGCATGGAAAACAGGTCAGAGCTCTGAGCACACTTGTGCTTTTTCAGCATCTCAAATCAAATGGAAATCTGGACACTTAGAGACAAAAAACAGTCCAAAGGTCAAAGGAGGCTTTCAGCAAGAGCTGTCAGCTGAAAGGACTCAGACATGAGGAGGATGTAGAAGTGTATCTGAGGGCACGTGCACTTAGCCATAATAAACAGCAGCACATACTGGGAGATGAGAGATGTCCTGAATGTTTGAAACACTGATTAAGTTATTGTTTCTCTGCAGGGAAAGCCCATTTCTGATACCATAGCTCTTATCTGTCACTTCTAGATATACATCAACACAGTGAGGTTTCTTAGTGATAAATATCACCTGTGTTTTACAGAGAACCTGACACTGAATAATTCATATTTATGGTCTGCTTGATAATAATCACAACTGTCATCTTGTAAATTGAGTATTCCCCCTATTTCCTGCCTAGCAGAAGATCCTTTACTAATATTAATATTGCCATCTATTGCACTGTCTGAGCACAATACTGCACATGCTCTGAAGGATCCAGGGACAGTCCATTCCCAAAGGACTTGTCACAGAAAACTCTTTCTCAAGGGCTGAACATGAGGGTAGCAAAAAAATCAATTGAGAGAAAGTCAAAGGATTGCCTAAATAGCTGTTCATATAAGTATGGTACAATCTTTCAGGGTCTGAAGAGCTGATTCTTAAAATCCAGAAGCTTTGTCCAAGCTACTTTGCAGCCTTGGGTTTTTCATAAAGCCTTTGGCATTTTCATTTTTGAGTAAAAAAATAGAAAAGGCTTTTGAAAATTGACTTCCTACCCAGTTGACTGACACAGCCTGAAATACATCTACCCACAAAGGATTTTCAAAACACACTGGAAGCAAGAGATGCTGTTGAGTGGAGCTATTGCTGCAACCTACAAGCATGTAAAGTATTTCAACAGGCTGTTCATGAAGTCCTCCCTGTAAATTGAGGTGACCTAAATGGATATGGATAAAAAAGCTCCCTGCATTATTCCCTTCACCCCAGCTAAGTCTCCTGTAGGTTTAAAGGTCATTGATGCTTTAGAAACTGAGGAGAGGGGTCTGTTCCACTCCCTCTCACTCTGGTTAGGGGAGGCTTTTCCATATTCCTGTGCTGGAACAGGGTGTGCTGGTATTGCCTAGAGCATCTCTTTGCCTGTGGGCTACCAAGAGAAGCCTCCTGAACTCTCTGCCAGCAAATCCCCTCTGTGAGAGCAGCAGGATGAGCACTGGGAACACACATCCTGCAGTGGGGCCATCCCTACTGACCAGGGTTTGGGATCAGGGCAAGGCGCTGCCCCAAAAATACCCAACATTTCACCATTCCTGCAGTCAGAGCTATGGAGCTTTACCAAGAAATGAATTTTCATCTCACTAAGGTCTTCAATTCTTTTATTATTATTGCTTTTGAACAAACATGCCCGCTTTAATCAATATGGTTATAGTTTTCTCTCTGCTGCTCTCTGAATTCAGTAAAGTATCAGTAAAGTATCTCCATTAAAGCCCAGCCAAAAGGACATTTGTTCTTAAGAAAAGAGCAGCACTTTTCATGAAACAATTTATTTGAACAACATCTGCTTGAGTTTTCAGAATGTTGCTGTAGGATATGGTTACACTGAATTGCAAGACAAAAATGTCTGGTCTTACTGTGCTCTGTATCTCGGTTATTAAGTCAATTTTATAGGAACACTTATGTAGGCTGAAAGTCTTTCTAATAAATCATTAGTGGATATTTAGGCCTCTCTCTCAGTTTGTGGTCTTTGTTTTCCAGTAACCACAAAACATCTGAATTAAATTATCTAGTAAATTTGATTACTTGTATTCCAGAAGTTGTACATCTTCAAGATATGTGGATGCCATTGCTACATCAGCAACCTCATGCTCTGACTGCACTTAAATCACTCCATTCCTCTTCCAGTGCCTTGCTACCACAGAGGGGTTAAATCAGCTACAAGCTGCACTATACAGCCCCAGCTTTCTCTGAAGGTGAATACACAAATTTAAAAAAAAATATTTCTGCTTGGATCACACCACCTGACTTGTTTGACCTTTTACTAGCCACAGCTGCTGCCCCTGCAGATGATGAAGGAAATATAATCTGGCATCTTGCATGGTGCTGTCCAGGCAGGAGAGGGTTGGGGAGAATGGTTCTGAAGGGGGTTCTGGTGATGCCCAGGTGGTTATTTGTCCATTCCAACAAATTCTTTAATGAAATAGATACAATTGAAAGTGGCTGAATGTTCCATCTAGATATGCCTCACCTAAGAAAGATCTGATTTTATTTAAAATTTTGGGAACAGCTTTTTCAGAATTTAGAGCCTTCAAAATAATTAACAGCCTGTGATTATATCTTGAGGCACAATGGTTTTTTTTCTGAGCAATCTCAATATTTTTTAGAAGATGAGGCATTTCTGTTCCAATCATCTGTGTTTGGTTGGCTTGGCACAGCCCTGGTGTGACTGAACTTAGCCCAGAAGAGAGGGCAGACGCCTCACTCTGGGATTGCAGACATAGGAGGCAGCCCCTTTATTATCTATAATTATGTCTTCACTTAGACAAAACATTTTTTTTGACAATTTAATGCAAAAGATAAATAAATCCCAAAGATGATACAGTAACTCTCAATTTTCTTCAGCAATATAAGAAACTACTGGGATTTAAAATTTGCTTTTGCTACTTAAAAGTGACCTTTATTTGTATGCAAAAACTCTTAAATCCAAACCCAAAATAATCATTGAAGAACAGCTCATGTAACCCATGAAATGACCAGGCAATACCTGGTAGATGTCTTTCCATATCAGCATTCCTCAGCACAGGGAATACAAAAGTTAATTAAATTAGATATTAAATTAAGCATGGTTTTGGCACAATACACTTCATTGGAATTTCATTCAATGCCCTCCCAGAATTACTAATGGTCAATAAAGAATTACCTCAGCAACCCCCCATGGCACAGACATTGTCCCATCAGACAGAGCAAGAATGTACCACACATTCCACTGCTCAAAGTGGGCTTTTAAGTGTTTAGGTTTTGGGGGCAGATGATGGAGAGAAAGAAAAGGAAAATGAACAGTCCTGCAGCCATCACTTTGATATAACAGTAAAGGAGCAAAGTCTCCTCTGCATTGCTGCCCTGGCCTGCAGGAGCAGACAAGGAGCTTTTCAGATGCTCCATTTGTGTTCCACTCCACATTCCACATTTCCTTGCTTTGGGCACCATCTGTAGTTCGCAGATTCCTTTAGGACGCCAAACATCCCTGGGAAAACAACAGCAAAAACCCAAACACACACAATGCACAGCCCATTCTCACACAGCAGAAGCCACAGTTGGAAAATCTAGACAATAAAAGCTTTAAATAAAAAATGCTATCTCTAGGCAGAACTGTATTTTCCTGGTCCCCTAGAGATTTATTTTCTTGTTTCTGGCTCTGGTTTTTGCCAGTGGGTACCCTGCTTCCCTGTTGTTTGAGGTAAAGAAATCTATAATGATGTCTCTTTCTCCATTAAAATGTCTCAGCAAATGACTAGAGATAAATTCAAAGGATTTTTAAAGGCCTTGGTGGATGCAAAGTTGGAAAACCAGATTGTTTTACTGCCACACTAAGTAGATTACACACGGCCAGTAAACCTGAACTCCAGCCCAAGCACAGGGATCAGATCCTTGCCTGCCAGCCAGAGCTGCAGGGCAGGTTTGCTTCCCACATCCCCACATCCCCACATGCCCACATCCCCACATCCCCACGCCCCCACATCCCCACATCCCCACACCCCCACATCCCCACATCCCCACACCCCACATCCCCACATCCCCACATCCATCTCCAGAGGCTGCAGAACCTTTGGCAGCAGCGTGGTGCTTTCCCCCTGCCCTAGGGTGATGTTGTGATGCCTGTATCCCCATTCATGTGTTCTGTTTATGCTGGATATTATGTTCTGTGCCTTCAAGACTGCTCTGAAGAGGGAATGTTTTGTTTTGTGTTATTATCAGCCTGCTCCCCCACGGCTGGTGGGACACAGAGACGGGGCAGTACATAGTGCTGCTTCTGCTTTTTGCTTTGCTCTTGCTCTTGCTTCTGCTTTGCTCCTGCTTTGCTCTAGCTTTTTTGCTTCTGCTCATTAGTTAGTTTAGCTAAGGGGTCTGAATTTTTCCATGGACTGTTTTTCCTTTCTCTTTTTTGGAACCTGCTCTGGACTGGGACCTGGGAACACTGAGAGTTTGCACCCTGTGGCTGCAGCAGCTGCCCCAGAAGCAGAGGGACTGATAACAGAGTGACCACCCCAGGGGAGACTTTCTGAGTTTGTCATCTTTTTCAGAGCAGTGACAGAGTGGTGTCACCTGGTGTTGTTCATTTTGTGTGCTGGGGGTGCTGTGCCTGTTAAATAAACAGGTTCTTTCCACTTCTCTCCCAGGAATCCTTCCTGAACCAGTTGGGGGGAGAGGCCGTGTGGGTTTTCTGTCTGGAGGGGCCCCTTTGGATGTTTTCTCCCATATTTTCCCTAACCCAGGACACCCCCCATCCCCTTTGCCAGCTGTTTCCTCCTGCAGGGTCCCAGAGTCTGCCCTGTGCTCCCTGGCAGCTCTGAGCCCCCGTGGGTCACTGGGAGATGCTGCAGTGACCCCACAGAGTTATTCAGAAGGGCACCAGGCTGTGCAATGCCTAAGGGTGGACTTTGGAGAGCAGCAGGAGGGCACTGCATGAGGCCCCAGTTACTCTGTGCTCTCAGGGAAGCAGCAGCACAGCCTGTGGATCTTTCCTAGCAAATCCATGTCAATCTGCAGATGTTCAACCTGTCCCCTCCCAGGGCATGCTCTTTGAGTGTGCCTCTTCTTCTAAGGACCTTTATTGAGGCTCCATTTTACTGAGCATGATCAGGATCTCAGCTCCTTCACTGGCTCCTCTGATATCACTTGTATCAGCTCTTTCCATGCAAACATATCTCACAGCACCACAAAACAGCCAGACCTCAGAAGGGAGTGTGTATTTGACACAAGAGGAATGCACACTTTACAGAGGAGTATATTTTTAACATCCAGGATTTGTGTGGTTTGGCTCTTTTCTTTTCATGACTGCACATTTTAAATCATGCTTGAAAAGACTGACCTTTTGCTGAAGAGACATAAAGCTGGGGTGAGAAGGATTAGGGGAAAGGAGTAATAGCACTATTAATTTTTATTTCTTCTGTTGCTAACAAAGGTGAGTACACAGAAGAAAGCACCCTGAGTGTATTTCTGCCCATCACCTCCCCAAAGCTGTTCATGGTACACTTAAATCTGAAAGAAGTAAGGCCAAGGAAAGACCAAGATATATTTTATTTTGTTGTGCATGTGGTCTGGTTAAAGCAGTAACAGCCCCACAGAAAAATCCCAGTCCAAGTGCTGCAGACGTGGCTCTCTGTTTACATCTCTATGTGAACATTAGGGGGTTGCTTTGTTACATTTTCACAGAGTTCACAATCCTCCAGCCCTGAAGCCCACCAACATTGGAATTTCTGTTTTTCAGCTTGCACCAGGTTTTCCTGCAGCTCTTTGACTTGTGTGGACTTGTACTTTGTTGTTTTGGTTGGTCAGGAAAAGCACGACAGGATTTCATAAGGAAACTTAAGAAGGTCTCAAGAATCTTTGGTTTCAAAGCTATTACTGGGACAGTTCTATTGAATTTTTGGGTGGCTCCAGGCTCAGAGCCCTCCTGTAGCAGGCACCCTATGGTACACTATTGCCTGTTCCCAGTGAACTAGTAGGAGGTGATTTGGTTCTTTAATGTGATACAAATAGTTTTTTATTAAAGAAAATAGGGCTGGAGAAGGGGATGATGTCTTGTGATGATGAAAGGGTCTTTTACTTGTTCAGTGTCAGTACAAAACTGGGGCTCAGCAATATATGAACATCTGCTACCACTATGAATTAACTGCTGCTCTTTGGTTTGATCTGGGACTGGAGAGATCACTGTAATGTATCTCAGAGACACTTTTCTTTTGGTACCTCTTACGTCCCTTTTACACCCACCCATCAAGTGCTTTGCTAAATGTAAATTAGAAGCCATTTGGTTTAGAACCAAACCCTTTTTATAGGTTTGAACAGTGCCTAATGCAACGACTCCTACCTTTGGGGAGTTCTGCAGTGCAAATTAATGACTTCAAGTCTCCCAAACCCTATTTAGAAAAGGACATTAAGCTTGTGAAGTAAGGATTTGTGAAGTAAAGTACCAGCAGGTACCAGAATAAGGTTTCCTCCTCAATTGCTGCAGGGGTGGCATGCATGCCTACAGGCTCTCATAACACAGCCAAATTCCCTGTACAGAAGCAGGCAGTGCTCACTGCCACCAGGGAGGAGCTGATTTTGTTCCCTGCACTCCCAGCTGCTCCCCTCAGGCTGGTGAGGCTCCCAGAGCTGCCAAGGGTGCCGTGGTCCTTTGGTCACTCTGTTGAGAAGCCAGGGCTTGCCTTTGTGAAACAATCCCAAAGGATAGCACCTTTCCACCCCAACCAGATGTCAGTGCCACAGAGGTCCTGCCACATCTGCTAACCAGAAACATCAGCTTGGACATCTCAAGTTGGATCCCCAGTAAATGAGGAGCACAGCATTGCCACCTCCAAACCCTGGGTTTCAATCACTTCCTTCACTGACTGCAAAAGAGTGTGCCAAAGGCATCATTCAGACATGGATGTCACTGCACAAACGCTGATTTCTCTCAGTACTTGAATCCTCTGCCCCTTGTACTGCAGCCACAACACATCTCCTCAGAGATCACTTTGATCTGGCACTCATTGAGCAACTTCTCCTCAGGACTAAAGCTTATTTTAGCCTGTGTAAACTAAGCACCTCCAGATAAGTGTTCTCAATAGATTTCTCAATAGATTTCTATCTTGGAGGAGAATTTGGCACACATTTCTGTTTCGCCCAATGTCTTCAAAAGGAGTCTCTGTGTGATCCTGCCAGGTTCCTAATCCAAATAGTTTGGAAAATCATCCCCATGTTATGTCACATACCTGTGGCAGGGTGCACGTACAGCCTCAGAAATAAAATCCACTGCAGCACCCAAGGAGATTAATTTCAGTTCCCTTTGCTCACCAGAGGCTGATCTTTCCTAAATCACCATTGACCCTGGACTTTTCTTGTACAGTTGACTTCTGTGCCCTGCATTTGCCTCCCTGCCATACTGCTGTTTCAGGCTGTGAATGGTGATTAGTGATCATGTCTTTATTTTACAGAAAGATCCACAGAGCAATGATCTCCTCCTGTTGCTCCCTAATCAGCCTTGAGACATAATTGACAGTTCCCTATCCAACAAGGAGCATTCCCATAAAAGCTGTTTTTCCTGGCTGTTTTATTTTTTTTTGGGGGGGGGGGGGTGGGTTTTGGTTTGTTTTGTTGTTGTTGTTTTTGTTTGCTTGGTTTGGGGAGTTTTTTGTTTGGTTTTGTTTTTTTTTCTTGGCTCAGACCTCTTTTTTTGGCCCTCAAGCTCTATTTTATCCAAATCTGTGAAGCTCACTGCCCCCTTTGGGGACAAGGAGCAAATATCCCAGTGACCAACCACTTGGGACTACCCACATACATACAAATCAAGCAGTGCTTGTGCTTTAGGCTTTACTGATGTTGGGATGATCTTTCCCTCTCCCTTTAAGGAGACAGAGATAAGAGTGTCTTCCCCTGAAATTCCTGTATTAATTAAGGAGAAAATAATGCTCCACTGGAACAAATCCCTTGGGTGTTACTTCTTAATCACCAATTTACAAAAACAGATTTTAAAGCAAAACACCTCTGGGTGATTCTGAAATCTTTATTAACAAGATATAAATCTTTTAATAAATAATCTTAGGGGTATGGCATCTTAGGAAGACTGGTCCTGATTTCTACCCCAATTTGAAGCCTGCTGTGCAGTTAGGCTGGATGCCAGGGCTGCAAAAGAACAGCCTGAATTGATGATACCCGCAGTGGGCAGCTTCACCCTGGGAGTGGTGACAGTGTGCTCTTCCAGGGCACTCTGAGCAGAAGTTACCAGAGGAGGAGGCTCATGTACTGTAGTGGAGCATCAGCCATGTGTCAGTCCAAGTGTTTTCGTGCTGCCAACCTGACAGGGCTGTGTGTGCAGCATGTAAATCACCCTGTGAGAGCTCTGCAGTGTGCTAAGGCCACCCTTGCAGCAAGGGCTGGGCAGGAAAAAGGGCTGCCCTGTCAGTTTTTGTGGACTTTTTCAATAAAAACATGGGGGACACTGTGCCTGTCTGTGGGGACAGTAACAGGAGGAAGAACTTGCAGGGGACCATAATTCTGGGTGTGCTTTCCCTGCTGGCATGGCCATAAGGGATGGAAATCTCAGTGCCGTTCTGACTGGAATGATAATGCCATCAGGAAGATAACAAATGAGATGAAGCATCCAAAATGCCTCGTTAGCCTTTGATAGGATGGGAGGAGCTGCCAGCAGGAGCAAAACATATACAACCTGCTTTTCAGCTGCTTTGTGTATGGAAGGGCAGAGCTGGAGCAATGTGGAGGGTGAGCATACATTAATTCCCCTTCCATGAGGCACAGTCAGGAGGAAGAATTATTGTAGTCTCCCTTTTATTGTTGTAACTTTATGTGCAGTCAGCTTCGTCCTTTCAGGCAGTTATTTACAATTCTGGTGTTTATTCTATTTTTTGTAAGAGTTTCTTAGACCTGGCCCACAAAGTTAGGGGTTTTTGCATGAGGACTGTATCATTTTGACATTTCTCTCAGCAGTCTTTTATCTATTCTAAACTGCTTGCTGTGCCTATCTGGTTTAAATTGCTAATACAGAGTTAGCCCATTCATTGGACAGGAGCACAAGGTCTGGGACAGCTTGTGGGGTGTATTACAATGAAAGAGCCCCCAAACAACTGAAGAAAGAGGCTTTGTGTGTGCCCTGCCCCAGCTGACTCGCCTGTTGGTTGGGGCAGCAGCACAGCATGTGCTCAGGCTGCTCCTCTCCTCTCCTTGGCTGCTCTAGAACACAAAAGTGTTCATTTGTGTATGCTGTCCCCCTGGGAATGTCTGGAATGGGGGTGTCTGGACCTGGTTGTCCACCCCAGTGTCCTGCAGTGAGCCTTCCTGGGGTGCCTGCTGTGGCTGAGGCAGTCACAGGAGCGCCTGCCAGCCAGGAGATGTCAGGAGGAGCTGGAATGGAAGGCACAGTGCCCATGCTGATGTCTCTGCCAAGCCCAGCTGCTAAAGCCAGCCTGAGCCAAGCACAGGCTCATCAGACTGGGCTTTTAGGGATGGTACATGGAGCTCTCTCTGTCCTCTGACTTCTGCTCTCCAGCTATGGAAGGTAGAAATACAAATCAGTTACACTCTGCTATTCTCTTCAGACTTATTGGACATTCTTCACTCACATTATCAGAAAAGCTTTTTCCAAGGCAAACACAGATTCTGAGGTTTAGTTAAAACCTAGACCTAGAAATAAAAGCTTTAAAGCTGAAGGACCTTGATTTTCAAGGGACATGTGACAAATCATGAATTGCAGCAGTGGTACATATTACAGATAGAGAGAACTTATTTTATCAAATTAGGAAATTAGGCCTTAAACTATTAGTGTGGTCTCTTATTTTCTCAGCAGCTAACAAATATCTTCAAAATATTATTTTTTTATTGCCTGTTAACTGAGGCTATTTACATTATTATATCTATTATGCTTAATGGATTAAAAAAGGATTGACCTTAACTCATTCCTATTAAGTGAGTTGGTGAAACTGCCCAGAAATGAAGGGGCTGCTTCTCTGTCTTGGCTCCTTAAATCCTGCCCTAGAGGTGTATTTTCTCACACAGATCTCATCAGCTATATGGCTCCTGCCCTCCAACTCTATGGACTGTTCAGTCCTTGGAAAATCCATCATTTCTTACAGTAAGCAATTTAACCATTTTAGCCACATATCCTCAAGATAAAATCTTGAACAGGCAACTGATTTAGTTTAACAGCAAGGTGTTCATAAGGAAGTATTCAGCAGTAAGGCAGTGCAGGAGTTGTCAGAGCTGAATAAAAGGAATAAACGCAAGTTTTCTCCTATATGTGTGGCTGAGTGATTTAGTTCAGCTTGTTCTGTATGCATAGAGAATGTCTCAAATGAAATCCTTTTCCCAGACCACACTCATGGTTCTGCTATCTCCACTTTTCATCACTTCAGCACATGGCAGGACAGATCTGATAGGACTCTGTCTTCAAACTGGTCTTTATCTCAGGTAATTTTCATTTCTTCTTTACAAATATCCTACTAGATTGAGAGAGGACTGAAAAAAATAAAAATCATATTGCATTTTGGACAATTAATTTTTTTTTCCCATAAAGGAAGAGTTTGTAGAAATCATGAGTGAAACCCACTTGAAAACTTCTTCTACTGCAGATGTTGCCATCCCACGAGAAGGAAAATATGTCAGGAATTCTTTTCCCATCTCATATGATTATGGGACAAGCTTCTACATGCTTGTCTCACCAACAGCTTGAGGGTATGCTGCAGCCAGGAGTTGAACCAAACATGCAGCACCAGAAAGGCCCTGGCACACTGCCCAGCATTTACTGCAATCTCTGCATCTGTAGCTGACAGCAGATTGCTTTGCACTGCAGATTTCCCAGATCATGTCCTGGGAGCAGCGCTGGAAGCCAAGTGGCAGCCAACATTTAAAGGGAGTAAATCTGAAGGTGCAATGCAAGTGCCCAACACCTGGCTAGTGAGTATGAAACACTTTTGTGCCTGGCACCAGCTCGGGTCTGCACAGCATCTTCTGCTGAGAGCAGAAGCCAAGCCCTGGGCTGATGCCTACCCCATACACAGTGGGACACACTGGGTGAAGACTGGAGCCAATGAGCTGATTTACTGTCAGCTTTTGACAAAAAGGCCAATTCTGTGGTGGTGAGTTCAGGCTGTGCTGTGTCTCAGAGGAGCCCCTGCACCCAGAGCTCTCCCCAAGGCATGTGGCTGTCAGGGTGGGTGTGCCCATCAGAGCCTTGGCTTTGGCCAGGCTGCCCTGAGTTAATCAGCAGCCCTGGGTATCAGCACTGCACTGGAAAAGCTCTGCAGGCACTGCCACTGAGCTCTCATCAGCATTCCCTTCCTTGAACTCAGTCTGATATTCCCAGGCCACTACAGACCAGACCCACCCACCTTCTGCCCTTTCCCAGCTCCCTCCCTTCCCACCAGCCAGGCTGCCTGGCTCCTTTGCCCTGCCACCAGGAAAGCAGGATTGCTTTTCTGACCTCCCACAGCCATCAGACAGAGCAACCCTGACCCTCGGTGCCTTGCAGAGCAGAGGGAGGCTGCTCCTGCCAGCAGCTGCAGGAGGTGGGCAGTGTTTGCAGACAAACCAGGGCACCTTGTGCCAAATGCTTCAATGCCAGCAGGGGAATTCCCACTGCCCTTCCCAATCCACAGGGCTCCCAGAGGGGCAGATCTTCCTTAGCATTAGATCAGTCTTCAACTCTGCATGAATTATAAAGGATAGGGTTCTCATAACTGAGTTAAGGATTATTTTATAGGCTTAGAAACTGAAGTGATGTAGGAAATATACATAGTTTTTAATGCCAAATACATTAATGCCGATGAGAATGCCTTCTTTGATGAAGGATTTTAGCTATATGATCACTACTAAAGCATTTGAAGCAGCAGCTCCTGGGAACAGTAATTGACAGGGCTTGTTGTAAGGAATTTTAGCTAAGTAGAATAAGAGATAATGACATGTGGTTAAGCTATTTAGGCAGGATATCAGAAGAAAATTCAAAGTGAGATCTATTAGACAATGAAAATATTGTCCAAAGGAAGTGATAAAAGCCACATCACTTAAAATATTTAAAGCTGGTGTGTTTAAAGCTCTAGAGAGGATAATTATATTGAGTCAATCTCCATTCACAGAGAATGGAATCAGCTTCTATTCAGGAGCATGCAATAAATCACTTAAGAGGCCATTGTAGTCTCTAACTGAGGTGACTCCATGGGTTTTCTTCTCTTAGGGGGATGCTGCTTCACTCTATACATTTGTTTTGAGAGAGAAAAAGCACTTTCAAAAAAGTATGAATCTGCAATCCCAGTTTAGACAGTCCCCAAATCACTGCTGTACTCCAGTGTATGCACATGCCATGGTGCTGAAAAATCAGTAAAATAAACTATCCCAGAGTGTCACAGGTCGGCTGGATCCTGTACTCCCCACCAAAATGATCACTATAAACCCAAATTTATTAATGACATGTAACTGAATTTCTACCTCAATTTCAGATTGCTCTGAAACATAAAGAGATTTTCCACGTGTGGGTTTGTAAAATCCTATTCTGCAATATCTGAGGGATTATCTTCGGTATACTCTCCTTCAACACATTTAATCAACTCATCTGACAGTGCTTGTTTCTTTCCCATAATTTTGAGTATCACTTCTACTTAGGGATGATTACAACTTAGGATCCCTGTGAAATTATTACACTGATGGAAAATGTTCACTAAAGTGATTTTTAAGTTTTCAGCTCTGAGCCTCATCTAGATGTGCTCTGATTTTTTTGCAATTATTCCCTAGAGGAAATATGAAAGGAAATTTTCATTAGTGGGGTGGGTTCCTGTCTGAGAACAATGACAACTCTAATTGCAGAGAAGGAACTGTTTGATTCTGCAGTCAGTCCTGGTATTGAGGGCTCATATCCAAATGGAAGGTTTTGATGTAGACATCTGTTAATAAAATATTTCCTACTTAACTTTGATATGGAAATAAACCAGCAAGTCTGATTAAGTCCCTGACAATCCTTAGGGCAAAAAGCAAAACAAAACAACCCTCCCAACCCTCAGTTTTAACAATACATCAGAGTTACATCAGGGTTTCAACTATAAGGCAGTTTTCCAATAGACTTAAATGCCACCAAAAAAAAGGATCAGCATTTGCTACAGTGTGATCAAATGTTCTCAGCATGATGTGCAACCATCCATATAAATGTCTGTTCTTTATAATTTAATTTATATATTCATAACTCTAGAAAGACTTATGTTCATATTTAACTAAACCCTGGTAGCAATCCACTGATCATAATGAGATTATCCACAGTTTATTGACTTAAGCTCATGCATAAATCTCTACAGCAATGGAACAATAGTTTTTTGCACAAATGTATTTATACATTGCACAAAAATATTTAGGACAGCACTGACGTGTCTACACCTTATTTTTAAACTGATGCTGCTTGATTTTGTGCAATTCTTGGTGTTTCTGCATGCAGCAACATCTGTCATAACATAATACCTTTTCAAGGAAAAATGTGTATGCAAAAGGCAAAAACTATATAGGTATGCATCCACATACTTCTGACTTAGCCACACCTAATACACACATATTTATACATATAGAGAAACTTACATATTTATGCATCATAAATATTTAGATGTATGTCTGTGTGAATACACAGCTATACATACACATATATAAAAATAAATGTGATAAGAAGCAGAGTAAGTGGAGAGCCAGAGCTGTGCAACGCCCTAGAACCCCTGCTTCAAACACATAAATACAGGGTATTAACACAGATTAATTTTAGAAGGGATTAGGAAGAAAAAGAAATAGTGGATTATCGTGAAAGATTTGACATTAACCATGATGAATAAATAGCTAAAACTTTGAATACTTCCCCAGCAATTATGGGATATTACTCAGCCCCACTCTCTTCTCTGTGTCACTGATGTAAATATATAATATAATATATGTTATATTATAATATGTTTATAATATATAATAAATATAATTTATAATTCTTTATAATAATTTACATACTAGCTAGATTATTATATGTATAATAGAAAGAATAGAATAGAATAGAATAGAATAGAATAGAATAGAATAGAATATTGAGAAATTAATGTCTAAATATTGACATCAGTCATGATCAGTCAGTATGTCATTTTTGTAGGATAATCTAATTGTTCCATGTGCTTCATTGCTGGTTTGCACTATTAAAATAAACTCTGTCCATGTCACTGTGGTTGTGCCACACCTAAGCACAGGTATGACCAAATTATGTCTTTGGTGTCTATGGGACCTTTCAGACATCACTTTGTTCTGGAAGCTACCAATGTGCCTGGAACACACTCTGCTGACTCCAGAAAAAATTCCAAATATACATCTCCTTCACAGCTAATACATTTCTTCCATAGTTAATAATGCTGAAAAATTGCTTAGCTAATCTAAACTAGTAATGGCAATGAAATAATCTACAGTAGGTCTCTAGGTGAGATTCCTCCTATTACAATTTGGTTTGCAGCTCACCTGAGACACAGACTGAGCACATCCTACAACACTGAGCTGCTTCTCTGTTCTGCACAGCAGTTTGGATCAGAAATCTAATTCCAACCCTCTCAATGGGCACAGGGGCTCAAACCATCACAGATTTTCTTCCCCCCCCCCATATTTTCTGGAACAACTATTATCTGAGCTGTTTAGAGGATTTTTTAAAATAGTATTTTCAGGCAATTACAGGACATTTTATGTAGGCCATAAAGAATTATACACATGCAGTTTTCTGCTCATATATGCCATTAGAATCTGCAGTAAAAACACTTAAGTTTGGGCATTCTTTTTGTATAAAACATAAACCTTACAGTATTCAATGTAGCTGTGTTGATGCCAGAAGAGTACCTATTATCTTAAATTAGAAGTATTGGCACAGCTGCAGTATGATCAGTTAGGTCTCCAAAATGACCATTAGCCATCATAATTTTAGAATAGCACTATGAAATTTGCTTTAGCCTTAAGGGTTGATAGTTATGTTTTTCTTTCCACGGTTAGAAGAACAAGGAAGGTACCTTTAAAAAATAAAACAAGAACTAGGAAACTATTGTAATTCATGCTATAGGAACTGGAATTATTTTTTAAAATCCCAGTTTTGTGAGAACTGGCAGCTCTGAGTCTGGATGAAAATTGTCCAGCACTTCCTTCAATAATTTTATAATTAAAAAAAAAAAAACCAACAAATTCATTTCCACAGAGTTTGGGGAAGTACAAAAATGCCTGACATTTCTGGCCCAAGAGCTTGAGCATGCTGTTTGAAGTATGATTATTTAAGAAGCTGTCTTAAACCATTTTTAGATTTTGGCATACAGTGTTGGGCTGAACTATAAATTTTCCTTTGCCTTACTTTTCTTTTGAGCAGCAATTTGTGTCAGCATAAAGCCACAAGGGTCTGTAAAACCCATAACTTCAAGCATGGCCATGCGTGTTAATTGGCAAAGTCAAGGAAGATAAACAAAATAATATGCAATAGGGACAGGATACTTCTTGAATTCTAGAAATGACTAGAAATGCATTAAAATATATATGACTCCCGTTGGTCTCCACACATCAGTGTGGCGAATCCAGAATTCCAACACCCTGCGCGTTAACGGGCACTCGCTGGTTTTTATTTGTATAAATCTTACTTTTGATTTAACACTTTCAAAACACAGAGGAAGGGAACTACTGCATGAATTACAGTTCAGTTTTTCCACTCCACACTTAAAGTAGGTAGATATAAAATCTTATATGAAACAGCTTTAAAAACAAGGCTTGCTGCAGGACTGATTTTCCCTGCTCTTTAGCAGTCACAGCTGAGTGAGCCGTATTCACCAAGGAGTGTGGGGTTACTTCATGGGAGAAAGTGGCTCCAAGGACAAGGCAGAATCTTTACCACAGCAAATCTCTGCCGTTGAGGAAAGAAAAGCCATGGAAGGCACAGAATGTGGCAGCTGGCTTGGACACAATAAGGTACAGCCTTCGGAAGGCATGCACACCTTATACGTGGGATTTGCTCCTGGCATCCTCTCAAGGAAGTTTTTCCCTAGGCTGTGCTGGGTCAGAGCCCTGAGGGATACCCACAGCAGCTCTCTCTCTGCCTGGCTGATGCACAGCCCTCTGCTGTGCCTACCAACACTCCATTTTCCTAGGAAATTGTAATTGCTGCTTCCTGAGACACTTTGGGTCACCTACAGCATCCAAACCAGCCCGGCAATGATATTAGTTTCTGGAGGTTGCTGGGCTGTTCATTGGCCAAGAATTACCCTGTCACTCTCCACAACTGCAGGCCCCTGTGGAAGATCAGGGTCATGAGAAATCTAAGCAGAGAGGAATAGCTGAATTCACTCTTTACAATGGTTCTTAAAAGTTGGCTTTGGCTGTGGCCCGGAATGGGCCGCCAAGAGCAGCTCCAGGAAAATCCTTTCTAAAGCTTCCCCCTCTGCAGACAGGTGGCAGCTGCAATGCAAAGGCCCCTTTTTGGGCTGAGAAATGGACCACATGGGAGCATACATTTAAAAATTTTAAATGTCTTTTTTTCTGCTTTTGCTGTCTCTGAAGCAACAGCTGCTTCAGCTGAGCTGCTGTGTTCTAAACTCTCAACATCCTTCTCATAATAACAGATACATTGTTGAGCATTATGAAAGAGGCTCTCCAGGGGAACAGAGACTGCTCTTGGGGTGCCAAAAAACACAGATATTAGTAAAAAGACAGATGATTTGTGAATTTGAAACTGCCTGGTTCTGTCTCTCACTGTGTTAATAATGAATTCATTACAGAAGAACTGCAGTTCTCCCCCCCCATGCAAGTGAATCACCTTTTCTTGTCTGGCAAGCCAGCACTTACTAATAAAACCAGTTCTGATCTGAAACTACACAGATCCTGGAGACACTCTCTGTTTATGTAAGCAGCCATCAGAGTCGTGTGCAGCCCCAAAGTTTGCGCCGTGGCTCCCGTGCTACCAACTGCAGGCAGTCTCAGACTGTTCACCTGAGCGGAGGAAAGAAAATACACCTGTATGCTCTGTACAGATTGCTGCCAACTGTGCTCCCAGCCCAAATTATGGACAAGGAGGGTTAGGTCAAAAAGAGAACGTTCAAGAGTTGCTTTTCTTTCTGATCAAGGGTGCTGAGCTCCTCACTGGCTTAAATCCCTGGGTTTCCTGGGAGGTTGCAAGGCACAACCACGGCAGGTCTCAACATCCTCTGAGCCTCTGACCCCCACGGAGCAGCAACGTTGGAACAATACAGTCCTTCAGTGTGGGAGCCACAACCCACCTCCTACAGGATCAGGTAATGATGGAGATCCCACATTCTCAGGCTATGAAGGACTCTGCTCCCAGCCTGCCCTTGGCAGTTCTTGTAATGCTCCTCCCATGGGGAAGAAGAAGCCCAAGGGAAGGAGTGATAGATGAGAGGGACACCAGGCTGAAACAATATAAGACAGTTGCAGGAACATTTTTAACAGGAATGAACTATGGGAAAAAAATATTTTTGCTCCTTTTCACAAAATTAAGTTTTTACTGTTTGCAGAACTCCAGTTACAAAACACAACAGCACCACTTTGTCAATTCTCTATTATAAGCAGAAAACAGCAGTTGAAATAATAAAAAATGCTACAAAACAAAATTGTCTGACTTCAGGAAAGGAGTTTGGTAGGGATGCATTCTGCCACTCCCTTGGGTGTGCTGACACTACAGCAAAATCCTAATGTACAGTGATCTTGAGCATTAGATTATGGTGTGTGAATCTGAGGAAACAACTGAGAGGTCTTGGCTACAGCATGTTGATGATGATGATGATGATGATGGTGATGATGGTGATGATGGTATTGATATAATTCTTATTTGAGTGCTGGTCACAGAAATGTCTAAGGTGCTGTGATTTCTGGGATACACATGCAATGTGACCCTTTTTGGTTTTCCTCCTTTGGAACTGGTAAGGCTCAACAATGGACACTGGTAGCGAAGTGCCTGGGAAGGAAGTTCAAGAACTCCTTTTCCCAGCACATAAAGATAAACCACCCGTGGAAAATAATAATGATGAAAACTAGGAGAGTGCAAAAAGCAAGTGGGATAATTACAGTGCTTGTTCCAGACCTTCTGGGGCTTTCTTGACTCCCTAAAGAAACAGCAGGCACAGACAGGTGTGGCAGAGGTGAATTGTATTAATCAGGTGGCAGCACTTGAGGCCAGTGGTGCAAGGAAATACATGAAGACTGCTCAGTGAAAAATAATAATTACTTAAAACCTTAGGTGAAATGTGAAACCATGTATAACATTTGGTCAGTAAAGGTCAGCTGGCCTGGCTCTGTCTCCTTTCAACTTCTAATGCATCCCCATCCTCCTCATGGCCGAGGTGGATGGGGAGCAGAAAATCCCTCCATGCTGTGGTTCACATTCCTTCTGCAAACTGCACATTAGTGAAAGAGTTGACTTTGACCAAGTTAAATCAAGCTACGTTGAGCATGGGTATGAAGTTCACTCAAAACCTTTTCAGGCTGGTAAATCTGTCTAGATGTTATTCTTGGCTGATATGAGGACCTGCAGGGACAGTTCTGGAACATAAAGCCATATTAATTCTTTGAACATAATCGGTGTGGATTACGTACCTTTAAAAACTGAACAAAGTTCTTGCCTGACCAAGAAAAATGTTTTACTTATTCCTATGATCATTCAGATTATTATGGCCTTTCTGACCCCTAAGTACTATTTAGAGAATATATGGGGAAAAAAAACCCAAATCAAACCAAAACATTTGGATCTGGGTATTAATAACATAGAGCCAGATACAATAAAAAATGCAGTGTTACAGAAACATGGCTGTTGTGACACTTGCTTCTCATTACATTTTTGAGAAACAAAATTCATTATTTGCATAATTTCCAACTATACAAAAACAGTGTTCTTTTAGGATCCTGATCTAGCCAGACCATATTGCCAATATCATGAAAAAAGCTATGTTAGGATCAAAATTATAACATGTATTACACTTGATATTTTGCATGCAGCGATGAAAAGTTTTGATTCACATTTTTAGACAGAAATTCCCTTCTCCTCAAGTGATTTTTCTAACTCCTTTTGAAGGTCATACCAGCATGGAAGCAAGTTGGCCTGAGTCAGCACAGATAGTAGCTGTATCATTCTTCACACTTTAAAGTCTAACTCATGTCTTTTTTCAATTACAGAAAAAGAGTTCACAAATGCTTTTTCAACATATTGCATTTCAGCTTTAAAAATAAGCCTTCAGATATATGCCCTTCTGAAAACACAAAAAGGAGATTTCAGTTCAAAATGAAAAACCCATCATTCCAGTTAATAAAAAACACTTGTTAAAGCAAAGATGAGCCTTGGTGGAAATGTAAGTTTAAAATTATTTGGACTAAATGCATGTGTAATAAAAAACCTCCCAACAGAGAGGATACATTTTTACAACATATTCCTGTCATTTCTTGTTTTCTAGAGTACAGAAGCACTTGTACAACTTTACATAGAGCAAATCTCCTGGCAAACTACTATGTGCAATCATTCTGAAAGCTAATGGAGCAACACAGCTCAGAGCTGAGAGAAAAACACACTTTCAGCCATTAACCTAATACACAAACTCTTTTCATTTTATTGCCATTTTGCTAATTAGACATATTTCAGTTTCTTCTGATGATGAATGCAAATGTGGTTGCAAAAAGCCATAATTGCTATTAAGAACAACTGGGTTAATTTCTGAAAGGGGATTTCTAACAACTTCAGTTCAAATGCAATGTTATTGTAATAACACACAGTGATTTACTTAAATGTTTATGCTGGCATAAACATATCTGCTAATGTTTTTCCAGGATTTGACCCATGATAGTCGCTAAAATTGTTTATTCAACTCACTCCATTTATTAGGATGCTTGAATTTTGGTGCTAGCTCCTCTTCTGTACCATCAGTGCTTATGCTTGATATTAACTCTTTTCCACTTCTGTCTTTCTTTTCTCGTCCCCATTAAATCAAATTAAAGCAATGCAATATAACACAAAGTCATTGATGGTTTTTCACCCAACAGCAAGACCCACTCCCTTCTTGCCATTTGGAGGTGGAGGGTTCTTCCCAGATACAGTGATTGCTCTAGGAGTTCTCCATTCTTTCCATCCTAAAAGTGGAAAAAGGGACCACGTGCCCCTGAAGCAGCAGGAAGCTCCTTCCCAGCTGCTAAGATGGACAGAGATCGCAGCAGGGAACCCCACTGGCTCCAGCAGCTGGGAAATATCCATTTGGGTGTGTGGGTTGGCCTTGTGTGACTATTTGTGGAATCTGTCTATGTGCAGCTTATAAATTCTGAGCTGATATTTTGAAGCTGTTGCTGTAAAAATTCTTGAAAACTGGAACGCCAAAGGTGGCCAGAATCCAGAGCTGCAGTGGGCTGACCTGAGCCCTGAAATGCCTGTGCATTATCCCTGTGGGCAGCCTAGGGACATGCTGCAGCTCCTGCCTGTGACGTGGCTGCCCCTGGTTCAATGCTCTGTGCCCTCTTTTCTTGCCAAAATCCTACCAGGTGCTCTCAAGAGCAGGCCAAGGACTGTGTGTTGGCAGAACAGTAAGTGTGTGAAGTAGCTGAGGTGAAAAACGCTGGTGCTCAGAAGAGATAGCTGAATACAGAGTGGTTTTGTACTAGAATTTTGGCATATAACTATCCCTTGGAAGGTGGGTACACACACTAAGGTATATGCCTTGGGGAAGGGCTGAGGTAATGTATTTCTCATTCCTGAAAGGATTATATGAAGCAGAGCTGTATTAGAATGGCTTTACTGTGGGGTGAGTCTCCCTAAACACACATTTTGACCTTGAGTCTTTTGAAGGACTCTGTTTTTATCAAAATCTCTTTTATTTCCTCCAATCTCCTTATTAAGTCTCTTTCAGCTTTGTTAGGTTCAGCACTTTGTTGATAAGAGAATGACAACCCATGTAATCCTACCTCTTCTCTGGTCACTCTACATTGTTGAAGACAGAACCTGTTGATTTATTCAAATATACCTCGCTGTGTAGTTTTCTTTGTCTGGGTCTGTCTCTCTCCTGCCTTTCAAACCTCAGTTATCTATTTATCACTCTGTCTCAGGTCCCAGGCACTGAGTCTCTGTTGGGCAGAAACTATTTTTGACTCTAGAAAGTGCTGAATACTCTAAAGGCACTTAACAAAGTGAATCTCTGATCCTTTGGGGATCGCATTGTTATGAAAATATTATCATTTGTCAAAAGAGGAGATTGAAACTTCTATTTCATCAAAAAAACCAGCACAGATGTCTGTGTATATGAAATCTCCCCAGCTACTTAGAGATTACTTATGGGAATCTGTATTCACCTGTCTGAATAACACTACATTTAAGATGATTAATATAGACATAGAGACAAATCTATCTGTGCCCGTTTTGCTTTTTCACCTAAACAGATGAACTTTTTACCGTCTCTTTTTAACACACAGGTTATACAATTTTGTCAGTGACCTGTATTTCTTTCTGTAAGAACAGTTTTGGCTTCACTCCCATTGTGACAAACCACCAACAATACCTTTAATAAAATACTGTGTGTGTTTGTTTTTTTTTCTCAGTGCCTCTTAATTTAAAGAGTACATTCAAGGAAAGATATTAGCCTCAACTTTGTTCAGATCATCTTGAATAAAAATATTGTAATCAACCCTTTTCTGAGTTTCAATCCACAGTTTTCAAAGAAAGGGACTGTTTTACATTTAAATATTTCAGATTTATAGACATACTGAAAACACATTGCAGAGATTTATTGCTGTTTTTTTTCTTGCTGCTCTTATAAAGATGGGTCTGTATTGCCGACACCACAAAGATGTAAACACTCTGGATAAGAAATAAAGAGCAACCCCCACCAAGAATGAGATCCAAGCCACAAGACCTATAAAATGGCTGTGGGTGTTGCAACGTTAAAAGCATTCTTGTTTGTAGACTGCTCAACTTGTTTTAGCAAGGGCTTGAAATGGGCTTCTAAAGGCTCCCTGTATGACGTGTGCAGTGCATGGGGCTGTGTCCCTGCTCTTTGTGAAGAACACCTAGCAGTCTCTTTCAAAAGGATGTGTACAAACAAATTCTACATGGCAGCACACTCACTTTTCGCTTTTTCTGTTAACATTTTCTTCTCTTTATTCTTTCTTAATTTTTTGCTACATTATCTTTGCTTTTTCTTTCCATCTTTCTTTTTCATCTTAAAGAAAATCCTGGAGACTTTGTGTGCTCATTCTCTCTTTAGTCTCAGGCTTCAGTCTGTGCCTGGCAAAGTGACTGGGAGCACACTCTAACCCTGAGTACACCTGCGTGTCCAGGCCATGTGTGACAGCCTCTAGTCCAGGACAAAGCTTCCTCATCACTGCAGGAAAGGTCTGCACTTCACCTGGAAAAATATGTCAATACATTTCCCCACAGGTTACATATTACTTTTGCTTTATGAATATTGAAAAGGTTAGTGAACATGCAAATGCTTGAGGCAATGTGTGTACAGATGAAAAGAGGCAAAGGAAGAAAGGAGAAAAAAGAGGGGACAGAAAGGGAAAGAAATAAGTCTTATTGATGAAAGCTGATTAATGAATAGACCTTTATTGTTTCAGGGATTCCAAAGAGAAGCAGCAATGAATTTTTATTCCAGTACCACTGCTACTACAGCTACAGACAACAGAGTGGCCTCACAAAAGTGAGGCTTAAAAGACTTTGGAGCAATCTCTTCAGCCCCACGAACACCAGCACTCATCTCCTTTGGCCACAGCTTTGCTTCCCGAGCCCTCTCATCCACAATTGCATTGGTACTGTTCAAATCACCAACCAGTCACTGTCTGTTCTCCAAGAGAACACACAATTCCTCTGCTAGGACACTGCTCTCTCCTTGGCTGCCTTAGGAGCAGCTCCTGCCCAGAGCTCCAGCCTTCCCTCCAGTCCAGGGCAGCAGATCTCACACCCTGAGGCTCTGCTCCATCCATGTCATGTGGCTCTGGTAGGAAGGGTTGATCCTCTGAATTGCTCCTGCACTTAAACTGAAGATTTGGATCCTGACTATGAGCAACTGGAGTTTTCTTGAATGTTCCAGAGAAACAAGGAAGAAAGCTATACTCAAAGGCTGTGGGGAGTTTTACAAAGATCCAGCTGGTTGTGAGGATGGAGAGAAAAGCCTTTACCTCTGAATTTTTATTTTGACCAGGGAGGTAAACCAGCATTTCAAGGAAATGTCACCACCTGCCTCAGTTTGCTTTAAACACCAGGATGATACTTTGAGAGCACTGCTTGGTGGTGTTGCCTACAGCTGGCACTAGAATTGGTACAGTTCAGGCTCTTTTTCTCTGGGGAGAGAACAGTTCTTCTTGCAGAAAACTAGTGCTCTGTGCTCAGTACTGTGCCTATTCTTGTAACTTAACAAGCTCATCTGAAGATTTATGTAAGCAAATGGCATCTGCTACATGTCAAGGGAAAATATGGGCCAACACTTTGATTTAAAGATGATGCCTTGTGCTGTGTAATGCTAAATAATGTCATGTGTCTGACATACCCATCAAAGCATGTGAGACACACCCTATAACATGGTTTAAATTAATTTATCCTTATGGAGAAAAAATTGTTTCCTTGCTTGTGAGGTTTTTTTTTTTAAATATTATTTTTATTATTATTATTATTAAGAAGTTTCCTGGCCCAGCCTTTTATTTAAGTGAAGTAAATACTCATTGTCCTGCTCTTGAATAGAAGGTACATCCAACTGCAGAGTCTTCCTGCCTGGCAGTACCATGCCAAGGTCTCAAAAGCCTGGATAAGGAAAAGAAAGGAACAACTTCATTATTTACATTTTGCTTGATTTCCAAGGAGGGTTAAGGAGCAGAAGGAAGCCTTGGAGAAGATGGGGTGGCAGCTGACTGCCAAATTGAGTCTGGTTTTGATGGCTCCTTAGAACGCCCCTCCTCAGCTGTTTGCTTACCCCTTCAAAATGCTGCTGTAATGCAGTGCAACACAGGTACCATTGTTCCTCTTATCTGTGGGATAAAACTGTTTGAAAACTTCAAAAAGAACACTGATTTTAAAAAAAAACCAACAAAGTTAAAGGTCTCAGTTTCAGTGCACCTTGGGCAAAGAGATACAGACACTTCCTCTGCCTGGGCTTTACAATGCATGCTTGTGATATATTGAATTATTCGTGTAATTAACTCCACTGTAGGCTACCACAGGGTTAAAAATTACCCTTTTACTTTGATCTTTAGACATTACTCTTTGCAATCAGGAATACAAATGCACATTCAGGAGTACAGAGGTAGTAAGAGCCTCTGGAATACCCTGTGACCCATGCAGGTGAGTATGAACAGCCTGCTTAGCCAAGGCTGGGTTTTGTGCATGGTCTAGAAATGAGCTGTTTGTGCAAGAGAAATCACTAGTACCGTGGTGACTTCCTTGTCCCTAGTTGGGAAATAATTCAAATATATATTTCACAAATTAGATTTGAATTACACTTATGGCTGAAGAAGGAACTACAAGCAGAAAACTGAGGCCCCTATTCTGAAGCTTTGTTTTCAAATCCTGTCTGTACCCACAGGCTCTGGGAGTTCCTGACAGTCCTGAAGACCTAACTTTGCATGGAACTGAGTGACTCTGTTTGTATCATGGAGTTTTTTACATTGGAAAATATTTTAAATACTTCTGTGTTTTGAACATCAAGACACTGCTATTGTCCTGTCATAACTGAATAGCTGCTGATGACAAAGGAGCATTCAGTGAGCATTACAGATTTTACACCAAGCAGTTCAGAATACTTTTCCCATCAGAGCCATTTGATAGCATGAATAATTACATGTTCCTCAGCTATAATAAAATCAGTAATAATATACCATGTGAAACACAGAAACACGACTGCCATTGGTGAAGCAGAGAAACTTGCATTGAAAGTATGGGGTAAACCAAATGGGGCTGCACCTTGGTGGGACACAACTCTAAATCTGAGTGTTAAGAGATGGCTGAAGACTCAGATTCCTTCCCTGACTTTCCCCCTTTTGAGCTGCCTAAGGGCATAAAGAGCTCTTTGAGGGCCTGACACCAGGAAGTTGAAGACTGACTTAATGCAGACCTTATGACAACTCAGAATAAAATTATCAGATGTCTCCCTTCCAGAGGGAAAAAAGCTAGGAGTGATGATTTCAGAACCTGGGGATCAGCTGGAAGCTGGCTGGATAGGCAGAAGGAGCTCTTAGAAAAGGGAGTTGTGTACACTGAGAAGCTTTGTCCAGGCTGACTCTTTGGGAGGGACCATGGAGGGGAGATTTCAGTGATGGTTTAAAAGCACTGAGCCTTTCACCAAGGACTGTGCAGTCCCTGCTTCACCCCTCAGACCAGTGGTCAGTTAGAATAATTTTCTTCAGTTCTTTGAGTAAAGAAGAAAAACAGTTTACACATGAATTTCCCCAATGAATTATTTTTATTTCTGTGTAGTGTTGTAAACCAGCCATTGACTTCCTCAATAACTTTGAAAAAAGGAACCATGTTATTCATTATTATAGTTTCTATGGTAGTCTCATGACTGGGGACAGAGTATCCCAAAGATTCCTTGGCACCCAAGGCACAGAGGGATTTGTGTCATTCTGCAGTCTCTAAACACTGCTCCCATCTGATAGCTCTGATATTTTACAGCTGAGGTGGCAGCTTGACTGAAATAATTCAGTTTCATTCAGCAAGGACCAAAGACATACAAATGTTCCCTTGCCTCTTTGTACCATAAATGAGCTAACTGTAATGACCAGACTCAGTGTTTCCCACTGACAAGCCTAATCCTTACACATGCACTTTAGCTTGCCCATCAAGTCAATCCCCATGAAAACCCAAGTTATATTTTCCCATCGATATCAGTGACATGATCAAATCTTTTCTGGTACTTATCTTTGCAATCAGGTTGTCATTCCTGAAATATCTCTCATACTTTCCCACAACAAAGACAATCAACAAAGAAGCTGGAAAAAAGTCACTATTTGATGAGTACAGATTTGCCTGTATCTTTTAAAGTTAGCTTATCCACTAAAGCTGTAATTAATTCTTATACATGATTATGTTTTTTCTTCTGATCCCAGCTTAAAGCCAAATCTGTGCAATAGGGCCAGCCACATGAAAAATCCCTCAGCTATTCAACTAAAAACATACTAAATCCACATTTTAAAAGATGAAATTCAGAAATGTGTAATGACTACTGCATGAACAACAGTCTAAGTACAGAAGTTCATTTCAACTCTAGCAGCTATAATTTACATGGCAAGTAACCTAATTACACTGTGCTTTTTAGTAATATATTGTTCTATGACCTTTTTGATTGGACTAGGAAACATTAGCAGTCAGAATGCTAAATGCTTAATCACACTGGTGAGTGATAAGTGAGTCATTCTGAAAGATCATTAGAAATATCACTGGAAAAACAGTAAAAAACTTGAACTCTGAAAACCTGATTCATGTAAAAAACTGCACAGAAAAATAGATCAGCTGTGGACACAGTAATTTGCTGCAAAGATCTTATGTAAAATTTCAATTAAGCAAACATCTTAGGATCTGAACTGTGGTGCCTTTTAATTAATTCCATGAGTGGCAAGAAAATTAAAATATCGCTTTTATTTTATACTTGGGACTGGAAGAAATATAAAATACTTAAACTGAAGTACAACCATACCAGGACTCCAAAGTTTTTCTCAAACAGAATGTGTTTTTAACAGGCACACTGAAGACCTAAAATCACATAAATACAGAAACAGGATGCAGTGATATGGCTGGGCTGAGGATTTTATTGGAGTAGCTTTACCCCAGTTTTAGGACTGTTTAAGGATAACATCTCTCAGCTACTGTTTTCTCACGTTTTACATCTAATTTTATATTTTGCAAAACAAACACAAAACGTGAGTTTATCTTGTGAGGGGAATTATATGCAAGGAGCCTCACGGAGGCTGGTGAAATCAAACCTCATTAGTATTTCCTGCCTTTGAACATAACTAATGACAGGGTTTCAAAGAGTGACAGATCTCTGAATGAACGGCAACAATGCTCATTGTCATCTGGGATTGTGCAGGAGCCATTTTGAGCACTGCCCAAAGAGCAGGGAAAAGGTTTATACTTCTTCAGAGTGGACATGAAGGCTGAGAGAAGCCTGTGTTGGTCCCTTGTCTCCAATTTTCTGCCCTGATTAATTACAAAGACCGCTAATTGTGTATTGATGTTAGTTAAAACCATTTGGCATTTGGTATCTGTCTAGTCATGTCAAAATAAAAAAACTTTCTGTGTAAATGTTGGGTCAAAGAAAGTACCATAGTGTTTTTCCCCTCATTCATTTTTGTTTATAAATCCTTTAAACTACAAGTATTTGTATTTGTATCATACTGAATTGACTGTAATGGGTTAAGAAAACACAAATTAGAAAAAAAAAGGCAATTATAAAAATACAGAGTGGAAGTGGTGATTTCTAAATGTCATTAATCTATGGTGATTCTGCCACAGTTTGTAAACAATGAAAGGATCTGATTTTCAGCAAGTTGGCTATTCATGTGGTGCACAGCTCATTTCTGTTTACTGTTGTTACACATCAACACACAAGTGAGCAGCTGAATTTTGCCTTGCCTTCCCTGCCTGGCAGTCCTGCCTTCCTTACCCAGAGCTTCCCAGCCACGGCACACCCAGTGTCCTCTGCACTGACAGGACCCTCTCTGTGCCTTACAGCACGCTGAATTTCAATTTCCAGCTCACATTTATACATTCTTTGCCTTTTCGCTCCTGCTGTTACACAAACTGATTGATTGGATGATTGCTCCACAATGGCTGGCACATCTGGGAGCCCAACATCTGGATATGCTCCCATTTAGTGCATGTTCCCAAGAGACATCTTACACTGTCAGTGGTGAACTGCGTTTGCCTCCTTCTACCCTATGTCTTGAAATAATCCAGAAGCTGCTGAGTCCCAGGGGTGGTACCTCAGTGATTGCTTTACCTCCAAAATTTCATTTGGTGTTAGTTTCACGAGTCTGAGTCAGCTGAATGAGCCCTGAACTACTTTTACTGAAGGCACAAGTTTCTTAACTACAAGATTTGGGGATCCACAACAGATACTTGTGGTGGCAGAGCAGCACACGGATTGGGCCCACCCTTCTCCAGCCCTGCTGCAAGCTACATGGGAACACCACGTGTAAGAACTGATTTCTTTGCAGATTAAAGGTGTTATAGCCAACGTTTAATAGCTATTTTCCAATGAGACAGCAAAGCATAGCCTAGAAAGAAATTAGTGCACCTAGTGCTGTGGGGGTATTTGGTTTGTAGGATGCAGTCCAGCCTCCCAGGTGATGTGTCACTCCTGGGGAATGTGCTCAGCTGCTGAGGGCTACAGGAAAATCTTGAAACAAAGGACTTCAGACAAATAAAGGCTTGCTCTTAAATCAAAACTACCTTCTGTAGTTCTCAGCATCCCTCAGAACATCATCCCGCAATTTTCCTGCTTCCATAAAACACCTGAATTCTGAGAATGCCTTTCTCTTTTTAATAAAAATGTTCATTTGGAGGGAAAAGACTTCCCATATAAATGGCATATATATTTGACCCTTTTAAAATGACCTTTTTGTATCTGACCTTTTAAAATTGTTTTCTGACCCTGCCCCAGGCCACTTGCACACATCCCTTCTGCTCCCCACACCCTGCCAGGCAGAATCGAGCCTGTCACCCTCCTGCCACTGCTGAAGCCATTTCTGCCACAAGCTGCCACTGTGATTCCCTTGGATGCCTTTGCCACTGCCCACACAAACCAGTCTTGCTCTGAGCAGAATTGAGATAACTTTTCAGGCCTCTCCCAGAAAGGGAGATGTGGCTGTGGAATGACATGGAAACTGAGATGCAAGGGATTGTTGGCATTTATCAGCTGCAGAGCTGCCTCCTGTGTTAGAAGCACTTGGATGGAATCTGAAAAAGATAATTGGTGAAACAAAGACAGAGTCCAATCCAAACAGAGAAATGAGAAGGCAGAGACCACACGATGTGCACACAGTGTGTCACAATTAACAGCAAGGAGAGAGATTTCAATACAGCTGCGGAAAGGTACGAGCAGCTAGTTTTAACAGTTTTAACATCAGAATGCTCATTATCTGAGAGCAGATCAAGCAAAGTGAGGCCCAAAATACTTGAATTTAGGCAGCTGAGAGGACTCAGAAAAGGTGCTGAGCTATGTCTCAGATAAAATGTAAGTACCAAACTGTAATAAGCAAAGGAAGTATAAAGCGAACTCTGCTTAGATAATTATTTATTGACATGGTGGCAAGGAGCCTGGGAGGGTTCAAATGTGTTGTCTCCCTAATGCATTGCAAGCCATCACAAGCAATCTGGAGGAGCTGCATTTCTTGGTCCTTCAGGAGCATTTTGAAAGCATCATCTATGAGATATAAACTGCGGTGGACTGCTCAGCTGAAGCCCTTCATCTACAGTCTGTTGCCCTGAATGCAAGGATTATCACACAACAGCTTTCAGATAAATACCAACCTTTTGTCAAGCAAATATTTTTTTTCCACAGAAAAACAGACCGAAGACAAAAAAAAAAGTTACTATTGTTTTAAGGTAAAACAAGTAAATTGAATAAGGGGATTTGGATTATATTTCATGTCTCACCAAGCCCCAGATATTGAAATTCTGTTCCTTCAATTTCAAATGTATGTCTCTCCAGATTAAGAGCAAGGATTGCCATTTACTACAGCTGACTGGATCATGCTAGGAAGGAAAACAAAAATTCGGAGTTCATAAACTTCTAAAGTAAACTGAACAGATTATGTACACATTGACAAAAATTTTGAAAAACTATAACTTCTTGTGATGCCTTCTCCTGGCCATTTTCTCTGTGTGTGATTGTATAAACATGACAGCTCTGAAGGACTATTGAAACATAAAAGGGATCTGTTTTTCAAATCATCTCTTTTTTCTCCTAGATTCATCAAGGAGCAAATTAGATCAACAAATCCTCTACCTGTTTTCCTGCTGTTTGAAAAAAATTCCTCATGGAGATAAACGGTTGAGTTGGATGTGTCCAAAAGATGCATTGCCCTTAACCACCTACAGACAGAGCCAGCCAGCCACACTCCCTTTGGCACACCCCAGCAGAATGGAAAGGGCCAAAAGTGCTGTAAGGCACCATTGTTCCCCCTGGGAACAGGTGGGATCCCCCCGGGATTGTCACGGGACCGTGGGAGGCTCTGAACTGCGGCTGTTGGAGCCCAGGGCCGCTAACGGCCGCAGCACAGCCCGTCCTTCCTGCCCTCCTTCCTTCCTGCCCTCCTTCCCCACGGAATGGCAGCAGGAATGTGCTGGCAAGGAAGCTGCTGGAGCAGCGTGGAGCGCAGCCAGCCCTTGGCCACCAGCCTCTCCAGCACACCTGGCAAAGGCAGACGGGGAAGGAGCTGCTGCTGGTGGGGAGCCTTGCTGCTGACACGGAGGGAAGCCTTTCTCTTTAACAAACACTGTGCAATGTTTTCCCACACAGATTTTCTCATCCTAGTCTCCAGAATATTTGAAAACACTCCCAGGCAACTATAGCCTACAAGTTTGCCTGTGTGTTCCTCTTAGTCATTAATGGAAAGTCAAATAAAATTGGTTAAAACCAGACTTCTGCGAAGCTTTAAAACTACTTGAAATATAGACTTTTACCTTCTCCAATTGCACTAACTGACAATAATTAGCATGTATGTTGTCACAAACACTCAAAATCTACAGAAATATATTTACCCCTTTCTTTCATTAAATACCATATTCACAATTAAATTTGTATGCTTTGAATTTTGCATAATCTTACATTTTCTGTCATTTCCAATACCATTTTCTGCAATTTTCTTAAGAGAGGTTCAGATGTGAAACATATAACTGTATATAACCTTCTTTCTTGGAACCAGCCTATTTTTAATTTTTTTTTTGCTCATGTGCAGAACATAATTCCATTTTTCAGACCAAAAGTGGTGAAACTTCTTCCTAAATAACACATGACCATCAGCATCTAAACACAGCAAACAACAGCTCCAATAGTTGCATTTTACAGATAACTGCCACGTGGTTTTTTGCAACAAATTTTTTTTCTCTGCTCTGTTACTTTTACACAGATTTCAGCATATGCCCTTCCCAGGACACTCTCATGCTTAATCAGAGATTATTTCTCAATGCCTTTGAGGGGGCACTGACATCTACAAGTGTCACCAAGCCTCCCCAAGGGTCCAGCAGCTTCACAAGACCCTTCAGCATTCATTTAAGAGAAGCTGAGCCAATCCCTGAACCCAGCAGTTGGGGTTTTGATAGAAACAAAGAACTGGAGCACACCTCCTACATCTTTGAGTCAACTCCTCTGCTATTGTAAGCAGCACATCCTGCAGATTTGGTCAGAATCTCATCAGCTGACAGTAAGAAGAACAAAGGCACCGATCTCAGCTGGGGCTGGTTCTGGGAGGAGCATCTCAAAGCAAACTCCATTGGTGCCACCTCTGGAATTGCCTGTAACTGCTTTTCCTGTGTTCAAGGGACAGCTGGAGGTGGCACTCAGTGCTCTCTACTGGGTGACAAGGAGGGCACCAGGCACCAGGTTAGACTCGATGAGCTCGGAGGTCTTTTCCAACCCAAAATGATTCTGTGGTTCTGTGCTCTGCTTTAAAACCCTTCTCCCCACAAAACTGCAGCTGCCTCAGGACTCCAGCCCTGGGGGAGAATCTGCCACTTGTTCTTCATAGAAACTCTCTAAACAATCCTCCCTTCTGGCTTTGTCTGAAAAGAACTGAACTGGGAGAGCACAGAGGTGTGGGATCTGGAAGCACTGAACACAGCAGAGCAGGAACGTCCTGCAGCAGCTGTACTGACAACTCAGGGAATGAGAAGCAATCAGGAGCCTGGCTGTGCTTGTGGAATTGTTATGGCAATGATCTACCTCAGGATCACAGATAACCTCCATCAAAGCCCTCAGCCTTCTGAACATCTTGAATTTGGTAAACTTTGGGTAAGCTTGCTGAAAGCCAGCACTGCTGCCCGTCTGGCTGGATTCCATGTGCAGCCTGAACTGTCACTGCACCAGCTCACCTACAGTGCAGGGAGTGAAGGAACTCACCCTGCCCTGGCCAGCTTCTCCAGCTGCCAGGGAAGGCTGTGTGCTCAGAGCTGCTCCCTCTTTCCTGAACACACAAAGGGTGTGTGCAACGGAGACCAACGCACGACTTTTAACCTGGAGGCGAGCAAGAAGTGGGAGTCAGCATTATTCACTGCTGCAGCCAAGGGTGTTACAGTCTTGCAAACAGCTCTTTCAGGATGATTGATAAAACACAATTGATCCAACAGCGTAAAAAGAACTAACATCAAACACATCAAAGGCAGGGCATCAGCTATCCTCCCCGCGGCCACAGACCATGAGACCTCTCTTTGCATCCTACACATGTGGAAACTCAGCCTAACAAAAAGAGAGGCCACACAGCCCCCTCCCACCTCCCACTTCCAGCAAAGGACAAGACACACAAGTCTACATTTAATCAGATAATAGTGTAATTAGATAAAAATAGTGTGATAGTATGAGTTGGTGAAGTTGTGAGGCACCACCTAAGTTAAGAACACCATCTCATTTTTTTCCTTATATTCTCACGAGGTTTAGAGTCTTTTCCACTTAAACATCTAGGGAGGCACTTTTTTCCCTGAATTTTACATAAATCTCACTACACATAAAGCGATATTAAAAAGACACATCAAAAAAAAAAAAAAAACCATACAATTTCACATCAAAATATGAGCATGGAATTATTTCTCATTGAAGAAGCAGAAGTCAATCCAAATAATTCTTGATGCAAAACTGAGAAGTGTTTAGTTACTTTTGAGACAAATAGAAACAGAAAACTATTTAGTTGTGCCAGTAGAGTTTGTGCTTATTTTGGCATATTTTACCATCTCAGTCAACCAAACAGAACCAACCCATTTTCAACAGCCGCTGGCTTTTTATAATCTGTGCTGAGTCAGAGCTATTCAGAAGCTAAAACTGGCTGGTATATTATGTGATATTTATTGATTTCTTCTGTCTGACAAGATCTATTAGAAATACTAAATAAATGCACAAAAATCTGTCTACATTAAAGTATTTTTAAAAAATGCTTAGTACAAATATTTTAATGAAAAAAAGCACATTTCTATTCCTGTGGGAATTTATGGTAGAAAAACACATTTGATAGGATCTGGTTCTTAAAAAGAAGATCAAGAATGTGGCTTTCTACACTTTTTAAATTTGCAAAATAAACCACATTTCAGGAAACCTCAATTAAAAAAAAATTAGAAAAAAATACAGCATTCCAGTAAATGCCAAGATAAAATTGGCTTATGTTCAATCCTATGATAAAATATGCTTTAAACCATATAATCCAAATTTGAAACACCATTAGGTTAAATAAAAGCTAACCTACACTCTAAGTGAAAAGTACCTACTCACATTTGGTGATGTCTACAAATAATTTGTGACCGTGACAAATAATTTGTGATGTTCTTACCATTAGTTTCATTTAACCCATCACCCCTTGGCTCTTTTTATTGTGATAGAAGCATTTATTCACTTAAAAATTGCAGTGGATAATGTAAGCTACATGTTCACCAAGGAGAACCTTTTAAGGTTCATTCAATAGTATTTCTCTCCCAAATCTACCTTCTCTGTCTTTCCTTATTCTGCACAATTTTTCAACATTTTTCTTCTAATTGGTCACTATTTAGGGACTTTGCAAGTACTTTGGCCTCAGCAATCCAGAATATCTGGAATTTATTAGATTAGGGAATTCCACTGGCTTTATTTGATTTTTAATTTAAGGCAATAATCTTGTATTGAATTATTCTTCCATGCACTATGACTTTTATGCCATCCAAAATATATGCTCATTCTGGGGAAAGAGACTTTCTTTTAAATTAATTCAACCTTTTGAAATAACACTTCTCAAAAGAATGTCTGCTTATGAGACACATTTGAAAGCAATCACAGGCTAAACCACAACCAAACCAGTAGTGGATGGGAGCAGAAACATATTTGAAGTACCCCATGGCAATCGAGGACTTAACAGGCCCTCACAATTGCAAGCCAAAATAAATGCTTTGTGTTAATTCAGATAAAGGATAATCCACAGAAAAAGAACAAGGATTATGGGTTTCATTTTGGCTTTAATATATCCACACCATGACGAAGAAAAGTCTGTGTTGACTACAGTTCAGCACATTTCCTACCATCAAAAAGCAGCCTTATCTTCCTGGTATGCACTTCCTAGAAACACTCCTCTTTCTGATTTTCTCCTAGGTAAGTTTACAACAGTCTGCCTTTCCTGTATTCAGATAAGTTAGTATGTAAAAAATATTAATTTTTTTGATTTTTTGGTAATGTTACATGTGCTTTTTATTGCAATACCACAGAGCTGGACTTGAAAAATTGATCTTTGATGCAGGCAGTTGCTGACATGTTCCTGCATCTCCATGATGTACTGACATGTTACTGTAGGAGAGGCTTAGACAAAGCAAGAGTCTGTGTGCTCAGAAATTCAAAATAAAAGGCAAGCTTTCATTGGATTTTTAAATTTTTGCTTGCTTCTGGAAAGTTAGCAAAAGTGACTCCCAGCAGCAGCTATTTTTAGAGGTAGTAAGTTCTATAACTCTGAACCGTTATGTGGTTGTGTGGAACATGTCAGTATTCAGGAAAATGAACCTGAAAATCCATTTACCAAGATGTAGAGGAAAGAATTCGCTGAGCTTGGTTAATAAATACCAACAAGCATCTAAAACATTCTAAAATGTGCCTTAAGCAATGCTTCCTTCACTTTCTGTGATTAGTGATAGCATTATCTTTCTGCATGGACCCACTCCATGACTGAGAAGCCTGACCATCCGATATATCCAGCTGGGAGCTGTGGCTTTCGAGGGGTTTCTCCTGAATGCAGGTGTTTCCTGAGGGTCTAAAAGCGAGCAAAGAACCCCCAGGCTCTGCTTGCAGGATGTCCAGCAAGACAGGCCATTTAAAGTAAAAGCTGTTTCTTTCCTCATTGCCTTCTTTTGCCTGATTTCAAGGGAAATGCATCAGCCAGGACAACAACAGAACGTGTCAGAACTGAACCTGTTGCCAGAATATGTCAGTTTAGATCCCTCATCTGCCATATATGTTTTTGTGTATATATGTTTTTGTGTGAACTCCAGCTAATCAGCTTCCTGTGCTTTAGTTGCCTGTAGGAATAACAGCATTACACTGTCTCACAGGCCTGTTTTTAAGAAAACAAACACCAAGAATCTAAAACTGACAGCTATTTGGGGTAATGGAAGCTAAATATACTTTAAAATAGATAGATTTGCTATGCCACATTTGGCTTACCCAGGCTGCATATTAATCAGGGCAAAGAGAAGGTCTTGTTCCTTTTGGTAAAGTGCAATGCAAACACATACGTGTTAGCTATTAATAAGAGATACTCTTAGATTCGGGACTGAAATCTGATTTTCCTGGCAGAGAAGTGCAATTTCAAGGGTATTGCATTCTTCTACTGCATTTCCAGAGTTAGCACACTAGGAAAGGAGATATCCCATTGGGGAGGGGCAAGTCACAGCGGGTTTGGTTCTTGGGCAGTTTAAACGGCAACGTTAGCAAAACGCTGCAAATAAATGAGCTTGCTAAAAGCAGCAGAGGGCTGGGACAGCCAGGTTTCTGCAAGGCCTGCTGGTTCCCCAGCCCAGGAAGGCAATTACACAGCCAGTCCCCTCTGCAGCCTGGAATGGATAACGATATGCCCCAGTGGCCCCGAGCCCTGCCTTCAGCACTTTGGGGCATTCCTCATCCCCAAAATAGATCCTGCTGACCAGTCCTTGGCTGGAATAAAGCCTAAATCACCCCACGGATTCCAAAAGATTTAGTTCAGCTTTGGGTCTTATGATGCCTCAGGAACTGCACTGCACGTTCAGTATCCCACTTTTTAGACAGCCAACCACTGCTGGTGCTTGCATTTTTATTCAGTATATTCTGGGATTTGGAGTTCTTTTTCCTATCGGTTATGTTACATGTTTTAGATCAATACACTGTTTTGTTTAAGCTCAATAGAAGCTACGTAAGACTGACTCCAATAAACATTCCTCTTCTTGTTTTTTGTTGTTTTTTTTTTAAGGACTCACACTCTTCCTCAAAGGAAAGAATTAAAAAAAAAAAAAAAAAAGTTCTATTTAAAATTGAGATTGAATTGAATGAGATCTAACATTCCCCACAATACACAATTGTGGTATTTGGAGATACATAAAGACATCGTGGAAAATGCTGAATCCATCATTCTTTGTAAGATAAAAGTTGATACTACAAATAAAAAAATACTCTGTATTGTTTCCCCATCTGGTCCTACATTCCTAATAAGGACAACCACAAGGAATAAGTTATCTAGAAATTTGCTTCCAAAGCCTGCTGACTGCATCAGAAGTTAGCCACTTTCTGAGCTTTCTGTTTGAACATGCCTGGTGCACATGTGAAGAATAACAGAATGAAACAAAGGCAAATTAAAAACATGATCAGAGAAGCATCAAGCCATGTTTTGCTGCCACTATGCACAGTGGCAAAGCAAGAAAATTCCTTTTATGACTGCATCTTTTCATTAAAGAGAAAGTGCAGGTATGTTTAATTTCACCATCCTGTGAATCAGTAATTCCTTTCCAGCAGCTTCAGACACATCTTTCTTCAGTGCAATCTGGGGGCGACCAGACAATTCCATAATTTTTTACTAGCAGAAATTTGGCCTGATCATTAATCATAAAAAGGCTGAACAGAATTTAGTTAATCTTTCTTTCCTTCGTTCTCATAGCTGCTACCTACAAATCAAATGTATCAAGCCACATTGGGAAGAGCTTTAACTAACATAACCTAATTCTGAATATTGAATATTGGTTCCCAATGGCAGCTTGCTCACAATGAATCCATTAAAGTGAAAGGAAAATCTCACCAAGGCCTTGCTACAGAAAAATCAAGAAGATTGCAAAGTGTTTGCAAAGAGACAGGCTTCATCTGGAATATTATCCACCAGAAAACATTTCTTCAAGTCTCATTATATTAATTGGGAGGTTTTTTTCTTCTCCTATAGGTGTTAGCTTATATAATACAGCAGCACTGAAGCCAGATCACATAAAATACAGCAAGTGCTGATAACTTATGAGAAAGTGGAGAAAGAGACCCTGGATGTGGGCAGTAAACAGGAGCCTGAAAAGGGTCAGCAATGAGCACAGCATCCTGCAATTGCACCTCCAGCCCTGGCTTAAAAAAGCATGGAGCATGCACTGCTCTGGAATTTACCTACAGCCTGGTAACTTGGTGCACCCTTCAAAACTACCTTTCTTTATACACTCCTGTCTGAAGAGAAAAAAAGGAAAATGGCACTGCAATTAATAGGTGATATTAAAAAAAGAAAAAAGTTAACTCCTTTCCCTTTGAATCTTGAACATTGCTAAAACAGGAATGAGAGGTTTTGGCACAGACTCCAACTCCACCAAATTGCATATCACTCCCAAGGGATATTAGTTTCTAAGGTGTACTGTGGGGAATACTGCCTTTCACATTTCTTCTTATTAGTGGGATTGTTCTTAATGACACTATTAAAAATGGCAGTGATTCTAAGATTAGTAGAGATGGCCAAAACCTGTATTTGCCACCTTCATTCAAAATGTAAAGTGCATAGGGTACAAAATAACAGCATGGGATCCATCACTCAATTACAGGGCTCCCATTAATTCAGGCAGATAATCTGAGATTTTCAGTTACTGTGGGAATTTTCAAAGTAATTAATGGGTTTTGGACAACATGACATCATTGCAATGACTGACATTTGGTTGAACTTAATATGTCACTTAGCATTCAGTGCTAGGCAACCAAGCTCTGGGCACGGTGAATGTCTGAGGCACAAGGTCAATGTCTGAAGTGTACATACAACACAATTACTCAGAAACACCAGCCTCTGCTGAAAGCATGCTCACTTTAGTTATTATTTCAGTAATTCTCCTCCTGCACAAATCTTCAACCTTCCTAATGGGCTTTCATACAGGCAAGTGTGTCCTCCTTAATTTATAGTTCTGCACTGGCTCTAAAATGTAAGCATCTCCCATTGGTTTTCCACAGTGGTGTTTGCTGCTTAACTACAGCAGCTTGGCCTGCAAATAATAAAGACAAAACAAGATAAATTGCTTTAACTTGGCTTCCACTTATTTCATATTTACTCTAACTAACCTTTGAGCTACTGATCAAGATGGATTTTCAGGAGCAAAAGGCAGATCCAGAGCTGAGCTGATGTCACAGTTCCACGATGAGGGATTGGGGACAGTGATTTAGTCTCGTTTGGTGAAGAATAATTTAAAAGTCTCCATAGCAGAATCATAACTCTGATTACAACACCAGAAAATCATAACACTGAGAAGCAAGTCAGATGTACTTCAACTTAATATTCCAGATGAAGAGCTAACTTGGATGAATTCTCATTAAGACATTTGTTCACTTTCAGTCAGTCTGTTCTCAGGCTTTCCTGTATGGTGCTGCCTTATAAAAGATCTATGAAATGTTACAGCTTTTCACCAAATAATTTTTTCCACTCACAGAATGTTGCTTCAGGAACTGGTCCCACCTTTTCCAGGAGTAATTTGGAAAGTATCCCACCCTGACCAAATCTGACCTCTGACTGATTGCTTCAGAACCTACACACCCCAAATGGGAATTACTGTCCAGGACATGTAATAATGATCTCACCTGACAGAAGGGGAATGATACAACTGAAGTAGCAGCCAGAGCAGTGGAAGCCCAAAATGGATCACTTTCTTCCTTGCAGTGCTCCTTTTCTTTGCCAAATGCACTCAAACAGGAAGGATAATGTAACAGATGATGGCCTCAACTGCAGAAGTTACAGACCAAAGTATGTGATTCATATATACTGCAACCAGCTAAGGAGAGACATATTAAGTAATTCTGGAAGGAAAGCAGCACTTGTCAGTATCATTTTAGTGTTAATACAAGAAACCCATAGCTCTGCTTAAAACAACTGCACCATAATTTGTGTGATATGCCTTTCAGGCAGCTAGATGCACTTTTTCAGCAGCATGACCAGAAAATGGCAGATATATTTAGCATTTGGTTACGATTAAATTATGCTCCAACTATCCCAAAATATCAGTAAATGTCAACTCAATTCATATTTAACCAGCTGGCTTAGCTGTAGCTAATATAAACAAATTTATATTTTAATCTTGTCAATGAATACTGAAGATCAAATATTATTGCCCCCTATTGGATCCCATTAACTCCAGTTTGATCGCAGTGTTTTTACCTAAAATTGGGGTAAATGCTAACATTCTTACCCAGTTGCAACTATATGAACTTTGCAAATAAAATGCAAATATTAGTATCTCTTCATTCCTATGTTTTTTATCTTTACGTGTAATCAAATCTGAGCTACAGCTAAACCATTTTGAGACATTAAGGAAACTTAAAATCATATAAAGGAGTGTCATTTTAGAAGACAAATTAATGCTCCAGTGAGTCTCAAGAACTTCACTGAACCTTCAGGTTTTTAGGGATCTTTCATCATAACAAATGTTTATGTTAAGCATGTTACCTACTCAGAGTATAATTTTTCATTTTGTCAAGAAATTCTGCCCTTGACCTCTGAATTGCAAACAAAATTCTTAAGCTTAACATGGATCTTTAAACCAATTCTCCTGAAATTTGTTTCCTTGACATCAATTCAGTAAAAACCATGAATCTGCAAATCCACAGAAGAAGTGCATGACAAGGGAAGAGAATCTCTTCAGAATCTGAAGTCAGCATATCTAGATTCAATTTTAAAATGTATTTGAAGGGCATGTTAAAAAACCTGGAGATGGTAATTTCCATATTGCCAGTACAAGAGAGCTCAGCATTCCACACACTCTACAGCTCCCAGTTAGCCTCAGACTGATACTAATTAAGGAAAGATTTGGATGTGTCCGAAGGATCAACTTTAATCACATGATTGTACCTATTCCCCACTTATTTTCCCCCAAGTAGGTGTTTTTCACAGTTAAAAGCTTGTTTCTAAATTATTTTAGGCAGTTTTATACTCCAGATAAAACTTGGAATAGTTATAAGACTTAGACAAAGCTAAAAGCAGCAGTACAGAACAGAATTTGTCTCTTTGTATCTTATTTACACACTAACTTCAGGCCTTGTCATTGTAAAGATCTCCTGAAGCATCTTAAACAGCTGGGATCTGAACAAAATTCTTGCACTAATACAAAACGCTATATTAGCCACTTGAGGCTTTTTCAAAAGAACTTTGTATCCTAAAGCAACAAAGATTCAGATAAAGCAACTTTTTTTCCTCTTACTGCTTGTTGCACTCAGAATGCAGATACTGGGATGATACATGGTGAGTAACTATGGATACACAAACAGAACCCACCAACACTTTGTGGATATATTAAGTTTTCAATGTATCAACTTCAGTTCAATCCAAATTTCAGGCTCTTCTCCTCCAGCCCCTCCTTGGGAGCTATTTTCACTGAGCTCAGTGGAATTCCACAGATAGGATATGACCCAACTGAGCATTCAGTTGTGCTCCAAAAAAGGGGTAGAAAGAAGCCAAAAGTTGTCATCCTCTTGCTGAGAACAGCTCAGCTCTCAGCTGAAAGAAAAGGAGAGCCACGGCTTCCAAAGCCATGGAACAAGGAGATATCCGAGTCTAGAATGACTGATTAATCTCTGTGTGTGTTTTTCTGTTTGTTTGTTTTGTAACCCTTCCACTTCTCAGCTTAAAACCGCTCAATTAATGGATTAAGAGCTGCATTTAATCTGCCACCCTCCATGGGATGGGCTGAGCTGGAGCTCCTGTTCACCCTGCTTGTGAACGTGCCAGCCTTCAGCTGCTCCCCAAACACGTTTGATGTGGCTGGATTGGAGAACAAACCGCCCTTGGGCATCCTGAGCAGAGCACAGCACCAGTCCCAGAAGGAAAAAGGGACTGATGGCTCACTCAGAACCAGGTCTGGGGTCGGGGCTTTGGGAGACTCTTTCAGTAAGGGTCAGATGTGCCCAAGACTTGTCCCACACAGCTCTGTGAATAATTTTGCTGTGACTGCTGCGAATGCTGTCTGGTACAGTGGGAGCTTACACAAACTGCCACACATCTGACAAGTGTTCACACAGTTAGCAGCTAGCAGGGACATTTCTGCTACTCTTTAAAACCGAGTCATGTTGAGTTTGCTCCCTTAGTCTTCCACACACTGCAAAATTCACATTGTTTGTTTGGGTTTTTGTTTGTTTTACAGTCCAGTATTCTGTGATTCATTCACATTTACCTGCCACAATCTCAATTGTGTCAATATCACATTTGTCAAGAGTCCCAAAACCACAGAATCAGAATATTTGGAAGTGCCTCACAAGGATCACCAAGTCCAGCTCTTGAGTGAATAGCCCATGCAAGGCACAACCTTGGCATTTTTAGCACAAAATGTTGAAACTCGCAGAAGTTCTGTAGTTTTAGGACTCATTTTAGCAAACTCAAATTTGCTGATATCATCTGCTCCATTTCTGGGGACATTTCTTGTAGAAACACTGGGGGAAACAATGTTTCACTTTCAGAGCTCCTAAAACTTTTGTTAATTTTGTTGGTAAATGTTTACACCTCAGTTCAAAACCTGCTCAGAGCACACTGAAAACTGAGGTTATAAACCAGCTTTAATCGGCATGATTTGAGCTACCTCCATCCCTGCACACTGGGGTTAGGGGAGGGGATTAGTCTCTACACTGAGAGGTGTGAGCTGAGCCTGTAGGGTAATACAGGCTTGGCTCTCCCTTTCTTCCGCTCCTAGGCCGGGTTTAACTCGCCGGGACACGGCTGGGGACGTGGCTATCCTGGTCCTAGGCTGGGTTTAACTCGCCGGGACGCGGCCGGGGCCGTGCCTGTCCCGGTCTTAGGCCGGGTTTAACTCGCTGGGACGCGGCCGGGGCCGTGCCTGTCCCGGTCTTAGGCCGGGTTTAATTCACTGGGACGCGGCCGGGGCCGTGCCTATCCCGGTCTTAGGCCGGGTTTAACTCGCTGGGACGCGGCCGGGGCCGTGCCTGTCCCGGTCTTAGGCCGGGTTTAACTCGCTGGGACGCGGCCGGGGCCGTGCCTATCCCGGTCTTAGGCCGGGTTTAACTGGCCGGGACGCGGCCGGGGCCGTGCCTATCCCGGTCTTAGGCTGGGTTTAACTCGCCGGGACGCGGCCGGGGCCGTGCCTATCCCGGTCTTAGGCTGGGTTTAACTCGCCGGGACGCGGCCGGGGCCGTGCCTGTCCCGGTCTTAGGCCGGGTTTAACTCGCCGGGACGCGGCCGGGGCCGCGCGCTTTGCCTGGGCCAAGGGGGCCCCCTGGTGGCCAGGGGGAGAACGGCCCCGGGCTGCGGACACGGCTGGGAAAGGGAAACAGGGAAAAAGGGAAAAAGGGAAAAAGGGAAAGGGAAAGGGAAAGGGAAAGGGAAAGGGAAAGGGAAAGGGAAAGGGAAAGGGAAAGGGAAAGGGAAAGGGAAAGGGAAAGGGAAAGGGAAAGGGAAAGGGAAAGGGAAAGGGAAAGGGAAAGGGAAAGGGAAAGGGAAAGGGAAAGGGAAAGGGAAAGGGAAAGGGAAAGGGAAAGGGAAAGGGGAAAGGAAAGGGAAAGGGAAAAGGGGAAAGGAAAGAGAAAGGGAAAAGGGAAAAGGGGAAAGGAAAGAGAAAGGGAAAAGGGAAAAGGGAAAAGGGGAAAGGAAAGAGAAAGGGAAAAGGGGAAAGGAAAGGGAAAGGGAAAGGGAAAAGGAAAGGGAAAGGGAAAAAGGGAAAGGGAAGGGGAGAAGGAAAGATCCATGCATTCTCAGCAGGAAAGGACAGGGTGTCCCCTCCAAGGGCAGGTGTGAAGGAGGCACTCACACGTCCATATCCCCCTCCTGGCCCCTCACAAGCCTGTCCAGCTCTGAGCACCCGGTGTGACCATGGAGCCACACACTCACGCTGTGACCGGACCGTCCTGCTGGGATGATAACACAATGCAGGCTCTATTCTCACATCTTCTAATAGATAATTCTCAAACAAAATTACAAGCCAAATAAATTCACGTAGGCTCATTGTAATATAATTTGGAAACTCAAAGCATTGCCTCTCCGTCTGTCCTGGCTGGCAAAGCTCGCCGGGAGCTCGGGAGACTCCTAAAATTATGCTAACCAGAAAGTCAGCCACAGATTTAAAATACCACTTGTGAAAATATGTCTGGGTTTGGGATCACCATCCAGTAGCTCTTGAGCATAGCTGTGGCTGTGTCTGTCTATGACAAGAAGAGTGAAAAGGAATAAGCGCAGGAGGACTGAAAATGTGTTATTTTTGCTGCAATGTATCCACACTTTCCTTTTTGGTGTAATGGCCATTTCAAGAGCTTGGAATGAAGACAACAGGAAAATTCAAAACTATCAAGGCCAAGCCGCTCAATGTCCAGATAAATTAAACTAGTTACAAAACAAAGCTTGAACAAAACTGCCCAGAACAGTAACAGCAACCAGAGACCCATCACAGACTTGTAGAAGGTATAAAACACAAGGGTCAGAAGAAGCTCATTTACATGTTACACCCATTTTTGGGAAGCTCAACAGCTTTATTCTCAAAGATCAGCCATGAACACCCTTTGTCTTTTCAAGGGGTTCCACTATAGATTTTACTGTTGTCAGTAGCAAGAGCAGCCAAAAAAGAACCAGGGCAATATGTACACTTTGTTTGTCTTTTGGATTCAATGGCATGTAACATTTTTGACTTGCTGTATTATATCATAATTTTCCTCTTGACTTCAGCTGTCAGCATGTCATGTTCTGATCCCCTTTCAAGCTTTCATGACAAAAGCCCCCCAGAGATTAATTCTTTTCATTCATCGGGTTCTACTTTAAAGTCTTCCGTGCCTTGAGGGAAGGAGAGCAAACACCAGAGGGTCACTAGGGGGTTAAACATTCTTTAACCATATGAAACAAATGTGCAGGCCTACTGGTTGTCATAGGCTGGTAGTGGGGAAAATTGATTAGCAAATGAAAGAGACAAAATAGCTAACTAATTCTGCACATTTATCTGGGGAAGTTAACACTTGGAGCTACATGCTTTCTCATAAAACATTCCTACAAGCTTTTCTGGCTTTGACTGCTTTCATATGATTTCCACCAGCGCTTTGATTTTCAGCTAAGCGATTTCCACTTAAGTGAAAAATCTCTCCATATGTAGAAGCAGCAGGTGTTTGTTACTATTTTCCATGCCTCGACCTGCTGGATAGTTTTCCTTTGGCTTACCCAGCATAAATGCCTTAGAAGTCGAATGCTTCCCGCAGTGATTAGTACGTGGAAGAAAAAAAGGAAGCAGGATCCAGGAGTCCTTATGGCTAAAATGTTACATTGTATGAAAGAGGCAAATATTCTAGCAACCTATGTCCTACCTTAAACTTCTCTGAAGGTTTGAATTAGTGTGTGAAGGGTTTCACACAGTTTCTTTGGGAATGTAAACAAGCTACGGTAGCTCGGAGCAAGAAAACTCAAGGGAATATCCTCTACTGACATTGCATTAAGAGCATTTTCCTTTCCAGATGACTGCAAATGATAACAGCTTGTGTTTGGTTTGAACTTTTGTACCAACTGAAAGGGTTTTTTCAACTTAGTGGGATTTAATTCATCTCTAAGAACTGGTACCATTAGGGAGTTCAGCTTCATGTTGGTTTCCGCTTGGTTTGCACTGGACTCAGGTTTAGATAAGATCGTTGCTCTGATCTAAAGAATGCTTGACTCTCCAAACTGTCTTGCAACACATGATCTGAGAGATATGTTCAATGCATGACGACTGAACATCCACTTCAAGATGAAATCTACTGAAAATGCATAAATATTGTACATAAATTAATTTCGAAGTAAGACAGAAGAGTGGAGGTGAAAAAAAACCCCAAAACCTCAAAAGGCAGCAAACTGAAAATACAGATAATCCAAGCTGCATGCATCATCCAAGTTCTTCCCCACAGTACCTACCCAAACAGTGACTCAGTATAAATACAGTTACATGTTTTTTAGGCTACTTAATATGTTCTGCTAAGAACATGCAAAACTGGTTTTGATCCTTTTCATGGTCATCTGGCATTTTTTAAGTGATCTTGAAGTGTAAACTCTTGGGAAAGCCAATATCATTTTAGTTCCTAGTTCACCTAAGGACAGATAATTAAGGAATCTAAGTACCTAAAATTGTAGTTATGTAGGCAGCAAGATTCTCAATATTGCCCAGGTTCCTAATTTTCACTGTAAGTTGGGTATCTTAGGTGGTTTTGAAAATCATGGTAAGCCTGTAACATCAGTTTTAGGTGACTCTAAAATCTGGACCTGTGTTACTCTTCCACAGGTATAATCCATGAACTTCACTCCCATCGGGGCTGATCTGCTTTGCTGGGAGCTGCTGCTGGCTGAATTTGTCCCCAGACACTCTTGTGACAGCATTCATCCATTACCACCCCTTTCCTTTTGATGTATATTTTAAGTGAGCCATTTCTGGTGGTTTCTGCAAACTTGCAAAACAAGAAATTCTGGAAGCAAACTGTGTAAACATTTCATATGTGCAAAGCTGGAAAGGCGAATGGTTACAATAAATGCTGCCCTAGCTATCTGTATGGCAATGTGGATTTTCTTTTATAAAAAGAATTGGTGATAATGTCAATCAATGACTTGGTTTCCCTAAGCAGGCAGCTGACTTCAGAAATAATAGAATAAGAATACAAGCACGGATACAGCCATAACTCAGTGGGGTAATAAATGAGATGGAACAGTTAGAGGCTAAACTCTGCCTTTTGACAGTGTCTCACAGGTCCTTCCCTGTTCTGTGACTCAGCTGCAAGCAGCTCTGCTGTGCAGTGAGCAGCAGTTCCAGCCACAGGCTGAGATGAGAGCCAGGCAGGGGACACCAGTGTGGGGGAATCTCTTCCTCGTTGGGACATGCACATCCTGCCATGCAGGGGAATGGGTGATGATGGGATGATGCCTCAGGTTTTAGCTTTTACATTTTTCAGATTCTGTGCTGCTTTAGTGTGTAGTTCTGAGTTTCATATTAGGGGATGGTGAGCTCCCTGCACAGAATAGGCAGACAAAACAATTCCTGCTCCAGCTGGGCACCAAGGACAAATGATCCCAATCTCAGCCCAAGAGCACAAACCCCGTGGGCTGGAGAGAGAAAAACAAGGATGAGACTGGATGGGCTAAAGCTGGAATGGGACAATGAACTGCAAGGTGCAAATGGAGCAGAGCTGATCCCAGGGAGAGACCCCGTGCCCGGCCGGGCATTTTGGGGCCATTTTGGTTCATCTTGGGTGCAGCCCTGGCTGGGCTCTGGTGCTGCCCAAGGTGGATCCATGGAGGAGATCCTTTGAATAAATCCCTGCTTTATTCTGTAACTCTAGCCAGCCTTTGCTCTGGGGCAGCCTTCCCAAGGCACCAGGGTTATTGTCCTGGGGGTTTCTATGTTGTCTATGTTGATACTCTGTGCACTGTATTTTCAAATAAGAATTACAGCTCTGGTGACTGACATCAGTAAAAGCTCCTGCAGGCTTCAGCTGAGTCTGATGCACAGCAGTGAAGTGCTCCTGACTTGCCTCATCTGATTATGCAGCCTGAACACAGTCTATGATTCTATGAAAGCAAAGCACTTTATTCAACATGTCCTTATCATTATTATATGTATCCTTGTTTTGCTTTATGCTCTGGTATCTTCCCCTTTTCCTGTTGGTTTGGTCATCAAAAACTAGTACCACCCATGAAGATGTAAGTTTTACCTTGAGATGCAGCTGGAATTGCCTCACATTTCACACTTAAGAAAATAAATACCTTTAACCTTACAGTGCGTGTGACATTCCTTCTAATTATATGAAAATGCCACAAAAATTCTGTTTATTTGTTTCAAGAGTATTCCAGTTGAAAACTTGCACTGCACCACCAAGCACAGGGAATTAGAGTTAACCAGGGCTGTGCACAGCTCAGCCATTGTGTAAATTTGTATGTTCTGAAGTCATTGCAAAGTCCTCACTGTGTTTGAATGCACTTAATTGCAAACAAATGAGTGGTTTCATGGATGCCAAAGCCTGAATGCGTGCTGCACTGAGGCTCCCTTTGTCAGGTGAATCCTGGTTTTACTGGCAAAGGAAGCAAATATATAGCTACAGTTACTTTGCACAGCAGAAGAAGTAATCACAATATTTTAATGTGAGTGCACAACAGCAGCAGGATGATTTTCTGATTACTACCTTATAGAAACTCATAAACCACTTAGAGCTAAATATAAACAAAAAATCCACTCATTTAATTGTCAGTGCAGAACACAGAGACGTGGAAATGCAACAGGCACTCAAGTATGATGTTCTCCTTCAATTAGAAGCTCACCAAAAATGGGCCCAAGTAACTTTTTCTATCCTTGGAAAATCCTTAAAATTCCAAGAAAGTTCAACTTGGCTAAATCTAATCTTTATCTGTGATGAAGTCTGTTCTGCCTGTATATATCCATGTAAGTCAGAACCTTCTGTGCTCTCAGGCACTTCAAACCTTGGAGGCTGTCTGTCACTTAATTTTGTTATTTATAAGGATTCCTGGAGAGGAAAAAAAGCTGGAGATTCATTCCTTGGTTTGGAATAAATGATGAGCTAACCATTGTCAAAACCCTCCTGGTTCCTTCTGGGCAGAAACGTTTGCAAGTGGATGTTTTAGTGTATTTTTAGATTCTGTTTGAACAGCTGACAAAGACAAAATAATTGAGCACAGATGCAAAGTTAAAGAGAGGCAGAACTGAAGGAATCAGTGAATGTCTGGAAAATCTCTAATGGGGATTGGAGGAGGATGGGCAAAATAGACAGAGCTTGATTCCTGGGACTGAATTTCACATGTGTTTGATTGTTACATGACTCAACCTCAGACTAGTTTTATTTCCACTTAACATCATGTGGAGTGCTGGAACTGTGATATTTGGTTCTGATTGAATAATCCTGAATGTTAAAAGGTTCAAATTCAAAGCCTTGAATCAATGCTTTAAGAAAACCAGAGATTTTACATATGTGGACACAAGGCATGTAAAGATTTTTTTTTTTTAAGTTTAAGAGCAAGTCAGGCCAAGTGACACAGTATATATCAAGTGACCTCTCTTGTCATACAGTGCACATGTAGAAGACACATCCAAGACAGACGGACTTCATTTACAGGAGATGTTCAAATGGAATTACTGTGGTTACTTTTAGTCTTGGGAAATTCCTCTTCTGCTGTAAGCATTCATAGAGGAGTATTCATAGAGTGATCTTCAGTTTTAATATACTTTCTGGCACATCATAAATGAAATACATACTGCCTAAACATGTATAGGTTTCTAATAGCAAAGAGCCTATACAGATTGCCTACAGCTGTCCTAACCACATGAAACAATTGAACAAGCTCCAGTAACCTTATTTTGCTGTAAATTCATTCATCAAATGTTAGATGTTAGGCCACAGATTCATAATGAACAGTTTGGCTGCCTTACATTGTCTGTTGGTACAAGTTTTACCCTCTACAGCAATAAATCCCTGCCCATAGGATGTATATAAGGAAATATCAGACTTGTTTTCTTGTGCTGCTATTGAATTTCACAAATGAAGATCATGTTAGGAACAGATTGTTGAAGGAAATGCCTTTATGTGTATTGATTTTCCAATCTTTGTTCAACCAAATGACAATGCCCATTAGAGCAGACATTAGCAAGTATATTGTCTGTGCATGGGAACTGACATTGTCATAATTAGCTGATAAGTTAACAGCTTGGTTTTTTTGGGACTAATCTATGTAAATTTCATCTATGCAAGAATTTCAACTGACTTAGTATAGAACTCTCTCAGTTGTGTCAATTAGAGAAGTGATTACTGTGTCTGGGACTTGAAAACATTTCCAGCAATTCAACATTTTCAGAGTCTCCAGTTAAAACCAAGAACAAACTGAAAGCCAAATTTATTCTGATGTAATTCAAATGGAGGATAAATCTGGTCTCAAAATTCCAGTCCATGCTTTGTGCAAGTCTGGAAATGTCCCAAGTTCTTTTTACTCATATTTGCTTATGATGTGGAACAGGATAATGGGTGGCTGTGGCTGTCACCTCTTTCACAAAGTCTTGGGAGCCATTCTTAATATCTGCCAAACATGTCACAGTCTTTCAGTGAGAGGTGGAATGAAACTCCTTATTATTCTTGATTACTTTTCATACCAACTTTCACACAGAATACATAAGGCACAGAATGCACTGGTTTACGCAGAGTCTGATTTAACATTTTTTCAGCAGATAAATTCTATGGTTGTCAAGTTTCACACTAATTTAACAGTCACACCAGTGAGAAATGGTTATAACAGAATGGGTTCCACCTGTATTTTAATTGTTAAAATGGACTGGTGAAGTCACAGAAACATTGATGTGGTAATTATGAACAGCTCATAACAGCACCTACCTATGCAGACCTTTGTATTTTTATGGCTGTTTTACAAATTTTAAATTAAAACTCAGGGGGCAATCTTTCTGTATGTGATTTTGAGCCTGCTGTTATTTGCATACCTGTCTGTGAATGGTTAAAAGCATGAACATCTTTCTGCAAGGTGAATCAAACACCTTATAATGAAGGGATTGAAGGCCAGTTTCTTTTAGTGATTTCCAAAATTCATTTAAACAGCCCTTCACTTATTAATCTGAGTAATTCTGACTAAATTGCAGATAGTCTTGAACTTTTTTAATTAGATAGATTCAAGTTTGGCTGTTATCCACATGATTTCTGGGATTTTTGATCAAACTGAGGTGGCAAAGAAAAAGGAAACTCTTCAGATATAGCACAATTAAAGATATATCATACCAACTAAATATCCCTGTGTCCCTAACAGCAAGTCACCTACACTGTGCACACCAACATCCCACAAGAGAACCACAGTGATTGGGGCAGTACCAACCAAATACAGATTTTGAGAAGTAAATTAAAAAATCTGACTAGTGCTTTGAAGTCTGGGAATTAAAAGCAGAGAAGGAAGGCAAACATATATGTGCTTTGTAATGCTTTGGCCTTCAAAGACTCTGAAAGTCTGGAATACATCACAGCATCACATGTCATATCTAGAAAAGGTGTGGGATAGCCAGGGTTTGCATTTGCCTGAGGCAGGAGAATTACTGAAGTGATTCTATTCCAAACAGAATCACAACAAGGTACCTGGAAATTAAAATTCTTTGTTATTCAATCAGTATTCATGAACATGAGAACTGGGCAAGATCACATTCTCAATTTTCCTACATAGGAAACTGAGAAAGGCACTAATGCTGTGGTAATGCCCTCACAATATTTTTTTTTCAAGTTTGACTAGAAGCTGGAAGGGTTGGGTTGCTTGTTTGGTTTTGTTTTCCTATTTTATCATCATTTGGTGGCAATTACAGCAGTGAAAAAATCCAGTGTTCTAGATGTAAGTCTGTTCCAGCATGAACATGACCTAGAAACACCACTGTAGTGTTGTGCACTGATGATTGCAGGAGCTTGGGATGTGCCTCTGATCATAATTGAGCCTTACAAACACACAGTGTGGTCACCTGGACACCCCACTAGGGAGCTTAAATCACTCCATCTTACAGACTCATTCCATTTGGTGACTCAATTGATCATGAACATCCTTACACAGTCTAGGTCTCAGTTTTAAGAATGCCCTGCAGACAATTCTCAACAGTTTCAACAGCCACTAAGGGAGCAAATTTGACTTTCAAATCCAGGTAAGCAGAGAGCAGGTGTAATTAAAATCAGACATACACATGCTCAAAAAAATATAACCATCCCCATATTCCCATATCCCATATTCCCATATCTGTAGATGCCCCTATATGGACACAGGCTCCTAATCTAAATGAAAAATGTTAGTTCCATCTAGCTGGATAAATACACAGTGAGTGTGTCAGGGCAGAGTAAAAGCAGAGCTGAGTGTCAGCCACAAACCAGTAGCATTTTTTAGTGAGAAGCTGTCTCAGTGCTGGACACATAAAAAAATGCACAATAGTTGCAGGCAGTACACAGACAAGTATAGAAAGCCTGGGCAGCAACAGAGAACTGAGCCAAAATTAATTTCAGAAAAGCTCCTGCTTCATTTACTTGGCAAAGGAAAAATTAATGTACTCCCTCCTGAACTCTGCCCAGGTAAGCAGTCTGCATGATGTAAACAATCCTGCTGAATCCTCCACTAGCAAACCAAGTTATCTCTTTCCCACTTCACTGGTTCAGTACTGCCAAACTGACCTACAGCTATTGCACCTTTGTTCTTATAGGTGAGATTTGCCTGCTCACAGGGCTTTAATTTACCTCCTCTCTCAGCTTGCTTGCCCACCAACGCTGTGCTGACCTGTGCCTTTTGTCCTGCATATTTCATTTATGTGTTACTCTGCCTCAAGAAAACCAGAAGGATTTCAAGGAAACCAGAATGATCTCCAGAAAACCAGAAGGATCTCAAGGAAATCAGAATGATCTTAAGGAAACCAGAAGGATCTCAAGGAAACCAGAAGTATAAATTTTATTCTGCAAAGTTAGAACTAGGCTTTGACACAAGGAACACTAACAAAGGAGCAGATCCATAGTGATCAGTTTGGTTGTAAAGCAACATTGCTTAGCAAGAGAATGATCCTGCTCCTCTCCTTTCCTCTCCTCTCCCTAATACACTCTAAAAGCAAGTCCCAGCTCTCTGCACAGAACCCCAGAATGGCTGGGTGGAACCCCAGAGTGGAAGGGACCTCTGGGAATTATCTCATTTTATCACAGAACTGCTGCTCACTGCTCTTTCTCATCACATTACCCACAGGCAATGCACACCCACAAAACAGCAATTTGTTTCAGTAGCTTGAGTCTTTTTCAAAGCCTGTGTAGTTTGATAAAGTAAGAAAGTAAACGAAAAAGACATGATTTACTGATGGGAGAATATTAAGATGTCAGGAAAAAAACTGTGTAACTCACAAAATATCATTGATTTTATTTTAGATTTGTTTATTAAAAAAAATTTCCCCTTCAAAACTGTTTTTTAGTCAACTGTAGTGAACATAGAAATCAAAGTAGACAGGAAATTGTGAAGTCCTGACTCATTGTCCTTTGAGGAAAATAGGAACTAGGCCCTATAACACTAAAGAGATAAAGTCCAAAATGTGTACTCCTGAACCTCCGATCTGAAATCCAGAGGATGCATTCCAGCAAAGAGAAACTCCTAATCCTAAAGCACACTTCACCTCCATATTGTTCTTCCTAAGAGCAAAGCAGGCAGTTCAGCACACAGCTCCATCCTGTGCCTGCCTCCTGTCCTGCCAGAGAAAGCCAGAGTGCCCTACAGAAACACAGAAGAGACAGAGAAACTGCAGAAGACAATTAAGGAAGACTAATGGAAATGATTGGTAGATTCATGTTATTTATTGTTTTCTTTTAACCTTATAAAAAATATACTATTAGTTCTGAATGAGGTCAAACCTGGTTTGGGATGGAATACATATGACTGCCTTTCCTTTGTTTTCTGAGTGCAATAATTGCTAAAAGAGCTGAAATATTTTTTCATAAAATGATTATGAGTTTAAAGAGGTGACATTTGAAGAAGGACATAAATTGTAGAGCAAACATCTAAACGTTTTCATAATGTTGAAATGGTTATTGTAAAAAATGTATTTGATATAATAAGAAGCATATGTTTCATTAGGCTGAATCCACAGAAAATGTTCTCTACAGAACAACTGCATAATCTTTCCCATTGAATGTACACTATTCACCTCTCAAAACACGTGCACTGTCGTCTCTTTCACACAACAAACACTCTGCTGTTGTGAGCAGAAGGAACTTGGAGTCAGAACTTTCCTAAAAGCTTTTGACTAAGAAAGGGAATCTGCTGTCTGTAATTTGCAAAGGCATGAAATGTGGTGAAATAAAACTGCAGGCAAATATAGGTTGCAACATATACATTTTGCATACTAGGAGTTCACTTCAGCCACTGAATTCCTCTGCAGTATTTGGAACCCAGAACTGCCCAACAGCCCCAACTGGAAGCCTCATCACTAAATTCACTGGACTTTGTGTAAGCAGCAGCTCAAGTAACACAGGCTTGAACTCTCAGGGAAATAAACATGGAAGAAGGTTTTTTCCACAGCTCTCACACCAATCTGTCCCATTAGTGGGGAGGATTTAGAGCCAAGTGTTGCTTGCTCAGCCACGCAATGCTCTCCTTGACGTCACTGTATCAGATAGCAGGGCCTGACCTTTAAAGATAATTTAATGAGAACAATGATGGAAGAGGTTTTAATGACTTCATGGTATATACTCTTCAAGTTACAAACAAAGCATTTTAATAGCTTTTTGAAATATGCTGTCTCTAAAAATCATCATCCACAGAGACAGAAGTACACTGCAGCCATCATGGCTTGCTGTGCTTTATTAACATATAGATTGGATGTGTACCAAAACCTTCAAACAAAACCTCCTAATCTTTATTTTTAAAGTGATACATCTCTGCAAACATGAACATTAATACAGGAAATGTATTTTCCCCTTGTGTAAAAGGAAAATAAGTGTCTCCTATGCCTAGTAAAACAAATTCACAAAACCTACTGAATTACACACCCATTTTAACTGTCCAAATGATGAGTGCTAGTGCAGCTATGGATGTAAGTGTCACAAGTGATAAACTGACAGCAGGGACAGATGGTGTGGAACCTTTCAGGTTTTAGAAAATGAAGAGAAATCAGCACAGAAATGGCAAATGTGTCAGCTGACACATTTGAATAACTAGCTAGTCACAGTTTGAATAACTTAAATTTCCGCAGAGGTTCCTCGTGTTCAAACAGTCATTCATGTCAAAAACATACTGGGAAATGAGGCCTTAAAAATCAGTACAGGACCATTTAGGACCCCCACAAGGTGTCAAAAATATACCAAAAGCATGAACATTTATGCAAGCAGGGAGAAATGGGGCTGCTGGCAAGGCTGGAGACCAACAGTGCTCAGGAACACAGGAAGAGACATGCAGGCTAAAGGCTGGGATTGTCTCAACCTTTCTGTGCCTAAAAGTTAAACATTTAAGTGGGAACCTGAATCCTTTTAAAATCATGCAGTCCCTCCTGTCTCTTGCTGCTGCCTATTTTTAGGGTAACAGAAACATGAAGGTTGGAAAACACCTCCAAAACCACCAAGTTTTGACTCAATGCCCACAAAGTGAATAGCACCTTGTCTGCTAAACCATGTGAAGAACAATAGTACAGAACTATGTTTCTGTGTCTAGTTAAGACTGAGCTGATCACCTTTCAGAAGCTTACAAAAAGGCATTTGAAATCAATCCTGCCCCAATGAACTTTCTGGCATTTAAATCGGTTGAGATCTATCCAGTCTAAGGTAGTGCATTTCCAAAACCATCAAATTACCTTAAGATCACTAGGAAAAAGAAAGATTGGTTCTTAACACAAGAGAAAAATCATGCTCTGGCCTTTTTCTACATCTTTAAGTCCTTAACCACCATGAAAAACAGAATAAAAGGTCCTGGCTGAAGTCATATTGACAGCTGGGGTTGAGCAGAAACAAGAGCATAAACCTTGGTTTCCCAGCTCATCTATCTAACTGCAGATCCTTCCAATTCACCCCACAGAAAAAATGGAGACCTGAACTGGAGCAAGGATTACTGATTGTTGTGCTGTGTTCCATTTCTGCTGTCCTTTGTAAGATGTGTCCCCATTCTACCTCATGTTGTTCAATATTCCATAGAATTTAAAAAAAAAAAAAAAAGTTCATTACTATGCATTTGGGTTCATTACTGAGGAAAAAACAGTGGAGACATGCAGCAAAGTAAAACTGTAGCTCATCCTGACATTCACTGTCTTGTGCCTGGGAAGACACTACTTATGAAATTTGGACCTTTGAAAGTCCCAGTAGGAGTTTGCACTCAAAATTAATGCAGAGTAAGAAAAAGCTGTTTGTCCAAACTGACAGCAGTGAATAATTACTGCTCTCCTTTGATAGGAGTGAGCAGAATTACAAATCTCAGCTTCAGTCTAGGAAGATTCTGCTTCTCCTCCAGTTCTTTGGCATTGCTGGGCCAGTAAGAGGTGCACAAATGACCAACTCAAGTCCTTACAGAGGTTGATGCTGCCCACCAGAAGGGCTGGAGGTCTGCAGCATTGCTGCTCAGAACCTAACTGTAAGTTTTATGAAGTAACAGAATCACATCAACCATAAACTATTAAAAATTTAGAAGGTCTCAAACATAAAAATGCCACAAGGTAGAATGCAGGAGATAATGTCTTAGAAGAAAAATATTCATATCCCACAGTGAGATAGTTTCAATGAAACAGTCTGCAAGGCAGAGGAGTCAGTTAATCATCCAACCTGTGCACACACAACTCAGACTAGAATGAAATGGCTCAGTGCCAGTCAGCCTGGAAATAAAACTATTTCAATAACCACAGCTCTGCAGTGCTTAGGGAGGCACAGATAATTCTGCTTCCACTGAAGCCAAAGGAAAGATTTTGCAGGTATGTAGCACAGGTAGCAAGTCTGCAGTGTTTTGCAGTCTGAGTTTGTTAAATATGAAAATAAAAGAGGGATAAGAGAATAAAGATCTCAAGTTCTGAGGTTTCAACAAAATAGATAAATACTGGATCTACCAAAGTATGTACTTTGATTTCTTATTACTCCCTCTCCCACTTTACCCAAATGGTTTCATCCACTCACAGCTCAGGTCCACATTCACATTCCCTTCCCTCTTTTGCAAAGATATTTTATCCTGATTCCCAAGGCAGCTTTCCTGACCCAGCTCCTCTCTCCCCCCTTGATACTCTAATCATTCCTCCAAAGAGCAAGGTCAGAATGCAGTGTTGTAGGCATTACCCTTCCCACCTCTGTGATCCTCAGCAAGACACAGAAGGTGGCATTTCACTGGGGTGAAATCTTACTGAGCTTCAGAGGAAGAAGCAACAACACAGCTTGTGTGTCCCCTGGTATGGAGGGAGGATAAAAAATGCTCATGAACCTCTGAGGCCATGCCCCACATTGTTAGACAGCATGAGGAGCATTCTGCACATCACCAAGGATCTGTATTTTAGCTCCTCTCTTACCATGCTGATAACTTTCCTCCAACTATTTTGCTTTCTTTGCATCTGAATAATAAAATCATCCTATTTTTCTTGTGTTACATAATTCAGGAATGCCCATAATATATTAGTACCCATATGGACAACTTCACCTAATTTTTATCCATCAACCACTTAATAAAACACATCTATCTGAAGAAGAGTTTATACTTTAAGAAAGTTTACACAAGATGGTTCATCTACACTTTTCCTGATTTTCAAAGCTATTGCATGATGAGTAAGAACTTCAGGATTCAGCCATCATTAGAAATCCACCTTCATTAGACATAATCATTAAATATACCCAAGTAATTACTCTTGCAGCTCTGTGCCAATTGAATAGTAGTTGATTTATTAGCTCATAATAAACAAAAATCTATTTTGCCATCTGGATGGCAATCCTTAATACGTGTATTTCTCATTATCATCACAACTAATCTAGACCAGGTCAGTGAAGTTAGAACAGGTAAAACTATTGGCAGTAACAGAAGAATCCCTGTTAATGGATTTGTGAAGTGAGAGAGTCACACCTTCTTGTTGCTTCAAAAAGGTGACAACAGAGGATTTATGAAGACCTTAACAAGTGCTGTCTACCAAAGATGACAGCCACCCTGAAGATGCTGCCAGTGGGCATTAATTGATGAGGGGAGGGTCTCATCTCAGACTTGCTCCTGTACATTTCTGAGCAGTCTGGACTGCATGAGCACGCAGAGAACTGAGGAGATGCTGGACACTGATCAGAAGCACTTGGTAGCTTTCAGGTCTGAGCCAGCACTTTTTGAAGTAGAATATATTTTTAAGTCAGAAACAGATGGGAGAGCTGGCCAGGACATTTAAGGGCATTTGGGCAAGATTTAGAAGAATATGTTTTGATTATGCAGCCCAAGGATAACCTCCTTGAAACTCCTTTAGCTGACAGTCCTGTGCACAAGTAAGCCAGGACTGGCATTCCATCCCTTCCACTATGTCACTGAGCACTCTGTCAGGTAGGGCACCCAAAGCCTCCGCCCTGTCTGCCCCAGGAATCATCACCAAAGGTGTCTGGAGTTGAACTTATCGCATGTTTAACCAAAAGTACAAATTATTATTATTACAAATGAGAGCCAAGTGATTGCTTCAGTCCTCCAAAAGCCAGCACACATAGAACCTGACAGGGACATTTTCCAATGGGGTAAACAGACAGGGACATTTCCCAATGGGGTAAACAGCCCCTGCTCTAAGTAAAAACAGAGCAACCCTTCATGGGCAGGAATAAAATGTGATAGGCATGCACAGTTTGGTATTACTCTAGCATTACTCTAACCTAGCATTTTACTGCTCAATATTTTATTGCAAGCCACCTCTGAGCCAAACCGAAACCCACAGTGACTATTTGACATTGGAGAGTCTGCCTCATTAAAAAGCAGCAATGTGGGTAATCTGTCATTTTGTTAGGGATATTTTTGAACTGAAAATGAACACTCCTGTAGTGGGAAATAGTCTGTGGCAAGAGCTAGGTGAGGGTGCTAAGTGCTACTGAAATGCTGTTGGAGCTGAGGAAAACTGCCACATCACATACCAAAAGTAGGTCATTCTTTGTATTTGGAACACAATCCACCCCACAGCCAGACACCAGGAACATTTTTTCCCATTAATAACTGTCTGCTGCAAAAATAAGTGGAAAAGATGATCTGATACTCAGAATTAAAAGCAATTAAAACTGGGAGGGAGCAAGCTATGTGGTGCATATGTGCTGAGTTTCTGGAAGATAGAAGGCAGAACTTCCAGGATAAAGGATACATGCTGAGTTTAGTTTTCAGTCAGCCAAGATCCAGGTCAGGAATATGGCTGCAAGACATGGCTGCAGGCTGCAAAAATTGTCAAAAAAGAAGGCTACATCCTTGGGAGCATTAAGCATATTGCTGCTGCAGACAAAGTATTACTGGCAGTGAGGTGTGAATAAATGATGCAGTTCTGCATGAACTCCAGCAAGTACGGGCTGTATCCACTCTGACAAACTCTTTGCACTTCTAACTCCATTTAGAAAGGTGATGTAAACAAATTCTTCCTAAAGCAGCTGTCCAGAAGCTTCTCACAGAATCTGCTCCAACCAAGTACCTTCTAAAGGCTTTAAGATTCCTGCACATAAAGTTACATTCCACATTTATGTAGTGAGGATGAAATAGAAGTCTCATCCTAAGGAAACCAGAGCAGAAAAGAGAATTTCTGTGCAATGGATGGATTTCCATACTTATCTGTGAGATCTGAGAGATATCAAGACTACTTCACCCTGAAGAGCTCTCAGAACGCAGTTCTGCACGTTCTTTTTCCCCCTGTCAAGAAACCAGAAATCAGACTTGCCACAGGTGACATATGTCCTCAGGGTGAAAAATTCTGGGTCTTTTTAGGAAAGATTTTGTGTCACTTTATGTCCCGTATATTTGCCATGGGAGAACACTGCAAAGTCAGGCAGGATAGATTAGATGACCAGGCAAGGCACAGCCCTGACAGCAGGTCTCTACAGCAGAGGATTCTCCCAGTTATTCCCTTCTGTGACTTAGGAGCAGGGTTGTCACAAAGCCACTCTGCTAGGAACTTCTGTAGGAAAACTGAATGGAGATGGAAAATTTTGACCTAAATCTCAAACTCAAGACTGCTTTTGTGCAGCAATAGCATCACGCTATTTCTTGATTCATTCTAATTCCACTGATTTCCATTTGCATCGGTCAAGAACCTTGTTCAGAGCTTGAGCAACATCTGAGTGAGTTCCTGGGCCAGGATAATGGGCAGGAAGGTACAAGAGAGCTGTGAATTCCCACACTTTGTAGAAACACAATAGCAGCACAACCATCAGAACAACAGGCTGCCTCAGGGAATTTCTTGCTACAGGATGTTGGGGGTGTTGGAAGATCACAGAAGCTTGAAAGGGACTAAACAAATTCATTGAAGAAATCTAATAAAGGTGATCCTCCAGCTCATGAAGTGCCTGAATATAAAACAATCTGGGCAGCTGATTTCTCTGGGAATGTACCACTGTGTTTGCCCTGTTCTTCAGTATCTACCAGAAGCAACTATCTTTGGGTGTTGATGGGTATCTTCCAACGTCTAAAAAATAATCTAGAAGTGAAAATTAGATGGTATCTGGGATTTTTTCACCATGAGCTGAAGAGACTTTGTGAAAAGGAAGAAGAATCTCAGTTCATTGGGAGACTGTGACTAAAAGAACTGGGCAGTTGTTAAGGGCTTGGTCCAGAGAAGAGCTGACAGGTTTTTTTCAGCTCAAGGGTATTTCTGCAAGATGATCATTTTAAGTTCACTGAAATAGTGTGAAGGCCTGGCAATAGATGCTACCTGGCCTAGCCACCCCCAGTATAATGGCCTGGAAATGAAGTCAACAGGTCTGGACTTGTTTGTATAAAAAGCAGAAGAAATTTAGTGCTATAGGAGACAAGCAAATGGGGCCCAGTGGACTTGTGGTGTGACCTGATCTGAGCCCATCAAGTCACCACACAAAGGACCTTGTTTTTCTTCTTTTTTCTTTATTTTATTTCATTTTACAACTGCTATTTGTAATTAAAGGAATAGAGGGGACAGTCTTACTTATTTCGTTCCTTTGTTGCTCCCCCAGAAGCAGTCTTCCAGTAAACCATGAAGAAGACATGAAATTCAAATTAAAAATAACAGGGGAAACTGATACTATGTCTCTTTTAAATAGTACACATTTGTGTACTGTCATTATATGGCATCCAGTACTTAATGATATAAATTAATGGTTGGGAAATGTATTTCCAGACCTCAACAAAGCAAAACAAAAGTTTGGGTTTGGATTGAGCATTTGGTATGGCAGAGATTGTACTAATTTTTATTGATAGGAGGTTGACTTTGATGTAGGGGTTTATTTATTAGAAAGTAACTTAGATGAATTTACTTTGAATTACATCATCCTTTATATCACATCCCTTTCCAAAACCAGCTGGTAGTCACTGATCCATATAATGCTAAAAAAGCCAATGTGTTTCAGATCTTTTGCTCAATTTCAGTATTATTTCAGACCTGGAGTTACTGTTTTTAGACAACTTACCCTTTCTAATCTCCCCCCACAGACTCTTGTAAGAAAATGCCAAGCAACATTTAAAACAGACTGTGGCATGTTACCACTTTTCCTTATTTGGAAAATTTTCAGGAGGAAATTCTTGTATTATTTACCAGAGAATACATTCTGTAGTCAGTTCTTTACATATTGGGAATAATGCTTTCCCCTCTCATTATGTAAAATGGAGTTTTGAAGGATCCTGAGCAAACTTCTACCCTATGCCTTGGTCTTATTCAAGCCACATAATTTAGCATTTCTATTCAGTTCACTGAAAAACCAACATCTGGAAACATGCAGCCATTAAAACTCATTCAGACTTGAATCTAACTAAAGGCTTTACTTAAATCAAACTATTTGCATAAATAGTTAAGTAAAATGTGCTAGTTACAAGCAAAAAAATCAGCAATACACAATTGCTGCCACACAATGATACACACCACACCATGCTCACTTTTCTTATTAACAGACTTGAAAAAGCAATGAATTTTAAGAATAACACTGCACCCTTCTCTTGGAGACTCACAACTTTTATGAATTACTTGTGCTCAGCATGTTCTCTATATTATGTTAGGGGCACTTCATCTAGTTTGATATGATGATAAAGTTGAGCCCTGTCTACAGACAGGTTTTCACCTCTCACCAACAAGCAAAAACTAAAGAAAGAAATGAAGTGTCAAGAAAACATGTTTGAGTCCAGACCTGGGTTTATTTATGTCAATTTTACTACTAAAATATAAGTCAGTGGATAATGAACACTTTTGAAGGTTTCCCTCAAATTTCACAGATGTTCTTATCTGACTAAACAGAGAGAGCTCTTGAAAAGATGCAGTTTGCTTCTGCACTTACCTTTCAAAATTCCTCATTTTGGAATCAGCAAAGCCTGAAGGTTGGAAAGGTAATGAGAAATTAGACTCCATTTGAGATGTATCTAGTTTTAGCAACATTTCCAAGAGCAGAAATATCTTGCTGCCTCTGAAAAATGAAAGGTAACCTCCTCCTCCTCCATAAGTGAAGAGGACATAAAAAGGAGGCAATTGTTGATTTACTGCAAAGGAAATGTCTGTGAAAACACAACTTTCCCTTCTTATTTTCTTGAGTAGTTAAATCTTTCTTTTTGATTTTTCTAATCTAGCTTCTAATACAGTAGATGGAAAATATTTAACATTATTTTAGTCATCAACCACTAGCTCAGGTGGATTTGATTACCAATTGCAGGAGGTGGCACATTTCCAACATGCTACCAAGTAAACTTACACACTTGTTTTTCATGAATTCTTCATCTTGTGGTATCTTATCACTTGATTTATGGACTGTTTGGGTTCATAGCTTTTAGACTTATGTTCAGTTTTGTTTAAGTTTTGCCTTTTGTACTTTGGCTACTATTTATAAAATGAGAGAGAGCTCTGAGTAGGATTTGGGTAGCATACCTGCACTCTAACAAGGATGGGGGAAGGTTCCTGACAAGGCACACACTTTTCACTTGCAACTTGGAAATGCTATGGTTTTTTTCAGCAATGAAAAACCAGATGCTACATGAAGACTTTTCCCACTGAGCCCACAGCTTTGGAACAAAGCAAACCTCAAAGAAACAAAACTACCACTGACACCAAACAGTCTAAAACACATTATCCTGAATCCTGTGGTTTCTTTGTAAAATCAGTTTTTAAAAGGCCTCAAAAAGTGCATGTCAGACCCTAAGATACAACAAATAATTAGTGATGGGATAAACTTTAAAAGAACCACTGGATGATATAGATCAGTCAAAGCCTGCAAAGTCTGTGAAGTAAACCAGAGTAGGTTTCACTGCATTTGTTGCATCTTCTCAGATTTACTCCAGCTAAAGTCTAGCTCATCTGTTTATTCAGACATGTTGATGTTTTCCGTGTCCCCCGTCTCTGTCTCTCCCCCTTCATGCCAAACCAGGATGGTTTCTGCTCTCCTGACCCTGTCATTCCAGGCCTGTGACTCCCAACCGGTTCAGAGTAAAACCATTTCAGATTTCATCCAGCCAGCAGAATTCCTTTTCCCACCACCTCAGAAACTAAGACAAGATGTGATTTTGCTCTAAATATACAGAATGCTGTTGATAATTCAGCATGGAACACTGTTGGTACTGCTCAAAGCACAAATGCCTGCTATTGTGATTTGACATTTAAATGGACTGCCTAAGCCTTGATTCCACTGAAATCAAATCATCTTGCCACTGATTTCAGCAGAACCAGACTTGTATGCATAAAAATGGTAATTCTTATTATCCCAAAGCAGATTCTTCATGTGCTGTAGGAAATAAAACCATTTAGTCAAAATGCAGCTGAACAACATGTATGGCTGCACTGCAGGGAACGACCCCTCCCTATAAAAAATAGTGGTTTTCATCCCTGAAGCCAAAGTTGACATTAGAGATTCTCATCCCATTCTAGTGGTTTGGCTGCTCACCATCTGCTGCAGAACTATGGTTAAGCACTCGAGCTCCTACACTCCTGGGAAGCAAACACTTCCAACAAAGACATTTTTATCCAGTTACTCTTCTTTCAAATATGACTCAAACATTTAATGCAGACAATACACCGACCTTTGGGGCAGAGAGGACAGCATAAATGCTGCACTACAAACCCATTTTGTACCTAATTTTATTAGGAGAATGATAAAATTGTATTGTTTTACATGAATTATGGCAATGAGTTACTCAGTGGTGGAATCTACAGACTAGACATCTTGTACTGGGGCCTGTCACACAGCCAGAAAAAGCATTATCATCTATTTAACAAGACTCCATTTCCAACATTATTTTTAGGATCATATTTCCCCTGTGCTAATTAACTGCATTCACAGTTATATCACTATAAAATACTGTTTAAATTATATTGCTTAATTTTCTTCTTCTACATGCACTGGAAGAAAAAAAAAGGTATATGCACAAAGTATTTTTTCTTGATAGTTTGACAATCAATCAGTTTCTTCCTTTAACTTGTACCAAATGCAGCACTTTTATCATCAGTTTCATCATTATGGCACAAGATTGATCACCTTACATTAAGATCATCAGTTCACTAGGCAAAGACAGTCCCCATCTTAAGAAGCTCATGATCATCTGAGAGGAGGAAAAAGAGGCTTCCTATAAAAAAATTAAGACAGAGCAAACATTGAAAAATATTTCTTTTTGCTTTTAAAACAAGAGAGGAATTCGATCTCACTTTGCCACACAGTCATGTCTCTATTAATAGTCATAGATTGCTCCTCAGAGGGGATGTAAGCCCAGCACTGAGTCCATGCACACGTATTGTTACACAGGCAGAGGAACTCCTTATTAAATGAGCCATGGGAATGGAACTGTAGTGTCAGTTACAGCAAGGCATCACAACATGGCCCAAAGTTACCCCTAGCCATGACTAAGAGGGATTAGGTCAATCCCTGTATCAGTTCAGGTTTGTCAGTCAGGTTTGTCCTCCCTTTGGATGGCAAGTAAGGAAGTTTATCCAGAGATGTTCAATTAAATACAAATATTACTATCTATATGCAGCAAACCTGAGAATCAGATATATTATTCAAAAAGGAAAAAACCCACTCATTTTTATTACCTTCAAAAGGCACTGAAGAAAACCATAGAAGGGGAATTAAAAAAACCCCAATATTGTACAATATATGACAATATATACAACATTATGCAACATACAAGTTACATTTAGAACTGACAGAAAAATTGGTCACCACATAAATTATTTGTTGGATATCAATTGTTACTCCTGTCCCTTAGATAGTAGTTTTGAAATTCGCTTTTGCAGATATGATCGCCCATTTCTCAGGAAGGTGCTTACATGAAGTTTCTCTTACAGGACTATTTTAGTTTTGAAGTTTTTATTGTTCCAGTAAGTCCTGGGAGCTATAGGAAACCTGCCTCCTCTCTTCTCAAAGGTTGTTGTACACACATGCAGGATGCAAAAGTACACATAAAAGACCTGTCATTATCCAAAATAGCAGGGGAAAAACATGGAAATGAAAGATTAAGTTGTTCTTTTTAATTTCTTTCTGAAAAAAAGTCCACATAGAACTATAAATGACTTCTCTGACAATGCTTGGGAGGTATGGAGTTCCACATATTTGAGAGCTATATCTGCTTTCTGTTAACTTTATGATGATGGGCTGTCTGAGCATGCCTACACAGGAATAATTGCTCTAGTGCTCTTCCAGCATATATGGGGACAAGGATCCAAACCAGCTGCCCTGTGCTACATCATGGCATTTATCTCCTCACTTCTTCTGAAGATGCATAGCCATGGAAGGATTTGATGGAAACAAATTAAGATTGTTAATTACCTCCCTGCTTCAAAGCTAAACCTGAATGGCTAATGTCAGATGTCAGTTTTTGGGAATTACTATTTCCTCTATGGTTTGCACAGATCTTGCGTGATCTCATATTTCTCTTGGTAACTTTTTGCTAATTTTTTTTTTTCAGTCTTTCAGACATGCACAAGTATTATGTAAAGGTTTATTTGTGATTTTCTCTTCTGATTGACTACAAGTCTGTCTCTTCAGGGCTGCTTTAGAGAGAAAACCTGCTGCAGTTGGGTCCCCTGTGTGCCCCATCAGCCCCACTGGCCATGGCTGGTCTCACATGGTGCAGTGGCTCCTTTCAAGCTCAGGACTGGGCTCCCATCCTTGTCAGAGCCTTGTCCATGTGCACCTGTCCCCAGCTTGGAGGAATCTGTCTTGTTGCTGTGGGCTGGCCTGGTGAGCACTGGACCTGATCTGTGGATTGACTTCCCAGCTTGAGCTTGGACCTGCAGCATCACCATCACCCTTCCAGGTGATCTGGACTCCTGGTTGATCCCAGTCCCCTCCTGTTTCACTCATCTCAGCCTGTGTGTTACCCTGCTTGTCTCCTTTAGGCAGCAGTTGTCCCCTGCTGCTCCCTGGCAGCCAATTCCTCAACCTTTTCTAGCTTCCAGATAGAAAACACAGCTTGAGATGATGGATTTTTTTTTTTTTTAATACACTGAAACATAACAACATACTGTATGTTTTAAATCACAAAGCCTTTGCTTTGAGCCCATTGACACCGCTGTGATGGGACTATTATACCCCCTAACTGTCCAAAACTTATTTTTCCTTGGGGAGCTTGTCTTATTTTTCCTGAGCAGACTAACCGTATGCACCATATTATCTGTACAAAAACTCTGCTGTTACAGCCTCTTACTGACAGCACATTTTTTTGAACTGGAAAAGGGAAGTTCTCCCTGTCCCAGTTTCTGGCTATGACACGTGGCCAGGTGTCCCTTCTGCCACCCTCACACACATCCTGTTAGGAGATGAGAGGCAGCAAAGCTGCATACGAGGGGTTTTCAGCTCCAGTTTACTCTGTGCCTCAATCATTCGAGCTTCTTCAGCACCATGAGCAAAGCTGGACTGAAACCTTAGCACAGGCCTGAAGCTTCAGCTGCCTTCAAGAGGGATAGTCCTTAATGCAGAGTTCTGTGCTTTCCCAAATTGGACCCCTACTGATTAAAAGGCATTTTTGAAAAGCCAGTCATGGTGGGTGATGTTTTACAATGGAAGTTGTTTAAAAAGATAATTAAAAGAATAATTGCTATAATGAAAATCTAGCATGTCTAAAAATGACCAAAATTATCACAGCTGCCTTCCATGACTTTAAGTTTCTTCTTTTCTTAAAAGCTAAGATATTAAAGGTTTTCCAGCTTTACCACACAGTGCTGCATTTTTAAATTTGTGGACAGACTGAGTGATCTTCAGCCAGCATCTGAACCCAGGGCCTCCCACCCTAGTTTGTCTTCATTACTGCTACATCACATCTTGTACAAAGTCAGATTTTTCCAGTCAGTGCTGCATGGCCCTTTCTGAAATGCACGTTTTCAGCAGCAGCAATGCACAAAGACAAGCAAATTGCCATGTCACACAAGGGCAGCGCACAGCGTTACGTAAGGGGGCTCCCTCTGAGCTATTAGTTTTATGTCAGTTCTGGCATACACTCAAATGAAACGTGGAAAAGACTAGATAAGGAGTGAAGAATGAATTGCCTTCATTAATATTCAACCACGGGTTTTAGCTTCATTGTGACCTGCTCTTGTGAAGAGCGAAAGCCAGTCGCTGTGTCCACTGTGCCGTGACAACTGACGTGGCTCTGATTAATAGGCCTGGAAGACCCTTTTGGTGACATACAAGGTCTCTGCTCTGAGCCAAGGTGCCTCGAGGAGAGCTGGAAACAAATCCAACTTGTTCTCTTTGAATAGCACACTCTCTGTCATCATCAGAGTGAACCGGGAATTCATTTTGATGTGTTTGTGGCACACAAGAGCAGTGCAAGTACAGCAGTATTTCAGACTGGAAAACAGGATAAACATTTTTAGATGAAACAAAACTGTTTATAAATTAAAAACATGGGTTTTATAAATCTCTTTCAAGCAAAACAATTTGACATAAACAAGCACAAGCCTTAACTATTAGATTTTAAATATTAGTATCATTTGAGGGTTAAAATGTAGATAACTAATTAAATTAATTCTACTCTTTAAACAGACTATTGCATAAATTTAACTATCAGTGAATACACATCCTAAAGTAGATGTAGATTAGCTACAGTAGAACTGCATTAATTTTCAACCATTCAGATTGGATTTTATTACTTTTCCCACAGATCAAGACCATTATATGACATAGGGGAAGCATGAAGAAATGTGTTTCATTAAGGATATTTTATATAACCTACTCCTCTCTGCGTAATCACAAAACTACATACTCATTTTTCAAATTGTGGTCAGAGTAAAGGTGATATACAAGTAATTCTAATACTTAGGCCTGAAAACCTGGGGCATACTGATTGGAGAATAGGAGCTGGCTGTCAGTGGAAGGCTAATGAATTCAGAAATGCTGAGAGGTGTGCTCTGTTTGCTTAAATCCCTTTGAAGCCTAACTGAGGTCAATGAGATGGCTTCTAGCAAATATTCCATATGTATCCCAGGTTAAATGTATGGTTGCACATAGGATAAATCTGTATTTTCCATACAACTGTGTGCGACAGGACATTTAAACTGTACTCCTTTATATATTTTACATAAACAAAACTTGCCCCTATACCAGATTAAAATGGTGGTTTCAGAAGGAAAGCAGGGACAAAGACACTTGTTACAATGATGACTGGGGTTTGCACCTTTTCTAAACACTAACAAAATATTTTTGAAAGGACAGATAAGTAAGTTGCAGAAATATCAGCACTGAGAACTTATTCTTTTTCAGAATTACTGCTTTTTAAAAAATTTGCCTAAGGGGGTTTCATGAGAAATCTATATTATTTATTAACACTGGAGGATTTTCTTGGGACAAAGATAAAAAGACTCCATCATTTTTCCAGTTTCCTAACCTGTTTCAGTGACAACTATCAACTGCCATGAAGCAGCCATGCTTAGTTTTAAGTTAGCAAAATATATGTGTTAAGAAGATATAAAATCTGCCATTCTGAGATATAGGTTGTGTAAGACTGAAGAGAAGCAATTACCTGAATTTGGGTATATATGTGGGATAAAAATGTGGTGAATTGCTCTGAATTTCTGGGCATTTTGCTGCAGAGGACTCCAATATAAATGTGCATTCAAGGCATAACCCTTTCATTTGAGTTAAGGAAGGACTTTTATTATCTCTAATGGGGATAAAAGTGATCCATGTTGAAAGTAGATCTTTGTGTCTGACAAAGGAATTGAAAAATTAAGAATCAGTAAGAGAAGCTTTGGTTTTGCTCCTTCTACTCTCTTAGGAAACTGCACTGAATTGGCTTTTCACGTTGTGGGCAAGCCTGAACAGCCAATGGCACTGGAGCCAGCAGCAGCAGTAAAATCTTTCTAAGCCAGTTCCTACCAAAGTGTCATATTCAATACTGAACATCTCAACAGAAGGCACTGGCAACACTGAAATAGATGGGTTTATAAAAATGAGATTTAGAGATGAGATATCTTCACTTGGATGCAGTAGATGCATGGTATTGTAAAAGGGTTTTTTTAAATCTTAGTAAAATTCAGTGTCTGCAATTTTCTTACATGCTGTTATGGGAAGATGGCATTTAGCTGTCCTAAGAGTCAAGGATGGCTTTGCAGAATAGAACGATGCTAACAATTAAAAATAGTGATTATGAAGAAGAGTTTTAGAACATTTCAAAACATGGACTCTCTGTGGTATGTATTTTTATACTGCTTTAACATCACAAGGAAGAGAAGAATCATACTAAGGTAATACAAGCAATCTGAAATCCACTGCAAGCAGTTCTATTTTAACTCAGCAATTCACACTGAATTCTTTCACTGCAATGAGAATGAATTCAGGAAAATAAATATCCAAGGAGAAATATGGATTTAATTGTTATTGCTGTTACGTTGCTAAAATAAAACAGCTGTGATCACACACTCAGATAAAGCCATTGTTTAACAAATATTTTTATTAAACATCTCTGTAGTGGAGATGAGCCCAGCTCCCCAAGAGCAGAGCAGGCTGCTTCCCAGACCACCCATTGCTCCCGAGGTGAAACAGCCCATGCAGCTGTTGGGGGGTGGGGGAATGGGATCAGACACACTGCACACCATGGCAGGCATGCAGCAGCTCCTGTCTGCTCACAAACACGTTGAACTGCCACAACTGGAGCTTCTCATGCAAGGAAACAGGTCACAGTCTTTTATCAAATCATGCATTTGACCACCAGTGATGGCACCAAGGAGGCTTCTTGGAAGGCATGTCCCCAAAACTGACAAGGACCTGTGCAGCCCAGGGCACAGGAGACTCAGTCACTGAGGTCAGCTGATTACAAGAGGCAGAGGGGGAAAGCAGGCACAGGGAGGTCAGAGGTACAACAGGAGCAGTCAGGAAAATAAATTGGCCATGGGTATACAGTAAATAAACTGTGTGTCTGAGCTGGGAATAAAATCCAGAAGTCCTGATTCCTTGTCTCTGCTCTGTTGCCCCAGTCCTAATCAGATCCTCCCTCAAAATTACTTTCTAACATAGACAGTCCAGGAGACTGAAACATTTATCCTATCTACAAACTAAATATAGCAAGAGATATATAAATAAAGGTTTCCTTCAAACAGTCACTCCACCATTTCTGTTAGGGCCTCAAAGATTTTGTTAATAAATACTGCCCTTTAGGGCCTCAAAGATTTTGTTAATAAATACTGCCCTTTTCCTCCACATTTGCCATCAGAATTTCTGAGCTTGCAGAATTTATCATTTATCTACTTATGAACTGGTGTCAGGATATTTTCAAGAATTATTTGAATTTAAATTCCAGGTAATCTTCTACAGTTCTGACATCCACCAGTCTGTGTTTCCTAGGGTTATTGATGACTTATTACACTTATCAGATGAGTTGTAAAAGCAAAACATTTTCATGCACAACATTCATTAATATCCAATACTGATTGAGATTTATATAACTTTTCTATTTCAGTAAAATAATAAAATCTCAGGCCAGAGAGAAAATAGATTAGGAAAGTATGAAGGTTCATATTCATGAAATTTTCTGCATAAAAAAGCTACACAATCTAAAGGAGTACATAAGGAGACTGAAATTTGTGTAACTGCTCCTAGTCTTCAATTGCAAACATGCATTGTTTACCATGGAATGTGCTGTGTGGTTTTTTCCAAACAGATTTTTTGAAAACCAATTAAGCAGCTGGTCTTATCTAAGAATTCAAAGTGCAAGCAAAAAAAAGCAGATTTAGGATGGGCATGGGATTACTGAAATCTAGCCATTGGAAAACATATCAGTTTGCCTAATAACCCATCAGTCACTGAATACAAGGGCAAAGTTTTAATTTAAGGTTTTAGCAGCCACCTAAAACTTGGAACCTATGGGTCAGATCTTCAGTGGGGCAGATCAGAGCAGTTTTCCCGTAATCCACAATTATACAAGTTTGGAACTGGTATAAATATATCACATAATCACAGAATGTTCAGAGCTGGACCCACAGGGATGACATAATCACTGAATTACGGAATGGTTTAGGTTGGAAGGGGCCATGGGCAGGGACACCTCCCACTGTCCCAGGCTGCTCCAAGCCCCAGTGTCCAGCCTGGCCTTGGGCACTGCCAGGGATCCAGGGGCAGCCCCAGCTGCTCTGGGCACCCTGTGCCAGGGTCCCACCAAGCTTTCTTTTCAAGAATTTCTTCCCAATATCTCATCTAAACCTACTCTCTGTCAGTAGGAATCTATTCCCCCATGTCACAGGATCACAGAATATTCTGAGTTGGAAGGGACCCACAAGGATCAGCAAGTCCAGCTCTGAAGTGAATAGCCCATACACTGTCCAAACCCACAAACTTGGCGTTAATAACACCATGTTCCAACCACCTGAGTTAACGTCCTGCCACTCCATGCCCTTCCTTGGAAACAGTCCCTCTCCACCCTCCTCAGTGTGATCATCCACCTCCTGTCCCTGCTGACCCCCAGCAATCTCCCCTGGGCATCCCTGGCAGCGCTGTCCAAACACTCCTGGAGCCCCGGCAGCCTCGGGGCCGTGCCCATTCCCTGGGAGCCTGGGCAGTGCCAGCACCTCCGGGGAAGCAGAGCCTTTCCCGGTTCCCAGCCCGATCCCGAGCGCTTCCCCTGGCCGGCGCTGCCCTCTCGCGGCACGGCCGGGCTCGCTCGGCGGCGCTCGGGGAGCGGAGCGCGGCCGTACGGCACATCCAGCCTCGTGTTTGCCTCCTGAACGAAAAGAACTAATGGGAAATTAGTCTAATTAAATTAAATGCTCTATTAGTGTTCATACAATGTTTCTGGAGACCTTTAAAATGATCGCAGCAGTCTCAAGGCCGGTCACTCCAAACTGCAATAGAATGTAAACCTGTTTAACAAACTCGGGTATGGAAACAGCAAAATCATGCCCTGAGAAAAGTAGTTACTAATTCAATCGTTCTGGAAATAAACGCAAGGCCAGGAGCACCGTTGTTCTGTATGGACTGGCTGCTGTTTACCAAGCTATCAGTGCTGATCTAAATAATTTCCAGTCTGTTTGTGTGGGCTTCACTCATTGGCTCTTTCAGCATCCTATTATCTAAAGCAGGGCAAGAGATTGAAACCCGATTTGGTTTCCTCAGAACACTTAATTTTAAAAAGATGCACTTAGGGTTCCCATATGGAACAAATACATATACCCCCTAAACTTTTTTGTTCTTTCCTCTGGGAGTATCATCACATAATTTACAACAGAGAAGCCATCCAAGGATGCCAGCTGATTACATTCTATTTTCATTATTCAGCAATGACAAACAGCTGTTTTAGCATGAACATTTTACCTGTGAGTACTTTCTTCTTCAGAATGCAACACGAAATCAGGTGATTGTGGTGTGTGATAACTATCATGGTTCTGTGGAATTTACTGAGAAGCCTAAATTCATTTGAACAAATATGATCTGGGAAGTAGTTTTCAAATAGAGTAGGCAGAGACTTCTTGAACCAGCCTAAAGTTTAATGAAAGAGTAAACATGGGCTCTAATAAATAAAGTCACTGCTCATTTGTCACTCAGCTAATATTCCCCATGCAGCCAAAACACAAAAGTAAGTCAGTGAGAGGAATTTTCTACAAGCCTTTTCTGAAACAGAATTAAACAGGACTTTAGAATTGGGCCCAGTTCAGGTCAGATTTAAGAGTACAGTGCCTAAAGGAGACACAAAGATTTGCAAGCTCCAATGTACAGTTTCTAGAAATGTGAGTAATATGGAATCAAACTTGCCTAAAGTAAAAAATTCAGGGGGTTATAAAATTTACACAGCAAAGGCGGCCTTCTAATATCCAGAACCAAAGCAAATATATTACATGTGAGAATATTTTCAAGTGGCCTGATCAGAGAGCAGGAAGGAGAAATCCAAGAGGAGTAATGTGTAGTCAAGGTTTTCCTATACAGAGATTACACACACAAAAAAGGCCTTAATACAGAGAAGGACAGGGCATTTTGAAACAGGGCACAGCTAAGCTGGGAGCTACAGAGCACATCAGATATGCATACAGTATTTATTTCTTCACTACAATTTCAGGCACTGTGCTCAGTTTGCTGAAAATGGTAAACTGAGAGTAGGGCCAATAATTCGTGCCTTGATTAGAAAGAGGCTTCAAACAAGTAGTTGCATTCAAGCTCTTATTTTAGCAAAACTAGGCTGAATTCTCTTTAAATGTGGAAAACTACATGAGAATCAACAAACAAAGGTGTCAGCTAAGAAAGGACCACCTTCCACTAGGAATTAGAAAAGCAAGGCTTTTTTCAGGATATGGAGCTCATGACTCTACAGGAAATACAGCAGGGAATGCTGACTACATCAAACAGGGGTCAGATAGCCTCAAGGCACTGACAGTTTCCAAAAGAACTACTATTTAATGTCTCACTTAAGGTCGTGGATATGCCCATTAATTCATTGGAACAGATTTTCTATATTATCCCAAGTGTCACCAGCCACACTCTGTTGTGTTGGGTTAGGTTCTTCTGTTTTCCCCCCTCTGTTACTAACGGTTCAAGCTTGATTCACTCCACCCACCCTCCTTCCAACTGTCTATGATCCCAACTCCTCCCATATCCCTATAACAACATATGTATCCCTTAAAAAAAACCCTCCCCGATGCCCTGTCTGTCACCTGGCGCTCCCTCCCTTCCCTCTAGAAACTTCTAGCTGGAGCGTCGGGTGATTGGTCCAGAGGCTGGGGCCCCTCCCTCAGTGTCCTACCATTGGTCTACCCCAAATGTCCATCCTTGTCTCCTCCCCTATGCACCTCACTCTTTAAAAGCTGCTGTGCCCTTAGGGTGGGGTCTCCAGTTGTGGGTTTGATCTGCGCTGAATAGACTGCACCTGCAGCTGGAGTCCGCTCTCTATTTCTCTGTTGATTGTAGCCGCAGACCTCGTCCACCACAAGGAGCTGTGCCCCACCGTAGCGTGGGACAGACTCCTTAGGCGCTGACCAGGGTGACCTTACCCGGGAAAGTGCCCCCCCCCCCACTGAAGCGGAGCTGGACACTAACCGGGCGACGAAGAGGGGTGAGCCTCCACTCTAAGCTTTTCCCCAGCCTGCAGCTTCAGTTTGGCGACCACGTGGGGGCCCGAAGGCTTCCCCGGACCCCGCGGACGAGACCTGTGGACCTTTGGATTATTCCCTTTGGATACCACGTGGGTTTCCCTGGCCGTCAAACTACCTTCCGGTTGCAGCAGACCCTTTTGGTGGGTAGCGCTCCCGGAGGATGGGGAACGGCAGCTCCTAGCACCTGAGGAGTCGTTCCCCCAGCAGAGCCACCGATCCCAGCTTTTCTTTTCGCCTGCACCAGATTTTCGTAAGTATTGCTTTTTTGCCCTGCCTTTTTAGTCATTTTTGACCGGCATTGTGTTGGGTCCTCTTGCTGCAGCTTTCTCTCTTCCTGACAGGGCTTGGTGTGGGGCTCTTGTTTTTTTTTCTTTAACCTTCTTCTGGGACGGTGGGTGGACTGAGTTGCACATCATAAAATCTTTATCATGGGTGCACATTAATCAGCAACTCCGAAGAGAGCTTTTATCCAAGTTGCGGGAATCCTTGCGGGGGGGGGGGGGGGTGTTCATGTTCCAAAAAACGAGTTAGAAAAGTTAGTGCGATGGTTGTTCTCCCAGTTTCCAGAAGTCTCTCCTGACAAAATTTGCGACCCAGGTTTCTGGGGAGCTGTTCTCCATAAATTACAGAATGTAGTCAAGTCAGGAGATTCTTCTCTTAAAAAATCACATTTTGGGCTTCCCAAATCAAATTTATCTTGCAATCTGGCCCCAAATCACGAAAACAACCATCATCACAAAGTTTAGTCCCCAGTTCTCCCTGTTCCCCTTGTCCTAGCCCTCTTCCCTCCCCTGTTTCCCCAGAAGGGACTTGGAGAGGAGCAGTTCTCTCCAGCTCGGCGCAGGGTGTCCACCACTCCCCTGACTCCCCTCAAAGCTCCCAAGCCCATCGCCCGAAGAGTCCTGGCCAGACTCTCCAGGGTTCCTCTCCTACTCCCTCTTTCCCAGTTCAAAAATCCCCAGTTCGTAGACCTTCAGTTCGGTTTTACTTGCATCCCCAAGATGGCTCCCATGGAGCTCAAAATGGAGGAAGCCACATGGCTTTTCCCGCCTTTTCTCCTTCTTCTTCCCACAATCCCTTTCGCCCCTCAAAAAACCCCTTCCTGTCCCCGGACTCCTCCCAACTTCCCTTGGTTGCCCCCCCTTCTGTCCTTCCCTCTGCCCACCTCCCAAACTCCGCCCATTTCTCTGCCCACCTCCCAAACTCCGCCCATTTCTCTGCCCACCTCCCAAACTCCGCCCATTTCTCTGCCCACCTCCCAAACTCCGCCCATTTCTCTGCCCACCTCCCAAACTCCGCCCATTTCTCTGCCCACCTCCCAAACTCCGCCCATTTCCACAGAGAGCTGGTGGATCAGCCTTTGGCAGTGGGCTGGGGGTGTCTGGGTGTGCCTTAAGAGGGAGCTTGCACAGTCACAACCTTATGATGGCAAGGCTCGGGTTTGGCTGGTCCTGGAGGTCCCCTTCCACCAATCCCCCTACCTGGGAGATGGTCTCGTGGTTCTGCCTGGCCTCAGGGTTAAGGAATGAAGTGCAGGCCCAGTCAGGACTAGTGAGCCCAAGTCTCTGGTGGTGACTCTCAGCTTAATGCTGCACCTCTGACGTCCAGTGACTCTCATGTTTTCTCTTTTGTCTGCAGAAGGGAGCTGAAGCAGATGGTCCAGAAGAAGAGGGAAACCGGAGCCCTGAAGATGAAGAGTAAAACCCGAGCCCCAAAGAAGGGGGCAACTGGAGCCACAGAGAAGGAGCAAGCAAAGCCCCGAAGGAGAAGGGGGGGCATGGATGAGTTTTCTGCACTTTCCTCTTTTCAGAGGTTATACAAGCAGGAGCTGGAGATTACCATCTGTGAGAGCAACAACCGCCTAAAGCTGCACCTCTCAGGAGAAGGGCTAGAGCCAATCGTGGACTGGGAGGAGTTCAGCCCCCCAGCACTAGAGCAGGGACTGACTCTGGAATACAGCGAAGGAATGGAGGACTCAGTGGCACTGAAGAGCCCATGCGGAAGCCCCACTGAGGTTCACTCCCGGGATTTTGATGAGCAGTACCTTGAGGAGGAGAAGGTGAGAAGGCAGGTCTGGTCCCCGTGTACATGCTGCCCAAGCTTTGCAGCACTCCGGCATTGCCAGGCTTTTGTGCCAGGGAGATGGAGGCAATCCCATGGCAAAGCCAGCTCTGCTGACATGCTGTGGGAGGACCTGAACCCAAATAGTTTGTGTTGCTGGGAGGAAGGGAGGAGACAGAAAATGGGTTTGCTGAGTCTGTGTGATGAAAGGCAAGAAGAGGAATCTTGCATGTGGTTTCTCTTCCCTCCACACACAGATCCTACAGATGGCAGTAGCTTCTGAGTCGCAGAAGGACTTTTATCTGCCTCCACGTGCCGTGGGTGAGACACTGCCCCTGGAGCTGCTGCGCAACCATGAAGAACAGAGGAGGACAAAGACTCCACAGGCAGAGCTCAAGGCAATGGCAGAAACCAAGGCCGGGGCTGAGGCTCAGACCAAGGCCATGGGCAAGGCAGCAGCAGGTCAGAAAAACAGTGAGGGTTTGGTGGTGTCTGTTTTTTGCCTGTGATCACAGCAGGGACTCCAGCCCATACAGCCTGAACTCTCTGTCACCTTGCTCTCCAGGGAAAGCCCATGCTTTTAGCAGCTGCCTGTTCCCCACCTTGGTGGAAGAACTCTTGGCTGAAGGGCTGTGGCAAGTGTAGCCAAAGCAAGCGCCTATCTGCCTGCCATAGACTGGGGAAATAATCAGGATATTTCCCCGTGTCCCTTAGCCTCAAAGACTAGGACAGGATGAGTTCCTCAGTCAGTAGCACCAGGTCTAATATCACTGGCTCTTTTATACTTGCACCTTCCCAAACAACAAAAGAACAAGCTCATCTTGCTTTCACCAAGTCTCTTTTCCTGGGATCTGAGGAGATGGGGACCTTACTGCCTGGCCATAGTTTGGGGGATTGTCTGAATATTGGAGCAGGGATAGGAGCTCCCCAATATCTCCTGGGATGACAGGCTGGGTCAGGAAAAGCTGTGAATCCTTGCAGCTGACCCAGATCACCCAGCTCTGCCTGCAGTCACTCATGGTTTCTCCTCTGGTTTGTGCTAAAGATCTGCAATGGGAAAAAGCTGTCCAAAAGAAAGCAGAAAGCATCTTACGAATAGATGAGGATGAGTATGATGCCCTTCCTAAGGAGAAGAAAGCAGAAGTAGATAAAATAATACAGGAAAGGAAGGACATACGGAGCAAGGAGTAAGCGTTCCCATGGGTTACTGCTCTTCCATGGGTTATTGTCCCTGGAGGGCTTCCCTGCTCCAAGGACTCTGAGCTCAGAGGTGCTGGATAGCAAAGGCCAGAAGCAACACAGGGACGGCCACCCTTAGCTCCCTGGCTCCCAAGAGAGGAAGGACCACCTTCTCTTGAGACAGAACATCATCTTCTCCATTTGAGTGGTGAGCCCTCCTGGCTTAGATGCTGCCTGCAGGGAGCTGGGCTCTGGGCTGGCCTTGGCACTGCCTGTAGAGGTGTCTTTAGGTGCATGATGATGTTGAGTCACACCTGCTTCATCATCTGCCTTCACCAAAACAGTGGGATTGTGGTATGGACAGGCGTGGGGCACAGACCAAACCTTGCTTTGCACCCTGGTCCTGCCACAGCATTGCAAGTCCCTCGCAATGCTGATCTGCCAGGGTTCTCCTGATGGTGGGACACCATCCATAAAAGCTCATGCCCTTTACGCTCCCCTTCAGCTGCAGCAGTAGGCGAGCACAGGAGAAGCTCTGCTGCTCCAGCAAGGCAGCCCAGCTCAGGACACACAGGCAAAGTGTGGGGCTGGGAGTAGAAGGGGGCTGAATGAGCCGAGTAAGAATTGTAAGAGAGAGAAGCAGACGTTAGCCATCTGTGCTCCGCTTTAAACTGCACAATCAAGAGACAAAGGGCGTTTTCGGGCATCAGCACAGAGAGCTGGTGGATCAGCCTTTGGCAGTGGGCTGGGGGTGTCTGGGTGTGCCTTAAGAGGGAGCTTGCACAGTCACAACCTTATGATGGCAAGGCTCGGGTTTGGCTGGTCCTGGAGGTCCCCTTCCACCAATCCCCCTACCTGGGAGATGGTCTCGTGGTTCTGCCTGGCCTCAGGGTTAAGGAATGAAGTGCAGGCCCAGTCAGGACTAGTGAGCCCAAGTCTCTGGTGGTGACTCTCAGCTTAATGCTGCACCTCTGACGTCCAGTGACTCTCATGTTTTCTCTTTTGTCTGCAGAAGGGAGCTGAAGCAGATGGTCCAGAAGAAGAGGGAAACCGGAGCCCTGAAGATGAAGAGTAAAACCCGAGCCCCAAAGAAGGGGGCAACTGGAGCCACAGAGAAGGAGCAAGCAAAGCCCCGAAGGAGAAGGGGGGGCATGGATGAGTTTTCTGCACTTTCCTCTTTTCAGAGGTTATACAAGCAGGAGCTGGAGATTACCATCTGTGAGAGCAACAACCGCCTAAAGCTGCACCTCTCAGGAGAAGGGCTAGAGCCAATCGTGGACTGGGAGGAGTTCAGCCCCCCAGCACTAGAGCAGGGACTGACTCTGGAATACAGCGAAGGAATGGAGGACTCAGTGGCACTGAAGAGCCCATGCGGAAGCCCCACTGAGGTTCACTCCCGGGATTTTGATGAGCAGTACCTTGAGGAGGAGAAGGTGAGAAGGCAGGTCTGGTCCCCGTGTACATGCTGCCCAAGCTTTGCAGCACTCCGGCATTGCCAGGCTTTTGTGCCAGGGAGATGGAGGCAATCCCATGGCAAAGCCAGCTCTGCTGACATGCTGTGGGAGGACCTGAACCCAAATAGTTTGTGTTGCTGGGAGGAAGGGAGGAGACAGAAAATGGGTTTGCTGAGTCTGTGTGATGAAAGGCAAGAAGAGGAATCTTGCATGTGGTTTCTCTTCCCTCCACACACAGATCCTACAGATGGCAGTAGCTTCTGAGTCGCAGAAGGACTTTTATCTGCCTCCACGTGCCGTGGGTGAGACACTGCCCCTGGAGCTGCTGCGCAACCATGAAGAACAGAGGAGGACAAAGACTCCACAGGCAGAGCTCAAGGCAATGGCAGAAACCAAGGCCGGGGCTGAGGCTCAGACCAAGGCCATGGGCAAGGCAGCAGCAGGTCAGAAAAACAGTGAGGGTTTGGTGGTGTCTGTTTTTTGCCTGTGATCACAGCAGGGACTCCAGCCCATACAGCCTGAACTCTCTGTCACCTTGCTCTCCAGGGAAAGCCCATGCTTTTAGCAGCTGCCTGTTCCCCACCTTGGTGGAAGAACTCTTGGCTGAAGGGCTGTGGCAAGTGTAGCCAAAGCAAGCGCCTATCTGCCTGCCATAGACTGGGGAAATAATCAGGATATTTCCCCGTGTCCCTTAGCCTCAAAGACTAGGACAGGATGAGTTCCTCAGTCAGTAGCACCAGGTCTAATATCACTGGCTCTTTTATACTTGCACCTTCCCAAACAACAAAAGAACAAGCTCATCTTGCTTTCACCAAGTCTCTTTTCCTGGGATCTGAGGAGATGGGGACCTTACTGCCTGGCCATAGTTTGGGGGATTGTCTGAATATTGGAGCAGGGATAGGAGCTCCCCAATATCTCCTGGGATGACAGGCTGGGTCAGGAAAAGCTGTGAATCCTTGCAGCTGACCCAGATCACCCAGCTCTGCCTGCAGTCACTCATGGTTTCTCCTCTGGTTTGTGCTAAAGATCTGCAATGGGAAAAAGCTGTCCAAAAGAAAGCAGAAAGCATCTTACGAATAGATGAGGATGAGTATGATGCCCTTCCTAAGGAGAAGAAAGCAGAAGTAGATAAAATAATACAGGAAAGGAAGGACATACGGAGCAAGGAGTAAGCGTTCCCATGGGTTACTGCTCTTCCATGGGTTATTGTCCCTGGAGGGCTTCCCTGCTCCAAGGACTCTGAGCTCAGAGGTGCTGGATAGCAAAGGCCAGAAGCAACACAGGGACGGCCACCCTTAGCTCCCTGGCTCCCAAGAGAGGAAGGACCACCTTCTCTTGAGACAGAACATCATCTTCTCCATTTGAGTGGTGAGCCCTCCTGGCTTAGATGCTGCCTGCAGGGAGCTGGGCTCTGGGCTGGCCTTGGCACTGCCTGTAGAGGTGTCTTTAGGTGCATGATGATGTTGAGTCACACCTGCTTCATCATCTGCCTTCACCAAAACAGTGGGATTGTGGTATGGACAGGCGTGGGGCACAGACCAAACCTTGCTTTGCACCCTGGTCCTGCCACAGCATTGCAAGTCCCTCGCAATGCTGATCTGCCAGGGTTCTCCTGATGGTGGGACACCATCCATAAAAGCTCATGCCCTTTACGCTCCCCTTCAGCTGCAGCAGTAGGCGAGCACAGGAGAAGCTCTGCTGCTCCAGCAAGGCAGCCCAGCTCAGGACACACAGGCAAAGTGTGGGGCTGGGAGTAGAAGGGGGCTGAATGAGCCGAGTAAGAATTGTAAGAGAGAGAAGCAGACGTTAGCCATCTGTGCTCCGCTTTAAACTGCACAATCAAGAGACAAAGGGCGTTTTCGGGCATCAGCACAGAGAGCTGGTGGATCAGCCTTTGGCAGTGGGCTGGGGGTGTCTGGGTGTGCCTTAAGAGGGAGCTTGCACAGTCACAACCTTATGATGGCAAGGCTCGGGTTTGGCTGGTCCTGGAGGTCCCCTTCCACCAATCCCCCTACCTGGGAGATGGTCTCGTGGTTCTGCCTGGCCTCAGGGTTAAGGAATGAAGTGCAGGCCCAGTCAGGACTAGTGAGCCCAAGTCTCTGGTGGTGACTCTCAGCTTAATGCTGCACCTCTGACGTCCAGTGACTCTCATGTTTTCTCTTTTGTCTGCAGAAGGGAGCTGAAGCAGATGGTCCAGAAGAAGAGGGAAACCGGAGCCCTGAAGATGAAGAGTAAAACCCGAGCCCCAAAGAAGGGGGCAACTGGAGCCACAGAGAAGGAGCAAGCAAAGCCCCGAAGGAGAAGGGGGGGCATGGATGAGTTTTCTGCACTTTCCTCTTTTCAGAGGTTATACAAGCAGGAGCTGGAGATTACCATCTGTGAGAGCAACAACCGCCTAAAGCTGCACCTCTCAGGAGAAGGGCTAGAGCCAATCGTGGACTGGGAGGAGTTCAGCCCCCCAGCACTAGAGCAGGGACTGACTCTGGAATACAGCGAAGGAATGGAGGACTCAGTGGCACTGAAGAGCCCATGCGGAAGCCCCACTGAGGTTCACTCCCGGGATTTTGATGAGCAGTACCTTGAGGAGGAGAAGGTGAGAAGGCAGGTCTGGTCCCCGTGTACATGCTGCCCAAGCTTTGCAGCACTCCGGCATTGCCAGGCTTTTGTGCCAGGGAGATGGAGGCAATCCCATGGCAAAGCCAGCTCTGCTGACATGCTGTGGGAGGACCTGAACCCAAATAGTTTGTGTTGCTGGGAGGAAGGGAGGAGACAGAAAATGGGTTTGCTGAGTCTGTGTGATGAAAGGCAAGAAGAGGAATCTTGCATGTGGTTTCTCTTCCCTCCACACACAGATCCTACAGATGGCAGTAGCTTCTGAGTCGCAGAAGGACTTTTATCTGCCTCCACGTGCCGTGGGTGAGACACTGCCCCTGGAGCTGCTGCGCAACCATGAAGAACAGAGGAGGACAAAGACTCCACAGGCAGAGCTCAAGGCAATGGCAGAAACCAAGGCCGGGGCTGAGGCTCAGACCAAGGCCATGGGCAAGGCAGCAGCAGGTCAGAAAAACAGTGAGGGTTTGGTGGTGTCTGTTTTTTGCCTGTGATCACAGCAGGGACTCCAGCCCATACAGCCTGAACTCTCTGTCACCTTGCTCTCCAGGGAAAGCCCATGCTTTTAGCAGCTGCCTGTTCCCCACCTTGGTGGAAGAACTCTTGGCTGAAGGGCTGTGGCAAGTGTAGCCAAAGCAAGCGCCTATCTGCCTGCCATAGACTGGGGAAATAATCAGGATATTTCCCCGTGTCCCTTAGCCTCAAAGACTAGGACAGGATGAGTTCCTCAGTCAGTAGCACCAGGTCTAATATCACTGGCTCTTTTATACTTGCACCTTCCCAAACAACAAAAGAACAAGCTCATCTTGCTTTCACCAAGTCTCTTTTCCTGGGATCTGAGGAGATGGGGACCTTACTGCCTGGCCATAGTTTGGGGGATTGTCTGAATATTGGAGCAGGGATAGGAGCTCCCCAATATCTCCTGGGATGACAGGCTGGGTCAGGAAAAGCTGTGAATCCTTGCAGCTGACCCAGATCACCCAGCTCTGCCTGCAGTCACTCATGGTTTCTCCTCTGGTTTGTGCTAAAGATCTGCAATGGGAAAAAGCTGTCCAAAAGAAAGCAGAAAGCATCTTACGAATAGATGAGGATGAGTATGATGCCCTTCCTAAGGAGAAGAAAGCAGAAGTAGATAAAATAATACAGGAAAGGAAGGACATACGGAGCAAGGAGTAAGCGTTCCCATGGGTTACTGCTCTTCCATGGGTTATTGTCCCTGGAGGGCTTCCCTGCTCCAAGGACTCTGAGCTCAGAGGTGCTGGATAGCAAAGGCCAGAAGCAACACAGGGACGGCCACCCTTAGCTCCCTGGCTCCCAAGAGAGGAAGGACCACCTTCTCTTGAGACAGAACATCATCTTCTCCATTTGAGTGGTGAGCCCTCCTGGCTTAGATGCTGCCTGCAGGGAGCTGGGCTCTGGGCTGGCCTTGGCACTGCCTGTAGAGGTGTCTTTAGGTGCATGATGATGTTGAGTCACACCTGCTTCATCATCTGCCTTCACCAAAACAGTGGGATTGTGGTATGGACGGGCGTGGGGCACAGACCAAACCTTGCTTTGCACCCTGGTCCTGCCACAGCATTGCAAGTCCCTCGCAATGCTGATCTGCCAGGGTTCTCCTGATGGTGGGACACCATCCATAAAAGCTCATGCCCTTTACGCTCCCCTTCAGCTGCAGCAGTAGGCGAGCACAGGAGAAGCTCTGCTGCTCCAGCAAGGCAGCCCAGCTCAGGACACACAGGCAAAGTGTGGGGCTGGGAGTAGAAGGGGGCTGAATGAGCCGAGTAAGAATTGTAAGAGAGAGAAGCAGACGTTAGCCATCTGTGCTCCGCTTTAAACTGCACAATCAAGAGACAAAGGGCGTTTTCGGGCATCAGCACAGAGAGCTGGTGGATCAGCCTTTGGCAGTGGGCTGGGGGTGTCTGGGTGTGCCTTAAGAGGGAGCTTGCACAGTCACAACCTTATGATGGCAAGGCTCGGGTTTGGCTGGTCCTGGAGGTCCCCTTCCACCAATCCCCCTACCTGGGAGATGGTCTCGTGGTTCTGCCTGGCCTCAGGGTTAAGGAATGAAGTGCAGGCCCAGTCAGGACTAGTGAGCCCAAGTCTCTGGTGGTGACTCTCAGCTTAATGCTGCACCTCTGACGTCCAGTGACTCTCATGTTTTCTCTTTTGTCTGCAGAAGGGAGCTGAAGCAGATGGTCCAGAAGAAGAGGGAAACCGGAGCCCTGAAGATGAAGAGTAAAACCCGAGCCCCAAAGAAGGGGGCAACTGGAGCCACAGAGAAGGAGCAAGCAAAGCCCCGAAGGAGAAGGGGGGGCATGGATGAGTTTTCTGCACTTTCCTCTTTTCAGAGGTTATACAAGCAGGAGCTGGAGATTACCATCTGTGAGAGCAACAACCGCCTAAAGCTGCACCTCTCAGGAGAAGGGCTAGAGCCAATCGTGGACTGGGAGGAGTTCAGCCCCCCAGCACTAGAGCAGGGACTGACTCTGGAATACAGCGAAGGAATGGAGGACTCAGTGGCACTGAAGAGCCCATGCGGAAGCCCCACTGAGGTTCACTCCCGGGATTTTGATGAGCAGTACCTTGAGGAGGAGAAGGTGAGAAGGCAGGTCTGGTCCCCGTGTACATGCTGCCCAAGCTTTGCAGCACTCCGGCATTGCCAGGCTTTTGTGCCAGGGAGATGGAGGCAATCCCATGGCAAAGCCAGCTCTGCTGACATGCTGTGGGAGGACCTGAACCCAAATAGTTTGTGTTGCTGGGAGGAAGGGAGGAGACAGAAAATGGGTTTGCTGAGTCTGTGTGATGAAAGGCAAGAAGAGGAATCTTGCATGTGGTTTCTCTTCCCTCCACACACAGATCCTACAGATGGCAGTAGCTTCTGAGTCGCAGAAGGACTTTTATCTGCCTCCACGTGCCGTGGGTGAGACACTGCCCCTGGAGCTGCTGCGCAACCATGAAGAACAGAGGAGGACAAAGACTCCACAGGCAGAGCTCAAGGCAATGGCAGAAACCAAGGCCGGGGCTGAGGCTCAGACCAAGGCCATGGGCAAGGCAGCAGCAGGTCAGAAAAACAGTGAGGGTTTGGTGGTGTCTGTTTTTTGCCTGTGATCACAGCAGGGACTCCAGCCCATACAGCCTGAACTCTCTGTCACCTTGCTCTCCAGGGAAAGCCCATGCTTTTAGCAGCTGCCTGTTCCCCACCTTGGTGGAAGAACTCTTGGCTGAAGGGCTGTGGCAAGTGTAGCCAAAGCAAGCGCCTATCTGCCTGCCATAGACTGGGGAAATAATCAGGATATTTCCCCGTGTCCCTTAGCCTCAAAGACTAGGACAGGATGAGTTCCTCAGTCAGTAGCACCAGGTCTAATATCACTGGCTCTTTTATACTTGCACCTTCCCAAACAACAAAAGAACAAGCTCATCTTGCTTTCACCAAGTCTCTTTTCCTGGGATCTGAGGAGATGGGGACCTTACTGCCTGGCCATAGTTTGGGGGATTGTCTGAATATTGGAGCAGGGATAGGAGCTCCCCAATATCTCCTGGGATGACAGGCTGGGTCAGGAAAAGCTGTGAATCCTTGCAGCTGACCCAGATCACCCAGCTCTGCCTGCAGTCACTCATGGTTTCTCCTCTGGTTTGTGCTAAAGATCTGCAATGGGAAAAAGCTGTCCAAAAGAAAGCAGAAAGCATCTTACGAATAGATGAGGATGAGTATGATGCCCTTCCTAAGGAGAAGAAAGCAGAAGTAGATAAAATAATACAGGAAAGGAAGGACATACGGAGCAAGGAGTAAGCGTTCCCATGGGTTACTGCTCTTCCATGGGTTATTGTCCCTGGAGGGCTTCCCTGCTCCAAGGACTCTGAGCTCAGAGGTGCTGGATAGCAAAGGCCAGAAGCAACACAGGGACGGCCACCCTTAGCTCCCTGGCTCCCAAGAGAGGAAGGACCACCTTCTCTTGAGACAGAACATCATCTTCTCCATTTGAGTGGTGAGCCCTCCTGGCTTAGATGCTGCCTGCAGGGAGCTGGGCTCTGGGCTGGCCTTGGCACTGCCTGTAGAGGTGTCTTTAGGTGCATGATGATGTTGAGTCACACCTGCTTCATCATCTGCCTTCACCAAAACAGTGGGATTGTGGTATGGACAGGCGTGGGGCACAGACCAAACCTTGCTTTGCACCCTGGTCCTGCCACAGCATTGCAAGTCCCTCGCAATGCTGATCTGCCAGGGTTCTCCTGATGGTGGGACACCATCCATAAAAGCTCATGCCCTTTAGGCTCCCCTTCAGCTGCAGCAGTAGTAGGCGAGCACAGGAGAAGCTCTGCTGCTCCAGCAAGGCAGCCCAGCTCAGGACACACAGGCAAAGTGTGGGGCTGGGAGTAGAAGGGGGCTGAATGAGCCGAGTAAGAATTGTAAGAGAGAGAAGCAGACGTTAGCCATCTGTGCTCCGCTTTAAACTGCACAATCAAGAGACAAAGGGCGTTTTCGGGCATCAGCACAGAGAGCTGGTGGATCAGCCTTTGGCAGTGGGCTGGGGGTGTCTGGGTGTGCCTTAAGAGGGAGCTTACAACCTTATGATGGCAAGGCTCAGGTTTGGCTGGTCCTGGAGGTCCCCTTCCACCAATCCCCCTACCTGGGATGTTCCCAGCCTCTTTGGGTGGAGGAGAATTCACAGAAATGGTGTTGTGGTTCTGCCTGGCCTCAGGGTCAAGGAATGAAGTGCAGGCCCAGTCAGGACTAGGGAGCCCAAGTCTGTGGTGGTGACTCTCAGCTTAAAGCTGCACCTCTGATGTCCAGTGACTCTCATGTTTTCTCTTTTGTCTGTAGAAGGGAGCTGAAGCAGATGGCCCCAAAGAAGGGGCAACCGGAGCCCCAGATAAGGTGGTAACGGAGGCTCCTCAGAAGAAGTGGGCAACCGGGGCCCCGAAGACAAAGGGGGCAACCGGAGCCCCAGAGAAGAGGAGGGCGATCAGGGCCCCAGAGAAGAAGAGGGCAACCGGGGCCCTTGGTGCCTAAACAAGAGAGGGGTGTAAAGGGGAAGGGGGATGGGGGGTTAAGGGGATGGGAAGGAATACTTCTTTAATAGGGAAGGAAAAAAAAATAAATGGATAAAATAAAACAATGCAATACACTAGAACAACACTGACAGAGCCAGAACTCAACCTGCTGCCCTGTTGGTCAGGGTTTTGGTATCAGTCCAGCTGCAAAAGGGCTGAAGTCCTCCTGGAGTGTCAGGCGTGGTTCTGTTGGAACAGGGGGGTCCTGTAGAAAAGGGGTGTATTCTTCCTGCGCAGATCCATGCAAGTAGAAGCAACTGCTGTTCCTCTGGGAAGTCCAGTGGAGAAAAGCTGTGCTGGTGTGTCAGAATCTCCAGATTATATCTGGGTAGGAATGCTTGGCTCCTGCCTCTGGGCAGAGCAGCTCACAATGGGATATTATAGTTCTTATCAGCCATGCAGTGACATTCAATAGCCTGTTAGCAGCAGATGTCCCCTGGGAGGGAGGAGTGATTGCGATCACTCAGGAAGAGAGAAAAGGAGAATTGCCCACTTGACACCAGACAACTGCCATACAGATGGTATCAGAATACATCTTGCCTTGCAGTCTGGAACAAGGCATTAAGGAAACTCAGCCTTCAACCCCATTACACCTCTACACAAATCTAAAACAAATAAAAATTAACTATAAACAATCATACCTTAAATAACTGCACCATTAAACACTACCGTAACAAACTCCAACACAACCTAAAATCCAAACCAACAAAATAAAACGCCACTGTTAACATTACCAATACCTTTTTCTCCATTCCTCTAACAACTGAATACAAACCTCGATTTACCTTTACGTAAAAACCATACACCTATAATCAGCTACCCCAAAAATAAAAACAGTCTTACCTTCTATGATAAATTCGTCCAAATTTAATTAAAAATAAAACCTCTGAATAACAAAAATATTTTTAAAACTCATCCAAATTCTCCTTAAAAAAATTTACTATCGAAAAAAGCAAAATCAAAAAGCCTACTGAAAAGAATCCAATTCCTAAAAATAAAGTAACAAAAGAAACAGCATCAAATTCCCACCAATGTCATAAGAAAGTCAGAATAGCACCACCAGCCAATAAAAAACCCAGCTGACAAGAAAACTCCAAACCACCTCAAAAACAAACACTAAAACACAACTCCTCCTGCCCTCCCAAGTACTGTGACTAAAATGCATATTCTGTAAAAAAATGTCCTCTACCCTGCCAGCAATTCCACATAAAACAAATAAATTACTCTCATCATACAGCGCACCCATATCAAAAATCTCAATCGCCCTAAAACCTTGAAAATAATTACAAATTACCCCAAAATAACAACTTTAATCTCTTAACAAAAAACCTTATCTCTACCTAACAAAAAATACCCTAAACAACACAAACTGAAAAAACTCCACCATACAACCAACTACCAGCAAAAAAAACCACACTGTGCACTTTTAAGAATTCTTATCACATCACAAAAATGGGACAAAAATAAAAACAACCCTATAGAAACCCACACAGCGAATCACAAAATCAACTAAGAAAAAATAAATCCAACTTATTAAACTCACAACACACCCTGAATGTTACTAAAAAAAAAAAATAACCAAAACACTACCTCTACATTAACTCAGAGAAACCAATGTTCTATAAAATTAACTTAAAACCCCTAACTGCTTGGGGCAGAGTGACCATGAAATAATAGAGTTCTCGATATTTGGTGAAGTCAGGAGGAGCACCAGTAAGACTCCTGCATTGGACTTCCGGAGGGCAGACTTTGACCTGTTTAGGAGACTTATTCAGAGGGTCCCTTGGGAAGCAGCCCTTAAAAACAAAGGGGTTCAGGAAGGGTGGGCATGCCTCAAGACAGAGATCTTGAGGGCACAGGAACAGACTGTCCCTGTGTGCCGAAAGACAAGCCAACGGGGCAAACGTCCAGCCTGGCTGGGTATGGAGGTTTTGGAGGAATTTAGGAATAAAAAGAGGATGTATCAGCTTTGGAAGGAGGGCCTGGTCTCTAAGGAAGTATTCAAGAGGGCTGCTAGAACATGCAGAAAAAAATTTAGGGAGACCAAAGCTCAGTTTGAACTTAGAATAGCAACTTCTGTAAAGGATAATAAAAAATGTTTTTACAAATACATTAATGCTAGAAGGAAGGGTAGGACCAGCCTTTGTTCTCTATTGGACAGGGAAGGGAACTTAGTATCTGCAGATGAGGACAAGGCAGAAGTGCTTAATGCCTACATTGCCTCAGTTTTCAGTGGGAAAGATGGCTTGCCTTCAGGACACCTGCCCACCTGAGCTGGTTGATGGTGTCAGGGAGCAGAATGGTCTCCCCATTATCCAAGAGGAGGCAGTCAAAGAACTACTGAAATGCTTGGATGTCCATAAATCTATAGGACCAGACGGGATCCACCCCAGGGTATTGAAAGAGCTGGCAGATGAGCTTACAAAGCCACTCTCCATCATTTACCAACAGTCCTGGCTCACAGGTGAGGTTCCAGATGACTGGAAGCTGGCCAATGTGACACCCATTCACAAAAAGGGTGCAAAGGAGGATCCTGGTAATTATAGACCAGTCAGCCTGACCTCAGTGCCTGGAAAAATAATGGAACAGTTCATATTAAATGCCATCACACAGAATCTACAGGACGGCCAGGGCATGAGACCCAGTCAGCATGGGTTTAGGAGGGGTAGGTCATGTCTAACCAACCTGATCACCTTTTATGACCAGGTAACCCGCCTAGTGGATGCAGGTAAGGCTGTAGATGTTGTTTATTTGGATTTCAGCAAGGCCTTTGACACTGTCTCCTACAGCATACTCCTAGATAAGCTGGCAGCCTGTGGCTTGGACAGGAGCACTCTGTGCTGGGTCAGGAACTGGCTGCATGGCTGGGCCCAGAGAGTGGTAGTAAATGGTGCTGCATCCAGCTGGCGGCCAGTCACCAGTGGTGTCCCTCAGGGGTCTGTGCTGGGGCCAGTTCTGTTTACTATTTTTATTGATGACATGGATGAGGGTTCAGAGTCTTTCATTAGTAAATTTGCAGATGACACTAAGCTGGGAGCGTGTGTCGATCTGTTAGAGGGACAGAAGGCTTTGCAGAGGGACTTGGAACGGTTGGATGGATGGGCAGAATCTAAGGGGATGAAGTTCAATAAGTCCAAGTGCTGAGTCCTGCACTTTGGCCACAATAACCCCCTGCAACGTTATAGGCTGGGGACGGTGTGGCTGGACAGTGCTCAGGTGGAAAGGGACCTGGGGGTGCTGGTTGACAGTCGGCTGAACATGAGCCAGCAGTGTGCCCAGGTGGCCAAGAAGGCCAATGGCATCCAGGCCTGGATCAGGAATGGTGTGGCCAGCAGGAGCAGGGAGGTCATTCTTCCCCTGCACTTGGCACTGGTGAGGCCACACCTTGAGTACTGTGTCCAGTTCTGGGTCCCTCAGTTTAGGAGGGACATTGAGATGCTTGAGCGTGTCCAAAGAAGAGCAACGAGGCTGGTGAGGGGCTTGGAACACAAGCCATATGAGGAATGACTGAGAGAGCTGGGGCTGTTTAGCCTGGAGAAAAGGAGACTCAGAGGTGACCTTATCACTCTCTTCAACTTCCTGAAGGGTGGCTGTGGTGAGCTGGGGGTCAGTCTCTTTCTCCAGGCAACAACAGACAGAACAAGAGGACACAGTCTCAAGCTGCGCCAAGGGAGATACAGGCTAGAATTAAGGAGGAAGTTTTTCACAGAAAGAGTGGTCAAATACTGGAATCATCTGCCCAGGGAGGTGGTGGATTCACCATCCCTCGATGTGTTTAAAAAAAGACTGGATGTGGCACTTGGTGCCATGATCTAGTTGAGGTGCTAGAACATGGGTTGGACTAGATGATCTTAAAGGTCTCTTCCAACCTAAAAATTCTGTGATTCTGTGAACTAATTGATAATATAAAAAAAATTTAAACTGCTAAAAAATAAGAACATAACTACTCAAATAAAAAAAAAGTTAAAAAATCCACCATATTTATATTTTGTTTCTATTGATGCATTATATTAATAATTATATATAATAGATATAATTTTCTAACAATATAGATACATGATCATTTATATTATGTATCATATCTACTGCTACAACTTATTTTCTCTTAAATTTTACATTTTTATATTTATCTATGTGTTTATCTTATATTTCTATACTTAAATTTCTACATTTATATTATTTGTATTTATAATTTTTATGATATAAACCTGGCCTATTGCCAAAAAAACCCAGAAAACACTTTTATTTAAACTACTTAAAAATATATATTTATATTTATAATTTCTTATACATTTCTTATGTGATAACATATTGATGTACTCTATTTATATATATTTCTTATATTATAATAAGATAGATGCAGTATTACCTGTTTTATGTATTGTATCGATTTTAAAATTACATATTTATTAATATTTTTATAAAATATTGAATCGATTTTTATTACATATTTATGAATAGTTTATATTTTTATATATGTCAGCATATACTTTAATACATTTCTAGATTTAAATTTTGTATGGGGTTTTTAATTTATCTATATTTATTTCTATAAACATATAAAATACTCCATATTAAACAATATAGCAACGTATTGCAATATATATTGTATATAAATAATACACAATATAGGAGATATTTATTATAATTTATATATAATTTATATATATAGTAATATATAACATTTTTATATATTCTGTCTATATTTAAAATTTAAGTTTTTTATTACCATTTCTATACATATTTTTTGTTTAAATATAGTTATAATTTTACATTTACAATCCAATTCTTAAATAAAATGACAAAACAAACAGCATCAAATTCCCACCGATATCGTCCAAAACAATCAAAATATCTCCATCAGCCAACCACACAACACTCTTTTCATTAACGATTCTTATCACATCAGAAAAATGCAACAAAAATAAAAGAAAACCCAAAAAAACCCACACAGCAAACCACAAAAACTATTAAAAAATAATCAGACCAACTTACTAAACTCCAAACCGTACCACTGACCCTACACATTACTAAAAAAATAACCAAAACTCTACCTGTACACTAACTCAAAGAATAACCAATACTCTATAAAAAAAACTAAAAAACCAGAAGTGATTCACAATGTAAAAAAATCTCAGCCACTAAAAAATAAGAAAATAACTACCCACATAAAACAACTACCTAAAAAGGCACACCACATAAATACCCATGTTCCCAAAAATAAAACTAACACACTACTACCAATTGCATCAAAAGACAAAAAAAAAAGGAAAAAACCCCACCAAAAAACACCACACCACAACCCAATAAACTTAAATTAACAACAAATAATTTACTCCTAACTGAATAAACCCATAGTGCCTTCATCTATAAAAATAAAAATACCACCTAGAAATAAACACAAAGCCTAAAGATAAATGTAACCCTAAACAATATCTCCCAAATTATCCGTAACAATAAACCGTACACTCCAATCAAACAAACCACATATGTAAAAGCCCTGTGAAAGATGATAAACAAAAATGCAATTATAAATATTAAAAACCCCTCACATATTAACTTCATGACGCTACCTCAAACCCACCAAAACAAACACTACACACTCACGTTAATAAAAGCCACCACAACAGAATTAAAAACCTAACCCCTATTTCATGCTATGACCCATAAAAACCACGGCACACCTCTAAAAACATAATACCCCGGAAAAAAAATACCCGACAACAAAACTCAATTCAAACAAACCTTTATCATCAACACCTGAACCGAGAACCAGAACGTTCAGGAAGAACGCCCAATCCCTTAGCATACACCAACTGCAAACAGAACGAAACGGTACAATAAATGCCTAAAACCCACCTCAAAACCACGACACCAGAGAACTCTGGAACACTGAAACCCACGCTCCCGGCCCCGGACGGAGCGCGGCTCCCGGCAGGAAAGCGGCTCCTGCGGCGGCTCCTCCGGCACGCAGGGGCGGCGCCGCCCCGGGGACCCCCGCCCGCTCACCGGGCCCGGGGGGCCCCGGCGGCGCCCGAGCCCCGCGCCCGGAGTGGGCAGAGCGGCCGGCAGCGGCCGGAGCAGCGCAGCGCCCGCGCCGCCTCTCCCGCCCGCCGGCCCGGCAAAGCTCCCCTCGGCTCCGCACGGCCCGCACCGGCACTCCCGCGGCAGCCCGGCCGCGCCAAACTCCCCGTCCGCCTCAGCGACCGCCCGGGCGGTGCCAGGAGGGCTCCCGAGCGGGAACGTTCGGTGCCGGGCCACGGGCAGAAGAAGCGCCCTCAAACGCAGCGGCACGGCCCGATTTCAACCCTGCACACGCTGCAACAGCTGGAGGTTCCTGCAATTGAACCCCTCCATGTATCCAAGTGTTCCCTCAGACCCTGCAAGAAGCTCTCCCCGTCCTTCCATGAGACAGCCCCGGGAGCCCCCCATAAACCCCTCTACTCAGCAACTCCATGCAAAAGGGAGCTGAGGCAAACCCTCCCCCTAAAACAGTCCCCGGCAGGGGCCGGCCCCTCATCATCCTCACCGCTCACACCTGGGCTGCTCTGAGCCCCCCATCATCCTCACAGCTCACACCTGGGCTGCTCTGAGCCCTCATCATCCTCACAGCTCACACGTGGGAAGCTCTGAGCCCCCCATCATCCTCACTGCTCACACCTGGGACTGCTCTGAGCCCTCATCATCCTCACAGCTCACACGTGGGAAGCTCTGAGCCCTCATCATCCTCACAGCTCACACCTGGGCTGCTATGAGCCCCCCCATCATCCTCACCGCTCACACAGCCCGCTTCTCACACAGAAATCTGCTACGGGTCTTGGCTTTTCTTAGTCCGTCTTGTCACACGATTAAAACATGTACGTGCATTGATGGCATTGAGGGAAAGTGTTCCAGTGGAGAAAACTGTCATTCTGTAGGCACCCTTTGATACATCTTCAGAAAAAGCGGAGTCAGCACCAACTCCTGAGACCCCTGCTGAGGAACCCAGCCCTCCTTTGGGCACCCAATGCTGCAGACCTCGAAAAAGGAGGGGAAAAGTCAAGCTTGGAGTGGAAAAAGGTAACATAAATACACCAGCCTTTAAAAAAAGCCTTCATACAGCAATAGTGGGAACCAGTCAGATTTCTTCTTTCCTTGCTTTCTGTGATGACGTAAATATGAAGTAAAAACACATGAAACACAAGGCAGAGCTAGGATTTTACAGGTCTTCATTTTGGCAGCCTGGATGACAAACGCCTCTTCTGAGACTGCAACATGATTTGGGGACTGGCAGAGAACGGAGGCAAAAGGTGCCAGAGAGCCCCTGCTATTCCCTTCAGCCCCTGCAGCTGTTCTTATGGTTTCAGGGCACTTGCTTATTCCTAGATAAAAACGTTATGGCAATATTTTCAAAACTACTCCCCATCTCCGGACAGAGTTTGCTTCATTTCTGCATAGAGAGTGGATATAGAGAGGGTTTCTTTCCAAAGGAATTTAGGGACAAATTCCTATTCTTTACCATTACCTAGAAAAATGAAAAGCTTGACAGCTTTTAGCATTCTACACCCACCCTCCCTGTAAATTTTGTGGCAGCTTTGGGTCCTTCTGGGGGATGGCACCCAGCATGACCCCCCTCATTCGCCACCCACCTGCTCCAACACCGCAGTGTGGCTCCCTCTCCTAGGGACCTTGGGGTGCCCCAAATGGCATCAGAGCCCGGAGCCATCACCCCCTTTTCCTCACCCCCAAAAGCGGTAGAGAACGAGTCCGACTGCCCTGGACAGCAGCGCAGCGCTTCCTTCAAGCCCTTTCCCACATGTACATCCCCCCGAAAGGGACTGGGCCGCAACAAGAATAGCGGGGAGCCCCAGAAGGGTTGAGGTTCCTCCGCAGCCTCGCTGTCACGGGCGAGGGGCAGAGAGAGTCAGTGACAGGGACGGCGGGGACGGCACGGCACAGAGCGGGGGGCACTCTCAGCGAGAAGCCGCGGGTCCCGCGGGGTCGGGCGGGGTGTTTGACCGGCACGGGGGATCTGCCGAGAGCCTCCGGCCCCGTGCGGGGACTCCTGCAGGGCCCGAGGGGCGCCGGGCTCCGGCCCTCTGGGCTTTATTCTCCGGCACCCCGAGCCCCGCGGCTGCGCGGGAATGAAGGCAAGGGGGGACGGGAAGAGAGGAGCGATGGCAGGGGGCGAGAAAGAGCAGGCAAGGAGGTCGGGGTGCGGAGGAAAGCGGGAGGAGAAGGGAAAGGCCGGGAGGGGGGGAAGAGGGAGGGTGGACGGAGGGAGAGGGGGAACTGAAGGGAGTAGCAGGGTAGGGACAGGGCAGGGAGGAGCCGGGTTTGTGGGGAGAGAGGGAAATGGGGGAAAGGGAGCGAGAGAAGGCGAATACGGGGAGGAGGAATGAGGGATAGAGAGAGAGGGACAGGCGGGGAAGCCTCACACAGGCTGCACCCGAGGCTGGCCCGGCCTGCCTGGGATGCTGCGCTCGGCGTAGCTCGGCTCGGTGACACTCGGCTCTCCGGCTGTCCCCTCCAGGCAGGGAGTTGTGCAGAGCCACAAGGGCCCCCTGAGCCTCCTTTGCTCCAGGCTGAGCCCCTCCCCAGCCCCCTCAGCCCCTGCTGGGCTCCAGCCAGGATAGAATAGGAGCGCTGTGCAAAGAGCCGTGTATAGACCTGCAGTAGGTGCCTTTGTCACCCCATTTTAAACTTCCATAACTACAGAAAGACTCTTCAGAAAGCACTAAAGTCAAGTCAGCAGCAAAAGTGCCAATCTCCTTTGCAAATCCCTGCGGCCCGGCCGGGCCCGGCCCCGCCCCGCACTCGGTGCCGCGGTTGCCGGGTAACCGCGCCCGGGCCCTCAGCGTCTGTGACGGCGCCGCGGCCTCATCCCGGAGCCGGCCCCGGCTGCTCATTCGCTCGGCGATTCGTCAAGCGAACTGTTCGCGGAGATTGGTCTCTACGAGTTCTGTGGATTCGTGGAGATTTGGTCTCTGAGAGCAACTCCTAAACGCACAAAGCGTTGGTCTTTGCCAGGGACTCCTAGATTCGCAGAACATTGGTTTCTGTGAAGGAGTCCTGAACCGGCAAAGCATTGGTCTTTGCCAGGGAGTCCTGAATTTCATTTGAAGGTAAAGACTGACTCAAGTTTCTGCTTTTGTCACATCTGTGGTCTGAAAGAGAATGCCAAAGGGAAATGCAGGATGGGATAACATCAGTCTTCTGGAGCACTAAATCCTGGCTGCAGATTAGGTGACAAACACTACACCAGGAAATTACTTTTGCTACTTGTGTGTCCCTGAGAAGAAGGAGAAGCTAAATGTCAGTGCCCGGGACCCGCAGCTGCCTGATTCCCACTTGTACTATCTGAACACAAACTGCTGAGGGCCGGCTTTTACCCGTGGCGGAGGAGCAGCCCGGAGCTGCGGCCGAGGCTCTGGCGCTACCGAGCGCTGCCGCCGAGCCCGTCACGTTCCGGGCCCGGGGGCGAATCCAGCCTGCTGTGCCCGGGGACCGAGGGGGCACCAGGGCTGGAACAGGCGGGGACCGAGCGGGGACACGGTCAGATCGAGGGCGGAACGAGGGGGAACCGAGGGGGCAACGAGGCGGGAGCGAGGGCGGAACGAGGCGGGTCCGAAGCCCGCCCAGCGCCACCGCCCCGGCCCCCGGCCCGGCCGGGCCCGGCCCCGCCCCGCACTCGGTGCCGCGGTTGCCGGGTAACCGCGCCCGGGCCCTCAGCGTCTGTGACGGCGCCGCGGCCTCATCCCGGAGCCGGCCCCGGCTGCTCATTCGCTCGGCGATTCGTCAAGCGAACTGCTCGCGGAGATTGGTCTCTACGAGTTCTGTGGATTCGTGGAGATTTGGTCTCTGAGAGCAACTCCTAAACGCACAAAGCGTTGGTCTTTGCCAGGGACTCCTAGATTCGCAGAACATTGGTTTCTGTGAAGGAGTCCTGAACTGGCAAAGCACTGGTCTTTGCCAGGGAGTCCTGAATTTCATTTGAAGGTAAAGACTGACTCAAGTTTCTGCTTTTGTCACATCTGTGGTCTGAAAGAGAATGCCAAAGGGAAATGCAGGATGGGATAATGCCAGTCTTCAGTTCGGTGGCATTGTACAGCTGAGGGGATGAACAATATATGGTCTACTGCTGATGCTTTTTTCTCAATGAAGAAATGCAACATTTCCTAAATATACTACTCTATACATTTTTTCCTATAGTGATTACTTAAACTGCTTAAAGGTGAATGAGTTCTGTTAAAGTTTCAGTGGGTTGTTATGATCTGGTTATTAAAATTTTTATGGACGTGCCCCTGAATTAAGGTGAAAAACGAGAGCATATGCCAAAGTCAATAGTTTGGATTTTATGGAACAGTAATTGTGAAGAAGAGAGAGGGCGAAAGAAATAGAAAAAGGAGGGGGGGAGGGAGGGGGCTGGGAAGGGGTGAAGAAAGAGAGTGACAGAGGCAGATTTAGTAGAAAACATCACCATTCCATGGATGCCATCCCATCCCATACAATCCTCTTCTGGTCTTCTCTGTGGTGAGGTCCCACAAAATTGAAGACTCCAATGGATTAATGCAGATTTGGGCAATGTGGGACTGCCCAGTACCTCCCTGGGGTGGGGCAAGTTTGGCTCTGTCTTTTGCTACTTTCCAGTAATATAAAATCACCAGAGTGTCCTTTGAGCCTGCTGTGAATCGGGTTGTGGATTTTCAGATCTGTTGTGTTCCTTTGCAGGCCATGCTGCCATCTGGTGCAAGGCCTCAGCAATGGGTCTGGGGGCACTTTGGAGGTCTTTGATGGGTTAGGACACCCCCTCAGTTGCCCCTCGTGGGAATGTGCCCTGGATGTGGCCTTCTGGGGCTGGGGGCTTTTAGAGCTGAGCCACTTTGTGTCGGGGAGGATGGGTGTCCACTGCCTCTTACCAGAGGTTGCGCCACACACCCAGAATTTCCCCTTCCCCCTCTGTTGATGGGAGGTTTGTGTGCAAACCTGGCCTCAGCAGACGAGTCTGTGGCTATGACTTCCCCAGCCTGAAGGCAGACAGAGCTGATTTTCAGGACAGCTGCTGCATTTGTCTTTAGTGGGGATATATTTTTCTCCCTTAGCCTTGTTCACTTCTCCCAGGACCTGAGCTAACAGGACAATAGTGTCACCTTGATCTTGTCTCAAGTTCCCTTAGGCGGCCTAACTCACAGTGCCAAGTTCCAGTCAGGGGCCATTTTCAGGGAAGGGTGGGCTTGGCTGCTCTCAGCTTCTTGATACAGTTTTGTCACAATGGGCAAAAAGTCCTTTATAGCAATATTTAAGCCATTAGCCATAACATTCCAGTCTCTCACAAGTCCTTTGAGGAGCAGCTGAGGCCCAGGTTTCAGTACAATCCATCTCTGAATTGCACAAGGTAGCCATATAGTTCAAATAAAGTCCAACTAGAGGCCTAACAATACTAGCTACTTATGCCAAACAAGCACTTAGCTACTTTCAAATCATATAAAATCTTTAGCACCAGTACATCCCTTGAGTCTGCCATGAATTGGGTTGTGGATTTTCAGAGTTCCACTGTTGTTCCTTCCAGTTTTGTTGAGGAACTGTCGCTCATCTGTGACATCCTCCCTTCAAAATGGCTTCTGGATTCCCGAAGACACCATCACCACCTCTTTTGCTGAGAGACAGACTGAAACCTAATACTGTGAGTAGCCACTGGGGCTGGGTTAAGGCTGGAAACTGCCCTGGTGTCCCTGCTCTCCCTGCCCCTGTTGTCCAGCAGTGCAGTGAAGCTGCAGACCCCCTCCCCAGCCCTTTGTGCTGTGCTCCCGTTGCTGGGGCTGTCCTGGTGCAGTAGGGAACACTGTGGAATGTGTCAGGGACAGCCCAGCACCTTGCCTGGCTGTGCCACCGGGGCCAAGTTGAACCAATGTACAGCTGAAGCCCTCAGCATGGGCTTCTTTCCCTCCCCTTTGCCACAGGAATTCTTCTGTCAAGGCTGGGCACTCACCTGTGCTGCTCTGACCAACCTGCCCTTGGGCACCTGGGCATGTGGGGGGGAAAGCTCAAACTCTGCCCAAAGCCTTGAGAGCCACGGCTGGTCCCAGCTAGAAGAGCTTCCAGAGCAGCTCTTCTCTCTCAGCTCCTGTGTGGGCACAGATCCAGCCCTGCAGGCAGCACTGGAGCCAGGGCCACAAAGGTCCCTTGCTGTCTGCAGCTCACTTGACTGAAGATGCCCCAGTGCTGAGGCTCTGTCAAGGAGATGCCTCTGTTTTCTTGTGTCGAGGGCTCTGTCAGCCCAGACAGAGAAAACAAATGCTAATTAACAGAGAGAGCGAAAACTGGGACACATTCCTGTGCACCTCACTCTTGCTACAGCTTTTCTTTCTTGCTTCTCTTGGACTCAGCCAGCAGTGCTATCTCCTTACTGTGAGTTCTGAGTGTTGTGCAGGGATGGAGTTTGGGCAGTTCTGAGAGCTCCTCCCCGCTCTCTGAAAAGGTCACTGCCTCAATGCAATGAAACATAAGAGGAAACAGATGCCCAAAGAGCAGAAATCCCCAAACATGTCCCATGAAATCATGGAGAGACTGATGGGACACAGCCGTGTGGTTGGAGTATGGGTATTGCACTCTGTATTATTAATGTATTGGTGCTAAGTATTTCAGCAGGTAACTTCCAGGGCTTCCAGAAGTTCCTGCTGATTTGTGGTTTTTTGGGGTTTTTTTTTTTTTTTTTTTTTTTTTTTTTTTTTTTTGGTTTTTTTTTTGCCTTTCAGCTGCTTCCCTCCAAGTTCCAGACGGAGGAGTTTGTCAACTCAAAGCAGGAGGCCAGCACTGGGAGGAGTTTTCTACCCAGAATTGGCCCAAGTCCAACTGGTCCACAGGTAGCCTTTTCCTGCTCTTTTCCTTTCTGTTTAATGTGAAGTTTGAAAAGGGTGTGTGCTTGTAACAGGCTTGCCTCCAGCAAAACACCTCAGTGTCCAGGTCCTGTTGTCATTGCAAACTGCTGGGAGTGGTGGACTGGGCATCCTGATCTGCACTAAGCCAACAGAAATAACCTCTGCTGAAGCTGCTGGGCTGTGCTGGAGTGGAGCTGCCATTGCTAAAACCATGGGGGGAAGGCTAGGGACACAAAGGCACAGCATTGCCATCTGCCATTCTCCTGCTGAAGGAGCCGCCTCTTGCTTTGGTGTGGTCACCATCAAATGCTCAGGGCCACAGGATTCCCTCCACAGTGGCAGTGTTGGCCTTTAAAGGCCGAGGACCTGCAGGAATTACTTCAGATTTAGCAAAACAAATTCTGTTAATGCTTTGGGTGGGGACAAGGTGTTGGACCCTGATGGGGTGGTTAGATTTTGCAGGCTGCCAGATCCACAGGGGACTCACCCTGGGCAGAGGGGAATGGATGTGCTTTATCTGGATCAGTGCCTACTTAGAGGTGTGTTTAAAGCTGCTTTTCTGGCAGGAGTGGCTCAGTAGAAAGCACAGTCCAAAGGGGTAGGTGACCGAGGTGGGCTGTTGAGCAGGAAATTGGCAGCAAGAGACAAGGAACAAACTGGTTAAGGATTGCCCTGGAGAGGGGCATTGGAAACACCTCAAGGCATGGCACAACTAAGGGACAGTGTGCTGCAGCCACTGCCTTCAGCAGAATGTGTCTTCTGTGAAGTCACACAGGAGACCTGCTTGTGTCTCTGGAGTGACAGCAGTGTGTCTGGAGAAGGCAGACAAAGCAGGGGAGAGCCTTCTTAAAGCAATGTGTCTGCTCCAGAAGCATTTGCTGTTGTTGTGTCATTCCAGACACACCTCTACAATGTTATTTAAAAAGATAGCAATAATTACAAGAAAGCACCCATTTAAAGCTCATGGAAAAAGGCGATACCAATTCTACTCTTACCAAGTTGCTGAGAAAATAACTGAACCTTATCCTCATTCAGCATTCACCTCACTTAGTTTTTTCCTGACTTCTGTAGTACTTTATTTTTGCTTTTACCTCTGTTAGAAAGGCAGTAACTTTTAAATGCAATGAAAGGGGACAAAATCATCAAAGCAAAAGAAAACTGTTTGTTACTAACAATTCAGCTGAGCTGGGGATGTCTCCCTGCCCCCAGAGCAGGGAGATCAAACACACCCTCCAACAAAAAGGCTATCTCTGTCCCCTTTGTACCCAGCTGGGACAGTCCCTGGCCCCTTTTCCCTTGGAGGGGTACTCAGGAACTTCCATTGTCTCTGATGCCAGCTTCTCTGTTCCCTCCCCTCTCATCCTCCTTCCTTTTGGTCGGGTCTTCAACCCCATCCCTCTGCCAGCTCACAGCAACACCCAACAAACCAACCTGAATAAATCCAAACCACAAACAACATCTAGAACCAACAAATTCCATTCTTTCACTTGAAAACCTTTTGGCTTCAGCCAAGTATCACCTTATCTCTCACACCTCCTCTGGTACTGTTCTCTTCTTACTGATGCCTAAGTTCTAGATCAAAACAGATATTTGCAGTTGTGTGGGCCTTGGTTTCCCTGTCTCAGAGTAAAGGACATCCCAAAATTGTTTCCCATAGAGTCTGATGTAAATTTGTGGGTTTTACTTACTCCATGAGTGCTCAGTCAGCATCTCAGTGGGCACAGGGCTGTGCTTAAGGTAAGTGCTGCCTGGCATTCTGGAGAAGGAAAGCTGGAAAAATACATGCCAAAAGAACAGCTTGGCTTGAGTCTGCTCTGTGTGGCCCAGCAGTTCTTGATCAGTGCAGAGCAGAGGTGGGTGAGCCATTGTTTGCCCAGTGTGTCCAGGGCAGATGTGCTCACCCAGAGTCTGTGCTTCACTGGGGATCAGTGTAAGATTCTCCTTCATGAACCTTCCTTCCGGCAGCTGAACCTCTCCCTGCTCTCTCTCCAGCTGGCAGTTCGCCCGAAAAGGAATTTTTTTGCAGTTTCCCCAACAGAGATAGTATTTCAGGACTTCATTGCTCCTGAGGTCTCTGAAATGGTGCTGTCTATCATTAATAAGGACAAGGTAAGTGCTGGCAGCTGGAGCTTTAACACTGTACAGGAAGAGGAGAGGGGTGTAATTCCCATAGTGTACAGCAAGGCAAGTTATCTGCTGTAGCACATCCAGAAGAAAATGTCTCAGCACCTTGTTCTGCAAGATGGTGGAAATCTTCCTGTGCTGGGAATTGTCCCCTGATTTTGGCCATGCCTTGATGATCTGAATCCCAAAGGAGATTTCTTCTCTTGAAAGCTCTGGATTGGTAGGAATGTTGAGGCCTGTACAGTTCTTGCCTGCTCTCATGCTTTGCATTGAGTCTATTGCACAGACTGTGTCTCCTTGGTTAATCTTGGCTCCTGGTAGGAATCTGTGCCTCTCTCAGCTGGTTTGGCTCCCTTTGTGCAGCTCACAGTCAAAGCTCAGGGGCTGAGTCTTCTCCACTTGATGCTGGAATCACTTCTCATTAATGGTATTGGCACTGCAGGAGCTGTGTTCTGAAACAGCCCTGCAATCAGATGGATGGAGCTGAAGCAGCAAAAGGCCTTTAGGTGCCACTTCAGGCTCCTGCTGTTTCATCCAGCTCTGCTCAGCTTTTCCAAAAGCAACATGGTGCTCTGCTTTCCCTTTGGAGAACCACAGCACATCCAACACTCCTGGAGGTTTTCACTTTCACTTGTGATTGTTTTGTAGTTTCCCAAGAGAGTTGAGAGGAAAGGTTGAAAAATGTCACCAGTTGTGTTCCAGTGTAAAGTGGAAAATGGATAGCATTGGACTTTCAGTCAGGGAAATATTTTCTCAAATGAGCCTTGTGCCAAGAGTGGGCTGGTGGGAAGAGACAGGAGGGAGTCAAAATCATCTGGTTTAGACTTTTTGAGAGCATTTTGGTGCTCAGGAGTTGATGATATCTGTGTGCTAAAAAATGCATGTTTGCTGTGTCTGTGTATCCCAGAGGGCAGAACCTGGCCTGCTGGCTGCAGGCAGGAATGCCCAGCAGCCCAGCTTGCCTGCAAAGGCAGCGAGAGCCCCTGGAGAGCCAAGATTGGTTTTTAATACTGGAAGCACCCTGTCAGTCAGTGCTGGTCATGTTTCTCCAGGCAGAAAATGCCTTTGAAGCCCATAGTCAATAGGCACAGCCTGTCTGTGTTTCTGTCCCTTTTGGCAAGCTGATTGCTCTCATGGTTTTATGATTCTTCCTTGCTGCTTTACTGCCCATTTAAATTCTCTTTGCCATCTCCTTGTTTTAGGGATTTAGGATTGTCTTGCTGTGTTTCTTTTTTTGCTTGTTATGTTTAGTTTTATTTCCAAGAAGGCCACAGTGTTTGGTCTCCTCTCTTGCTGGTCTGCCTGCATGACTCTGTCCCCAGAATGTCCCTACCCAAACCTGATCTGCTAGAAGGGAATTTTTTCCTTCCCCCAGGACAATTTGATGTTTTGCTTTCAGGTAGCGCATTTCCCCTCTGGTACACGACTGCACAGCTGTGTGCAGGCAGAAGCCAGCAGGATTTTTGGCCTTGTTGAGTATGCAGATGACTTGGTTCAGGTGCTCTGTCTCCATCCTGCTGGTGCTGACCTGCTCAGCCCTTCCTTCCCACCAGGCACTGCCCAACTGCTCCTGGCCAAAATGCTGGACCCAGAGAGAAAGGATTCAAGCTCACCCTTGTGAATGATGTGCCTGTACCTGCACAGCTGAAAGTGCTTTGGAAAAGGGGTTGAGGAGGGATGTCACCAGGGCACGGAAAGGTCTCTTCTCATCCTGTTTCCACAAGTGGCAAAATCATCATTTCATGTCTTTGCTGCAGATTGAGCGGATGGTGAAGGTGTGCATGGAGAGCTCCCCTTATTTCCAGCTGGCATGCCCCAGTGATGCGTGCCACTTCATGCCACCAGGCGCCTCTGCCTTTGTGCGGATCCGCTTCACCCCCAAGGAGAACAAGGTGAGACTGGAGGAGCCAAAGTACAGAATTATCTCCACAGCCATTGTTTTCCCTGCACTCTGGGTACAGCCCATTCCATGCTGTCAGCTTGGCTCCAGGCTATGGGCAGGCAGCCTGCAGCAGCCAGTCACACCTTGGCACATGCTGTCAGGCACTGCAGCCAGGCCTGACAGGCTCTGCTTCCCCTCCCTGCACATTCCTGAGCATTCCCAAGGGAAGATGCACAGGGAACAGGATGAAAATGACAGAGGGCTGTTGACAGACGTTGGGCCATCTCTAGGTCCAGTGGAAGGGGTTTCATTATTATGGAAAACATTTGAGGAACAAAGAGGTCAGAGAGCTTTCCTCCTTCCTGACTGCCAACAGCTTCCCTGCCTCACCCTGGCTGGAGCAAGATGGTGCTTTTTCACCTGCTCTGTTCTCCAGCCTTGCAGCTGTGCTGTCCCAGAGCACAGCTGACCATGGTACAGCTGCAGGGCCAGGGCAGAGGATGTGCTGTGCCCGTGAGCCCAGCCTGGCACAGGCACTCTGGGTGCCCTTAGTCAGGAGAAGGTTGGTGAGCTGCAGGGGACTGGGACACCTGCCTGAAGGAGCTGGTGCAGGGCAGGTACAACCTGCAGGCAGAGATGTCAGCCCAGAGCCTGTGGCAGTGACACCGCTGGGGCTCTGTCTTCATGCCTGTCAGCTGGCACCCATCCTGTGCCAAACCTGCTTTCATGGGGAGGTTTGAACACCACTGCTGAGGCCCTGGCAAGTCTGATCTCATTGCTGTGATCTGGAGACTTGTTCATACAGAAAGGTTTAGGACATGGCATGGAAGGGAAGAAGCCTTGCAGGGAAGCAGAGAGGCCCTTTCCAAAAGCATCCTGCTACCTCTTAACACTGTTCTTCTCCTGACTTGGTTGGAGAGGCAAAGTTAGAGGGAAGTTCTGAGCCAACTGATATTTCTGCACCAGGCCAGAGGAGCAGTATCTCTTTGGGTGCAGCTGTTTTCTCATCTTCCTTTTGCTGCTTAGAGTCAGTTTAACACTTTTTCCTATTCTCAGACAGTGGGAATATAGAAAACTAAAGAGAAATGTCCTGTGTTCCCTAGCTCCATGTTCCTTAGAAGGAACTTAGAAGGAACTTATTTAACATCATTAAAACTTAGAGTAAAAATTATGGTGGCTAGGGCAGTTCTTTGTATGACCCAAGTGACACAAGAGCTTAATGCCACAGAGATAAGTTGTGCCAAGTGCACTGGTGCCTTTAAAATGTGACATATTAGTAGAACTTAGTGTTCATTTTAGGGTGGAGTAAGTAAATTGATGCCTTGAAGGGTTATAGAAATTATTTTTCTTCTGCCATGGGGATGGCACTAAATGTCCTGTGCTGAGCCAGTTTCTTTTCCTGCAGGATTATTCCCACGAGCTTGTCTGCCACACTGCAATGGACAGGGTAGTTGTGCCAATTCGGGCCATTTGTGCCCGACCTGTCCTGGTCCTCCCTGACCAGCTGGACTTCTCAGTGTGTCCGGTCAAGTACAGCACCCAGAAGACTCTGCTGATTCGCAATGTTGGCAAACTGGAAGCTCATTACCAGCTGAGCACCAAGGGGTGAGGCAGCTCATCTGTTCTTGTGCAAAGGATATCACCTTTGGGTGATAGCAGAGTTGGGAAAGAACAGCAAAAGGATCCAGAGCATCAGAGCTGCTGCCCTGCAGCCCTGGCTGGAAGTGAGCAGGATGGATGGCATCTGCTCTTGCTTTCAGTGTTCTTAGGAGGAGGCAGCCTTTGAGCTTTCTCTGTCCCAGATTTCCTGGAGGGTGCTGGGACATGTTGGTAGCTGGCTTGCACCCTCCAGAGCACAAGCTGCTTCTGAAATGCCTACTCAGCACTGTCAGCCAAATAGACCCATTCTCTGGGGGGCCACAGGCACGTGGCTTTCCAGTGGTCCCCGCATCAGATGCCGCATGTGAGCTGTGCCGCGGGCAGCCGGTGCAGTTCCTGTTACTAAAGCTGATCCGATTTCCCTTGTCAGCTGAGGGCATCAGTCACCTCTTCTGTTCCATGATGAACCTTTGAAAGCCAGTTTAAAATTTCAAACAGATGATTTAAGTCTTTGAATAAGGTTGTGCCCCCTTTCATTGAGATTTCTTTTTGCATACTCTGAAGTTCCTGTGTTTCTGCTGTTTCTCTTTTTGGTTTGTGTTAAATGTTTGCCAAAAGATCATGAATTCTTCACTGGGAACTGTCATAAGGGTTGAGCTCCTCTAATGCCTCTCAATGTACCACATGCCCATAGGTATATGCACAGGTGTATAGGAAATAGGAGACATTTAAGGAATATGTGAAAAGCTGCTGGAAATCATCTGAGCAGACACACTGCTCAAAGCAAGGGCAGTGTCTGGGGATTGTCATTGGGAGATCTGGACCTGTCTTTAGATGCCATACAAGCAAACAAACAAACAAATGGACCTAGTTAAAAAGCAGAAGAAAACAACCTATTAAAACCATCTCCATACCTTATCTTTTCTGCCTGTCAGGTGCAGTAGTGATTCATTGAAAGGGCAGATCTAACAGGATGAGAACTGTCCTAAGGAACAGCCACAATTAACAGATAAAAGGCCACAATTTAGCCTGCCAGCCCCATCTCTTGGCAGTGGTTTTCATTTGGTTATTACACTGTCAGGGATGTCTCCTTCACAGCTCTTCTGTCTGTGGGCTTAGGGAACAGCTTAGTGATGTTGGCTGAAATTCAGAGCAGTTGAGAGATGACTGCTACAGCAGAAACAGAGGAGTCTGGTGGGTACAGCCCAGGGTGGGATGTAGGAGATGCAGGAGCTGATTTGCTCTCAGTGTTTCAGTCCTGAAACTGAGTCCTAGATTTGGCTGGATCCTCTTCTCCTGATAACCCCTGAAGTCACCCCCAGGAGTGTTATTCCCATCCTGCCATCTGAGGGCAGGAGCATGTAACATGGGGCAGCAGTGGGAATGGAATGGAATGGAATGGAATGGAATGGAATGGAATGGAATGGAATGGAATGGAATGGAATGGAATGGAATGGAATGGAATGGAATGGAATGGAATGGAGTGTAGTGCTGAAGCCTGGCCAGGGATTCTGTTAACTGGCAGCTTCTCTGTTCTGGTGAAATTTCTAGCAAAAGAATAAGAAAAAATCCTGTGCCTTGCCCCCAGCAGGCACTGATGCCCCCAAGCCCCAGCAGAGACCTGCAGCAGTGCTGGCATCAGCCCCAGGGCAGATGCAGGAGCACCTACAGTAATCTGGCCCTGGGGCTGCTGGGGCCTTGTCTTTCCTCCCCTCCCTCCAAAGTCTCACGTCCAGCACATAAACATTGCTGGCCCAAGGCTTCTCCATCAGCCAGCAGTGATGTTCTCACCAGTGGGAATGGGAACAGGTCAGCCCATCACTGCAGCAATAGGCCCTTAGTGAGCAGAACCTGAGGCGAGTGGCATGAATAAAGCTCAGCTTGCCAGATGTTCTCTTTATTTTTTGTGTGATGCTTTCATCACCAAACTCCCCAGAACACACTTGTAAGTGACAGATGGACCAGCAGCAAAGCACCAAGGCCAGGAACTTTTGTTTCCTCAGTGGGGCTGTAGAAGAGCACAAAGCCCAGCAGCTGCTGGGCAGAAGTACATTCATTTCCCCTGAGCTGTCCCTGAGCATCAAAGCACAGAGTGTTGTGTTTGTCAGGCAAGAGCTCTTTACCTGGTGAGCAATCCTAATTGCTCCTGTTAAATCCAAAGTGCGCCAGCACATTTGCAGAATTATTTCCAATAGGTTGCACAGAGTTTCTCTGCTGGGCCAAGCAAACAGTTACCAGCTTGGATGACAACCCACAGTCCCAGGCTGCATTGCTGGTAGATACACAGAAGCCTCCTGTTCTGCTTCCTTGGTGTGCTCCTGCTCATCGTGCTTCATTTAGCTGGGATTGGATCCTTCAGATTGCAAATGGCATCCCCCTTTTGGGTTTCCATGCCACTGTATTGCTCTAATCTGCATTTCCACTCTTTCAGAGTTTTGACTGCTCCTTTTCTTAGAGCAGCTTTCATTGAAATGCTGAAAAAATGTGCCCTTTTTAGGGTAAATCAGGATGTTTTCAAGGTAAAATAAACCAAAGAACCACACTGCAAATTCAACAGTGACTATTCCTTGGTCTTCAGGGAAAACTTCCTTCTCCCTGTCTGATTCCTAAGCTGTAATATCCCAGGACAGGTAGTGCCCTAACATTTGCATCTCTTGAGATGAGGTTTGTAGGCAGCAGGAAAAGAGAAATTCCTGGGGCAGTCAGTGTCAAGTTGTGCATGCAGATAGCTCTGAACCCTCTCTGGGCTCTTCACAAACCATTCTCTGATGGGATTGCTGGCAGTTGGACCCTTGAGTCTCATTGCAGAGGGCTGGATGCAGAGTATGGGGGAGCCAAGGTCGTTTTACCACAGTATCTTGTGAGGGCTGGATCTCCTCAGCAGTGGCTCAGTGGCTGTTTCTGACGCTGTCTGTCCTGGCTGTCTTCTGCTGCCTGTGCTTGGTTTGCTCCCTGCTTGCCCAAGGCAGCTGCAGTGAGCTGCAGTGCAGAAGGAATCTCCTGGCCAGGTGTCCCCCCAGCCCTGATCCATCTCTTTGTGTTGCAGTCCCTTCTCCGTGGTGCCAGCCACAGGAACTCTGGGCGCTGGTGACACCGTGCAGGTGACAGTGGAATTTCACCCGCTGACCAACGGTGACCATCGTGGCTTCATGGCAGTGTACCGCAGCACAGGTGAGTGCTGGGCCCTGCACGGGCACAGGACAGTTCTCCACCATGGCTCCCTGCTGTCCCTCCCCCTCCATTCCCTCTGGAGGTACCTCTCCTGTTCAGCTTTACCCCAAAGCAAACTGAGAACTCCTTGGTGTTTAGGGGCTTGAGAAAGTGGATCTCCTCTAATGGGCTAAGATTTTTCACTCCAGTTTTGCTGGCAGTTGCTGAGTGGAGGAAGGAGGATCCCTGATTCTCCACTACCATGTGGCTGTGCCTGGGTAAAGTTTTATTTTATTCCTGGGCAGTGCTGGATGTGAGGTCTCCATCAGACTCTCTCCAATGCAATGGATTTCTTGCACACCTCTGTCCCATATGCTGCTTCTTCACTCACTTGTCACAGACCCTTTTCCATGTTGCCCTTACACATATATGTAATTTCTGTCTAATAACATTTTCAGGCCCTCAGGTTCCTTTTTTGTGACAAATCAAAACAAATTTTTCCCTGTCCCCATTTCCCAGGCTGCTCATGCTGTTACAAACTTCTCACGTCTATCTCCTATTTGATTTCTAGAATGAGGAATCCCATTCAGTCTTCATGTAGAAACTGCTCTGTACTTATTAATCTTTCCTTTGTCCCTTTTTTATTTAATGTGCAATGCTCCAGCTTAGTTTTTGAGATCAGAACAATATAAAATATTTCAAGACTGATATGGCTGTGGGTTTGGACAGGGAGATGATGATGATTTTCATGGTGTTGTTCATTTTGTAGTGGTTTGTCACATTGCAGAGCCAGGCTGGTTGTGTTTCCTCACCCATGTTCCCTCCTGCTGTGGGCTGTCACTTCACTTGTTCCTCTGGGCCTCCTTTTGCTGCCCACATGCCCCCAGGCATATTTGCTGGTCAGCAACAAGGGATCCAAGGGATCAGGAGAGCCAGGAGTCCCGTGGGATGTCCAGGGGAGACCCTGGGCAAGCCAGGACTGAACAGGGCTCCTCAGCATCACCTGAAGGACTTTGATGCAGAAATCCTGGTGATCTGAGTGGGTCACTGGAGCACACTGACCAATCTCACTGTGCATACTGTCACCTTGGGGCCAAATCTCTACAAACACACTCAGAAATAAGGTGGTTAAGGAGCTGCCCAGGACATCCTCACCACTCTACACACAGAGCTGTCAGGATGTGATACATGGACTGATCCACAGAACTGCTCATTCAGCTAAAAACTGTGACACTTTCTTCTGTGTCCTTTGGTTTGTTCTGTTCCTTGTGCTTCCATCAGCCAGTGAGCTGAGCAAAGACTCCCCTTTGCTTTGTTCCAGGTGAAAAAATTATCTACACAAAGCTCCGTGGAAAAGCTGTCGATGTCAATGTTGGGTTGAGCACAAATTCCGTGGAGGTTGATGAGACTTTCATGACCATGTCAAACACAACAACGGTGCTCATCGAAAACAGGAGTAACATCACAGCCCACTTCCAGTGGAAGGCTTTTCCTACTGAGGAAGAAGAGGAAAAAGAGAAATGGAGGTTGGTTTGAAAGATGCATTTCAGTGAGATACATGGCCCAAGACTGAAACTAATGTATGGCCTCAGGGGAGTGTTGGTGCTTTTGAATGGTTTAGGCCAAGTAAACCATCCCTGGCACTAGTGTGTGTTCCTGGCCCTCAGGAGCTCAGCACTCAGCATTTCAGTTCCATTTATATTCTAACCAAGGATGGCATTTTGGGAAGGAAAGGTTGATGGCAATGAATGGATTTCCTCAGGTTCTAATTAGGCTCTTGTCTCTCTAATCTTCCTACATGATCTGGCAACATCCCTAAACATTTCCTGAGTTGTCAGCCCCTCTTTCCAAAGGTGATACACCCTCTTTTTTTCCCTTAGTTCCTTCAAAAGCTCCTTGCCCATCCAGACTGGTTGTCTCCTCTGTCCTGCTGTCAGAGAAGCGTTTGAGATCTCAGAGCAGAGAGGATGTTTTTAGGAGAAGAGATAGTGCAGGATCCTTTCCCTCTCAGGATATTTACTACCATGCACTGGGATGGGACCCAAAAAGCTCTGGATCATGAAAAGGTCTCTCCAGGAGTTTGCTGTGTCCCTCCTGCACAGCAAAGTCCCTTCCCCTCTGAGAGCCTCTGTTTTCATGCATAATGCATATAAAACCTTGAATGTCACTGAAGCGATGCCTGAATTCATCCTTTTTCTTTTGGAAGTGCTCTGGGATCCTCTTGTAAAAGGCAGAGTAGGAAACAGGGCAGGTCCAAAATGGAAGAAACAAAGAGTGATGCTGGTAACACGTAGCTGCAACCCAGCTTCATCTCCCCTTCCCAGGGAAGCCCTGCAGTGGGTGCTCTGTGATCTTTATCTGATCTTTATCTGCGTCTCCCTGAGCAGCTCAGTGGGAGGAAAAGCCAGCTGAGGTGGCTGGTGGATTCTCCCTCAGTTTTGGCAGAGGCTTTGAGCCAGGAGGTTCTCTGGGGGGTTGCTGGCTTTGGAAACCTCTCCTGAGCCTGCAAGTGTGGAGTAAAACTACCTGCTGTGCCAGTGAACAACAGGTTATCCTCTGATCCATTTGGGACCCTCGTGGCTTGGGGTCAGCCTTGGCTGGGGAGCTGCTGCTGCTCCTCCCTAACTACTTTGCTCTCCTGCACTCACACTTCTCTCTGCAAATATGTGGCCTATTAAACCATCTGCTGACCTTGTCTCTCCCTGGGGCTGCAGGCAGTGGATGTCACAATGTGACAAGGGGGTGCAAAAGTACATGGTGAAGAAAAAAACACAGAAGAAGCGTTTCTATGAAAATGACACTGCCCTCCTAAGCAGCATGATCCAGGAGAAGAGGGCAAAGGTGCAAGAAGATCCCCTGCTGTTCTCCAGTGACATTTTTTTCATTGAGCCGATGGTAAGTGATAGCTGAGAACCTCATTTTCCTCCTCCTCCTCTTCCTCTTGCTCCTCCCAAGCACCCTACCCCACCCCCTTCCCCCCAGCTGCAGCCACTGGGCAGATCCTCAGCTGGCCCGATGTGCTGAGAGGGAGGACATGGAGTTTCTGGTGCAGCTGCAGAGCTCCCTGCTAAAGAAGCATTTCTGCCCAGCAGGCTCAAGGCAGGGCTGGGAGCCTGACAAAGCCGAGCTCTGCTGCCAGGGCTCGAGCCCAAGGGCACTCACTCTGTGTGTGTCCTTGCAGTGTCACAGGGAGCAGTTACTGTAGGTAGGGGCTCCCCCGACACGTGGGGTTCAGCAGAGGCTGTTGCAGCACTGCCAGCTCACACACTGACCTGAAGGTTGCAATGGTTCCCTGGGAAAAGGAGGCCAAATTCAGCCCAAGGTTAATCACAGAAATGCCAATCCCCTCCTGTTACCATGCCTTGCACAATTTCTGAGTCTGCCTTCCAGTGCCATCTGAGCCTGGACACACGGGTGGAAGGTTGAAATGGGCCTTTGGAGTTCTCCTGCATACAGGGACAGAAAACCTTTTCCTTTTCTGTTTATGCAAGCAAATTGCCACATGCTCCCATCAACTAGAGCCCTGATGCTGAGTATTGGCATTGTGAAAGAGAATGAATGCCTGGTGTCTGTACAATGCAAAATCCCTCCTCATCTTGGAGTAAACCACAGAATAATCCCAACCTCTGCTTTCTCTCAAGACAGGTTAACTAATACTTGTATTTCAAGGAAGGTGATCATGTTCTCTTCTTGCTTACTCCTACGGCCCATCTAAGGCCAAGAGCCACCAGTGCACAGTGGCAGTTACATCCCATGTAGCTGACAGCAGCATGATGTGACCAAGAGCTTGTGTCAGAGCAGTAGCAATATTGTGGAGAGTGGGAGCTGATCAGCTGAGCACTGAGAGCTACCAGCAGTGTGTTGAGCTGGTCTGGAGTGCTTCCTTGGCTCCTTGTCCTGTTCACTCATCATTGATGCTCTAAATCAAGGCTTACAGGCCTGTGGTTGAAAACAAGCAGTGTGAAGTTTGAAGAGAAATGTTTTGCTGTCTCTTTCTGTTGTAGGAGGGAGAAATCGAGCCGAATTCTTCGGCTGAAGTCAAGGTGACCTTCACACCCCCGGCAGCACGGGAGTACGAAAGTGTGGCATACTGCAACATCTCAGGTACAGCTCCTTTGCCCTGCTTCTCTCACCCTCAGTGAAGCCACGGTGCAAGCCTGAGCCCACTGGACTCCCATGGAACTGCTGGGAAGAGTCCCTGGTCAGCAGGGCAGTGCTGGCACATCCCCACTGGCCCTGCAGCTTCCAGGGAGTCTCCCGTGCAAGGCCAGGCATCAGAATGCTGTGTCTGGGTAACTGATCCCAGAACAGCCCAGGCAGTGCAGGCAGAGGTTTTCATGCCACGGCTTTGCCAGCATTTCTTCAAAGGCCAGAGAGCTACAGAGCAGAACAGCTTTAGTGAACAAGCACTGAGCCCCTCTAGAGACCTCCAGGATGGGTCCATTTGACATGGATCCATCATCAGGTGGCAGGAGCTGAGTCAGAAATGTGCTCCCTGACCCTGGATCAGCTCCCACTGCCCAGACACCACTGGACCAGAGGTGGCTGAGCCCCACTGAGCCCAGGCTGTTTGTAGAAGGAGCACCCTTAGCCAGCACCTGCTTCTCTCCCTGTGTGGGAGTTGTCACCTTGCAGCTCTCAGGCTGTGGCAATCGAAGCCAGTGCTGAGTGTCAGAAGGGGAGGACTTTGGTAACAAAGTCCTGTGCTACTGGGCCAGGTAGTTTGGAATGGACCTTAAAGATCATCTAGTGCCAAGATGGGACTAGATGTCTCATGGGCAGGGACACCTCCCCCTAGACCAGGTAGCTCTAAGCCCCATCCAGCCTGGCTTTGAACACTTGCAGGGCTGGAAACTCCACAACCTCCCTGGGGAACCTGCTCCAGTGTCTCACCACCCTCACAGTAAAAAATTTCTTCCTAATATCTAACCTAAACTTGCTTTCTTTCAATTTCTGCCCATTACTCCTTGGCCTGTCACTACAGGACACCAGAGATGTTTTAAACTCAGCAAACTGGTGGCTCAAATTGGAAACCAGCCCAAGGAATGGGTTAGAAATTAGAAGTCAGCCCCAAGGGATATCTCCTGAGGGAAGAGAAGGGTCCGTATCTTCACCTGCAGCATCAGGAGCTGGTTGCATCCAGCTCAGAGTTGGGGATTAGCGCTGAGGCAGCCTGGAAAATACAGTGTAACAGAGGGAATGATTGTACTGAAATGGACATCTCTCCCCAGGCCGTGAGAGCAGGCTGCCCCTGTGCCTCAGAGGGAAAGGCCAAGGACCCTTGGTTGAAATCAGCTCTCCTATACTAAACGTTGGGAAGATTTTTATCGACACCGCCTATGTCTATGAGGTGAGCAGCAGGGCTTGGGATGGATCCTGATGGCTCCTGAGGCAGCAGCAAGCCTGGTGGAGCTGTGGAATTCCTGCCAAACTGGGCAGTTGTGAGCAGGGAATATTTGATGTACTGCTCAAATCTGGGGGCTCAGAAAGGTGTGTCTGTTGTTCATGAAGGCCCAGTCCCTGCTTTTGGGCAGCCTTCCTTAGGGATCAGCTGGGAGGCTTCCTGCAAAACAGCCCCTTGGCACATGAAACCAACACTGGGTCAAAAAGCTGCGTGTTCAGAGGCTTTTGTGGCAGTGCCAGACACAAGGCACCTTTGGGCTGGGCTCTGCAGAAGCAGCTGGAACAAACTGGCTGCCTTTGAGCTTCAGTCTGCTGCAAACAGCTTCTAGTCAAGTGTCCCTGCTTATTCCTGCAAGTCACAGGAAAGCCATCAGCCTCCTGCCTCAGTGCTGGCCCTTGCTAAGGGCTTGGGATTCTCTCCCTTGCTGACCAGTCCCTCACCACACTTCAGCCTTGGTGCATCTCTGGCTCTAGAAAAAGAAAAGTGCTCCTGGGAATAAAGCAAAGGATTTTTCTACCCATTTTCCTTCCCCCCAGTAGTGTCAAGTTTGCAAAAAAAATCATGAGAGAGCAACTGAAAGAGGTAGAAAATGAGGCACTGCATCATGGCAGACACTTTCAAAAGCTTGCCTGGGGAAGGGAAAGCCACGCTGAGTTTTCTTACCAAAAGATGGTGCTGTCTATACATTTTGATGCTGATGCCTCATTATCAATGAATTGTTTTCATGGTATGGCAAAAGGTGAATGAGCAGATGGTACTGTTGGAGCTGTGCTAACTGGGGCAGCAGCAGCTCTGGGGTGATTCACTATGCAGCTGCAGTCAGCCCACGTTGCTCTCAGGGCCAATGAGCTTGGTGATGCTGAGCAGAGGTGCACTGCTCTGTGTCCATGGGACAACCCCAGGGGGACTGCAGTTCTGTGGAGTTACCACTGCTCTGCAGGAAAACCCAAAGGCACAACTTGTCCTGTTGTATCTTTTGACTTCTGCCATTCAGCAGCACAAAGCATCTTCGGCCTTTTCTGGGTGTTAATTGTATCATTAGACAATAACTCACAAGAAGGGAAGATTCCACATGTAATTTCCACTTTGCTTTCTTGGTGCTGCAGGTGAAGCTGATTAACCAAGGAACTCATGATGCTCTCTTCACCTACATCCCTTCAACCACAAACACAGACTTCTGCTTCAAGTTTGAGCCTGAGGAGGGCATTATTGCACCAGGTGGGAGCCAGACTGTTCAGGTCTCCTTCCATACCACCACCAATTTGGAGAGCTTTGAGGAACAGTTCCGGTTCAGTGTGGCTGGATCTCCTACACCTGTGATCCTGACCATCAAGTAAGGACCCTGGGAGCTCGGTGGGCACATCTGTAGCTGTCTCTGGGACATCCCCCACCTACCTCATTTTGGGGCAGAGCAGAGAAAAAAGGTGTTGCCTGAGATCTTAATTTCTGCTCTGATCCTGGCATTGCCTTAGTGTGAGGATGCCTCCTGCCCTGTGTGTGGTACCCAGGAGCTGGATGACTCCTCCCTGTAGGGATCTTCTTCTGCCTTGGGCCATGGCAGGCAGTGGGATGGATCAGCTTTGGGCAGTAGCTGCTCTGGGATTTCCCACCTGAACACCCAGCAAAGCCCCCAGGGCTTTGGAGATGGGCCAGCCTGGGTGATTCTGCACCAGCAGCAGTGTTTTTAAAAACTTCTGTTAATAATCCATGCCAGATGGGCAGCAGCAGCCTCACCTCACCCCTCCCAGCCATGCTGTGGGGGACAAGCTGTGCTCCCAACTCCTGTGCACAGAGGGCTCTGGTGCCTCCTTTCCACAGCCAGCAAAGGGCTGATGTGGGAGTCAGGGAACTGTGCAGCAGGAACTGTCCCAAGGACTTGGGCATCCTCCCATGGGCTGGTGCCATGGCAAGAGGCAATCCTGGCCCAGCAAAAGGGAGAAGGGCTGATCCCAGGGCAGGCAGAGCTCAGTCCTCAGGACCACAGCAGCATGAGGCCTTGTCCCTGCTAGCCTGAGCCCTGTGCTGCTAGGATAATGTAGTGGGAGCAGGAGAGCTGATGCTGGCTGCTCTGGAGCTTTGGAGCTGGGCTGCTGCTGTTGGCAGGCACTAGGTCAAGGCAGTAAAGAAATGAAAGCAATCTGCACTGGATTATACCAATAAAATAAGGGAGATGGATAAAAAGGAACAAGGAAGTTATTACTTAGCAAGAGAAAAGGGGTGAGTAGGTTTACCCATAGTGGAGAAACAACTATGCTGGCTTTGTTTTTGGAGGAAAAGTGCTGGATTTTTATTTTGGAAATCAAGAGGGAGCCTTTCACCATCAAATCATTGATTCTCCTCTATCCCTCACCCAAAGTGGCCATGGGGTGTTTCTGCATAAGCAGCTTTCTCCTTGAGCAAGGGCAGGTGTTCTCTTGTTGAGATGTGCAGAGCAGAGCCAGGGGCAGTCCTGTGAATACAACAGAAGGCCCAGTTCACTGGTCCTTGATTTTGAACCAAAAGCCAGAGCGGGCATTGATTGGCATCAACCATGAAATCAACTGGTGAATGTTGTGCAGCTTCAAGTGCTGATTTCAGTGGATGTTGGTGACTTTTGGAGTCTGTCTGCCGAGTTCAAGGACAGGTCCTTGCTGAGCACATGGTGCTGTGTTGATTGGAAACCCAAGGTGCCCTGAGCCCAGGTTTTGTGTCCCTGAGCCACGACAGCCGAGCCTTTGCAATTCCTTTAACCGAGCCATTTCCTCCTCTGTCCATCCAGCGGCAGCGTCACTGGACCGGATTTACACTTCGACCTCGATGTGCTCGACTTCGGGGACGTCTCCTTTGGTGAGTGCCCCTGGGCTGGGACACAGCATCAGGGATCTGTGCCTTCCAACAGAAAAGCCTCCCTCACTCAGGGTCTGCCACAGCAGCCTCTTCAGGGGGTGAGCTCCAGGACTGCTGCTGCCTCAAGCAGCATTTTGCCATTGTGAGATCAAATAGAGGCAAGGAATAGAAAGTTGGTATTTTCTGGTGTCTCTGTCCTGCTTTAAAAGAAAGATGTCTGCCAAGGAAGGTGGGAATCCTCCTGGAATGGAAAGCTGAGCCCCTCTCTCCAAATTATTATACCTTTGAAATTACAGGGCTCACAGGCAAAAAGATGGGAAAAGGAATAACAGTTCTTTCCTAGACTATATCAGGACAGCACAGACAAGAAGGCAAGAGCAGACGTTTCCCAGCCGCCAAGTCCCGTTTTTCTCCTTTGCTGTAGTTACAATCGCAGCAGGAGGAGCTGTGGGCTCTGGCAGGGCAGTGATCCCCTCCCAGACGGCACGGGAAGGAAGGAAGGGAAGGAAGGGAAGGAAGTGCTCCTTTTGCACACTCCCCATGGGCAGGGGGCTGTCGGCAGTGCGGAGCAGCAGCAGGCAGGAGCGGGGCAGGCAGGCAGGGTCGATGCCAGCGCTGAGCTGCAGCCAGGGCAGTCCCGGGGCCAAGCTCACAACCTCCCGCAGCAGCACCGGCTGAGCTTCCGTCCCCGAGCAGGAGGAAGGGAACCTCCGCTCCCTGCCCAAGCTCAGCTCCGACTGCACAGCCGCCCACGGCATCACGCCACAACTCCCAAAAGCCCCGAAGGGAAAAGCCCAGCCCCAGGGCCAAAACCCCCCCAAACCCCTCTCCCCCTTCCCAGACCAAAGGCAACACTCACTACGGGGCCTAAACCCATAACAATGAAGTCCATGAACTTTTTAAGGAAACTCATTGCCTTTCCTGAGCTGTTTCTTCCCCACCCTACATCACCATGGAGGCACTTGTCAAGTTGGCTTTTGAAGAAATGAAACAAGAAAGGCAACAGATAGAAATATGGCTCTGAAACAGGAGATTCATCCTGCTGAATCTGATTTCATTCCTAAGGTCTCTTCAGCTGAAGGCAGCTGTTGTATCTGCTTCTTTTTAACTGTTGACTGTTGTCTGCTTGTGGTGACCTCAGTCTCATTTGAGGTTTTGACATCTGTGTTTGTCCTTTTTGTGCCTCTCTTGCCTCCCTGCTGGAGTCACTGCTGGAGCTGGCAGTGGTCACCGTTGATGGGCACAGAGAAGCTCTGGGCTGCACCTGCAGTTGCTTTTTCTCCCCATCTGTGTTCCAGTGACTCTTGGTGGGCAGGCCCAGGGAGAAGTCTCCTGCCCACAGAGCTGGCCAGCCCAGCCAGATGTGCACTGCAGAGCAGCTTGTGGCTGCTCTCTGGGCTCTGCAGGACATGCCCACCATGAGTGACTGTATCTCTGGCTTTCCAGGATGGAAAGCAAATCCCAGAGCTAAAGTGGGCTCAACCCTTGCAGGCAGCAATCCCAGTGAGCAGCATGGGTGTGATGTCCCTGTTTGTTGGGTGAGGTGGGACCTGGTTCCTCATTGCTAATCTCAAAGCAAGGCTCGGGTGTGCCCCCAGTTGAGTGGGCTCTGAGCTGTCACGTGCTCAGTCTGTTTGGCCCAAAGCAAGAGATGCCTTAAGGATCCTGCAGAGAGAAGCTGCATTAGGGTGGTTTGTATCACGTTCTACTTCCTGATTCCATCCTCACTTTCTTTTGCTGTAGCTTCTTCTCAATGATGACTCACTGTTTATATATCTTGAAAGCAGTGGGAGTGTTGGCAGACTTAACAGGGAATTTTACAGCTTGAATTCTCAGAGTAATGCTCATCATGGAGAGATAAGTGGTGCTGGTTTGGGGCAGGTGAGGGAGCTCCTCCCCATCACAAAGAGAGAAGCTTGCAGTGTTGAGCAGGGCTAGGAGTGGGCATTTTCAAGGCTGCAGTCTGGAATCAGTGCCAAAGGGAGCTAAGTGACGATTAATTCCTCATGCAGCTTCTCGGTGAGCTGTAGTTCAGACAATAAAGAGCTAAACTCCAATCACACTTTCATCCTGCCAGGATATTCACACCAGGAGTTGTGACATAATGGGTGCCTGAATGGATATTTGTGTTCTTTCCTAGGCTTTCCCTCCACCCATAGCGTTCGCCTCACTAACAGCTCCGTGGTGCCCGTGACGTTCAAGCTCCGCATGTCGGAGGATGGCACGCAGCCGGCTGTTAGCAGCTTTGATCAAATACTCAGAGACAGTGACCCAACCTGGAAGAGGGGAATGAATTTTTATGTGAAGCCAAGGGAGTTTACAATGAATCCCAGCCAAGGGACCATCGTTCCCGAGGGACACCAGGATATCAAGGTATGGGAAGAGTCCAGCCATAGACGCTTAGCACCAGGGCTGAAGCTTCACTGGAGTGTGGGAGGGCTTTAGCTCTGGTGCCAGCTTTGAGCATTGTGTGAGTGAGAGATCTGCACTGGTGTGAGGCCTCTGCTAGCTGGCTTGCTCGGGATGTTCCTCAAGGAGCACTGTTTTGTTTCCAAAATCATACACTGAGATCAATACCATATGGTCAAGTCCTGAAGGCCTTCTTGTGTTTTTGAGAGCGATTTATTTGATTGCAAGTGGGCAGAGCAAGGATGAGGGCAGAAGGTGGCTGTTAGAGAGATGCCATTGTATAAAGCAGTTTTCTTTTCTTCTTCTCATTTTCTCTCTCCTGGGGAGCAGAATGATTTGTGTTCACTGCAGGGATCTCCAGTGGAGACAAAAAACACTGCAGCCATGTGTTGCAGTTTAAATTTATTTTATTGATTCCTTGTTAAGTGGCTTGTTCTATTGTGCCCCCATGTTCTCCCTGAGCTGGTTGACCCCTGGATTTTACCCTCCCTCAAAGCTATCCCTCATGCCAATCCCTGCCCCTTGTTCCAGCTCTTTCCCTGCCTGTCAGGGCAGCCGAGCCCCTTTTGTTCCTGAACCTTCTTTGCCAATCTAACCTCGGGCTAATCCCTGTCTGCAACACCCCTTTGGAATTCCCCTACTCCTGGAGGCCCCATTGGCTCATGTGACCCATCCTCTCACCCTCCCACCCCAAGTGGCCCCAGACACTTGATGTAATCCCCACACTGCTCCCCTGAGGATTCCCTGTTGGTTTGCTGTTTGTATCCAGCCCCTGATTTGTGTCTGTACAAAAGCCCTGGCACAGCAGTGCCCAGGGCTCTTTTGCCTCTGATCCATTTACTTGAGGTAAACCCTTTCTTGTGGAACTTCAAGACAGAGAGCCTCCTGCTTTCTCCTCTGCCTGATCCCTGCCATGGCTTGTCTCTTGCCCCGCAGAGCAAGTGGCTCTGAGGGTTCTGCCTCTGGTAAATGCCCACCCTGGGGCAGTTCCCCACTCCTGGCACAGTGCCGGAGCTCTAAGAGCCAGCCTGGGCTCTGGGTACCACAGCAGCCATGAACTGCCCAGCACCTGCTGGGCCACACTTTGCCCTCAGCTTCCTGCTGTAAAGCTGAACTCGTTCTGTTCAAGTCAGGTTTCCTCTGCATTTATGTCTGTCACGGACATATGTTATGAAAAATCCTTTTGCTAGGATTTTTTTCTCCGGAGAAGCTGAGAGGCCTCAGAAACGAAGTATAAACAATAAGTAGCTGCTGCTGTGGAATGCAACAGGTGCATCTTTGATTGGTCTCATGTGGTTGTTTTTAATTAATGGCCAATCAAAGTCCAGCTGTCTCAGACTCTCTGTCAGTCACAAGATTTTATTATCATTCTATTCTTTTTCTTTTGCTTGCTAGCCTTCTGATTAAATCCTTTCTTCTATTCTTTTAGTATAGTCTTATTATATAAATTTCTTTTAATATAATATATATCATAAAATAATAAATCAGCCTTCTGGAACATGGAGTCAAAATTCTCATCTCTTCTCTTGTTGGGGTTGCCTGCAAATTCAACATTTGGTGACCCCGAGTGAGGAACAATTCCCCATATGTCATTGTAGTCAGAAGAAAAATTGGCCCCTTAATTTGAATACAGTGGTGTGTAGAGCTTTAGTCTGATGTTTTAATGTAGCTGACCTATGCCCTGATAGCAAGGTGTGTTTAACAAATCTGGTATTGCCAGAAGGCTTTTGTTACTCTGAGACTGTGCTCTACACATGGACCAGCAGAAGAATTAAGGCCAAATCCTCCCTCAAGAACTGGAGGATGTCACACGTGGGTAATGAGGTTTTGTAAGGAAGAATTTACTGCTCTTCTCTTCCACCAGGTGACCCTGTGTTCCAACACCTTGACGGAGTTCAACCGGAGAATGCTGGTGGACCTGGAGGGCATTGGCGAGGGAGTGGCATCACTGCTCATCACAGCCAGGTACCAGCCCTTCCCTGGTCTCCCCAGGCACTGCCTTGCACAGGGTTTGCTGGCTGCAGCTGCCAAGGAGAAGAGCTGTTTAATGACCTCATGTTGTGCCAGCTGGACATGAGAACAGCAGGGCTTGGACAGCAGCCTGTGGTGAAAAGCCGCCCTGCTCACAGCCCAGCATGGTCCTGGCCCCTTTTCTAAAGGGACCAGGAATGCTATCATTTATTGGCCTGGGTTTTGGTGCTTTGGAGGTGGGACAAATTTCCCGAGGGCCACCTCTCCTTCTTGCTGCAAGAGGTGGAGTTGTGCTGGTTGCAGCCACTGTGCATTGGTTTGGGACACACCAAGCAGCCTGCTGAGAGCCAGGGTCTGCTTCTGTTAATGAGGGCAACTGGCAGTGGGGAAGTGGCTCACAGCAAGAGTAGTGAGGGCAAGGTCTTAGGAGGGGAAAGCAGCCCTCGATGTGGCAGGTCAGCTCTAGTTTTTCTCCTTCCCTGTGCTTCCCATTTTGAGCTTTAATGTTCTCAGACTTAAACCAAAAGTCGTTGTTGCTGCAGCAGAATTCCACCCTGCTGTGCTGCTGTGGGTGTCAGTTGAATGCCAAGAGGGATGCAGTTCCCTGGTGCTGTTCCCTGTCCCAGGCAGAGCCATGCAGTCGGTGCCTGGGCTGCCATTCTGTAAAGCAAGTGCAACTGGGGACAGTCAGTGCATGGAGCTGTGGAGTGAAGGAGCGAGGGAGCCGCAGGGCCTGGGGCGGGGTGATCAGCCACTCTGGAGGGCAGCTGGTGTCTCGTGCCTCCAAGGCTGGGGCCAACAGCAGGCAGGGCAGCAGCACCATGGGAGAGAAGGGAGTCATTTTTACTGAGCACTGGAGCTGTGTGTTCCTTGAGCCTTAGTGAGCACTGACCCTTGTTGGGAAGGCTCCCCCAGAGCTCGTGGATCACTGGGACTGCTACAGGAGTCCTTGCAAGCCTTCTTGGGTAAAGGAGGGGCTGAGGCAGCTGTGGCACAAAGTGCTCTGCCTGGGGCACTTGGCAGCCTCTCGTTGCTGCCTTTCAGGGTTTGTTCCTCCTTGACAAGAAATGTTTGAGTGGGAAGACTTAGAAGGCAATTTATCACTGTAGGGCTGTGAAATGTCCGTTTGGCAGTGACAAATGTGTTATGCTCATTTTCACAATCTTTGGGGGTAAACGTTCTCCATTCTCTCAGTGTCTCTGATTCCTTTGGGGTCATTTCTTTGCCCAGATGTCTTGTTCCTGAGCTGCAAGTGTTCCCTCCAGTCCTGCAGTACAATGAGTGCCTCCTGAAGGCACCATACAAGAGCGAGCTCATCATCAGGAATCCCAGCCACCTTCCTGGCTGCTACGGGCTTATTCCCCAGGTTTGGCATCACATCCACCTCCTCCTGTCAAATATTATTGAGGAGATTATTAGGGAGAAAAAGGGTTTGGATAAGATCTTGCTGGTTTCTATTCAGTCTTAAAGATCTGCTGAAAACAGGATCCTACCTGAATGTAAACTTTAGGATGCAGTTTAACCTCCTGAGGAAGCAGTTAATGTTCTAATCTAGTCTTCATGGTGTTTTCTTGTGGGAGATCTTAGAGGGTTGTGAAAAGCTGCTGCATCCACAGACACCGATGCCTGTGCTGGCAGCCTCCTTGCAGGACCCCCTGAGAATGCTAAGCCTACAATTCTTGCATCTTGTTTGTGCCTTTTACCTTTGTCCTGGGGATTTTAAACATGTGTGTAAGTTGCTGTTGCAGTGGATGTTAAGGAGTCTAAAGTTTCTCCAGAGGGGCCTCTGAAGTTGCATTTCATTCTGTCCCTTCCAGTACCGCAAGGAGGACTGTCCTGTGCTCTACTCCAGCCCCAAGCCCTGTGGGATTGTCCAGCCTCACAGCTTTGCAGAGATCCCAGTTATAATCAAAGTGCAGAAATTGGGCGAGCATCGCACCAGGGTTCTCATCGGCGTGTTTGGGGATGAGAGAAACCCACGGGTGAGTGCAAGGGGAGATGTGGGCCTGTGTGCAGCTGCTCCTGGCTGGCTGCAAAGGGGACAGGGATTCTTCTGGGGAAAACGGCCCGGGCTGCTGTGGAGAAAGACAGGAGGGATGGGTGGCACAAACAGCTCATGCCTTATAGGTGGTAATCTCAGTGTCTGACACAGAAGGTAGTTCATCTAAGCTGGAATCAAGGGTAGTTTTAGTTAATTTTTAAAATGCTATTAACTTGGGAAACATCTGTTTGAAAATGTCTTGTCATCTCACTGAGCACAAAAGAGCACGTCAGAAGACTTCTGGGAACCTTGAGCTTTCTGTAAAAGAAAGGAAAGGTGGCATTTGAAGAGTGGTCACAAGGATTTAAACTTAGATCAAAACATGAGGAAATGATGATGCCAAATTCCCTGGATGGCACCAAACATCTGAACCTGAGCCATTGTGGCACTGCTTGTAAATCAGTGAACAGGAAGGACAGGCAATGCAGGCTGTGCCGGGGAGCCTGAACTGTTTGACAAAACAGTTGCTTTCAGCTGTCAGGCTGCTTACCTTAAAGAGGAGGGTTTCTCCCCACCAGAATAACCAGTTGTTTAACTGTCAGCCTGGTCTTAACTAGAGATTTCTTGCAAACCTTTTACCTTTGGGCCAATAATTTGTAGTTTGAAAGGTTCTCTTACCTTAATCCTTTTTAATTTGGAGGTGAACATGTAATTTTCTTTTTCCCCAAAAGCCCAGCATTTCAGCTGGAGAGGGGTAGCTGTCTCTAAAGAAATAACTTGAGCAGGGTTGAGCTGTTTAAGCTTTTTAAGGTTTCTCTGTTGAGGTTTGTTTTGGGTTTTTTTTAACTCTTTCTTGCCTTCTTCCTGGAACAGAGAGCAGAATTACAGAGCTCTGGACTGCTGGAAGTAATCTACCCAAGTTCAATGCAGATAGAGTTTGGCGGGACCCAAGCTCTACAGCCTATTTCAAAAGGCTTTACCGTTTTCAACAAAAGTCTTAGGCCTACATCCTTCAGGATGGAGGTTGTAAGTATCTGTGGGGCTGTTTTCCAGGGAAATGGACTGGCCAGTAGCAGCCAGGACTTGGTTTTTCTATGCAAGATTTCCATATTGCCCTGTGTGAAAGGAGGCAAAATACTCCAATACTCCATCTGAGTGAGGCAAGAGGAGCCTGGCTCTGGAGTGATTTTAGCTGGGGCAGCCCTCAGTGAAGCCAGGTGCAGAGATGTTGGAGCAGAAATTAATTTGGGTTGTGTTGACAAGTTCTCCCTTAGTTTTATCTTGTATCTTTAGCTGTGCGTGTCACATTTTGGAGCTCTGAGATCAAGAGAAACCTGTGGTCCTTTGCTCCCCAGAGCATGGATTTCACTGTGGTTTCCTTGTCCGTCTACATTTGCTTTGTGCCAAACTGCTGTTAATAGTAGAGAGCAGGGTGTGAGGTCTGTCCTCAGACTGCTTGGGGGAGGCAATTTTCATGACTGCTGGGGGTCAAGGCAGCTGGGCTGTCCACACAAAGACAAGTGTGGGGGTTGTGCACCCCCCCAGCCTGTGATCTCTGTGCTATTGAAGAGCATTTTTGGGGACAGCTGCAGAGAAAGGCTGTTCAATATGTGGAGGCTGCATAGGGCAGAAGGAGCTGGGGCTGCTCCCCTGGCAGGGGGAGCAGGGCTGCTGCAGCCAGGAAGGGCTGGGCCTGGGGCTGGGTGGCATGTCTGCTGGAGGGGGAGATCTATGAGGGGCTTGAGGTTTGTTCTTCTTCATGCTGGGTGTGTTGAACTTGTGGGGCTGGTGAAAACCTGATACTAAGGTTTGTGTCTGTGGGTAAAGTATCAGGCCATGTGGGAGAGTCCAGCCACAGCCTCCTGGGCCAAGGAGGAGGGGTGTGAGTTTTCCTCTTGCTGCTTTTCCAGCTGTTTGAGGGATAAACGTTACCCTAAAGTGAGGGTTTTTTCCAGGGCAGTTTTTTCTGACTCCACAATGGAGCTCTGCTCTCAGCCTCTGCAGGGAGCACTGCACCTTGGCTGGGTGGTCATGGTGTGTAAAGGTTGGGTTTCCCATGCTCCTACCAGGGCCAGACGTGCAGAGCTGTGCCTGTACAGCTGTGCTGGTGCAAGGCCTTTCCTCCCTCCTTTGGGCAGCTTCCAGGTCTCTTGCCCAGTCTGTGAAATCCATGAGAAAGCAGATGACAAGAGTTCTTGGGAAGAGTGGGCCATGCCCGCAGAGCACACGTTGTCCAGTTTTCTTTCTGCTTCCTGCTTTCCTGCTCTGTTCTAACCATTTGGAGGTGACTTTTCCAAAGCAGAGGGCACTGGGGCACCTCTCTAAAGCTGATGATTGGTGGGGATTGAGGGCTTCAGTCCTTCAGGGGGTGTTGAGAAGCACTGATGGCACCTTGGGAAAGAATAGTTTGGTGTTGGGATTTTGCTCACCTAGCTTTGCAGAGATATTTTTCAGCTCTCAGCAGTGTCCTGCAGGCATGTGGTTTCTGCAGTGGGATTTGAGCAGTCATGACTTCCTCTGGCCTTGAGCCTTTTTGAGAAGCCAGGAGAGAGAAAGCAGCTTTCCTTGGCTCACACTCCAGAGAAAGACTGGGGAAGGAACTGTCCTGAGGATAAGCATCCCTTGGGTTGGGCAAAACAGGGTTAATTGGGTGAGTCCCTTACAGGAGGGGAAAATGCAGGTTGTATGACCTCTGCTGTTGCCCAGTACTGTAGCTTCAGGGAAATTAAGCCTTTAGGATTTTGATCCTCCCCTCTTTAGTCTTTCCTTTTCTCATATCCCACAAGACACCAGGGTGTATGGTTCCCATCCTAAATGCATATTATGTTTGTCTTACAGGCTTCCAAATCCAACTGCTTTGTTATTGAACCCAGTGAAGGAGTGATCCCTCCTAGGAGCGAGGTTCCTGTGACTGTCACAGCAACCCTGGATGACACTGTGCTTTTTGATGACACTCTCGAGCTGTTCATTGAAAGTAGCCTTAGAAACACCATCTCTCTCCAGGCTTTGGGCATTGGTACCACAATTGTCATAGACAAACCATTTGCCCCAGAGATCAACCTGGGATACCAGTTCAGGTAGGAGATCCCTCCTCTCCCCCTGTCTCAACAAGGAGCAGTTTTTCTGTAGTCCTTCAGGCAAGATCTTCTTCAGTGTTCAAAGGCCTGACCCCTTCCCTGAAGGCAGAGATTCCTTTAGAAACATGTGATGGCCAGTTGAGAGTTGTTAGCCACCCTCAAAAGCCACTGAAAGGGAAACCAGTTGCTAAATTGCCACTGAATTTTCTTTAGTTCTAATACATTGATGTCCTCACTTGATCAAGTAATGATCTCACTGGCTGCCCCAGAACAAAAGGTTCCTGGAATGGTGCCCAGATGAGACGGTCCCTCCTTGGGCTGAGGGAGCAAGGGAAGATCCTTGCCCTTTCCCAGTGGCACCTCCCAGGCAAGCAGGGGCCCTGGGAACAAAGAGACAGGAGGGTGACAACCCCCACCAGGAAGGCAGGAGCCCACAGAGAGCACTTCTGGAGGCAGAGTTTGCAAAGTTCACTAACAAACAGTTTCTAATTGCAAAATGAAGTTTCTACAAATGGCTACCAGTGCAGAGCCAAGGCTGCTACGAACGAGAGAGGCTCTGCTCCCCTGGAGCAGGCAGATGATTTTTACCAGCTGCTGGAATCATCCAGAAACTGCCTCTGAGCTGGCTTTTAGAAATGCCTGCAATCATACCCCCACACACAAGGTCCCCAAGGGCAGCATCTCAAAGATTCAGTTACAGTTTTGGGCACAGATTAATACAAAATACAGCAACAGTATCAATCACCCCAGAACAAACATTTTGGGGGAAAACACCAGGTCCTGTTAGCTTCACCTGGAAAATGTTACATTACCATTATAAACATATTTCTCTTTCCAATAATGACATCAGAAGGGCAGCTTATCAGCCACTACTTCTGGTCCACATTAAGAGCTGGAAATGTAGACAGTCTCCAAGCTATTAACACCTCAGGTTGCTCAGTGGGAGCAATCTGATGACCAGGGAAATAGCAGATTTTCCATCCTGCCTTCTATTCTAGCCTCGTTTCCTGTAATCGTCGGTTCAAAGTAACAAACAAGGGCCGCCGTTACCATCAGCTCTTCTGGAGTGTGGAATGCCACAGCCCAGCTGAGGAGAAGACCCAGAGTGTCTCAGCCCGCAGCAGCCGCCGCCGCAAGAATGATTCCCAGACCCCTGAAAGTGCCAGCCATATGTTTTGGCTGGAGCCACTGACTATGGACCTGAAGCCAGGCCAGTCTGAGGACATGGTGCTGCGAGGCTTCTCCTACATCCCACAGGTGAGGTCCCCACCATGGGCTGAGCCTGGGGAGCCATCAGATCCCCTCCCCTGGGCTTGTTCCACAGTCCCTTGGCATTTGCCTGGGGAAATGAGCAGGGGCCTTCACAAAACTGATTTAAGGCCACACATTTCTGTGGCAGCACCGGTTGATTTCCTTGCTGGCCACCGTCAGACCAGCTAGACTTTATTGTGATTGCACAGCTACCAAAAGCCGGTGCTGATCCCAAAGCAGGGCTGGAAGGAAATATTGCTCTTTTGGGGCAAGCAGTGTTGCATACTGAGTCAGCAAGGAAGGGCAGAGAAATAAGTTACACTTAGACTAGGGGCCGAAAAAGAAAATGAATTAAACAAGCACCAGGTGGTTTATCTGGGGTGAGCATGGAGTAAAACAAAAGCCATGTCAGGGGAGGGGGTTTCTCACAAGTGCCTTTTGTGGTTATTGGGGTGCAGTGTTACAGACAATTGAGCACAGGAAGAAGAGGGGGCAGTGACTGTAACTGTGGCAGGAATAGGGCCCGTGGTGAGTGCAGAGCCAGTGCAGGGTGCCCTGCCACTACCCACTGGTGACAAGTGGCTCTTGCTTGCAGGAGGTGCAGGATTATGTGTTCTGTGAAGCTATCATTGGGACAAACCTCAAGAGGGAGAAGATAATAGAAACTGTCATTACCTGTGAATTTATTCACCCCTCTATAAAAGTATCACGCAGACAATTCTCTTTCCGGGTGGACAAGGTAAGTCTGGATTGCATCCTGGCATTTAACAGCATGGCTGAGGGGGGTGTGTGCTTGTGTTAAAGGCCCTCTTTACCCTTCCTGAGGCACTTTGTAAAGTGAGTGAAGATGCTTTTAGAGATGAGACTGGTATTTGACTTCCCCAAAGTAAAATTGCAGTTACAGTGCCCTTCCAGGAGATGGTGGCCACTTCCAGAGAAATGCCAGTTTCTCTGCTCCCTGTAAAGGGAGGTTTTTGAGGATCCTCCAAGGCACGGTGGTGTCTGTACACTCATGCTGTAGGGAAGCTGGGAAAACTGGAGATTCCTGTGAATTCCTGAGGCTGACAAGGAAAAACCCAACATCTCCTGTGTCTCTTTGCCTCCTCTGCTGTTGGCATGGATGCTTTATGGTATAGCTATATGGTACAGCTCTGTGCATTTCCCCAAGCCTCCTCTGCTTCAAAGGGCCCCCAGACATCCTGCAACTGCAGTGATGATAACACTGAGGCAGAGCAGGTGCCCTTTAGTCTCTGGATACCAACTCCAGCATCATCTTTCTGTCTCCTGCAAGTTGTCTGAAAAAGAGAAGATTGGTTAATGATTTGGTTTCTGTAGTTTCAGGCCTCTCCTCTGGTTCCCAGGCTTCCAGTGAAGTACAGAATCCCTGGAACAGGCAGTTCAGATATAATTTAGAAGCTTTTCAGCTCTCCCTGATTCTGCCTGGGTTTTGCTCGATGCCACGCACACAAACTGATTTATTGTATACTATGGTACAGCACCTGTTTGGTATCAGTACATGCAGAAGTCCTTCCCCAAAGTCTCTGGTTTCTCTAAACCATGCAGGAAGCCCAGCACAATGCACAGACAGGAAGGAAGAGCCCAGGCTGATCAGAGCTTTGAGAGACGCCTTGTCCCTAGAGCAGGGGCTGCAGGACACGTTACAGACAAACTGCTTTTTGAGGCTGCTAGAGCCAGGAAGGTTGTGAGAAATGGCTGCATGTGAGTGAAGATCCTCTAGTGCTGTTCTGCCCAATAGAGAGACAAAACTGGAGACAAATGGTCTGGATTCACTTTCTGCTTGAGGTCTTGTTCAGCAGCCACCTCCTCTCAGGAGCCTATTCCCTCATCTGTACTTGGGAGTGTTTCCCTGTCCTCCAGAGGATGCTGTGGTTTCTAAACATGAAAAGCATAAAGAAAAACCTCCTGGAAGGGTAGAAACAAATAGAAAGGGTCAATAGAAATGTGTGCACTCCTGAGGCTGAAAAATGTGAGCTGAAGCAGAAGGAGGTCTGTGGCTGGTTGTTTTGTGAAAACCACAAAAGTTGTGTTTTTCCTTGTCTCCTGTTTCCACAGAAACCCAGTGATGTCCTGACACTGCAATACCAGGCTTTGGTTTTAAGAAACACCTGCCTGCTGCCACTGGACCTTATGCTGGACTTGGAGCAGCCATTCCTGGTCTGTGATGAGAACCAGCAGCCCCTCCCAGATGGCCAGGTGAGCAGCCCTGGGCTCCTCCAGTGGGGTCTGAAGAGGAGGGATGTGATGGTGCCTTTCTGTTGGGAGCTCCTTGAGTCAAGAAGTTTATTCTGTAGCAGCAGCAGTGGGCTGGCCTGAGCTGCATCAGCAAAGCTGCTGAAGGAATCAAAATCTTACCTGGATTGAGAAGATCCATCCTGGCTTTAAGGCACAGGGAGAAGGGAGCAGGCAGTTGGGTCTGGGAATGCCATGCAGTAAAGGTGTCTCCTGGAAAGCATGCCAGCTCTCCAGCAGCCACCCCCTTGTATTGAGCTGAGCACAGAAACCTGAGCCTGAGGGGAATCCTGGCTGGACTGTGGTGCCTGCAGTCAGACCCCTGCTGTAGAGAAATCAACCATGAACTGAGAAGCCCATGCTGGGGTCACACTTTGAGCATTTGCTGTTTCATGCTGTCAGACCTTGGGACATCATGCCACAGGTGATTGATTACTGCTCATGTCCTTGCAGCCTGTGAGAGTGGATGTAAGGGAGATCTGTTTTCTCAACATCGCATTTGACCCAGCTTATGAACTGGATTTTAAGAGCTGGAGACAAGAGAAGGTTCTGAAGATACACATGGTCAGGGACCATCCTTTTGTGGAGCGCATCACCCTTCAGGGAGAAGTCAACTTCCCAAATCTCCAAATTCAGCCCAGCATCCTGGAGTTTGGCACCATGGATTTTGGCACTAAAGAAGTGCGTTCTCTAGAGATGACCAACTGCAGCCCACTTCCCGTGGAGTACAGCTGGGCATTCCATTCCAACAGCCTGGTGACCAGGTTGAGGTATGTGCTCCTTTGCCCTCTCCTTGAAGCTCTTCTTGCTGGTGTCCTGTTTGTACTTGGCAAAGAACAAAGCTCTTTGCCTGGGATCTGACAAATAACACTGAGCAGCCGTGCTCAGGCTGGATGCTCAGGGAACAGGTTTTCCACCAGTTTGGTGCTGCATAGCCCCCACTGTGGTTTCCCCTGGGAAGGAAAGCTGGGGTGAAAGCTGCTTTCTCAGACCTCTGTGGCCTGAGGCAATGTCCACCTTGACGAAGGGCTCCTAGTCCCAGCTCCCACAGTGCTGCTGGAGGCCCTTCTGGCCCCTCTGCTTTGGGTTGGGTCCTCTCTGCTCCTTGCCTTCCTCCCTTGCCTTGTGCTGGAGAAAGCCCCAAGACCAGAGAAAGAGCCACTTAGCACCAGGGCTGATGCTGAACATCCTGTTACCTTTCTTTTCCTTCTTTGCTGAGACAACTCCTTTAGTGCCAGGACGATTTCTTTCCCAGGGATCGGCTTTTAGTGGACACCTTGGAGTCTTCACTCCCTTTTTTTGTCACACTTGTTACTCATTTTGACTTTTCCACCCTGCAACATGTCCCTTATGGGTTCTGAATTGCTTGACAGCAGGACTTGTTCATCACATCATCTCCTATCCCTGCCTTCCAGCGAGTTTCTACTTTAGAGTGAAAAATGTTGTTGTCTGGGTACCATGGTCCTGGGAAATTGCCTGAAACCACTCATTCAACTAAAGACAGTGGAGTAGATGATTAGGGATCTCTTGGGGATTATGTTGAGAGAGCCAGAAAAGAAACCCAGCCTTAGGTAACAAGCTACAAAGCAAAAGACAGTGATTCTTTGGGGAGCAGGTCATTGCAGGCCCTGAATGCCTGTCTGGGTGGTGTCTGACTGTGGGGAGCACTTGCAGCTCCACAGGGTGACAGGAAGGCACGGCTTGACTGTGTCCCTCACGTGGCATTAGAAACACAAGCAGAGTTACCCTGAGCACCTGCTTCAATTTAAAATGGGGAATGTGGCCTGAGTCACCTGGGAGGGTAGGAAAATGTCAACCAGCCCCCCAACAGTGTCAGGGAAATGTTCCTGATAAATCCCTGGTGGAGCTGCAGAGTTTCTTGTGTTGGGCCCTGGGGGGGCTGTGCTGGCTGGGCACTGGCTGGGTCTGCCCCTTGGTGCCTCAAATCTCACCTTTTTGCTTGCCTTCTCTCTTTTCCTCTCCCACTGTGCTTTTTGCATCCCTACAAGATAGTAATCCCTGTCCTCTGTAGTTCTTCAATGCAAGCAGTTGCAGCTGCTGCAGCACCTCAGTGCCATCCCTGGGCTGCCTTTAGAGCAGAGCTGCTCCAGCCTGGATTGGGAAGGGCTGGATCAAAGCATTTCTCAGTTCAACGTGCCAGCACCCACCCAGGGGCTGCATCCTGACCAGGAGCTGCTGGTGCAGGTGTCCCTCCCTCCCACTGCAGGTCCCTGTTCATAGTTCTCTTATTTTCCAGAGATGAGATTTATCCACCTAAATTCAAACCCCAACCACCAAAGAGGAAGAGAACCTGTTCGGAGTGCCCAGCAACTCGATGGAGACACTTCAAGATGAGAAATCCAAAGAAAGACAAAACCCACAAAAAAGTGCAGGCTTTTACCCAATCTTTTAGAGGAAAGGTAGAATTTTTTGTACATCTACTGCTTGTGTTGCCTCCCCAGCCTGCCACCAACAAGTCATGCTTGTGCTGACCTCCCTTCTTGCTGCCCTGCTGTCCTGTGCCCTGGCAGTGGGCTGGGCAGCAGGGCCAGTGGCTGGACATGGGGTGAGTGGGAGGGAGAAATAGGAGAGTTTCCTTGGAGATGCTCACTCAGATCCTACAGACCTGTGTTGAGTGTGGGATTTTTTTGCCTTGTTTCCTTTCCAATGTAAGATGAGGCTTTTATCTGCATCATGATGGTCAGACCTGCAGCTTCCTTCCCAGAGCAAGCTGGGATGAGTCCTGATCTCCATGGAGCCTCTTCCCAAGCCAGCCAGACTGCCTGTTCCAGGGCTCTGCTTTCACCCCAGAGCTGCTATTGCACTGCTGGCCCTGAAGCTGTCTTACAAACTGAGACTTTGCAAAGTGGCTGTCTCTTCCTCCTAGCACAGAAAATGGTTTGTTTTCCAGGCATCACCACAAACTCCTGAAACCCCTTGCCTCCAGGTAGCGTTTGAGGGATTCCAGTGCTACACGGACGTCCCACACACTCGCCCCGAAATGGTGGAGGTAAGAGGGAATCTGTGTCACTTGCACATTGTCAGTGTGGCAAGCAGGGCTGGAGCTCCCAGTGCCACTGGGGGCCCTCAGCATTGGCCACAGAGGGGCCTCCCATCCCTCCAGGCCCATCCCAAAGTGCTGCTGAAGCAGCTGGTAGTTGGAGAGGCTGTGCAGGACACATTGTAGGGCTGCCCAAGGACGCTGTGCAGCACCTATGGAGGGCACTGCTCCCCCTGGAACTCCTCAGGTGGTCCATAGGAAATTTTTGTAGGAGCTTTTGCTGTAGCACCTTGAGAAAGCAGCATTAAATCGGAGAGAGAGGGGAAGAGCCTCAGGAGTCAGATGAGCTGGGCTGGAGTCCTTCGCTCAGCTCCAAGAGCTCTCACTCTGAGTCTCCTGCTTTGCTAAAAGCAGTAAGAAAGGCAAGTTTTTTAAAGGAAAGTTGTGCATCAGAGAGAATTTCTACTGCCAGAAGACATCCCAGTTCACTTTAATGTAATGTATTAATGAAAGCATTGATCCGTGAGTATGGGAGAAGATTTTCCCCATGGTCCCTTCACTGGTCAGTGGCATGGATGCAGGGTGAGATTAGGGTGTTTGGGGAATAGGCCCTTCCAGGTACAGCTGCACTTTGCTCCACGATGCTCTTCTGCATCCATTTCTATGCTCAACACCTCAATCTCTCCTGTCTTCCATCCAGGTTTTCAGTATCATGCCCCTGTCAGGTGTGCTGCAGCCAGGAGAGAGCCAGCAGGTCTCCTTCACCTTCTCTGGCCACCTCAACACCATCTCCAATGTCATGGCGCTGTGCCACGTGGTGGGAGGCCCCACCTACGAGGTGGTGATGACTGGGAAGGTCCTACGTCTCAGCTACTCCCTGAGCCCCCGGGAGATCAACTGTGGCTTACAGGTACCACACACGTCCCCTGGCACAGCTCCTTGCCTTGGCACCACGGCCAGCAGGCTCCTGCCCACCTCGCTCCAGGGCTCCCTTCCCTTCCCAGCCCCTTTGTTGGCTCTGGGGCTTGGAAGTACAACCTTTGAGGGACACATCTGGCATCCAGGCTGGTTTAAAATGGCCATCTCCAACCCTCTGCACAATGCTGGGAATGCCTCTTTTTCAGGATACCTGACACTGCCTCCTGGGGCAGGCAGGGTCCCAGTGGGGCTGCTCTGAGGGATGTGTCCCTGAGACATCACTCTGCTGATCCACTCCTAAAGCCTGACCTCCAAGGAGATGCTCTTGTCTAAAGCTCTTGCTTAATCCACACAATAATCAAGGGAAGAAGTTGGGCTTCCAGTCACTACAGCTGGAGAGACTGTCCCAGCATAATCCCCACTTCATCTTTCCCAGTTGAAAGCCCACAGATATTTCCAGCTGCTGGCCCTGTCTGTGTTGCCCTGTGTGGCTCCCTTGTTGCATGCATGTTGTTTGCCAGTACTTGCATGCAGGTGCCTTTTCTCCTGGAATGCCTCAGTGCTGCCTCTGTTTCTCCTGGCTGTTGGTGACCCCTCAGAGTGCAGAGGGCCTGTGTCCCCTGCTTCATTTATTGCTGGCCCTCGCATGGTTGCTACCACACCTCTGTGTGCTGCCAGAGCTCCCTGGTCCTGTGCAGGTGCCCGGTGCCTGGGGGTTCCCCAGGTTCCCAAGTGCCCTTATCTCCTCCGTGGTGCCTGCTCCCATGATGTGTCTGCTTGCAACCCCAGGAGAGAGGAAGGAGATTCCCAGCAGCAGGCCTGGCTCTGTAACTTCCCTCTCCTGTGCCTTCTCTCCAGATCTTTAATGAAGTTTATCACAGCAAGGTCACCCTGGAGAACACTGGCACGATTGAATTCAGCTGGGTGCTAAACCCTCGCCAGGATGACGAGTATCTGCCTGGTGTGTTTCTGGTCAAGCCCACCACTGTAAGTAGCACAAGTGACTGATGCCAGCCCTGAGTCAGGTGGGCCCAGGAGAGTGTTAAAGGGGGGGGTGGGGAAGGGGGAGAAAAGTCAGAGGGGAAAAGCCCAAACCCAGCCATGAGAGAGACAGGGCTGTAAGCAATTTCTGCTGGGGCCAGAGAAGGTCAAGCAAGTGCTCTCCTGAGAGACTCCCCCACGGCCTTGGCTGCAGGGTAGCTCTGCTGTCACAGGGCAGACACCGCTGGGAGGCACAGGTGTGTGGGTCACTGTCCGTCCTGCTGTAAGGGGAGCAGAGGAGAATTCTTTTTGATAGATTTCTCGGACAAAAATGAGGCACAAACGCAGCGAGTATTGTATCTGAAAACTGTTTCTTGATAAAGAAAAGGCATGGTCCCAACCAGAGTGAGGATAGAAAAGAGAGCAGAGAGAGAAAATGAGAAACGGAGAGAGCAACAGAGGATAGGGACAGAGCGTCACCGCTAGAGCCCTGGGGAGCTCTGCCGGGTCCGGCTCGGCAGATGGAGCAAGGGTGCCGCCAACCGCACCAGGGTGTGTGCCCGCCGGGCTGGCCGGGCTCCATCGGCCGGCGTTGGGCCGGCTGTCCCCGGGCCGGCGCTGGGGCCGGCTGTCCCCGGGCCGGCGCTGGGGCCGGCTGTCCCCGGGCCGGCGCTGGGGCCGCCTGTCCCCGGGCCGGCGCTGGGGCCGGCTGTCCCCGGGCCGGCGCTGGGGCCGGCTGTCCCCGGGCCGGCGCTGGGGCCGGCTGTCCCCGGGCCGGCGCTGGGGCCGGGCTCAGCAGCCACGGCTTGCCAGGGTCGGGGCGCGGCGGCTGCTCCCTCGGGCAAGCAGCGGAGCGCTGGGCTGCCGTGGTGAGCGGGGAAGCGGCGACGGCAGCGTAGACAGACGGGGAAGAAGTGGCTCTGCGGGGAGCCGGACCCTGCGGGTGCTCCCAGCCCAAGAAAACAACCAAAATGGCAGGCTAAAACTGCTATTATATGCTGAGATTCCTCCCATAACTCAGCCCGTTTAGGACTTTTTTGCTCCGACGGGCAAAATTTCCCCGGGCTTCGGGGCCTGCCTGCCTTAAAGGGGGAGGTCGCTTGCCGGTCCCCAGACACGCAGCTTGCTGCCTTTCTCCGAGCAGCCTCTACACACGGCATGTCTTAAGGCTCCCAGCACGTCTACAGCCCCTACAGTAATTTTTCACCCCATGTCAAAAAACAGATTTATACCGTGTGTTGAGGCATAAGTAAAAATTTAATTGGTTGCTCACTGTCACTCTGGGGACCGCGACGGCTGAGATCTCAGGCTGTGCTAGCACTGGAGCGTTCCTGAGGGTCACCTTAGCCGGGCTGTGTGGTCACATATCCCTTAGGTAGGCTTGCTGCTCCCTGCCTCCTCCAGCTTTGTTGCTGTGCAGCGGCTTTGTGGGGCAGTGAGGGGGCCAGGGAGCAGCGGGGCTGGAAGACCAGGGAGAAAAATTTGCAGCATCCCACCACTGTCCAAGCTTCTCGGTCCTGCCTGCATGTCTTTGAGCCACAACAGCACTCCTGTTTTTTTCCCTCCTTGCAGTGGGAAGAGGAAGTGTTTGTCTTTCCCATTTTTTCATGCCTGTCTCCTACAAGGGATGAGAGGAGCTGCTGGCCCTGCTCAGTGCCCGGACTTCCCTTCCACAGTGGCAGCAGAAGAGCCTTTTTTTGATGAGGCAGGCTCTTGCTGGCAAGAGGGCAAACCCCGTGAGCAGCAGAGCTGTGCTCACTTTGGGCTGTGCTCACACTGGGCTGTGCTGGGGCTGCAGCCTTATGAGCCCTGGGGAGAACACACTGCACTAAGCGGTCAAAGGCTCAACCTTTTGGTCACAAGGAAGGTCGAAGGTGTGAGAAACAAAGCCTGCTCCTCAGTTAAAGTTTAAAGAAAATTTTGTAAGAGGCAACAGGGAACCAAGTCAATAAAGCAGAAGTAACAGCGCTGGGTGCTTGACTTGGGTACTTAGCCACCACCAGAGGCACACACCGGGTCAACTCAGCAACACTCCTTGTATACTCTGGGTATTGCATCAGCCTAATCCACATCTACAAATGGTTATACACAGTCAAACATTTTAACATAGTTCCTCCTCTCTCCTGCCTTTTTGGAGCATGTGCAGTTGTTCTAGTCCTGGTCATTTTTTACTTTTTGACACATTCAACAGGTTTCCATTCCTTCATTGGTTAAATGTTATTATTACAACAACTCTTCACCAACATTGCTACCACAACACAACATTCTCATTAAAACAACTCTAAACTTTAGCAGTTCTTTTACAAAAGTCATCATTATAAAACACATAGTATTTAACAGCTGTGAAGGCCAATACTGTAATACATTTATCATGAAGGTAATGTGATCTGATGGTTTCTTCTAGATGAGAACCTGTCTCCTCAGTCTGTCTGTCCCCTGAGCCATCCCCCATCAAACACTCTGCTGCATTCCCTCCCTCTTCTCCTGTCCCTGCAGGGCTCCATTGCACCTGGTGAGAATCAAGTGCTGGAATTCTCTTACATGCCAGGATTACCAGGAGCCTTCAGACGGACTTACCAGCTTAAAGTGGGTGACCTGGACCCGGAAAATATCTGCCTGAAAGGAGAAGCATCCTTTCCAATGATCAGTATAAACCTGCCCTGGAACATCAAAGGTGGGCACTGCCTGTCTGCCCCCAGGAAAGGCCCCTCTGGTTTTGTTCCCTACCATATACCCCTAGGGCAGCTCATGCCAACCTCCACCGAGCCTGGAGGGTTGCAGGACTCCCAGACCAACTCAAGCTCCCTGGTTGCTTCATGAGTCTTGAGGAGAGGATCTCATGTGGGCTTTGTCCCAGGAACCAACCTGCAGAGCCTGCCAGCACATCTGGCAGGGTCCTGAAGGATGATGGATTGAGTGAAAGGCTTGGGAAAGCTGTAAGAGAGGCTGGCAGGGCTTCTGGCAGGGTTGGATGTGCGTGACAGTGAAGGGGATGAGATTCAGAGAGGAACAGCAGCATCCACTTTCCATAGATGGCTTGAGGGATTTCTTTCTGGAAGAAGCCAGTGTTGGGAGGCAGGGACTTCCCAGCTTAAGTGGGACTGGCACTTTGCTCACACTTCTCTTTGTGGATGCTTTCTTCCTTCAGGAATTGAAAAATATGAGAAGATACTTGATCAGGTCATAAAATCTTTGCAACAAAACAATCACAGTAATAAATCACGTGTTCGGAAGAAGACTCGGAAACGGAAAACTCAGAGTGCTGAGAGTCAGACCCCGAATATTCAGAATTCGGAGACTCAGGACCTGCAGCCCCACTTGCTTGACTCTGGCACTGTAGTAAGTACGGCAGCAGCCCCGTTTGGCACATGCCACCCTCTCCATGTCACCTGAGCCCCTTGCAGCCCACAGCAGCTTCCTGGTTCCCTGGTGACACTTGGGACCTCCCTGCCCCCTCACAACCTTGTGTCACCTCAGCGTTGCCCCTAGGGCTGCCACTCTGGTCATGGTCTCCTCTGGGGCTGCACCAGCTTCCTGGCTACCCCGGGGAGAGATCCTGAAGGCCATGCTCCAGGAATGGAGTTGATGGTGCTTTGAAGGAGATGCAAGTCATTGCTGGGGAGTTCATTAGTGGTCCCAGCCCAAGCCCTGCCAGATTTACAGACCTTAACAGCAGCTGCCTGATTGTGCCCTGGGGCTGTGCTGGCACTGCTCATCTCCAAGAGGCACCAGCTTGGTCCCAGTTCCCTTTCAAGACAGCTTTTGTCCAAGCTGCCTTGGTACAGGCTGGGGACAGGCAGGTATCTGGAGCTCTGGAAGGTTCCTGGCTTGTCTGTCTGCCTGGCCAGATCAGCTTTGCTAACAGTGTCTGGGCAGGCAAAGATGCTGGAGTCACTTCCCTGGAGATGAGGTCCTGGCTAAGAGAGCAGGAGGTGTCACAGGCACTGAGCAGCCAGACAGGAGGACCCCACACCCCTCCCAGAGAGAGCAGGGTGGGATCCTTTCTCAGGTGCAAGCTGGGCCTTGGGAAAGACCTTTGCTAACCAGCCACTGTCTTCCCTTTCCTCAGTCAGACACTCAGCTGCAGATAAAGATGATGATGATGCTGGTTGAGAAGGCTGCTCTGGAGCTGCAGGGAAAGCTCACATTCTATACCCGGAAGAGAAGGTTCCCTAAGAAGGAGCTGTGCCAGAATCTTGTCAAGTGAGTAGGGACTTCCAGCCCCATCTCCGGGTGCCCCGTGGGGAACACCCAGCCATGTGCCCTTCTGAGAGCTCCTTGTGTCTGCAGAGCTGGGAACAGCCTGGACTCCAGAATGGGTTGGTCCTGGTGGCTGTGACACGCTGCATGTCAGCAGTGGAGTGTCCTCCCTTCCCCCGCCCCACGCTGAGCTTTGGACTGCTCAGCTCCCCACAGGTGTGGGGTTCTGTCCCTAGAGCTGGGGGACCCATGCAGGCCTTCAGCCCTTCCAGGCAGCATAAATTCTGTCCCTGCCCACTAGCTCTGAAAGAGACAACTCCCAGCTGATGTCTTGGTTCCAAGTAACAGCTGTGCAGCTGTGACACTAAACAAAAGGAGAAGGGAATTGCACATGTCAGCAAACCCTTTAAAACCCAACATCAGATGGCTTGAATCCTGGTGGGGTGGCAGGGCTTATCTAGGTGACTTGGTCTGTCCCTTTGCACCATCATGATGCAGCACAAGCACAGGAGGCTTCAATTCAGGAAGAAGATGCTCTGCAGAACAGCTCATGTGGTCTGGTTGCAGAGCAATGAAGATTTCCTGCCAGGCAAACCTTATTCCTAGACCCCAAAGCAATTTCAGGCTCAGGCTGTACACCAAGCAAGGCACTTCCACTGAGAGCAGTGGAGGCCCAGTGGACTCACCCATACTGGCTTTTCATGGCAGATGAGCTGTGGCCAGTGTGCATTTTAAACTAATTTTATTTCCAGCTACCATTAGTAGCTGATAAAACCTAGGGCCTGCACTCCTCCTGACTTCCCAGAGTCATTGCCAGGTGGTCAGGCCATGACTTTCATGGGCTTGAGCTGAGTTTTTACAGCAGTGAATAAAGAAATAGCCACTGTATTTGTATCCTCCATCCACTTGGGCATGTTGCCACACTTAAGGACTGTGGTTTAAGGTCTGTCCTTACTCTTCCTTGCAGAGCTGAGCTGCCCGAGTATGTCCTGGACATGGGCCCTGTCCTGAAGGGTTACACTGAGACACACACTCTGGAGATCTCCAACCCTGGGCAGCTCCATGTGTCCTTCCAGGTCAATGTATCTGTCCTGCAGGACACAGGTAAGCAGTGCTGGAGACACTTCCTGAGGCCTTGGAGGAGGTGTCTCAGACAGATTAGCTTAAGCCCCTGAAGCTGGGGAGGTTTCTGAGCTTTTCCTTCTCAGTGCCCCTGCTGGCAGCTTTAGAGGCAGAACTCTCCTGGCCAGCCATGCCCAGGCACCTGGCCTGCCTGTGACTGCCCTCATGCTCCTGTGCAAAGGCCAGTGGGCTCATCACCCTGGTCACCTCGCAGCATCTTCCACCCTTGGCTGCCACGAGCAGCAAGTTTCTTTGGGCACTCTGTGGGCTTGTTTTGCCAACCAGTGGGGTCTGCTGTGTTTTGGAAGTGCTTTGTTTGGAGTTCACACTGTCACAGCACCTGTATTCAGCCTTTATTGAGGGAGCAGCCTGCGAGATCCTCTGGTGGATCAAAAGAGGCCTTGAGGCAAGGCTGCCCTTCCATCACACAGTGGCTCGCTGTGTCTGAGGGGTGTTCAGGTGCACTCTTAAGTTTTTGTCCAGGTCACAGCACGGCGTGGGGCTTTTCCCAGACCTCTCAGCCAGGACACCTGAAAGGCCTTATGGTGCTTATACACATTTTGTGTTTGGTGTGTATCTCAGCTGCTTTGTGTTCATCTGTTCAAGGTTTCAGCGTGGACGTGGACCTGGACCAGATGAATGACCTGCCCCCCAACCACACCTTGACCTTTGACGTGCGCTTTGAAAGTGCCCACAAGCCACAGGGTGACGTGGAGGTGGTGCTGCCTGTAGAGGTACCACAGCTCTTGGGGCAGGCAGCAGGCTGGGCATAGCTGCAGATGTCACCTGCACGCTCTGCTGAATTCTCTGTCCTTCTCCAGGTGACAGAAGGCCCTGTGTACAGCATCCGCCTCCGTGCCACTGTGTTGGAACTCTCACTCGACCCCTCCATGGAAAGATTGCATTTCTTTGATGTCCTCGTTGGGCGCAGCAAGGATGGTATTATACAACTCTACAACCAGTTCCAAATTCCTTGCAAATGGTTTCTTACTTCCAACGAGCCTGTTCTGAAGGTAAAGCACAGGTGACATTGAACACATAACTGCTTGGCTGCGTTTTCTTTGTGACTCTCTCCCTTTCTGCTCCTGTGGCTGCCTGAGCACTTGGGTCTACAGTGTGTTTGAGGAAACTTCTGAGGGTCTAGATCAAGGCTGCTTTGCCTCAACCTGTTCCATTAGCTGAGGCTTTGCTTTTCTGCCATCTTCACCCATTTCTCCTCCTCCTCTGAGGACAGGAGTTCCCTATCTGCCTGCCCTGTCTACAGGGCTTCCCTCCAGCTCTCCGCTTTGGGGCCACACTTGGTTTGGCTGTGGGTGCTCTCAGCACCATGTCAATGTCTCAGAGCACAAGGAGACCTCACATGATTGGTTTCTGTGCCCAGGAAAACCAGCACGAGCCCTGTGTCTTTGAAGTGACGCCCTTAGAAGGAACCGTTGATCCAGGAAAGTGGCAGAACTTACACATCCAGTTCACACCCAAGGAGGAGGTGAGATTGGCAGGTGTCAGCCCAGGAGGCCTGTCAGGGCTATCTGGAAATGAGGGCCTGGTGCAGAGAGTGTGGTAGGAGCTCTGCCTTCACAGGCAGCTTTCTGCAAGCCCCGTACTCTGTGTGGCTCAGTTCCCCCCACAGAGCAGTCCTGTGAGATGTGCTTTGAAATGCCCACAGGGAGCTTGCACAGAGAACCCCAAGGCTCTGAGGCTGCCCCTTGGCACATGGGGGGGACGTGCCCAACTCCCCTCAGCCTCCCCCTTGCCTGGCTGTATTTGCAGCTGTGACACTCGGTGCAGAGCAGCTGCCCACTCGCAGAGGGCAATCCTGGCATGGCCAGTCTAGGCTCATCCTGCTGCAGGACTGACAGACCAAACATGCACCACACACCTTCCTGGGCGCAGCAGGACAGTCACCTTAGTGGTGTGCTGCCAGCAGTCCCTGGGGCTCTGGCCTGCCTGCACATTCCCCTGAAGCTGGGGATTCAGCTTAAAGGATGGAGCATTCCCAAAAGTGGTTTGCCTGTGGCCGCTGGGTCTCGGAAACTGGCAGTGTGTCCCAGCATGGACACAAGTGCTTCTGTGCCCAGACACAGTCCCAGGGATCTTTTAATTGCTCAAGAAATGTAACCATCTTGTGTCTGGCTTGGACCAGAGCCGAACACTAAGCAGTAAAGACGACCCTTATTTCTTGCCAGCAAGAGCTCATTTGCCTCTCTCCTGGAGCTGGTGTTTGCCTGATGCAGCAGTGCCAGGACTGTGTCTGGACACTGTAATCCCGAGGGCCCTTCCCATGAGCATTGCATTCCTGCATGACTAGGGGAAAAAGTCTGACAGTCCATTGTACATCCATCTGATACCAAGGACCCAGTTACAGTGCACACCAAGATTCATCCCAGTTCCTCACACCCAGACTACTACAGATGTTCTAGTCCCTAGCATAAGTAAATATCTGGTTTCCATTCACCTTGGCAGGACTGACAACACCCTGACCTTGGGGCAAGCATTATTGTATTTGGGGTCCTGTCACCTGGGACTTCATGGATGAGTTTTCTGCACTTTCCTCTTTTCAGAGGTTATACAAGCAGGAGCTGGTGATTACCATTTGTGAGAGCAGCAACCGCCTAAAGCTGCGCCTCTCAGGACAAGGTCTGGAGCCAATCGTGGACTGGGAGGAGTTCAGCCCCCCAGCACTAGAGCAGGGACTGACTCTGAAATACAGCGAAGGGATGGAGGACTCTTCAGTGCCACTGAAGAGCCCATGCGGAAACCCAACTGAGGTTCACTCCCGGGATTTTGATAAGCAGTACCTTGAGGAGGAGAAGGTGAGAAGGCAGGTCTGGTCCCCATGTACATGCTGCCCAAGCTTTGCAGCACTCCGGCATTGCCAGGCTTGTGCCAGGGAGATGGAGGCAATCCCATGGCAAAGCCAGCTCTGCTGACATGCTGTGGCAGGACCTGAACCAAATAGTTTGTGTTGCTGGGAGGAAGGGAGGAGACAGAAAATGGATTTGCTGAGTCTGTGTGATGAAAGGCAAAAAGAGGGATCTTGCATATGGTTTCTCTTCCCTCCACACACAGATCCTACGGATGGCCGTAGGTTCTGAGTACCAGAAGAACTTTTATCTGCCTCCACGTGCCATGGGTGAGACACTGCCCCTGGAGCTGCTGCACCACCATGAAGAACAGAGGAGGACAAAGGCTCAAGAGGCAGAGCTCAAGGAAATGGCAGAAACCAAGGCGGGGGCTGAGGCTCAGACCAAGGCCATGGGCAAGGCAGCAGCAGGTCAGAAAAACAGTGAGGGTTTGGTGGTGTCTGTTTTTTGCCTGTGATCACAGCAGGGACTCCAGCCCATACAGCCTGAACTCTCTGTCACCTTGCTCTCCAGGGAAAGCCCATGCTTTTAGCAACTGCCTGTTCCCCACCTTGGTGGAAGAACTCTTGGCTGAAGGGCTGTGGCAAGTGTAGCCAAAGCAAGCTCCTATCTGCCTGCCATAGACTGGGGAAATAATCAGGATATTTCCATGTGTCCCTTAGCCTCAAAGACTAGGACAGGATGAGTTCCTCAGCCAGTAGGACCAGGTCTAACATCACTGGCTCTTTTATACTTGCACCTTCCCAAACAACAAAAGAACAAGCTCATCTTGCTTTCACCAAGTCTCCTTTCCTGGGATCTGAGGAGATGGGGACCTTACTGCCTGGCCATAGTTTGGGGGATTGTCTGAATATTGGAGCAGGGATAGGAGCTCCCCAATATCTCCTGGGATGACAGGCTGGGTCAGGAAAAGCTGTGAATCCTTGCAGCTGACCCAGATCACCCAGCTCTGCTTGCAGTCACTCATGGTTTCTCCTCTGGTTTGTGCTAAAGATCTGCAATGGGAAAAAGCTGTCCAAAAGAAAGCAGAACACATCTTACGAATAGATGAGGATGAGTATGATGCCCTTCCTAAGGAGAAGCAAGCAGAATTGGAGAAAATAATACAGGAAAGGAAGGACATACGGAGGAAGAAGTGAGTAAGCGTTCCCATGGGTTACTGCTCTTCCATGGGTTATTGTCCCTGGAGGGCTTCCCTGCTGCAAGGACTCTGAGCTCAGAGGTGCTGGATAGCAAAGGCCAGAAGCAACACAGGGACGGCCACCCTTAGCTCCCTGGCTCCCAAGAGAGGAAGGACCTTCTTCTCTTGAGACAGAACATCATCTTCTCCATTTGAGTGGTGAGCCCTCCTGGCTTAGATGCTGCCTGCAGGGAGCTGGGCTCTGGGCTGGCCTTGGCACTGCCTGTAGAGGTGTCTTTAGGTGCATGATGATGTTGAGTCACACCTGCTTCATCATCTCCCTTCACCAAAACAGTGGGATTGTGGTATGGACAGGTGTGGGGCACAGACCAAACCTTGTTTTGCGCCCTGGTCCTGCCACAGCATTGCAAGTCCTCGCAATGCTGATCTGCCAGGGTTCTCCTGATGGTGGGACACCATCCATAAAAGCTCATGCCCTTTAGGCTCCCCTTCAGCTGCAGTAGTAGTAGGCGAGCACAGGAGAAGCTCTGCTCCAGCAAGGCAGCCCAGCTCAGGACACACAGGCAAAGTGTGGGGCTGGGAGTAGAAGGGGGCTGAATGAGCTGAGTGAAAATTGTAGGAGAGAGAAGCAGATGTTAGCAATCTGTGCTCTGCTTTAAACCGTGCAATCAAGAGACAAAGGGCGTTTTCAGGCATCAGCACAGTGAGCTGGTGGATCAGCCTTTGGCAGTGGGCTGGGGGTGTCTGGGTGTGCCTTAAGAGGGAGCTTGCACAGTCACAACCTTATGATGGCAAGGCTCAGGTTTGGCTGGTCCTGGAGGTCCCCTTCCACCAATCCCCCTACCTGGGATGTTCCCAGCCTCTGTGGGTGGAGGAGAATTCACAGAGATGGTCTCGTGGTTCTGCCTGGCCTCAGGGTGAAGGAAATGAAGTGCAGGCCCAGTCAGGACTAGTGAGCCCAAGTCTGTGGTGGTGACTCTCAGCTTAAAGCTGCACCTCTGATGTCCAGTGACTCTCATGTTTTCTCTTTTGTCTGCAGAAGGGAGCTGAAGCAGATGGCCCCAAAGAAGGGGGCAACCGGAGCCCCAGAGAAGGGGGTAACTGAGGCTCCTCAGAAGAAGTGGGCAACCAGGGCCCCAAAGACAAACGGGGCAACCGAAGCCCAAAAGAGGGGGGTAACTTGGGCCCCTCAGAATAAGGGGGCAACTCTGGTCCCGAAGACAAAGGGGGCAACTGGGGCCCTGAAGACAAACGGGGCAACTGGAGCCCTGAAGACAAACGGGGCAACTGGGGCCCCGAAGACAAACGGGGCAACCGGGGCCCCAAAGACAAAGGGGGCAACCGGGGCCCCGAAAAAGAAGGGGGCAACCAGGGCCCCAAAGACAAACGGGGCAACCGAAGCCCCAAAGAGGGGGTTAACTTGGGCCCCTCAGAATAAGGGGGCAACTGTGGTCCCGAAGACAAAGGGGGCAGCCGGAGCCCTGAAGACAAACGGGGCAACCGGGGCCCTGAAGACAAACGGGGCAACCGGGGCCCCAAAGACAAAGGGGGCAACCGGGGCCCCAAAGACAAAGGGGGCAACCGGGGCCCCAAAGACAAACGGGGCAGCCGGGGCCCCGAAGACAAACGGGGCAGCCGGGGCCCCGAAGACAAACGGGGCAGCCGGGGCCCCGAAGACAAACGGGGCAGCCGGGGCCCCGAAGACAAACGGGGCAGCCGGGGCCCCGAAGACAAACGGGGCAACCGGGGCCCCAAAGACAAATGGGGCAACTGGGGCTCCAGAGAAGAAGAGGGCAGCCGGGGTCCCAGAGAAGAAGAGGGCAACCGGGGCCCCGACGACAAAGGGGGCAACCACGGCCCCGACGACAAAGGGGGCAACCACGGCCCCAAAGACAAAGGGGGCAACCGGGGCCCCAGAGAAGAGGGGGGCAACCAGAGCCCTGAAGACAAATGGGGCAACCAGGGCCCCAAAAAAGATGGGGGCAACTGAGGCTCCAAAAAAGATGGGGGCAACCGGGGCCCCGAAGACAAATGGGGCAACCAGGGCCCCGAAGACAAAGGGGGCAACCAGGGCCCCAGAGAAGAAGAGGGCAATCAGGGCCCCGAAGACAAAGGGGGCAACCAGGGCCCCGAAGACAAAGGGAGCAACCGGGGCCCCGAAGACAAAGGGAGCAGCCGGGGCCCCGAAGACAAAGGGAGCAACCGGGGCCCCGAAGACAAAGGGAGCAACCGGGGCCCCGAAGACAAACGGAGCAACCGGGGCCCCGAAGACAAAGGGAGCAACCGGGGCCCCGAAGACAAACGGAGCAACCGGGGCCCCAAAGACAAACGGAGCAACCGGGGCCCCGAACAAAGGGAGCAACCGGGGCCCCGAAGACAAAGGGGACAACCGGGGCCCCGAAGACAAAGGGGACAACCGGGGCCCCGAAGACAAAGGGGACAACCGGGGCCCCGAAGACAAAGGGGACAACCGGGGCCCCGAAGACAAAGGGGGCAACCGGGGCCCCGAAGACAAAGGGGGCAACCTGGGCCCCGAAGACAAAGGGGGCAACCGGGGCCCCGAAGACAAAGGGGGCAACCTGGGCCCCGAAGACAAAGGGGGCAACCGGGGCCCCGAAGACAAAGAGGGCAACCGGGGCCCCGAAGACAAAGAGGGCAACCGGGGCCCCGAAGACAAAGAGGGCAACCGGGGCCCCGAAGACAAAGAGGGCAACCGGGGCCCCGAAGACAAAGAGGGCAACCGGGGCCCCTGGTGCCTAAACAAGAGAGGGGTGTAAAGGGGAAGGGGGCTGGGGGGTAAAGGGGCTGGGGGGTTTAAGGGGCTGGGGGGTTTAAGGGGCTGGGGGGTTTAAGGGGCTGGGGGGTTTAAGGGGCTGGGGGGTTTAAGGGGCTGGGGGTTTAAGGGGATATGGGGTTTAAGGGGCTGGGGGGTTAAGGGGATATGGGGTTTAGGGGGATGGGGGGTTTAGGGGGACGGGGAGTTTAGGGGGACGGGGGGTTTAGGGGGACGGGGGGTTTAGGGGGATACGGGGGTGTTTAGGGGGATACGGGGGTGTTTAGGGGGATACGGGGGTGTTTAGGGGGATACGGGGGGTGTTTAGGGGATACGGGGGGTGTTTAGGGGATACGGGGGGGCTTTAGGGGATACGGGGGGGCTTTAGGGGATACGGGGGCGGTTAAGGGGATACGGGGGGCGGTTAAGGGGATACGGGGGGGGGTTAAGGGGATACGGGGGGGGGTTAAGGGGATACGGGGGGGGTTAAGGGGATACGGGGGGGGTTAAGGGGATACGGGGGGGGTTAAGGGGATACGGGGGGGGTTAAGGGGATACGGGGGGGGTTAAGGGGATACGGGGGGGGGTTAAGGGGATACGGGGGCGGTTAAGGGGATACGGGGGCGGTTAAGGGGATACGGGGGCGGTTAAGGGGATACGGGGGCGGTTAAGGGGATACGGGGGCGGTTAAGGGGATACGGGGGCGGTTAAGGGGATACGGGGGCGGTTAAGGGGATACGGGGGCGGTTAAGGGGATACGGGGGCGGTTAAGGGGATACGGGGGCGGTTAAGGGGATACGGGGGCGGTTAAGGGGATACGGGGGCGGTTAAGGGGATACGGGGGCGGTTAAGGGGATACGGGGGCGGTTAAGGGGATACGGGGGCGGTTAAGGGGATACGGGGGCGGTTAAGGGGATACGGGGGCGGTTAAGGGGATACGGGGGCGGTTAAGGGGATACGGGGGCGGTTAAGGGGATACGGGGGCGGTTAAGGGGATACGGGGGCGGTTAAGGGGATACGGGGGCGGTTAAGGGGATACGGGGGCGGTTAAGGGGATACGGGGGCGGTTAAGGGGATACGGGGGCGGTTAAGGGGATACGGGGGCGGTTAAGGGGATACGGGGGGGTTAAGGGGATACGGGGGGGTTAAGGGGATACGGGGGGGTTAAGGGGATACGGGGGGGTTAAGGGGATACGTGCTTAAGGGGATACGTGCTTAAGGGGATACGGGGTTAAGGGGATACCGGGTTAAGGGGATACCGGGTTAAGGGGATACCGGGTTAAGGGGATACGGGGTTAAGGGGATACGGGGTTAAGGGGATACGGGGTTAAGGGGATACGGGGTTAAGGGGATACGGGGTTAAGGGGATACGGGGTTAAGGGGATGGGAAGGAATATTTCTTTAATAGGGAAGGAAAATAAAATAAATTGATAAAATAAAACAATGCAATACACTAGAACAACACTGACAGAGCCAGGACTCAACCTGCTGCCCTGTTGGTCAGGGTGTTGGTATCAGTCCAGTTGTAAAAGGGCTGAAGTCCTCCTGGAGTGTCAGGCGTGGTTCTGTTGGAACAGGGGGGTCCTGTAGAAAAGGGGTGTATTCTTCCTGCGCAGATCCATGCAAGTAGAAGCAGCTGCTGTTCCTCTGGGAAGTCCAGTGGAGAAAAGCTGTGCTGGTGTGTCAGAATCTCCAGATTATATCTGGGTAGGAATGCTTGGCTCCTGCCTCTGGGCAGAGCAGCTCACAATGGGATATTATAGTTCTTATCAGCCATGCAGTGACATTCAATAGCCTGTTAGCAGCAGATGTCCCCTGGGAGGGAGGAGTGATTGCGATCGCTCAGGAAGAGAGAAAAGGAGAATTGCCCACTTGACACCAGACAACTGCCATACAGATGGTATCAGAATACATCTTGCCTTGCAATCTGGAACAAGGCATTAAGGAAACTCAGCCTTCAACCCCATTACACCTCTACACAAATCTAAAACAAATAAAAATTAACTATAAACAATCATACCTTAAATAACTGCACCATTAAACACTACCGTAACAAACTCCAACACAACCTAAAATCCAAAACAACAAAATAAAACGCCACTATTAACGTTACCAATACCTTTTTCTCCATTCCTCTAACAACTGAATACAAACCTCGATTTACCTTTGCATAAAAAACATACACCTATAATCAGCTACCCCAAAAATAAAAACAGTCTTACCTTCTATGATAAATTCGTCCAAATTTAACTAAAAAACCCCCAAAAACCTCTGAATAACAAAAATATTTTTAAAACTCATCCAAATTCTCCTTAAAAAAATTTACTATTGAAAAAAGCAAAATCAAAAAGCCTACTGAAAAGAATCCAATTCCTAAAAATAAAGTAACAAAAGAAACAGCATCAAATTCCCACCAATGTCATAAGAAAGTCAGAATAGCACCACCAGCCAATAAAAAACCCAGCCGACAAGAAAACTCCAAACCACCTCAAAAGCAAACACTAAAACACAACTCCTCCTGCCCTCCCAAGTACTGACTAAAATGCATATTCTGTAAAAAAAGTCCTCTACCCTGCCAGCAATTCCACATAAAACAAATAAATTACTCTCATCATACAGTGCACCCATATCAAAAATCTCAATCGCCCTAAAACCTTGAAAATAATTACAAATTACCCCAAAATAACAACTTTAATCTCTTAACAAAAAACCTTATGTCTACCTAACAAAAAATACCCTAAACAACACAAACTGAAAAAACTCCACCATACAACCAACTACCAGCAAAAAAACCCACACTGTGCACTTTTAAGAATTCTTATCACATCAAAAAATGGGACAAAAATAAAAACAACCCTATAGAAACCCACACAGCGAATCACAAAATCAACTAAGAAAAAATAAATCCAACTTATTAAACTCAAAACACACCCTGAATGTTACTAAAAAAAAAAAAATAACCAAAACACGACCTTTGCATTAACTCAGAGAAACCAATGTTCTATAAAATTAACTTAAAACCCCTAACTGCTTGGGGCAGAGTGACCATGAAATAATAGAGTTCTCGATATTCGGTGAAGTCAGGAGGAGCACCAGTAAGACTCCTGCATTGGACTTCCGGAGGGCAGACTTTGACCTGTTTAGGAGACTTATTCAGAGGGTCCCTTGGGAAGCAGCCCTTAAAAACAAAGGGGTTCAGGAAGGGTGGGCATGCCTCAAGACAGAGATCTTGAGGGCACAGGAACAGACTGTCCCTGTGTGCCGAAAGACAAGCCAACGGGGCAAACGTCCAGCCTGGCTGGGTATGGAGGTTTTGGAGGAATTTAGGAATAAAAAGAGGATGTATCAGCTTTGGAAGGAGGGCCTGGTCTCTAAGGAAGTATTCAAGAGGGCTGCTAGAACATGCAGAAAAAAATTTAGGGAGGCCAAAGCTCAGTTTGAACTTAGAATAGCAACTTCTGTAAAGGATAATAAAAAATGTTTTTACAAATACATTAATGCTAGAAGGAAGGGTAGGACCAGCCTTTGTTCTCTATTGGACAGGGAAGGGAACTTAGTATCTGCAGATGAGGACAAGGCAGAAGTGCTTAATGCCTACTTTGCCTCAGTTTTCAGTGGGAAGATGGCTTGCCTTCAGGACACCTGTCCACCTGGGCTGGTTGATGGTGCCAGGGAGCAGAATGGTCTCCCCATTATCCAAGAGGAGGCAGTCAAAGAACTACTGAAATGCTTGGATGTCCATAAATCTATAGGACCAGACGGGATCCACCCCAGGGTATTGAAAGAGCTGGCAGATGAGCTTACAAAGCCACTCTCCATCATTTACCAACAGTCCTGGCTCACAGGTGAGGTTCCAGATGACTGGAAGCTGGCCAATGTGACACCCATTCACAAAAAGGGTGCAAAGGAGGATCCTGGTAATTATAAACCAGTCAGCCTGACCTCAGTGCCTGGAAAAATAATGGAACAGTTCATATTAAATGCCATCACACAGAATCTACAGGACGGCCAGGGCATGAGACCCAGTCAGCATGGGTTTAGGAGGGGTAGGTCATGTCTAACCAACCTGATCACCTTTTATGACCAGGTAACCCGCCTAGTGGATGCAGGTAAGGCTGTAGATGTTGTTTATTTGGATTTCAGCAAGGCCTTTGACACTGTCTCCTACAGCATACTCCTAGATAAGCTGGCAGCCTGTGGCTTGGACAGGAGCACTCTGTGCTGGGTCAGGAACTGGCTGCATGGCTGGGCCCAGAGAGTGGTAGTAAATGGTGCTGCATCCAGCTGGCGGCCAGTCACCAGTGGTGTCCCTCAGGGGTCTGTGCTGGGGCCAGTTCTGTTTACTATTTTTATTGATGACATGGATGAGGGTTCAGAGTCTTTCATTAGTAAATTTGCAGATGACACTAAGCTGGGAGCGTGTGTCGATCTGTTAGAGGGACAGAAGGCTTTGCAGAGGGACTTGGAACGGTTGGATGGATGGGCAGAATCTAAGGGGATGAAGTTCAATAAGTCCAAGTGCTGAGTCCTGCACTTTGGCCACAATAACCCCCTGCAACGTTATAGGCTGGGGACGGTGTGGCTGGACAGTGCTCAGGTGGAAAGGGACCTGGGGGTGCTGGTTGACAGTCAGCTGAACATGAGCCAGCAGTGTGCCCAGGTGGCCAAGAAGGCCAATGGCATCCAGGCCTGGATCAGGAATGGTGTGGCCAGCAGGAGCAGGGAGGTCATTCTTCCCCTGCACTTGGCACTGGTGAGGCCACACCTTGAGTACTGTGTCCAGTTCTGGGTCCCTCAGTTTAGGAGGGACATTGAGATGCTTGAGCGTGTCCAAAGAAGAGCAACGAGGCTGGTGAGGGGCTTGGAACACAAGCCATATGAGGAATGACTGAGAGAGCTAGGGCCCTTTAGCCTGGAGAAAAGGAGACTCAGAGGTGACCTTATCACTCTCTTCAACTTCCTGAAGGGTGGCTGTGGTGAGCTGGGGGTCAGTCTCTTTCTCCAGGCAACAACAGACAGAACAAGAGGACACAGTCTCAAGCTGCGCCAAGGGAGATACAGGCTAGAATTAAGGAGGAAGTTTTTCACAGAAAGAGTGGTCAAATACTGGAATCATCTGCCCAGGGAGGTGGTGGATTCACCATCCCTCGATGTGTTTAAAAAAAGACTGGATGTGGCACTTGGTGCCATGATCTAGTTGAGGTGCTAGAACATGGGTTGGACTAGATGATCTTAAAGGTCTCTTCCAACCTAAAAATTCTGTGATTCTGTGAACTAATTGATAATATAAAAAAAATTTAAACTGCTAAAAAATAAGAACATAACTACTCAAATAAAAAAAAAGTTAAAAAATCCACCATATTTATATTTTGTTTCTATTGATGCATTATATTAATAATTATATATAATAGATATAATTTTCTAACAATATAGATACATGATCATTTATATTATGTATCATATCTACTGCTACAACTTATTTTCTCTTAAATTTTACATTTTTATATTTATCTATGTGTTTATCTTATATTTCTATACTTAAATTTCTACATTTATATTATTTGTATTTATAATTTTTATGATATAAACCTGGCCTATTGCCAAAAAAACCCAGAAAACACTTTTATTTAAACTACTTAAAAATATATATTTATATTTATAATTTCTTATACATTTCTTATGTGATAACATATTGATGTACTCTATTTATATATATTTCTTATATTATAATAAGATAGATGCAGTATTACCTGTTTTATGTATTGTATCGATTTTAAAATTACATATTTATTAATATTTTTATAAAATATTGAATCGATTTTTATTACATATTTATGAATAGTTTATATTTTTATATATGTCAGCATATACTTTAATACATTTCTAGATTTAAATTTTGTATGGGGTTTTTAATTTATCTATATTTATTTCTATAAACATATAAAATACTCCATATTAAACAATATAGCAACGTATTGCAATATATATTGTATATAAATAATACACAATATAGGAGATATTTATTATAATTTATATATAATTTATATATATAGTAATATATAACATTTTTATATATTCTGTCTATATTTAAAATTTAAGTTTTTTATTACCATTTCTATACATATTTTTTGTTTAAATATAGTTATAATTTTACATTTACAATCCAATTCTTAAATAAAATGACAAAACAAACAGCATCAAATTCCCACCGATATCGTCCAAAACAATCAAAATATCTCCATCAGCCAACCACACAACACTCTTTTCATTAACGATTCTTATCACATCAGAAAAATGCAACAAAAATAAAAGAAAACCCAAAAAAACCCACACAGCAAACCACAAAAACTATTAAAAAATAATCAGACCAACTTACTAAACTCCAAACCGTACCACTGACCCTACACATTACTAAAAAAATAACCAAAACTCTACCTGTACACTAACTCAAAGAATAACCAATACTCTATAAAAAAAACTAAAAAACCAGAAGTGATTCACAATGTAAAAAAATCTCAGCCACTAAAAAATAAGAAAATAACTACCCACATAAAACAACTACCTAAAAAGGCACACCACATAAATACCCATGTTCCCAAAAATAAAACTAACACACAACTACCAATTGCATCAAAAGACAAAAAAAAGGAAAAAAACCCACCAAAAAACACCACACCACAACCCAATAAACTTAAATTAACGACAAAAAAATTACTCCTAACTGAATAAACCCATAGTGCCTTCATCTATAAAAATAAAAAATACCACCTAGAAATAAACACAAAGCCTAAAGATAAATGTAACCCTAAACAATATCTCCCAAATTATCCGTAACAATAAACCGTACACTCCAATCAAACAAACCACATATGTAAAAGCCCTGTGAAAGATGATAAACAAAAATGCAATTATAAATATTAAAAACCCCTCACATATTAACTTCATGACGCTACCTCAAACCCACCAAAACAAACACTACACACTCACGTTAATAAAAGCCACCACAACAGAATTAAAAACCTAACCCCTACTTCATGCTATGACCCATAAAAACCACGGCACACCTCTAAAAACATAATACCCCGGAAAAAAAATACCCGACAACAAAACTCAATTCAAACAAACCTTTATCATCAACACCTGAACCGAGAACCAGAACGTTCAGGAAGAACGCCCAATCCCTTAGCATACACCAACTGCAAACAGAACGAAACGGTCCAATAAATGCCTAAAACCCACCTCAAAACCACGACACCAGAGAACTCTCGAACACTGAAACCCACGCTCCCGGCCCCGGACGGAGCGCGGCTCCCGGCAGGAAAGCGGCTCCTGCGGCGGCTCCTCCGGCACGCAGGGGCGGCGCCGCCCCGGGGACCCCCGCCCGCTCACCGGGCCCGGGGGGCCCCGGCGGCGCCCGAGCCCCGCGCCCGGAGTGGGCAGAGCGGCCGGCAGCGGCCGGAGCAGCGCAGCGCCCGCGCCGCCTCTCCCGCCCGCCGGCCCGGCAAAGCTCCCCTCGGCTCCGCACGGCCCGCACCGGCACTCCCGCGGCAGCCCGGCCGCGCCAAACTCCCCGTCCGCCTCAGCGACCGCCCGGGCGGTGCCAGGAGGGCTCCCGAGCGGGAACGTTCGGTGCCGGGCCACGGGCAGAAGAAGCGCCCTCAAACGCAGCGGCACGGCCCGATTTCAACCCTGCACACGCTGCAACAGCTGGAGGTTCCTGCAATTGAACCCCTCCATGTATCCAAGTGTTCCCTCAGACCCTGCAAGAAGCTCTCCCCGTCCTTCCATGAGACAGCCCCGGGAGCCCCCCATAAACCCCTCTACTCAGCAACTCCATGCAAAAGGGAGCTGAGGCAAACCCTCCCCCTAAAACAGTCCCCGGCAGGGGCCGGCCCCTCATCATCCTCACCGCTCACACCTGGGCTGCTCTGAGCCCCCCCATCATCGTCACCGCTCACACCTGGGCTGCTCTGAGCCCCCCATCATCCTCACAGCTCACACCTGGGCTGCTCTGAGCCCCCCCCCATCATCCTCACCGCTCACACCTGGGCTGCTCTGAGCCCCCCCATCATCCTCACCACTCACACCTGGGCTGCTCTGAGCCCCCATCATCCTCACCACTCACACCTGGGCTGCTCTGAGCCCCCATCATCCTCACTGCTCACACCTGGGCTGCTCTGAGCCCTCATCATCCTCACAGCTCACACCTGGGCTGCTCTGAGTTCCCCCATCATCCTCACAGCTCACACCTGGGCTGCTCTGAGCCCCCCCATCATCCTCACAGCTCACACAGCCCGCTTCTCACAGACACACAGCACACAGAAATCTGCTACGTGTCTTGGCTTTTCTTAGTCCGTCTTGTCACACGATTAAAATATGTACGTGCATTGATGGCATTGAGGGAAAGTGTTCCAGTGGAGAAAACTGTCATTCTGTAGGCACCCTTTGATACATCTTCAGAAAAAGCAGAGTCAGCACCAACTCCTGAGACCCCTGCTGAGGAACCCAGCCCTCCTTTGGGCACCCAATGCTGCAGACCTCGAAAAAGGAGGGGAAAAGTCAACTTGGAGTGGAAAAAGGTAACATAAATACACCAGCCTTTAAAAAAAAGCCTTCATACAGCAATAGTGGGAACCAGTCAGATTTCTTCTTTTCTTGCTTTCTGTGATGACGTAAATATGAAGTAAAAACACATGAAACACAAGGCAGAGCTAGGATTTTACAGGTCTTCATTTTGGCAGCCTGGATGACAAACGCCTCTTCTGAGACTGCAACATGATTTGGGGACTGGCAGAGAACGGAGGCAAAAGGTACCAGAGAGCCCCTGCTATTCCCTTCAGCCCCTGCAGCTGTTCTTATGGTTTCAGGGCACTTGGTTATTCCTAGATAAAAACGTTATGGCAATATTTTCAAAACTACTCCCCATCTCCGGACAGAGTTTGCTTCATTTCTGCATAGAGAGTGGATATAGAGAGGGTTTCTTTCCAAAGGAATTTAGGGACAAATTCCTATTCTTTACCATTGCCTAGAAAAATGAAAAGCTTGACAGCTTTTAGCATTCTACACCCACCCTCCCTGTAAATTTTGTGGCAGCTTTGGGTCCTTCTGGGGGATGGCACCCAGCATGACCCCCCTCATTCGCCACCCACCTGCTCCAACACTGCAGTGTGGCTCCCTCTCCTAGGGACCTTGGGGTGCCCCAAATGGCATCAGAGCCCCAAGCCATCACCCCCTTTTCCTCACCCCCAAAAGCGGTAGAGAACGAGTCCGACTGCCCTGGACAGCAGCGCAGCGCTTCCTTCAAGCCCTTTCCCACATGTACATCCCCCCGAAAGGGACTGGGCCGCAACAAGAATAGCGGGGAGCCCCAGAAGGGTTGAGGTTCCTCCGCAGCCTCGCTGTCACGGGCGAGGGGCAGAGAGAGTCAGTGACAGGGACGGCGGGGACGGCACGGCACAGAGCGGGGGGCACTCTCAGCGAGAAGCCGCGGGTCCCGCGGGGTCGGGCGGGGTGTTTGACCGGCACGGGGGATCTGCCGAGAGCCTCCGGCCCCGTGCGGGGACTCCTGCAGGGCCCGAGGGGCGCCGGGCTCCGGCCCTCTGGGCTTTATTCTCCGGCACCCCGAGCCCCGCGGCTGCGCGGGAATGAAGGCAAGGGGGGACGGGAAGAGAGGAGCGATAGCAGGGGGCGAGAAAGAGCAGGCAAGGAGGTCGGGGTGCGGAGGAAAGCGGGAGGAGAAGGGAAAGGCCGGGAGGGGGGGAAGAGGGAGGGTGGACGGAGGGAGAGGGGGAACTGAAGGGAGTAGCAGGGTAGGGACAGGGCAGGGAGGAGCCGGGTTTGTGGGGAGAGAGGGAAATGGGGGAAAGGGAGCGAGAGAAGGCGAATACGGGGAGGAGGAATGAGGGATAGAGAGAGAGGGACAGGCGGGGAAGCCTCACACAGGCTGCACCCGAGGCTGGCCCGGCCTGCCCGGGATGCTGCGCTCGGTGTAGCTCGGCTCGGTGACACTCGGCTCTTCGGCTGTCCCCTCCAGGCAGGGAGTTGTGCAGAGCCACAAGGGCCCCCTGAGCCTCCTCTGCTCCAGGCTGAGCCCCTCCCCAGCTCCCTCAACCCCTGCTGGGCTCCAGCCAGGATAGAATAGGAGCGCTGTGCAAAGAGCCGTGTATAGACCTGCACTAGGTGCCTTTGTCACCCCATTTTAAACTTCCATAACTACAGAAAGACTCTTCAGAGAGCACTAAAGTCAAGTCAGCAGCAAAAGTGCCAATCTCCTTTGCAAATCCCTGCGGCCCGGCCGGGCCCGGCCCCGCCCCGCACTCGGTTCCGCGGTTGCCGGGTAACCGCGCCCGGGCCCTCAGCGTCTGTGACGGCGCCGCGGCCTCATCCCGGAGCCGGCCCCGGCTGCTCATTCACAGGCTCGGCGCCTCCAGGGGCGACACTCGGCCATTCGCAGAAAAGTGCTTTCTGTGAACGAGGCCTGTGAATTCACGGAGAATTGGTCTCTGTGAGCAAAGCATTGGTCTTTGCCAGGGACTCCTAAATTGGCAGAACATTGGTTGCTGCCAGGGAGTCCTGAACTCGCAGAACATTGGTTTCTGCCAGGGAGTCCTGAACTTCCTTTGAAGGTAAAGACTGACTCAAGTTGTACTTTCTGCTTTTGTCACATCTATGCTGTGAAAGAGAATGCCAAAGGGATATGCAGGATGGGATAATTCCAATCTTCAGTTCAGTGGCATTGTACAGCTGAGGGGATGAACAATATATGGTCTGCTGATGGTGCTTTTTTCTCAATGAGGAAATGCAACATTCCTTGAATATACTACTCTATACGTTTTTTCCTATAATATTTATTCAAACTACTTATAGATTAATGTGTTCTGTTAAAGTTTCAGTGGGTTGTTATGATCTGGTTATTAAAATTTTTATGGACATGCCCCTGAATTAAGGTGAAAAACGAGAGCATATACCAAAGTCAATAGTTTGGATTTTATGGAACAGTAATTGTGAAGAAGAGAGAGGGCGAAAAAAATAGAAAAAGGAGGGGGGGAGGGAGGTGGCTGGGAAGTGGGGAAGAAAGAGAGTGACAGAGACAGATTTAGTAGAAAATATCACCATTCCATGGATGCCATCCCATCCCATCCCATACAATCCTCTTCTGGTCTTCTCTGTGGTGAGGTCCCACAAAATGGAAGGCTCCAATGGATTAATGCAGATTTGGGCAAGGTGGGACTGCCCAGTACCTCCCTGGGGTGGGGCAAGTTTGGCTCTGTCTTTTGCTACTTTCCAGTAATATAAAATCACCAGAGTGTCCTTTGAGCCTGCTGTGAATCGGGTTGTGGATTTTCAGATCTGTTGTGTTCCTTTGCATGCCATGCTGCTATCTGGTGCAAGGCCTCAGCAATGGGTCTGGGGGCACTTTGGAGGTCTTTGATGGGTTAGGACACCCCCTCAGCTGCCCCTCGTGGGAATGTGCCCTGGATGTGGCCTTCTGGGGCTGGGGGCTTTTAGAGCTGAGCCACTTTGTGTTGGGGAGGATGGGTGTCCACTGCCTCTTACCAGAGGTTGTGCCACACACCCAGAATTTCCCCTTCCCCCTCTGTTGATGGGAGGTTTGTGTGCAAACCTGGCCTCAGCAGACGAGTCTGTGGCTATGACTTCCCCAGCCTGAAGGCAGACAGAGCTGATTTTCAGGACAGCTGCTGCATTTGGCTTTAGTGGGGATATATTTTTCTCCCTTAGCCTTGTTCACTTCTTCCAGGACCTGAGCTAACAGGACAATAGTGTCACCTTGATCTTGTCTCAAGTTCCCTTAGGCGGCCTAACTGACAGTGCCAAGTTCCAGTCAGGGGCCATTTTCAGGGAAGGGTGGGCTTGGCTGCTCTCAGCTTCTTGATACAGTTTTGTCACAATGGGCAAAAAGTCCTTTATAGCAATATTTAAGCCATTAGCCATAACATTCCAGTCTCTCACAAGTCCTGTGAGGAGCAGCTGAGAGAGCAGGGGTTGGTTAGCCTAAAGGAGAGGAGGTCCACTCAAGCTGTTTTTAAATAATATTTGAGCTTTGTTAATTCTAAGTATTATTAATGTTGAGCATTTTAGCCCCAGGTTTCAGTACGATCCATCTCTGAATTGCACAAGGTAGCCATATAGTTCAAATAAAGTCCAACTAGAGGCCTAACAATACTAGCTACTTATGCCAAACAAGCACTTAGCTACTTTCAAATCATATAAAATCTTTAGCACCAGTAAATCCCTTGAGTCTGCCATGAATTGGGTTGTGGATTTTCAGAGTTCCACTGTTGTTCCTTCCAGTTTTGTTGAGGCATTGTCGCTGATCTGTGACATCCTCCCTTCAAAATGGCTTCTGGATTCCCGAAGACACCAACACCACCTCTTTTGCTGAGAGACAGACTGAAACCTAATACTGTGAGTAGCCACTGGGGCTGTGTTAAGGCTGGAAACTGCCCTGGTGTCCCTGCTCTCCCTGCCCCTGTTGTCCAGCAGTGCAGTGAAGCCGCAGACCCCCTCCCCAGCCCTTTGTGCTGTGCTCCTGTTGCTGGGGCTGTCCTGGTGCAGTAGGGAACACTGTGGAATGTGTCAGGGACAGCCCAGCACCTTGCCTGGCTGTGCCACCGGGGCCAAGTTGAACCAATGTACAGCTGAAGCCCTCAGCATGGGCTTCTTTCCCTCCCCTTTGCCACAGGAATTCTTCTGTCAGGCTGGGCACTCACCTGTGCTGTTCTGACCAACCTGCCCTTGGGCACCTGGGCATGTGGCGAGGAAAGCTCAAACTCTGCCCAAAGCCTTGAGAGCCACGGCTGGTCCCAGCTAGAAGAGCTTCCAGAGCAGCTCTTCTCTCTCAGCTCCTGTGTGGGCACAGATCCAGCCCTGCAGGCAGCACTGGAGCCAGGGCCACAAAGGTCCCTTGCTGTCTGCAGCTCACTTGACTGAAGATGCCCCAGTGCTGAGGCTCTGTCAAGGAGATGCCTCTGTTTTCTTGTGTCGAGGGCTCTGTCAGCCCAGACAGAGAAAACAAATGCTAATTAACAGAGAGAGCGAAAACTGGGACACATTCCTGTGCACCTCACTCTTGGTACAGCTTTTCTTTCTTGCTTCTCTTGGACTCAGCCAGCAGTGCTATCTCCTTACTGTGAGTTCTGAGTGTTGTGCAGGGATGGAGTTCGGGCAGTTCTGAGAGCTCCTCCCCGCTCTCTGAAAAGGTCACTGCCTCAATCCAATGAAACGTAAGAGGAAACAGATGCCCAAAGAGCAGAAATCCCCAAACATGTCCCATGAAATCACGGAGAGACTGATGGGACACAGCCGTGTGGTTGGAGTATGGGTATTGCACTCTGTATTATTAATGTATTGGTGCTAAGTATTTCAGCAGGTAACTTCCAGGGCTTCCAGAACTGTCTTAGTGGCTGTGATCACAAATTATTCATCAGTAGTAAGTGAACAAGAAAAGCCTCCATGAACAAGGGCATTTCTGAGACTCTTGCTGGTTTTTTGCTTTTCAGCTGACACCTTCTGCCTTCCAGAAGGAGATGTCTCTCAGCACCAAGCAGAGGCTGGCCAGAGCTAAGAACTCTGCTTACCGGACAACTCAGGTTGTCCGGCCTGAAGACAAGTGTGAGACCTCCCATCACAAGGTAGCCTTTCCCTGCCCTTGCTGTTTGATGTGATAATTGAGGAGGATGCCAAAAGAGCAGCTCAGCATGCTCCAGGAGCTTTTGATCAGCCCAGGGCAGAGGTGGAAGAGCCATTGTTTGCCCAGTGTGGACTGGGCAGATGTACTCACCCACAGTCTGTAGTTCACTGGGGATCAGAGCAGAATCTTCCTCCCAGCAGCTGAACCTGGCTCTGCTCTCTGGCCTCTCCTTGCAGGTCTCGGCAGCTGACCCAGAGCAGAGCTCATTTCAGCCTTGCCCACCAGAGGTGGTGTTTCAGAACTACAGCCCTGGTGAGGTCTGTGAAGTGCCGGTGATTCTGAGGAACAGGGACAAGGTGAGTGCTGGGACGTGGAGGTTTAACGCTGCGCTGGAACAGGAGAGCAGAGAAGGGTGGTTAAGGATGGCACCAGGGCATGTCCGTCTGTCTCCACAAGTGGCAAAACCGTCATACCATGTCTCTCCTGCAGGTTCCTCATCTGCTGAAGGTCACCTTGGAGATCTCACCTTACTTCCAGCTGGTGGGCCCCAATGACGTGTGCCGCAAGGTGCCACCGGGCCTCTACACAACTGTCCGTGTCCTCTTCACTCCTGGGCAGAAAAAGGTGAGTCTGGAGGGCCCAAGAGATTGGTGTCTTCAGTGGAAAGTGGACCTGCAAGGCTGGATTCAGGCCATCTGGCCTGGGTTTTGAGGACCTGTTCTGGTTTCAGAGCATCTAGAACTGGGAGATACTCTTTGCCCATGCTTAAGATGGGATATATGCTCTGTGCTGAGACAGTTTCCTTTCCCACAGGATTATTTCCACCAGCTCCTCTGCACCACTGAAAGGGAAGAGTTCATTGTGCCCATTTGGGCCATTGGTGCCCGAGCCATCCTGGACTTCCCTGACCAGCTGGACTTCTCCACATGTCCAGTCAACTACACCACCGAGAAGACTCTGCTGGTTCGCAATCTTGGTAACCGGACAGCTCGTTACCAGCTGAACGCCCAGAGGTGAGGCAGCTCATCTGTTCTTGTGCAAAGGATATCACCTTTGGGTGATAGCAGAGTTGGGAAAGAACAGCAAAAGGAACCAGAGCATCAGAGCTGCTGCCCTGCAGCCCTGGCTGGAAATGGGCAGAACATGTGAGGTTTGCTGTTGCTTCTCATGTTTTAAGCAGGAGGCAGCCTTTGAGCTTTCTCTGTCCCAGATTTCCTGGAGGGTGCTGTTGGTAGCTGGCTTGCACCCTCCAGAGCACAAGCTGCTTCTGAAATGCCTACTCAGCACTGTCAGCCAAATAGACCCATTCTCTGGGGGGCCACAGGCACGTGGCTTTCCAGTGGTCCCCGCATCAGATGCCGCATGTGAGCTGTGCTGTGGGCAGCTGGTGCAGTTCCTGTCAGTCTCAGAAGACAATCACTGTTTCTCCTGTTGGCTGAACTGGAGAGGCTAATGCATTTCTGACACCGTATATGCAAGCACCGTTCAGTTGGCTGGTGGTGTGTTAAGGGTTATGTGATCCCAGAGGTCTTGGTGTAGGAGCTGAGGTCAGGAATGCAGCACAGACCTGATGTCTAACCTCAGGCAACTGAGTGGCTTTGATTTTTTTTTCTCTGAAAAAAAATTTTGACAGAGGTCAAAAGGCAAATTGACTTTTCTGCTGTGAAACATGAGGGTTTGAGAGGAGCTTCCACCAAAGCCTGCCAAAGCTATTGGCAGGCTCCAATATAGGCTCCTCAGATGCTGTTCAAACAGGCTGCTGCTTTTGACTGTGCAAACATGTAGGCAGGAACATGTAAATCCATGCACGGTTTTTCTCTGGGATTTCCAGGTCTTGTTTTGTCACCGCCAAAATAAATACCCAGTAGAGTCTGGTATCTTTTTACAGTGTGCTTCCCAGCAGTTCTGTTGAGTACTACAGAGCATGTTGCATCCTGCTTGATAGGGATTTAAAGAGTTTCTGAACTTCGGGAATTAAATATTGAAGTAGATGAAATAGAGCCTGGGTGCAGTGGCAGAGGGAAAGATGGAGCTTGTGAGCTGCTAACTCTGGACAGATTTTTTCAGCACAGAGATGGAGCTGCTTTAACCTAACAGACTGAATTTATTAGAATAGGTAATGCTGTTTGATGTCAGCTGTTACACCATCACTTAAAAGTAATATATGTTAAAATTAGATGATATTTGGGGTTTTCTCGGCAGTAAGTGTTAGTGGACACATGAAACAATTCAATCAGCCATAATTTTTCTGTCTTCCTTGGTGTGGGAGGCAGCTTTTAATCAGATCAATTCTCCCAAAATCAAATAATTTAATAATGGCAGTTAAGACACCAGTGGACAAAAGAACATTTGGTTGTAGCAGGTAACTGTACCCTGGGACTTGAAATAGATTGCAGCCTTGTTGCACACAGCATTTACCAAAAGTGCAGGTGAACGGTGCTTTGAGAGACTTGGTCTCAAAATTGCCAGCTTTGCTCACTTGTCAGCTCTGTTTCTAAATTATGTCAGGAGTACTTGCTCCTTGGTATCCTCATGGCCATAACTTTTGCCCAGCTCTGTTAGTAAGGGGAGCTGATGCCTGATGAAGGTAAGCAAGATGCAAGTGACCCTGGAGCCTCATTGCAGAGAGCTGGATACAGAGTATGGGGGAGATTATTTCATTTCATCCCACAGGATCTTGTGAGGACTGGATCTCCTCACACTAGAGTCAGTAGCTGTTTCTGACCCTGTGTGTTCTGTCTGCTGCTGACTGTGGTTGGTTTGCTCTTTGCTTGCACAAGTGAGCAGAAGTGAACTGGACTGCAAAAGGGATAACATCCCCAATTCTCCACCAAGAATCCTACTGTCTCTGTGTTGCAGCCCTTTCTCTGTCATTCCGGCCACGGGAACTCTGGATGTTGGTGAATCCATGCAGGTGACGGTGGAATCTCAGCCACAGAAGACTGGGGACCATTCCGGGTCCCTTGTAGTGCACTATGATACAGGTGAATGCTGGGCACTGCACAGGGCACTCTGTGCATCCCTCAGAGCAGAAAGGCTGGTGTGGCCGTGGGTGTTGAGGGAGGTGATGATAGTTTTCAGGGTGTTTATTTTCTAGTCATCTGGTTTGTAGTCATGTAGTTTGTCATCTTGATCCTTGCAGAGCTCCATGTAAATGCCATTTCTAGAGAGCATGTGTGGTATTTGTTGTTTGCATCTCGCCTGGGAAACACTCACCTGGAACAGCAATGGTGAGCTTGAAGTCTGAGCCCAGATGAATCCCAGGAGCTGGCTGGGAATAATGAAGCTTTGGGAGCTCTGGAAATGAGGGAGCCTTTGGTAGGGGTCTGTTCTAGTGGATGAAATGCTGGCAGGTTGTCCAGGACGTTGTTATGCTGTGCACACGCAGCTCTCTCTCAGCTTGTGATACATGGGCTGATCCATGGAACTGCTCATTCAGCTAAAAGCTGGGACACCTTCTTCTGCTACCTGTAGTTTGCTCCGTTCCTTGTGCTTCCATCAGCCAGTGAGGTGAGCAAAGACTCCCCTTTGCTTTGTTCCAGGTGAAGACACCTACACAAGCCTTCATGCGAGAGCTGTGGATGTCCACATTGAGTTGGACAGGAAAACTGTGACCCTAGAGAAGACCTACATCACCCTGTCAAACCGCGCAACTGTGGTCATCCGCAACCACAGTAATATCATAGCCCGCTTCCAGTGGAAGGCTGCTTCTACTGAGGAACAGGAGGGTCAGCTGAGGCTGAGGTAGGTTTGAAAGATCCGTTTCAGTGACATACCTTGCCCAAGGGTAAAACTAATGTATGGCTTCAGGAGATGCTGGTGCTTTTCAATGGCTATGGATAAGTAAACCCTGCCATCTCTACCTGCCTCCTCCAAGCAGTTGTGTGTCAGGAAAAGCTGCCTGAGGTGGCTGGTGGATTCTCCCTCAGCTGTGGCAGAGGCTTTGATCCAGAAGTTTCTCTTGAGGGCTGCTGGCTTTGGAAACCTCTCCTGGGCTTGCAAGTGTGGAGTGAACAAGTGACCCTCTGATCCATTTGGGACCCCATGGCTCAGGGTCAGCCCTTTGCTGCGCAGCTGCTCCTGCACTTCAACTTCTCTCTGCAAAGACGTGGCTTATTAAACAATCTGGGTTTGTCTTTCCTATGCCTGCAGGCAGTATAACAGGACATGTCAGCAACAGCAGAAGAAGTTGTATGATTTTCTGAAGGAGTGTGGAGTGGACATCACTTGCCAAGAACACCTTGATGTTCTTCTTCACAGCTTCCAGAGTGAGCTGGCAAAGATCAGAGGAGATCCCATGCTGTTTGATGATGACATTTTCTCCCTTGAGCCGAAGGTAAATGATGGCTGAGAGCCCCCTGTCCTGCTTCTCTTCTTCCTCCTCATCCCTGAGTAAGGTCACTTGACTGATCTCTGCCTCAGCTGGCTTTGTGTGCCAAGAGAGAAGTCATCGGGATTCTGGTGAGGTCAGAGAGCTGGTTGCAAAAAGCCTTTCTGCCCTGTGGGCTCCTGGCAGGCAGCAGGAGCCTGACTAAAGCTTCCAGACTCTGTTGTCAGTGTTATTGATGAGTGTTACTCACTCCTTGCTTGTCACTGATGCTCTAAATCACGGCTTACAGGACTGTGGTTGAAAACAAGAAATGTGCTGTTTGAAGAGAAATGTTTTGCTGTCTCCTTCTGCTTTAGGAGGGTGAGATCATGCCGAATGGTTCGTCTGAAATCAGCGTGTTCTTCACGCCCAAGGCAGCCCAGGTCTACAAGCGAGAGATTTACTGCGACATCTCTGGTACGGCTCCTTCCCCTGCCTCTCTCAGCACAGTGAGGGCCAGGTGCAAATACTCCCCCAGATCACTGGGCTCCTGTGTCATTGCTGGGAAGGGTCTGTGCTCAGCAGGGCAGTGCTGGCACACGCCCACTGTCCCTGCAGCTTCCAGGGGATCTCCTCTATTTTGATTTTTTCCCTCTCAGCTGTTCTGAATGCTGTCTGTATTTAGTGTGCTGCTCCTCCCTTGGGAAAAACACGCTGAGGTGCACCCAGAAGGAGGCAGAACAAAATTTCTGGCATTTCCTAAAGTCCCATTCTCAACATGGGGGTAGAAGAAAGGATGGTCTCTATGGATGTACTGTATCTCCTGAGGGAAGAGAAGGGTTTCTGGTCCCATGCAGTTCAGAGTCAGGGACTAGCACTAAGGCAGCCTGGAAAATGCAGGATAGCAGAAGGAATTACTGTACTGAAATAGAAATCTCTCCCCAGGCCGTGAGAACAGGCTGCCCCTGCTCCTCATAGGGGAAGGCCTTGGGCCCCGGCTCCATTTCCACTTTGAGGAAATGAACATCGGGGACATTTTTGTCAGAGCAACCCACAAATATGAGGTAAGCAGCAGGGTTGGGGTGGATCCTGGTGGCTCCTAGGGTAGCAGTGAGCCTTGTGGACCTGTGGAATTCCTGGCAACTTGGGTAGTTGTGATACTAGTAAAATCTGCGGGATTTCTTGGAATCTGGATCTTCTGGATGGGGTCAGAAAGGTGTGTCTGTTGTTCGTGAGACACCAGTCCCTTCTTTTGGGCAGTCTTCTTTGGACATCAGCTGGGAGGCTTCCTGCAAAACTGCTTGACACATGAAACCAACACTGAGTCAAAAAGCTGCATGTTCAGAGGCTTTTCTTCCAGTCCCAGACACAAATCACCTTTGTGCTTAGGCTGTCCAAAAGCAGCTGGAACAAAGTGGCTGCATTTGAGTTCAAGTCCATTGCAAACAGTTTTCAGTCATGTCCCTCCTGCATATTTGTAGGAGTCAGAGGAAAGCCACCCACCCCCCCGGCTCAGTGCTGGTCAAAGCACTTGGCAGTGCTTTCCCTTGCTGACCAGTCCCTCACCACACTTCAGCCATGATGTACTTCTGGCTCTAGAAAGAACAAAGTGTTTCTGGGAAGGAAGCAAAGGAAGCAAAGGAACTTTCTGCATCTTTGCTTCTGGTATCTCCCACTCCTGCTGTAAACAGGTTGGGCTGCAGTGGGAGCTGAACGTGCCCTGCCCATGGTGGGGTTGGACAGCTTTGAAATCACTGTGGTGATGTCACTGGTAATGCTGTGATGCCCAGTGCTGCTCTTAGGACCAGGTGAGAATGAACTCGGTGATGCTGAGCAGCCCCTCTGTGCTGCAGGTCAAAGTGGACTGTCTCTGTCAGTGGGAAGACCACAGAGTGATTCTGATTATGTGAAGTTATCACTGCTTTTCATGAAAAACCCAAAGCTATACAAAGTTGTATTTCTAAGTTGTATTTTTTTGCTTCTGCCATGCAGCAGCACAGGGCATCTTCTGTCTTTTACAGGTGTGAATAGTTTAATTTGAAAGTGACTCAGACTTCTGTAAGAAAGCAAGAGTCCTCATGTATTTCCACTTTGCTGTTCTGCTGCTGCAGGCGTACCTGGTCAACAAAGGGCCTGTTGAGGCTCCCTTCAAACTCATCCCTCCAACCACAGCCATGGGCTCCTGCTTCACCTTCCAGCCCGAGGAGGGCATTGTGGCACCACACAGCCTCCAGGTCATCCGGGTCTCCTTCTGTCCCACCATCCTGGGGGAGTTTGAGGAAGAATTCTGCTTCTATGTGACTGAATCCCCTAAGGCTGTGACCTTTACTGTCAGGTGAGGAGGGCTTTGGAGCTTGTTGGGCACATCTGTAGCTGTCTCTGGGTAATCATCTTCCATCTACCTCATTTTGTGGTGGAACAGAGAAAAAAGGTGTTGCCTGAGGTCTTAATCCTGGCTTTGGCATCTCTTTAGAGTGGGGGTGCTTGCTGCCCTGTGTGGGTACCCGGGAGCTGGAGTGACTACTCCCTGCAGGGATGTCTCCAGCTTAGGCTGTTGCAGGCAGTGGGATGGATCAGCTTTGGGCAGTAGCTGCTCTGGGATTTCCCACCTGAACACCCAGCAAAGCCCCCAGGGCTTTGGAGATGGGCCAGCCTGGGTGATTCTGCACCAGCAGCAGTGTTTTTAAAAACTTCTGTTAATAATCCATGCCAGATGGGCAGCAGCAGCCTCACCTCACCCCTCCCAGCCATGCTGCGGGGGACAAGCTGTGCTCCCAACTCCTGTGCACAGAGGGCTCTGGTGCCTCCTTTCCACAGCCAGCAAAGGGCTGATGTGGGAGTCAGGGAACTGTGCAGCAGGAACTGTCCCAAGGACTTGGGCATCCTCCCATGGGCTGGTGCCATGGCAAAGGATCAAATCCTCATTCAGCAAAGGGTAGGGGTGGGAAAAAAAGAAGAAAAGTGATGATAGGAGAAGTAAAACTCTCTTCAGCTCAAAGGCCTGTCCCAGATAATCTGTCAGCTGCTGACCACTTTGCTTTGGCTGCCTCCTGTCCACATGGGTGCTGTGCTGAGCACAGGGTGCTGGGTTGATTTGAAACCCAGGGAGGCTCTCACAGCAGCTTTTATCCACCCTCTCCCTGCGGGTCAACCCTCTGTGATTCCCTTTAACAAAGGCACTGCCTCCCTGCATTTTTCCTCGCAGGGGCTCTGTGATGGGACCCACTTTCCATGTTGATGTGCCTGCCCTCCACTTCGGTGACATCTCCTTTGGTGAGTGTGCCCTGGGCTGGCACCACACTGTCAGAGGTTGGTGTGGTGCTGAAATGATGGAGTACTTGAACATAAGAGCGTTCATCACTCGTGTTCCTCCACCACAGCCTCTTCAGGCTGTTAATTCCAGGGCTGCTGGTGCCCCAGGTACCCTTTTGCCATTATGAGATCAAACAGGACCAAAGGAATAAAAAGTCAGCATCACCGTTTGGCCACTTCTTGTTTCCTTTTTAGTAAGTGGCACAATAAAGGAAGGCACCAGGCAGGAATATGCTTCTGTAGTAGCAGATTCATCCTGCTTATTCTGATTTCATTCCTAAGGTTTCTTCAGCTGGGGGCAGCTGTTTATCTTTGCTTCTTTTAACTGTGCTGCTGAATGTTGTCTGCATGTGCTTACCTCAGTGGCATTTGAGATCCTGACATCCTTTTTGTGCCTCTCTTGCCTCCCTGCTGGAGTCACTGTTGATGGGCATGGAGAAGCCCTGGGTTGTGCCTGCAGTTGGTTTTTCCTCCCCCTCTGGGTTTAAATGACTCTTGGCAAGCAGGCTGGGAGATGTCTCCTCCACACATAGCTGACCAACCAAGCCGTAGATCCACTGCAATGAGCTGTAGTTCAGATAACAAAGAAGTAAAATCCAAGCACAGTTTTATCCTAGCAGGATATTCACATCAGGAATCATGAGATATTGATGCCTAAATGGGTATTTGTGTCATTTTCTTAGGTTTTTCTCGCACCTTGAAGTTTTGCCTGTTTAACACCTCCCCGATACCCATGGCCGCCTCCCTCTGCATTCCTGGGGATGGCTCGGGAGAGCGCAGTGTTCACAGTTTTACTCAGGTAGACGATACCAATAGCGAGTCTTGGAGGATGAAAGCTAAAAAGCCAAGGGAATTTACCATAAGTCCCTCCAGCGGGACCGTCCGTGCCCTGGGATCCCAGGATATCAAGGTATGGGAAGAGTCCAGCTGCTGGGGCTGAAGCTTCACTGGAGTGTGGGAGGGCTTTAGCTCTGGTGCCAGCTTTGAGCATCGTGTGAGTGAGAGATCTGCACTGGTGTGAGGCCTCTGCTAGCTGGCTTGCTTGGGATGTTCTCAAGGAGCACTGTCTTGTTTCCAAAATCACAAGCTGAGATCACATACAGTATGGTCAAGTCCTGAAGCCATTATTGTGCTTTTGAGAGTGATTTATTTGATTGCAAGTGGGCAGAGCAAGGATGAGGGCAGAAGGTTGCTGTTAAAGAGAGAGATACCGTTGTAGAAAGCAGTTTTCTTTTCTTCCTGGTCTTGTTTCTCATCTCCTGGGCAGCAGATGAGTTGTATTCACTGCAGGGATCTTCAGTGGGGACAGAAAATACTCTGCAGCCATGAACTGTCCAGCATGTGCTGGGCCACACTTTGCCCACAGCTTCCCACTGTAAGCTGGACTCGTTCCATTCAAGACAAGAGACTTCTGCATTTATGTCATTGTAGTCAGGGGAAAAATTAGCCCCTTTAGCAAATCTGATATTGCCAGAGGGCTTTTTTTACTCTCAAAGACTCTACTTATGGACCAGCAGAAGAATTCAAGCAAAATCCTCCTTTTGTCTACCATGGAACAAGAGTTGGAGGACAGCACACATGGGTGATGAGATTTTGGGAGTGCAAATACTTGCTGCACTTCTTTTCTTTTCTACCAGGTCACCCTGTGTCCCAACACTGTTGGAGAGTACAACCTGGAGCTGGTGCTGGACGTGGAAGATCTTGGCAAGAAGGTCTTGACACTGCCCCTCACAGCCAGGTACCAAGACCTTTCCTGCACCTGCTTGTCTTTCCTTGTGCATCCAGCACCAGCACACTGCCTGGCTGCACTCCAAAGAAGTGTTGCTTCATGAGCTGGATCTGCCCATCTAGACATGAGAACAGTGCTAGGAAAGCAGCCCAGAGTGAGATGCCCCTCTGCTCACAGCCAGGCATGGCCCTAGGCCTTTTTCTAAAGGGAGCAGCAATGACGTTAATTGCTGGCCTGGGGTTTGGTGCTTGAGCTGGAACAAATTTCCAAAGGGTTGCCTGTCCTTCTTTCTGCAAGTGGTGAACTTGTGCTGGCTTGTGACCACCCTGCAGCAGTGGTTTGGAACACAGTGAGCAGCCTGCTGAGAGCTGGGGTCTCGTTTACTTTAACAGTGCATGTGCAGTGAGTAAGAGGCTCCAGGCAGGAGTGGGGAGAGCAAAAGATCTTACAAAGAGGACTGTAGTCCTTGATGTGGCAGGTCAGCTCAGGTTTCGTTGCTTCCCTCTGGCTCTTTTGAGTCATGTTCTCAGAGTTGAGACCAAAAGTCGTTGTTGCTGCAGCAGAATTCCACCCTGCTGTGCTGCTGTGGGTGTCAGTTGAATGCCAAGAGGGATGCAGTTCCCTGGTGCTGTTCCCTCTCCCAGGCAGAGCCATGCAGTCGGTGCCTGGGCTGCCATTCTGTAAAGCAAGTGCAACTGGGGACAGTCAGTGTAGAGACCCACGGGGTAAAGAATTGAGGGAGCTGTAGGAACTGGAAGAAGTTGATCACCTGCACTGTGGGCCTTGTGCCCTCCACTGCTGGAAGAGATGATTCAGTTTTCAGGTAGGACAACAGTGCTGTAGGAGAAGAGGGAGTAATTTTCACTGATAGACTGGAGTCTTGTGTTCCTTGAGCCTTGGTGGGCACTGGTCCTCATTGGAAAGGCTCCCCCAGAGCTCATGGACCACTGGGACTGTTACAGGAGTCCTTGCAAGTGTCCTTGGGCAAAGAAGGGGCAAAACTGCTAAGACAGCTCTGGACTACTGTAGGACTACACTACTACTCTACTCTATTAGATTTGACAAATATCTTACACTCCATTGCATGCTCCAGGACAAAAGTTCTCCATGCTCTCAGTATCTCTAATTGCCCTGGGGTCATTTCTTTGCCCAGATGCATCGTTCCTCCACTGCGAGTGCTCAACCCAGTCGTGAATTTTGGGCCCTGCTGTTTAACAGTCCTCTATGAGGAGAAGCTGACCCTTGTGAATGACAGCGACTTTCCTGGCTGCTACTGTCTTCTCCCTCAGGTTTGGCCTTGCATCCATCTCCTGCCCTCAAATGTTACTGAGGGGGTTATTAGGGGAATAAAAGGGTTTGGATAAGACCTTGCTGGTTTCTAGTCAAAGATAAAGGTTTTCTGAGAACAGAAACCTAAATACAGACTTTAGGAAGCAGTTTCACATCTTGAGGAAGATGTTTAGAGTCTAGTCCTTGACTTGTTTTCAAGTGGGAGAGTTTAGAGGGCAGTGAAAATCTGATGCAAGGAGGCTGTCAGCACCCAAGGGGGTGTCTGTGGATGCAGCAACTTTTCGACCCCCTGGGGATGCTCAGCACCTACACCTTGCATCTTGTTTTTTGCCTTTTTGCTTTCTCCTGAGAATTTTTACAAGCGTGTGGGAGTTGCTCTTGTGGTAGAGGTTAAGGAGTTTAAAGTTTCCTCAGTTCTGAAGATGCTTTTGATTGTGTCCTTTCCAGGAACAGGAGGAGGAGGAGGAGGAGGAGGAGGCTGCTGCATGGTACTCCAGCTCTGTGCCGTCTGGGATTATTGAGGCTCACAGCTCAGTGGAGATCTCCATTGAACTCAAGGCCCAGTTGCTGGGAGAGTACAACATCACTGCTGAGCTGGCTGTGTTTGGGAGACCAGGATGCCCACTGGTGAGAGCAAGGGGACATGTGTGCCTTGAGCAACTCATCCCATGGGGTGTAAACTGCACAGGGATTCTTCCAGCAACTTGTGGTATATGGCTGGTGTGGGGACAAGGACAGAAGGGATTGGTGGCACAAGCAGCAGCTTATGCCTAGGAAAGAGGAAGAGTGGAGGCTCATAGGTGGCAATCTCAGTGCCTGACCCAGCATATAGTTACAAATCTGGGAGATGGGATAACAAGCCCAGGCTGAAACCCAGACCAGTCCCTGGGTCTCATACTCTGCTGTGTTATCAGATGAACACAAGTGCTGCTTCATTACAACTGTTCAGCATCACACAGGGACACCCCTGAATCCTGCTAAAGCAAGCACCGTTTGCTAAAGCAAGCACTGCAGGAATGTTTTGTGCAGAGCTGGACTGAGGCTTCTCTGAATGCCAGGTCCCTCAGATCTGAGAAATACCCGTCGTATCTCCTCCACAAAAGCTAACTTGCCTCATCTTGACTCTGAAGAGCCTGCTTTGCTTCTGACTCGTGCTGCTTTCACCAGTGTAGCTTTTTGAATTTTCAAGAACTTAGTGTTCAAGGATGGCTGTGCAGCAGCAAAAGTTGGGAAGGGGGTTTGGGCCAAGATGGAGCAGTGAACGAAGCAGGCAGGAGGTAAAGGAAATAGCCATGTGGAAGAGCTGTGAAGAAGCAAGCATGGCAAACAGCAGTTCTTTGTCCTCTGATAATGGGAGCTTGTGGCTTTCAGGTGGGATCACTGCAGACCCCACACTTGCTCCAGGCCTTCTGTTTCAGGCTGCATCACTGACAACTTCAAAGGGCCATCATTATCCCCAGTCTAGGAAGGCTCTTAGAGCTGGCTGTGTTTTTAAAATTGCCTTCGTTACATCTTTTTTTGACCTTTTCCTACCTTCTTCCTGGAACAGGAAATCTGTTTACAGTTCATTGGCCAGGGACCCGTTGTCTACGTCCATCCCAGGGAGATTAATTTCGGCTCTATCCCAGTCTTAGAAGATTGTTTCCAAACTCTCTACCTTGCCAATCAGAGTGACATTCCTGCAAACTTCCAGGTAGAGATGGTAAGTGTCTGTGGGGCTGTTTTCCAGGGGCAAGTGCTGGTTGCTAGCAGCCCTTAACTTGTTTTTTGTACGCAACGTTTCTGTATTGTTCTGTGGGAGTGGAAGCAAGATATTCCATCCAAGTGCAAGCAAAAGGAGCCAGGATCTCAGGCACGCCTCTGTGAAATAGTATGCAGAGAGATTGGAGCAGAAATGAGTCTGGATCATGTTTGCAAGTTCTCTCTTTATTTTGTGGGAGATACTTAGCTGTGCAAGTCATGTTTTTGAAGCTCTGAGATCAAGAGAAGCCTGTGGCCCTTTGCTCCTAAGAGGGCATGGATTTCCCCATGCTCTCCCCATTCCATCTGCCTTTGCTTTGTGCCCAACTTGTGTTAATGGCAGAAACCAGGGTGTGAGATCTGCCCTCAAACTGCTCATGGGAAGGCAACTGTCACGACTCCTGTGGGTCAAACCAGTAGTGCTGTGCTGTTGCAAACAAATGCACCTGGGGGGGTTGGGCACTCCCAGAGCCTGTTGTGGTCTCTGTAGCATTGCAGAATGTCTCTGGAGACCACCTGCAGAGGAAGGTTGTTTCATTCGTGTAGGTTACAGAGGGGAACAAGCCACAGGGCTGGAGCTGCAGCTGCTCCTCTGGCAGGAGGAGCAGCCAGGAAGGGTACATGGCTTGGGGCTGAGTGGGATGTGCTCCCTGCTGAAGGGGGCATCTGTGAAAGGCTTGAAAAAAGCTTTGAAAAGAGATTTGATCTTCTGTGTATTGGGTGGGTTCAACTTCTGGAGCTGGTTAAAGCCAGCCCTGACACTGTGGACTTGTTTGTATTTGTGGATAGATCATCAGGTGTTGTGTGAGAGTCCAGCCACAGCCTCCTGGGCCGAGGAGGAGGGGTGTGAATTTTCCTCTTGCTGCTTTTCCAGCTGTTTAGGGGATAAACGTTTTCCGGAATTGTAGGATTGGCAGGGCAGCTTTTCCTGACTCCGCAATGGAGTTCTGCTCTCAGCCTCTGCAGGGAGCAATGCACCTTGGCTGGGTGGTCATGGTGTGTAAAGGCTGGGTTTCACATGCTCCTACCAGGGCCAGACGTGCAGAGCTGTGCCTGTACAGCTGTGCTGGTGCAAGGCCTTTCCTCCCTCCTTTGGGCAGCTTCCAGCTCTCTTGCCCAGTCTGTGAAGTCCATGAGAAAGCAGATGACAAGAGTTCTTGGGAAGAGTGGGCCATGCCCACAGAGCACACGTTGTCCAGTTTTCTTTCTGCTTCCTGCTTTCCTGCTCTGTTCTAACCATTTGGAGGTGACTTTTCCAAAGCAGAGGGCACTGGGGCACCTCTCCAAAGCTGATGATCGGTGGGGAGTGAGGGCTTCAGTCCTTCAGGGGATGTTGAGAAGCACTGATGGCACCTTGGGAAAGGAGATTTGGGATTTTGCTCAGCTGGCTTTGCAGAGATATTCCTCAGGCTCTCAGCAGTGTCCCCCAGCTGTGTGGCTGCTGGGCTGGGATTTGAGCAGTCCTGCCTTCCTCCGGCCGTGAGCCTTTGTGCAGACCCAGCTCCGCTGCCGGGAAGCCAGCAGAGAGTAAACAGCTCCCTTGGCAAGCCCTCCAAAGAGAGCTGGGAGGGGGAATTACCTTCTCCTGAGGAGGAGCATCCCTTGGGTTGAGCAAAACAGAGCTAATGACCTGGGTCTGATAAAGGAAGGTAAAATACAGGTTGTATAAGCTCCTGGGGAGTCGCTGTGCTGGACACGATAGCTTACATTTAGGGAAATTAAACGTTTATGTTGTTTATACTCATCTCTTTATTAGCCTTCCTGTTTCCTGCACCTCACAGCAGAGCGGGGTCCATGGCTTCCATCTAAGTTTGTGTTTGGCTTGTCTTACAGGCTGGGAAAAGCTCCTGCTGGAGGACTGAGCCTAGTAAAGGAGTGGTCCCCCCTAGGTCTCAGGTGTTCATGACTGTCATAGCCAACCTGAATGACACGGTGAAACTCCAGGGGAAGATGAAGGTGTTCATTGAGAACAGCACTATGACCGTCATCTCACTCCAGGCTGTGGGCATTGGCACCACAGTTGTCCCGGACAGACCTCTTGTTCCAAACATTGACTTGAAGTCCCAATTCAGGTAGGAGACTCTAGAAACTTCCACATCTCCTGTGGGTTCAGCAAGGAACAATTTTTCTATAGTCCTTCAGGCTAGATCTTCAGTACTCAAGGTCCCAGCTCTGTTTCCATGAAGCCACAGGAATTCCTTTAGAAATATGTCATCTGAGAGTTGCTAGATATCCTGGAAAGCCACAGAAATGGAAAAGCTGGAAGACCTGGCAGGGATGAAGCTTTGAGCCTGGGCAGCCTTTTGGGTAGAGGTTTTATTGCAGAGTGTGCAGTCAGGGAGTGCCATCAGGGTGAAGCTGAAGCTGAGTGAGCTTCTCCCATGACATTTTCCATCTCTGCTTCTCTTCTAGCTTTACTCCCTGCTTTTACCATTTCCAACTGACGAACAGAGGACGGCGCATCCAGCGGCTGTACTGGAGCACAGAAGGTTTCCCCATCTTCCGGCGCAGCACTCGTCCCCCTGCCCTCGGTGGCCCCAAAAGCAAAGATGCTTCCCAGATCCCCAGACCTAACAGCCCCGTGTTTAAGGTGCGGCCACTGCAGGTAGACCTGAAGCCGGGCCAGACTGCGGACATGGTGCTGGAAGGCTGCTCCAGCACTGCCCAGGTGAGGCCCCTGCCAAGGGCTGAGCCTTCCCCATCAGATCCCCTCCACTGCAGCTTCTTCTGCAGCCCCTTGCACTTAGACTAGAAGCAAATTAAACTACTGTCAAGTGCTTTTGCTGAGGGAAAAACCCTTTACCCAGGGAGTAAAAACAAAAGCCCTGGGAATGGCAGGAGTGTCTGGGAGCAGCATTGCTTTTCCTCTGAGGACAAACATGGGCACAGGGCTGCTCTAGCTGAGAGTCTTGGAGGGGGAAAACACAGTGTGCCAGCTCTAATGATCAGTGCGATGTCCATCCAGGCAGGAAACTGTTCCCAGGGATCATCAGAATTGACAAATTGACTTTGGTCAACTTTCCTATTCCTGCTTGCCCCAGTCTCTCAGCCAGCCCTGGTGTCCCAGGTTTTGCAGTACCCCTGGAGAGCAACTTAGAGGGGGAGATTTTAGCAGAGTCTGGGAGTGTTCTCCTACCTGGACCTTTCTTTCCAGAGGAAATGAAACTCTGCAGAGAAGCTGCCAGCTAAGTCTGGTATGCATTCCCTGACTCCAGGACCCCTGGGCACAGATATTTAGAATAAACGGTGGCAGCACAGAAAGAAAAGAGAGCTATTGAGGAGAGCAGAGACTAATTACAGTGCCTAATAATAAGTGACAGGAATAGGGCCCGTGGGTGGGTGGCAAGCCAGTGTGGGGTGTTGGGCCTGCCAGCATGCACTGGGAGACAAGTGAATCTTGTATGCAGGAGGTGAAGGAGCGGCTGCTGTGTCATGCTGTGGCAGGGAAAGAGACAGCAAAGAAGCAGATCATGCAAGTGGATGTCATCTGCAACTTCATTTGCCCTGCTGTGCAAATGTCTTCCAGAGCAATCACTTTCTGTGTGGAAAAGGTAAGTCACCAGATTGCATCCTGGCATTCAAAGGCGTAACTCTTAAATTGGCTGGAAGTAAATAGAAATAATGCACTTCTGGGGTTGAAAAATGTGAAATGCATTGGAAGGGGAAGGAGGTCTATGGCACTAGAGGTTGTTTTCCCTTGTCTCCTGTTTCTGTAGAAACCTAGTGATGTCCTGGCACTCCAGTACCAGCCTTTGTCTTTAAAAAACATCAGCTCCCTGCGATTCAGCATTGTGCTGGACGTGAAGCAGCCTTTTCTGATCTGCAATGTGTACCGGCAACCCCTCCCTGCAGCTTCCAAGGTGAGCCTCTGTGAGCTTGTTCAGTGGGGTTTGAGGAGGGAGGGATGTGGTGGAGCACTTCTGTTGGGAGATCCTCAAGTTGAGAAGTTTATTCTGTAGTGTCAGCAGTGAATTGGCCTGAGCTGAATCAGCAAAGCTGCTGAAGGAATCAAAATCTTATCTGAATTGGTAACATCCAGGCTGGCTCTAAAACATGAGGAGCGGGGAGCAGGACAGCAGATTGAGGCCAGACATGCAGTAAAGGTGTCTCCTGGAAAGCATGCCAGCTCTCCAGCAGCCACCTCCTTGTATTGCTGCTGAGCACAGAAATGGGAGCGTGAGGGAATCCTGGACTGGACTGTGGTGCCTGCAGTCAGACCCCTGCTGCAGAGAAATGAACCATGAACTGAGAAGCCCATGCTGGGGTCACACTTTGAACGTTTACTGTTTCCTGCTGTCAAGACCCTGGATGTCATCCCACGGGTGATTAATTACTGTTCTTGTCCCTGCAGCCCATGAGACTGGATGTAGGGGAGGAACTTCATCTCTGGATCCAGTTTAACCCAGCTTATAAGAAAAATATGAAGAGCTGGGTGGCAAACAGTGTTCTCAAGTTGCGCTTCATGGAGCATCCTCATGTGGAGAAGATCCCTGTTCGGGGAGAAGTCTACTTCCCGAATCTCCACCTCCAGGCCGAGGCTGTGGACTTTGGCTGCATCGTAAATGACACAGAACAAGTGTTGCATATGGAAATGACCAACTGCAGCCCACTACCCGTCAACTACCACTGGTCATTCCTGACGGACAGCCAGGTGAACACCATCAGGTATGAGCATCATCCCTGTGCTGCTCCGAGCAGGGACCTGCTCCAGCCTGGTTTTGGAGTGGCTGTTACTGAGCTCAGCACACCAGCACCCAGCCAGGGGCTGCATCGTGGGGAGGAGCTGCTCTTGCAGGCACCTCTCTCCCACTACAGGTCCACCATCATAGTTATGTTATTTTCCAGGTTCATCCCTGCACCACCTAAATTCAAGCCACAGTCATCAAAGAAGGGAGTGCTTCCATGGAGACGCTACAGGACAGCAAGTGTGGAGGAGCCAACTGAAACCCTGGAAACAGTGCAGGATCCTGCCCAGGAGGATTCTACCCAGGGGGATCCTGCCCAGGAGGATTTGTCCCAGGAGGATTCTGCCCAGGAGGATCCTGCCCAGGAGGATCCTGCCCAGGAGGATCCTGCCCAGGAGGATTCTGCCCAGGAAGATCCTGACCAGGAGGATTCTGCTCAGGAAGATCCTGCTCAAGAGGACTCTGACCAGGAGCCAGCAGATGCCGAGGATTCCCTGGAAACAGAGGTGGATTTTCTTGTGCACCTACCACTTGCTTTCCCTCCTCAACTTGCCACCAAAAAGTCATACTCGTGCCAACCTCCCTTTTTGCTGCCCTTCTGTCCTGTGCCCTGAAAGTGGCAGTTGGACATGGGGTATCTGGGCAGGCAGAAATAGGAAAGTGTTGTTCAGAGAAGCTCACTCAGATCCTACAGACCAATGCTGAGTTTGGGGTTTTTTGGCTTATTTTCTTTATAATGTAAAATGAGGTCTCTATCTGCATCACGATGAGAAGGCTTCCAGCCTCTGATGTGTGTCAATCCATGAAGAGTCCTGATCTCCACGTGCCCCCTTCCCAACCCAGCCAGAGCGCTTACATCTCTGCCTTCACCCAAAAGCTGGTATTGCACTGACAGCTCCAGAGCTGTCTTTTATAAAACAAGACTTTGCAAAGTCACTGTCTCTTCCTCCAAATAAGGAAAAAGGCCTTTGATCTGCCAACTTGCCTGGTGAACATTAGTACTTTCGAGTGGGAAGTGGCCCCTTGTTCTGCATCAGGGGGAACAGAGGCTGCTCATGGGGCAATAAAAAAAAAAATATGTAAGGAAGCAGAAGAGTTTCTCAAAAGCCCAGTGTTGGCATTAAGTTTATGGAGAAGGGTTGTACCTGCTCACACACAAATACCAGTTGTTTCAACACTGCGCAGTTTTTCTGAATCAGGAGAAACAAAGACCTATAGATACAATGAACTGTGGCTGAATGTTTTCAAAGAGAAGCACAAAATCATCTTTATTTCCTGGTTGTTGCTATGTATACACAAGTAAACCAGGGAAATTCAAGTGGCCATCCTGGAATGGTTTGGCTTGGAAGGGACTTTCACAGATTATGTAGTTCCAACCCTCCCTGCCTGAGTGCTGGGGGCACCCAGTTCCCTCAGGCAAGTTTGATGTAGGAAGTGCAGATGGAGCCCAGGTCTCATCTGTGGGTGATGGCCTGGACATTTTCACACTTGATTTGTGCCCAGGTCCCTTTTCAGCTGCTCCTGGTGTGGTGAGGTGCTGGAGCCTGCAGCAGAGTGACCTTGCTCAGAGCAGCCAGCTCACTGCAGCCCGTGGTGTTTGTTTTCCAGGTGCTGTCATCCACTCCTGGGGAGTCTCAGGGGCCGGCGGGGATGCGGCCTTTGAGTCGGTTGATGGAGATGGGGCCCCCCAAGGTGGGAATGCAGGAGGTGAGTGGGAATTTGTCTCATGTCCATGTTTACAATGTGGGAAGAGGTTCTGTAGCCCCACTGCCACTGGTGGCCCTCAGCACTGCTCACAGAGGGGCCTCACATCCCTTCAAGTCCATCACAAGCAAGCCATGGTCACTGGAGAGGCCATGTGGGACATTTTGTAGGGCTGCCCCAGGATGCTCCCTATGCAGCACCTGTGGAGGGCATTGCTCCCATTTACCTCATCAGGTAGTTGACAGGATATTTTTGTGGGAACTGGCTTTAGCAGTTTGAGAGAACAGCACGTAAGTCAGAGAGAGGGAGAAAGGCCTCAGAAGTCAGATGAGCCTTTCCCCAGCTCCAAGGGCTCCCACCTCCAAGTCTCCTGTTTTTCTCAAGACAGTGAGAAGTGTTTCCAAAGACAAGTTCTGCAGCAGAGAGAATTTCTTGTTGCCAGGAGACATTCCAGATGGCTTTAATGCAGTGTATACTCATGGATAAGTGATTATGGGAGAAGATTTTCCCCATGGTCCCTCCACTAGTCAGTGGCATGGACACAGGATGAGATTAGGATGATTCTGACCGTGTTTGGGGAATACACCCTTCCAGCTATGACTCTACTTTATTTCAAGACACATCTGCTCTTCTGCATCCATTTCCACTCTCAACATCTCAATCTCTCCTCCTCTCCCTCCAGGTTTTTGATGTCCAGCCAGTGTGGGGTGAGCTGCCACCAGGCGAGAGCCAGAAGGTCACCTTTACCTTCTTTGGCTTTGCCAACATCGTGGCCCGTGTCACGGCGCTGTGCCACGTGCAGGGAGGCCCCACCTACAGGGTGGTGCTGACCGGGCAGGCTTCATGCCCCAGCTACCAACTGGACATGGAGGAGATTGACTGGGGACTGCAGGTACCAGCACAGCTCCTTGTCTTGGCACCATGGCCACCTCAATCCCAGGCTCTCTCCCCTTCTCAGCTCCTCTGCTGGCTCTGGGGCTTAGAATAGAACCTTTGAGAGACATGTCCAGCATCCAGGCTGGTTTAAAATGGCCATCCCCACCCCTCCCCTCCCTTCCCCCTGGCCAAGGGACATGACACTGTCCTCTTCAAGGCACCTGACACTGCCTCCTGGGGAGCACAAGGCTCCCACTGAAGATGTCTGGAGGGACATGTCCCTGAGATATCCCTCCACTGATCAGCTCCTAGAGCTGAGCTCCAAGGAGATGCTCTTGTCAAATGCTCTTCTTGATCCACAAAATAATCCAGGGAGGAAGTTGGGCTTTCAGTCACTGCAGCAGCTGAAAACAATGTCCCAGAATAATCCCCACTTTACACTCCACAGATACTTCCAGTTGCTGGCACTGCCTGTGTTGTCCTGTGTGTCTCTCTTGTCACCTGTATGTTTCTTGCCAATATTTGCATGCAGGTGCCTTTTCTTCTGGAATGCCTCTCAGAAATGCACTAACTTTTAGATACAATTCAATGGGGACAAAGTTGTCAAAGCAAAACAAAACTGTTCATTAGCAATGCTTCAGCTGAGCCGGGTGTGTGTCTCCCTGCCCCCGGAGATGAGCAAACACACCCTCCAACAAAAAGGCAATCTTTCTATCCCCTTTGTACCCAGCTGGGACAGTCTCTGGCCCCTTTCCCCTTGGAGAAGAACTCAGAAACTTCCACTCTCTCCGATGCCAACTTCTCTGTTCCCTCCCCTCTCATCTTCCTTCCTTTTGGTCAAGTCTTCAACCCCGTCCCTCTGCCAGCTCACAGCAACACCCAACAAACCAACCTGAACAAATCCAAACCACAAACAACACATAGAACCAACAAATTCCATTCTTTCACTTCAGAAACTTTTGGCTTCATCTCACTCATCTCACTGCCACTTCCTCTGTTTCTCCTGGCTGTTGGTGACCCCTCAGAGAGCAGAAGACCTGGTCTCCTGGTTCATTTATTACTGGCCTTTATGTGGTTTTACCACCTCTCTGTAGTTGTGTGGTTGCATTGTGGCTGTGTGCATTCAACTCAAGAGGAAGGAGATTGCCAGCATGAGTATCTGTAACTTCTCACTCCTCTGTCCTCTCTCCAGGTGTTTAACAAAGTCCTCAAAGCAAAGGTCACCCTGCGGAACACCGGGGTTATGGAATTCCCCTACGTGGTGCCAAACTCCAGCACTGGCACTGCAGCAAAGCCTCTGCCTGGTGTGCCCGTGGTCGTGCCCACCACAGTGAGTAGCACAAGTCATTGGCTCTGGCCCTGTGTCAGGCGGCCCAGGAGAGAATTAAAGAAAAAAAAGGGGGAAAAAACTGGGGGGAAACCCCACAGCTGTGCTGGGGCTGGAGCCTTGCGGGAGCTCAGGAGGACACACTGCACCCCAGGGTTGGAGGTGCAAGTTTTTGGGCACAAGGAAGGTAGAAAGTGATGTGGTCTGATGGTTTCTTCCAGATGAGAACCTGTCTTCTCAGCCTGTTTGTCCCCTGAGCATCCCACATCAAAACTTTGACGCAGTCCCTTCCTCCTCTCCTGTCCCTGCAGGGTTCCCTTGCACCTGGAGAGAAGCAAGTGTTGGAAGTCTATTATCTGCCAGGAAAGCTAGGAGTCTTCCACAGGACTTTCCAGATCCAAGTGGCTTATCTGGAACCAGCAGAAATCACCCTGAAAGGAAAGGGGACCTTACCTAGGGTTACCAAGTACGTCCCCAAGACGTTGGAAGGTGAGCACTATCTGTTGTCTCCCAGGAAGATCCCCTGGTTTTCCCCCTACCATCGCACATCGGGCAGCTCACACCCATCTCCACAAGTCTGGAAATGTCAGGGCTGCCAGACCAACACTTTGGCCTCTCTGGTTGCTTCCTGAGTTTTGAGCAGTTGGGTCCATTTAGGCTTTTTCCCAGGATCTTGCCAGCACATTGCTGCAGGCCTGAAAAGATGATGGCTAGGCAGAAAAGCTGGGGAAAGCTGTAAGAGAGGCTGGCAGGGCTTTTGGCAGGGTTGGATGTGCATGGCATTGCAGGGGATGACATGATCCCCTGTGAGTGAGAATGAACATGAGGATTCAGAGAGGAGCCAGCAGCATGCATTGCTTCTGGGAGAGGCCAGTGTTGGGGAAGTGGGACTTCTCAGCTTAAATGGGATTGGCAATGGGATTGTGCATCGTCTTCTATTTATGGATCATTTTTTCCTTCAGAAGAGGAGGAGACACCACAAGAGGAAGAAAAAGCCCAGAGGAAGAAGAAAAAGAGAGGGATGAATGGTCGTCGCCATCTGTGATCATGGAGTCACTGACTGTCACAGCTGAACAACAGGCTAGTGTCCAACATCTGCCCAGGGCCTCTTCAGCTGAGGGGCTCCCCCAGCAGAATACTGGCTCTGGTGGAAGAGGTGGGAGGGTTATTCCCACTTGGGAAATTGGAGGAGTAGCAGCTGTGCTCCCTCCCAAAGTTGCCTTTGCTTGTGGCCAGCCCATCCTCCATACTTGGAGCTCTCCGATAGATACTGCCATAATCAGATTATAAGATCTGTGGGCCACTTGCTGAATTTGGAGAGCTTGTGGTGTGTTCTCTTTTGTGACTGAGAGAAATATTTGTATTCAAGTGTTTCTACCTCTCAAGTGAGCAGAATATTCAGAGTCAGAGAAGGGCCAAGCACCAGCAAACTCTTCTTCATTTGCTGTGTAAATGGCAAGAAAGGCAACTGAACTGGTGAACTTTGTGATCTCCAAATGGCCTTATTCATGATAGCCCTCATTTACTATTTTTGTTGGTGTATGATTCCACAAGGCATATCTCTCCTGTTCTGGAATACAGAGGTTAAGTGGAAAAAAATGTTATTTAAAAAAAAAGGCAATTTCTATACCTGTATGATGGGAATGACGTGGTTTCTTCTCCAGTGATACTGCCGACCTTGAGATTTCAGCTGAGGATAAAGAAACAGAATCATCCAAATATTCTTCAGAAGACGAACCTTGAGAAGACCAAGGGAAACTGGGAAGCTCTTTGAAGAACCTACTGAGCCATAAGAACCTCGAGGATTGCCATTGGTGCACCTCCTTTACCAATAAAGCAGGGAAAATTATGTCTTATGGGAAGAAATCTGTGAAGGCTGAGCTCTCTGCCCAGGCACAGTGCAAATTTCATGAGATCCTGAGCAGTCTTCCTCTTCTCCCAGATGAAGCTTTTCAGGACAGAGAACTGGATTCTTTCCACCTCTGTGAAGCACCTGGAGCTTTTATAGCCCGCCTTAACCCCTACTTGAAGTGCCACCACGTCCCTGGAATTGGATAGCTGATACTCCAGACCCCTATCATGAAGCCAGTGACACCCTTAGGATGGTCATGGATGACAGTCTGATAGCAAATCAGCACATCACCTTGGATCATTATGACTAAACTTAGGGCTAATGTAGTACCTAAATATTGGCAATGCAGTATAAAACAGAAGCAGGTCTAAAGGGCTATAACATGAGCAGGTTTGGCTAGAAACCTGCAGGTTTACAGACTTTGGAACTGCAAACTCACAGGGACAAAGCAACAAAGCACCTATGGAGCTACCTCAGGATTTTTTCTCTGGACATGACTGGATCTTAGTTGGATCCGCAGTCAGAGGCACCAGGAAGCCTGCTGGGGCATGCCAGGAGCTCAAGTGACACAGGAGGAGGGTGGCACGAGCCTTTCAGCGCTTGCTCCTTGCCAGATTCCAGGGAAGCCTGCAAGGCTTGGCTTGATGCTCTTCCTCTACCTTCTGGATGCTTTCCCATCAATAATGGGACTTCACACTCCAGAAGAGCATCCTCTGTGAGGTACACTGCCAAAGACAAAGGTACTCTAAAGTGAAAATCACTGCTCTAACTTGTGCCACTTTGCTTCTGACTTTAACAAGAGGAGCATCCCCACCAGCACCCATTTTTGCAGCTCTCTGGCTCCCAACTAACTGCACACCTGCCAGCTGTGCCAAGGAATGGGGATTTCTAGCTGTGATCACATACTTGCCAGACTGTGCTAGCATGGTAATTGATTTTGAGAGGAATAGCAGATTTGTCTTTACAAACAAGCTGTGGGTCTGCCAGTAGATAAAAGCAGTACTGGGAGATAAAAGAAACAATGGGAAGGGTTCCACTGATTGATGATTGGAAAAAGATGTTTGCTTTTACAAATAAACTTTAGGTTTGCTGATAAATAAAATTAGACATTGAAAGATGAAAGAAACTGTTGTCATTATATTGCAAAGGTTCTGTATTGCTAGAGTTTCATATCTCCCTGATGTTTCTCATGGGCAGCTTCACTAAGCACTGACACTGCCTTCTTTCCACAGTAGCCAACTGACTCCTGTTCCCCCTCAACCAACCAATCCACTCTTTTATAACACTCTTCTTATTGGCTACAGCTGTGGCCTGTTAGAGTCAGGCCTGTTCCTAATCTCTAATAATTCAGCTCAGCTGCAACTCCCTAAGGGGAAAGATTACTGTCTATACTACCTTTATTTTCTCATATCCCACGACAAGAAACAATGGGGATGAAAAACCCCTAAATTCCATAAGACTTAAAAATTCAAAGGGAGGGTTATACCTTAGGGAGAAATCTTTGGTATCAGGCATATTGGGGAGTCTGAAACTCTCAAGTACCTCAGCCAAGGGGGAAAGAGAGAAGGGAATTGTGGCTGGGAAATGGGGATAAAAGGGGAGGCTGCGTCCTCCAAAACTTGGAGAGATCTCAGGGGAATGCCCTGTGGCCTCTCCCTTTATTCAAATAAAGCCAGAAATGACTCCTCTGTCTCCTTTTTGGACATAAAACTCTGGTGTTTGTGGAATAATTTTCCTAATAACCTCTTGACTCAAATTTATAGTGCTCTATCTTGTCTTCAGGTTACAGTGTATTTGGCATGGAGCAAGGGATGCGAGGGACTCCTAAATTGGCAGAACATTGGTTGCTGCCAGGGAGTCCTGAACTCGCAGAACATTGGTTTCTGCCAGGGAGTCCTGAACTCGCAGAACATTGGTTTCTGCCAGGGAGTCCTGAACTTCCTTTGAAGGTAAAGGCTGACTCAAGCTGTACTTTCTGCTTTTGTCACATCTGTGCTGTGAAAGTGAATGCCAAAGGGAAATGCAGGGCAGTTCATGTAATGCTGTCTTTACATGTCGCTGTAGAGACGGCAAAGACACCTATTTCTTCATGCACAACAGCCCACCTTTATTCTTCACAGCTCATATTTATATGGTTTTCTAAAGGCATTGTGTTTCATTTTAATTGGTTACTAACTTACTGCCACTCAGTTCATTGGTTAGGAGTTGCTCATGTAGGTGTCAATCAAAAACTTTCTACTCTAAGGAGGTTTACATTCTTGTCTCCTGGACAGAAGATGTGAGTAGAAGTCTTTCTTCTCACAGGTGCCAATTCCTTTCTCACAGGAACTTGTCAGGATAGCTGTTAGCTGCAATTAGGCGAAGTAGCAGGCCCGAGCCGTAATTTTACAAGGGTAACAAGGGTCTTATTTTATATGGCTTTTCCTATATGCAGCATTGACATATGATTATTTCAATCTTAAAGAATAATCTTAAATTTCATTTGTGTGAATTTTGACCTTTGTAGTATTAGTGTAGGATAGATTTGGAGTTCAAATCTGATTGAATCGTCCCTTCGTAGAATCACGGACTCATGGAATCACTAAGGCTGGGAAAGCTCTGGGAGACCATGCAGTCCCAGCTGTGCCCAATGCCCACCTTGTCCCCAGAGCCCTGAGTGCCGCCTCCAGCCCCTCCTGGGACACCTGCAGGGACGGGCACTCCCAACCTCCCTGGGCAGCCCCTGCCGAGGCCTGAGCACCCTTTCCATGGGGAAATTCCTGCTGGTGCCCACCAGGAGCCTGCCCTGGCCCAGCCTGAGGCCGTTCCCTCTGCTCCTGTCCCTGTTCCTGGGAGCACAGCCCGACCCCCCGGCTGTCCCCTCCTGGCAGGGAGTTGTGCAGAGCCACAAGGGCCCCCTGAGCCTCCTCTGCTCCAGGCTGAGCCCCTCCCCAGCCCCCTCAGCCCCTGCCGGGGCTCCAGCCAGGATAGAATAGGAGCGCTGTGCAAAGAGCCGTGTATAGACCTGCACTAGGTGCCTTTGTCACCCCATTTTAAACTTCCATAACTACAGAAAGACTCTTCAGAGAGCACTAAAGTCAAGTCAGCAGCAAAAGTGCCAATTTCCTTTGCAAATCCCTGCGGCCCGGCCGGGCCCGGCCCCGCCCCGCACTCGGTTCCGCGGTTGCCGGGTAACCGCGCCCGGGCCCTCAGCGTCTGTGACGGCGCCGCGGCCTCATCCCGGAGCCGGCCCCGGCTGCTCATTCACAGGCTCGGCGCCTCCAGGGGCGACACTCGGCCATTCGCAGAAAAGTGCTTTCTGTGAACGAGGCCTGTGAATTCACGGAGAATTGGTCTCTGTGAGCAAAGCATTGGTCTTTGCCAGGGACTCCTAAATTGGCAGAACATTGGTTGCTGCCAGGGAGTCCTGAACTCGCAGAACATTGGTTTCTGCCAGGGAGTCCTGAACTTCCTTTGAAGGTAAAGACTGACTCAAGTTGTACTTTCTGCTTTTGTCACATCTATGCTGTGAAAGTGAATGCCAAAGGGAAATGCAAGATGGGATAATTCCAATCTTCAGTTCAGTGGCATTGTACAGCTGAGGGGATGAACAATATATGGTCTGCTGATGGTGCTTTTTTCTCAATGAGGAAATGCAACATTCCTTGAATATACTACTCTATACGTTTTTTCCTATAATATTTATTCAAACTACTTATAGATTAATGTGTTCTGTTAAAGTTTCAGTGGGTTGTTATGATCTGGTTATTAAAATTTTTATGGACATGCCCCTGAATTAAGGTGAAAAACGAGAGCATATACCAAAGTCAATAGTTTGGATTTTATGGAACAGTAATTGTGAAGAAGAGAGAGGGCGAAAAAAATAGAAAAAGGAGGGGGGGAGGGAGGTGGCTGGGAAGTGGGGAAGAAAGAGAGTGACAGAGACAGATTTAGTAGAAAATATCACCATTCCATGGATGCCATCCCATCCCATCCCATACAATCCTCTTCTGGTCTTCTCTGTGGTGAGGTCCCACAAAATGGAAGGCTCCAATGGATTAATGCAGATTTGGGCAAGGTGGGACTGCCCAGTACCTCCCTGGGGTGGGGCAAGTTTGGCTCTGTCTTTTGCTACTTTCCAGTAATATAAAATCACCAGAGTGTCCTTTGAGCCTGCTGTGAATCGGGTTGTGGATTTTCAGATCTGTTGTGTTCCTTTGCATGCCATGCTGCTATCTGGTGCAAGGCCTCAGCAATGGGTCTGGGGGCACTTTGGAGGTCTTTGATGGGTTAGGACACCCCCTCAGCTGCCCCTCGTGGGAATGTGCCCTGGATGTGGCCTTCTGGGGCTGGGGGCTTTTAGAGCTGAGCCACTTTGTGTTGGGGAGGATGGGTGTCCACTGCCTCTTACCAGAGGTTGTGCCACACACCCAGAATTTCCCCTTCCCCCTCTGTTGATGGGAGGTTTGTGTGCAAACCTGGCCTCAGCAGACGAGTCTGTGGCTATGACTTCCCCAGCCTGAAGGCAGACAGAGCTGATTTTCAGGACAGCTGCTGCATTTGGCTTTAGTGGGGATATATTTTTCTCCCTTAGCCTTGTTCACTTCTCCCAGGACCTGAGCTAACAGGACAATAGTGTCACCTTGATCTTGTCTCAAGTTCCCTTAGGCGGCCTAACTGACAGTGCCAAGTTCCAGTCAGGGGCCATTTTCAGGGAAGGGTGGGCTTGGCTGCTCTCAGCTTCTTGATACAGTTTTGTCACAATGGGCAAAAAGTCCTTTATAGCAATATTTAAGCCATTAGCCATAACATTCCAGTCTCTCACAAGTCCTGTGAGGAGCAGCTGAGAGAGCAGGGGTTGGTTAGCCTAAAGGAGAGGAGGTCCACTCAAGCTGTTTTTAAATAATATTTGAGCTTTGTTAATTCTAAGTATTATTAATGTTGAGCATTTTAGCCCCAGGTTTCAGTACGATCCATCTCTGAATTGCACAAGGTAGCCATATAGTTCAAATAAAGTCCAACTAGAGGCCTAACAATACTAGCTACTTATGCCAAACAAGCACTTAGCTACTTTCAAATCATATAAAATCTTTAGCACCAGTACATCCCTTGAGTCTGCCATGAATTGGGTTGTGGATTTTCAGAGTTCCACTGTTGTTCCTTCCAGTTTTGTTGAGGCATTGTCGCTGATCTGTGACATCCTCCCTTCAAAATGGCTTCTGGATTCCCGAAGACACCAACACCACCTCTTTTGCTGAGAGACAGACTGAAACCTAATACTGTGAGTAGCCACTGGGGCTGTGTTAAGGCTGGAAACTGCCCTGGTGTCCCTGCTCTCCCTGCCCCTGTTGTCCAGCAGTGCAGTGAAGCTGCAGACCCCCTCCCCAGCCCTTTGTGCTGTGCTCCTGTTGCTGGGGCTGTCCTGGTGCAGTAGGGAACACTGTGGAATGTGTCAGGGACAGCCCAGCACCTTGCCTGGCTGTGCCACCGGGGCCAAGTTGAACCAATGTACAGCTGAAGCCCTCAGCATGGGCTTCTTTCCCTCCCCTTTGCCACAGGAATTCTTCTGTCAGGCTGGGCACTCACCTGTGCTGTTCTGACCAACCTGCCCTTGGGCACCTGGGCATGTGGCGAGGAAAGCTCAAACTCTGCCCAAAGCCTTGAGAGCCACGGCTGGTCCCAGCTAGAAGAGCTTCCAGAGCAGCTCTTCTCTCTCAGCTCCTGTGTGGGCACAGATCCAGCCCTGCAGGCAGCACTGGAGCCAGGGCCACAAAGGTCCCTTGCTGTCTGCAGCTCACTTGACTGAAGATGCCCCAGTGCTGAGGCTCTGTCAAGGAGATGCCTCTGTTTTCTTGTGTCGAGGGCTCTGTCAGCCCAGACAGAGAAAACAAATGCTAATTAACAGAGAGAGCGAAAACTGGGACACATTCCTGTGCACCTCACTCTTGGTACAGCTTTTCTTTCTTGCTTCTCTTGGACTCAGCCAGCAGTGCTATCTCCTTACTGTGAGTTCTGAGTGTTGTGCAGGGATGGAGTTCGGGCAGTTCTGAGAGCTCCTCCCCGCTCTCTGAAAAGGTCACTGCCTCAATCCAATGAAACGTAAGAGGAAACAGATGCCCAGAGAGCAGAAATCCCCAAACATGTCCCATGAAATCACGGAGAGACTGATGGGACACAGCCGTGTGGTTGGAGTATGGGTATTGCACTCTGTATTATTAATGTATTGGTGCTAAGTATTTCAGCAGGTAACTTCCAGGGCTTCCAGAACTGTCTTAGTGGCTGTGATCACAAATTATTCATCAGTAGTAAGTGAACAAGAAAAGCCTCCATGAACAAGGGCATTTCTGAGACTCTTGCTGGTTTTTTGCTTTTCAGCTGACACCTTCTGCCTTCCAGAAGGAGATGTCTCTCAGCACCAAGCAGAGGCTGGCCAGAGCTAAGAACTCTGCTTACCGGACAACTCAGGTTGTCCGGCCTGAAGACAAGTGTGAGACCTCCCATCACAAGGTAGCCTTTCCCTGCCCTTGCTGTTTGATGTGATAATTGAGGAGGATGCCAAAAGAGCAGCTCAGCATGCTCCAGGAGCTTTTGATCAGCCCAGGGCAGAGGTGGAAGAGCCATTGTTTGCCCAGTGTGGACTGGGCAGATGTACTCACCCACAGTCTGTAGTTCACTGGGGATCAGAGCAGAATCTTCCTCCCAGCAGCTGAACCTGGCTCTGCTCTCTGGCCTCTCCTTGCAGGTCTCGGCAGCTGACCCAGAGCAGAGCTCATTTCAGCCTTGCCCACCAGAGGTGGTGTTTCAGAACTACAGCCCTGGTGAGGTCTGTGAAGTGCCGGTGATTCTGAGGAACAGGGACAAGGTGAGTGCTGGGACGTGGAGGTTTAACGCTGCGCTGGAACAGGAGAGCAGAGAAGGGTGGTTAAGGATGGCACCAGGGCATGTCCGTCTGTCTCCACAAGTGGCAAAACCGTCATACCATGTCTCTCCTGCAGGTTCCTCATCTGCTGAAGGTCACCTTGGAGATCTCACCTTACTTCCAGCTGGTGGGCCCCAATGACGTGTGCCGCAAGGTGCCACCGGGCCTCTACACAACTGTCCGTGTCCTCTTCACTCCTGGGCAGAAAAAGGTGAGTCTGGAGGGCCCAAGAGATTGGTGTCTTCAGTGGAAAGTGGACCTGCAAGGCTGGATTCAGGCCATCTGGCCTGGGTTTTGAGGACCTGTTCTGGTTTCAGAGCATCTAGAACTGGGAGATACTCTTTGCCCATGCTTAAGATGGGATATATGCTCTGTGCTGAGACAGTTTCCTTTCCCACAGGATTATTTCCACCAGCTCCTCTGCACCACTGAAAGGGAAGAGTTCATTGTGCCCATTTGGGCCATTGGTGCCCGAGCCATCCTGGACTTCCCTGACCAGCTGGACTTCTCCACATGTCCAGTCAACTACACCACCGAGAAGACTCTGCTGGTTCGCAATCTTGGTAACCGGACAGCTCGTTACCAGCTGAACGCCCAGAGGTGAGGCAGCTCATCTGTTCTTGTGCAAAGGATATCACCTTTGGGTGATAGCAGAGTTGGGAAAGAACAGCAAAAGGAACCAGAGCATCAGAGCTGCTGCCCTGCAGCCCTGGCTGGAAATGGGCAGAACATGTGAGGTTTGCTGTTGCTTCTCATGTTTTAAGCAGGAGGCAGCCTTTGAGCTTTCTCTGTCCCAGATTTCCTGGAGGGTGCTGTTGGTAGCTGGCTTGCACCCTCCAGAGCACAAGCTGCTTCTGAAATGCCTACTCAGCACTGTCAGCCAAATAGACCCATTCTCTGGGGGGCCACAGGCACGTGGCTTTCCAGTGGTCCCCGCATCAGATGCCGCATGTGAGCTGTGCTGTGGGCAGCTGGTGCAGTTCCTGTCAGTCTCAGAAGACAATCACTGTTTCTCCTGTTGGCTGAACTGGAGAGGCTAATGCATTTCTGACACCGTATATGCAAGCACCGTTCAGTTGGCTGGTGGTGTGTTAAGGGTTATGTGATCCCAGAGGTCTTGGTGTAGGAGCTGAGGTCAGGAATGCAGCACAGACCTGATGTCTAACCTCAGGCAACTGAGTGGCTTTGATTTTTTTTTCTCTGAAAAAAAATTTTGACAGAGGTCAAAAGGCAAATTGACTTTTCTGCTGTGAAACATGAGGGTTTGAGAGGAGCTTCCACCAAAGCCTGCCAAAGCTATTGGCAGGCTCCAATATAGGCTCCTCAGATGCTGTTCAAACAGGCTGCTGCTTTTGACTGTGCAAACATGTAGGCAGGAACATGTAAATCCATGCACGGTTTTTCTCTGGGATTTCCAGGTCTTGTTTTGTCACCGCCAAAATAAATACCCAGTAGAGTCTGGTATCTTTTTACAGTGTGCTTCCCAGCAGTTCTGTTGAGTACTACAGAGCATGTTGCATCCTGCTTGATAGGGATTTAAAGAGTTTCTGAACTTCGGGAATTAAATATTGAAGTAGATGAAATAGAGCCTGGGTGCAGTGGCAGAGGGAAAGATGGAGCTTGTGAGCTGCTAACTCTGGACAGATTTTTTCAGCACAGAGATGGAGCTGCTTTAACCTAACAGACTGAATTTATTAGAATAGGTAATGCTGTTTGATGTCAGCTGTTACACCATCACTTAAAAGTAATATATGTTAAAATTAGATGATATTTGGGGTTTTCTCGGCAGTAAGTGTTAGTGGACACATGAAACAATTCAATCAGCCATAATTTTTCTGTCTTCCTTGGTGTGGGAGGCAGCTTTTAATCAGATCAATTCTCCCAAAATCAAATAATTTAATAATGGCAGTTAAGACACCAGTGGACAAAAGAACATTTGGTTGTAGCAGGTAACTGTACCCTGGGACTTGAAATAGATTGCAGCCTTGTTGCACACAGCATTTACCAAAAGTGCAGGTGAACGGTGCTTTGAGAGACTTGGTCTCAAAATTGCCAGCTTTGCTCACTTGTCAGCTCTGTTTCTAAATTATGTCAGGAGTACTTGCTCCTTGGTATCCTCATGGCCATAACTTTTGCCCAGCTCTGTTAGTAAGGGGAGCTGATGCCTGATGAAGGTAAGCAAGATGCAAGTGACCCTGGAGCCTCATTGCAGAGAGCTGGATACAGAGTATGGGGGAGATTATTTCATTTCATCCCACAGGATCTTGTGAGGACTGGATCTCCTCACACTAGAGTCAGTAGCTGTTTCTGACCCTGTGTGTTCTGTCTGCTGCTGACTGTGGTTGGTTTGCTCTTTGCTTGCACAAGTGAGCAGAAGTGAACTGGACTGCAAAAGGGATAACATCCCCAATTCTCCACCAAGAATCCTACTGTCTCTGTGTTGCAGCCCTTTCTCTGTCATTCCGGCCACGGGAACTCTGGATGTTGGTGAATCCATGCAGGTGACGGTGGAATCTCAGCCACAGAAGACTGGGGACCATTCCGGGTCCCTTGTAGTGCACTATGATACAGGTGAATGCTGGGCACTGCACAGGGCACTCTGTGCATCCCTCAGAGCAGAAAGGCTGGTGTGGCCGTGGGTGTTGAGGGAGGTGATGATAGTTTTCACGGTGTTTATTTTCTAGTCATCTGGTTTGTAGTCATGTAGTTTGTCATCTTGATCCTTGTAGAGCTCCATGTAAATGCCATTTCTAGAGAGCATGTGTGGTATTTGTTGTTTGCATCTCGCCTGGGAAACACTCACCTGGAACAGCAATGGTGAGCTTGAAGTCTGAGCCCAGATGAATCCCAGGAGCTGGCTGGGAATAATGAAGCTTTGGGAGCTCTGGAAATGAGGGAGCCTTTGGTAGGGGTCTGTTCTAGTGGATGAAATGCTGGCAGGTTGTCCAGGACGTTGTTATGCTGTGCACACGCAGCTCTCTCTCAGCTTGTGATACATGGGCTGATCCATGGAACTGCTCATTCAGCTAAAAGCTGGGACACCTTCTTCTGCTACCTGTAGTTTGCTCCGTTCCTTGTGCTTCCATCAGCCAGTGAGGTGAGCAAAGACTCCCCTTTGCTTTGTTCCAGGTGAAGACACCTACACAAGCCTTCATGCGAGAGCTGTGGATGCCCACATTGAGTTGGACAGGAAAACTGTGACCCTAGAGAAGACCTACATCACCCTGTCAAACCGCGCAACTGTGGTCATCCGCAACCACAGTAATATCATAGCCCGCTTCCAGTGGAAGGCTGCTTCTACTGAGGAACAGGAGGGTCAGCTGAGGCTGAGGTAGGTTTGAAAGATCCGTTTCAGTGACATACCTTGCCCAAGGGTAAAACTAATGTATGGCTTCAGGAGATGCTGGTGCTTTTCAATGGCTATGGATAAGTAAACCCTGCCATCTCTACCTGCCTCCTCCAAGCAGTTGTGTGTCAGGAAAAGCTGCCTGAGGTGGCTGGTGGATTCTCCCTCAGCTGTGGCAGAGGCTTTGATCCAGAAGTTTCTCTTGAGGGCTGCTGGCTTTGGAAACCTCTCCTGGGCTTGCAAGTGTGGAGTGAACAAGTGACCCTCTGATCCATTTGGGACCCCATGGCTCAGGGTCAGCCCTTTGCTGCGCAGCTGCTCCTGCACTTCAACTTCTCTCTGCAAAGACGTGGCTTATTAAACAATCTGGGTTTGTCTTTCCTATGCCTGCAGGCAGTATAACAGGACATGTCAGCAACAGCAGAAGAAGTTGTATGATTTTCTGAAGGAGTGTGGAGTGGACATCACTTGCCAAGAACACCTTGATGTTCTTCTTCACAGCTTCCAGAGTGAGCTGGCAAAGATCAGAGGAGATCCCATGCTGTTTGATGATGACATTTTCTCCCTTGAGCCGAAGGTAAATGATGGCTGAGAGCCCCCTGTCCTGCTTCTCTTCTTCCTCCTCATCCCTGAGTAAGGTCACTTGACTGATCTCTGCCTCAGCTGGCTTTGTGTGCCAAGAGAGAAGTCATCGGGATTCTGGTGAGGTCAGAGAGCTGGTTGCAAAAAGCCTTTCTGCCCTGTGGGCTCCTGGCAGGCAGCAGGAGCCTGACTAAAGCTTCCAGACTCTGTTGTCAGTGTTATTGATGAGTGTTACTCACTCCTTGCTTGTCACTGATGCTCTAAATCACGGCTTACAGGACTGTGGTTGAAAACAAGAAATGTGCTGTTTGAAGAGAAATGTTTTGCTGTCTCCTTCTGCTTTAGGAGGGTGAGATCATGCCGAATGGTTCGTCTGAAATCAGCGTGTTCTTCACGCCCAAGGCAGCCCAGGTCTACAAGCGAGAGATTTACTGCGACATCTCTGGTACGGCTCCTTCCCCTGCCTCTCTCAGCACAGTGAGGGCCAGGTGCAAATACTCCCCCAGATCACTGGGCTCCTGTGTCATTGCTGGGAAGGGTCTGTGCTCAGCAGGGCAGTGCTGGCACACGCCCACTGTCCCTGCAGCTTCCAGGGGATCTCCTCTATTTTGATTTTTTCCCTCTCAGCTGTTCTGAATGCTGTCTGTATTTAGTGTGCTGCTCCTCCCTTGGGAAAAACACGCTGAGGTGCACCCAGAAGGAGGCAGAACAAAATTTCTGGCATTTCCTAAAGTCCCATTCTCAACATGGGGGTAGAAGAAAGGATGGTCTCTATGGATGTACTGTATCTCCTGAGGGAAGAGAAGGGTTTCTGGTCCCATGCAGTTCAGAGTCAGGGACTAGCACTAAGGCAGCCTGGAAAATGCAGGATAGCAGAAGGAATTACTGTACTGAAATAGAAATCTCTCCCCAGGCCGTGAGAACAGGCTGCCCCTGCTCCTCATAGGGGAAGGCCTTGGGCCCCGGCTCCATTTCCACTTTGAGGAAATGAACATCGGGGACATTTTTGTCAGAGCAACCCACAAATATGAGGTAAGCAGCAGGGTTGGGGTGGATCCTGGTGGCTCCTAGGGTAGCAGTGAGCCTTGTGGACCTGTGGAATTCCTGGCAACTTGGGTAGTTGTGATACTAGTAAAATCTGCGGGATTTCTTGGAATCTGGATCTTCTGGATGGGGTCAGAAAGGTGTGTCTGTTGTTCGTGAGACACCAGTCCCTTCTTTTGGGCAGTCTTCTTTGGACATCAGCTGGGAGGCTTCCTGCAAAACTGCTTGACACATGAAACCAACACTGAGTCAAAAAGCTGCATGTTCAGAGGCTTTTCTTCCAGTCCCAGACACAAATCACCTTTGTGCTTAGGCTGTCCAAAAGCAGCTGGAACAAAGTGGCTGCATTTGAGTTCAAGTCCATTGCAAACAGTTTTCAGTCATGTCCCTCCTGCATATTTGTAGGAGTCAGAGGAAAGCCACCCACCCCCCCGGCTCAGTGCTGGTCAAAGCACTTGGCAGTGCTTTCCCTTGCTGACCAGTCCCTCACCACACTTCAGCCATGATGTACTTCTGGCTCTAGAAAGAACAAAGTGTTTCTGGGAAGGAAGCAAAGGAAGCAAAGGAACTTTCTGCATCTTTGCTTCTGGTATCTCCCACTCCTGCTGTAAACAGGTTGGGCTGCAGTGGGAGCTGAACGTGCCCTGCCCATGGTGGGGTTGGACAGCTTTGAAATCACTGTGGTGATGTCACTGGTAATGCTGTGATGCCCAGTGCTGCTCTTAGGACCAGGTGAGAATGAACTCGGTGATGCTGAGCAGCCCCTCTGTGCTGCAGGTCAAAGTGGACTGTCTCTGTCAGTGGGAAGACCACAGAGTGATTCTGATTATGTGAAGTTATCACTGCTTTTCATGAAAAACCCAAAGCTATACAAAGTTGTATTTCTAAGTTGTATTTTTTTGCTTCTGCCATGCAGCAGCACAGGGCATCTTCTGTCTTTTACAGGTGTGAATAGTTTAATTTGAAAGTGACTCAGACTTCTGTAAGAAAGCAAGAGTCCTCATGTATTTCCACTTTGCTGTTCTGCTGCTGCAGGCGTACCTGGTCAACAAAGGGCCTGTTGAGGCTCCCTTCAAACTCATCCCTCCAACCACAGCCATGGGCTCCTGCTTCACCTTCCAGCCCGAGGAGGGCATTGTGGCACCACACAGCCTCCAGGTCATCCGGGTCTCCTTCTGTCCCACCATCCTGGGGGAGTTTGAGGAAGAATTCTGCTTCTATGTGACTGAATCCCCTAAGGCTGTGACCTTTACTGTCAGGTGAGGAGGGCTTTGGAGCTTGTTGGGCACATCTGTAGCTGTCTCTGGGTAATCATCTTCCATCTACCTCATTTTGTGGTGGAACAGAGAAAAAAGGTGTTGCCTGAGGTCTTAATCCTGGCTTTGGCATCTCTTTAGAGTGGGGGTGCTTGCTGCCCTGTGTGGGTACCCGGGAGCTGGAGTGACTACTCCCTGCAGGGATGTCTCCAGCTTAGGCTGTTGCAGGCAGTGGGATGGATCAGCTTTGGGCAGTAGCTGCTCTGGGATTTCCCACCTGAACACCCAGCAAAGCCCCCAGGGCTTTGGAGATGGGCCAGCCTGGGTGATTCTGCACCAGCAGCAGTGTTTTTAAAAACTTCTGTTAATAATCCATGCCAGATGGGCAGCAGCAGCCTCACCTCACCCCTCCCAGCCATGCTGCGGGGGACAAGCTGTGCTCCCAACTCCTGTGCACAGAGGGCTCTGGTGCCTCCTTTCCACAGCCAGCAAAGGGCTGATGTGGGAGTCAGGGAACTGTGCAGCAGGAACTGTCCCAAGGACTTGGGCATCCTCCCATGGGCTGGTGCCATGGCAAAGGATCAAATCCTCATTCAGCAAAGGGTAGGGGTGGGAAAAAAAGAAGAAAAGTGATGATAGGAGAAGTAAAACTCTCTTCAGCTCAAAGGCCTGTCCCAGATAATCTGTCAGCTGCTGACCACTTTGCTTTGGCTGCCTCCTGTCCACATGGGTGCTGTGCTGAGCACAGGGTGCTGGGTTGATTTGAAACCCAGGGAGGCTCTCACAGCAGCTTTTATCCACCCTCTCCCTGCGGGTCAACCCTCTGTGATTCCCTTTAACAAAGGCACTGCCTCCCTGCATTTTTCCTTGCAGGGGCTCTGTGATGGGACCCACTTTCCATGTTGATGTGCCTGCCCTCCACTTCGGTGACATCTCCTTTGGTGAGTGTGCCCTGGGCTGGCACCACACTGTCAGAGGTTGGTGTGGTGCTGAAATGATGGAGTACTTGAACATAAGAGCGTTCATCACTCGTGTTCCTCCACCACAGCCTCTTCAGGCTGTTAATTCCAGGGCTGCTGGTGCCCCAGGTACCCTTTTGCCATTATGAGATCAAACAGGACCAAAGGAATAAAAAGTCAGCATCACCGTTTGGCCACTTCTTGTTTCCTTTTTAGTAAGTGGCACAATAAAGGAAGGCACCAGGCAGGAATATGCTTCTGTAGTAGCAGATTCATCCTGCTTATTCTGATTTCATTCCTAAGGTTTCTTCAGCTGGGGGCAGCTGTTTATCTTTGCTTCTTTTAACTGTGCTGCTGAATGTTGTCTGCATGTGCTTACCTCAGTGGCATTTGAGATCCTGACATCCTTTTTGTGCCTCTCTTGCCTCCCTGCTGGAGTCACTGTTGATGGGCATGGAGAAGCCCTGGGTTGTGCCTGCAGTTGGTTTTTCCTCCCCCTCTGGGTTTAAATGACTCTTGGCAAGCAGGCTGGGAGATGTCTCCTCCACACATAGCTGACCAACCAAGCCGTAGATCCACTGCAATGAGCTGTAGTTCAGATAACAAAGAAGTAAAATCCAAGCACAGTTTTATCCTAGCAGGATATTCACATCAGGAATCATGAGATATTGATGCCTAAATGGGTATTTGTGTCATTTTCTTAGGTTTTTCTCGCACCTTGAAGTTTTGCCTGTTTAACACCTCCCCGATACCCATGGCCGCCTCCCTCTGCATTCCTGGGGATGGCTCGGGAGAGCGCAGTGTTCACAGTTTTACTCAGGTAGACGATACCAATAGCGAGTCTTGGAGGATGAAAGCTAAAAAGCCAAGGGAATTTACCATAAGTCCCTCCAGCGGGACCGTCCGTGCCCTGGGATCCCAGGATATCAAGGTATGGGAAGAGTCCAGCTGCTGGGGCTGAAGCTTCACTGGAGTGTGGGAGGGCTTTAGCTCTGGTGCCAGCTTTGAGCATCGTGTGAGTGAGAGATCTGCACTGGTGTGAGGCCTCTGCTAGCTGGCTTGCTTGGGATGTTCTCAAGGAGCACTGTCTTGTTTCCAAAATCACAAGCTGAGATCACATACAGTATGGTCAAGTCCTGAAGCCATTATTGTGCTTTTGAGAGTGATTTATTTGATTGCAAGTGGGCAGAGCAAGGATGAGGGCAGAAGGTTGCTGTTAAAGAGAGAGATACCGTTGTAGAAAGCAGTTTTCTTTTCTTCCTGGTCTTGTTTCTCATCTCCTGGGCAGCAGATGAGTTGTATTCACTGCAGGGATCTTCAGTGGGGACAGAAAATACTCTGCAGCCATGAACTGTCCAGCATGTGCTGGGCCACACTTTGCCCACAGCTTCCCACTGTAAGCTGGACTCGTTCCATTCAAGACAAGAGACTTCTGCATTTATGTCATTGTAGTCAGGGGAAAAATTAGCCCCTTTAGCAAATCTGATATTGCCAGAGGGCTTTTTTTACTCTCAAAGACTCTACTTATGGACCAGCAGAAGAATTCAAGCAAAATCCTCCTTTTGTCTACCATGGAACAAGAGTTGGAGGACAGCACACATGGGTGATGAGATTTTGGGAGTGCAAATACTTGCTGCACTTCTTTTCTTTTCTACCAGGTCACCCTGTGTCCCAACACTGTTGGAGAGTACAACCTGGAGCTGGTGCTGGACGTGGAAGATCTTGGCAAGAAGGTCTTGACACTGCCCCTCACAGCCAGGTACCAAGACCTTTCCTGCACCTGCTTGTCTTTCCTTGTGCATCCAGCACCAGCACACTGCCTGGCTGCACTCCAAAGAAGTGTTGCTTCATGAGCTGGATCTGCCCATCTAGACATGAGAACAGTGCTAGGAAAGCAGCCCAGAGTGAGATGCCCCTCTGCTCACAGCCAGGCATGGCCCTAGGCCTTTTTCTAAAGGGAGCAGCAATGACGTTAATTGCTGGCCTGGGGTTTGGTGCTTGAGCTGGAACAAATTTCCAAAGGGTTGCCTGTCCTTCTTTCTGCAAGTGGTGAACTTGTGCTGGCTTGTGACCACCCTGCAGCAGTGGTTTGGAACACAGTGAGCAGCCTGCTGAGAGCTGGGGTCTCGTTTACTTTAACAGTGCATGTGCAGTGAGTAAGAGGCTCCAGGCAGGAGTGGGGAGAGCAAAAGATCTTACAAAGAGGACTGTAGTCCTTGATGTGGCAGGTCAGCTCAGGTTTCGTTGCTTCCCTCTGGCTCTTTTGAGTCATGTTCTCAGAGTTGAGACCAAAAGTCGTTGTTGCTGCAGCAGAATTCCACCCTGCTGTGCTGCTGTGGGTGTCAGTTGAATGCCAAGAGGGATGCAGTTCCCTGGTGCTGTTCCCTCTCCCAGGCAGAGCCATGCAGTCGGTGCCTGGGCTGCCATTCTGTAAAGCAAGTGCAACTGGGGACAGTCAGTGTAGAGACCCACGGGGTAAAGAATTGAGGGAGCTGTAGGAACTGGAAGAAGTTGATCACCTGCACTGTGGGCCTTGTGCCCTCCACTGCTGGAAGAGATGATTCAGTTTTCAGGTAGGACAACAGTGCTGTAGGAGAAGAGGGAGTAATTTTCACTGATAGACTGGAGTCTTGTGTTCCTTGAGCCTTGGTGGGCACTGGTCCTCATTGGAAAGGCTCCCCCAGAGCTCATGGACCACTGGGACTGTTACAGGAGTCCTTGCAAGTGTCCTTGGGCAAAGAAGGGGCAAAACTGCTAAGACAGCTCTGGACTACTGTAGGACTACACTACTACTCTACTCTATTAGATTTGACAAATATCTTACACTCCATTGCATGCTCCAGGACAAAAGTTCTCCATGCTCTCAGTATCTCTAATTGCCCTGGGGTCATTTCTTTGCCCAGATGCATCGTTCCTCCACTGCGAGTGCTCAACCCAGTCGTGAATTTTGGGCCCTGCTGTTTAACAGTCCTCTATGAGGAGAAGCTGACCCTTGTGAATGACAGCGACTTTCCTGGCTGCTACTGTCTTCTCCCTCAGGTTTGGCCTTGCATCCATCTCCTGCCCTCAAATGTTACTGAGGGGGTTATTAGGGGAATAAAAGGGTTTGGATAAGACCTTGCTGGTTTCTAGTCAAAGATAAAGGTTTTCTGAGAACAGAAACCTAAATACAGACTTTAGGAAGCAGTTTCACATCTTGAGGAAGATGTTTAGAGTCTAGTCCTTGACTTGTTTTCAAGTGGGAGAGTTTAGAGGGCAGTGAAAATCTGATGCAAGGAGGCTGTCAGCACCCAAGGGGGTGTCTGTGGATGCAGCAACTTTTCGACCCCCTGGGGATGCTCAGCACCTACACCTTGCATCTTGTTTTTTGCCTTTTTGCTTTCTCCTGAGAATTTTTACAAGCGTGTGGGAGTTGCTCTTGTGGTAGAGGTTAAGGAGTTTAAAGTTTCCTCAGTTCTGAAGATGCTTTTGATTGTGTCCTTTCCAGGAACAGGAGGAGGAGGAGGAGGAGGAGGAGGCTGCTGCATGGTACTCCAGCTCTGTGCCGTCTGGGATTATTGAGGCTCACAGCTCAGTGGAGATCTCCATTGAACTCAAGGCCCAGTTGCTGGGAGAGTACAACATCACTGCTGAGCTGGCTGTGTTTGGGAGACCAGGATGCCCACTGGTGAGAGCAAGGGGACATGTGTGCCTTGAGCAACTCATCCCATGGGGTGTAAACTGCACAGGGATTCTTCCAGCAACTTGTGGTATATGGCTGGTGTGGGGACAAGGACAGAAGGGATTGGTGGCACAAGCAGCAGCTTATGCCTAGGAAAGAGGAAGAGTGGAGGCTCATAGGTGGCAATCTCAGTGCCTGACCCAGCATATAGTTACAAATCTGGGAGATGGGATAACAAGCCCAGGCTGAAACCCAGACCAGTCCCTGGGTCTCATACTCTGCTGTGTTATCAGATGAACACAAGTGCTGCTTCATTACAACTGTTCAGCATCACACAGGGACACCCCTGAATCCTGCTAAAGCAAGCACCGTTTGCTAAAGCAAGCACTGCAGGAATGTTTTGTGCAGAGCTGGACTGAGGCTTCTCTGAATGCCAGGTCCCTCAGATCTGAGAAATACCCGTCGTATCTCCTCCACAAAAGCTAACTTGCCTCATCTTGACTCTGAAGAGCCTGCTTTGCTTCTGACTCGTGCTGCTTTCACCAGTGTAGCTTTTTGAATTTTCAAGAACTTAGTGTTCAAGGATGGCTGTGCAGCAGCAAAAGTTGGGAAGGGGGTTTGGGCCAAGATGGAGCAGTGAACGAAGCAGGCAGGAGGTAAAGGAAATAGCCATGTGGAAGAGCTGTGAAGAAGCAAGCATGGCAAACAGCAGTTCTTTGTCCTCTGATAATGGGAGCTTGTGGCTTTCAGGTGGGATCACTGCAGACCCCACACTTGCTCCAGGCCTTCTGTTTCAGGCTGCATCACTGACAACTTCAAAGGGCCATCATTATCCCCAGTCTAGGAAGGCTCTTAGAGCTGGCTGTGTTTTTAAAATTGCCTTTGTTACATCTTTTTTTGACCTTTTCCTACCTTCTTCCTGGAACAGGAAATCTGTTTACAGTTCATTGGCCAGGGACCCGTTGTCTACGTCCATCCCAGGGAGATTAATTTCGGCTCTATCCCAGTCTTAGAAGATTGTTTCCAAACTCTCTACCTTGCCAATCAGAGTGACATTCCTGCAAACTTCCAGGTAGAGATGGTAAGTGTCTGTGGGGCTGTTTTCCAGGGGCAAGTGCTGGTTGCTAGCAGCCCTTAACTTGTTTTTTGTACGCAACGTTTCTGTATTGTTCTGTGGGAGTGGAAGCAAGATATTCCATCCAAGTGCAAGCAAAAGGAGCCAGGATCTCAGGCACGCCTCTGTGAAATAGTATGCAGAGAGATTGGAGCAGAAATGAGTCTGGATCATGTTTGCAAGTTCTCTCTTTATTTTGTGGGAGATACTTAGCTGTGCAAGTCATGTTTTTGAAGCTCTGAGATCAAGAGAAGCCTGTGGCCCTTTGCTCCTAAGAGGGCATGGATTTCCCCATGCTCTCCCCATTCCATCTGCCTTTGCTTTGTGCCCAACTTGTGTTAATGGCAGAAACCAGGGTGTGAGATCTGCCCTCAAACTGCTCATGGGAAGGCAACTGTCACGACTCCTGTGGGTCAAACCAGTAGTGCTGTGCTGTTGCAAACAAATGCACCTGGGGGGGTTGGGCACTCCCAGAGCCTGTTGTGGTCTCTGTAGCATTGCAGAATGTCTCTGGAGACCACCTGCAGAGGAAGGTTGTTTCATTCGTGTAGGTTACAGAGGGGAACAAGCCACAGGGCTGGAGCTGCAGCTGCTCCTCTGGCAGGAGGAGCAGCCAGGAAGGGTACATGGCTTGGGGCTGAGTGGGATGTGCTCCCTGCTGAAGGGGGCATCTGTGAAAGGCTTGAAAAAAGCTTTGAAAAGAGATTTGATCTTCTGTGTATTGGGTGGGTTCAACTTCTGGAGCTGGTTAAAGCCAGCCCTGACACTGTGGACTTGTTTGTATTTGTGGATAGATCATCAGGTGTTGTGTGAGAGTCCAGCCACAGCCTCCTGGGCCGAGGAGGAGGGGTGTGAATTTTCCTCTTGCTGCTTTTCCAGCTGTTTAGGGGATAAACGTTTTCCGGAATTGTAGGATTGGCAGGGCAGCTTTTCCTGACTCCGCAATGGAGTTCTGCTCTCAGCCTCTGCAGGGAGCAATGCACCTTGGCTGGGTGGTCATGGTGTGTAAAGGCTGGGTTTCACATGCTCCTACCAGGGCCAGACGTGCAGAGCTGTGCCTGTACAGCTGTGCTGGTGCAAGGCCTTTCCTCCCTCCTTTGGGCAGCTTCCAGCTCTCTTGCCCAGTCTGTGAAGTCCATGAGAAAGCAGATGACAAGAGTTCTTGGGAAGAGTGGGCCATGCCCACAGAGCACACGTTGTCCAGTTTTCTTTCTGCTTCCTGCTTTCCTGCTCTGTTCTAACCATTTGGAGGTGACTTTTCCAAAGCAGAGGGCACTGGGGCACCTCTCCAAAGCTGATGATCGGTGGGGAGTGAGGGCTTCAGTCCTTCAGGGGATGTTGAGAAGCACTGATGGCACCTTGGGAAAGGAGATTTGGGATTTTGCTCAGCTGGCTTTGCAGAGATATTCCTCAGGCTCTCAGCAGTGTCCCCCAGCTGTGTGGCTGCTGGGCTGGGATTTGAGCAGTCCTGCCTTCCTCCGGCCGTGAGCCTTTGTGCAGACCCAGCTCCGCTGCCGGGAAGCCAGCAGAGAGTAAACAGCTCCCTTGGCAAGCCCTCCAAAGAGAGCTGGGAGGGGGAATTACCTTCTCCTGAGGAGGAGCATCCCTTGGGTTGAGCAAAACAGAGCTAATGACCTGGGTCTGATAAAGGAAGGTAAAATACAGGTTGTATAAGTTCCTGGGGAGTCGCTGTGCTGGACACCATAGCTTACATTTAGGGAAATTAAACGTTTATGTTGTTTATACTCATCTCTTTATTAGCCTTCCTGTTTCCTGCACCTCACAGCAGAGCGGGGTCCATGGCTTCCATCTAAGTTTGTGTTTGGCTTGTCTTACAGGCTGGGAAAAGCTCCTGCTGGAGGACTGAGCCTAGTAAAGGAGTGGTCCCCCCTAGGTCTCAGGTGTTCATGACTGTCATAGCCAACCTGAATGACACGGTGAAACTCCAGGGGAAGATGAAGGTGTTCATTGAGAACAGCACTATGACCGTCATCTCACTCCAGGCTGTGGGCATTGGCACCACAGTTGTCCCGGACAGACCTCTTGTTCCAAACATTGACTTGAAGTCCCAATTCAGGTAGGAGACTCTAGAAACTTCCACATCTCCTGTGGGTTCAGCAAGGAACAATTTTTCTATAGTCCTTCAGGCTAGATCTTCAGTACTCAAGGTCCCAGCTCTGTTTCCATGAAGCCACAGGAATTCCTTTAGAAATATGTCATCTGAGAGTTGCTAGATATCCTGGAAAGCCACAGAAATGGAAAAGCTGGAAGACCTGGCAGGGATGAAGCTTTGAGCCTGGGCAGCCTTTTGGGTAGAGGTTTTATTGCAGAGTGTGCAGTCAGGGAGTGCCATCAGGGTGAAGCTGAAGCTGAGTGAGCTTCTCCCATGACATTTTCCATCTCTGCTTCTCTTCTAGCTTTACTCCCTGCTTTTACCATTTCCAACTGACGAACAGAGGACGGCGCATCCAGCGGCTGTACTGGAGCACAGAAGGTTTCCCCATCTTCCGGCGCAGCACTCGTCCCCCTGCCCTCGGTGGCCCCAAAAGCAAAGATGCTTCCCAGATCCCCAGACCTAACAGCCCCGTGTTTAAGGTGCGGCCACTGCAGGTAGACCTGAAGCCGGGCCAGACTGCGGACATGGTGCTGGAAGGCTGCTCCAGCACTGCCCAGGTGAGGCCCCTGCCAAGGGCTGAGCCTTCCCCATCAGATCCCCTCCACTGCAGCTTCTTCTGCAGCCCCTTGCACTTAGACTAGAAGCAAATTAAACTACTGTCAAGTGCTTTTGCTGAGGGAAAAACCCTTTACCCAGGGAGTAAAAACAAAAGCCCTGGGAATGGCAGGAGTGTCTGGGAGCAGCATTGCTTTTCCTCTGAGGACAAACATGGGCACAGGGCTGCTCTAGCTGAGAGTCTTGGAGGGGGAAAACACAGTGTGCCAGCTCTAATGATCAGTGCGATGTCCATCCAGGCAGGAAACTGTTCCCAGGGATCATCAGAATTGACAAATTGACTTTGGTCAACTTTCCTATTCCTGCTTGCCCCAGTCTCTCAGCCAGCCCTGGTGTCCCAGGTTTTGCAGTACCCCTGGAGAGCAACTTAGAGGGGGAGATTTTAGCAGAGTCTGGGAGTGTTCTCCTACCTGGACCTTTCTTTCCAGAGGAAATGAAACTCTGCAGAGAAGCTGCCAGCTAAGTCTGGTATGCATTCCCTGACTCCAGGACCCCTGGGCACAGATATTTAGAATAAACGGTGGCAGCACAGAAAGAAAAGAGAGCTATTGAGGAGAGCAGAGACTAATTACAGTGCCTAATAATAAGTGACAGGAATAGGGCCCGTGGGTGGGTGGCAAGCCAGTGTGGGGTGTTGGGCCTGCCAGCATGCACTGGGAGACAAGTGAATCTTGTATGCAGGAGGTGAAGGAGCGGCTGCTGTGTCATGCTGTGGCAGGGAAAGAGACAGCAAAGAAGCAGATCATGCAAGTGGATGTCATCTGCAACTTCATTTGCCCTGCTGTGCAAATGTCTTCCAGAGCAATCACTTTCTGTGTGGAAAAGGTAAGTCACCAGATTGCATCCTGGCATTCAAAGGTGTAACTCTTAAATTGGCTGGAAGTAAATAGAAATAATGCACTTCTGGGGTTGAAAAATGTGAAATGCATTGGAAGGGGAAGGAGGTCTATGGCACTAGAGGTTGTTTTCCCTTGTCTCCTGTTTCTGTAGAAACCTAGTGATGTCCTGGCACTCCAGTACCAGCCTTTGTCTTTAAAAAACATCAGCTCCCTGCGATTCAGCATTGTGCTGGACGTGAAGCAGCCTTTTCTGATCTGCAATGTGTACCGGCAACCCCTCCCTGCAGCTTCCAAGGTGAGCCTCTGTGAGCTTGTTCAGTGGGGTTTGAGGAGGGAGGGATGTGGTGGAGCACTTCTGTTGGGAGATCCTCAAGTTGAGAAGTTTATTCTGTAGTGTCAGCAGTGAATTGGCCTGAGCTGAATCAGCAAAGCTGCTGAAGGAATCAAAATCTTATCTGAATTGGTAACATCCAGGCTGGCTCTAAAACATGAGGAGCGGGGAGCAGGACAGCAGATTGAGGCCAGACATGCAGTAAAGGTGTCTCCTGGAAAGCATGCCAGTCTCCAGCAGCCACCTCCTTGTATTGCTGCTGAGCACAGAAATGGGAGCGTGAGGGAATCCTGGACTGGACTGTGGTGCCTGCAGTCAGACCCCTGCTGCAGAGAAATGAACCATGAACTGAGAAGCCCATGCTGGGGTCACACTTTGAACGTTTACTGTTTCCTGCTGTCAAGACCCTGGATGTCATCCCACGGGTGATTAATTACTGTTCTTGTCCCTGCAGCCCATGAGACTGGATGTAGGGGAGGAACTTCATCTCTGGATCCAGTTTAACCCAGCTTATAAGAAAAATATGAAGAGCTGGGTGGCAAACAGTGTTCTCAAGTTGCGCTTCATGGAGCATCCTCATGTGGAGAAGATCCCTGTTCGGGGAGAAGTCTACTTCCCGAATCTCCACCTCCAGGCCGAGGCTGTGGACTTTGGCTGCATCGTAAATGACACAGAACAAGTGTTGCATATGGAAATGACCAACTGCAGCCCACTACCCGTCAACTACCACTGGTCATTCCTGACGGACAGCCAGGTGAACACCATCAGGTATGAGCATCATCCCTGTGCTGCTCCGAGCAGGGACCTGCTCCAGCCTGGTTTTGGAGTGGCTGTTACTGAGCTCAGCACACCAGCACCCAGCCAGGGGCTGCATCGTGGGGAGGAGCTGCTCTTGCAGGCACCTCTCTCCCACTACAGGTCCACCATCATAGTTATGTTATTTTCCAGGTTCATCCCTGCACCACCTAAATTCAAGCCACAGTCATCAAAGAAGGGAGTGCTTCCATGGAGACGCTACAGGACAGCAAGTGTGGAGGAGCCAACTGAAACCCTGGAAACAGTGCAGGATCCTGCCCAGGAGGATTCTACCCAGGGGGATCCTGCCCAGGAGGATTTGTCCCAGGAGGATCCTGCTCAGGAGGATTCTGCCCAGGAAGATCCTGCCCAGGAGGATCCTGCCCAGGAGGATCCTGCCCAGGAGGATTCTGCCCAGGAAGATCCTGACCAGGAGGATTCTGCTCAGGAAGATCCTGCTCAAGAGGACTCTGACCAGGAGCCAGCAGATGCCGAGGATTCCCTGGAAACAGAGGTGGATTTTCTTGTGCACCTACCACTTGCTTTCCCTCCTCAACTTGCCACCAAAAAGTCATACTCGTGCCAACCTCCCTTTTTGCTGCCCTTCTGTCCTGTGCCCTGAAAGTGGCAGTTGGACATGGGGTATCTGGGCAGGCAGAAATAGGAAAGTGTTGTTCAGAGAAGCTCACTCAGATCCTACAGACCAATGCTGAGTTTGGGGTTTTTTGGCTTATTTTCTTTATAATGTAAAATGAGGTCTCTATCTGCATCACGATGAGAAGGCTTCCAGCCTCTGATGTGTGTCAATCCATGAAGAGTCCTGATCTCCACGTGCCCCCTTCCCAACCCAGCCAGAGCGCTTACATCTCTGCCTTCACCCAAAAGCTGGTATTGCACTGACAGCTCCAGAGCTGTCTTTTATAAAACAAGACTTTGCAAAGTCACTGTCTCTTCCTCCAAATAAGGAAAAAGGCCTTTGATCTGCCAACTTGCCTGGTGAACATTAGTACTTTCGAGTGGGAAGTGGCCCCTTGTTCTGCATCAGGGGGAACAGAGGCTGCTCATGGGGCAATAAAAAAAAAAATATGTAAGGAAGCAGAAGAGTTTCTCAAAAGCCCAGTGTTGGCATTAAGTTTATGGAGAAGGGTTGTACCTGCTCACACACAAATACCAGTTGTTTCAACACTGCGCAGTTTTTCTGAATCAGGAGAAACAAAGACCTATAGATACAATGAACTGTGGCTGAATGTTTTCAAAGAGAAGCACAAAATCATCTTTATTTCCTGGTTGTTGCTATGTATACACAAGTAAACCAGGGAAATTCAAGTGGCCATCCTGGAATGGTTTGGCTTGGAAGGGACTTTCACAGATTATGTAGTTCCAACCCTCCCTGCCTGAGTGCTGGGGGCACCCAGTTCCCTCAGGCAAGTTTGATGTAGGAAGTGCAGATGGAGCCCAGGTCTCATCTGTGGGTGATGGCCTGGACATTTTCACACTTGATTTGTGCCCAGGTCCCTTTTCAGCTGCTCCTGGTGTGGTGAGGTGCTGGAGCCTGCAGCAGAGTGACCTTGCTCAGAGCAGCCAGCTCACTGCAGCCCGTGGTGTTTGTTTTCCAGGTGCTGTCATCCACTCCTGGGGAGTCTCAGGGGCCGGCGGGGATGCGGCCTTTGAGTCGGTTGATGGAGATGGGGCCCCCCAAGGTGGGAATGCAGGAGGTGAGTGGGAATTTGTCTCATGTCCATGTTTACAATGTGGGAAGAGGTTCTGTAGCCCCACTGCCACTGGTGGCCCTCAGCACTGCTCACAGAGGGGCCTCACATCCCTTCAAGTCCATCACAAGCAAGCCATGGTCACTGGAGAGGCCATGTGGGACATTTTGTAGGGCTGCCCCAGGATGCTCCCTATGCAGCACCTGTGGAGGGCATTGCTCCCATTTACCTCATCAGGTAGTTGACAGGATATTTTTGTGGGAACTGGCTTTAGCAGTTTGAGAGAACAGCATGTAAGTCAGAGAGAGGGAGAAAGGCCTCAGAAGTCAGATGAGCCTTTCCCCAGCTCCAAGGGCTCCCACCTCCAAGTCTCCTGTTTTTCTCAAGACAGTGAGAAGTGTTTCCAAAGACAAGTTCTGCAGCAGAGAGAATTTCTTGTTGCCAGGAGACATTCCAGATGGCTTTAATGCAGTGTATACTCATGGATAAGTGATTATGGGAGAAGATTTTCCCCATGGTCCCTCCACTAGTCAGTGGCATGGACACAGGATGAGATTAGGATGATTCTGACCGTGTTTGGGGAATACACCCTTCCAGCTATGACTCTACTTTATTTCAAGACACATCTGCTCTTCTGCATCCATTTCCACTCTCAACATCTCAATCTCTCCTCCTCTCCCTCCAGGTTTTTGATGTCCAGCCAGTGTGGGGTGAGCTGCCACCAGGCGAGAGCCAGAAGGTCACCTTTACCTTCTTTGGCTTTGCCAACATCGTGGCCCGTGTCACGGCGCTGTGCCACGTGCAGGGAGGCCCCACCTACAGGGTGGTGCTGACCGGGCAGGCTTCATGCCCCAGCTACCAACTGGACGTGGAGGAGATTGACTGGGGACTGCAGGTACCAGCACAGCTCCTTGTCTTGGCACCATGGCCACCTCAATCCCAGGCTCTCTCCCCTTCTCAGCTCCTCTGCTGGCTCTGGGGCTTAGAATAGAACCTTTGAGAGACATGTCCAGCATCCAGGCTGGTTTAAAATGGCCATCCCCACCCCTCCCCTCCCTTCCCCCTGGCCAAGGGACATGACACTGTCCTCTTCAAGGCACCTGACACTGCCTCCTGGGGAGCACAAGGCTCCCACTGAAGATGTCTGGAGGGACATGTCCCTGAGATATCCCTCCACTGATCAGCTCCTAGAGCTGAGCTCCAAGGAGATGCTCTTGTCAAATGCTCTTCTTGATCCACAAAATAATCCAGGGAGGAAGTTGGGCTTTCAGTCACTGCAGCAGCTGAAAACAATGTCCCAGAATAATCCCCACTTTACACTCCACAGATACTTCCAGTTGCTGGCACTGCCTGTGTTGTCCTGTGTGTCTCTCTTGTCACCTGTATGTTTCTTGCCAATATTTGCATGCAGGTGCCTTTTCTTCTGGAATGCCTCTCAGAAATGCACTAACTTTTAGATACAATTCAATGGGGACAAAGTTGTCAAAGCAAAACAAAACTGTTCATTAGCAATGCTTCAGCTGAGCCGGGTGTGTGTCTCCCTGCCCCCGGAGATGAGCAAACACACCCTCCAACAAAAAGGCAATCTTTCTATCCCCTTTGTACCCAGCTGGGACAGTCTCTGGCCCCTTTCCCCTTGGAGAAGAACTCAGAAACTTCCACTCTCTCCGATGCCAACTTCTCTGTTCCCTCCCCTCTCATCTTCCTTCCTTTTGGTCAAGTCTTCAACCCCGTCCCTCTGCCAGCTCACAGCAACACCCAACAAACCAACCTGAACAAATCCAAACCACAAACAACACATAGAACCAACAAATTCCATTCTTTCACTTCAGAAACTTTTGGCTTCATCTCACTCATCTCACTGCCACTTCCTCTGTTTCTCCTGGCTGTTGGTGACCCCTCAGAGAGCAGAAGACCTGGTCTCCTGGTTCATTTATTACTGGCCTTTATGTGGTTTTACCACCTCTCTGTAGTTGTGTGGTTGCATTGTGGCTGTGTGCATTCAACTCAAGAGGAAGGAGATTGCCAGCATGAGTATCTGTAACTTCTCACTCCTCTGTCCTCTCTCCAGGTGTTTAACAAAGTCCTCAAAGCAAAGGTCACCCTGCGGAACACCGGGGTTATGGAATTCCCCTACGTGGTGCCAAACTCCAGCACTGGCACTGCAGCAAAGCCTCTGCCTGGTGTGCCCGTGGTCGTGCCCACCACAGTGAGTAGCACAAGTCATTGGCTCTGGCCCTGTGTCAGGCGGCCCAGGAGAGAATTAAAGAAAAAAAAGGGGGAAAAAACTGGGGGGAAACCCCACAGCTGTGCTGGGGCTGGAGCCTTGCGGGAGCTCAGGAGGACACACTGCACCCCAGGGTTGGAGGTGCAAGTTTTTGGGCACAAGGAAGGTAGAAAGTGATGTGGTCTGATGGTTTCTTCCAGATGAGAACCTGTCTTCTCAGCCTGTTTGTCCCCTGAGCATCCCACATCAAAACTTTGACGCAGTCCCTTCCTCCTCTCCTGTCCCTGCAGGGTTCCCTTGCACCTGGAGAGAAGCAAGTGTTGGAAGTCTATTATCTGCCAGGAAAGCTAGGAGTCTTCCACAGGACTTTCCAGATCCAAGTGGCTTATCTGGAACCAGCAGAAATCACCCTGAAAGGAAAGGGGACCTTACCTAGGGTTACCAAGTACGTCCCCAAGACGTTGGAAGGTGAGCACTATCTGTTGTCTCCCAGGAAGATCCCCTGGTTTTCCCCCTACCATCGCACATCGGGCAGCTCACACCCATCTCCACAAGTCTGGAAATGTCAGGGCTGCCAGACCAACACTTTGGCCTCTCTGGTTGCTTCCTGAGTTTTGAGCAGTTGGGTCCATTTAGGCTTTTTCCCAGGATCTTGCCAGCACATTGTTGCAGGCCTGAAAAGATGATGGCTAGGCAGAAAAGCTGGGGAAAGCTGTAAGAGAGGCTGGCAAGGCTTTTGGCAGGGTTGGATGTGCATGGCATTGCAGGGGATGACATGATCCCCTGTGAGTGAGAATGAACATGAGGATTCAGAGAGGAGCCAGCAGCATGCATTGCTTCTGGGAGAGGCCAGTGTTGGGGAAGTGGGACTTCTCAGCTTAAATGGGATTGGCAATGGGATTGTGCATCGTCTTCTATTTATGGATCATTTTTTCCTTCAGAAGAGGAGGAGACACCACAAGAGGAAGAAAAAGCCCAGAGGAAGAAGAAAAAGAGAGGGATGAATGGTCGTCGCCATCTGTGATCATGGAGTCACTGACTGTCACAGCTGAACAACAGGCTAGTGTCCAACATCTGCCCAGGGCCTCTTCAGCTGAGGGGCTCCCCCAGCAGAATACTGGCTCTGGTGGAAGAGGTGGGAGGGTTATTCCCACTTGGGAAATTGGAGGAGTAGCAGCTGTGCTCCCTCCCAAAGTTGCCTTTGCTTGTGGCCAGCCCATCCTCCATACTTGGAGCTCTCCGATAGATACTGCCATAATCAGATTATAAGATCTGTGGGCCACTTGCTGAATTTGGAGAGCTTGTGGTGTGTTCTCTTTTGTGACTGAGAGAAATATTTGTATTCAAGTGTTTCTACCTCTCAAGTGAGCAGAATATTCAGAGTCAGAGAAGGGCCAAGCACCAGCAAACTCTTCTTCATTTGCTGTGTAAATGGCAAGAAAGGCAACTGAACTGGTGAACTTTGTGATCTCCAAATGGCCTTATTCATGATAGCCCTCATTTACTATTTTTGTTGGTGTATGATTCCACAAGGCATATCTCTCCTGTTCTGGAATACAGAGGTTAAGTGGAAAAAAATGTTATTTAAAAAAAAAGGCAATTTCTATACCTGTATGATGGGAATGACGTGGTTTCTTCTCCAGTGATACTGCCGACCTTGAGATTTCAGCTGAGGATAAAGAAACAGAATCATCCAAATATTCTTCAGAAGACGAACCTTGAGAAGACCAAGGGAAACTGGGAAGCTCTTTGAAGAACCTACTGAGCCATAAGAACCTCGAGGATTGCCATTGGTGCACCTCCTTTACCAATAAAGCAGGGAAAATTATGTCTTATGGGAAGAAATCTGTGAAGGCTGAGCTCTCTGCCCAGGCACAGTGCAAATTTCATGAGATCCTGAGCAGTCTTCCTCTTCTCCCAGATGAATCTTTTCAGGACAGAGAACTGGATTCTTTCCACCTCTGTGAAGCACCTGGAGCTTTTATAGCCCGCCTTAACCCCTACTTGAAGTGCCACCACGTCCCTGGAATTGGATAGCTGATACTCCAGACCCCTATCATGAAGCCAGTGACACCCTTAGGATGGTCATGGATGACAGTCTGATAGCAAATCAGCACATCACCTTGGATCATTATGACTAAACTTAGGGCTAATGTAGTACCTAAATATTGGCAATGCAGTATAAAACAGAAGCAGGTCTAAAGGGCTATAACATGAGCAGGTTTGGCTAGAAACCTGCAGGTTTACAGACTTTGGAACTGCAAACTCACAGGGACAAAGCAACAAAGCACCTATGGAGCTACCTCAGGATTTTTTCTCTGGACATGACTGGATCTTAGTTGGATCCGCAGTCAGAGGCACCAGGAAGCCTGCTGGGGCATGCCAGGAGCTCAAGTGACACAGGAGGAGGGTGGCACGAGCCTTTCAGCGCTTGCTCCTTGCCAGATTCCAGGGAAGCCTGCAAGGCTTGGCTTGATGCTCTTCCTCTACCTTCTGGATGCTTTCCCATCAATAATGGGACTTCACACTCCAGAAGAGCATCCTCTGTGAGGTACACTGCCAAAGACAAAGGTACTCTAAAGTGAAAATCACTGCTCTAACTTGTGCCACTTTGCTTCTGACTTTAACAAGAGGAGCATCCCCACCAGCACCCATTTTTGCAGCTCTCTGGCTCCCAACTAACTGCACACCTGCCAGCTGTGCCAAGGAATGGGGATTTCTAGCTGTGATCACATACTTGCCAGACTGTGCTAGCATGGTAATTGATTTTGAGAGGAATAGCAGATTTGTCTTTACAAACAAGCTGTGGGTCTGCCAGTAGATAAAAGCAGTACTGGGAGATAAAAGAAACAATGGGAAGGGTTCCACTGATTGATGATTGGAAAAAGATGTTTGCTTTTACAAATAAACTTTAGGTTTGCTGATAAATAAAATTAGACATTGAAAGATGAAAGAAACTGTTGTCATTATATTGCAAAGGTTCTGTATTGCTAGAGTTTCATATCTCCCTGATGTTTCTCATGGGCAGCTTCACTAAGCACTGACACTGCCTTCTTTCCACAGTAGCCAACTGACTCCTGTTCCCCCTCAACCAACCAATCCACTCTTTTATAACACTCTTCTTATTGGCTACAGCTGTGGCCTGTTAGAGTCAGGCCTGTTCCTAATCTCTAATAATTCAGCTCAGCTGCAACTCCCTAAGGGGAAAGATTACTGTCTATACTACCTTTATTTTCTCATATCCCACGACAAGAAACAATGGGGATGAAAAACCCCTAAATTCCATAAGACTTAAAAATTCAAAGGGAGGGTTATACCTTAGGGAGAAATCTTTGGTATCAGGCATATTGGGGAGTCTGAAACTCTCAAGTACCTCAGCCAAGGGGGAAAGAGAGAAGGGAATTGTGGCTGGGAAATGGGGATAAAAGGGGAGGCTGCGTCCTCCAAAACTTGGAGAGATCTCAGGGGAATGCCCTGTGGCCTCTCCCTTTATTCAAATAAAGCCAGAAATGACTCCTCTGTCTCCTTTTTGGACATAAAACTCTGGTGTTTGTGGAATAATTTTCCTAATAACCTCTTGACTCAAATTTATAGTGCTCTATCTTGTCTTCAGGTTACAGTGTATTTGGCATGGAGCAAGGGATGCGAGGGACTCCTAAATTGGCAGAACATTGGTTGCTGCCAGGGAGTCCTGAACTCGCAGAACATTGGTTTCTGCCAGGGAGTCCTGAACTTCCTTTGAAGGTAAAGGCTGACTCAAGCTGTACTTTCTGCTTTTGTCACATCTGTGCTGTGAAAGTGAATGCCAAAGGGAAATGCAGGGCAGTTCATGTAATGCTGTCTTTACATGTCGCTGTAGAGACGGCAAAGACACCTATTTCTTCATGCACAACAGCCCACCTTTATTCTTCACAGCTCATATTTATATGGTTTTCTAAAGGCATTGTGTTTCATTTTAATTGGTTACTAACTTACTGCCACTCAGTTCATTGGTTAGGAGTTGCTCATGTAGGTGTCAATCAAAAACTTTCTACTCTAAGGAGGTTTACATTCTTGTCTCCTGGACAGAAGATGTGAGTAGAAGTCTTTCTTCTCACAGGTGCCAATTCCTTTCTCACAGGAACTTGTCAGGATAGCTGTTAGCTGCAATTAGGCGAAGTAGCAGGCCCGAGCCGTAATTTTACAAGGGTAACAAGGGTCTTATTTTATATGGCTTTTCCTATATGCAGCATTGACATATGATTATTTCAATCTTAAAGAATAATCTTAAATTTCATTTGTGTGAATTTTGACCTTTGTAGTATTAGTGTAGGATAGATTTGGAGTTCAAATCTGATTGAATCGTCCCTTCGTAGAATCACGGACTCATGGAATCACTAAGGCTGGGAAAGCTCTGGGAGACCATGCAGTCCCAGCTGTGCCCAATGCCCACCTTGTCCCCAGAGCCCTGAGTGCCGCCTCCAGCCCCTCCTGGGACACCTGCAGGGACGGGCACTCCCAACCTCCCTGGGCAGCCCCTGCCGAGGCCTGAGCACCCTTTCCATGGGGAAATTCCTGCTGGTGCCCACCAGGAGCCTGCCCTGGCCCAGCCTGAGGCCGTTCCCTCTGCTCCTGTCCCTGTTCCTGGGAGCACAGCCCGACCCCCCGGCTGTCCCCTCCTGGCAGGGAGTTGTGCAGAGCCACAAGGGCCCCCTGAGCCTCCTCTGCTCCAGGCTGAGCCCCTCCCCAGCCCCCTCAGCCCCTGCCGGGGCTCCAGCCAGGATAGAATAGGAGCGCTGTGCAAAGAGCCGTGTATAGACCTGCACTAGGTGCCTTTGTCACCCCATTTTAAACTTCCATAACTACAGAAAGACTCTTCAGAGAGCACTAAAGTCAAGTCAGCAGCAAAAGTGCCAATTTCCTTTGCAAATCCCTGCGGCCCGGCCGGGCCCGGCCCCGCCCCGCACTCGGTTCCGCGGTTGCCGGGTAACCGCGCCCGGGCCCTCAGCGTCTGTGACGGCGCCGCGGCCTCATCCCGGAGCCGGCCCCGGCTGCTCATTCACAGGCTCGGCGCCTCCAGGGGCGACACTCGGCCATTCGCAGAAAAGTGCTTTCTGTGAACGAGGCCTGTGAATTCACGGAGAATTGGTCTCTGTGAGCAAAGCATTGGTCTTTGCCAGGGACTCCTAAATTGGCAGAACATTGGTTGCTGCCAGGGAGTCCTGAACTCGCAGAACATTGGTTTCTGCCAGGGAGTCCTGAACTTCCTTTGAAGGTAAAGACTGACTCAAGTTGTACTTTCTGCTTTTGTCACATCTATGCTGTGAAAGTGAATGCCAAAGGGAAATGCAAGATGGGATAATTCCAATCTTCAGTTCAGTGGCATTGTACAGCTGAGGGGATGAACAATATATGGTCTGCTGATGGTGCTTTTTTCTCAATGAGGAAATGCAACATTCCTTGAATATACTACTCTATACGTTTTTTCCTATAATATTTATTCAAACTACTTATAGATTAATGTGTTCTGTTAAAGTTTCAGTGGGTTGTTATGATCTGGTTATTAAAATTTTTATGGACATGCCCCTGAATTAAGGTGAAAAACGAGAGCATATACCAAAGTCAATAGTTTGGATTTTATGGAACAGTAATTGTGAAGAAGAGAGAGGGCGAAAAAAATAGAAAAAGGAGGGGGGGAGGGAGGTGGCTGGGAAGTGGGGAAGAAAGAGAGTGACAGAGACAGATTTAGTAGAAAATATCACCATTCCATGGATGCCATCCCATCCCATCCCATACAATCCTCTTCTGGTCTTCTCTGTGGTGAGGTCCCACAAAATGGAAGGCTCCAATGGATTAATGCAGATTTGGGCAAGGTGGGACTGCCCAGTACCTCCCTGGGGTGGGGCAAGTTTGGCTCTGTCTTTTGCTACTTTCCAGTAATATAAAATCACCAGAGTGTCCTTTGAGCCTGCTGTGAATCGGGTTGTGGATTTTCAGATCTGTTGTGTTCCTTTGCATGCCATGCTGCTATCTGGTGCAAGGCCTCAGCAATGGGTCTGGGGGCACTTTGGAGGTCTTTGATGGGTTAGGACACCCCCTCAGCTGCCCCTCGTGGGAATGTGCCCTGGATGTGGCCTTCTGGGGCTGGGGGCTTTTAGAGCTGAGCCACTTTGTGTTGGGGAGGATGGGTGTCCACTGCCTCTTACCAGAGGTTGTGCCACACACCCAGAATTTCCCCTTCCCCCTCTGTTGATGGGAGGTTTGTGTGCAAACCTGGCCTCAGCAGACGAGTCTGTGGCTATGACTTCCCCAGCCTGAAGGCAGACAGAGCTGATTTTCAGGACAGCTGCTGCATTTGGCTTTAGTGGGGATATATTTTTCTCCCTTAGCCTTGTTCACTTCTCCCAGGACCTGAGCTAACAGGACAATAGTGTCACCTTGATCTTGTCTCAAGTTCCCTTAGGCGGCCTAACTGACAGTGCCAAGTTCCAGTCAGGGGCCATTTTCAGGGAAGGGTGGGCTTGGCTGCTCTCAGCTTCTTGATACAGTTTTGTCACAATGGGCAAAAAGTCCTTTATAGCAATATTTAAGCCATTAGCCATAACATTCCAGTCTCTCACAAGTCCTGTGAGGAGCAGCTGAGAGAGCAGGGGTTGGTTAGCCTAAAGGAGAGGAGGTCCACTCAAGCTGTTTTTAAATAATATTTGAGCTTTGTTAATTCTAAGTATTATTAATGTTGAGCATTTTAGCCCCAGGTTTCAGTACGATCCATCTCTGAATTGCACAAGGTAGCCATATAGTTCAAATAAAGTCCAACTAGAGGCCTAACAATACTAGCTACTTATGCCAAACAAGCACTTAGCTACTTTCAAATCATATAAAATCTTTAGCACCAGTACATCCCTTGAGTCTGCCATGAATTGGGTTGTGGATTTTCAGAGTTCCACTGTTGTTCCTTCCAGTTTTGTTGAGGCATTGTCGCTGATCTGTGACATCCTCCCTTCAAAATGGCTTCTGGATTCCCGAAGACACCAACACCACCTCTTTTGCTGAGAGACAGACTGAAACCTAATACTGTGAGTAGCCACTGGGGCTGTGTTAAGGCTGGAAACTGCCCTGGTGTCCCTGCTCTCCCTGCCCCTGTTGTCCAGCAGTGCAGTGAAGCTGCAGACCCCCTCCCCAGCCCTTTGTGCTGTGCTCCTGTTGCTGGGGCTGTCCTGGTGCAGTAGGGAACACTGTGGAATGTGTCAGGGACAGCCCAGCACCTTGCCTGGCTGTGCCACCGGGGCCAAGTTGAACCAATGTACAGCTGAAGCCCTCAGCATGGGCTTCTTTCCCTCCCCTTTGCCACAGGAATTCTTCTGTCAGGCTGGGCACTCACCTGTGCTGTTCTGACCAACCTGCCCTTGGGCACCTGGGCATGTGGCGAGGAAAGCTCAAACTCTGCCCAAAGCCTTGAGAGCCACGGCTGGTCCCAGCTAGAAGAGCTTCCAGAGCAGCTCTTCTCTCTCAGCTCCTGTGTGGGCACAGATCCAGCCCTGCAGGCAGCACTGGAGCCAGGGCCACAAAGGTCCCTTGCTGTCTGCAGCTCACTTGACTGAAGATGCCCCAGTGCTGAGGCTCTGTCAAGGAGATGCCTCTGTTTTCTTGTGTCGAGGGCTCTGTCAGCCCAGACAGAGAAAACAAATGCTAATTAACAGAGAGAGCGAAAACTGGGACACATTCCTGTGCACCTCACTCTTGGTACAGCTTTTCTTTCTTGCTTCTCTTGGACTCAGCCAGCAGTGCTATCTCCTTACTGTGAGTTCTGAGTGTTGTGCAGGGATGGAGTTCGGGCAGTTCTGAGAGCTCCTCCCCGCTCTCTGAAAAGGTCACTGCCTCAATCCAATGAAACGTAAGAGGAAACAGATGCCCAGAGAGCAGAAATCCCCAAACATGTCCCATGAAATCACGGAGAGACTGATGGGACACAGCCGTGTGGTTGGAGTATGGGTATTGCACTCTGTATTATTAATGTATTGGTGCTAAGTATTTCAGCAGGTAACTTCCAGGGCTTCCAGAACTGTCTTAGTGGCTGTGATCACAAATTATTCATCAGTAGTAAGTGAACAAGAAAAGCCTCCATGAACAAGGGCATTTCTGAGACTCTTGCTGGTTTTTTGCTTTTCAGCTGACACCTTCTGCCTTCCAGAAGGAGATGTCTCTCAGCACCAAGCAGAGGCTGGCCAGAGCTAAGAACTCTGCTTACCGGACAACTCAGGTTGTCCGGCCTGAAGACAAGTGTGAGACCTCCCATCACAAGGTAGCCTTTCCCTGCCCTTGCTGTTTGATGTGATAATTGAGGAGGATGCCAAAAGAGCAGCTCAGCATGCTCCAGGAGCTTTTGATCAGCCCAGGGCAGAGGTGGAAGAGCCATTGTTTGCCCAGTGTGGACTGGGCAGATGTACTCACCCACAGTCTGTAGTTCACTGGGGATCAGAGCAGAATCTTCCTCCCAGCAGCTGAACCTGGCTCTGCTCTCTGGCCTCTCCTTGCAGGTCTCGGCAGCTGACCCAGAGCAGAGCTCATTTCAGCCTTGCCCACCAGAGGTGGTGTTTCAGAACTACAGCCCTGGTGAGGTCTGTGAAGTGCCGGTGATTCTGAGGAACAGGGACAAGGTGAGTGCTGGGACGTGGAGGTTTAACGCTGCGCTGGAACAGGAGAGCAGAGAAGGGTGGTTAAGGATGGCACCAGGGCATGTCCGTCTGTCTCCACAAGTGGCAAAACCGTCATACCATGTCTCTCCTGCAGGTTCCTCATCTGCTGAAGGTCACCTTGGAGATCTCACCTTACTTCCAGCTGGTGGGCCCCAATGACGTGTGCCGCAAGGTGCCACCGGGCCTCTACACAACTGTCCGTGTCCTCTTCACTCCTGGGCAGAAAAAGGTGAGTCTGGAGGGCCCAAGAGATTGGTGTCTTCAGTGGAAAGTGGACCTGCAAGGCTGGATTCAGGCCATCTGGCCTGGGTTTTGAGGACCTGTTCTGGTTTCAGAGCATCTAGAACTGGGAGATACTCTTTGCCCATGCTTAAGATGGGATATATGCTCTGTGCTGAGACAGTTTCCTTTCCCACAGGATTATTTCCACCAGCTCCTCTGCACCACTGAAAGGGAAGAGTTCATTGTGCCCATTTGGGCCATTGGTGCCCGAGCCATCCTGGACTTCCCTGACCAGCTGGACTTCTCCACATGTCCAGTCAACTACACCACCGAGAAGACTCTGCTGGTTCGCAATCTTGGTAACCGGACAGCTCGTTACCAGCTGAACGCCCAGAGGTGAGGCAGCTCATCTGTTCTTGTGCAAAGGATATCACCTTTGGGTGATAGCAGAGTTGGGAAAGAACAGCAAAAGGAACCAGAGCATCAGAGCTGCTGCCCTGCAGCCCTGGCTGGAAATGGGCAGAACATGTGAGGTTTGCTGTTGCTTCTCATGTTTTAAGCAGGAGGCAGCCTTTGAGCTTTCTCTGTCCCAGATTTCCTGGAGGGTGCTGTTGGTAGCTGGCTTGCACCCTCCAGAGCACAAGCTGCTTCTGAAATGCCTACTCAGCACTGTCAGCCAAATAGACCCATTCTCTGGGGGGCCACAGGCACGTGGCTTTCCAGTGGTCCCCGCATCAGATGCCGCATGTGAGCTGTGCTGTGGGCAGCTGGTGCAGTTCCTGTCAGTCTCAGAAGACAATCACTGTTTCTCCTGTTGGCTGAACTGGAGAGGCTAATGCATTTCTGACACCGTATATGCAAGCACCGTTCAGTTGGCTGGTGGTGTGTTAAGGGTTATGTGATCCCAGAGGTCTTGGTGTAGGAGCTGAGGTCAGGAATGCAGCACAGACCTGATGTCTAACCTCAGGCAACTGAGTGGCTTTGATTTTTTTTTCTCTGAAAAAAAATTTTGACAGAGGTCAAAAGGCAAATTGACTTTTCTGCTGTGAAACATGAGGGTTTGAGAGGAGCTTCCACCAAAGCCTGCCAAAGCTATTGGCAGGCTCCAATATAGGCTCCTCAGATGCTGTTCAAACAGGCTGCTGCTTTTGACTGTGCAAACATGTAGGCAGGAACATGTAAATCCATGCACGGTTTTTCTCTGGGATTTCCAGGTCTTGTTTTGTCACCGCCAAAATAAATACCCAGTAGAGTCTGGTATCTTTTTACAGTGTGCTTCCCAGCAGTTCTGTTGAGTACTACAGAGCATGTTGCATCCTGCTTGATAGGGATTTAAAGAGTTTCTGAACTTCGGGAATTAAATATTGAAGTAGATGAAATAGAGCCTGGGTGCAGTGGCAGAGGGAAAGATGGAGCTTGTGAGCTGCTAACTCTGGACAGATTTTTTCAGCACAGAGATGGAGCTGCTTTAACCTAACAGACTGAATTTATTAGAATAGGTAATGCTGTTTGATGTCAGCTGTTACACCATCACTTAAAAGTAATATATGTTAAAATTAGATGATATTTGGGGTTTTCTCGGCAGTAAGTGTTAGTGGACACATGAAACAATTCAATCAGCCATAATTTTTCTGTCTTCCTTGGTGTGGGAGGCAGCTTTTAATCAGATCAATTCTCCCAAAATCAAATAATTTAATAATGGCAGTTAAGACACCAGTGGACAAAAGAACATTTGGTTGTAGCAGGTAACTGTACCCTGGGACTTGAAATAGATTGCAGCCTTGTTGCACACAGCATTTACCAAAAGTGCAGGTGAACGGTGCTTTGAGAGACTTGGTCTCAAAATTGCCAGCTTTGCTCACTTGTCAGCTCTGTTTCTAAATTATGTCAGGAGTACTTGCTCCTTGGTATCCTCATGGCCATAACTTTTGCCCAGCTCTGTTAGTAAGGGGAGCTGATGCCTGATGAAGGTAAGCAAGATGCAAGTGACCCTGGAGCCTCATTGCAGAGAGCTGGATACAGAGTATGGGGGAGATTATTTCATTTCATCCCACAGGATCTTGTGAGGACTGGATCTCCTCACACTAGAGTCAGTAGCTGTTTCTGACCCTGTGTGTTCTGTCTGCTGCTGACTGTGGTTGGTTTGCTCTTTGCTTGCACAAGTGAGCAGAAGTGAACTGGACTGCAAAAGGGATAACATCCCCAATTCTCCACCAAGAATCCTACTGTCTCTGTGTTGCAGCCCTTTCTCTGTCATTCCGGCCACGGGAACTCTGGATGTTGGTGAATCCATGCAGGTGACGGTGGAATCTCAGCCACAGAAGACTGGGGACCATTCCGGGTCCCTTGTAGTGCACTATGATACAGGTGAATGCTGGGCACTGCACAGGGCACTCTGTGCATCCCTCAGAGCAGAAAGGCTGGTGTGGCCGTGGGTGTTGAGGGAGGTGATGATAGTTTTCACGGTGTTTATTTTCTAGTCATCTGGTTTGTAGTCATGTAGTTTGTCATCTTGATCCTTGTAGAGCTCCATGTAAATGCCATTTCTAGAGAGCATGTGTGGTATTTGTTGTTTGCATCTCGCCTGGGAAACACTCACCTGGAACAGCAATGGTGAGCTTGAAGTCTGAGCCCAGATGAATCCCAGGAGCTGGCTGGGAATAATGAAGCTTTGGGAGCTCTGGAAATGAGGGAGCCTTTGGTAGGGGTCTGTTCTAGTGGATGAAATGCTGGCAGGTTGTCCAGGACGTTGTTATGCTGTGCACACGCAGCTCTCTCTCAGCTTGTGATACATGGGCTGATCCATGGAACTGCTCATTCAGCTAAAAGCTGGGACACCTTCTTCTGCTACCTGTAGTTTGCTCCGTTCCTTGTGCTTCCATCAGCCAGTGAGGTGAGCAAAGACTCCCCTTTGCTTTGTTCCAGGTGAAGACACCTACACAAGCCTTCATGCGAGAGCTGTGGATGTCCACATTGAGTTGGACAGGAAAACTGTGACCCTAGAGAAGACCTACATCACCCTGTCAAACCGCGCAACTGTGGTCATCCGCAACCACAGTAATATCATAGCCCGCTTCCAGTGGAAGGCTGCTTCTACTGAGGAACAGGAGGGTCAGCTGAGGCTGAGGTAGGTTTGAAAGATCCGTTTCAGTGACATACCTTGCCCAAGGGTAAAACTAATGTATGGCTTCAGGAGATGCTGGTGCTTTTCAATGGCTATGGATAAGTAAACCCTGCCATCTCTACCTGCCTCCTCCAAGCAGTTGTGTGTCAGGAAAAGCTGCCTGAGGTGGCTGGTGGATTCTCCCTCAGCTGTGGCAGAGGCTTTGATCCAGAAGTTTCTCTTGAGGGCTGCTGGCTTTGGAAACCTCTCCTGGGCTTGCAAGTGTGGAGTGAACAAGTGACCCTCTGATCCATTTGGGACCCCATGGCTCAGGGTCAGCCCTTTGCTGCGCAGCTGCTCCTGCACTTCAACTTCTCTCTGCAAAGACGTGGCTTATTAAACAATCTGGGTTTGTCTTTCCTATGCCTGCAGGCAGTATAACAGGACATGTCAGCAACAGCAGAAGAAGTTGTATGATTTTCTGAAGGAGTGTGGAGTGGACATCACTTGCCAAGAACACCTTGATGTTCTTCTTCACAGCTTCCAGAGTGAGCTGGCAAAGATCAGAGGAGATCCCATGCTGTTTGATGATGACATTTTCTCCCTTGAGCCGAAGGTAAATGATGGCTGAGAGCCCCCTGTCCTGCTTCTCTTCTTCCTCCTCATCCCTGAGTAAGGTCACTTGACTGATCTCTGCCTCAGCTGGCTTTGTGTGCCAAGAGAGAAGTCATCGGGATTCTGGTGAGGTCAGAGAGCTGGTTGCAAAAAGCCTTTCTGCCCTGTGGGCTCCTGGCAGGCAGCAGGAGCCTGACTAAAGCTTCCAGACTCTGTTGTCAGTGTTATTGATGAGTGTTACTCACTCCTTGCTTGTCACTGATGCTCTAAATCACGGCTTACAGGACTGTGGTTGAAAACAAGAAATGTGCTGTTTGAAGAGAAATGTTTTGCTGTCTCCTTCTGCTTTAGGAGGGTGAGATCATGCCGAATGGTTCGTCTGAAATCAGCGTGTTCTTCACGCCCAAGGCAGCCCAGGTCTACAAGCGAGAGATTTACTGCGACATCTCTGGTACGGCTCCTTCCCCTGCCTCTCTCAGCACAGTGAGGGCCAGGTGCAAATACTCCCCCAGATCACTGGGCTCCTGTGTCATTGCTGGGAAGGGTCTGTGCTCAGCAGGGCAGTGCTGGCACACGCCCACTGTCCCTGCAGCTTCCAGGGGATCTCCTCTATTTTGATTTTTTCCCTCTCAGCTGTTCTGAATGCTGTCTGTATTTAGTGTGCTGCTCCTCCCTTGGGAAAAACACGCTGAGGTGCACCCAGAAGGAGGCAGAACAAAATTTCTGGCATTTCCTAAAGTCCCATTCTCAACATGGGGGTAGAAGAAAGGATGGTCTCTATGGATGTACTGTATCTCCTGAGGGAAGAGAAGGGTTTCTGGTCCCATGCAGTTCAGAGTCAGGGACTAGCACTAAGGCAGCCTGGAAAATGCAGGATAGCAGAAGGAATTACTGTACTGAAATAGAAATCTCTCCCCAGGCCGTGAGAACAGGCTGCCCCTGCTCCTCATAGGGGAAGGCCTTGGGCCCCGGCTCCATTTCCACTTTGAGGAAATGAACATCGGGGACATTTTTGTCAGAGCAACCCACAAATATGAGGTAAGCAGCAGGGTTGGGGTGGATCCTGGTGGCTCCTAGGGTAGCAGTGAGCCTTGTGGACCTGTGGAATTCCTGGCAACTTGGGTAGTTGTGATACTAGTAAAATCTGCGGGATTTCTTGGAATCTGGATCTTCTGGATGGGGTCAGAAAGGTGTGTCTGTTGTTCGTGAGACACCAGTCCCTTCTTTTGGGCAGTCTTCTTTGGACATCAGCTGGGAGGCTTCCTGCAAAACTGCTTGACACATGAAACCAACACTGAGTCAAAAAGCTGCATGTTCAGAGGCTTTTCTTCCAGTCCCAGACACAAATCACCTTTGTGCTTAGGCTGTCCAAAAGCAGCTGGAACAAAGTGGCTGCATTTGAGTTCAAGTCCATTGCAAACAGTTTTCAGTCATGTCCCTCCTGCATATTTGTAGGAGTCAGAGGAAAGCCACCCACCCCCCCGGCTCAGTGCTGGTCAAAGCACTTGGCAGTGCTTTCCCTTGCTGACCAGTCCCTCACCACACTTCAGCCATGATGTACTTCTGGCTCTAGAAAGAACAAAGTGTTTCTGGGAAGGAAGCAAAGGAAGCAAAGGAACTTTCTGCATCTTTGCTTCTGGTATCTCCCACTCCTGCTGTAAACAGGTTGGGCTGCAGTGGGAGCTGAACGTGCCCTGCCCATGGTGGGGTTGGACAGCTTTGAAATCACTGTGGTGATGTCACTGGTAATGCTGTGATGCCCAGTGCTGCTCTTAGGACCAGGTGAGAATGAACTCGGTGATGCTGAGCAGCCCCTCTGTGCTGCAGGTCAAAGTGGACTGTCTCTGTCAGTGGGAAGACCACAGAGTGATTCTGATTATGTGAAGTTATCACTGCTTTTCATGAAAAACCCAAAGCTATACAAAGTTGTATTTCTAAGTTGTATTTTTTTGCTTCTGCCATGCAGCAGCACAGGGCATCTTCTGTCTTTTACAGGTGTGAATAGTTTAATTTGAAAGTGACTCAGACTTCTGTAAGAAAGCAAGAGTCCTCATGTATTTCCACTTTGCTGTTCTGCTGCTGCAGGCGTACCTGGTCAACAAAGGGCCTGTTGAGGCTCCCTTCAAACTCATCCCTCCAACCACAGCCATGGGCTCCTGCTTCACCTTCCAGCCCGAGGAGGGCATTGTGGCACCACACAGCCTCCAGGTCATCCGGGTCTCCTTCTGTCCTACCATCCTGGGGGAGTTTGAGGAAGAATTCTGCTTCCATGTGACTGAATCCCCTAAGGCTGTGACCTTTACTGTCAGGTGAGGAGGGCTTTGGAGCTTGTTGGGCACATCTGTAGCTGTCTCTGGGTAATCATCTTTCATCTACCTCATTTTGTGGTGGAACAGAGAAAAAAGGTGTTGCCTGAGGTCTTAATCCTGGCTTTGGCATCTCTTTAGAGTGGGGGTGCTTGCTGCCCTGTGTGGGTACCCGGGAGCTGGAGTGACTACTCCCTGCAGGGATGTCTCCAGCTTAGGCTGTTGCAGGCAGTGGGATGGATCAGCTTTGGGCAGTAGCTGCTCTGGGATTTCCCACCTGAACACCCAGCAAAGCCCCCAGGGCTTTGGAGATGGGCCAGCCTGGGTGATTCTGCACCAGCAGCAGTGTTTTTAAAAACTTCTGTTAATAATCCATGCCAGATGGGCAGCAGCAGCCTCACCTCACCCCTCCCAGCCATGCTGTGGGCGACAAGCTGTGCTCCCAACTCCTGTGCACAGAGGGCTCTGGTGCCTCCTTTCCACAGCCAGCAAAGGGCTGATGTGGGAGTCAGGGAACTGTGCAGCAGGAACTGTCCCAAGGACTTGGGCATCCTCCCATGGGCTGGTGCCATGGCAAAGGATCAAATCCTCATTCAGCAAAGGGTAGGGGTGGGAAAAAAAGAAGAAAAGTGATGATAGGAGAAGTAAAACTCTCTTCAGCTCAAAGGCCTGTCCCAGATAATCTGTCAGCTGCTGACCACTTTGCTTTGGCTGCCTCCTGTCCACATGGGTGCTGTGCTGAGCACAGGGTGCTGGGTTGATTTGAAACCCAGGGAGGCTCTCACAGCAGCTTTTATCCACCCTCTCCCTGCGGGTCAACCCTCTGTGATTCCCTTTAACAAAGGCACTGCCTCCCTGCATTTTTCCTCGCAGGGGCTCTGTGATGGGACCCACTTTCCATGTTGATGTGCCTGCCCTCCACTTCGGTGACATCTCCTTTGGTGAGTGTGCCCTGGGCTGGCACCACACTGTCAGAGGTTGGTGTGGTGCTGAAATGATGGAGTACTTGAACATAAGAGCGTTCATCACTCGTGTTCCTCCACCACAGCCTCTTCAGGCTGTTAATTCCAGGGCTGCTGGTGCCCCAGGTACCCTTTTGCCATTATGAGATCAAACAGGACCAAAGGAATAAAAAGTCAGCATCACCGTTTGGCCACTTCTTGTTTCCTTTTTAGTAAGTGGCACAATAAAGGAAGGCACCAGGCAGGAATATGCTTCTGTAGTAGCAGATTCATCCTGCTTATTCTGATTTCATTCCTAAGGTTTCTTCAGCTGGGGGCAGCTGTTTATCTTTGCTTCTTTTAACTGTGCTGCTGAATGTTGTCTGCATGTGCTTACCTCAGTGGCATTTGAGATCCTGACATCCTTTTTGTGCCTCTCTTGCCTCCCTGCTGGAGTCACTGTTGATGGGCATGGAGAAGCCCTGGGTTGTGCCTGCAGTTGGTTTTTCCTCCCCCTCTGGGTTTAAATGACTCTTGGCAAGCAGGCTGGGAGATGTCTCCTCCACACATAGCTGACCAACCAAGCCGTAGATCCACTGCAATGAGCTGTAGTTCAGATAACAAAGAAGTAAAATCCAAGCACAGTTTTATCCTAGCAGGATATTCACATCAGGAATCATGAGATATTGATGCCTAAATGGGTATTTGTGTCATTTTCTTAGGTTTTTCTCGCACCTTGAAGTTTTGCCTGTTTAACACCTCCCCGATACCCATGGCCGCCTCCCTCTGCATTCCTGGGGATGGCTCGGGAGAGCCCAGTGTTCACAGTTTTACTCAGGTAGACGATACCAATAGCGAGTCTTGGAGGATGAAAGCTAAAAAGCCAAGGGAATTTACCATAAGTCCCTCCAGCGGGACCGTCCGTGCCCTGGGATCCCAGGATATCAAGGTATGGGAAGAGTCCAGCTGCTGGGGCTGAAGCTTCACTGGAGTGTGGGAGGGCTTTAGCTCTGGTGCCAGCTTTGAGCATCGTGTGAGTGAGAGATCTGCACTGGTGTGAGGCCTCTGCTAGCTGGCTTGCTCGGGATGTTCTCAAGGAGCACTGTCTTGTTTCCAAAATCACAAGCTGAGATCACATACAGTATGGTCAAGTCCTGAAGCCATTATTGTGCTTTTGAGAGTGATTTATTTGATTGCAAGTGGGCAGAGCAAGGATGAGGGCAGAAGGTTGCTGTTAAAGAGAGAGATACCGTTGTAGAAAGCAGTTTTCTTTTCTTCCTGGTCTTGTTTCTCATCTCCTGGGCAGCAGATGAGTTGTATTCACTGCAGGGATCTTCAGTGGGGACAGAAAATACTCTGCAGCCATGAACTGTCCAGCATGTGCTGGGCCACACTTTGCCCACAGCTTCCCACTGTAAGCTGGACTCGTTCCATTCAAGACAAGAGACTTCTGCATTTATGTCATTGTAGTCAGGGGAAAAATTAGCCCCTTTAGCAAATCTGATATTGCCAGAGGGCTTTTTTTACTCTCAAAGACTCTACTTATGGACCAGCAGAAGAATTCAAGCAAAATCCTCCTTTTGTCTACCATGGAACAAGAGTTGGAGGACAGCACACATGGGTGATGAGATTTTGGGAGTGCAAATACTTGCTGCACTTCTTTTCTTTTCTACCAGGTCACCCTGTGTCCCAACACTGTTGGAGAGTACAACCTGGAGCTGGTGCTGGACGTGGAAGATCTTGGCAAGAAGGTCTTGACACTGCCCCTCACAGCCAGGTACCAAGACCTTTCCTGCACCTGCTTGTCTTTCCTTGTGCATCCAGCACCAGCACACTGCCTGGCTGCACTCCAAAGAAGTGTTGCTTCATGAGCTGGATCTGCCCATCTAGACATGAGAACAGTGCTAGGAAAGCAGCCCAGAGTGAGATGCCCCTCTGCTCACAGCCAGGCATGGCCCTAGGCCTTTTTCTAAAGGGAGCAGCAATGACGTTAATTGCTGGCCTGGGGTTTGGTGCTTGAGCTGGAACAAATTTCCAAAGGGTTGCCTGTCCTTCTTTCTGCAAGTGGTGAACTTGTGCTGGCTTGTGACCACCCTGCAGCAGTGGTTTGGAACACAGTGAGCAGCCTGCTGAGAGCTGGGGTCTCGTTTACTTTAACAGTGCATGTGCAGTGAGTAAGAGGCTCCAGGCAGGAGTGGGGAGAGCAAAAGATCTTACAAAGAGGACTGTAGTCCTTGATGTGGCAGGTCAGCTCAGGTTTCGTTGCTTCCCTCTGGCTCTTTTGAGTCATGTTCTCAGAGTTGAGACCAAAAGTCGTTGTTGCTGCAGCAGAATTCCACCCTGCTGTGCTGCTGTGGGTGTCAGTTGAATGCCAAGAGGGATGCAGTTCCCTGGTGCTGTTCCCTCTCCCAGGCAGAGCCATGCAGTCGGTGCCTGGGCTGCCATTCTGTAAAGCAAGTGCAACTGGGGACAGTCAGTGTAGAGACCCACGGGGTAAAGAATTGAGGGAGCTGTAGGAACTGGAAGAAGTTGATCACCTGCACTGTGGGCCTTGTGCCCTCCACTGCTGGAAGAGATGATTCAGTTTTCAGGTAGGACAACAGTGCTGTAGGAGAAGAGGGAGTAATTTTCACTGATAGACTGGAGTCTTGTGTTCCTTGAGCCTTGGTGGGCACTGGTCCTCATTGGAAAGGCTCCCCCAGAGCTCATGGACCACTGGGACTGTTACAGGAGTCCTTGCAAGTGTCCTTGGGCAAAGAAGGGGCAAAACTGCTAAGACAGCTCTGGACTACTGTAGGACTACACTACTACTCTACTCTATTAGATTTGACAAATATCTTACACTCCATTGCATGCTCCAGGACAAAAGTTCTCCATGCTCTCAGTATCTCTAATTGCCCTGGGGTCATTTCTTTGCCCAGATGCATCGTTCCTCCACTGCGAGTGCTCAACCCAGTCGTGAATTTTGGGCCCTGCTGTTTAACAGTCCTCTATGAGGAGAAGCTGACCCTTGTGAATGACAGCGACTTTCCTGGCTGCTACTGTCTTCTCCCTCAGGTTTGGCCTTGCATCCATCTCCTGCCCTCAAATGTTACTGAGGGGGTTATTAGGGGAATAAAAGGGTTTGGATAAGACCTTGCTGGTTTCTAGTCAAAGATAAAGGTTTTCTGAGAACAGAAACCTAAATACAGACTTTAGGAAGCAGTTTCACATCTTGAGGAAGATGTTTAGAGTCTAGTCCTTGACTTGTTTTCAAGTGGGAGAGTTTAGAGGGCAGTGAAAATCTGATGCAAGGAGGCTGTCAGCACCCAAGGGGGTGTCTGTGGATGCAGCAACTTTTCGACCCCCTGGGGATGCTCAGCACCTACACCTTGCATCTTGTTTTTTGCCTTTTTGCTTTCTCCTGAGAATTTTTACAAGCGTGTGGGAGTTGCTCTTGTGGTAGAGGTTAAGGAGTTTAAAATTTCCTCAGTTCTGAAGATGCTTTTGATTGTGTCCTTTCCAGGAACAGGAGGAGGAGGAGGAGGAGGAGGCTGCTGCATGGTACTCCAGCTCTGTGCCGTCTGGGATTATTGAGGCTCACAGCTCAGTGGAGATCTCCATTGAACTCAAGGCCCAGTTGCTGGGAGAGTACAACATCACTGCTGAGCTGGCTGTGTTTGGGAGACCAGGATGCCCACTGGTGAGAGCAAGGGGACATGTGTGCCTTGAGCAACTCATCCCATGGGGTGTAAACTGCACAGGGATTCTTCCAGCAACTTGTGGTATATGGCTGGTGTGGGGACAAGGACAGAAGGGATTGGTGGCACAAGCAGCAGCTTATGCCTAGGAAAGAGGAAGAGTGGAGGCTCATAGGTGGCAATCTCAGTGCCTGACCCAGCATATAGTTACAAATCTGGGAGATGGGATAACAAGCCCAGGCTGAAACCCAGATCATACTCTGCTGTGTTATCAGATGAACACAAGTGCTGCTTCATTACAACTGTTCAGCATCACACAGGGACACCCCTGAATCCTGCTAAAGCAAGCACCGTTTGCTAAAGCAAGCACTGCAGGAATGTTTTGTGCAGAGCTGGACTGAGGCTTCTCTGAATGCCAGGTCCCTCAGATCTGAGAAATACCCGTCGTATCTCCTCCACAAAAGCTAACTTGCCTCATCTTGACTCTGAAGAGCCTGCTTTGCTTCTGACTCGTGCTGCTTTCACCAGTGTAGCTTTTTGAATTTTCAAGAACTTAGTGTTCAAGGATGGCTGTGCAGCAGCAAAAGTTGGGAAGGGGGTTTGGGCCAAGATGGAGCAGTGAACGAAGCAGGCAGGAGGTAAAGGAAATAGCCATGTGGAAGAGCTGTGAAGAAGCAAGCATGGCAAACAGCAGTTCTTTGTCCTCTGATAATGGGAGCTTGTGGCTTTCAGGTGGGATCACTGCAGACCCCACACTTGCTCCAGGCCTTCTGTTTCAGGCTGCATCACTGACAACTTCAAAGGGCCATCATTATCCCCAGTCTAGGAAGGCTCTTAGAGCTGGCTGTGTTTTTAAAATTGCCTTTGTTACATCTTTTTTTGACCTTTTCCTACCTTCTTCCTGGAACAGGAAATCTGTTTACAGTTCATTGGCCAGGGACCCGTTGTCTACGTCCATCCCAGGGAGATTAATTTCGGCTCTATCCCAGTCTTAGAAGATTGTTTCCAAACTCTCTACCTTGCCAATCAGAGTGACATTCCTGCAAACTTCCAGGTAGAGATGGTAAGTGTCTGTGGGGCTGTTTTCCAGGGGCAAGTGCTGGTTGCTAGCAGCCCTTAACTTGTTTTTTGTACGCAACGTTTCTGTATTGTTCTGTGGGAGTGGAAGCAAGATATTCCATCCAAGTGCAAGCAAAAGGAGCCAGGATCTCAGGCACGCCTCTGTGAAATAGTATGCAGAGAGATTGGAGCAGAAATGAGTCTGGATCATGTTTGCAAGTTCTCTCTTTATTTTGTGGGAGATACTTAGCTGTGCAAGTCATGTTTTTGAAGCTCTGAGATCAAGAGAAGCCTGTGGCCCTTTGCTCCTAAGAGGGCATGGATTTCCCCATGCTCTCCCCATTCCATCTGCCTTTGCTTTGTGCCCAACTTGTGTTAATGGCAGAAACCAGGGTGTGAGATCTGCCCTCAAACTGCTCATGGGAAGGCAACTGTCACGACTCCTGTGGGTCAAACCAGTAGTGCTGTGCTGTTGCAAACAAATGCACCTGGGGGGGTTGGGCACTCCCAGAGCCTGTTGTGGTCTCTGTAGCATTGCAGAATGTCTCTGGAGACCACCTGCAGAGGAAGGTTGTTTCATTCGTGTAGGTTACAGAGGGGAACAAGCCACAGGGCTGGAGCTGCAGCTGCTCCTCTGGCAGGAGGAGCAGCCAGGAAGGGTACATGGCTTGGGGCTGAGTGGGATGTGCTCCCTGCTGAAGGGGGCATCTGTGAAAGGCTTGAAAAAAGCTTTGAAAAGAGATTTGATCTTCTGTGTATTGGGTGGGTTCAACTTCTGGAGCTGGTTAAAGCCAGCCCTGACACTGTGGACTTGTTTGTATTTGTGGATAGATCATCAGGTGTTGTGTGAGAGTCCAGCCACAGCCTCCTGGGCCGAGGAGGAGGGGTGTGAATTTTCCTCTTGCTGCTTTTCCAGCTGTTTAGGGGATAAACGTTTTCCGGAATTGTAGGATTGGCAGGGCAGCTTTTCCTGACTCCGCAATGGAGTTCTGCTCTCAGCCTCTGCAGGGAGCAATGCACCTTGGCTGGGTGGTCATGGTGTGTAAAGGCTGGGTTTCACATGCTCCTACCAGGGCCAGACGTGCAGAGCTGTGCCTGTACAGCTGTGCTGGTGCAAGGCCTTTCCTCCCTCCTTTGGGCAGCTTCCAGCTCTCTTGCCCAGTCTGTGAAGTCCATGAGAAAGCAGATGACAAGAGTTCTTGGGAAGAGTGGGCCATGCCCACAGAGCACACGTTGTCCAGTTTTCTTTCTGCTTCCTGCTTTCCTGCTCTGTTCTAACCATTTGGAGGTGACTTTTCCAAAGCAGAGGGCACTGGGGCACCTCTCCAAAGCTGATGATCGGTGGGGAGTGAGGGCTTCAGTCCTTCAGGGGATGTTGAGAAGCACTGATGGCACCTTGGGAAAGGAGATTTGGGATTTTGCTCAGCTGGCTTTGCAGAGATATTCCTCAGGCTCTCAGCAGTGTCCCCCAGCTGTGTGGCTGCTGGGCTGGGATTTGAGCAGTCCTGCCTTCCTCCGGCCGTGAGCCTTTGTGCAGACCCAGCTCCGCTGCCGGGAAGCCAGCAGAGAGTAAACAGCTCCCTTGGCAAGCCCTCCAAAGAGAGCTGGGAGGGGGAATTACCTTCTCCTGAGGAGGAGCATCCCTTGGGTTGAGCAAAACAGAGCTAATGACCTGGGTCTGATAAAGGAAGGTAAAATACAGGTTGTATAAGCTCCTGGGGAGTCGCTGTGCTGGACACCATAGCTTACATTTAGGGAAATTAAACGTTTATGTTGTTTATACTCATCTCTTTATTAGCCTTCCTGTTTCCTGCACCTCACAGCAGAGCGGGGTCCATGGCTTCCATCTAAGTTTGTGTTTGGCTTGTCTTACAGGCTGGGAAAAGCTCCTGCTGGAGGACTGAGCCTAGTAAAGGAGTGGTCCCCCCTAGGTCTCAGGTGTTCATGACTGTCATAGCCAACCTGAATGACACGGTGAAACTCCAGGGGAAGATGAAGGTGTTCATTGAGAACAGCACTATGACCGTCATCTCACTCCAGGCTGTGGGCATTGGCACCACAGTTGTCCCGGACAGACCTCTTGTTCCAAACATTGACTTGAAGTCCCAATTCAGGTAGGAGACTCTAGAAACTTCCACATCTCCTGTGGGTTCAGCAAGGAACAATTTTTCTATAGTCCTTCAGGCTAGATCTTCAGTACTCAAGGTCCCAGCTCTGTTTCCATGAAGCCACAGGAATTCCTTTAGAAATATGTCATCTGAGAGTTGCTAGATATCCTGGAAAGCCACAGAAATGGAAAAGCTGGAAGACCTGGCAGGGATGAAGCTTTGAGCCTGGGCAGCCTTTTGGGTAGAGGTTTTATTGCAGAGTGTGCAGTCAGGGAGTGCCATCAGGGTGAAGCTGAAGCTGAGTGAGCTTCTCCCATGACATTTTCCATCTCTGCTTCTCTTCTAGCTTTACTCCCTGCTTTTACCATTTCCAACTGACGAACAGAGGACGGCGCATCCAGCGGCTGTACTGGAGCACAGAAGGTTTCCCCATCTTCCGGCGCAGCACTCGTCCCCCTGCCCTCGGTGGCCCCAAAAGCAAAGATGCTTCCCAGATCCCCAGACCTAACAGCCCCGTGTTTAAGGTGCGGCCACTGCAGGTGGACCTGAAGCCGGGCCAGACTGCGGACATGGTGCTGGAAGGCTGCTCCAGCACTGCCCAGGTGAGGCCCCTGCCAAGGGCTGAGCCTTCCCCATCAGATCCCCTCCACTGCAGCTTCTTCTGCAGCCCCTTGCACTTAGACTAGAAGCAAATTAAACTACTGTCAAGTGCTTTTGCTGAGGGAAAAACCCTTTACCCAGGGAGTAAAAACAAAAGCCCTGGGAATGGCAGGAGTGTCTGGGAGCAGCATTGCTTTTCCTCTGAGGACAAACATGGGCACAGGGCTGCTCTAGCTGAGAGTCTTGGAGGGGGAAAACACAGTGTGCCAGCTCTAATGATCAGTGCGATGTCCATCCAGGCAGGAAACTGTTCCCAGGGATCATCAGAATTGACAAATTGACTTTGGTCAACTTTCCTATTCCTGCTTGCCCCAGTCTCTCAGCCAGCCCTGGTGTCCCAGGTTTTGCAGTACCCCTGGAGAGCAACTTAGAGGGGGAGATTTTAGCAGAGTCTGGGAGTGTTCTCCTACCTGGACCTTTCTTTCCAGAGGAAATGAAACTCTGCAGAGAAGCTGCCAGCTAAGTCTGGTATGCATTCCCTGACTCCAGGACCCCTGGGCACAGATATTTAGAATAAACGGTGGCAGCACAGAAAGAAAAGAGAGCTATTGAGGAGAGCAGAGACTAATTACAGTGCCTAATAATAAGTGACAGGAATAGGGCCCGTGGGTGGGTGGCAAGCCAGTGTGGGGTGTTGGGCCTGCCAGCATGCACTGGGAGACAAGTGAATCTTGTATGCAGGAGGTGAAGGAGCGGCTGCTGTGTCATGCTGTGGCAGGGAAAGAGACAGCAAAGAAGCAGATCATGCAAGTGGATGTCATCTGCAACTTCATTTGCCCTGCTGTGCAAATGTCTTCCAGAGCAATCACTTTCTGTGTGGAAAAGGTAAGTCACCAGATTGCATCCTGGCATTCAAAGGCGTAACTCTTAAATTGGCTGGAAGTAAATAGAAATAATGCACTTCTGGGGTTGAAAAATGTGAAATGCATTGGAAGGGGAAGGAGGTCTATGGCACTAGAGGTTGTTTTCCCTTGTCTCCTGTTTCTGTAGAAACCTAGTGATGTCCTGGCACTCCAGTACCAGCCTTTGTCTTTAAAAAACATCAGCTCCCTGCGATTCAGCATTGTGCTGGACGTGAAGCAGCCTTTTCTGATCTGCAATGTGTACCGGCAACCCCTCCCTGCAGCTTCCAAGGTGAGCCTCTGTGAGCTTGTTCAGTGGGGTTTGAGGAGGGAGGGATGTGGTGGAGCACTTCTGTTGGGAGATCCTCAAGTTGAGAAGTTTATTCTGTAGTGTCAGCAGTGAATTGGCCTGAGCTGAATCAGCAAAGCTGCTGAAGGAATCAAAATCTTATCTGAATTGGTAACATCCAGGCTGGCTCTAAAACATGAGGAGCGGGGAGCAGGACAGCAGATTGAGGCCAGACATGCAGTAAAGGTGTCTCCTGGAAAGCATGCCAGCTCTCCAGCAGCCACCTCCTTGTATTGCTGCTGAGCACAGAAATGGGAGCGTGAGGGAATCCTGGACTGGACTGTGGTGCCTGCAGTCAGACCCCTGCTGCAGAGAAATGAACCATGAACTGAGAAGCCCATGCTGGGGTCACACTTTGAACGTTTACTGTTTCCTGCTGTCAAGACCCTGGATGTCATCCCACGGGTGATTAATTACTGTTCTTGTCCCTGCAGCCCATGAGACTGGATGTAGGGGAGGAACTTCATCTCTGGATCCAGTTTAACCCAGCTTATAAGAAAAATATGAAGAGCTGGGTGGCAAACAGTGTTCTCAAGTTGCGCTTCATGGAGCATCCTCATGTGGAGAAGATCCCTGTTCGGGGAGAAGTCTACTTCCCGAATCTCCACCTCCAGGCCGAGGCTGTGGACTTTGGCTGCATCGTAAATGACACAGAACAAGTGTTGCATATGGAAATGACCAACTGCAGCCCACTACCCGTCAACTACCACTGGTCATTCCTGACGGACAGCCAGGTGAACACCATCAGGTATGAGCATCATCCCTGTGCTGCTCCGAGCAGGGACCTGCTCCAGCCTGGTTTTGGAGTGGCTGTTACTGAGCTCAGCACACCAGCACCCAGCCAGGGGCTGCATCGTGGGGAGGAGCTGCTCTTGCAGGCACCTCTCTCCCACTACAGGTCCACCATCATAGTTATGTTATTTTCCAGGTTCATCCCTGCACCACCTAAATTCAAGCCACAGTCATCAAAGAAGGGAGTGCTTCCATGGAGACGCTACAGGACAGCAAGTGTGGAGGAGCCAACTGAAACCCTGGAAACAGTGCAGGATCCTGCCCAGGAGGATTCTACCCAGGGGGATCCTGCCCAGGAGGATTTGTCCCAGGAGGATCCTGCTCAGGAGGATTCTGCCCAGGAAGATCCTGCCCAGGAGGATCCTGCCCAGGAGGATCCTGCCCAGGAGGATTCTGCCCAGGAAGATCCTGACCAGGAGGATTCTGCTCAGGAAGATCCTGCTCAAGAGGACTCTGACCAGGAGCCAGCAGATGCCGAGGATTCCCTGGAAACAGAGGTGGATTTTCTTGTGCACCTACCACTTGCTTTCCCTCCTCAACTTGCCACCAAAAAGTCATACTCGTGCCAACCTCCCTTTTTGCTGCCCTTCTGTCCTGTGCCCTGAAAGTGGCAGTTGGACATGGGGTATCTGGGCAGGCAGAAATAGGAAAGTGTTGTTCAGAGAAGCTCACTCAGATCCTACAGACCAATGCTGAGTTTGGGGTTTTTTGGCTTATTTTCTTTATAATGTAAAATGAGGTCTCTATCTGCATCACGATGAGAAGGCTTCCAGCCTCTGATGTGTGTCAATCCATGAAGAGTCCTGATCTCCACGTGCCCCCTTCCCAACCCAGCCAGAGCGCTTACATCTCTGCCTTCACCCAAAAGCTGGTATTGCACTGACAGCTCCAGAGCTGTCTTTTATAAAACAAGACTTTGCAAAGTCACTGTCTCTTCCTCCAAATAAGGAAAAAGGCCTTTGATCTGCCAACTTGCCTGGTGAACATTAGTACTTTCGAGTGGGAAGTGGCCCCTTGTTCTGCATCAGGGGGAACAGAGGCTGCTCATGGGGCAATAAAAAAAAAAAATATGTAAGGAAGCAGAAGAGTTTCTCAAAAGCCCAGTGTTGGCATTAAGTTTATGGAGAAGGGTTGTACCTGCTCACACACAAATACCAGTTGTTTCAACACTGCGCAGTTTTTCTGAATCAGGAGAAACAAAGACCTATAGATACAATGAACTGTGGCTGAATGTTTTCAAAGAGAAGCACAAAATCATCTTTATTTCCTGGTTGTTGCTATGTATACACAAGTAAACCAGGGAAATTCAAGTGGCCATCCTGGAATGGTTTGGCTTGGAAGGGACTTTCACAGATTATGTAGTTCCAACCCTCCCTGCCTGAGTGCTGGGGGCACCCAGTTCCCTCAGGCAAGTTTGATGTAGGAAGTGCAGATGGAGCCCAGGTCTCATCTGTGGGTGATGGCCTGGACATTTTCACACTTGATTTGTGCCCAGGTCCCTTTTCAGCTGCTCCTGGTGTGGTGAGGTGCTGGAGCCTGCAGCAGAGTGACCTTGCTCAGAGCAGCCAGCTCACTGCAGCCCGTGGTGTTTGTTTTCCAGGTGCTGTCATCCACTCCTGGGGAGTCTCAGGGGCCGGCGGGGATGCGGCCTTTGAGTCGGTTGATGGAGATGGGGCCCCCCAAGGTGGGAATGCAGGAGGTGAGTGGGAATTTGTCTCATGTCCATGTTTACAATGTGGGAAGAGGTTCTGTAGCCCCACTGCCACTGGTGGCCCTCAGCACTGCTCACAGAGGGGCCTCACATCCCTTCAAGTCCATCACAAGCAAGCCATGGTCACTGGAGAGGCCATGTGGGACATTTTGTAGGGCTGCCCCAGGATGCTCCCTATGCAGCACCTGTGGAGGGCATTGCTCCCATTTACCTCATCAGGTAGTTGACAGGATATTTTTGTGGGAACTGGCTTTAGCAGTTTGAGAGAACAGCACGTAAGTCAGAGAGAGGGAGAAAGGCCTCAGAAGTCAGATGAGCCTTTCCCCAGCTCCAAGGGCTCCCACCTCCAAGTCTCCTGTTTTTCTCAAGACAGTGAGAAGTGTTTCCAAAGACAAGTTCTGCAGCAGAGAGAATTTCTTGTTGCCAGGAGACATTCCAGATGGCTTTAATGCAGTGTATACTCATGGATAAGTGATTATGGGAGAAGATTTTCCCCATGGTCCCTCCACTAGTCAGTGGCATGGACACAGGATGAGATTAGGATGATTCTGACCGTGTTTGGGGAATACACCCTTCCAGCTATGACTCTACTTTATTTCAAGACACATCTGCTCTTCTGCATCCATTTCCACTCTCAACATCTCAATCTCTCCTCCTCTCCCTCCAGGTTTTTGATGTCCAGCCAGTGTGGGGTGAGCTGCCACCAGGCGAGAGCCAGAAGGTCACCTTTACCTTCTTTGGCTTTGCCAACATCGTGGCCCGTGTCACGGCGCTGTGCCACGTGCAGGGAGGCCCCACCTACAGGGTGGTGCTGACCGGGCAGGCTTCATGCCCCAGCTACCAACTGGACGTGGAGGAGATTGACTGGGGACTGCAGGTACCAGCACAGCTCCTTGTCTTGGCACCATGGCCACCTCAATCCCAGGCTCTCTCCCCTTCTCAGCTCCTCTGCTGGCTCTGGGGCTTAGAATAGAACCTTTGAGAGACATGTCCAGCATCCAGGCTGGTTTAAAATGGCCATCCCCACCCCTCCCCTCCCTTCCCCCTGGCCAAGGGACATGACACTGTCCTCTTCAAGGCACCTGACACTGCCTCCTGGGGAGCACAAGGCTCCCACTGAAGATGTCTGGAGGGACATGTCCCTGAGATATCCCTCCACTGATCAGCTCCTAGAGCTGAGCTCCAAGGAGATGCTCTTGTCAAATGCTCTTCTTGATCCACAAAATAATCCAGGGAGGAAGTTGGGCTTTCAGTCACTGCAGCAGCTGAAAACAATGTCCCAGAATAATCCCCACTTTACACTCCACAGATACTTCCAGTTGCTGGCACTGCCTGTGTTGTCCTGTGTGTCTCTCTTGTCACCTGTATGTTTCTTGCCAATATTTGCATGCAGGTGCCTTTTCTTCTGGAATGCCTCTCAGAAATGCACTAACTTTTAGATACAATTCAATGGGGACAAAGTTGTCAAAGCAAAACAAAACTGTTCATTAGCAATGCTTCAGCTGAGCCGGGTGTGTGTCTCCCTGCCCCTGGAGATGAGCAAACACACCCTCCAACAAAAAGGCAATCTTTCTATCCCCTTTGTACCCAGCTGGGACAGTCTCTGGCCCCTTTCCCCTTGGAGAAGAACTCAGAAACTTCCACTCTCTCCGATGCCAACTTCTCTGTTCCCTCCCCTCTCATCTTCCTTCCTTTTGGTCAAGTCTTCAACCCCGTCCCTCTGCCAGCTCACAGCAACACCCAACAAACCAACCTGAACAAATCCAAACCACAAACAACACATAGAACCAACAAATTCCATTCTTTCACTTCAGAAACTTTTGGCTTCATCTCACTCATCTCACTGCCACTTCCTCTGTTTCTCCTGGCTGTTGGTGACCCCTCAGAGAGCAGAAGACCTGGTCTCCTGGTTCATTTATTACTGGCCTTTATGTGGTTTTACCACCTCTCTGTAGTTGTGTGGTTGCATTGTGGCTGTGTGCATTCAACTCAAGAGGAAGGAGATTGCCAGCATGAGTATCTGTAACTTCTCACTCCTCTGTCCTCTCTCCAGGTGTTTAACAAAGTCCTCAAAGCAAAGGTCACCCTGCGGAACACCGGGGTTATGGAATTCCCCTACGTGGTGCCAAACTCCAGCACTGGCACTGCAGCAAAGCCTCTGCCTGGTGTGCCCATGGTCGTGCCCACCACAGTGAGTAGCACAAGTCATTGGCTCTGGCCCTGTGTCAGGCGGCCCAGGAGAGAATTAAAGAAAAAAAAGGGGGAAAAAACTGGGGGGAAACCCCACAGCTGTGCTGGGGCTGGAGCCTTGCGGGAGCTCAGGAGGACACACTGCACCCCAGGGTTGGAGGTGCAAGTTTTTGGGCACAAGGAAGGTAGAAAGTGATGTGGTCTGATGGTTTCTTCCAGATGAGAACCTGTCTTCTCAGCCTGTTTGTCCCCTGAGCATCCCACATCAAAACTTTGACGCAGTCCCTTCCTCCTCTCCTGTCCCTGCAGGGTTCCCTTGCACCTGGAGAGAAGCAAGTGTTGGAAGTCTATTATCTGCCAGGAAAGCTAGGAGTCTTCCACAGGACTTTCCAGATCCAAGTGGCTTATCTGGAACCAGCAGAAATCACCCTGAAAGGAAAGGGGACCTTACCTAGGGTTACCAAGTACGTCCCCAAGACGTTGGAAGGTGAGCACTATCTGTTGTCTCCCAGGAAGATCCCCTGGTTTTCCCCCTACCATCGCACATCGGGCAGCTCACACCCATCTCCACAAGTCTGGAAATGTCAGGGCTGCCAGACCAACACTTTGGCCTCTCTGGTTGCTTCCTGAGTTTTGAGCAGTTGGGTCCATTTAGGCTTTTTCCCAGGATCTTGCCAGCACATTGTTGCAGGCCTGAAAAGATGATGGCTAGGCAGAAAAGCTGGGGAAAGCTGTAAGAGAGGCTGGCAGGGCTTTTGGCAGGGTTGGATGTGCATGGCATTGCAGGGGATGACATGATCCCCTGTGAGTGAGAATGAACATGAGGATTCAGAGAGGAGCCAGCAGCATGCATTGCTTCTGGGAGAGGCCAGTGTTGGGGAAGTGGGACTTCTCAGCTTAAATGGGATTGGCAATGGGATTGTGCATCGTCTTCTATTTATGGATCATTTTTTCCTTCAGAAGAGGAGGAGACACCACAAGAGGAAGAAAAAGCCCAGAGGAAGAAGAAAAAGAGAGGGATGAATGGTCGTCGCCATCTGTGATCATGGAGTCACTGACTGTCACAGCTGAACAACAGGCTAGTGTCCAACATCTGCCCAGGGCCTCTTCAGCTGAGGGGCTCCCCCAGCAGAATACTGGCTCTGGTGGAAGAGGTGGGAGGGTTATTCCCACTTGGGAAATTGGAGGAGTAGCAGCTGTGCTCCCTCCCAAAGTTGCCTTTGCTTGTGGCCAGCCCATCCTCCATACTTGGAGCTCTCCGATAGATACTGCCATAATCAGATTATAAGATCTGTGGGCCACTTGCTGAATTTGGAGAGCTTGTGGTGTGTTCTCTTTTGTGACTGAGAGAAATATTTGTATTCAAGTGTTTCTACCTCTCAAGTGAGCAGAATATTCAGAGTCAGAGAAGGGCCAAGCACCAGCAAACTCTTCTTCATTTGCTGTGTAAATGGCAAGAAAGGCAACTGAACTGGTGAACTTTGTGATCTCCAAATGGCCTTATTCATGATAGCCCTCATTTACTATTTTTGTTGGTGTATGATTCCACAAGGCATATCTCTCCTGTTCTGGAATACAGAGGTTAAGTGGAAAAAAATGTTATTTAAAAAAAAAGGCAATTTCTATACCTGTATGATGGGAATGACGTGGTTTCTTCTCCAGTGATACTGCCGACCTTGAGATTTCAGCTGAGGATAAAGAAACAGAATCATCCAAATATTCTTCAGAAGACGAACCTTGAGAAGACCAAGGGAAACTGGGAAGCTCTTTGAAGAACCTACTGAGCCATAAGAACCTCGAGGATTGCCATTGGTGCACCTCCTTTACCAATAAAGCAGGGAAAATTATGTCTTATGGGAAGAAATCTGTGAAGGCTGAGCTCTCTGCCCAGGCACAGTGCAAATTTCATGAGATCCTGAGCAGTCTTCCTCTTCTCCCAGATGAAGCTTTTCAGGACAGAGAACTGGATTCTTTCCACCTCTGTGAAGCACCTGGAGCTTTTATAGCCCGCCTTAACCCCTACTTGAAGTGCCACCACGTCCCTGGAATTGGATAGCTGATACTCCAGACCCCTATCATGAAGCCAGTGACACCCTTAGGATGGTCATGGATGACAGTCTGATAGCAAATCAGCACATCACCTTGGATCATTATGACTAAACTTAGGGCTAATGTAGTACCTAAATATTGGCAATGCAGTATAAAACAGAAGCAGGTCTAAAGGGCTATAACATGAGCAGGTTTGGCTAGAAACCTGCAGGTTTACAGACTTTGGAACTGCAAACTCACAGGGACAAAGCAACAAAGCACCTATGGAGCTACCTCAGGATTTTTTCTCTGGACATGACTGGATCTTAGTTGGATCCGCAGTCAGAGGCACCAGGAAGCCTGCTGGGGCATGCCAGGAGCTCAAGTGACACAGGAGGAGGGTGGCACGAGCCTTTCAGCGCTTGCTCCTTGCCAGATTCCAGGGAAGCCTGCAAGGCTTGGCTTGATGCTCTTCCTCTACCTTCTGGATGCTTTCCCATCAATAATGGGACTTCACACTCCAGAAGAGCATCCTCTGTGAGGTACACTGCCAAAGACAAAGGTACTCTAAAGTGAAAATCACTGCTCTAACTTGTGCCACTTTGCTTCTGACTTTAACAAGAGGAGCATCCCCACCAGCACCCATTTTTGCAGCTCTCTGGCTCCCAACTAACTGCACACCTGCCAGCTGTGCCAAGGAATGGGGATTTCTAGCTGTGATCACATACTTGCCAGACTGTGCTAGCATGGTAATTGATTTTGAGAGGAATAGCAGATTTGTCTTTACAAACAAGCTGTGGGTCTGCCAGTAGATAAAAGCAGTACTGGGAGATAAAAGAAACAATGGGAAGGGTTCCACTGATTGATGATTGGAAAAAGATGTTTGCTTTTACAAATAAACTTTAGGTTTGCTGATAAATAAAATTAGACATTGAAAGATGAAAGAAACTGTTGTCATTATATTGCAAAGGTTCTGTATTGCTAGAGTTTCATATCTCCCTGATGTTTCTCATGGGCAGCTTCACTAAGCACTGACACTGCCTTCTTTCCACAGTAGCCAACTGACTCCTGTTCCCCCTCAACCAACCAATCCACTCTTTTATAACACTCTTCTTATTGGCTACAGCTGTGGCCTGTTAGAGTCAGGCCTGTTCCTAATCTCTAATAATTCAGCTCAGCTGCAACTCCCTAAGGGGAAAGATTACTGTCTATACTACCTTTATTTTCTCATATCCCACGACAAGAAACAATGGGGATGAAAAACCCCTAAATTCCATAAGACTTAAAAATTCAAAGGGAGGGTTATACCTTAGGGAGAAATCTTTGGTATCAGGCATATTGGGGAGTCTGAAACTCTCAAGTACCTCAGCCAAGGGGGAAAGAGAGAAGGGAATTGTGGCTGGGAAATGGGGATAAAAGGGGAGGCTGCGTCCTCCAAAACTTGGAGAGATCTCAGGGGAATGCCCTGTGGCCTCTCCCTTTATTCAAATAAAGCCAGAAATGACTCCTCTGTCTCCTTTTTGGACATAAAACTCTGGTGTTTGTGGAATAATTTTCCTAATAACCTCTTGACTCAAATTTATAGTGCTCTATCTTGTCTTCAGGTTACAGTGTATTTGGCATGGAGCAAGGGATGCGAGGGACTCCTAAATTGGCAGAACATTGGTTGCTGCCAGGGAGTCCTGAACTCGCAGAACATTGGTTTCTGCCAGGGAGTCCTGAACTTCCTTTGAAGGTAAAGGCTGACTCAAGCTGTACTTTCTGCTTTTGTCACATCTGTGCTGTGAAAGTGAATGCCAAAGGGAAATGCAGGGCAGTTCATGTAATGCTGTCTTTACATGTCGCTGTAGAGACGGCAAAGACACCTATTTCTTCATGCACAACAGCCCACCTTTATTCTTCACAGCTCATATTTATATGGTTTTCTAAAGGCATTGTGTTTCATTTTAATTGGTTACTAACTTACTGCCACTCAGTTCATTGGTTAGGAGTTGCTCATGTAGGTGTCAATCAAAAACTTTCTACTCTAAGGAGGTTTACATTCTTGTCTCCTGGACAGAAGATGTGAGTAGAAGTCTTTCTTCTCACAGGTGCCAATTCCTTTCTCACAGGAACTTGTCAGGATAGCTGTTAGCTGCAATTAGGCGAAGTAGCAGGCCCGAGCCGTAATTTTACAAGGGTAACAAGGGTCTTATTTTATATGGCTTTTCCTATATGCAGCATTGACATATGATTATTTCAATCTTAAAGAATAATCTTAAATTTCATTTGTGTGAATTTTGACCTTTGTAGTATTAGTGTAGGATAGATTTGGAGTTCAAATCTGATTGAATCGTCCCTTCGTAGAATCACGGACTCATGGAATCACTAAGGCTGGGAAAGCTCTGGGAGACCGTGCAGTCCCAGCTGTGCCCAATGCCCACCTTGTCCCCAGAGCCCTGAGTGCCGCCTCCAGCCCCTCCTGGGACACCTGCAGGGACGGGCACTCCCAACCTCCCTGGGCAGCCCCTGCCGAGGCCTGAGCACCCTTTCCATGGGGAAATTCCTGCTGGTGCCCACCAGGAGCCTGCCCTGGCCCAGCCTGAGGCCGTTCCCTCTGCTCCTGTCCCTGTTCCTGGGAGCACAGCCCGACCCCCCGGCTGTCCCCTCCAGGCAGGGAGTTGTGCAGAGCCACAAGGGCCCCCTGAGCCTCCTCTGCTCCAGGCTGAGCCCCTCCCCAGCCCCCTCAGCCCCTGCCGGGGCTCCAGCCAGGATAGAATAGGAGCGCTGTGCAAAGAGCCGTGTATAGACCTGCCCTAGGTGCCTTTGTCACCCCATTTTAAACTTCCATAACTACAGAAAGACTCTTCAGAGAGCACTAAAGTCAAGTCAGCAGCAAAAGTGCCAATTTCCTTTGCAAATCCCTGCGGCCCGGCCGGGCCCGGCCCCGCCCCGCACTCGGTTCCGCGGTTGCCGGGTAACCGCGCCCGGGCCCTCAGCGTCTGTGACGGCGCCGCGGCCTCATCCCGGAGCCGGCCCCGGCTGCTCATTCACAGGCTCGGCGCCTCCAGGGGCGACACTCGGCCATTCGCAGAAAAGTGCTTTCTGTGAACGAGGCCTGTGAATTCACGGAGAATTGGTCTCTGTGAGCAAAGCATTGGTCTTTGCCAGGGACTCCTAAATTGGCAGAACATTGGTTGCTGCCAGGGAGTCCTGAACTCGCAGAACATTGGTTTCTGCCAGGGAGTCCTGAACTTCCTTTGAAGGTAAAGGCTGACTCAAGCTGTACTTTCTGCTTTTGTCACATCTGTGCTGTGAAAGTGAATGCCAAAGGGAAATGCAGGGCAGTTCATGTAATGCTGTCTTTACATGTCGCTGTAGAGACGGCAAAGACACCTATTTCTTCATGCACAACAGCCCACCTTTATTCTTCACAGCTCATATTTATATGGTTTTCTAAAGGCATTGTGTTTCATTTTAATTGGTTACTAACTTACTGCCACTCAGTTCATTGGTTAGGAGTTGCTCATGTAGGTGTCAATCAAAAACTTTCTACTCTAAGGAGGTTTACATTCTTGTCTCCTGGACAGAAGATGTGAGTAGAAGTCTTTCTTCTCACAGGTGCCAATTCCTTTCTCACAGGAACTTGTCAGGATAGCTGTTAGCTGCAATTAGGCGAAGTAGCAGGCCCGAGCCGTAATTTTACAAGGGTAACAAGGGTCTTATTTTATATGGCTTTTCCTATATGCAGCATTGACATATGATTATTTCAATCTTAAAGAATAATCTTAAATTTCATTTGTGTGAATTTTGACCTTTGTAGTATTAGTGTAGGATAGATTTGGAGTTCAAATCCGATTGAATCGTCCCTTCGTAGAATCACGGACTCATGGAATCACTAAGGCTGGGAAAGCTCTGGGAGACCATGCAGTCCCAGCTGTGCCCAATGCCCACCTTGTCCCCAGAGCCCTGAGTGCCGCCTCCAGCCCCTCCTGGGACACCTGCAGGGACGGGCACTCCCAACCTCCCTGGGCAGCCCCTGCCGAGGCCTGAGCACCCTTTCCATGGGGAAATTCCTGCTGGTGCCCACCAGGAGCCTGCCCTGGCCCAGCCTGAGGCCGTTCCCTCTGCTCCTGTCCCTGTTCCTGGGAGCACAGCCCGACCCCCCGGCTGTCCCCTCCAGGCAGGGAGTTGTGCAGAGCCACAAGGGCCCCCTGAGCCTCCTCTGCTCCAGGCTGAGCCCCTCCCCAGCCCCCTCAGCCCCTGCCGGGGCTCCAGCCAGGATAGAATAGGAGCGCTGTGCAAAGAGCCGTGTATAGACCTGCACTAGGTGCCTTTGTCACCCCATTTTAAACTTCCATAACTACAGAAAGACTCTTCAGAGAGCACTAAAGTCAAGTCAGCAGCAAAAGTGCCAATTTCCTTTGCAAATCCCTGCGGCCCGGCCGGGCCCGGCCCCGCCCCGCACTCGGTTCCGCGGTTGCCGGGTAACCGCGCCCGGGCCCTCAGCGTCTGTGACGGCGCCGCGGCCTCATCCCGGAGCCGGCCCCGGCTGCTCATTCACAGGCTCGGCGCCTCCAGGGGCGACACTCGGCCATTCGCAGAAAAGTGCTTTCTGTGAACGAGGCCTGTGAATTCACGGAGAATTGGTCTCTGTGAGCAAAGCATTGGTCTTTGCCAGGGACTCCTAAATTGGCAGAACATTGGTTGCTGCCAGGGAGTCCTGAACTCGCAGAACATTGGTTTCTGCCAGGGAGTCCTGAACTTCCTTTGAAGGTAAAGACTGACTCAAGTTGTACTTTCTGCTTTTGTCACATCTATGCTGTGAAAGTGAATGCCAAAGGGAAATGCAAGATGGGATAATTCCAATCTTCAGTTCAGTGGCATTGTACAGCTGAGGGGATGGACAATATATGGTCTGCTGATGGTGCTTTTTTCTCAATGAGGAAATGCAACATTCCTTGAATATACTACTCTATACGTTTTTTCCTATAATATTTATTCAAACTACTTATAGATTAATGTGTTCTGTTAAAGTTTCAGTGGGTTGTTATGATCTGGTTATTAAAATTTTTATGGACATGCCCCTGAATTAAGGTGAAAAACGAGAGCATATACCAAAGTCAATAGTTTGGATTTTATGGAACAGTAATTGTGAAGAAGAGAGAGGGCGAAAAAAATAGAAAAAGGAGGGGGGGAGGGAGGTGGCTGGGAAGTGGGGAAGAAAGAGAGTGACAGAGACAGATTTAGTAGAAAATATCACCATTCCATGGATGCCATCCCATCCCATCCCATACAATCCTCTTCTGGTCTTCTCTGTGGTGAGGTCCCACAAAATGGAAGGCTCCAATGGATTAATGCAGATTTGGGCAAGGTGGGACTGCCCAGTACCTCCCTGGGGTGGGGCAAGTTTGGCTCTGTCTTTTGCTACTTTCCAGTAATATAAAATCACCAGAGTGTCCTTTGAGCCTGCTGTGAATCGGGTTGTGGATTTTCAGATCTGTTGTGTTCCTTTGCATGCCATGCTGCTATCTGGTGCAAGGCCTCAGCAATGGGTCTGGGGGCACTTTGGAGGTCTTTGATGGGTTAGGACACCCCCTCAGCTGCCCCTCGTGGGAATGTGCCCTGGATGTGGCCTTCTGGGGCTGGGGGCTTTTAGAGCTGAGCCACTTTGTGTTGGGGAGGATGGGTGTCCACTGCCTCTTACCAGAGGTTGTGCCACACACCCAGAATTTCCCCTTCCCCCTCTGTTGATGGGAGGTTTGTGTGCAAACCTGGCCTCAGCAGACGAGTCTGTGGCTATGACTTCCCCAGCCTGAAGGCAGACAGAGCTGATTTTCAGGACAGCTGCTGCATTTGGCTTTAGTGGGGATATATTTTTCTCCCTTAGCCTTGTTCACTTCTCCCAGGACCTGAGCTAACAGGACAATAGTGTCACCTTGATCTTGTCTCAAGTTCCCTTAGGCGGCCTAACTGACAGTGCCAAGTTCCAGTCAGGGGCCATTTTCAGGGAAGGGTGGGCTTGGCTGCTCTCAGCTTCTTGATACAGTTTTGTCACAATGGGCAAAAAGTCCTTTATAGCAATATTTAAGCCATTAGCCATAACATTCCAGTCTCTCACAAGTCCTGTGAGGAGCAGCTGAGAGAGCAGGGGTTGGTTAGCCTAAAGGAGAGGAGGTCCACTCAAGCTGTTTTTAAATAATATTTGAGCTTTGTTAATTCTAAGTATTATTAATGTTGAGCATTTTAGCCCCAGGTTTCAGTACGATCCATCTCTGAATTGCACAAGGTAGCCATATAGTTCAAATAAAGTCCAACTAGAGGCCTAACAATACTAGCTACTTATGCCAAACAAGCACTTAGCTACTTTCAAATCATATAAAATCTTTAGCACCAGTACATCCCTTGAGTCTGCCATGAATTGGGTTGTGGATTTTCAGAGTTCCACTGTTGTTCCTTCCAGTTTTGTTGAGGCATTGTCGCTGATCTGTGACATCCTCCCTTCAAAATGGCTTCTGGATTCCCGAAGACACCAACACCACCTCTTTTGCTGAGAGACAGACTGAAACCTAATACTGTGAGTAGCCACTGGGGCTGTGTTAAGGCTGGAAACTGCCCTGGTGTCCCTGCTCTCCCTGCCCCTGTTGTCCAGCAGTGCAGTGAAGCTGCAGACCCCCTCCCCAGCCCTTTGTGCTGTGCTCCTGTTGCTGGGGCTGTCCTGGTGCAGTAGGGAACACTGTGGAATGTGTCAGGGACAGCCCAGCACCTTGCCTGGCTGTGCCACCGGGGCCAAGTTGAACCAATGTACAGCTGAAGCCCTCAGCATGGGCTTCTTTCCCTCCCCTTTGCCACAGGAATTCTTCTGTCAGGCTGGGCACTCACCTGTGCTGTTCTGACCAACCTGCCCTTGGGCACCTGGGCATGTGGCGAGGAAAGCTCAAACTCTGCCCAAAGCCTTGAGAGCCACGGCTGGTCCCAGCTAGAAGAGCTTCCAGAGCAGCTCTTCTCTCTCAGCTCCTGTGTGGGCACAGATCCAGCCCTGCAGGCAGCACTGGAGCCAGGGCCACAAAGGTCCCTTGCTGTCTGCAGCTCACTTGACTGAAGATGCCCCAGTGCTGAGGCTCTGTCAAGGAGATGCCTCTGTTTTCTTGTGTCGAGGGCTCTGTCAGCCCAGACAGAGAAAACAAATGCTAATTAACAGAGAGAGCGAAAACTGGGACACATTCCTGTGCACCTCACTCTTGGTACAGCTTTTCTTTCTTGCTTCTCTTGGACTCAGCCAGCAGTGCTATCTCCTTACTGTGAGTTCTGAGTGTTGTGCAGGGATGGAGTTCGGGCAGTTCTGAGAGCTCCTCCCCGCTCTCTGAAAAGGTCACTGCCTCAATCCAATGAAACGTAAGAGGAAACAGATGCCCAGAGAGCAGAAATCCCCAAACATGTCCCATGAAATCACGGAGAGACTGATGGGACACAGCCGTGTGGTTGGAGTATGGGTATTGCACTCTGTATTATTAATGTATTGGTGCTAAGTATTTCAGCAGGTAACTTCCAGGGCTTCCAGAACTGTCTTAGTGGCTGTGATCACAAATTATTCATCAGTAGTAAGTGAACAAGAAAAGCCTCCATGAACAAGGGCATTTCTGAGACTCTTGCTGGTTTTTTGCTTTTCAGCTGACACCTTCTGCCTTCCAGAAGGAGATGTCTCTCAGCACCAAGCAGAGGCTGGCCAGAGCTAAGAACTCTGCTTACCGGACAACTCAGGTTGTCCGGCCTGAAGACAAGTGTGAGACCTCCCATCACAAGGTAGCCTTTCCCTGCCCTTGCTGTTTGATGTGATAATTGAGGAGGATGCCAAAAGAGCAGCTCAGCATGCTCCAGGAGCTTTTGATCAGCCCAGGGCAGAGGTGGAAGAGCCATTGTTTGCCCAGTGTGGACTGGGCAGATGTACTCACCCACAGTCTGTAGTTCACTGGGGATCAGAGCAGAATCTTCCTCCCAGCAGCTGAACCTGGCTCTGCTCTCTGGCCTCTCCTTGCAGGTCTCGGCAGCTGACCCAGAGCAGAGCTCATTTCAGCCTTGCCCACCAGAGGTGGTGTTTCAGAACTACAGCCCTGGTGAGGTCTGTGAAGTGCCGGTGATTCTGAGGAACAGGGACAAGGTGAGTGCTGGGACGTGGAGGTTTAACGCTGCGCTGGAACAGGAGAGCAGAGAAGGGTGGTTAAGGATGGCACCAGGGCATGTCCGTCTGTCTCCACAAGTGGCAAAACCGTCATACCATGTCTCTCCTGCAGGTTCCTCATCTGCTGAAGGTCACCTTGGAGATCTCACCTTACTTCCAGCTGGTGGGCCCCAATGACGTGTGCCGCAAGGTGCCACCGGGCCTCTACACAACTGTCCGTGTCCTCTTCACTCCTGGGCAGAAAAAGGTGAGTCTGGAGGGCCCAAGAGATTGGTGTCTTCAGTGGAAAGTGGACCTGCAAGGCTGGATTCAGGCCATCTGGCCTGGGTTTTGAGGACCTGTTCTGGTTTCAGAGCATCTAGAACTGGGAGATACTCTTTGCCCATGCTTAAGATGGGATATATGCTCTGTGCTGAGACAGTTTCCTTTCCCACAGGATTATTTCCACCAGCTCCTCTGCACCACTGAAAGGGAAGAGTTCATTGTGCCCATTTGGGCCATTGGTGCCCGAGCCATCCTGGACTTCCCTGACCAGCTGGACTTCTCCACATGTCCAGTCAACTACACCACCGAGAAGACTCTGCTGGTTCGCAATCTTGGTAACCGGACAGCTCGTTACCAGCTGAACGCCCAGAGGTGAGGCAGCTCATCTGTTCTTGTGCAAAGGATATCACCTTTGGGTGATAGCAGAGTTGGGAAAGAACAGCAAAAGGAACCAGAGCATCAGAGCTGCTGCCCTGCAGCCCTGGCTGGAAATGGGCAGAACATGTGAGGTTTGCTGTTGCTTCTCATGTTTTAAGCAGGAGGCAGCCTTTGAGCTTTCTCTGTCCCAGATTTCCTGGAGGGTGCTGTTGGTAGCTGGCTTGCACCCTCCAGAGCACAAGCTGCTTCTGAAATGCCTACTCAGCACTGTCAGCCAAATAGACCCATTCTCTGGGGGGCCACAGGCACGTGGCTTTCCAGTGGTCCCCGCATCAGATGCCGCATGTGAGCTGTGCTGTGGGCAGCTGGTGCAGTTCCTGTCAGTCTCAGAAGACAATCACTGTTTCTCCTGTTGGTTGAACTGGAGAGGCTAATGCATTTCTGACACCGTATATGCAAGCACCGTTCAGTTGGCTGGTGGTGTGTTAAGGGTTATGTGATCCCAGAGGTCTTGGTGTAGGAGCTGAGGTCAGGAATGCAGCACAGACCTGATGTCTAACCTCAGGCAACTGAGTGGCTTTGATTTTTTTTTCTCTGAAAAAAAATTTTGACAGAGGTCAAAAGGCAAATTGACTTTTCTGCTGTGAAACATGAGGGTTTGAGAGGAGCTTCCACCAAAGCCTGCCAAAGCTATTGGCAGGCTCCAATATAGGCTCCTCAGATGCTGTTCAAACAGGCTGCTGCTTTTGACTGTGCAAACATGTAGGCAGGAACATGTAAATCCATGCACGGTTTTTCTCTGGGATTTCCAGGTCTTGTTTTGTCACCGCCAAAATAAATACCCAGTAGAGTCTGGTATCTTTTTACAGTGTGCTTCCCAGCAGTTCTGTTGAGTACTACAGAGCATGTTGCATCCTGCTTGATAGGGATTTAAAGAGTTTCTGAACTTCGGGAATTAAATATTGAAGTAGATGAAATAGAGCCTGGGTGCAGTGGCAGAGGGAAAGATGGAGCTTGTGAGCTGCTAACTCTGGACAGATTTTTTCAGCACAGAGATGGAGCTGCTTTAACCTAACAGACTGAATTTATTAGAATAGGTAATGCTGTTTGATGTCAGCTGTTACACCATCACTTAAAAGTAATATATGTTAAAATTAGATGATATTTGGGGTTTTCTCGGCAGTAAGTGTTAGTGGACACATGAAACAATTCAATCAGCCATAATTTTTCTGTCTTCCTTGGTGTGGGAGGCAGCTTTTAATCAGATCAATTCTCCCAAAATCAAATAATTTAATAATGGCAGTTAAGACACCAGTGGACAAAAGAACATTTGGTTGTAGCAGGTAACTGTACCCTGGGACTTGAAATAGATTGCAGCCTTGTTGCACACAGCATTTACCAAAAGTGCAGGTGAACGGTGCTTTGAGAGACTTGGTCTCAAAATTGCCAGCTTTGCTCACTTGTCAGCTCTGTTTCTAAATTATGTCAGGAGTACTTGCTCCTTGGTATCCTCATGGCCATAACTTTTGCCCAGCTCTGTTAGTAAGGGGAGCTGATGCCTGATGAAGGTAAGCAAGATGCAAGTGACCCTGGAGCCTCATTGCAGAGAGCTGGATACAGAGTATGGGGGAGATTATTTCATTTCATCCCACAGGATCTTGTGAGGACTGGATCTCCTCACACTAGAGTCAGTAGCTGTTTCTGACCCTGTGTGTTCTGTCTGCTGCTGACTGTGGTTGGTTTGCTCTTTGCTTGCACAAGTGAGCAGAAGTGAACTGGACTGCAAAAGGGATAACATCCCCAATTCTCCACCAAGAATCCTACTGTCTCTGTGTTGCAGCCCTTTCTCTGTCATTCCGGCCACGGGAACTCTGGATGTTGGTGAATCCATGCAGGTGACGGTGGAATCTCAGCCACAGAAGACTGGGGACCATTCCGGGTCCCTTGTAGTGCACTATGATACAGGTGAATGCTGGGCACTGCACAGGGCACTCTGTGCATCCCTCAGAGCAGAAAGGCTGGTGTGGCCGTGGGTGTTGAGGGAGGTGATGATAGTTTTCACGGTGTTTATTTTCTAGTCATCTGGTTTGTAGTCATGTAGTTTGTCATCTTGATCCTTGTAGAGCTCCATGTAAATGCCATTTCTAGAGAGCATGTGTGGTATTTGTTGTTTGCATCTCGCCTGGGAAACACTCACCTGGAACAGCAATGGTGAGCTTGAAGTCTGAGCCCAGATGAATCCCAGGAGCTGGCTGGGAATAATGAAGCTTTGGGAGCTCTGGAAATGAGGGAGCCTTTGGTAGGGGTCTGTTCTAGTGGATGAAATGCTGGCAGGTTGTCCAGGACGTTGTTATGCTGTGCACACGCAGCTCTCTCTCAGCTTGTGATACATGGGCTGATCCATGGAACTGCTCATTCAGCTAAAAGCTGGGACACCTTCTTCTGCTACCTGTAGTTTGCTCCGTTCCTTGTGCTTCCATCAGCCAGTGAGGTGAGCAAAGACTCCCCTTTGCTTTGTTCCAGGTGAAGACACCTACACAAGCCTTCATGCGAGAGCTGTGGATGTCCACATTGAGTTGGACAGGAAAACTGTGACCCTAGAGAAGACCTACATCACCCTGTCAAACCGCGCAACTGTGGTCATCCGCAACCACAGTGATATCATAGCCCGCTTCCAGTGGAAGGCTGCTTCTACTGAGGAACAGGAGGGTCAGCTGAGGCTGAGGTAGGTTTGAAAGATCCGTTTCAGTGACATACCTTGCCCAAGGGTAAAACTAATGTATGGCTTCAGGAGATGCTGGTGCTTTTCAATGGCTATGGATAAGTAAACCCTGCCATCTCTACCTGCCTCCTCCAAGCAGTTGTGTGTCAGGAAAAGCTGCCTGAGGTGGCTGGTGGATTCTCCCTCAGCTGTGGCAGAGGCTTTGATCCAGAAGTTTCTCTTGAGGGCTGCTGGCTTTGGAAACCTCTCCTGGGCTTGCAAGTGTGGAGTGAACAAGTGACCCTCTGATCCATTTGGGACCCCATGGCTCAGGGTCAGCCCTTTGCTGCGCAGCTGCTCCTGCACTTCAACTTCTCTCTGCAAAGACGTGGCTTATTAAACAATCTGGGTTTGTCTTTCCTATGCCTGCAGGCAGTATAACAGGACATGTCAGCAACAGCAGAAGAAGTTGTATGATTTTCTGAAGGAGTGTGGAGTGGACATCACTTGCCAAGAACACCTTGATGTTCTTCTTCACAGCTTCCAGAGTGAGCTGGCAAAGATCAGAGGAGATCCCATGCTGTTTGATGATGACATTTTCTCCCTTGAGCCGAAGGTAAATGATGGCTGAGAGCCCCCTGTCCTGCTTCTCTTCTTCCTCCTCATCCCTGAGTAAGGTCACTTGACTGATCTCTGCCTCAGCTGGCTTTGTGTGCCAAGAGAGAAGTCATCGGGATTCTGGTGAGGTCAGAGAGCTGGTTGCAAAAAGCCTTTCTGCCCTGTGGGCTCCTGGCAGGCAGCAGGAGCCTGACTAAAGCTTCCAGACTCTGTTGTCAGTGTTATTGATGAGTGTTACTCACTCCTTGCTTGTCACTGATGCTCTAAATCACGGCTTACAGGACTGTGGTTGAAAACAAGAAATGTGCTGTTTGAAGAGAAATGTTTTGCTGTCTCCTTCTGCTTTAGGAGGGTGAGATCATGCCGAATGGTTCGTCTGAAATCAGCGTGTTCTTCACGCCCAAGGCAGCCCAGGTCTACAAGCGAGAGATTTACTGCGACATCTCTGGTACGGCTCCTTCCCCTGCCTCTCTCAGCACAGTGAGGGCCAGGTGCAAATACTCCCCCAGATCACTGGGCTCCTGTGTCATTGCTGGGAAGGGTCTGTGCTCAGCAGGGCAGTGCTGGCACACGCCCACTGTCCCTGCAGCTTCCAGGGGATCTCCTCTATTTTGATTTTTTCCCTCTCAGCTGTTCTGAATGCTGTCTGTATTTAGTGTGCTGCTCCTCCCTTGGGAAAAACACGCTGAGGTGCACCCAGAAGGAGGCAGAACAAAATTTCTGGCATTTCCTAAAGTCCCATTCTCAACATGGGGGTAGAAGAAAGGATGGTCTCTATGGATGTACTGTATCTCCTGAGGGAAGAGAAGGGTTTCTGGTCCCATGCAGTTCAGAGTCAGGGACTAGCACTAAGGCAGCCTGGAAAATGCAGGATAGCAGAAGGAATTACTGTACTGAAATAGAAATCTCTCCCCAGGCCGTGAGAACAGGCTGCCCCTGCTCCTCATAGGGGAAGGCCTTGGGCCCCGGCTCCATTTCCACTTTGAGGAAATGAACATCGGGGACATTTTTGTCAGAGCAACCCACAAATATGAGGTAAGCAGCAGGGTTGGGGTGGATCCTGGTGGCTCCTAGGGTAGCAGTGAGCCTTGTGGACCTGTGGAATTCCTGGCAACTTGGGTAGTTGTGATACTAGTAAAATCTGCGGGATTTCTTGGAATCTGGATCTTCTGGATGGGGTCAGAAAGGTGTGTCTGTTGTTCGTGAGACACCAGTCCCTTCTTTTGGGCAGTCTTCTTTGGACATCAGCTGGGAGGCTTCCTGCAAAACTGCTTGACACATGAAACCAACACTGAGTCAAAAAGCTGCATGTTCAGAGGCTTTTCTTCCAGTCCCAGACACAAATCACCTTTGTGCTTAGGCTGTCCAAAAGCAGCTGGAACAAAGTGGCTGCATTTGAGTTCAAGTCCATTGCAAACAGTTTTCAGTCATGTCCCTCCTGCATATTTGTAGGAGTCAGAGGAAAGCCACCCACCCCCCCGGCTCAGTGCTGGTCAAAGCACTTGGCAGTGCTTTCCCTTGCTGACCAGTCCCTCACCACACTTCAGCCATGATGTACTTCTGGCTCTAGAAAGAACAAAGTGTTTCTGGGAAGGAAGCAAAGGAAGCAAAGGAACTTTCTGCATCTTTGCTTCTGGTATCTCCCACTCCTGCTGTAAACAGGTTGGGCTGCAGTGGGAGCTGAACGTGCCCTGCCCATGGTGGGGTTGGACAGCTTTGAAATCACTGTGGTGATGTCACTGGTAATGCTGTGATGCCCAGTGCTGCTCTTAGGGCCAGGTGAGAATGAACTCGGTGATGCTGAGCAGCCCCTCTGTGCTGCAGGTCAAAGTGGACTGTCTCTGTCAGTGGGAAGACCACAGAGTGATTCTGATTATGTGAAGTTATCACTGCTTTTCATGAAAAACCCAAAGCTATACAAAGTTGTATTTCTAAGTTGTATTTTTTTGCTTCTGCCATGCAGCAGCACAGGGCATCTTCTGTCTTTTACAGGTGTGAATAGTTTAATTTGAAAGTGACTCAGACTTCTGTAAGAAAGCAAGAGTCCTCATGTATTTCCACTTTGCTGTTCTGCTGCTGCAGGCGTACCTGGTCAACAAAGGGCCTGTTGAGGCTCCCTTCAAACTCATCCCTCCAACCACAGCCATGGGCTCCTGCTTCACCTTCCAGCCCGAGGAGGGCATTGTGGCACCACACAGCCTCCAGGTCATCCGGGTCTCCTTCTGTCCCACCATCCTGGGGGAGTTTGAGGAAGAATTCTGCTTCCATGTGACTGAATCCCCTAAGGCTGTGACCTTTACTGTCAGGTGAGGAGGGCTTTGGAGCTTGTTGGGCACATCTGTAGCTGTCTCTGGGTAATCATCTTTCATCTACCTCATTTTGTGGTGGAACAGAGAAAAAAGGTGTTGCCTGAGGTCTTAATCCTGGCTTTGGCATCTCTTTAGAGTGGGGGTGCTTGCTGCCCTGTGTGGGTACCCGGGAGCTGGAGTGACTACTCCCTGCAGGGATGTCTCCAGCTTAGGCTGTTGCAGGCAGTGGGATGGATCAGCTTTGGGCAGTAGCTGCTCTGGGATTTCCCACCTGAACACCCAGCAAAGCCCCCAGGGCTTTGGAGATGGGCCAGCCTGGGTGATTCTGCACCAGCAGCAGTGTTTTTAAAAACTTCTGTTAATAATCCATGCCAGATGGGCAGCAGCAGCCTCACCTCACCCCTCCCAGCCATGCTGCGGGGGACAAGCTGTGCTCCCAACTCCTGTGCACAGAGGGCTCTGGTGCCTCCTTTCCACAGCCAGCAAAGGGCTGATGTGGGAGTCAGGGAACTGTGCAGCAGAAACTGTCCCAAGGACTTGGGCATCCTCCCATGGGCTGGTGCCATGGCAAAGGATCAAATCCTCATTCAGCAAAGGGTAGGGGTGGGAAAAAAAGAAGAAAAGTGATGATAGGAGAAGTAAAACTCTCTTCAGCTCAAAGGCCTGTCCCAGATAATCTGTCAGCTGCTGACCACTTTGCTTTGGCTGCCTCCTGTCCACATGGGTGCTGTGCTGAGCACAGGGTGCTGGGTTGATTTGAAACCCAGGGAGGCTCTCACAGCAGCTTTTATCCACCCTCTCCCTGCGGGTCAACCCTCTGTGATTCCCTTTAACAAAGGCACTGCCTCCCTGCATTTTTCCTCGCAGGGGCTCTGTGATGGGACCCACTTTCCATGTTGATGTGCCTGCCCTCCACTTCGGTGACATCTCCTTTGGTGAGTGTGCCCTGGGCTGGCACCACACTGTCAGAGGTTGGTGTGGTGCTGAAATGATGGAGTACTTGAACATAAGAGCGTTCATCACTCGTGTTCCTCCACCACAGCCTCTTCAGGCTGTTAATTCCAGGGCTGCTGGTGCCCCAGGTACCCTTTTGCCATTATGAGATCAAACAGGACCAAAGGAATAAAAAGTCAGCATCACCGTTTGGCCACTTCTTGTTTCCTTTTTAGTAAGTGGCACAATAAAGGAAGGCACCAGGCAGGAATATGCTTCTGTAGTAGCAGATTCATCCTGCTTATTCTGATTTCATTCCTAAGGTTTCTTCAGCTGGGGGCAGCTGTTTATCTTTGCTTCTTTTAACTGTGCTGCTGAATGTTGTCTGCATGTGCTTACCTCAGTGGCATTTGAGATCCTGACATCCTTTTTGTGCCTCTCTTGCCTCCCTGCTGGAGTCACTGTTGATGGGCATGGAGAAGCCCTGGGTTGTGCCTGCAGTTGGTTTTTCCTCCCCCTCTGGGTTTAAATGACTCTTGGCAAGCAGGCTGGGAGATGTCTCCTCCACACATAGCTGACCAACCAAGCCGTAGATCCACTGCAATGAGCTGTAGTTCAGATAACAAAGAAGTAAAATCCAAGCACAGTTTTATCCTAGCAGGATATTCACATCAGGAATCATGAGATATTGATGCCTAAATGGGTATTTGTGTCATTTTCTTAGGTTTTTCTCGCACCTTGAAGTTTTGCCTGTTTAACACCTCCCCGATACCCATGGCCGCCTCCCTCTGCATTCCTGGGGATGGCTCGGGAGAGCCCAGTGTTCACAGTTTTACTCAGGTAGACGATACCAATAGCGAGTCTTGGAGGATGAAAGCTAAAAAGCCAAGGGAATTTACCATAAGTCCCTCCAGCGGGACCGTCCGTGCCCTGGGATCCCAGGATATCAAGGTATGGGAAGAGTCCAGCTGCTGGGGCTGAAGCTTCACTGGAGTGTGGGAGGGCTTTAGCTCTGGTGCCAGCTTTGAGCATCGTGTGAGTGAGAGATCTGCACTGGTGTGAGGCCTCTGCTAGCTGGCTTGCTCGGGATGTTCTCAAGGAGCACTGTCTTGTTTCCAAAATCACAAGCTGAGATCACATACAGTATGGTCAAGTCCTGAAGCCATTATTGTGCTTTTGAGAGTGATTTATTTGATTGCAAGTGGGCAGAGCAAGGATGAGGGCAGAAGGTTGCTGTTAAAGAGAGAGATACCGTTGTAGAAAGCAGTTTTCTTTTCTTCCTGGTCTTGTTTCTCATCTCCTGGGCAGCAGATGAGTTGTATTCACTGCAGGGATCTTCAGTGGGGACAGAAAATACTCTGCAGCCATGAACTGTCCAGCATGTGCTGGGCCACACTTTGCCCACAGCTTCCCACTGTAAGCTGGACTCGTTCCATTCAAGACAAGAGACTTCTGCATTTATGTCATTGTAGTCAGGGGAAAAATTAGCCCCTTTAGCAAATCTGATATTGCCAGAGGGCTTTTTTTACTCTCAAAGACTCTACTTATGGACCAGCAGAAGAATTCAAGCAAAATCCTCCTTTTGTCTACCATGGAACAAGAGTTGGAGGACAGCACACATGGGTGATGAGATTTTGGGAGTGCAAATACTTGCTGCACTTCTTTTCTTTTCTACCAGGTCACCCTGTGTCCCAACACTGTTGGAGAGTACAACCTGGAGCTGGTGCTGGACGTGGAAGATCTTGGCAAGAAGGTCTTGACACTGCCCCTCACAGCCAGGTACCAAGACCTTTCCTGCACCTGCTTGTCTTTCCTTGTGCATCCAGCACCAGCACACTGCCTGGCTGCACTCCAAAGAAGTGTTGCTTCATGAGCTGGATCTGCCCATCTAGACATGAGAACAGTGCTAGGAAAGCAGCCCAGAGTGAGATGCCCCTCTGCTCACAGCCAGGCATGGCCCTAGGCCTTTTTCTAAAGGGAGCAGCAATGACGTTAATTGCTGGCCTGGGGTTTGGTGCTTGAGCTGGAACAAATTTCCAAAGGGTTGCCTGTCCTTCTTTCTGCAAGTGGTGAACTTGTGCTGGCTTGTGACCACCCTGCAGCAGTGGTTTGGAACACAGTGAGCAGCCTGCTGAGAGCTGGGGTCTCGTTTACTTTAACAGTGCATGTGCAGTGAGTAAGAGGCTCCAGGCAGGAGTGGGGAGAGCAAAAGATCTTACAAAGAGGACTGTAGTCCTTGATGTGGCAGGTCAGCTCAGGTTTCGTTGCTTCCCTCTGGCTCTTTTGAGTCATGTTCTCAGAGTTGAGACCAAAAGTCGTTGTTGCTGCAGCAGAATTCCACCCTGCTGTGCTGCTGTGGGTGTCAGTTGAATGCCAAGAGGGATGCAGTTCCCTGGTGCTGTTCCCTCTCCCAGGCAGAGCCATGCAGTCGGTGCCTGGGCTGCCATTCTGTAAAGCAAGTGCAACTGGGGACAGTCAGTGTAGAGACCCACGGGGTAAAGAATTGAGGGATCTGTAGGAACTGGAAGAAGTTGATCACCTGCACTGTGGGCCTTGTGCCCTCCACTGCTGGAAGAGATGATTCAGTTTTCAGGTAGGACAACAGTGCTGTAGGAGAAGAGGGAGTAATTTTCACTGATAGACTGGAGTCTTGTGTTCCTTGAGCCTTGGTGGGCACTGGTCCTCATTGGAAAGGCTCCCCCAGAGCTCATGGACCACTGGGACTGTTACAGGAGTCCTTGCAAGTGTCCTTGGGCAAAGAAGGGGCAAAACTGCTAAGACAGCTCTGGACTACTGTAGGACTACACTACTACTCTACTCTATTAGATTTGACAAATATCTTACACTCCATTGCATGCTCCAGGACAAAAGTTCTCCATGCTCTCAGTATCTCTAATTGCCCTGGGGTCATTTCTTTGCCCAGATGCATCGTTCCTCCACTGCGAGTGCTCAACCCAGTCGTGAATTTTGGGCCCTGCTGTTTAACAGTCCTCTATGAGGAGAAGCTGACCCTTGTGAATGACAGCGACTTTCCTGGCTGCTACTGTCTTCTCCCTCAGGTTTGGCCTTGCATCCATCTCCTGCCCTCAAATGTTACTGAGGGGGTTATTAGGGGAATAAAAGGGTTTGGATAAGACCTTGCTGGTTTCTAGTCAAAGATAAAGGTTTTCTGAGAACAGAAACCTAAATACAGACTTTAGGAAGCAGTTTCACATCTTGAGGAAGATGTTTAGAGTCTAGTCCTTGACTTGTTTTCAAGTGGGAGAGTTTAGAGGGCAGTGAAAATCTGATGCAAGGAGGCTGTCAGCACCCAAGGGGGTGTCTGTGGATGCAGCAACTTTTCGACCCCCTGGGGATGCTCAGCACCTACACCTTGCATCTTGTTTTTTGCCTTTTTGCTTTCTCCTGAGAATTTTTACAAGCGTGTGGGAGTTGCTCTTGTGGTAGAGGTTAAGGAGTTTAAAGTTTCCTCAGTTCTGAAGATGCTTTTGATTGTGTCCTTTCCAGGAACAGGAGGAGGAGGAGGAGGAGGAGGAGGCTGCTGCATGGTACTCCAGCTCTGTGCCGTCTGGGATTATTGAGGCTCACAGCTCAGTGGAGATCTCCATTGAACTCAAGGCCCAGTTGCTGGGAGAGTACAACATCACTGCTGAGCTGGCTGTGTTTGGGAGACCAGGATGCCCACTGGTGAGAGCAAGGGGACATGTGTGCCTTGAGCAACTCATCCCATGGGGTGTAAACTGCACAGGGATTCTTCCAGCAACTTGTGGTATATGGCTGGTGTGGGGACAAGGACAGAAGGGATTGGTGGCACAAGCAGCAGCTTATGCCTAGGAAAGAGGAAGAGTGGAGGCTCATAGGTGGCAATCTCAGTGCCTGACCCAGCATATAGTTACAAATCTGGGAGATGGGATAACAAGCCCAGGCTGAAACCCAGACCAGTCCCTGGGTCTCATACTCTGCTGTGTTATCAGATGAACACAAGTGCTGCTTCATTACAACTGTTCAGCATCACACAGGGACACCCCTGAATCCTGCTAAAGCAAGCACCGTTTGCTAAAGCAAGCACTGCAGGAATGTTTTGTGCAGAGCTGGACTGAGGCTTCTCTGAATGCCAGGTCCCTCAGATCTGAGAAATACCCGTCGTATCTCCTCCACAAAAGCTAACTTGCCTCATCTTGACTCTGAAGAGCCTGCTTTGCTTCTGACTCGTGCTGCTTTCACCAGTGTAGCTTTTTGAATTTTCAAGAACTTAGTGTTCAAGGATGGCTGTGCAGCAGCAAAAGTTGGGAAGGGGGTTTGGGCCAAGATGGAGCAGTGAACGAAGCAGGCAGGAGGTAAAGGAAATAGCCATGTGGAAGAGCTGTGAAGAAGCAAGCATGGCAAACAGCAGTTCTTTGTCCTCTGATAATGGGAGCTTGTGGCTTTCAGGTGGGATCACTGCAGACCCCACACTTGCTCCAGGCCTTCTGTTTCAGGCTGCATCACTGACAACTTCAAAGGGCCATCATTATCCCCAGTCTAGGAAGGCTCTTAGAGCTGGCTGTGTTTTTAAAATTGCCTTTGTTACATCTTTTTTTGACCTTTTCCTACCTTCTTCCTGGAACAGGAAATCTGTTTACAGTTCATTGGCCAGGGACCCGTTGTCTACGTCCATCCCAGGGAGATTAATTTCGGCTCTATCCCAGTCTTAGAAGATTGTTTCCAAACTCTCTACCTTGCCAATCAGAGTGACATTCCTGCAAACTTCCAGGTAGAGATGGTAAGTGTCTGTGGGGCTGTTTTCCAGGGGCAAGTGCTGGTTGCTAGCAGCCCTTAACTTGTTTTTTGTACGCAACGTTTCTGTATTGTTCTGTGGGAGTGGAAGCAAGATATTCCATCCAAGTGCAAGCAAAAGGAGCCAGGATCTCAGGCACGCCTCTGTGAAATAGTATGCAGAGAGATTGGAGCAGAAATGAGTCTGGATCATGTTTGCAAGTTCTCTCTTTATTTTGTGGGAGATACTTAGCTGTGCAAGTCATGTTTTTGAAGCTCTGAGATCAAGAGAAGCCTGTGGCCCTTTGCTCCTAAGAGGGCATGGATTTCCCCATGCTCTCCCCATTCCATCTGCCTTTGCTTTGTGCCCAACTTGTGTTAATGGCAGAAACCAGGGTGTGAGATCTGCCCTCAAACTGCTCATGGGAAGGCAACTGTCACGACTCCTGTGGGTCAAACCAGTAGTGCTGTGCTGTTGCAAACAAATGCACCTGGGGGGGTTGGGCACTCCCAGAGCCTGTTGTGGTCTCTGTAGCATTGCAGAATGTCTCTGGAGACCACCTGCAGAGGAAGGTTGTTTCATTCGTGTAGGTTACAGAGGGGAACAAGCCACAGGGCTGGAGCTGCAGCTGCTCCTCTGGCAGGAGGAGCAGCCAGGAAGGGTACATGGCTTGGGGCTGAGTGGGATGTGCTCCCTGCTGAAGGGGGCATCTGTGAAAGGCTTGAAAAAAGCTTTGAAAAGAGATTTGATCTTCTGTGTATTGGGTGGGTTCAACTTCTGGAGCTGGTTAAAGCCAGCCCTGACACTGTGGACTTGTTTGTATTTGTGGATAGATCATCAGGTGTTGTGTGAGAGTCCAGCCACAGCCTCCTGGGCCGAGGAGGAGGGGTGTGAATTTTCCTCTTGCTGCTTTTCCAGCTGTTTAGGGGATAAACGTTTTCCGGAATTGTAGGATTGGCAGGGCAGCTTTTCCTGACTCCGCAATGGAGTTCTGCTCTCAGCCTCTGCAGGGAGCAATGCACCTTGGCTGGGTGGTCATGGTGTGTAAAGGCTGGGTTTCACATGCTCCTACCAGGGCCAGACGTGCAGAGCTGTGCCTGTACAGCTGTGCTGGTGCAAGGCCTTTCCTCCCTCCTTTGGGCAGCTTCCAGCTCTCTTGCCCAGTCTGTGAAGTCCATGAGAAAGCAGATGACAAGAGTTCTTGGGAAGAGTGGGCCATGCCCACAGAGCACACGTTGTCCAGTTTTCTTTCTGCTTCCTGCTTTCCTGCTCTGTTCTAACCATTTGGAGGTGACTTTTCCAAAGCAGAGGGCACTGGGGCACCTCTCCAAAGCTGATGATCGGTGGGGAGTGAGGGCTTCAGTCCTTCAGGGGATGTTGAGAAGCACTGATGGCACCTTGGGAAAGGAGATTTGGGATTTTGCTCAGCTGGCTTTGCAGAGATATTCCTCAGGCTCTCAGCAGTGTCCCCCAGCTGTGTGGCTGCTGGGCTGGGATTTGAGCAGTCCTGCCTTCCTCCGGCCGTGAGCCTTTGTGCAGACCCAGCTCCGCTGCCGGGAAGCCAGCAGAGAGTAAACAGCTCCCTTGGCAAGCCCTCCAAAGAGAGCTGGGAGGGGGAATTACCTTCTCCTGAGGAGGAGCATCCCTTGGGTTGAGCAAAACAGAGCTAATGACCTGGGTCTGATAAAGGAAGGTAAAATACAGGTTGTATAAGCTCCTGGGGAGTCGCTGTGCTGGACACCATAGCTTACATTTAGGGAAATTAAACGTTTATGTTGTTTATACTCATCTCTTTATTAGCCTTCCTGTTTCCTGCACCTCACAGCAGAGCGGGGTCCATGGCTTCCATCTAAGTTTGTGTTTGGCTTGTCTTACAGGCTGGGAAAAGCTCCTGCTGGAGGACTGAGCCTAGTAAAGGAGTGGTCCCCCCTAGGTCTCAGGTGTTCATGACTGTCATAGCCAACCTGAATGACACGGTGAAACTCCAGGGGAAGATGAAGGTGTTCATTGAGAACAGCACTATGACCGTCATCTCACTCCAGGCTGTGGGCATTGGCACCACAGTTGTCCCGGACAGACCTCTTGTTCCAAACATTGACTTGAAGTCCCAATTCAGGTAGGAGACTCTAGAAACTTCCACATCTCCTGTGGGTTCAGCAAGGAACAATTTTTCTATAGTCCTTCAGGCTAGATCTTCAGTACTCAAGGTCCCAGCTCTGTTTCCATGAAGCCACAGGAATTCCTTTAGAAATATGTCATCTGAGAGTTGCTAGATATCCTGGAAAGCCACAGAAATGGAAAAGCTGGAAGACCTGGCAGGGATGAAGCTTTGAGCCTGGGCAGCCTTTTGGGTAGAGGTTTTATTGCAGAGTGTGCAATCAGGGAGTGCCATCAGGGTGAAGCTGAAGCTGAGTGATGCCAGGGAAATAACAGCTCCCGTGACATTTTCCATCTCTGCTTCTCTTCTAGCTTTACTCCCTGCTTTTACCATTTCCAACTGACGAACAGAGGACGGCGCATCCAGCGGCTGTACTGGAGCACAGAAGGTTTCCCCATCTTCCGGCGCAGCACTCGTCCCCCTGCCCTCGGTGGCCCCAAAAGCAAAGATGCTTCCCAGATCCCCAGACCTAACAGCCCCGTGTTTAAGGTGCGGCCACTGCAGGTGGACCTGAAGCCGGGCCAGACTGCGGACATGGTGCTGGAAGGCTGCTCCAGCACTGCCCAGGTGAGGCCCCTGCCAAGGGCTGAGCCTTCCCCATCAGATCCCCTCCACTGCAGCTTCTTCTGCAGCCCCTTGCACTTAGACTAGAAGCAAATTAAACTACTGTCAAGTGCTTTTGCTGAGGGAAAAACCCTTTACCCAGGGAGTAAAAACAAAAGCCCTGGGAATGGCAGGAGTGTCTGGGAGCAGCATTGCTTTTCCTCTGAGGACAAACATGGGCACAGGGCTGCTCTAGCTGAGAGTCTTGGAGGGGGAAAACACAGTGTGCCAGCTCTAATGATCAGTGCGATGTCCATCCAGGCAGGAATCTGTTCCCAGGGATCATCAGAATTGACAAATTGACTTTGGTCAACTTTCCTATTCCTGCTTGCCCCAGTCTCTCAGCCAGCCCTGGTGTCCCAGGTTTTGCAGTACCCCTGGAGAGCAACTTAGAGGGGGAGATTTTAGCAGAGTCTGGGAGTGTTCTCCTACCTGGACCTTTCTTTCCAGAGGAAATGAAACTCTGCAGAGAAGCTGCCAGCTAAGTCTGGTATGCATTCCCTGACTCCAGGACCCCTGGGCACAGATATTTAGAATAAACGGTGGCAGCACAGAAAGAAAAGAGAGCTATTGAGGAGAGCAGAGACTAATTACAGTGCCTAATAATAAGTGACAGGAATAGGGCCCGTGGGTGGGTGGCAAGCCAGTGTGGGGTGTTGGGCCTGCCAGCATGCACTGGGAGACAAGTGAATCTTGTATGCAGGAGGTGAAGGAGCGGCTGCTGTGTCATGCTGTGGCAGGGAAAGAGACAGCAAAGAAGCAGATCATGCAAGTGGATGTCATCTGCAACTTCATTTGCCCTGCTGTGCAAATGTCTTCCAGAGCAATCACTTTCTGTGTGGAAAAGGTAAGTCACCAGATTGCATCCTGGCATTCAAAGGCGTAACTCTTAAATTGGCTGGAAGTAAATAGAAATAATGCACTTCTGGGGTTGAAAAATGTGAAATGCATTGGAAGGGGAAGGAGGTCTATGGCACTAGAGGTTGTTTTCCCTTGTCTCCTGTTTCTGTAGAAACCTAGTGATGTCCTGGCACTCCAGTACCAGCCTTTGTCTTTAAAAAACATCAGCTCCCTGCGATTCAGCATTGTGCTGGACGTGAAGCAGCCTTTTCTGATCTGCAATGTGTACCGGCAACCCCTCCCTGCAGCTTCCAAGGTGAGCCTCTGTGAGCTTGTTCAGTGGGGTTTGAGGAGGGAGGGATGTGGTGGAGCACTTCTGTTGGGAGATCCTCAAGTTGAGAAGTTTATTCTGTAGTGTCAGCAGTGAATTGGCCTGAGCTGAATCAGCAAAGCTGCTGAAGGAATCAAAATCTTATCTGAATTGGTAACATCCAGGCTGGCTCTAAAACATGAGGAGCGGGGAGCAGGAAAGCAGATTGAGGCCAGCCATGCAGTAAAGGTGTCTCCTGGAAAGCATGCCAGCTCTCCAGCAGCCACCTCCTTGTATTGCTGCTGAGCACAGAAATGGGAGCGTGAGGGAATCCTGGACTGGACTGTGGTGCCTGCAGTCAGACCCCTGCTGCAGAGAAATGAACCATGAACTGAGAAGCCCATGCTGGGGTCACACTTTGAACGTTTACTGTTTCCTGCTGTCAAGACCCTGGATGTCATCCCACGGGTGATTAATTACTGTTCTTGTCCCTGCAGCCCATGAGACTGGATGTAGGGGAGGAACTTCATCTCTGGATCCAGTTTAACCCAGCTTATAAGAAAAATATGAAGAGCTGGGTGGCAAACAGTGTTCTCAAGTTGCGCTTCATGGAGCATCCTCATGTGGAGAAGATCCCTGTTCGGGGAGAAGTCTACTTCCCGAATCTCCACCTCCAGGCCAAGGCTGTGGACTTTGGCTGCATCGTAAATGACACAGAACAAGTGTTGCATATGGAAATGACCAACTGCAGCCCACTACCCGTCAACTACCACTGGTCATTCCTGACGGACAGCCAGGTGAACACCATCAGGTATGAGCATCATCCCTGTGCTGCTCCGAGCAGGGACCTGCTCCAGCCTGGTTTTGGAGTGGCTGTTACTGAGCTCAGCACACCAGCACCCAGCCAGGGGCTGCATCGTGGGGAGGAGCTGCTCTTGCAGGCACCTCTCTCCCACTACAGGTCCACCATCATAGTTATGTTATTTTCCAGGTTCATCCCTGCACCACCTAAATTCAAGCCACAGTCATCAAAGAAGGGAGTGCTTCCATGGAGACGCTACAGGACAGCAAGTGTGGAGGAGCCAACTGAAACCCTGGAAACAGTGCAGGATCCTGCCCAGGAGGATTCTACCCAGGGGGATCCTGCCCAGGAGGATTTGTCCCAGGAGGATCCTGCTCAGGAGGATTCTGCCCAGGAAGATCCTGCCCAGGAGGATCCTGCCCAGGAGGATCCTGCCCAGGAGGATTCTGCCCAGGAAGATCCTGACCAGGAGGATTCTGCTCAGGAAGATCCTGCTCAAGAGGACTCTGACCAGGAGCCAGCAGATGCCGAGGATTCCCTGGAAACAGAGGTGGATTTTCTTGTGCACCTACCACTTGCTTTCCCTCCTCAACTTGCCACCAAAAAGTCATACTCGTGCCAACCTCCCTTTTTGCTGCCCTTCTGTCCTGAGCCCTGAAAGTGGCAGTTGGACATGGGGTATCTGGGCAGGCAGAAATAGGAAAGTGTTGTTCAGAGAAGCTCACTCAGATCCTACAGACCAATGCTGAGTTTGGGGTTTTTTGGCTTATTTTCTTTATAATGTAAAATGAGGTCTCTATCTGCATCACGATGAGAAGGCTTCCAGCCTCTGATGTGTGTCAATCCATGAAGAGTCCTGATCTCCACGTGCCCCCTTCCCAACCCAGCCAGAGCGCTTACATCTCTGCCTTCACCCAAAAGCTGGTATTGCACTGACAGCTCCAGAGCTGTCTTTTATAAAACAAGACTTTGCAAAGTCACTGTCTCTTCCTCCAAATAAGGAAAAAGGCCTTTGATCTGCCAACTTGCCTGGTGAACATTCGTACTTTCGAGTGGGAAGTGGCCCCTTGTTCTGCATCAAGGGGAACAGAGGCTGCTCATGGGGCAATAAAAAAAAAAATATGTAAGGAAGCAGAAGAGTTTCTCAAAAGCCCAGTGTTGGCATTAAGTTTATGGAGAAGGGTTGTACCTGCTCACACACAAATACCAGTTGTTTCAACACTGCGCAGTTTTTCTGAATCAGGAGAAACAAAGACCTATAGATACAATGAACTGTGGCTGAATGTTTTCAAAGAGAAGCACAAAATCATCTTTATTTCCTGGTTGTTGCTATGTATACACAAGTAAACCAGGGAAATTCAAGTGGCCATCCTGGAATGGTTTGGCTTGGAAGGGACTTTCACAGATTATGTAGTTCCAACCCTCCCTGCCTGAGTGCTGGGGGCACCCAGTTCCCTCAGGCAAGTTTGATGTAGGAAGTGCAGATGGAGCCCAGGTCTCATCTGTGGGTGATAGCCTGGACATTTTCACACTTGATTTGTGCCCAGGTCCCTTTTCAGCTGCTCCTGGTGTGGTGAGGTGCTGGAGCCTGCAGCAGAGTGACCTTGCTCAGAGCAGCCAGCTCACTGCAGCCCGTGGTGTTTGTTTTCCAGGTGCTGTCATCCACTCCTGGGGAGTCTCAGGGGCCGGCGGGGATGCGGCCTTTGAGTCGGTTGATGGAGATGGGGCCCCCCAAGGTGGGAATGCAGGAGGTGAGTGGGAATTTGTCTCATGTCCATGTTTACAATGTGGGAAGAGGTTCTGTAGCCCCACTGCCACTGGTGGCCCTCAGCACTGCTCACAGAGGGGCCTCACATCCCTTCAAGTCCATCACAAGCAAGCCATGGTCACTGGAGAGGCCATGTGGGACATTTTGTAGGGCTGCCCCAGGATGCTCCCTATGCAGCACCTGTGGAGGGCATTGCTCCCATTTACCTCATCAGGTAGTTGACAGGATATTTTTGTGGGAACTGGCTTTAGCAGTTTGAGAGAACAGCACGTAAGTCAGAGAGAGGGAGAAAGGCCTCAGAAGTCAGATGAGCCTTTCCCCAGCTCCAAGGGCTCCCACCTCCAAGTCTCCTGTTTTTCTCAAGACAGTGAGAAGTGTTTCCAAAGACAAGTTCTGCAGCAGAGAGAATTTCTTGTTGCCAGGAGACATTCCAGATGGCTTTAATGCAGTGTATACTCATGGATAAGTGATTATGGGAGAAGATTTTCCCCATGGTCCCTCCACTAGTCAGTGGCATGGACACAGGATGAGATTAGGATGATTCTGACCGTGTTTGGGGAATACACCCTTCCAGCTATGACTCTACTTTATTTCAAGACACATCTGCTCTTCTGCATCCATTTCCACTCTCAACATCTCAATCTCTCCTCCTCTCCCTCCAGGTTTTTGATGTCCAGCCAGTGTGGGGTGAGCTGCCACCAGGCGAGAGCCAGAAGGTCACCTTTACCTTCTTTGGCTTTGCCAACATCGTGGCCCGTGTCACGGCGCTGTGCCACGTGCAGGGAGGCCCCACCTACAGGGTGGTGCTGACCGGGCAGGCTTCATGCCCCAGCTACCAACTGGACATGGAGGAGATTGACTGGGGACTGCAGGTACCAGCACAGCTCCTTGTCTTGGCACCATGGCCACCTCAATCCCAGGCTCTCTCCCCTTCTCAGCTCCTCTGCTGGCTCTGGGGCTTAGAATAGAACCTTTGAGAGACATGTCCAGCATCCAGGCTGGTTTAAAATGGCCATCCCCACCCCTCCCCTCCCTTCCCCCTGGCCAAGGGACATGACACTGTCCTCTTCAAGGCACCTGACACTGCCTCCTGGGGAGCACAAGGCTCCCACTGAAGATGTCTGGAGGGACATGTCCCTGAGATATCCCTCCACTGATCAGCTCCTAGAGCTGAGCTCCAAGGAGATGCTCTTGTCAAATGCTCTTCTTGATCCACAAAATAATCCAGGGAGGAAGTTGGGCTTTCAGTCACTGCAGCAGCTGAAAACAATGTCCCAGAATAATCCCCACTTTACACTCCACAGATACTTCCAGTTGCTGGCACTGCCTGTGTTGTCCTGTGTGTCTCTCTTGTCACCTGTATGTTTCTTGCCAATATTTGCATGCAGGTGCCTTTTCTTCTGGAATGCCTCTCAGAAATGCACTAACTTTTAGATACAATTCAATGGGGACAAAGTTGTCAAAGCAAAACAAAACTGTTCATTAGCAATGCTTCAGCTGAGCCGGGTGTGTGTCTCCCTGCCCCCGGAGATGAGCAAACACACCCTCCAACAAAAAGGCAATCTTTCTATCCCCTTTGTACCCAGCTGGGACAGTCTCTGGCCCCTTTCCCCTTGGAGAAGAACTCAGAAACTTCCACTCTCTCCGATGCCAACTTCTCTGTTCCCTCCCCTCTCATCTTCCTTCCTTTTGGTCAAGTCTTCAACCCCGTCCCTCTGCCAGCTCACAGCAACACCCAACAAACCAACCTGAACAAATCCAAACCACAAACAACACATAGAACCAACAAATTCCATTCTTTCACTTCAGAAACTTTTGGCTTCATCTCACTCATCTCACTGCCACTTCCTCTGTTTCTCCTGGCTGTTGGTGACCCCTCAGAGAGCAGAAGACCTGGTCTCCTGGTTCATTTATTACTGGCCTTTATGTGGTTTTACCACCTCTCTGTAGTTGTGTGGTTGCATTGTGGCTGTGTGCATTCAACTCAAGAGGAAGGAGATTGCCAGCATGAGTATCTGTAACTTCTCACTCCTCTGTCCTCTCTCCAGGTGTTTAACAAAGTCCTCAAAGCAAAGGTCACCCTGCGGAACACCGGGGTTATGGAATTCCCCTACGTGGTGCCAAACTCCAGCACTGGCACTGCAGCAAAGCCTCTGCCTGGTGTGCCCGTGGTCGTGCCCACCACAGTGAGTAGCACAAGTCATTGGCTCTGGCCCTGTGTCAGGCGGCCCAGGAGAGAATTAAAGAAAAAAAAGGGGGAAAAAACTGGGGGGAAACCCCACAGCTGTGCTGGGGCTGGAGCCTTGCGGGAGCTCAGGAGGACACACTGCACCCCAGGGTTGGAGGTGCAAGTTTTTGGGCACAAGGAAGGTAGAAAGTGATGTGGTCTGATGGTTTCTTCCAGATGAGAACCTGTCTTCTCAGCCTGTTTGTCCCCTGAGCATCCCACATCAAAACTTTGACGCAGTCCCTTCCTCCTCTCCTGTCCCTGCAGGGTTCCCTTGCACCTGGAGAGAAGCAAGTGTTGGAAGTCTATTATCTGCCAGGAAAGCTAGGAGTCTTCCACAGGACTTTCCAGATCCAAGTGGCTTATCTGGAACCAGCAGAAATCACCCTGAAAGGAAAGGGGACCTTACCTAGGGTTACCAAGTACGTCCCCAAGACGTTGGAAGGTGAGCACTATCTGTTGTCTCCCAGGAAGATCCCCTGGTTTTCCCCCTACCATCGCACATCGGGCAGCTCACACCCATCTCCACAAGTCTGGAAATGTCAGGGCTGCCAGACCAACACTTTGGCCTCTCTGGTTGCTTCCTGAGTTTTGAGCAGTTGGGTCCATTTAGGCTTTTTCCCAGGATCTTGCCAGCACATTGCTGCAGGCCTGAAAAGATGATGGCTAGGCAGAAAAGCTGGGGAAAGCTGTAAGAGAGGCTGGCAGGGCTTTTGGCAGGGTTGGATGTGCATGGCATTGCAGGGGATGACATGATCCCCTGTGAGTGAGAATGAACATGAGGATTCAGAGAGGAGCCAGCAGCATGCATTGCTTCTGGGAGAGGCCAGTGTTGGGGAAGTGGGACTTCTCAGCTTAAATGGGATTGGCAATGGGATTGTGCATCGTCTTCTATTTATGGATCATTTTTTCCTTCAGAAGAGGAGGAGACACCACAAGAGGAAGAAAAAGCCCAGAGGAAGAAGAAAAAGAGAGGGATGAATGGTCGTCGCCATCTGTGATCATGGAGTCACTGACTGTCACAGCTGAACAACAGGCTAGTGTCCAACATCTGCCCAGGGCCTCTTCAGCTGAGGGGCTCCCCCAGCAGAATACTGGCTCTGGTGGAAGAGGTGGGAGGGTTATTCCCACTTGGGAAATTGGAGGAGTAGCAGCTGTGCTCCCTCCCAAAGTTGCCTTTGCTTGTGGCCAGCCCATCCTCCATACTTGGAGCTCTCCGATAGATACTGCCATAATCAGATTATAAGATCTGTGGGCCACTTGCTGAATTTGGAGAGCTTGTGGTGTGTTCTCTTTTGTGACTGAGAGAAATATTTGTATTCAAGTGTTTCTACCTCTCAAGTGAGCAGAATATTCAGAGTCAGAGAAGGGCCAAGCACCAGCAAACTCTTCTTCATTTGCTGTGTAAATGGCAAGAAAGGCAACTGAACTGGTGAACTTTGTGATCTCCAAATGGCCTTATTCATGATAGCCCTCATTTACTATTTTTGTTGGTGTATGATTCCACAAGGCATATCTCTCCTGTTCTGGAATACAGAGGTTAAGTGGAAAAAAATGTTATTTAAAAAAAAAGGCAATTTCTATACCTGTATGATGGGAATGACGTGGTTTCTTCTCCAGTGATACTGCCGACCTTGAGATTTCAGCTGAGGATAAAGAAACAGAATCATCCAAATATTCTTCAGAAGACGAACCTTGAGAAGACCAAGGGAAACTGGGAAGCTCTTTGAAGAACCTACTGAGCCATAAGAACCTCGAGGATTGCCATTGGTGCACCTCCTTTACCAATAAAGCAGGGAAAATTATGTCTTATGGGAAGAAATCTGTGAAGGCTGAGCTCTCTGCCCAGGCACAGTGCAAATTTCATGAGATCCTGAGCAGTCTTCCTCTTCTCCCAGATGAAGCTTTTCAGGACAGAGAACTGGATTCTTTCCACCTCTGTGAAGCACCTGGAGCTTTTATAGCCCGCCTTAACCCCTACTTGAAGTGCCACCACGTCCCTGGAATTGGATAGCTGATACTCCAGACCCCTATCATGAAGCCAGTGACACCCTTAGGATGGTCATGGATGACAGTCTGATAGCAAATCAGCACATCACCTTGGATCATTATGACTAAACTTAGGGCTAATGTAGTACCTAAATATTGGCAATGCAGTATAAAACAGAAGCAGGTCTAAAGGGCTATAACATGAGCAGGTTTGGCTAGAAACCTGCAGGTTTACAGACTTTGGAACTGCAAACTCACAGGGACAAAGCAACAAAGCACCTATGGAGCTACCTCAGGATTTTTTCTCTGGACATGACTGGATCTTAGTTGGATCCGCAGTCAGAGGCACCAGGAAGCCTGCTGGGGCATGCCAGGAGCTCAAGTGACACAGGAGGAGGGTGGCACGAGCCTTTCAGCGCTTGCTCCTTGCCAGATTCCAGGGAAGCCTGCAAGGCTTGGCTTGATGCTCTTCCTCTACCTTCTGGATGCTTTCCCATCAATAATGGGACTTCACACTCCAGAAGAGCATCCTCTGTGAGGTACACTGCCAAAGACAAAGGTACTCTAAAGTGAAAATCACTGCTCTAACTTGTGCCACTTTGCTTCTGACTTTAACAAGAGGAGCATCCCCACCAGCACCCATTTTTGCAGCTCTCTGGCTCCCAACTAACTGCACACCTGCCAGCTGTGCCAAGGAATGGGGATTTCTAGCTGTGATCACATACTTGCCAGACTGTGCTAGCATGGTAATTGATTTTGAGAGGAATAGCAGATTTGTCTTTACAAACAAGCTGTGGGTCTGCCAGTAGATAAAAGCAGTACTGGGAGATAAAAGAAACAATGGGAAGGGTTCCACTGATTGATGATTGGAAAAAGATGTTTGCTTTTACAAATAAACTTTAGGTTTGCTGATAAATAAAATTAGACATTGAAAGATGAAAGAAACTGTTGTCATTATATTGCAAAGGTTCTGTATTGCTAGAGTTTCATATCTCCCTGATGTTTCTCATGGGCAGCTTCACTAAGCACTGACACTGCCTTCTTTCCACAGTAGCCAACTGACTCCTGTTCCCCCTCAACCAACCAATCCACTCTTTTATAACACTCTTCTTATTGGCTACAGCTGTGGCCTGTTAGAGTCAGGCCTGTTCCTAATCTCTAATAATTCAGCTCAGCTGCAACTCCCTAAGGGGAAAGATTACTGTCTATACTACCTTTATTTTCTCATATCCCACGACAAGAAACAATGGGGATGAAAAACCCCTAAATTCCATAAGACTTAAAAATTCAAAGGGAGGGTTATACCTTAGGGAGAAATCTTTGGTATCAGGCATATTGGGGAGTCTGAAACTCTCAAGTACCTCAGCCAAGGGGGAAAGAGAGAAGGGAATTGTGGCTGGGAAATGGGGATAAAAGGGGAGGCTGCGTCCTCCAAAACTTGGAGAGATCTCAGGGGAATGCCCTGTGGCCTCTCCCTTTATTCAAATAAAGCCAGAAATGACTCCTCTGTCTCCTTTTTGGACATAAAACTCTGGTGTTTGTGGAATAATTTTCCTAACAACCTCTTGACTCAAATTTATAGTGCTCTATCTTGTCTTCAGGTTACAGTGTATTTGGCATGGAGCAAGGGATGCGAGGGACTCCTAAATTGGCAGAACATTGGTTGCTGCCAGGGAGTCCTGAACTCGCAGAACATTGGTTTCTGCCAGGGAGTCCTGAACTTCCTTTGAAGGTAAAGGCTGACTCAAGCTGTACTTTCTGCTTTTGTCACATCTGTGCTGTGAAAGTGAATGCCAAAGGGAAATGCAGGGCAGTTCATGTAATGCTGTCTTTACATGTCGCTGTAGAGACGGCAAAGACACCTATTTCTTCATGCACAACAGCCCACCTTTATTCTTCACAGCTCATATTTATATGGTTTTCTAAAGGCATTGTGTTTCATTTTAATTGGTTACTAACTTACTGCCACTCAGTTCATTGGTTAGGAGTTGCTCATGTAGGTGTCAATCAAAAACTTTCTACTCTAAGGAGGTTTACATTCTTGTCTCCTGGACAGAAGATGTGAGTAGAAGTCTTTCTTCTCACAGGTGCCAATTCCTTTCTCACAGGAACTTGTCAGGATAGCTGTTAGCTGCAATTAGGCGAAGTAGCAGGCCCGAGCCGTAATTTTACAAGGGTAACAAGGGTCTTATTTTATATGGCTTTTCCTATATGCAGCATTGACATATGATTATTTCAATCTTAAAGAATAATCTTAAATTTCATTTGTGTGAATTTTGACCTTTGTAGTATTAGTGTAGGATAGATTTGGAGTTCAAATCTGATTGAATCGTCCCTTCGTAGAATCACGGACTCATGGAATCACTAAGGCTGGGAAAGCTCTGGGAGACCATGCAGTCCCAGCTGTGCCCAATGCCCACCTTGTCCCCAGAGCCCTGAGTGCCGCCTCCAGCCCCTCCTGGGACACCTGCAGGGACGGGCACTCCCAACCTCCCTGGGCAGCCCCTGCCGAGGCCTGAGCACCCTTTCCATGGGGAAATTCCTGCTGGTGCCCACCAGGAGCCTGCCCTGGCCCAGCCTGAGGCCGTTCCCTCTGCTCCTGTCCCTGTTCCTGGGAGCACAGCCCGACCCCCCGGCTGTCCCCTCCTGGCAGGGAGTTGTGCAGAGCCACAAGGGCCCCCTGAGCCTCCTCTGCTCCAGGCTGAGCCCCTCCCCAGCCCCCTCAGCCCCTGCCGGGGCTCCAGCCAGGATAGAATAGGAGCGCTGTGCAAAGAGCCGTGTATAGACCTGCCCTAGGTGCCTTTGTCACCCCATTTTAAACTTCCATAACTACAGAAAGACTCTTCAGAGAGCACTAAAGTCAAGTCAGCAGCAAAAGTGCCAATTTCCTTTGCAAATCCCTGCGGCCCGGCCGGGCCCGGCCCCGCCCCGCACTCGGTTCCGCGGTTGCCGGGTAACCGCGCCCGGGCCCTCAGCGTCTGTGACGGCGCCGCGGCCTCATCCCGGAGCCGGCCCCGGCTGCTCATTCACAGGCTCGGCGCCTCCAGGGGCGACACTCGGCCATTCGCAGAAAAGTGCTTTCTGTGAACGAGGCCTGTGAATTCACGGAGAATTGGTCTCTGTGAGCAAAGCATTGGTCTTTGCCAGGGACTCCTAAATTGGCAGAACATTGGTTGCTGCCAGGGAGTCCTGAACTCGCAGAACATTGGTTTCTGCCAGGGAGTCCTGAACTTCCTTTGAAGGTAAAGGCTGACTCAAGCTGTACTTTCTGCTTTTGTCACATCTGTGCTGTGAAAGTGAATGCCAAAGGGAAATGCAGGGCAGTTCATGTAATGCTGTCTTTACATGTCGCTGTAGAGACGGCAAAGACACCTATTTCTTCATGCACAACAGCCCACCTTTATTCTTCACAGCTCATATTTATATGGTTTTCTAAAGGCATTGTGTTTCATTTTAATTGGTTACTAACTTACTGCCACTCAGTTCATTGGTTAGGAGTTGCTCATGTAGGTGTCAATCAAAAACTTTCTACTCTAAGGAGGTTTACATTCTTGTCTCCTGGACAGAAGATGTGAGTAGAAGTCTTTCTTCTCACAGGTGCCAATTCCTTTCTCACAGGAACTTGTCAGGATAGCTGTTAGCTGCAATTAGGCGAAGTAGCAGGCCCGAGCCGTAATTTTACAAGGGTAACAAGGGTCTTATTTTATATGGCTTTTCCTATATGCAGCATTGACATATGATTATTTCAATCTTAAAGAATAATCTTAAATTTCATTTGTGTGAATTTTGACCTTTGTAGTATTAGTGTAGGATAGATTTGGAGTTCAAATCCGATTGAATCGTCCCTTCGTAGAATCACGGACTCATGGAATCACTAAGGCTGGGAAAGCTCTGGGAGACCATGCAGTCCCAGCTGTGCCCAATGCCCACCTTGTCCCCAGAGCCCTGAGTGCCGCCTCCAGCCCCTCCTGGGACACCTGCAGGGACGGGCACTCCCAACCTCCCTGGGCAGCCCCTGCCGAGGCCTGAGCACCCTTTCCATGGGGAAATTCCTGCTGGTGCCCACCAGGAGCCTGCCCTGGCCCAGCCTGAGGCCGTTCCCTCTGCTCCTGTCCCTGTTCCTGGGAGCACAGCCCGACCCCCCGGCTGTCCCCTCCAGGCAGGGAGTTGTGCAGAGCCACAAGGGCCCCCTGAGCCTCCTCTGCTCCAGGCTGAGCCCCTCCCCAGCCCCCTCAGCCCCTGCCGGGGCTCCAGCCAGGATAGAATAGGAGCGCTGTGCAAAGAGCCGTGTATAGACCTGCACTAGGTGCCTTTGTCACCCCATTTTAAACTTCCATAACTACAGAAAGACTCTTCAGAGAGCACTAAAGTCAAGTCAGCAGCAAAAGTGCCAATTTCCTTTGCAAATCCCTGCGGCCCGGCCGGGCCCGGCCCCGCCCCGCACTCGGTTCCGCGGTTGCCGGGTAACCGCGCCCGGGCCCTCAGCGTCTGTGACGGCGCCGCGGCCTCATCCCGGAGCCGGCCCCGGCTGCTCATTCACAGGCTCGGCGCCTCCAGGGGCGACACTCGGCCATTCGCAGAAAAGTGCTTTCTGTGAACGAGGCCTGTGAATTCACGGAGAATTGGTCTCTGTGAGCAAAGCATTGGTCTTTGCCAGGGACTCCTAAATTGGCAGAACATTGGTTGCTGCCAGGGAGTCCTGAACTCGCAGAACATTGGTTTCTGCCAGGGAGTCCTGAACTTCCTTTGAAGGTAAAGACTGACTCAAGTTGTACTTTCTGCTTTTGTCACATCTATGCTGTGAAAGTGAATGCCAAAGGGAAATGCAAGATGGGATAATTCCAATCTTCAGTTCAGTGGCATTGTACAGCTGAGGGGATGGACAATATATGGTCTGCTGATGGTGCTTTTTTCTCAATGAGGAAATGCAACATTCCTTGAATATACTACTCTATACGTTTTTTCCTATAATATTTATTCAAACTACTTATAGATTAATGTGTTCTGTTAAAGTTTCAGTGGGTTGTTATGATCTGGTTATTAAAATTTTTATGGACATGCCCCTGAATTAAGGTGAAAAACGAGAGCATATACCAAAGTCAATAGTTTGGATTTTATGGAACAGTAATTGTGAAGAAGAGAGAGGGCGAAAAAAATAGAAAAAGGAGGGGGGGAGGGAGGTGGCTGGGAAGTGGGGAAGAAAGAGAGTGACAGAGACAGATTTAGTAGAAAATATCACCATTCCATGGATGCCATCCCATCCCATCCCATACAATCCTCTTCTGGTCTTCTCTGTGGTGAGGTCCCACAAAATGGAAGGCTCCAATGGATTAATGCAGATTTGGGCAAGGTGGGACTGCCCAGTACCTCCCTGGGGTGGGGCAAGTTTGGCTCTGTCTTTTGCTACTTTCCAGTAATATAAAATCACCAGAGTGTCCTTTGAGCCTGCTGTGAATCGGGTTGTGGATTTTCAGATCTGTTGTGTTCCTTTGCATGCCATGCTGCTATCTGGTGCAAGGCCTCAGCAATGGGTCTGGGGGCACTTTGGAGGTCTTTGATGGGTTAGGACACCCCCTCAGCTGCCCCTCGTGGGAATGTGCCCTGGATGTGGCCTTCTGGGGCTGGGGGCTTTTAGAGCTGAGCCACTTTGTGTTGGGGAGGATGGGTGTCCACTGCCTCTTACCAGAGGTTGTGCCACACACCCAGAATTTCCCCTTCCCCCTCTGTTGATGGGAGGTTTGTGTGCAAACCTGGCCTCAGCAGACGAGTCTGTGGCTATGACTTCCCCAGCCTGAAGGCAGACAGAGCTGATTTTCAGGACAGCTGCTGCATTTGGCTTTAGTGGGGATATATTTTTCTCCCTTAGCCTTGTTCACTTCTCCCAGGACCTGAGCTAACAGGACAATAGTGTCACCTTGATCTTGTCTCAAGTTCCCTTAGGCGGCCTAACTGACAGTGCCAAGTTCCAGTCAGGGGCCATTTTCAGGGAAGGGTGGGCTTGGCTGCTCTCAGCTTCTTGATACAGTTTTGTCACAATGGGCAAAAAGTCCTTTATAGCAATATTTAAGCCATAAGCCATAACATTCCAGTCTCTCACAAGTCCTGTGAGGAGCAGCTGAGAGAGCAGGGGTTGGTTAGCCTAAAGGAGAGGAGGTCCACTCAAGCTGTTTTTAAATAATATTTGAGCTTTGTTAATTCTAAGTATTATTAATGTTGAGCATTTTAGCCCCAGGTTTCAGTACGATCCATCTCTGAATTGCACAAGGTAGCCATATAGTTCAAATAAAGTCCAACTAGAGGCCTAACAATACTAGCTACTTATGCCAAACAAGCACTTAGCTACTTTCAAATCATATAAAATCTTTAGCACCAGTACATCCCTTGAGTCTGCCATGAATTGGGTTGTGGATTTTCAGAGTTCCACTGTTGTTCCTTCCAGTTTTGTTGAGGCATTGTCGCTGATCTGTGACATCCTCCCTTCAAAATGGCTTCTGGATTCCCGAAGACACCAACACCACCTCTTTTGCTGAGAGACAGACTGAAACCTAATACTGTGAGTAGCCACTGGGGCTGTGTTAAGGCTGGAAACTGCCCTGGTGTCCCTGCTCTCCCTGCCCCTGTTGTTCAGCAGTGCAGTGAAGCTGCAGACCCCCTCCCCAGCCCTTTGTGCTGTGCTCCTGTTGCTGGGGCTGTCCTGGTGCAGTAGGGAACACTGTGGAATGTGTCAGGGACAGCCCAGCACCTTGCCTGGCTGTGCCACCGGGGCCAAGTTGAACCAATGTACAGCTGAAGCCCTCAGCATGGGCTTCTTTCCCTCCCCTTTGCCACAGGAATTCTTCTGTCAGGCTGGGCACTCACCTGTGCTGTTCTGACCAACCTGCCCTTGGGCACCTGGGCATGTGGCGAGGAAAGCTCAAACTCTGCCCAAAGCCTTGAGAGCCACGGCTGGTCCCAGCTAGAAGAGCTTCCAGAGCAGCTCTTCTCTCTCAGCTCCTGTGTGGGCACAGATCCAGCCCTGCAGGCAGCACTGGAGCCAGGGCCACAAAGGTCCCTTGCTGTCTGCAGCTCACTTGACTGAAGATGCCCCAGTGCTGAGGCTCTGTCAAGGAGATGCCTCTGTTTTCTTGTGTCGAGGGCTCTGTCAGCCCAGACAGAGAAAACAAATGCTAATTAACAGAGAGAGCGAAAACTGGGACACATTCCTGTGCACCTCACTCTTGGTACAGCTTTTCTTTCTTGCTTCTCTTGGACTCAGCCAGCAGTGCTATCTCCTTACTGTGAGTTCTGAGTGTTGTGCAGGGATGGAGTTCGGGCAGTTCTGAGAGCTCCTCCCCGCTCTCTGAAAAGGTCACTGCCTCAATCCAATGAAACGTAAGAGGAAACAGATGCCCAGAGAGCAGAAATCCCCAAACATGTCCCATGAAATCACGGAGAGACTGATGGGACACAGCCGTGTGGTTGGAGTATGGGTATTGCACTCTGTATTATTAATGTATTGGTGCTAAGTATTTCAGCAGGTAACTTCCAGGGCTTCCAGAACTGTCTTAGTGGCTGTGATCACAAATTATTCATCAGTAGTAAGTGAACAAGAAAAGCCTCCATGAACAAGGGCATTTCTGAGACTCTTGCTGGTTTTTTGCTTTTCAGCTGACACCTTCTGCCTTCCAGAAGGAGATGTCTCTCAGCACCAAGCAGAGGCTGGCCAGAGCTAAGAACTCTGCTTACCGGACAACTCAGGTTGTCCGGCCTGAAGACAAGTGTGAGACCTCCCATCACAAGGTAGCCTTTCCCTGCCCTTGCTGTTTGATGTGATAATTGAGGAGGATGCCAAAAGAGCAGCTCAGCATGCTCCAGGAGCTTTTGATCAGCCCAGGGCAGAGGTGGAAGAGCCATTGTTTGCCCAGTGTGGACTGGGCAGATGTACTCACCCACAGTCTGTAGTTCACTGGGGATCAGAGCAGAATCTTCCTCCCAGCAGCTGAACCTGGCTCTGCTCTCTGGCCTCTCCTTGCAGGTCTCGGCAGCTGACCCAGAGCAGAGCTCATTTCAGCCTTGCCCACCAGAGGTGGTGTTTCAGAACTACAGCCCTGGTGAGGTCTGTGAAGTGCCGGTGATTCTGAGGAACAGGGACAAGGTGAGTGCTGGGACGTGGAGGTTTAACGCTGCGCTGGAACAGGAGAGCAGAGAAGGGTGGTTAAGGATGGCACCAGGGCATGTCCGTCTGTCTCCACAAGTGGCAAAACCGTCATACCATGTCTCTCCTGCAGGTTCCTCATCTGCTGAAGGTCACCTTGGAGATCTCACCTTACTTCCAGCTGGTGGGCCCCAATGACGTGTGCCGCAAGGTGCCACCGGGCCTCTACACAACTGTCCGTGTCCTCTTCACTCCTGGGCAGAAAAAGGTGAGTCTGGAGGGCCCAAGAGATTGGTGTCTTCAGTGGAAAGTGGACCTGCAAGGCTGGATTCAGGCCATCTGGCCTGGGTTTTGAGGACCTGTTCTGGTTTCAGAGCATCTAGAACTGGGAGATACTCTTTGCCCATGCTTAAGATGGGATATATGCTCTGTGCTGAGACAGTTTCCTTTCCCACAGGATTATTTCCACCAGCTCCTCTGCACCACTGAAAGGGAAGAGTTCATTGTGCCCATTTGGGCCATTGGTGCCCGAGCCATCCTGGACTTCCCTGACCAGCTGGACTTCTCCACATGTCCAGTCAACTACACCACCGAGAAGACTCTGCTGGTTTGCAATCTTGGTAACCGGACAGCTCGTTACCAGCTGAACGCCCAGAGGTGAGGCAGCTCATCTGTTCTTGTGCAAAGGATATCACCTTTGGGTGATAGCAGAGTTGGGAAAGAACAGCAAAAGGAACCAGAGCATCAGAGCTGCTGCCCTGCAGCCCTGGCTGGAAATGGGCAGAACATGTGAGGTTTGCTGTTGCTTCTCATGTTTTAAGCAGGAGGCAGCCTTTGAGCTTTCTCTGTCCCAGATTTCCTGGAGGGTGCTGTTGGTAGCTGGCTTGCACCCTCCAGAGCACAAGCTGCTTCTGAAATGCCTACTCAGCACTGTCAGCCAAATAGACCCATTCTCTGGGGGGCCACAGGCACGTGGCTTTCCAGTGGTCCCCGCATCAGATGCCGCATGTGAGCTGTGCTGTGGGCAGCTGGTGCAGTTCCTGTCAGTCTCAGAAGACAATCACTGTTTCTCCTGTTGGCTGAACTGGAGAGGCTAATGCATTTCTGACACCGTATATGCAAGCACCGTTCAGTTGGCTGGTGGTGTGTTAAGGGTTATGTGATCCCAGAGGTCTTGGTGTAGGAGCTGAGGTCAGGAATGCAGCACAGACCTGATGTCTAACCTCAAGCAACTGAGTGGCTTTGATTTTTTTTTCTCTGAAAAAAAATTTTGACAGAGGTCAAAAGGCAAATTGACTTTTCTGCTGTGAAACATGAGGGTTTGAGAGGAGCTTCCACCAAAGCCTGCCAAAGCTATTGGCAGGCTCCAATATAGGCTCCTCAGATGCTGTTCAAACAGGCTGCTGCTTTTGACTGTGCAAACATGTAGGCAGGAACATGTAAATCCATGCACGGTTTTTCTCTGGGATTTCCAGGTCTTGTTTTGTCACCGCCAAAATAAATACCCAGTAGAGTCTGGTATCTTTTTACAGTGTGCTTCCCAGCAGTTCTGTTGAGTACTACAGAGCATGTTGCATCCTGCTTGATAGGGATTTAAAGAGTTTCTGAACTTCGGGAATTAAATATTGAAGTAGATGAAATAGAGCCTGGGTGCAGTGGCAGAGGGAAAGATGGAGCTTGTGAGCTGCTAACTCTGGACAGATTTTTTCAGCACAGAGATGGAGCTGCTTTAACCTAACAGACTGAATTTATTAGAATAGGTAATGCTGTTTGATGTCAGCTGTTACACCATCACTTAAAAGTAATATATGTTAAAATTAGATGATATTTGGGGTTTTCTCGGCAGTAAGTGTTAGTGGACACATGAAACAATTCAATCAGCCATAATTTTTCTGTCTTCCTTGGTGTGGGAGGCAGCTTTTAATCAGATCAATTCTCCCAAAATCAAATAATTTAATAATGGCAGTTAAGACACCAGTGGACAAAAGAACATTTGGTTGTAGCAGGTAACTGTACCCTGGGACTTGAAATAGATTGCAGCCTTGTTGCACACAGCATTTACCAAAAGTGCAGGTGAACGGTGCTTTGAGAGACTTGGTCTCAAAATTGCCAGCTTTGCTCACTTGTCAGCTCTGTTTCTAAATTATGTCAGGAGTACTTGCTCCTTGGTATCCTCATGGCCATAACTTTTGCCCAGCTCTGTTAGTAAGGGGAGCTGATGCCTGATGAAGGTAAGCAAGATGCAAGTGACCCTGGAGCCTCATTGCAGAGAGCTGGATACAGAGTATGGGGGAGATTATTTCATTTCATCCCACAGGATCTTGTGAGGACTGGATCTCCTCACACTAGAGTCAGTAGCTGTTTCTGACCCTGTGTGTTCTGTCTGCTGCTGACTGTGGTTGGTTTGCTCTTTGCTTGCACAAGTGAGCAGAAGTGAACTGGACTGCAAAAGGGATAACATCCCCAATTCTCCACCAAGAATCCTACTGTCTCTGTGTTGCAGCCCTTTCTCTGTCATTCCGGCCACGGGAACTCTGGATGTTGGTGAATCCATGCAGGTGACGGTGGAATCTCAGCCACAGAAGACTGGGGACCATTCCGGGTCCCTTGTAGTGCACTATGATACAGGTGAATGCTGGGCACTGCACAGGGCATTCTGTGCATCCCTCAGAGCAGAAAGGCTGGTGTGGCCGTGGGTGTTGAGGGAGGTGATGATAGTTTTCACGGTGTTTATTTTCTAGTCATCTGGTTTGTAGTCATGTAGTTTGTCATCTTGATCCTTGTAGAGCTCCATGTAAATGCCATTTCTAGAGAGCATGTGTGGTATTTGTTGTTTGCATCTCGCCTGGGAAACACTCACCTGGAACAGCAATGGTGAGCTTGAAGTCTGAGCCCAGATGAATCCCAGGAGCTGGCTGGGAATAATGAAGCTTTGGGAGCTCTGGAAATGAGGGAGCCTTTGGTAGGGGTCTGTTCTAGTGGATGAAATGCTGGCAGGTTGTCCAGGACGTTGTTATGCTGTGCACACGCAGCTCTCTCTCAGCTTGTGATACATGGGCTGATCCATGGAACTGCTCATTCAGCTAAAAGCTGGGACACCTTCTTCTGCTACCTGTAGTTTGCTCCGTTCCTTGTGCTTCCATCAGCCAGTGAGGTGAGCAAAGACTCCCCTTTGCTTTGTTCCAGGTGAAGACACCTACACAAGCCTTCATGCGAGAGCTGTGGATGTCCACATTGAGTTGGACAGGAAAACTGTGACCCTAGAGAAGACCTACATCACCCTGTCAAACCGCGCAACTGTGGTCATCCGCAACCACAGTAATATCATAGCCCGCTTCCAGTGGAAGGCTGCTTCTACTGAGGAACAGGAGGGTCAGCTGAGGCTGAGGTAGGTTTGAAAGATCCGTTTCAGTGACATACCTTGCCCAAGGGTAAAACTAATGTATGGCTTCAGGAGATGCTGGTGCTTTTCAATGGCTATGGATAAGTAAACCCTGCCATCTCTACCTGCCTCCTCCAAGCAGTTGTGTGTCAGGAAAAGCTGCCTGAGGTGGCTGGTGGATTCTCCCTCAGCTGTGGCAGAGGCTTTGATCCAGAAGTTTCTCTTGAGGGCTGCTGGCTTTGGAAACCTCTCCTGGGCTTGCAAGTGTGGAGTGAACAAGTGACCCTCTGATCCATTTGGGACCCCATGGCTCAGGGTCAGCCCTTTGCTGCGCAGCTGCTCCTGCACTTCAACTTCTCTCTGCAAAGACGTGGCTTATTAAACAATCTGGGTTTGTCTTTCCTATGCCTGCAGGCAGTATAACAGGACATGTCAGCAACAGCAGAAGAAGTTGTATGATTTTCTGAAGGAGTGTGGAGTGGACATCACTTGCCAAGAACACCTTGATGTTCTTCTTCACAGCTTCCAGAGTGAGCTGGCAAAGATCAGAGGAGATCCCATGCTGTTTGATGATGACATTTTCTCCCTTGAGCCGAAGGTAAATGATGGCTGAGAGCCCCCTGTCCTGCTTCTCTTCTTCCTCCTCATCCCTGAGTAAGGTCACTTGACTGATCTCTGCCTCAGCTGGCTTTGTGTGCCAAGAGAGAAGTCATCGGGATTCTGGTGAGGTCAGAGAGCTGGTTGCAAAAAGCCTTTCTGCCCTGTGGGCTCCTGGCAGGCAGCAGGAGCCTGACTAAAGCTTCCAGACTCTGTTGTCAGTGTTATTGATGAGTGTTACTCACTCCTTGCTTGTCACTGATGCTCTAAATCACGGCTTACAGGACTGTGGTTGAAAACAAGAAATGTGCTGTTTGAAGAGAAATGTTTTGCTGTCTCCTTCTGCTTTAGGAGGGTGAGATCATGCCGAATGGTTCGTCTGAAATCAGCGTGTTCTTCACGCCCAAGGCAGCCCAGGTCTACAAGCGAGAGATTTACTGCGACATCTCTGGTACGGCTCCTTCCCCTGCCTCTCTCAGCACAGTGAGGGCCAGGTGCAAATACTCCCCCAGATCACTGGGCTCCTGTGTCATTGCTGGGAAGGGTCTGTGCTCAGCAGGGCAGTGCTGGCACACGCCCACTGTCCCTGCAGCTTCCAGGGGATCTCCTCTATTTTGATTTTTTCCCTCTCAGCTGTTCTGAATGCTGTCTGTATTTAGTGTGCTGCTCCTCCCTTGGGAAAAACACGCTGAGGTGCACCCAGAAGGAGGCAGAACAAAATTTCTGGCATTTCCTAAAGTCCCATTCTCAACATGGGGGTAGAAGAAAGGATGGTCTCTATGGATGTACTGTATCTCCTGAGGGAAGAGAAGGGTTTCTGGTCCCATGCAGTTCAGAGTCAGGGACTAGCACTAAGGCAGCCTGGAAAATGCAGGATAGCAGAAGGAATTACTGTACTGAAATAGAAATCTCTCCCCAGGCCGTGAGAACAGGCTGCCCCTGCTCCTCATAGGGGAAGGCCTTGGGCCCCGGCTCCATTTCCACTTTGAGGAAATGAACATCGGGGACATTTTTGTCAGAGCAACCCACAAATATGAGGTAAGCAGCAGGGTTGGGGTGGATCCTGGTGGCTCCTAGGGTAGCAGTGAGCCTTGTGGACCTGTGGAATTCCTGGCAACTTGGGTAGTTGTGATACTAGTAAAATCTGCGGGATTTCTTGGAATCTGGATCTTCTGGATGGGGTCAGAAAGGTGTGTCTGTTGTTCGTGAGACACCAGTCCCTTCTTTTGGGCAGTCTTCTTTGGACATCAGCTGGGAGGCTTCCTGCAAAACTGCTTGACACATGAAACCAACACTGAGTCAAAAAGCTGCATGTTCAGAGGCTTTTCTTCCAGTCCCAGACACAAATCACCTTTGTGCTTAGGCTGTCCAAAAGCAGCTGGAACAAAGTGGCTGCATTTGAGTTCAAGTCCATTGCAAACAGTTTTCAGTCATGTCCCTCCTGCATATTTGTAGGAGTCAGAGGAAAGCCACCCACCCCCCCGGCTCAGTGCTGGTCAAAGCACTTGGCAGTGCTTTCCCTTGCTGACCAGTCCCTCACCACACTTCAGCCATGATGTACTTCTGGCTCTAGAAAGAACAAAGTGTTTCTGGGAAGGAAGCAAAGGAAGCAAAGGAACTTTCTGCATCTTTGCTTCTGGTATCTCCCACTCCTGCTGTAAACAGGTTGGGCTGCAGTGGGAGCTGAACGTGCCCTGCCCATGGTGGGGTTGGACAGCTTTGAAATCACTGTGGTGATGTCACTGGTAATGCTGTGATGCCCAGTGCTGCTCTTAGGACCAGGTGAGAATGAACTCGGTGATGCTGAGCAGCCCCTCTGTGCTGCAGGTCAAAGTGGACTGTCTCTGTCAGTGGGAAGACCACAGAGTGATTCTGATTATGTGAAGTTATCACTGCTTTTCATGAAAAACCCAAAGCTATACAAAGTTGTATTTCTAAGTTGTATTTTTTTGCTTCTGCCATGCAGCAGCACAGGGCATCTTCTGTCTTTTACAGGTGTGAATAGTTTAATTTGAAAGTGACTCAGACTTCTGTAAGAAAGCAAGAGTCCTCATGTATTTCCACTTTGCTGTTCTGCTGCTGCAGGCGTACCTGGTCAACAAAGGGCCTGTTGAGGCTCCCTTCAAACTCATCCCTCCAACCACAGCCATGGGCTCCTGCTTCACCTTCCAGCCCGAGGAGGGCATTGTGGCACCACACAGCCTCCAGGTCATCCGGGTCTCCTTCTGTCCCACCATCCTGGGGGAGTTTGAGGAAGAATTCTGCTTCCATGTGACTGAATCCCCTAAGGCTGTGACCTTTACTGTCAGGTGAGGAGGGCTTTGGAGCTTGTTGGGCACATCTGTAGCTGTCTCTGGGTAATCATCTTTCATCTACCTCATTTTGTGGTGGAACAGAGAAAAAAGGTGTTGCCTGAGGTCTTAATCCTGGCTTTGGCATCTCTTTAGAGTGGGGGTGCTTGCTGCCCTGTGTGGGTACCCGGGAGCTGGAGTGACTACTCCCTGCAGGGATGTCTCCAGCTTAGGCTGTTGCAGGCAGTGGGATGGATCAGCTTTGGGCAGTAGCTGCTCTGGGATTTCCCACCTGAACACCCAGCAAAGCCCCCAGGGCTTTGGAGATGGGCCAGCCTGGGTGATTCTGCACCAGCAGCAGTGTTTTTAAAAACTTCTGTTAATAATCCATGCCAGATGGGCAGCAGCAGCCTCACCTCACCCCTCCCAGCCATGCTGCGGGGGACAAGCTGTGCTCCCAACTCCTGTGCACAGAGGGCTCTGGTGCCTCCTTTCCACAGCCAGCAAAGGGCTGATGTGGGAGTCAGGGAACTGTGCAGCAGAAACTGTCCCAAGGACTTGGGCATCCTCCCATGGGCTGGTGCCATGGCAAAGGATCAAATCCTCATTCAGCAAAGGGTAGGGGTGGGAAAAAAAGAAGAAAAGTGATGATAGGAGAAGTAAAACTCTCTTCAGCTCAAAGGCCTGTCCCAGATAATCTGTCAGCTGCTGACCACTTTGCTTTGGCTGCCTCCTGTCCACATGGGTGCTGTGCTGAGCACAGGGTGCTGGGTTGATTTGAAACCCAGGGAGGCTCTCACAGCAGCTTTTATCCACCCTCTCCCTGCGGGTCAACCCTCTGTGATTCCCTTTAACAAAGGCACTGCCTCCCTGCATTTTTCCTCGCAGGGGCTCTGTGATGGGACCCACTTTCCATGTTGATGTGCCTGCCCTCCACTTCGGTGACATCTCCTTTGGTGAGTGTGCCCTGGGCTGGCACCACACTGTCAGAGGTTGGTGTGGTGCTGAAATGATGGAGTACTTGAACATAAGAGCGTTCATCACTCGTGTTCCTCCACCACAGCCTCTTCAGGCTGTTAATTCCAGGGCTGCTGGTGCCCCAGGTACCCTTTTGCCATTATGAGATCAAACAGGACCAAAGGAATAAAAAGTCAGCATCACCGTTTGGCCACTTCTTGTTTCCTTTTTAGTAAGTGGCACAATAAAGGAAGGCACCAGGCAGGAATATGCTTCTGTAGTAGCAGATTCATCCTGCTTATTCTGATTTCATTCCTAAGGTTTCTTCAGCTGGGGGCAGCTGTTTTATCTTTGCTTCTTTTAACTGTGCTGCTGAATGTTGTCTGCATGTGCTTACCTCAGTGGCATTTGAGATCCTGACATCCTTTTTGTGCCTCTCTTGCCTCCCTGCTGGAGTCACTGTTGATGGGCATGGAGAAGCCCTGGGTTGTGCCTGCAGTTGGTTTTTCCTCCCCCTCTGGGTTTAAATGACTCTTGGCAAGCAGGCTGGGAGATGTCTCCTCCACACATAGCTGACCAACCAAGCCGTAGATCCACTGCAATGAGCTGTAGTTCAGATAACAAAGAAGTAAAATCCAAGCACAGTTTTATCCTAGCAGGATATTCACATCAGGAATCATGAGATATTGATGCCTAAATGGGTATTTGTGTCATTTTCTTAGGTTTTTCTCGCACCTTGAAGTTTTGCCTGTTTAACACCTCCCCGATACCCATGGCCGCCTCCCTCTGCATTCCTGGGGATGGCTCGGGAGAGCCCAGTGTTCACAGTTTTACTCAGGTAGACGATACCAATAGCGAGTCTTGGAGGATGAAAGCTAAAAAGCCAAGGGAATTTACCATAAGTCCCTCCAGCGGGACCGTCCGTGCCCTGGGATCCCAGGATATCAAGGTATGGGAAGAGTCCAGCTGCTGGGGCTGAAGCTTCACTGGAGTGTGGGAGGGCTTTAGCTCTGGTGCCAGCTTTGAGCATCGTGTGAGTGAGAGATCTGCACTGGTGTGAGGCCTCTGCTAGCTGGCTTGCTTGGGATGTTCTCAAGGAGCACTGTCTTGTTTCCAAAATCACAAGCTGAGATCACATACAGTATGGTCAAGTCCTGAAGCCATTATTGTGCTTTTGAGAGTGATTTATTTGATTGCAAGTGGGCAGAGCAAGGATGAGGGCAGAAGGTTGCTGTTAAAGAGAGAGATACCGTTGTAGAAAGCAGTTTTCTTTTCTTCCTGGTCTTGTTTCTCATCTCCTGGGCAGCAGATGAGTTGTATTCACTGCAGGGATCTTCAGTGGGGACAGAAAATACTCTGCAGCCATGAACTGTCCAGCATGTGCTGGGCCACACTTTGCCCACAGCTTCCCACTGTAAGCTGGACTCGTTCCATTCAAGACAAGAGACTTCTGCATTTATGTCATTGTAGTCAGGGGAAAAATTAGCCCCTTTAGCAAATCTGATATTGCCAGAGGGCTTTTTTTACTCTCAAAGACTCTACTTATGGACCAGCAGAAGAATTCAAGCAAAATCCTCCTTTTGTCTACCATGGAACAAGAGTTGGAGGACAGCACACATGGGTGATGAGATTTTGGGAGTGCAAATACTTGCTGCACTTCTTTTCTTTTCTACCAGGTCACCCTGTGTCCCAACACTGTTGGAGAGTACAACCTGGAGCTGGTGCTGGACGTGGAAGATCTTGGCAAGAAGGTCTTGACACTGCCCCTCACAGCCAGGTACCAAGACCTTTCCTGCACCTGCTTGTCTTTCCTTGTGCATCCAGCACCAGCACACTGCCTGGCTGCACTCCAAAGAAGTGTTGCTTCATGAGCTGGATCTGCCCATCTAGACATGAGAACAGTGCTAGGAAAGCAGCCCAGAGTGAGATGCCCCTCTGCTCACAGCCAGGCATGGCCCTAGGCCTTTTTCTAAAGGGAGCAGCAATGACGTTAATTGCTGGCCTGGGGTTTGGTGCTTGAGCTGGAACAAATTTCCAAAGGGTTGCCTGTCCTTCTTTCTGCAAGTGGTGAACTTGTGCTGGCTTGTGACCACCCTGCAGCAGTGGTTTGGAACACAGTGAGCAGCCTGCTGAGAGCTGGGGTCTCGTTTACTTTAACAGTGCATGTGCAGTGAGTAAGAGGCTCCAGGCAGGAGTGGGGAGAGCAAAAGATCTTACAAAGAGGACTGTAGTCCTTGATGTGGCAGGTCAGCTCAGGTTTCGTTGCTTCCCTCTGGCTCTTTTGAGTCATGTTCTCAGAGTTGAGACCAAAAGTCGTTGTTGCTGCAGCAGAATTCCACCCTGCTGTGCTGCTGTGGGTGTCAGTTGAATGCCAAGAGGGATGCAGTTCCCTGGTGCTGTTCCCTCTCCCAGGCAGAGCCATGCAGTCGGTGCCTGGGCTGCCATTCTGTAAAGCAAGTGCAACTGGGGACAGTCAGTGTAGAGACCCACGGGGTAAAGAATTGAGGGAGCTGTAGGAACTGGAAGAAGTTGATCACCTGCACTGTGGGCCTTGTGCCCTCCACTGCTGGAAGAGATGATTCAGTTTTCAGGTAGGACAACAGTGCTGTAGGAGAAGAGGGAGTAATTTTCACTGATAGACTGGAGTCTTGTGTTCCTTGAGCCTTGGTGGGCACTGGTCCTCATTGGAAAGGCTCCCCCAGAGCTCATGGACCACTGGGACTGTTACAGGAGTCCTTGCAAGTGTCCTTGGGCAAAGAAGGGGCAAAACTGCTAAGACAGCTCTGGACTACTGTAGGACTACACTACTACTCTACTCTATTAGATTTGACAAATATCTTACACTCCATTGCATGCTCCAGGACAAAAGTTCTCCATGCTCTCAGTATCTCTAATTGCCCTGGGGTCATTTCTTTGCCCAGATGCATCGTTCCTCCACTGCGAGTGCTCAACCCAGTCGTGAATTTTGGGCCCTGCTGTTTAACAGTCCTCTATGAGGAGAAGCTGACCCTTGTGAATGACAGCGACTTTCCTGGCTGCTACTGTCTTCTCCCTCAGGTTTGGCCTTGCATCCATCTCCTGCCCTCAAATGTTACTGAGGGGGTTATTAGGGGAATAAAAGGGTTTGGATAAGACCTTGCTGGTTTCTAGTCAAAGATAAAGGTTTTCTGAGAACAGAAACCTAAATACAGACTTTAGGAAGCAGTTTCACATCTTGAGGAAGATGTTTAGAGTCTAGTCCTTGACTTGTTTTCAAGTGGGAGAGTTTAGAGGGCAGTGAAAATCTGATGCAAGGAGGCTGTCAGCACCCAAGGGGGTGTCTGTGGATGCAGCAACTTTTCGACCCCCTGGGGATGCTCAGCACCTACACCTTGCATCTTGTTTTTTGCCTTTTTGCTTTCTCCTGAGAATTTTTACAAGCGTGTGGGAGTTGCTCTTGTGGTAGAGGTTAAGGAGTTTAAAATTTCCTCAGTTCTGAAGATGCTTTTGATTGTGTCCTTTCCAGGAACAGGAGGAGGAGGAGGAGGAGGAGGCTGCTGCATGGTACTCCAGCTCTGTGCCGTCTGGGATTATTGAGGCTCACAGCTCAGTGGAGATCTCCATTGAACTCAAGGCCCAGTTGCTGGGAGAGTACAACATCACTGCTGAGCTGGCTGTGTTTGGGAGACCAGGATGCCCACTGGTGAGAGCAAGGGGACATGTGTGCCTTGAGCAACTCATCCCATGGGGTGTAAACTGCACAGGGATTCTTCCAGCAACTTGTGGTATATGGCTGGTGTGGGGACAAGGACAGAAGGGATTGGTGGCACAAGCAGCAGCTTATGCCTAGGAAAGAGGAAGAGTGGAGGCTCATAGGTGGCAATCTCAGTGCCTGACCCAGCATATAGTTACAAATCTGGGAGATGGGATAACAAGCCCAGGCTGAAACCCAGACCAGTCCCTGGGTCTCATACTCTGCTGTGTTATCAGATGAACACAAGTGCTGCTTCATTACAACTGTTCAGCATCACACAGGGACACCCCTGAATCCTGCTAAAGCAAGCACCGTTTGCTAAAGCAAGCACTGCAGGAATGTTTTGTGCAGAGCTGGACTGAGGCTTCTCTGAATGCCAGGTCCCTCAGATCTGAGAAATACCCGTCGTATCTCCTCCACAAAAGCTAACTTGCCTCATCTTGACTCTGAAGAGCCTGCTTTGCTTCTGACTCGTGCTGCTTTCACCAGTGTAGCTTTTTGAATTTTCAAGAACTTAGTGTTCAAGGATGGCTGTGCAGCAGCAAAAGTTGGGAAGGGGGTTTGGGCCAAGATGGAGCAGTGAACGAAGCAGGCAGGAGGTAAAGGAAATAGCCATGTGGAAGAGCTGTGAAGAAGCAAGCATGGCAAACAGCAGTTCTTTGTCCTCTGATAATGGGAGCTTGTGGCTTTCAGGTGGGATCACTGCAGACCCCACACTTGCTCCAGGCCTTCTGTTTCAGGCTGCATCACTGACAACTTCAAAGGGCCATCATTATCCCCAGTCTAGGAAGGCTCTTAGAGCTGGCTGTGTTTTTAAAATTGCCTTTGTTACATCTTTTTTTGACCTTTTCCTACCTTCTTCCTGGAACAGGAAATCTGTTTACAGTTCATTGGCCAGGGACCCGTTGTCTACGTCCATCCCAGGGAGATTAATTTCGGCTCTATCCCAGTCTTAGAAGATTGTTTCCAAACTCTCTACCTTGCCAATCAGAGTGACATTCCTGCAAACTTCCAGGTAGAGATGGTAAGTGTCTGTGGGGCTGTTTTCCAGGGGCAAGTGCTGGTTGCTAGCAGCCCTTAACTTGTTTTTTGTACGCAACGTTTCTGTATTGTTCTGTGGGAGTGGAAGCAAGATATTCCATCCAAGTGCAAGCAAAAGGAGCCAGGATCTCAGGCACGCCTCTGTGAAATAGTATGCAGAGAGATTGGAGCAGAAATGAGTCTGGATCATGTTTGCAAGTTCTCTCTTTATTTTGTGGGAGATACTTAGCTGTGCAAGTCATGTTTTTGAAGCTCTGAGATCAAGAGAAGCCTGTGGCCCTTTGCTCCTAAGAGGGCATGGATTTCCCCATGCTCTCCCCATTCCATCTGCCTTTGCTTTGTGCCCAACTTGTGTTAATGGCAGAAACCAGGGTGTGAGATCTGCCCTCAAACTGCTCATGGGAAGGCAACTGTCACGACTCCTGTGGGTCAAACCAGTAGTGCTGTGCTGTTGCAAACAAATGCACCTGGGGGGGTTGGGCACTCCCAGAGCCTGTTGTGGTCTCTGTAGCATTGCAGAATGTCTCTGGAGACCACCTGCAGAGGAAGGTTGTTTCATTCGTGTAGGTTACAGAGGGGAACAAGCCACAGGGCTGGAGCTGCAGCTGCTCCTCTGGCAGGAGGAGCAGCCAGGAAGGGTACATGGCTTGGGGCTGAGTGGGATGTGCTCCCTGCTGAAGGGGGCATCTGTGAAAGGCTTGAAAAAAGCTTTGAAAAGAGATTTGATCTTCTGTGTATTGGGTGGGTTCAACTTCTGGAGCTGGTTAAAGCCAGCCCTGACACTGTGGACTTGTTTGTATTTGTGGATAGATCATCAGGTGTTGTGTGAGAGTCCAGCCACAGCCTCCTGGGCCGAGGAGGAGGGGTGTGAATTTTCCTCTTGCTGCTTTTCCAGCTGTTTAGGGGATAAACGTTTTCCGGAATTGTAGGATTGGCAGGGCAGCTTTTCCTGACTCCGCAATGGAGTTCTGCTCTCAGCCTCTGCAGGGAGCAATGCACCTTGGCTGGGTGGTCATGGTGTGTAAAGGCTGGGTTTCACATGCTCCTACCAGGGCCAGACGTGCAGAGCTGTGCCTGTACAGCTGTGCTGGTGCAAGGCCTTTCCTCCCTCCTTTGGGCAGCTTCCAGCTCTCTTGCCCAGTCTGTGAAGTCCATGAGAAAGCAGATGACAAGAGTTCTTGGGAAGAGTGGGCCATGCCCACAGAGCACACGTTGTCCAGTTTTCTTTCTGCTTCCTGCTTTCCTGCTCTGTTCTAACCATTTGGAGGTGACTTTTCCAAAGCAGATGGCACTGGGGCACCTCTCCAAAGCTGATGATCGGTGGGGAGTGAGGGCTTCAGTCCTTCAGGGGATGTTGAGAAGCACTGATGGCACCTTGGGAAAGGAGATTTGGGATTTTGCTCAGCTGGCTTTGCAGAGATATTCCTCAGGCTCTCAGCAGTGTCCCCCAGCTGTGTGGCTGCTGGGCTGGGATTTGAGCAGTCCTGCCTTCCTCCGGCCGTGAGCCTTTGTGCAGACCCAGCTCCGCTGCCGGGAAGCCAGCAGAGAGTAAACAGCTCCCTTGGCAAGCCCTCCAAAGAGAGCTGGGAGGGGGAATTACCTTCTCCTGAGGAGGAGCATCCCTTGGGTTGAGCAAAACAGAGCTAATGACCTGGGTCTGATAAAGGAAGGTAAAATACAGGTTGTATAAGCTCCTGGGGAGTCGCTGTGCTGGACACCATAGCTTACATTTAGGGAAATTAAACGTTTATGTTGTTTATACTCATCTCTTTATTAGCCTTCCTGTTTCCTGCACCTCACAGCAGAGCGGGGTCCATGGCTTCCATCTAAGTTTGTGTTTGGCTTGTCTTACAGGCTGGGAAAAGCTCCTGCTGGAGGACTGAGCCTAGTAAAGGAGTGGTCCCCCCTAGGTCTCAGGTGTTCATGACTGTCATAGCCAACCTGAATGACACGGTGAAACTCCAGGGGAAGATGAAGGTGTTCATTGAGAACAGCACTATGACCGTCATCTCACTCCAGGCTGTGGGCATTGGCACCACAGTTGTCCCGGACAGACCTCTTGTTCCAAACATTGACTTGAAGTCCCAATTCAGGTAGGAGACTCTAGAAACTTCCACATCTCCTGTGGGTTCAGCAAGGAACAATTTTTCTATAGTCCTTCAGGCTAGATCTTCAGTACTCAAGGTCCCAGCTCTGTTTCCATGAAGCCACAGGAATTCCTTTAGAAATATGTCATCTGAGAGTTGCTAGATATCCTGGAAAGCCACAGAAATGGAAAAGCTGGAAGACCTGGCAGGGATGAAGCTTTGAGCCTGGGCAGCCTTTTGGGTAGAGGTTTTATTGCAGAGTGTGCAATCAGGGAGTGCCATCAGGGTGAAGCTGAAGCTGAGTGATGCCAGGGAAATAACAGCTCCCGTGACATTTTCCATCTCTGCTTCTCTTCTAGCTTTACTCCCTGCTTTTACCATTTCCAACTGACGAACAGAGGACGGCGCATCCAGCGGCTGTACTGGAGCACAGAAGGTTTCCCCATCTTCCGGCGCAGCACTCGTCCCCCTGCCCTCGGTGGCCCCAAAAGCAAAGATGCTTCCCAGATCCCCAGACCTAACAGCCCCGTGTTTAAGGTGCGGCCACTGCAGGTGGACCTGAAGCCGGGCCAGACTGCGGACATGGTGCTGGAAGGCTGCTCCAGCACTGCCCAGGTGAGGCCCCTGCCAAGGGCTGAGCCTTCCCCATCAGATCCCCTCCACTGCAGCTTCTTCTGCAGCCCCTTGCACTTAGACTAGAAGCAAATTAAACTACTGTCAAGTGCTTTTGCTGAGGGAAAAACCCTTTACCCAGGGAGTAAAAACAAAAGCCCTGGGAATGGCAGGAGTGTCTGGGAGCAGCATTGCTTTTCCTCTGAGGACAAACATGGGCACAGGGCTGCTCTAGCTGAGAGTCTTGGAGGGGGAAAACACAGTGTGCCAGCTCTAATGATCAGTGCGATGTCCATCCAGGCAGGAAACTGTTCCCAGGGATCATCAGAATTGACAAATTGACTTTGGTCAACTTTCCTATTCCTGCTTGCCCCAGTCTCTCAGCCAGCCCTGGTGTCCCAGGTTTTGCAGTACCCCTGGAGAGCAACTTAGAGGGGGAGATTTTAGCAGAGTCTGGGAGTGTTCTCCTACCTGGACCTTTCTTTCCAGAGGAAATGAAACTCTGCAGAGAAGCTGCCAGCTAAGTCTGGTATGCATTCCCTGACTCCAGGACCCCTGGGCACAGATATTTAGAATAAACGGTGGCAGCACAGAAAGAAAAGAGAGCTATTGAGGAGAGCAGAGACTAATTACAGTGCCTAATAATAAGTGACAGGAATAGGGCCCGTGGGTGGGTGGCAAGCCAGTGTGGGGTGTTGGGCCTGCCAGCATGCACTGGGAGACAAGTGAATCTTGTATGCAGGAGGTGAAGGAGCGGCTGCTGTGTCATGCTGTGGCAGGGAAAGAGACAGCAAAGAAGCAGATCATGCAAGTGGATGTCATCTGCAACTTCATTTGCCCTGCTGTGCAAATGTCTTCCAGAGCAATCACTTTCTGTGTGGAAAAGGTAAGTCACCAGATTGCATCCTGGCATTCAAAGGCGTAACTCTTAAATTGGCTGGAAGTAAATAGAAATAATGCACTTCTGGGGTTGAAAAATGTGAAATGCATTGGAAGGGGAAGGAGGTCTATGGCACTAGAGGTTGTTTTCCCTTGTCTCCTGTTTCTGTAGAAACCTAGTGATGTCCTGGCACTCCAGTACCAGCCTTTGTCTTTAAAAAACATCAGCTCCCTGCGATTCAGCATTGTGCTGGACGTGAAGCAGCCTTTTCTGATCTGCAATGTGTACCGGCAACCCCTCCCTGCAGCTTCCAAGGTGAGCCTCTGTGAGCTTGTTCAGTGGGGTTTGAGGAGGGAGGGATGTGGTGGAGCACTTCTGTTGGGAGATCCTCAAGTTGAGAAGTTTATTCTGTAGTGTCAGCAGTGAATTGGCCTGAGCTGAATCAGCAAAGCTGCTGAAGGAATCAAAATCTTATCTGAATTGGTAACATCCAGGCTGGCTCTAAAACATGAGGAGCGGGGAGCAGGAAAGCAGATTGAGGCCAGCCATGCAGTAAAGGTGTCTCCTGGAAAGCATGCCAGCTCTCCAGCAGCCACCTCCTTGTATTGCTGCTGAGCACAGAAATGGGAGCGTGAGGGAATCCTGGACTGGACTGTGGTGCCTGCAGTCAGACCCCTGCTGCAGAGAAATGAACCATGAACTGAGAAGCCCATGCTGGGGTCACACTTTGAACGTTTACTGTTTCCTGCTGTCAAGACCCTGGATGTCATCCCACGGGTGATTAATTACTGTTCTTGTCCCTGCAGCCCATGAGACTGGATGTAGGGGAGGAACTTCATCTCTGGATCCAGTTTAACCCAGCTTATAAGAAAAATATGAAGAGCTGGGTGGCAAACAGTGTTCTCAAGTTGCGCTTCATGGAGCATCCTCATGTGGAGAAGATCCCTGTTCGGGGAGAAGTCTACTTCCCGAATCTCCACCTCCAGGCCAAGGCTGTGGACTTTGGCTGCATCGTAAATGACACAGAACAAGTGTTGCATATGGAAATGACCAACTGCAGCCCACTACCCGTCAACTACCACTGGTCATTCCTGACGGACAGCCAGGTGAACACCATCAGGTATGAGCATCATCCCTGTGCTGCTCCGAGCAGGGACCTGCTCCAGCCTGGTTTTGGAGTGGCTGTTACTGAGCTCAGCACACCAGCACCCAGCCAGGGGCTGCATCGTGGGGAGGAGCTGCTCTTGCAGGCACCTCTCTCCCACTACAGGTCCACCATCATAGTTATGTTATTTTCCAGGTTCATCCCTGCACCACCTAAATTCAAGCCACAGTCATCAAAGAAGGGAGTGCTTCCATGGAGACGCTACAGGACAGCAAGTGTGGAGGAGCCAACTGAAACCCTGGAAACAGTGCAGGATCCTGCCCAGGAGGATTCTACCCAGGGGGATCCTGCCCAGGAGGATTTGTCCCAGGAGGATCCTGCTCAGGAGGATTCTGCCCAGGAAGATCCTGCCCAGGAGGATCCTGCCCAGGAGGATCCTGCCCAGGAGGATTCTGCCCAGGAAGATCCTGACCAGGAGGATTCTGCTCAGGAAGATCCTGCTCAAGAGGACTCTGACCAGGAGCCAGCAGATGCCGAGGATTCCCTGGAAACAGAGGTGGATTTTCTTGTGCACCTACCACTTGCTTTCCCTCCTCAACTTGCCACCAAAAAGTCATACTCGTGCCAACCTCCCTTTTTGCTGCCCTTCTGTCCTGTGCCCTGAAAGTGGCAGTTGGACATGGGGTATCTGGGCAGGCAGAAATAGGAAAGTGTTGTTCAGAGAAGCTCACTCAGATCCTACAGACCAATGCTGAGTTTGGGGTTTTTTGGCTTATTTTCTTTATAATGTAAAATGAGGTCTCTATCTGCATCACGATGAGAAGGCTTCCAGCCTCTGATGTGTGTCAATCCATGAAGAGTCCTGATCTCCACGTGCCCCCTTCCCAACCCAGCCAGAGCGCTTACATCTCTGCCTTCACCCAAAAGCTGGTATTTCACTGACAGCTCCAGAGCTGTCTTTTATAAAACAAGACTTTGCAAAGTCACTGTCTCTTCCTCCAAATAAGGAAAAAGGCCTTTGATCTGCCAACTTGCCTGGTGAACATTCGTACTTTCGAGTGGGAAGTGGCCCCTTGTTCTGCATCAAGGGGAACAGAGGCTGCTCATGGGGCAATAAAAAAAAAAATATGTAAGGAAGCAGAAGAGTTTCTCAAAAGCCCAGTGTTGGCATTAAGTTTATGGAGAAGGGTTGTACCTGCTCACACACAAATACCAGTTGTTTCAACACTGCGCAGTTTTTCTGAATCAGGAGAAACAAAGACCTATAGATACAATGAACTGTGGCTGAATGTTTTCAAAGAGAAGCACAAAATCATCTTTATTTCCTGGTTGTTGCTATGTATACACAAGTAAACCAGGGAAATTCAAGTGGCCATCCTGGAATGGTTTGGCTTGGAAGGGACTTTCACAGATTATGTAGTTCCAACCCTCCCTGCCTGAGTGCTGGGGGCACCCAGTTCCCTCAGGCAAGTTTGATGTAGGAAGTGCAGATGGAGCCCAGGTCTCATCTGTGGGTGATAGCCTGGACATTTTCACACTTGATTTGTGCCCAGGTCCCTTTTCAGCTGCTCCTGGTGTGGTGAGGTGCTGGAGCCTGCAGCAGAGTGACCTTGCTCAGAGCAGCCAGCTCACTGCAGCCCGTGGTGTTTGTTTTCCAGGTGCTGTCATCCACTCCTGGGGAGTCTCAGGGGCCGGCGGGGATGCGGCCTTTGAGTCGGTTGATGGAGATGGGGCCCCCCAAGGTGGGAATGCAGGAGGTGAGTGGGAATTTGTCTCATGTCCATGTTTACAATGTGGGAAGAGGTTCTGTAGCCCCACTGCCACTGGTGGCCCTCAGCACTGCTCACAGAGGGGCCTCACATCCCTTCAAGTCCATCACAAGCAAGCCATGGTCACTGGAGAGGCCATGTGGGACATTTTGTAGGGCTGCCCCAGGATGCTCCCTATGCAGCACCTGTGGAGGGCATTGCTCCCATTTACCTCATCAGGTAGTTGACAGGATATTTTTGTGGGAACTGGCTTTAGCAGTTTGAGAGAACAGCACGTAAGTCAGAGAGAGGGAGAAAGGCCTCAGAAGTCAGATGAGCCTTTCCCCAGCTCCAAGGGCTCCCACCTCCAAGTCTCCTGTTTTTCTCAAGACAGTGAGAAGTGTTTCCAAAGACAAGTTCTGCAGCAGAGAGAATTTCTTGTTGCCAGGAGACATTCCAGATGGCTTTAATGCAGTGTATACTCATGGATAAGTGATTATGGGAGAAGATTTTCCCCATGGTCCCTCCACTAGTCAGTGGCATGGACACAGGATGAGATTAGGATGATTCTGACCGTGTTTGGGGAATACACCCTTCCAGCTATGACTCTACTTTATTTCAAGACACATCTGCTCTTCTGCATCCATTTCCACTCTCAACATCTCAATCTCTCCTCCTCTCCCTCCAGGTTTTTGATGTCCAGCCAGTGTGGGGTGAGCTGCCACCAGGCGAGAGCCAGAAGGTCACCTTTACCTTCTTTGGCTTTGCCAACATCGTGGCCCGTGTCACGGCGCTGTGCCACGTGCAGGGAGGCCCCACCTACAGGGTGGTGCTGACCGGGCAGGCTTCATGCCCCAGCTACCAACTGGACGTGGAGGAGATTGACTGGGGACTGCAGGTACCAGCACAGCTCCTTGTCTTGGCACCATGGCCACCTCAATCCCAGGCTCTCTCCCCTTCTCAGCTCCTCTGCTGGCTCTGGGGCTTAGAATAGAACCTTTGAGAGACATGTCCAGCATCCAGGCTGGTTTAAAATGGCCATCCCCACCCCTCCCCTCCCTTCCCCCTGGCCAAGGGACATGACACTGTCCTCTTCAAGGCACCTGACACTGCCTCCTGGGGAGCACAAGGCTCCCACTGAAGATGTCTGGAGGGACATGTCCCTGAGATATCCCTCCACTGATCAGCTCCTAGAGCTGAGCTCCAAGGAGATGCTCTTGTCAAATGCTCTTCTTGATCCACAAAATAATCCAGGGAGGAAGTTGGGCTTTCAGTCACTGCAGCAGCTGAAAACAATGTCCCAGAATAATCCCCACTTTACACTCCACAGATACTTCCAGTTGCTGGCACTGCCTGTGTTGTCCTGTGTGTCTCTCTTGTCACCTGTATGTTTCTTGCCAATATTTGCATGCAGGTGCCTTTTCTTCTGGAATGCCTCTCAGAAATGCACTAACTTTTAGATACAATTCAATGGGGACAAAGTTGTCAAAGCAAAACAAAACTGTTCATTAGCAATGCTTCAGCTGAGCCGGGTGTGTGTCTCCCTGCCCCCGGAGATGAGCAAACACACCCTCCAACAAAAAGGCAATCTTTCTATCCCCTTTGTACCCAGCTGGGACAGTCTCTGGCCCCTTTCCCCTTGGAGAAGAACTCAGAAACTTCCACTCTCTCCGATGCCAACTTCTCTGTTCCCTCCCCTCTCATCTTCCTTCCTTTTGGTCAAGTCTTCAACCCCGTCCCTCTGCCAGCTCACAGCAACACCCAACAAACCAACCTGAACAAATCCAAACCACAAACAACACATAGAACCAACAAATTCCATTCTTTCACTTCAGAAACTTTTGGCTTCATCTCACTCATCTCACTGCCACTTCCTCTGTTTCTCCTGGCTGTTGGTGACCCCTCAGAGAGCAGAAGACCTGGTCTCCTGGTTCATTTATTACTGGCCTTTATGTGGTTTTACCACCTCTCTGTAGTTGTGTGGTTGCATTGTGGCTGTGTGCATTCAACTCAAGAGGAAGGAGATTGCCAGCATGAGTATCTGTAACTTCTCACTCCTCTGTCCTCTCTCCAGGTGTTTAACAAAGTCCTCAAAGCAAAGGTCACCCTGCGGAACACCGGGGTTATGGAATTCCCCTACGTGGTGCCAAACTCCAGCACTGGCACTGCAGCAAAGCCTCTGCCTGGTGTGCCCGTGGTCGTGCCCACCACAGTGAGTAGCACAAGTCATTGGCTCTGGCCCTGTGTCAGGCGGCCCAGGAGAGAATTAAAGAAAAAAAAGGGGGAAAAAACTGGGGGGAAACCCCACAGCTGTGCTGGGGCTGGAGCCTTGCGGGAGCTCAGGAGGACACACTGCACCCCAGGGTTGGAGGTGCAAGTTTTTGGGCACAAGGAAGGTAGAAAGTGATGTGGTCTGATGGTTTCTTCCAGATGAGAACCTGTCTTCTCAGCCTGTTTGTCCCCTGAGCATCCCACATCAAAACTTTGACGCAGTCCCTTCCTCCTCTCCTGTCCCTGCAGGGTTCCCTTGCACCTGGAGAGAAGCAAGTGTTGGAAGTCTATTATCTGCCAGGAAAGCTAGGAGTCTTCCACAGGACTTTCCAGATCCAAGTGGCTTATCTGGAACCAGCAGAAATCACCCTGAAAGGAAAGGGGACCTTACCTAGGGTTACCAAGTACGTCCCCAAGACGTTGGAAGGTGAGCACTATCTGTTGTCTCCCAGGAAGATCCCCTGGTTTTCCCCCTACCATCGCACATCGGGCAGCTCACACCCATCTCCACAAGTCTGGAAATGTCAGGGCTGCCAGACCAACACTTTGGCCTCTCTGGTTGCTTCCTGAGTTTTGAGCAGTTGGGTCCATTTAGGCTTTTTCCCAGGATCTTGCCAGCACATTGCTGCAGGCCTGAAAAGATGATGGCTAGGCAGAAAAGCTGGGGAAAGCTGTAAGAGAGGCTGGCAGGGCTTTTGGCAGGGTTGGATGTGCATGGCATTGCAGGGGATGACATGATCCCCTGTGAGTGAGAATGAACATGAGGATTCAGAGAGGAGCCAGCAGCATGCATTGCTTCTGGGAGAGGCCAGTGTTGGGGAAGTGGGACTTCTCAGCTTAAATGGGATTGGCAATGGGATTGTGCATCGTCTTCTATTTATGGATCATTTTTTCCTTCAGAAGAGGAGGAGACACCACAAGAGGAAGAAAAAGCCCAGAGGAAGAAGAAAAAGAGAGGGATGAATGGTCGTCGCCATCTGTGATCATGGAGTCACTGACTGTCACAGCTGAACAACAGGCTAGTGTCCAACATCTGCCCAGGGCCTCTTCAGCTGAGGGGCTCCCCCAGCAGAATACTGGCTCTGGTGGAAGAGGTGGGAGGGTTATTCCCACTTGGGAAATTGGAGGAGTAGCAGCTGTGCTCCCTCCCAAAGTTGCCTTTGCTTGTGGCCAGCCCATCCTCCATACTTGGAGCTCTCCGATAGATACTGCCATAATCAGATTATAAGATCTGTGGGCCACTTGCTGAATTTGGAGAGCTTGTGGTGTGTTCTCTTTTGTGACTGAGAGAAATATTTGTATTCAAGTGTTTCTACCTCTCAAGTGAGCAGAATATTCAGAGTCAGAGAAGGGCCAAGCACCAGCAAACTCTTCTTCATTTGCTGTGTAAATGGCAAGAAAGGCAACTGAACTGGTGAACTTTGTGATCTCCAAATGGCCTTATTCATGATAGCCCTCATTTACTATTTTTGTTGGTGTATGATTCCACAAGGCATATCTCTCCTGTTCTGGAATACAGAGGTTAAGTGGAAAAAAATGTTATTTAAAAAAAAAGGCAATTTCTATACCTGTATGATGGGAATGACGTGGTTTCTTCTCCAGTGATACTGCCGACCTTGAGATTTCAGCTGAGGATAAAGAAACAGAATCATCCAAATATTCTTCAGAAGACGAACCTTGAGAAGACCAAGGGAAACTGGGAAGCTCTTTGAAGAACCTACTGAGCCATAAGAACCTCGAGGATTGCCATTGGTGCACCTCCTTTACCAATAAAGCAGGGAAAATTATGTCTTATGGGAAGAAATCTGTGAAGGCTGAGCTCTCTGCCCAGGCACAGTGCAAATTTCATGAGATCCTGAGCAGTCTTCCTCTTCTCCCAGATGAAGCTTTTCAGGACAGAGAACTGGATTCTTTCCACCTCTGTGAAGCACCTGGAGCTTTTATAGCCCGCCTTAACCCCTACTTGAAGTGCCACCACGTCCCTGGAATTGGATAGCTGATACTCCAGACCCCTATCATGAAGCCAGTGACACCCTTAGGATGGTCATGGATGACAGTCTGATAGCAAATCAGCACATCACCTTGGATCATTATGACTAAACTTAGGGCTAATGTAGTACCTAAATATTGGCAATGCAGTATAAAACAGAAGCAGGTCTAAAGGGCTATAACATGAGCAGGTTTGGCTAGAAACCTGCAGGTTTACAGACTTTGGAACTGCAAACTCACAGGGACAAAGCAACAAAGCACCTATGGAGCTACCTCAGGATTTTTTCTCTGGACATGACTGGATCTTAGTTGGATCCGCAGTCAGAGGCACCAGGAAGCCTGCTGGGGCATGCCAGGAGCTCAAGTGACACAGGAGGAGGGTGGCACGAGCCTTTCAGCGCTTGCTCCTTGCCAGATTCCAGGGAAGCCTGCAAGGCTTGGCTTGATGCTCTTCCTCTACCTTCTGGATGCTTTCCCATCAATAATGGGACTTCACACTCCAGAAGAGCATCCTCTGTGAGGTACACTGCCAAAGACAAAGGTACTCTAAAGTGAAAATCACTGCTCTAACTTGTGCCACTTTGCTTCTGACTTTAACAAGAGGAGCATCCCCACCAGCACCCATTTTTGCAGCTCTCTGGCTCCCAACTAACTGCACACCTGCCAGCTGTGCCAAGGAATGGGGATTTCTAGCTGTGATCACATACTTGCCAGACTGTGCTAGCATGGTAATTGATTTTGAGAGGAATAGCAGATTTGTCTTTACAAACAAGCTGTGGGTCTGCCAGTAGATAAAAGCAGTACTGGGAGATAAAAGAAACAATGGGAAGGGTTCCACTGATTGATGATTGGAAAAAGATGTTTGCTTTTACAAATAAACTTTAGGTTTGCTGATAAATAAAATTAGACATTGAAAGATGAAAGAAACTGTTGTCATTATATTGCAAAGGTTCTGTATTGCTAGAGTTTCATATCTCCCTGATGTTTCTCATGGGCAGCTTCACTAAGCACTGACACTGCCTTCTTTCCACAGTAGCCAACTGACTCCTGTTCCCCCTCAACCAACCAATCCACTCTTTTATAACACTCTTCTTATTGGCTACAGCTGTGGCCTGTTAGAGTCAGGCCTGTTCCTAATCTCTAATAATTCAGCTCAGCTGCAACTCCCTAAGGGGAAAGATTACTGTCTATACTACCTTTATTTTCTCATATCCCACGACAAGAAACAATGGGGATGAAAAACCCCTAAATTCCATAAGACTTAAAAATTCAAAGGGAGGGTTATACCTTAGGGAGAAATCTTTGGTATCAGGCATATTGGGGAGTCTGAAACTCTCAAGTACCTCAGCCAAGGGGGAAAGAGAGAAGGGAATTGTGGCTGGGAAATGGGGATAAAAGGGGAGGCTGCGTCCTCCAAAACTTGGAGAGATCTCAGGGGAATGCCCTGTGGCCTCTCCCTTTATTCAAATAAAGCCAGAAATGACTCCTCTGTCTCCTTTTTGGACATAAAACTCTGGTGTTTGTGGAATAATTTTCCTAACAACCTCTTGACTCAAATTTATAGTGCTCTATCTTGTCTTCAGGTTACAGTGTATTTGGCATGGAGCAAGGGATGCGAGGGACTCCTAAATTGGCAGAACATTGGTTGCTGCCAGGGAGTCCTGAACTCGCAGAACATTGGTTTCTGCCAGGGAGTCCTGAACTTCCTTTGAAGGTAAAGGCTGACTCAAGCTGTACTTTCTGCTTTTGTCACATCTGTGCTGTGAAAGTGAATGCCAAAGGGAAATGCAGGGCAGTTCATGTAATGCTGTCTTTACATGTCGCTGTAGAGACGGCAAAGACACCTATTTCTTCATGCACAACAGCCCACCTTTATTCTTCACAGCTCATATTTATATGGTTTTCTAAAGGCATTGTGTTTCATTTTAATTGGTTACTAACTTACTGCCACTCAGTTCATTGGTTAGGAGTTGCTCATGTAGGTGTCAATCAAAAACTTTCTACTCTAAGGAGGTTTACATTCTTGTCTCCTGGACAGAAGATGTGAGTAGAAGTCTTTCTTCTCACAGGTGCCAATTCCTTTCTCACAGGAACTTGTCAGGATAGCTGTTAGCTGCAATTAGGCGAAGTAGCAGGCCCGAGCCGTAATTTTACAAGGGTAACAAGGGTCTTATTTTATATGGCTTTTCCTATATGCAGCATTGACATATGATTATTTCAATCTTAAAGAATAATCTTAAATTTCATTTGTGTGAATTTTGACCTTTGTAGTATTAGTGTAGGATAGATTTGGAGTTCAAATCTGATTGAATCGTCCCTTCGTAGAATCACGGACTCATGGAATCACTAAGGCTGGGAAAGCTCTGGGAGACCATGCAGTCCCAGCTGTGCCCAATGCCCACCTTGTCCCCAGAGCCCTGAGTGCCGCCTCCAGCCCCTCCTGGGACACCTGCAGGGACGGGCACTCCCAACCTCCCTGGGCAGCCCCTGCCGAGGCCTGAGCACCCTTTCCATGGGGAAATTCCTGCTGGTGCCCACCAGGAGCCTGCCCTGGCCCAGCCTGAGGCCGTTCCCTCTGCTCCTGTCCCTGTTCCTGGGAGCACAGCCCGACCCCCCGGCTGTCCCCTCCTGGCAGGGAGTTGTGCAGAGCCACAAGGGCCCCCTGAGCCTCCTCTGCTCCAGGCTGAGCCCCTCCCCAGCCCCCTCAGCCCCTGCCGGGGCTCCAGCCAGGATAGAATAGGAGCGCTGTGCAAAGAGCCGTGTATAGACCTGCCCTAGGTGCCTTTGTCACCCCATTTTAAACTTCCATAACTACAGAAAGACTCTTCAGAGAGCACTAAAGTCAAGTCAGCAGCAAAAGTGCCAATTTCCTTTGCAAATCCCTGCGGCCCGGCCGGGCCCGGCCCCGCCCCGCACTCGGTTCCGCGGTTGCCGGGTAACCGCGCCCGGGCCCTCAGCGTCTGTGACGGCGCCGCGGCCTCATCCCGGAGCCGGCCCCGGCTGCTCATTCACAGGCTCGGCGCCTCCAGGGGCGACACTCGGCCATTCGCAGAAAAGTGCTTTCTGTGAACGAGGCCTGTGAATTCACGGAGAATTGGTCTCTGTGAGCAAAGCATTGGTCTTTGCCAGGGACTCCTAAATTGGCAGAACATTGGTTGCTGCCAGGGAGTCCTGAACTCGCAGAACATTGGTTTCTGCCAGGGAGTCCTGAACTTCCTTTGAAGGTAAAGGCTGACTCAAGCTGTACTTTCTGCTTTTGTCACATCTGTGCTGTGAAAGTGAATGCCAAAGGGAAATGCAGGGCAGTTCATGTAATGCTGTCTTTACATGTCGCTGTAGAGACGGCAAAGACACCTATTTCTTCATGCACAACAGCCCACCTTTATTCTTCACAGCTCATATTTATATGGTTTTCTAAAGGCATTGTGTTTCATTTTAATTGGTTACTAACTTACTGCCACTCAGTTCATTGGTTAGGAGTTGCTCATGTAGGTGTCAATCAAAAACTTTCTACTCTAAGGAGGTTTACATTCTTGTCTCCTGGACAGAAGATGTGAGTAGAAGTCTTTCTTCTCACAGGTGCCAATTCCTTTCTCACAGGAACTTGTCAGGATAGCTGTTAGCTGCAATTAGGCGAAGTAGCAGGCCCGAGCCGTAATTTTACAAGGGTAACAAGGGTCTTATTTTATATGGCTTTTCCTATATGCAGCATTGACATATGATTATTTCAATCTTAAAGAATAATCTTAAATTTCATTTGTGTGAATTTTGACCTTTGTAGTATTAGTGTAGGATAGATTTGGAGTTCAAATCCGATTGAATCGTCCCTTCGTAGAATCACGGACTCATGGAATCACTAAGGCTGGGAAAGCTCTGGGAGACCATGCAGTCCCAGCTGTGCCCAATGCCCACCTTGTCCCCAGAGCCCTGAGTGCCGCCTCCAGCCCCTCCTGGGACACCTGCAGGGACGGGCACTCCCAACCTCCCTGGGCAGCCCCTGCCGAGGCCTGAGCACCCTTTCCATGGGGAAATTCCTGCTGGTGCCCACCAGGAGCCTGCCCTGGCCCAGCCTGAGGCCGTTCCCTCTGCTCCTGTCCCTGTTCCTGGGAGCACAGCCCGACCCCCCGGCTGTCCCCTCCAGGCAGGGAGTTGTGCAGAGCCACAAGGGCCCCCTGAGCCTCCTCTGCTCCAGGCTGAGCCCCTCCCCAGCCCCCTCAGCCCCTGCCGGGGCTCCAGCCAGGATAGAATAGGAGCGCTGTGCAAAGAGCCGTGTATAGACCTGCACTAGGTGCCTTTGTCACCCCATTTTAAACTTCCATAACTACAGAAAGACTCTTCAGAGAGCACTAAAGTCAAGTCAGCAGCAAAAGTGCCAATTTCCTTTGCAAATCCCTGCGGCCCGGCCGGGCCCGGCCCCGCCCCGCACTCGGTTCCGCGGTTGCCGGGTAACCGCGCCCGGGCCCTCAGCGTCTGTGACGGCGCCGCGGCCTCATCCCGGAGCCGGCCCCGGCTGCTCATTCACAGGCTCGGCGCCTCCAGGGGCGACACTCGGCCATTCGCAGAAAAGTGCTTTCTGTGAACGAGGCCTGTGAATTCACGGAGAATTGGTCTCTGTGAGCAAAGCATTGGTCTTTGCCAGGGACTCCTAAATTGGCAGAACATTGGTTGCTGCCAGGGAGTCCTGAACTCGCAGAACATTGGTTTCTGCCAGGGAGTCCTGAACTTCCTTTGAAGGTAAAGACTGACTCAAGTTGTACTTTCTGCTTTTGTCACATCTATGCTGTGAAAGTGAATGCCAAAGGGAAATGCAAGATGGGATAATTCCAATCTTCAGTTCAGTGGCATTGTACAGCTGAGGGGATGGACAATATATGGTCTGCTGATGGTGCTTTTTTCTCAATGAGGAAATGCAACATTCCTTGAATATACTACTCTATACGTTTTTTCCTATAATATTTATTCAAACTACTTATAGATTAATGTGTTCTGTTAAAGTTTCAGTGGGTTGTTATGATCTGGTTATTAAAATTTTTATGGACATGCCCCTGAATTAAGGTGAAAAACGAGAGCATATACCAAAGTCAATAGTTTGGATTTTATGGAACAGTAATTGTGAAGAAGAGAGAGGGCGAAAAAAATAGAAAAAGGAGGGGGGGAGGGAGGTGGCTGGGAAGTGGGGAAGAAAGAGAGTGACAGAGACAGATTTAGTAGAAAATATCACCATTCCATGGATGCCATCCCATCCCATCCCATACAATCCTCTTCTGGTCTTCTCTGTGGTGAGGTCCCACAAAATGGAAGGCTCCAATGGATTAATGCAGATTTGGGCAAGGTGGGACTGCCCAGTACCTCCCTGGGGTGGGGCAAGTTTGGCTCTGTCTTTTGCTACTTTCCAGTAATATAAAATCACCAGAGTGTCCTTTGAGCCTGCTGTGAATCGGGTTGTGGATTTTCAGATCTGTTGTGTTCCTTTGCATGCCATGCTGCTATCTGGTGCAAGGCCTCAGCAATGGGTCTGGGGGCACTTTGGAGGTCTTTGATGGGTTAGGACACCCCCTCAGCTGCCCCTCGTGGGAATGTGCCCTGGATGTGGCCTTCTGGGGCTGGGGGCTTTTAGAGCTGAGCCACTTTGTGTTGGGGAGGATGGGTGTCCACTGCCTCTTACCAGAGGTTGTGCCACACACCCAGAATTTCCCCTTCCCCCTCTGTTGATGGGAGGTTTGTGTGCAAACCTGGCCTCAGCAGACGAGTCTGTGGCTATGACTTCCCCAGCCTGAAGGCAGACAGAGCTGATTTTCAGGACAGCTGCTGCATTTGGCTTTAGTGGGGATATATTTTTCTCCCTTAGCCTTGTTCACTTCTCCCAGGACCTGAGCTAACAGGACAATAGTGTCACCTTGATCTTGTCTCAAGTTCCCTTAGGCGGCCTAACTGACAGTGCCAAGTTCCAGTCAGGGGCCATTTTCAGGGAAGGGTGGGCTTGGCTGCTCTCAGCTTCTTGATACAGTTTTGTCACAATGGGCAAAAAGTCCTTTATAGCAATATTTAAGCCATTAGCCATAACATTCCAGTCTCTCACAAGTCCTGTGAGGAGCAGCTGAGAGAGCAGGGGTTGGTTAGCCTAAAGGAGAGGAGGTCCACTCAAGCTGTTTTTAAATAATATTTGAGCTTTGTTAATTCTAAGTATTATTAATGTTGAGCATTTTAGCCCCAGGTTTCAGTACGATCCATCTCTGAATTGCACAAGGTAGCCATATAGTTCAAATAAAGTCCAACTAGAGGCCTAACAATACTAGCTACTTATGCCAAACAAGCACTTAGCTACTTTCAAATCATATAAAATCTTTAGCACCAGTACATCCCTTGAGTCTGCCATGAATTGGGTTGTGGATTTTCAGAGTTCCACTGTTGTTCCTTCCAGTTTTGTTGAGGCATTGTCGCTGATCTGTGACATCCTCCCTTCAAAATGGCTTCTGGATTCCCGAAGACACCAACACCACCTCTTTTGCTGAGAGACAGACTGAAACCTAATACTGTGAGTAGCCACTGGGGCTGTGTTAAGGCTGGAAACTGCCCTGGTGTCCCTGCTCTCCCTGCCCCTGTTGTTCAGCAGTGCAGTGAAGCCGCAGACCCCCTCCCCAGCCCTTTGTGCTGTGCTCCTGTTGCTGGGGCTGTCCTGGTGCAGTAGGGAACACTGTGGAATGTGTCAGGGACAGCCCAGCACCTTGCCTGGCTGTGCCACCGGGGCCAAGTTGAACCAATGTACAGCTGAAGCCCTCAGCATGGGCTTCTTTCCCTCCCCTTTGCCACAGGAATTCTTCTGTCAGGCTGGGCACTCACCTGTGCTGTTCTGACCAACCTGCCCTTGGGCACCTGGGCATGTGGCGAGGAAAGCTCAAACTCTGCCCAAAGCCTTGAGAGCCACGGCTGGTCCCAGCTAGAAGAGCTTCCAGAGCAGCTCTTCTCTCTCAGCTCCTGTGTGGGCACAGATCCAGCCCTGCAGGCAGCACTGGAGCCAGGGCCACAAAGGTCCCTTGCTGTCTGCAGCTCACTTGACTGAAGATGCCCCAGTGCTGAGGCTCTGTCAAGGAGATGCCTCTGTTTTCTTGTGTCGAGGGCTCTGTCAGCCCAGACAGAGAAAACAAATGCTAATTAACAGAGAGAGCGAAAACTGGGACACATTCCTGTGCACCTCACTCTTGGTACAGCTTTTCTTTCTTGCTTCTCTTGGACTCAGCCAGCAGTGCTATCTCCTTACTGTGAGTTCTGAGTGTTGTGCAGGGATGGAGTTCGGGCAGTTCTGAGAGCTCCTCCCCGCTCTCTGAAAAGGTCACTGCCTCAATCCAATGAAACGTAAGAGGAAACAGATGCCCAGAGAGCAGAAATCCCCAAACATGTCCCATGAAATCACGGAGAGACTGATGGGACACAGCCGTGTGGTTGGAGTATGGGTATTGCACTCTGTATTATTAATGTATTGGTGCTAAGTATTTCAGCAGGTAACTTCCAGGGCTTCCAGAACTGTCTTAGTGGCTGTGATCACAAATTATTCATCAGTAGTAAGTGAACAAGAAAAGCCTCCATGAACAAGGGCATTTCTGAGACTCTTGCTGGTTTTTTGCTTTTCAGCTGACACCTTCTGCCTTCCAGAAGGAGATGTCTCTCAGCACCAAGCAGAGGCTGGCCAGAGCTAAGAACTCTGCTTACCGGACAACTCAGGTTGTCCGGCCTGAAGACAAGTGTGAGACCTCCCATCACAAGGTAGCCTTTCCCTGCCCTTGCTGTTTGATGTGATAATTGAGGAGGATGCCAAAAGAGCAGCTCAGCATGCTCCAGGAGCTTTTGATCAGCCCAGGGCAGAGGTGGAAGAGCCATTGTTTGCCCAGTGTGGACTGGGCAGATGTACTCACCCACAGTCTGTAGTTCACTGGGGATCAGAGCAGAATCTTCCTCCCAGCAGCTGAACCTGGCTCTGCTCTCTGGCCTCTCCTTGCAGGTCTCGGCAGCTGACCCAGAGCAGAGCTCATTTCAGCCTTGCCCACCAGAGGTGGTGTTTCAGAACTACAGCCCTGGTGAGGTCTGTGAAGTGCCGGTGATTCTGAGGAACAGGGACAAGGTGAGTGCTGGGACGTGGAGGTTTAACGCTGCGCTGGAACAGGAGAGCAGAGAAGGGTGGTTAAGGATGGCACCAGGGCATGTCCGTCTGTCTCCACAAGTGGCAAAACCGTCATACCATGTCTCTCCTGCAGGTTCCTCATCTGCTGAAGGTCACCTTGGAGATCTCACCTTACTTCCAGCTGGTGGGCCCCAATGACGTGTGCCGCAAGGTGCCACCGGGCCTCTACACAACTGTCCGTGTCCTCTTCACTCCTGGGCAGAAAAAGGTGAGTCTGGAGGGCCCAAGAGATTGGTGTCTTCAGTGGAAAGTGGACCTGCAAGGCTGGATTCAGGCCATCTGGCCTGGGTTTTGAGGACCTGTTCTGGTTTCAGAGCATCTAGAACTGGGAGATACTCTTTGCCCATGCTTAAGATGGGATATATGCTCTGTGCTGAGACAGTTTCCTTTCCCACAGGATTATTTCCACCAGCTCCTCTGCACCACTGAAAGGGAAGAGTTCATTGTGCCCATTTGGGCCATTGGTGCCCGAGCCATCCTGGACTTCCCTGACCAGCTGGACTTCTCCACATGTCCAGTCAACTACACCACCGAGAAGACTCTGCTGGTTCGCAATCTTGGTAACCGGACAGCTCGTTACCAGCTGAACGCCCAGAGGTGAGGCAGCTCATCTGTTCTTGTGCAAAGGATATCACCTTTGGGTGATAGCAGAGTTGGGAAAGAACAGCAAAAGGAACCAGAGCATCAGAGCTGCTGCCCTGCAGCCCTGGCTGGAAATGGGCAGAACATGTGAGGTTTGCTATTGCTTCTCATGTTTTAAGCAGGAGGCAGCCTTTGAGCTTTCTCTGTCCCAGATTTCCTGGAGGGTGCTGTTGGTAGCTGGCTTGCACCCTCCAGAGCACAAGCTGCTTCTGAAATGCCTACTCAGCACTGTCAGCCAAATAGACCCATTCTCTGGGGGGCCACAGGCACGTGGCTTTCCAGTGGTCCCCGCATCAGATGCCGCATGTGAGCTGTGCTGTGGGCAGCTGGTGCAGTTCCTGTCAGTCTCAGAAGACAATCACTGTTTCTCCTGTTGGCTGAACTGGAGAGGCTAATGCATTTCTGACACCGTATATGCAAGCACCGTTCAGTTGGCTGGTGGTGTGTTAAGGGTTATGTGATCCCAGAGGTCTTGGTGTAGGAGCTGAGGTCAGGAATGCAGCACAGACCTGATGTCTAACCTCAAGCAACTGAGTGGCTTTGATTTTTTTTTCTCTGAAAAAAAATTTTGACAGAGGTCAAAAGGCAAATTGACTTTTCTGCTGTGAAACATGAGGGTTTGAGAGGAGCTTCCACCAAAGCCTGCCAAAGCTATTGGCAGGCTCCAATATAGGCTCCTCAGATGCTGTTCAAACAGGCTGCTGCTTTTGACTGTGCAAACATGTAGGCAGGAACATGTAAATCCATGCACGGTTTTTCTCTGGGATTTCCAGGTCTTGTTTTGTCACCGCCAAAATAAATACCCAGTAGAGTCTGGTATCTTTTTACAGTGTGCTTCCCAGCAGTTCTGTTGAGTACTACAGAGCATGTTGCATCCTGCTTGATAGGGATTTAAAGAGTTTCTGAACTTCGGGAATTAAATATTGAAGTAGATGAAATAGAGCCTGGGTGCAGTGGCAGAGGGAAAGATGGAGCTTGTGAGCTGCTAACTCTGGACAGATTTTTTCAGCACAGAGATGGAGCTGCTTTAACCTAACAGACTGAATTTATTAGAATAGGTAATGCTGTTTGATGTCAGCTGTTACACCATCACTTAAAAGTAATATATGTTAAAATTAGATGATATTTGGGGTTTTCTCGGCAGTAAGTGTTAGTGGACACATGAAACAATTCAATCAGCCATAATTTTTCTGTCTTCCTTGGTGTGGGAGGCAGCTTTTAATCAGATCAATTCTCCCAAAATCAAATAATTTAATAATGGCAGTTAAGACACCAGTGGACAAAAGAACATTTGGTTGTAGCAGGTAACTGTACCCTGGGACTTGAAATAGATTGCAGCCTTGTTGCACACAGCATTTACCAAAAGTGCAGGTGAACGGTGCTTTGAGAGACTTGGTCTCAAAATTGCCAGCTTTGCTCACTTGTCAGCTCTGTTTCTAAATTATGTCAGGAGTACTTGCTCCTTGGTATCCTCATGGCCATAACTTTTGCCCAGCTCTGTTAGTAAGGGGAGCTGATGCCTGATGAAGGTAAGCAAGATGCAAGTGACCCTGGAGCCTCATTGCAGAGAGCTGGATACAGAGTATGGGGGAGATTATTTCATTTCATCCCACAGGATCTTGTGAGGACTGGATCTCCTCACACTAGAGTCAGTAGCTGTTTCTGACCCTGTGTGTTCTGTCTGCTGCTGACTGTGGTTGGTTTGCTCTTTGCTTGCACAAGTGAGCAGAAGTGAACTGGACTGCAAAAGGGATAACATCCCCAATTCTCCACCAAGAATCCTACTGTCTCTGTGTTGCAGCCCTTTCTCTGTCATTCCGGCCACGGGAACTCTGGATGTTGGTGAATCCATGCAGGTGACGGTGGAATCTCAGCCACAGAAGACTGGGGACCATTCCGGGTCCCTTGTAGTGCACTATGATACAGGTGAATGCTGGGCACTGCACAGGGCATTCTGTGCATCCCTCAGAGCAGAAAGGCTGGTGTGGCCGTGGGTGTTGAGGGAGGTGATGATAGTTTTCACGGTGTTTATTTTCTAGTCATCTGGTTTGTAGTCATGTAGTTTGTCATCTTGATCCTTGTAGAGCTCCATGTAAATGCCATTTCTAGAGAGCATGTGTGGTATTTGTTGTTTGCATCTCGCCTGGGAAACACTCACCTGGAACAGCAATGGTGAGCTTGAAGTCTGAGCCCAGATGAATCCCAGGAGCTGGCTGGGAATAATGAAGCTTTGGGAGCTCTGGAAATGAGGGAGCCTTTGGTAGGGGTCTGTTCTAGTGGATGAAATGCTGGCAGGTTGTCCAGGACGTTGTTATGCTGTGCACACGCAGCTCTCTCTCAGCTTGTGATACATGGGCTGATCCATGGAACTGCTCATTCAGCTAAAAGCTGGGACACCTTCTTCTGCTACCTGTAGTTTGCTCCGTTCCTTGTGCTTCCATCAGCCAGTGAGGTGAGCAAAGACTCCCCTTTGCTTTGTTCCAGGTGAAGACACCTACACAAGCCTTCATGCGAGAGCTGTGGATGTCCACATTGAGTTGGACAGGAAAACTGTGACCCTAGAGAAGACCTACATCACCCTGTCAAACCGCGCAACTGTGGTCATCCGCAACCACAGTAATATCATAGCCCGCTTCCAGTGGAAGGCTGCTTCTACTGAGGAACAGGAGGGTCAGCTGAGGCTGAGGTAGGTTTGAAAGATCTGTTTCAGTGACATACCTTGCCCAAGGGTAAAACTAATGTATGGCTTCAGGAGATGCTGGTGCTTTTCAATGGCTATGGATAAGTAAACCCTGCCATCTCTACCTGCCTCCTCCAAGCAGTTGTGTGTCAGGAAAAGCTGCCTGAGGTGGCTGGTGGATTCTCCCTCAGCTGTGGCAGAGGCTTTGATCCAGAAGTTTCTCTTGAGGGCTGCTGGCTTTGGAAACCTCTCCTGGGCTTGCAAGTGTGGAGTGAACAAGTGACCCTCTGATCCATTTGGGACCCCATGGCTCAGGGTCAGCCCTTTGCTGCGCAGCTGCTCCTGCACTTCAACTTCTCTCTGCAAAGACGTGGCTTATTAAACAATCTGGGTTTGTCTTTCCTATGCCTGCAGGCAGTATAACAGGACATGTCAGCAACAGCAGAAGAAGTTGTATGATTTTCTGAAGGAGTGTGGAGTGGACATCACTTGCCAAGAACACCTTGATGTTCTTCTTCACAGCTTCCAGAGTGAGCTGGCAAAGATCAGAGGAGATCCCATGCTGTTTGATGATGACATTTTCTCCCTTGAGCCGAAGGTAAATGATGGCTGAGAGCCCCCTGTCCTGCTTCTCTTCTTCCTCCTCATCCCTGAGTAAGGTCACTTGACTGATCTCTGCCTCAGCTGGCTTTGTGTGCCAAGAGAGAAGTCATCGGGATTCTGGTGAGGTCAGAGAGCTGGTTGCAAAAAGCCTTTCTGCCCTGTGGGCTCCTGGCAGGCAGCAGGAGCCTGACTAAAGCTTCCAGACTCTGTTGTCAGTGTTATTGATGAGTGTTACTCACTCCTTGCTTGTCACTGATGCTCTAAATCACGGCTTACAGGACTGTGGTTGAAAACAAGAAATGTGCTGTTTGAAGAGAAATGTTTTGCTGTCTCCTTCTGCTTTAGGAGGGTGAGATCATGCCGAATGGTTCGTCTGAAATCAGCGTGTTCTTCACGCCCAAGGCAGCCCAGGTCTACAAGCGAGAGATTTACTGCGACATCTCTGGTACGGCTCCTTCCCCTGCCTCTCTCAGCACAGTGAGGGCCAGGTGCAAATACTCCCCCAGATCACTGGGCTCCTGTGTCATTGCTGGGAAGGGTCTGTGCTCAGCAGGGCAGTGCTGGCACACGCCCACTGTCCCTGCAGCTTCCAGGGGATCTCCTCTATTTTGATTTTTTCCCTCTCAGCTGTTCTGAATGCTGTCTGTATTTAGTGTGCTGCTCCTGCCTTGGGAAAAACACGCTGAGGTGCACCCAGAAGGAGGCAGAACAAAATTTCTGGCATTTCCTAAAGTCCCATTCTCAACATGGGGGTAGAAGAAAGGATGGTCTCTATGGATGTACTGTATCTCCTGAGGGAAGAGAAGGGTTTCTGGTCCCATGCAGTTCAGAGTCAGGGACTAGCACTAAGGCAGCCTGGAAAATGCAGGATAGCAGAAGGAATTACTGTACTGAAATAGAAATCTCTCCCCAGGCCGTGAGAACAGGCTGCCCCTGCTCCTCATAGGGGAAGGCCTTGGGCCCCGGCTCCATTTCCACTTTGAGGAAATGAACATCGGGGACATTTTTGTCAGAGCAACCCACAAATATGAGGTAAGCAGCAGGGTTGGGGTGGATCCTGGTGGCTCCTAGGGTAGCAGTGAGCCTTGTGGACCTGTGGAATTCCTGGCAACTTGGGTAGTTGTGATACTAGTAAAATCTGCGGGATTTCTTGGAATCTGGATCTTCTGGATGGGGTCAGAAAGGTGTGTCTGTTGTTCGTGAGACACCAGTCCCTTCTTTTGGGCAGTCTTCTTTGGACATCAGCTGGGAGGCTTCCTGCAAAACTGCTTGACACATGAAACCAACACTGAGTCAAAAAGCTGCATGTTCAGAGGCTTTTCTTCCAGTCCCAGACACAAATCACCTTTGTGCTTAGGCTGTCCAAAAGCAGCTGGAACAAAGTGGCTGCATTTGAGTTCAAGTCCATTGCAAACAGTTTTCAGTCATGTCCCTCCTGCATATTTGTAGGAGTCAGAGGAAAGCCACCCACCCCCCCGGCTCAGTGCTGGTCAAAGCACTTGGCAGTGCTTTCCCTTGCTGACCAGTCCCTCACCACACTTCAGCCATGATGTACTTCTGGCTCTAGAAAGAACAAAGTGTTTCTGGGAAGGAAGCAAAGGAAGCAAAGGAACTTTCTGCATCTTTGCTTCTGGTATCTCCCACTCCTGCTGTAAACAGGTTGGGCTGCAGTGGGAGCTGAACGTGCCCTGCCCATGGTGGGGTTGGACAGCTTTGAAATCACTGTGGTGATGTCACTGGTAATGCTGTGATGCCCAGTGCTGCTCTTAGGACCAGGTGAGAATGAACTCGGTGATGCTGAGCAGCCCCTCTGTGCTGCAGGTCAAAGTGGACTGTCTCTGTCAGTGGGAAGACCACAGAGTGATTCTGATTATGTGAAGTTATCACTGCTTTTCATGAAAAACCCAAAGCTATACAAAGTTGTATTTCTAAGTTGTATTTTTTTGCTTCTGCCATGCAGCAGCACAGGGCATCTTCTGTCTTTTACAGGTGTGAATAGTTTAATTTGAAAGTGACTCAGACTTCTGTAAGAAAGCAAGAGTCCTCATGTATTTCCACTTTGCTGTTCTGCTGCTGCAGGCGTACCTGGTCAACAAAGGGCCTGTTGAGGCTCCCTTCAAACTCATCCCTCCAACCACAGCCATGGGCTCCTGCTTCACCTTCCAGCCCGAGGAGGGCATTGTGGCACCACACAGCCTCCAGGTCATCCGGGTCTCCTTCTGTCCCACCATCCTGGGGGAGTTTGAGGAAGAATTCTGCTTCCATGTGACTGAATCCCCTAAGGCTGTGACCTTTACTGTCAGGTGAGGAGGGCTTTGGAGCTTGTTGGGCACATCTGTAGCTGTCTCTGGGTAATCATCTTTCATCTACCTCATTTTGTGGTGGAACAGAGAAAAAAGGTGTTGCCTGAGGTCTTAATCCTGGCTTTGGCATCTCTTTAGAGTGGGGGTGCTTGCTGCCCTGTGTGGGTACCCGGGAGCTGGAGTGACTACTCCCTGCAGGGATGTCTCCAGCTTAGGCTGTTGCAGGCAGTGGGATGGATCAGCTTTGGGCAGTAGCTGCTCTGGGATTTCCCACCTGAACACCCAGCAAAGCCCCCAGGGCTTTGGAGATGGGCCAGCCTGGGTGATTCTGCACCAGCAGCAGTGTTTTTAAAAACTTCTGTTAATAATCCATGCCAGATGGGCAGCAGCAGCCTCACCTCACCCCTCCCAGCCATGCTGCGGGGGACAAGCTGTGCTCCCAACTCCTGTGCACAGAGGGCTCTGGTGCCTCCTTTCCACAGCCAGCAAAGGGCTGATGTGGGAGTCAGGGAACTGTGCAGCAGAAACTGTCCCAAGGACTTGGGCATCCTCCCATGGGCTGGTGCCATGGCAAAGGATCAAATCCTCATTCAGCAAAGGGTAGGGGTGGGAAAAAAAGAAGAAAAGTGATGATAGGAGAAGTAAAACTCTCTTCAGCTCAAAGGCCTGTCCCAGATAATCTGTCAGCTGCTGACCACTTTGCTTTGGCTGCCTCCTGTCCACATGGGTGCTGTGCTGAGCACAGGGTGCTGGGTTGATTTGAAACCCAGGGAGGCTCTCACAGCAGCTTTTATCCACCCTCTCCCTGCGGGTCAACCCTCTGTGATTCCCTTTAACAAAGGCACTGCCTCCCTGCATTTTTCCTTGCAGGGGCTCTGTGATGGGACCCACTTTCCATGTTGATGTGCCTGCCCTCCACTTCGGTGACATCTCCTTTGGTGAGTGTGCCCTGGGCTGGCACCACACTGTCAGAGGTTGGTGTGGTGCTGAAATGATGGAGTACTTGAACATAAGAGCGTTCATCACTCGTGTTCCTCCACCACAGCCTCTTCAGGCTGTTAATTCCAGGGCTGCTGGTGCCCCAGGTACCCTTTTGCCATTATGAGATCAAACAGGACCAAAGGAATAAAAAGTCAGCATCACCGTTTGGCCACTTCTTGTTTCCTTTTTAGTAAGTGGCACAATAAAGGAAGGCACCAGGCAGGAATATGCTTCTGTAGTAGCAGATTCATCCTGCTTATTCTGATTTCATTCCTAAGGTTTCTTCAGCTGGGGGCAGCTGTTTATCTTTGCTTCTTTTAACTGTGCTGCTGAATGTTGTCTGCATGTGCTTACCTCAGTGGCATTTGAGATCCTGACATCCTTTTTGTGCCTCTCTTGCCTCCCTGCTGGAGTCACTGTTGATGGGCATGGAGAAGCCCTGGGTTGTGCCTGCAGTTGGTTTTTCCTCCCCCTCTGGGTTTAAATGACTCTTGGCAAGCAGGCTGGGAGATGTCTCCTCCACACATAGCTGACCAACCAAGCCGTAGATCCACTGCAATGAGCTGTAGTTCAGATAACAAAGAAGTAAAATCCAAGCACAGTTTTATCCTAGCAGGATATTCACATCAGGAATCATGAGATATTGATGCCTAAATGGGTATTTGTGTCATTTTCTTAGGTTTTTCTCGCACCTTGAAGTTTTGCCTGTTTAACACCTCCCCGATACCCATGGCCGCCTCCCTCTGCATTCCTGGGGATGGCTCGGGAGAGCCCAGTGTTCACAGTTTTACTCAGGTAGACGATACCAATAGCGAGTCTTGGAGGATGAAAGCTAAAAAGCCAAGGGAATTTACCATAAGTCCCTCCAGCGGGACCGTCCGTGCCCTGGGATCCCAGGATATCAAGGTATGGGAAGAGTCCAGCTGCTGGGGCTGAAGCTTCACTGGAGTGTGGGAGGGCTTTAGCTCTGGTGCCAGCTTTGAGCATCGTGTGAGTGAGAGATCTGCACTGGTGTGAGGCCTCTGCTAGCTGGCTTGCTCGGGATGTTCTCAAGGAGCACTGTCTTGTTTCCAAAATCACAAGCTGAGATCACATACAGTATGGTCAAGTCCTGAAGCCATTATTGTGCTTTTGAGAGTGATTTATTTGATTGCAAGTGGGCAGAGCAAGGATGAGGGCAGAAGGTTGCTGTTAAAGAGAGAGATACCGTTGTAGAAAGCAGTTTTCTTTTCTTCCTGGTCTTGTTTCTCATCTCCTGGGCAGCAGATGAGTTGTATTCACTGCAGGGATCTTCAGTGGGGACAGAAAATACTCTGCAGCCATGAACTGTCCAGCATGTGCTGGGCCACACTTTGCCCACAGCTTCCCACTGTAAGCTGGACTCGTTCCATTCAAGACAAGAGACTTCTGCATTTATGTCATTGTAGTCAGGGGAAAAATTAGCCCCTTTAGCAAATCTGATATTGCCAGAGGGCTTTTTTTACTCTCAAAGACTCTACTTATGGACCAGCAGAAGAATTCAAGCAAAATCCTCCTTTTGTCTACCATGGAACAAGAGTTGGAGGACAGCACACATGGGTGATGAGATTTTGGGAGTGCAAATACTTGCTGCACTTCTTTTCTTTTCTACCAGGTCACCCTGTGTCCCAACACTGTTGGAGAGTACAACCTGGAGCTGGTGCTGGACGTGGAAGATCTTGGCAAGAAGGTCTTGACACTGCCCCTCACAGCCAGGTACCAAGACCTTTCCTGCACCTGCTTGTCTTTCCTTGTGCATCCAGCACCAGCACACTGCCTGGCTGCACTCCAAAGAAGTGTTGCTTCATGAGCTGGATCTGCCCATCTAGACATGAGAACAGTGCTAGGAAAGCAGCCCAGAGTGAGATGCCCCTCTGCTCACAGCCAGGCATGGCCCTAGGCCTTTTTCTAAAGGGAGCAGCAATGACGTTAATTGCTGGCCTGGGGTTTGGTGCTTGAGCTGGAACAAATTTCCAAAGGGTTGCCTGTCCTTCTTTCTGCAAGTGGTGAACTTGTGCTGGCTTGTGACCACCCTGCAGCAGTGGTTTGGAACACAGTGAGCAGCCTGCTGAGAGCTGGGGTCTCGTTTACTTTAACAGTGCATGTGCAGTGAGTAAGAGGCTCCAGGCAGGAGTGGGGAGAGCAAAAGATCTTACAAAGAGGACTGTAGTCCTTGATGTGGCAGGTCAGCTCAGGTTTCGTTGCTTCCCTCTGGCTCTTTTGAGTCATGTTCTCAGAGTTGAGACCAAAAGTCGTTGTTGCTGCAGCAGAATTCCACCCTGCTGTGCTGCTGTGGGTGTCAGTTGAATGCCAAGAGGGATGCAGTTCCCTGGTGCTGTTCCCTCTCCCAGGCAGAGCCATGCAGTCGGTGCCTGGGCTGCCATTCTGTAAAGCAAGTGCAACTGGGGACAGTCAGTGTAGAGACCCACGGGGTAAAGAATTGAGGGAGCTGTAGGAACTGGAAGAAGTTGATCACCTGCACTGTGGGCCTTGTGCCCTCCACTGCTGGAAGAGATGATTCAGTTTTCAGGTAGGACAACAGTGCTGTAGGAGAAGAGGGAGTAATTTTCACTGATAGACTGGAGTCTTGTGTTCCTTGAGCCTTGGTGGGCACTGGTCCTCATTGGAAAGGCTCCCCCAGAGCTCATGGACCACTGGGACTGTTACAGGAGTCCTTGCAAGTGTCCTTGGGCAAAGAAGGGGCAAAACTGCTAAGACAGCTCTGGACTACTGTAGGACTACACTACTACTCTACTCTATTAGATTTGACAAATATCTTACACTCCATTGCATGCTCCAGGACAAAAGTTCTCCATGCTCTCAGTATCTCTAATTGCCCTGGGGTCATTTCTTTGCCCAGATGCATCGTTCCTCCACTGCGAGTGCTCAACCCAGTCGTGAATTTTGGGCCCTGCTGTTTAACAGTCCTCTATGAGGAGAAGCTGACCCTTGTGAATGACAGCGACTTTCCTGGCTGCTACTGTCTTCTCCCTCAGGTTTGGCCTTGCATCCATCTCCTGCCCTCAAATGTTACTGAGGGGGTTATTAGGGGAATAAAAGGGTTTGGATAAGACCTTGCTGGTTTCTAGTCAAAGATAAAGGTTTTCTGAGAACAGAAACCTAAATACAGACTTTAGGAAGCAGTTTCACATCTTGAGGAAGATGTTTAGAGTCTAGTCCTTGACTTGTTTTCAAGTGGGAGAGTTTAGAGGGCAGTGAAAATCTGATGCAAGGAGGCTGTCAGCACCCAAGGGGGTGTCTGTGGATGCAGCAACTTTTCGACCCCCTGGGGATGCTCAGCACCTACACCTTGCATCTTGTTTTTTGCCTTTTTGCTTTCTCCTGAGAATTTTTACAAGCGTGTGGGAGTTGCTCTTGTGGTAGAGGTTAAGGAGTTTAAAGTTTCCTCAGTTCTGAAGATGCTTTTGATTGTGTCCTTTCCAGGAACAGGAGGAGGAGGAGGAGGAGGAGGAGGCTGCTGCATGGTACTCCAGCTCTGTGCCGTCTGGGATTATTGAGGCTCACAGCTCAGTGGAGATCTCCATTGAACTCAAGGCCCAGTTGCTGGGAGAGTACAACATCACTGCTGAGCTGGCTGTGTTTGGGAGACCAGGATGCCCACTGGTGAGAGCAAGGGGACATGTGTGCCTTGAGCAACTCATCCCATGGGGTGTAAACTGCACAGGGATTCTTCCAGCAACTTGTGGTATATGGCTGGTGTGGGGACAAGGACAGAAGGGATTGGTGGCACAAGCAGCAGCTTATGCCTAGGAAAGAGGAAGAGTGGAGGCTCATAGGTGGCAATCTCAGTGCCTGACCCAGCATATAGTTACAAATCTGGGAGATGGGATAACAAGCCCAGGCTGAAACCCAGACCAGTCCCTGGGTCTCATACTCTGCTGTGTTATCAGATGAACACAAGTGCTGCTTCATTACAACTGTTCAGCATCACACAGGGACACCCCTGAATCCTGCTAAAGCAAGCACCGTTTGCTAAAGCAAGCACTGCAGGAATGTTTTGTGCAGAGCTGGACTGAGGCTTCTCTGAATGCCAGGTCCCTCAGATCTGAGAAATACCCGTCGTATCTCCTCCACAAAAGCTAACTTGCCTCATCTTGACTCTGAAGAGCCTGCTTTGCTTCTGACTCGTGCTGCTTTCACCAGTGTAGCTTTTTGAATTTTCAAGAACTTAGTGTTCAAGGATGGCTGTGCAGCAGCAAAAGTTGGGAAGGGGGTTTGGGCCAAGATGGAGCAGTGAACGAAGCAGGCAGGAGGTAAAGGAAATAGCCATGTGGAAGAGCTGTGAAGAAGCAAGCATGGCAAACAGCAGTTCTTTGTCCTCTGATAATGGGAGCTTGTGGCTTTCAGGTGGGATCACTGCAGACCCCACACTTGCTCCAGGCCTTCTGTTTCAGGCTGCATCACTGACAACTTCAAAGGGCCATCATTATCCCCAGTCTAGGAAGGCTCTTAGAGCTGGCTGTGTTTTTAAAATTGCCTTTGTTACATCTTTTTTTGACCTTTTCCTACCTTCTTCCTGGAACAGGAAATCTGTTTACAGTTCATTGGCCAGGGACCCGTTGTCTACGTCCATCCCAGGGAGATTAATTTCGGCTCTATCCCAGTCTTAGAAGATTGTTTCCAAACTCTCTACCTTGCCAATCAGAGTGACATTCCTGCAAACTTCCAGGTAGAGATGGTAAGTGTCTGTGGGGCTGTTTTCCAGGGGCAAGTGCTGGTTGCTAGCAGCCCTTAACTTGTTTTTTGTACGCAACGTTTCTGTATTGTTCTGTGGGAGTGGAAGCAAGATATTCCATCCAAGTGCAAGCAAAAGGAGCCAGGATCTCAGGCACGCCTCTGTGAAATAGTATGCAGAGAGATTGGAGCAGAAATGAGTCTGGATCATGTTTGCAAGTTCTCTCTTTATTTTGTGGGAGATACTTAGCTGTGCAAGTCATGTTTTTGAAGCTCTGAGATCAAGAGAAGCCTGTGGCCCTTTGCTCCTAAGAGGGCATGGATTTCCCCATGCTCTCCCCATTCCATCTGCCTTTGCTTTGTGCCCAACTTGTGTTAATGGCAGAAACCAGGGTGTGAGATCTGCCCTCAAACTGCTCATGGGAAGGCAACTGTCACGACTCCTGTGGGTCAAACCAGTAGTGCTGTGCTGTTGCAAACAAATGCACCTGGGGGGGTTGGGCACTCCCAGAGCCTGTTGTGGTCTCTGTAGCATTGCAGAATGTCTCTGGAGACCACCTGCAGAGGAAGGTTGTTTCATTCGTGTAGGTTACAGAGGGGAACAAGCCACAGGGCTGGAGCTGCAGCTGCTCCTCTGGCAGGAGGAGCAGCCAGGAAGGGTACATGGCTTGGGGCTGAGTGGGATGTGCTCCCTGCTGAAGGGGGCATCTGTGAAAGGCTTGAAAAAAGCTTTGAAAAGAGATTTGATCTTCTGTGTATTGGGTGGGTTCAACTTCTGGAGCTGGTTAAAGCCAGCCCTGACACTGTGGACTTGTTTGTATTTGTGGATAGATCATCAGGTGTTGTGTGAGAGTCCAGCCACAGCCTCCTGGGCCGAGGAGGAGGGGTGTGAATTTTCCTCTTGCTGCTTTTCCAGCTGTTTAGGGGATAAACGTTTTCCGGAATTGTAGGATTGGCAGGGCAGCTTTTCCTGACTCCGCAATGGAGTTCTGCTCTCAGCCTCTGCAGGGAGCAATGCACCTTGGCTGGGTGGTCATGGTGTGTAAAGGCTGGGTTTCACATGCTCCTACCAGGGCCAGACGTGCAGAGCTGTGCCTGTACAGCTGTGCTGGTGCAAGGCCTTTCCTCCCTCCTTTGGGCAGCTTCCAGCTCTCTTGCCCAGTCTGTGAAGTCCATGAGAAAGCAGATGACAAGAGTTCTTGGGAAGAGTGGGCCATGCCCACAGAGCACACGTTGTCCAGTTTTCTTTCTGCTTCCTGCTTTCCTGCTCTGTTCTAACCATTTGGAGGTGACTTTTCCAAAGCAGATGGCACTGGGGCACCTCTCCAAAGCTGATGATCGGTGGGGAGTGAGGGCTTCAGTCCTTCAGGGGATGTTGAGAAGCACTGATGGCACCTTGGGAAAGGAGATTTGGGATTTTGCTCAGCTGGCTTTGCAGAGATATTCCTCAGGCTCTCAGCAGTGTCCCCCAGCTGTGTGGCTGCTGGGCTGGGATTTGAGCAGTCCTGCCTTCCTCCGGCCGTGAGCCTTTGTGCAGACCCAGCTCCGCTGCCGGGAAGCCAGCAGAGAGTAAACAGCTCCCTTGGCAAGCCCTCCAAAGAGAGCTGGGAGGGGGAATTACCTTCTCCTGAGGAGGAGCATCCCTTGGGTTGAGCAAAACAGAGCTAATGACCTGGGTCTGATAAAGGAAGGTAAAATACAGGTTGTATAAGCTCCTGGGGAGTCGCTGTGCTGGACACCATAGCTTACATTTAGGGAAATTAAACGTTTATGTTGTTTATACTCATCTCTTTATTAGCCTTCCTGTTTCCTGCACCTCACAGCAGAGCGGGGTCCATGGCTTCCATCTAAGTTTGTGTTTGGCTTGTCTTACAGGCTGGGAAAAGCTCCTGCTGGAGGACTGAGCCTAGTAAAGGAGTGGTCCCCCCTAGGTCTCAGGTGTTCATGACTGTCATAGCCAACCTGAATGACACGGTGAAACTCCAGGGGAAGATGAAGGTGTTCATTGAGAACAGCACTATGACCGTCATCTCACTCCAGGCTGTGGGCATTGGCACCACAGTTGTCCCGGACAGACCTCTTGTTCCAAACATTGACTTGAAGTCCCAATTCAGGTAGGAGACTCTAGAAACTTCCACATCTCCTGTGGGTTCAGCAAGGAACAATTTTTCTATAGTCCTTCAGGCTAGATCTTCAGTACTCAAGGTCCCAGCTCTGTTTCCATGAAGCCACAGGAATTCCTTTAGAAATATGTCATCTGAGAGTTGCTAGATATCCTGGAAAGCCACAGAAATGGAAAAGCTGGAAGACCTGGCAGGGATGAAGCTTTGAGCCTGGGCAGCCTTTTGGGTAGAGGTTTTATTGCAGAGTGTGCAATCAGGGAGTGCCATCAGGGTGAAGCTGAAGCTGAGTGATGCCAGGGAAATAACAGCTCCCGTGACATTTTCCATCTCTGCTTCTCTTCTAGCTTTACTCCCTGCTTTTACCATTTCCAACTGACGAACAGAGGACGGCGCATCCAGCGGCTGTACTGGAGCACAGAAGGTTTCCCCATCTTCCGGCGCAGCACTCGTCCCCCTGCCCTCGGTGGCCCCAAAAGCAAAGATGCTTCCCAGATCCCCAGACCTAACAGCCCCGTGTTTAAGGTGCGGCCACTGCAGGTGGACCTGAAGCCGGGCCAGACTGCGGACATGGTGCTGGAAGGCTGCTCCAGCACTGCCCAGGTGAGGCCCCTGCCAAGGGCTGAGCCTTCCCCATCAGATCCCCTCCACTGCAGCTTCTTCTGCAGCCCCTTGCACTTAGACTAGAAGCAAATTAAACTACTGTCAAGTGCTTTTGCTGAGGGAAAAACCCTTTACCCAGGGAGTAAAAACAAAAGCCCTGGGAATGGCAGGAGTGTCTGGGAGCAGCATTGCTTTTCCTCTGAGGACAAACATGGGCACAGGGCTGCTCTAGCTGAGAGTCTTGGAGGGGGAAAACACAGTGTGCCAGCTCTAATGATCAGTGCGATGTCCATCCAGGCAGGAAACTGTTCCCAGGGATCATCAGAATTGACAAATTGACTTTGGTCAACTTTCCTATTCCTGCTTGCCCCAGTCTCTCAGCCAGCCCTGGTGTCCCAGGTTTTGCAGTACCCCTGGAGAGCAACTTAGAGGGGGAGATTTTAGCAGAGTCTGGGAGTGTTCTCCTACCTGGACCTTTCTTTCCAGAGGAAATGAAACTCTGCAGAGAAGCTGCCAGCTAAGTCTGGTATGCATTCCCTGACTCCAGGACCCCTGGGCACAGATATTTAGAATAAACGGTGGCAGCACAGAAAGAAAAGAGAGCTATTGAGGAGAGCAGAGACTAATTACAGTGCCTAATAATAAGTGACAGGAATAGGGCCCGTGGGTGGGTGGCAAGCCAGTGTGGGGTGTTGGGCCTGCCAGCATGCACTGGGAGACAAGTGAATCTTGTATGCAGGAGGTGAAGGAGCGGCTGCTGTGTCATGCTGTGGCAGGGAAAGAGACAGCAAAGAAGCAGATCATGCAAGTGGATGTCATCTGCAACTTCATTTGCCCTGCTGTGCAAATGTCTTCCAGAGCAATCACTTTCTGTGTGGAAAAGGTAAGTCACCAGATTGCATCCTGGCATTCAAAGGCGTAACTCTTAAATTGGCTGGAAGTAAATAGAAATAATGCACTTCTGGGGTTGAAAAATGTGAAATGCATTGGAAGGGGAAGGAGGTCTATGGCACTAGAGGTTGTTTTCCCTTGTCTCCTGTTTCTGTAGAAACCTAGTGATGTCCTGGCACTCCAGTACCAGCCTTTGTCTTTAAAAAACATCAGCTCCCTGCGATTCAGCATTGTGCTGGACGTGAAGCAGCCTTTTCTGATCTGCAATGTGTACCGGCAACCCCTCCCTGCAGCTTCCAAGGTGAGCCTCTGTGAGCTTGTTCAGTGGGGTTTGAGGAGGGAGGGATGTGGTGGAGCACTTCTGTTGGGAGATCCTCAAGTTGAGAAGTTTATTCTGTAGTGTCAGCAGTGAATTGGCCTGAGCTGAATCAGCAAAGCTGCTGAAGGAATCAAAATCTTATCTGAATTGGTAACATCCAGGCTGGCTCTAAAACATGAGGAGCGGGGAGCAGGACAGCAGATTGAGGCCAGACATGCAGTAAAGGTGTCTCCTGGAAAGCATGCCAGCTCTCCAGCAGCCACCTCCTTGTATTGCTGCTGAGCACAGAAATGGGAGCGTGAGGGAATCCTGGACTGGACTGTGGTGCCTGCAGTCAGACCCCTGCTGCAGAGAAATGAACCATGAACTGAGAAGCCCATGCTGGGGTCACACTTTGAACGTTTACTGTTTCCTGCTGTCAAGACCCTGGATGTCATCCCACGGGTGATTAATTACTGTTCTTGTCCCTGCAGCCCATGAGACTGGATGTAGGGGAGGAACTTCATCTCTGGATCCAGTTTAACCCAGCTTATAAGAAAAATATGAAGAGCTGGGTGGCAAACAGTGTTCTCAAGTTGCGCTTCATGGAGCATCCTCATGTGGAGAAGATCCCTGTTCGGGGAGAAGTCTACTTCCCGAATCTCCACCTCCAGGCCGAGGCTGTGGACTTTGGCTGCATCGTAAATGACACAGAACAAGTGTTGCATATGGAAATGACCAACTGCAGCCCACTACCCGTCAACTACCACTGGTCATTCCTGACGGACAGCCAGGTGAACACCATCAGGTATGAGCATCATCCCTGTGCTGCTCCGAGCAGGGACCTGCTCCAGCCTGGTTTTGGAGTGGCTGTTACTGAGCTCAGCACACCAGCACCCAGCCAGGGGCTGCATCGTGGGGAGGAGCTGCTCTTGCAGGCACCTCTCTCCCACTACAGGTCCACCATCATAGTTATGTTATTTTCCAGGTTCATCCCTGCACCACCTAAATTCAAGCCACAGTCATCAAAGAAGGGAGTGCTTCCATGGAGACGCTACAGGACAGCAAGTGTGGAGGAGCCAACTGAAACCCTGGAAACAGTGCAGGATCCTGCCCAGGAGGATTCTACCCAGGGGGATCCTGCCCAGGAGGATTTGTCCCAGGAGGATCCTGCTCAGGAGGATTCTGCCCAGGAAGATCCTGCCCAGGAGGATCCTGCCCAGGAGGATCCTGCCCAGGAGGATTCTGCCCAGGAAGATCCTGACCAGGAGGATTCTGCTCAGGAAGATCCTGCTCAAGAGGACTCTGACCAGGAGCCAGCAGATGCCGAGGATTCCCTGGAAACAGAGGTGGATTTTCTTGTGCACCTACCACTTGCTTTCCCTCCTCAACTTGCCACCAAAAAGTCATACTCGTGCCAACCTCCCTTTTTGCTGCCCTTCTGTCCTGAGCCCTGAAAGTGGCAGTTGGACATGGGGTATCTGGGCAGGCAGAAATAGGAAAGTGTTGTTCAGAGAAGCTCACTCAGATCCTACAGACCAATGCTGAGTTTGGGGTTTTTTGGCTTATTTTCTTTATAATGTAAAATGAGGTCTCTATCTGCATCACGATGAGAAGGCTTCCAGCCTCTGATGTGTGTCAATCCATGAAGAGTCCTGATCTCCACGTGCCCCCTTCCCAACCCAGCCAGAGCGCTTACATCTCTGCCTTCACCCAAAAGCTGGTATTGCACTGACAGCTCCAGAGCTGTCTTTTATAAAACAAGACTTTGCAAAGTCACTGTCTCTTCCTCCAAATAAGGAAAAAGGCCTTTGATCTGCCAACTTGCCTGGTGAACATTCGTACTTTCGAGTGGGAAGTGGCCCCTTGTTCTGCATCAGGGGGAACAGAGGCTGCTCATGGGGCAATAAAAAAAAAAATATGTAAGGAAGCAGAAGAGTTTCTCAAAAGCCCAGTGTTGGCATTAAGTTTATGGAGAAGGGTTGTACCTGCTCACACACAAATACCAGTTGTTTCAACACTGCGCAGTTTTTCTGAATCAGGAGAAACAAAGACCTATAGATACAATGAACTGTGGCTGAATGTTTTCAAAGAGAAGCACAAAATCATCTTTATTTCCTGGTTGTTGCTATGTATACACAAGTAAACCAGGGAAATTCAAGTGGCCATCCTGGAATGGTTTGGCTTGGAAGGGACTTTCACAGATTATGTAGTTCCAACCCTCCCTGCCTGAGTGCTGGGGGCACCCAGTTCCCTCAGGCAAGTTTGATGTAGGAAGTGCAGATGGAGCCCAGGTCTCATCTGTGGGTGATGGCCTGGACATTTTCACACTTGATTTGTGCCCAGGTCCCTTTTCAGCTGCTCCTGGTGTGGTGAGGTGCTGGAGCCTGCAGCAGAGTGACCTTGCTCAGAGCAGCCAGCTCACTGCAGCCCGTGGTGTTTGTTTTCCAGGTGCTGTCATCCACTCCTGGGGAGTCTCAGGGGCCGGCGGGGATGCGGCCTTTGAGTCGGTTGATGGAGATGGGGCCCCCCAAGGTGGGAATGCAGGAGGTGAGTGGGAATTTGTCTCATGTCCATGTTTACAATGTGGGAAGAGGTTCTGTAGCCCCACTGCCACTGGTGGCCCTCAGCACTGCTCACAGAGGGGCCTCACATCCCTTCAAGTCCATCACAAGCAAGCCATGGTCACTGGAGAGGCCATGTGGGACATTTTGTAGGGCTGCCCCAGGATGCTCCCTATGCAGCACCTGTGGAGGGCATTGCTCCCATTTACCTCATCAGGTAGTTGACAGGATATTTTTGTGGGAACTGGCTTTAGCAGTTTGAGAGAACAGCACGTAAGTCAGAGAGAGGGAGAAAGGCCTCAGAAGTCAGATGAGCCTTTCCTCAGCTCCAAGGGCTCCCACCTCCAAGTCTCCTGTTTTTCTCAAGACAGTGAGAAGTGTTTCCAAAGACAAGTTCTGCAGCAGAGAGAATTTCTTGTTGCCAGGAGACATTCCAGATGGCTTTAATGCAGTGTATACTCACGGATAAGTGATTATGGGAGAAGATTTTCCCCATGGTCCCTCCACTAGTCAGTGGCATGGACACAGGATGAGATTAGGATGATTCTGCCCGTGTTTAGGGAATACACCCTTCCAGCTATGACTCTACCTTATTTCAAGACACATCTGCTCTTCTGCATCCATTTCCACTCTCAACATCTCAATCTCTCCTCCTCTCCCTCCAGGTTTTTGATGTCCAGCCAGTGTGGGGTGAGCTGCCACCAGGCGAGAGCCAGAAGGTCACCTTTACCTTCTTTGGCTTTGCCAACATCGTGGCCCGTGTCACGGCGCTGTGCCACGTGCAGGGAGGCCCCACCTACAGGGTGGTGCTGACCGGGCAGGCTTCATGCCCCAGCTACCAACTGGACGTGGAGGAGATTGACTGGGGACTGCAGGTACCAGCACAGCTCCTTGTCTTGGCACCATGGCCACCTCAATCCCAGGCTCTCTCCCCTTCTCAGCTCCTCTGCTGGCCCTGGGGCTTAGAATAGAACCTTTGAGAGACATGTCCAGCATCCAGGCTGGTTTAAAATGGCCATCCCCACCCCTCCCCTCCCTTCCCCCTGGCCAAGGGACATGACACTGTCCTCTTCAAGGCACCTGACACTGCCTCCTGGGGAGCACAAGGCTCCCACTGAAGATGTCTGGAGGGACATGTCCCTGAGATATCCCTCCACTGATCAGCTCCTAGAGCTGAGCTCCAAGGAGATGCTCTTGTCAAATGCTCTTCTTGATCCACAAAATAATCCAGGGAGGAAGTTGGGCTTTCAGTCACTGCAGCAGCTGAAAACAATGTCCCAGAATAATCCCCACTTTACACTCCACAGATACTTCCAGTTGCTGGCACTGCCTGTGTTGTCCTGTGTGTCTCTCTTGTCACCTGTATGTTTCTTGCCAATATTTGCATGCAGGTGCCTTTTCTTCTGGAATGCCTCTCAGAAATGCACTAACTTTTAGATACAATTCAATGGGGACAAAGTTGTCAAAGCAAAACAAAACTGTTCATTAGCAATGCTTCAGCTGAGCCGGGTGTGTGTCTCCCTGCCCCCGGAGATGAGCAAACACACCCTCCAACAAAAAGGCAATCTTTCTATCCCCTTTGTACCCAGCTGGGACAGTCTCTGGCCCCTTTCCCCTTGGAGAAGTACTCAGAAACTTCCACTCTCTCCGATGCCAACTTTTCTGTCCCCTCCCCTCTCATCTTCCTTCCTTTTGGTCAGGTCTTCAACCCCGTCCCTCTGCCAGCTCACAGCAACACCCAACAAACCAACCTGAACAAATCCAAACCACAAACAACACATAGAACCAACAAATTCCATTCTTTCACTTCATAAACTTTTGGCTTCATCTCACTCATCTCACTGCCACTTCCTCTGTTTCTCCTGGCTGTTGGTGACCCCTCAGAGAGCAGAAGACCTGGTCTCCTGGTTCATTTATTACTGGCCTTTATGTGGTTTTACCACCTCTCTGTAGTTGTGTGGTTGCATTGTGGCTGTGTGCATTCAACTCAAGAGGAAGGAGATTGCCAGCATGAGTATCTGTAACTTCTCACTCCTCTGTCCTCTCTCCAGGTGTTTAACAAAGTCCTCAAAGCAAAGGTCACCCTGCGGAACACCGGGGTTATGGAATTCCCCTACGTGGTGCCAAACTCCAGCACTGGCACTGCAGCAAAGCCTCTGCCTGGTGTGCCCATGGTCGTGCCCACCACAGTGAGTAGCACAAGTCATTGGCTCTGGCCCTGTGTCAGGCGGCCCAGGAGAGAATTAAAGAAAAAAAAGGGGGAAAAAACTGGGGGGAAACCCCACAGCTGTGCTGGGGCTGGAGCCTTGCGGGAGCTCAGGAGGACACACTGCACCCCAGGGTTGGAGGTGCAAGTTTTTGGGCACAAGGAAGGTAGAAAGTGATGTGGTCTGATGGTTTCTTCCAGATGAGAACCTGTCTTCTCAGCCTGTTTGTCCCCTGAGCATCCCACATCAAAACTTTGACGCAGTCCCTTCCTCCTCTCCTGTCCCTGCAGGGTTCCCTTGCACCTGGAGAGAAGCAAGTGTTGGAAGTCTATTATCTGCCAGGAAAGCTAGGAGTCTTCCACAGGACTTTCCAGATCCAAGTGGCTTATCTGGAACCAGCAGAAATCACCCTGAAAGGAAAGGGGACCTTACCTAGGGTTACCAAGTACGTCCCCAAGACGTTGGAAGGTGAGCACTATCTGTTGTCTCCCAGGAAGATCCCCTGGTTTTCCCCCTACCATCGCACATCGGGCAGCTCACACCCATCTCCACAAGTCTGGAAATGTCAGGGCTGCCAGACCAACACTTTGGCCTCTCTGGTTGCTTCCTGAGTTTTGAGCAGTTGGGTCCATTTAGGCTTTTTCCCAGGATCTTGCCAGCACATTGCTGCAGGCCTGAAAAGATGATGGCTAGGCAGAAAAGCTGGGGAAAGCTGTAAGAGAGGCTGGCAGGGCTTTTGGCAGGGTTGGATGTGCATGGCATTGCAGGGGATGACATGATCCCCTGTGAGTGAGAATGAACATGAGGATTCAGAGAGGAGCCAGCAGCATGCATTGCTTCTGGGAGAGGCCAGTGTTGGGGAAGTGGGACTTCTCAGCTTAAATGGGATTGGCAATGGGATTGTGCATCGTCTTCTATTTATGGATCATTTTTTCCTTCAGAAGAGGAGGAGACACCACAAGAGGAAGAAAAAGCCCAGAGGAAGAAGAAAAAGAGAGGGATGAATGGTCGTCGCCATCTGTGATCATGGAGTCACTGACTGTCACAGCTGAACAACAGGCTAGTGTCCAACATCTGCCCAGGGCCTCTTCAGCTGAGGGGCTCCCCCAGCAGAATACTGGCTCTGGTGGAAGAGGTGGGAGGGTTATTCCCACTTGGGAAATTGGAGGAGTAGCAGCTGTGCTCCCTCCCAAAGTTGCCTTTGCTTGTGGCCAGCCCATCCTCCATACTTGGAGCTCTCCGATAGATACTGCCATAATCAGATTATAAGATCTGTGGGCCACTTGCTGAATTTGGAGAGCTTGTGGTGTGTTCTCTTTTGTGACTGAGAGAAATATTTGTATTCAAGTGTTTCTACCTCTCAAGTGAGCAGAATATTCAGAGTCAGAGAAGGGCCAAGCACCAGCAAACTCTTCTTCATTTGCTGTGTAAATGGCAAGAAAGGCAACTGAACTGGTGAACTTTGTGATCTCCAAATGGCCTTATTCATGATAGCCCTCATTTACTATTTTTGTTGGTGTATGATTCCACAAGGCATATCTCTCCTGTTCTGGAATACAGAGGTTAAGTGGAAAAAAATGTTATTTAAAAAAAAAGGCAATTTCTATACCTGTATGATGGGAATGACGTGGTTTCTTCTCCAGTGATACTGCCAACCTTGAGATTTCAGCTGAGGATAAAGAAACAGAATCATCCAAATATTCTTCAGAAGACGAACCTTGAGAAGACCAAGGGAAACTGGGAAGCTCTTTGAAGAACCTACTGAGCCATAAGAACCTCGAGGATTGCCATTGGCGCACCTCCTTTACCAATAAAGCAGGGAAAATTATGTCTTATGGGAAGAAATCTGTGAAGGCTGAGCTCTCTGCCCAGGCACAGTGCAAATTTCATGAGATCCTGAGCAGTCTTCCTCTTCTCCCAGATGAAGCTTTTCAGGACAGAGAACTGGATTCTTTCCACCTCTGTGAAGCACCTGGAGCTTTTATAGCCCGCCTTAACCCCTACTTGAAGTGCCACCACGTCCCTGGAATTGGATAGCTGATACTCCAGACCCCTATCATGAAGCCAGTGACACCCTTAGGATGGTCATGGATGACAATCTGATAGCAAATCAGCACATCACCTTGGATCATTATGACTAAACTTAGGGCTAATGTAGTACCTAAATATTGGCAATGCAGTATAAAACAGAAGCAGGTCTAAAGGGCTATAACATGAGCAGGTTTGTCTAGAAACCTGCAGGTTTACAGACTTTGGAACTGCAAACTCACAGGGACAAAGCAACAAAGCACCTATGGAGCTACCTCAGGATTTTTTCTCTGGACATGACTGGATCTTAGTTGGATCTGCAGTCAGAGGCACCAGGAAGCCTGCTGGGGCATGCCAGGAGCTCAAGTGACACAGGAGGAGGGTGGCACGAGCCTTTCAGCGCTTGCTCCTTGCCAGATTCCAGGGGAGCCTGCAAGGCTTGGCTTGATGCTCTTCCTCTACCTTCTGGATGCTTTCCCATCAATAATGGGACTTCACACTCCAGAAGAGCATCCTCTGTGAGGTACACTGCCAAAGACAAAGGTACTCTAAAGTGAAAATCACTGCTCTAACTTGTGCCACTTTGCTTCTGACTTTAACAAGAGGAGCATCCCCACCAGCACCCATTTTTGCAGCTCTCTGGCTCCCAACTAACTGCACACCTGCCAGCTGTGCCAAGGAATGGGGATTTCTAGCTGTGATCACATACTTGCCAGACTGTGCTAGCATGGTAATTGATTTTGAGAGGAATAGCAGATTTGTCTATACAAACAAGCTGTGGGTCTGCTAGTAGATAAAAGCAGTACTGGGAGATAAAAGAAACAATGGGAAGGGTTCCACTGATTGATGATTGGAAAAAGATGTTTGCTTTTACAAATAAACTTTAGGTTTGCTGATAAATAAAATTAGACATTGAAAGATGAAAGAAACTGTTGTCATTATATTGCAAAGGTTCTGTATTGCTAGAGTTTCATATCTCCCTGATGTTTCTCATGGGCAGCTTCACTAAGCACTGACACTGCCTTCTTTCCACAGTAGCCAACTGACTCCTGTTCCCCCTCAACCAACCAATCCACTCTTTTATAACACTCTTCTTATTGGCTACAGCTGTGGCCTGTTAGAGTCAGGCCTGTTCCTAATCTCTAATAATTCAGCTCAGCTGCAACTCCCTAAGGGGAAAGATTACTGTCTATACTACCTTTATTTTCTCATATCCCACTACAAGAAACAACGGGGATGAAAAACCCCTAAATTCCATAAGACTTAAAAATTCAAAGGGAGGGTTATACCTTAGGGAGAAATCTTTGGTATCAGGCATATTGGGGAGTCTGAAACTCTCAAGTACCTCAGCCAAGGGGGAAAGAGAGAAGGGAATTGTGGCTGGGAAATGGGGATAAAAGGGGAGGCTGCGTCCTCCAAAACTTGGAGAGATCTCAGGGGAATGCCCTGTGGCCTCTCCCTTTATTCAAATAAAGCCAGAAATGACTCCTCTGTCTCCTTTTTGGACATAAACCTCTGGTGTTTGTGGAATAATTTTCCTAATAACCTCTTGACTCAAATTTATAGTGCTCTATCTTGTCTTCAGGTTATAGTGTATTTGGCATGGAGCATTCAGTCATTCCATGTAGAGGCTCTTGCTGTACACAGTTCTTCAGGGGCTTTTTTTTATAGGTTCTAAACGCCTCTCTGTTGTATTTGGTGGGTTGTCCTCGTGAATCCTTACCTCCATTTTTCTGTCCTGGAGAAGACTCCTGCCAGCAGCTGAGTGAGATTTGATAATAAGATGGTGAAGGACAAACTTCAGTCCTGTTGCCTGTATCCAGTCTAGCAGGTAGACTCCCAGAGGTGTCTTTGGAGTGTAGGTCACCATTTGTAAATTAACAGGCTCTCAATTTGTTGTTGGACTCAGTCCATCTATCCAGCCTGTCCAGGTCCCTCTGCAGAGCCCTCCTACCCTCCAACAGATTGACGCATGCTTAGTGTCATCTGATAATTTATGGTCCCCTCCCATCTCATCCTAATTCTTTTTTAGTCAGGTCTTCAACCCTGCCCCTCTGCCAGCTTACAGCAACACTCAACAAACCAACCAGAACAAATCCAAGCAATCCGAACAACACCACATAGAACCAACACCTTTCCTTCTTTAACCTAACAACCTTTTGTCTTCAGCAAAATATCACCTCATCCTTCACAATCCACCCTTTCCTTTTATTATCCTTTTATTGCTGAAGCCCTTGCTTTAATTGCCCTGTCTGGTGAGCACAAAGTGGCTCCTTTTGTGAAGCAGTTATAAGATTAATTAGGTCGGCGTTAAATTCAGTCTATTTAAAAGTTCCTGATTTGTCAGTTTTGGTTGCTGTCCATAGTTCTCCTCCAAGTCAAGTGAAGGAGGATGTAGATACACTTGTGTGCAGTGCCTGCCATCAGCAGTTCCAGCCCTGCTTGCTGGGATGATGCAAAGCTCAGATGGTAACTGTAGCATCAAAGGTTTCCTTGCTCGGAATCCATACCTGCTTCCTGAGTTCTGTGCACTAGAACAGCACACTGCAGGGATGCAGAGGTGAAGCACAGAAGCCATGGCACTCCATCCAGCAATTTGCAGAGTCTTAGAACATCATTTCCTATTCCTCTTTTGCCAAGGTCTGGTTTGCCTTATATTCCCACTGCTCAACGCCCGAGGGATTGCAGCCCACAGTGGAGCAAAAGGCTCTCAGGTGGCACATACAGAGGTCAGTCCAGTCTTGCCCTTGACTGTTCACTACTAAATCATCTTTTGAAGAGTAACTTTGAAGGGTCACTTCCTTGTACCCCTGTCCAAGTTTGGGGAGGAGCTTCCACTGGCCCTTTGACTTGAGAGGCGTGAGAGCACTCCTTTTCTGCGGTCCTGGGAACTGTTTCAGTTGTTAAAAGTACCTGAAAGGGACCTTCCCATGCTGCTGTTATAAGGTATCATCGTTCCAAGAGTTTATTAGAACCCAATCTCCTGGTTTAACCTGGTGTATGTGAAAGTCTAGAGGTGATGTTTGGGGGAACAACTCTTTTCTTCTAAGATCCCTGAGAGAGTGCAATTGCCTGCAAATAATTTCTGAGATGGAAGTCATTAGTTTCAGCCATTGGCAACCCCTCCTCCCTTCCCAGTTAAGGTAACCCAACTAACATTTCATAGGGAGAAACTCTTTTGTCCTTCCTTGGAGCAGTTCTGATCCGTAATAATGCTAATCTGCTTTCAATCATTAATTTGGTAATATGGTTCTTAAGGATTGCATTCATTCTCTCCACACATCCAGAGCTTTGAGGGTGCCACAGGGTATGAAATTTCTAATTTTGTCTAATTCAACACATACAGAATGTTAAATTTCTGAACTAAAAGTGTGTTCCCTTATCTGAGTCCATTCTTGCAGTTATCCCATATCTGGGAATGGTTTGTTCTAATAGCATCTTAGCCACTTTGGAGGCAGCTGCAGTTGAGGTAGGAAAGGCTTCTACCCCAAGGGTGAGGTGATCAACTATTACAAGAAGGCATTTCCATCTGTGTATTCTGGGGAACTCAGTGTAATTCATTTGCATATTTTGAAAGGGTCTAAGGGCTCTTCCCTCACCAGAGTGTTTTCTCATCACTTTCTTATTTACCTTTTAACAAATTGAGCATTGTTCAGTCTCTGCTTGATTCCTGTATAGACTCCCTCACAGCAATAAGTCCTTCTGAATTGATCCCACAGTGCTTGAGCCCTCCAGTGCATTCCTTGGCGTAGCTTAATTAAAATCTCTCTAGTAATTGCTTTATTCATTATCTGCTTCTGTTCCCTGCCCAGCTGTGACCACAACTACAGCAAAGAGGAAGTGCCTGCAGCCGAGGGAAGGCTGTGGGTGGGTATCTGGTTCTGTTTGTTGTTGCCAGTGTTGTTTTTGTTTGCCTTGTTATACATATGAGTAAAGAACTGCTACTCCTTTTCTCATATCTTTGCCTGAAAGCCCCTTAATTTCAAAGTTATACCAGTTTGGAGGGAAGAGGGTCACATTCACCATTCCAGAGAGGTCCCGCAGATGTCTGTCTTTCCAACCAAGACAAGCTGACAATTAACAATTTATTGCCAATTGTTTAATTAACAATTAATGAACAATTAGTTCATTAATTTAGGTCATTAAAAGATAAGTTAGAGGTGTTCACTGGAACTTGGAAAGGTAGCTTCAGAGATCTCTGGTGAAGGGTGGGAGACCATCAGCAGCAGAAGACACGGTGTTGCTGGCTCCTGCTGGATGCTCCAGCTGACACAGACGCTGTCACTCAGGTGGCAGTTTCCAGCGCACCTGCTTCTTGGGGCTCGGGCCAGCCTCTGCCCGCCGGAGCGCCGAGCGTTTCGGCTTCCCAAAACGCTTCTTCTGCCGCCGGGCTCTGCCCTTCAAAATCACCCGCACCCTCCTCTGAGTTGGCTGCCGGTTAGGAATCCTAGGAAGAAGGGAACTGGTATTAGCCAGAGAACATTTCCAGCCAGCTGCTTTTCTGTCTCCTTGCAGAGCACACAGTGTTGCATCCTCTCTCTGTGCAAGCAGTGAGCAGCAGATTAAACAACTGCACTCCCTGCACAGAGGTGCAAGGGCAGGAACATGACCAGTTAAATGCCTGGGGACCAACCACAGCACACAGGGCTCCATGTAGAGCCCTGGTCCCCGGGTCTCTCGTTCCAGATTTCACAACCCTTCAGGAGCTTAATGTTTCATACAGTGTCTTTTCCCAGTGCCTCCCTACCAGTGCCAGCTGATGATCTTCCTGTGCTCCTGGGGGTGTTTCTGCCGCCTCTCTGGGGCTGCCTGACTCCATGCCCACCTCCCCATCCCAATCAGAGGGACTGAAGGGTGGGTGTTAGGGGATGAACCAGGCTGTGCTTGGTGATGCCCAGCAATAGGACAAGAGACAATGGGCAGAACCCAAACATTTTCAAATTTCACCTGAACCTGAGGAAGAACTTCTTTCCTGTGTAGGTGACAGCTTGCCCAGAGAGGGTGTGGAGTGTCCCTCACTGGAATTATTCCAGAGCCCTCTGGACACTACCCTGTGCTCTGGGATGACCCCACCTGAGCAGGGAAGTGGGACCAGATGACCTACTGTGGTCCCTTCCACCCTGTCCTTCCCTGTGATTCAGTGACGCCCATCAGTAGCTCGAGTTGGCGGAGACGTTTCCCACCTGCAGTACATGATGGTCTTAAACTTCCCCACAGTCTTCGGGGAGAACTTCACATGGAAGGTCTGCTTCTGGCCAGGAGCAAGGACGCCACGGTAGGGGTCGATGGAGAACAGTGCCAGCTCATCGGTGAAATCTGGGAAGATTTCCAGGGAGGCACTTAAATGCTGCGGAGGGAGGAGCTTTTTCTTTGCGCGGAGCCGCTTCTTGGAAGGACCTGGTTCCTCGGGCTGCTGCTGCTCGGGCTGCTGCTGCTCGGGCTGCTGCTCCTCGGGCTGCTGCTGCTCGGGTTGCTGCTCCTCGGGCTGCTGCTGCTGCTGCTCCTCGGGCTGCTGCTGCTGCTGCTCCTCGGGCTGCTGCTGCTCGGGTTGCTGCTCCTCGGGCTGCTGCTGCTGCTGCTCAGAGAGGTGCCTTTCCTTGGAGCGGCTCTGCTTCTTGGAACCCTTCTTCTGCTTGGAATCCAGCTGCTCCTTCTCAGAGGGCTGCTGCTGCTGCTTGGAATCCTGCTGCTGCTGCTGCTGCTTGGAATCCTGCTGCTGCTGCTGCTTGGGATCCTGCTGCTGCTGCTGCTTGGGATCCTGCTGCTGCTGCTGCTTGGGATCCTGCTGCTGCTGCTGCTGCTTGGGATCCTGCTGCTGCTGCTGCTGCTTGGGATCCTGCTCCTGCTGCTGCTGCTGCTGTTGCTCTTGCTGCTGCTGCTTGGAACCCTTCTGCTGCTTCTGCTTGGAACCCTGCTTCTGCTTGGAACCCTGCTGCTGTTTCTGCTGCTTGGAATCCTCTTCCTCAAGGGGACCCAGCACTAGGTCGGGATCCACCCGCACCAGCTGGCACCACCACTGGGTAAAGTCCTCCTTCCTGAGAGGCCGCCGCAGCTGCCGCCGCCTCCGCCGCACTTTAGGAGGACGGGCCAGCCTCCGCCAGTAACGACGCAGCAGCTTTCTGCGATGCTTTACAGTATACCTGGAGAGGAACCGACCTGCAGGGAGCAAGAGGACACCTCTCAAAGACCTGTTCCCAGCAACTCTGCCTCCTGCTGCACGTAGGTGGAAGAGAGCCGGGATGCACTTGGAGCATCTCTGGCCAAGTACTTTATTCTAGCAGGAAATAGAGCGTCTGGGAGCAGAGTCTCTGCCTGCAGCACGCATTCCTGTGCCAAAGCAGGAGAGTTGCTTTTAGACAGTGACTTTGCATTTGCTCTGGAGTGGGGAACTGCACACAGACAGTGGCTGCAGGGCAGGTCACTTGTTACACCACTGTTTTTCCCAGTCTCAGACTTCTCAAAGAGATGACCTGATGTCCCCCTTCCCAGTCCTGACCCAGCATGTGGCTCTCCCCAGAGCCTGGCTCAGTTCTTTGCAGTGCAGAAGTGGCAGAGCAAGAACAGAAAAGGCTGAAAGGCAGAGAGGGACAAGGAGAAAACTCTCCAGCTGCAGCTGGGAAGATGCTGATGAAAGCGGACATCTGGGCAAGAATGAAAAAGCAATTCATGTTTTGGGGTGAAATGCCCTTACGCATCAGAGCAGTTGAGTATGGCTTCTTCACTGGTTTACTATCTGCAGGTTCCTCCCAGAAGTATTCCAGGGCTACCTTCCCTGTGTTCTGCATTCTGAAACTGAAAAGCAAGAAGGAGGAATTTAAAAAATGTCTAATAAATATAAAGCAAACAGTACAGTAACATTGTCTGAGGAACTCGTGGTATCACTTTCTGCTGAGGAGCAGCTTCTTCCCAGGCAATCCTGCCATGCTCAGACTGCTGTCCTGGGTGGCCCAAACCAGTATTTCCAAGTCTGGATGTTTAAGAGGAAAGGGCCAACATGGTGCCCGGGACACTGACACTAAGGGGCTTACTCTGGATTTTAGGTCTTGGTTTGACTGCAAACTTATTCCTGAGCAGATGAGGACAGGTGACGTGCAGTGAGAGCAAACCCATGGCTGTTCTTGGCACAAAGGTGTGGCAGCACTGAGGCTCTCCTGACCACCATCTCCTGCTTGGCTTTGTGTGCACATAAATGGGCCTGCGCTGGTTTGGGCTGGGCAGAGTTCTGGGAAGCAGGCACTGGGCCAGCCCTGGGCAAAGGCAGCTCCTGCTCACAGGAGGAGCTGTGCCTGGCCTCCAGCACTCACGTGGCTGTCCTTGTCTGGAAGGGCAAGGTATCCTTGAAGTGAACCACGATCGTGTTCATCTTCAACTGGGTGTAGGCAACAGCAGCACTGAGGTACACCTCGGCCTCCTGGGTGCTGTCCTCCACCACAGTGTGATCCGTTTCCAGGACTGGCTCGACCACCTGCAAACAGAGGAGGGAGCAGAGCCCAGAAGGTCAGGCTGAGAAGGGACTCTTCTGGCCTCCAAGATCAGCCTCATAGAGGGACTAGAAAGGACCATCCACTTTTACTTTCCTGGAAAGATGACAAAATTGGGACTGCTCTGCTACAGTAGTTGTTTCTATCCACTGATCCAAGCAGTCACTACCACAGCTGTTAATATATCCATGGAGACTCTAGCTGTGTTCCAGTCCCTGTACTTCTACCCTGTAGAGGGACTGACTCTTTTCCTGGTCCCCTATAAATCCAGAAGGTCTCAAAATTTGGTTTAAGTTCCCCTGCTGGAGCTCTGTGGATGGAGAATCCCAAGACTGAAGAGTTCTAGAAAGTACCTTTTCCTTCCTGTCTTAGGGGAAAGTGCTCTCCAGATGTCTTGTGTGGAGCAACAGCCACACTGCTAGGAGCTGGGGATGGGCATTTTGGGGTGTGAAAGATCTCACTAGGAAGGTCTCCAACTGCAGATGTTCTGATAGAAAAGAGGATGGTTTTTAGTAGCCTTAAAATGGTCCAGAAATTCAGAATGAACCTTTACCCAAGATGAGTGTGCGTGGCAATAATGACAATAAAAGCAAGAGTCTCTGGAGATGATCCTTCTCTGGACTCCTCCATACTGTCACACAGTGCCTGAGCTACTCCATGATGAGATATCTCACACAATACAGAGACCACAACCAAATTCTCTGGTATCCATGCAGACAAAACTTGGAGTTCAACAGCATATGCAGGAAAAGTGGATTTCTCTCCACTTCAAAAGAAGAGACAGAGTGCATGAGACTTAACTCCGTGTTGGTGAAAAGGCACCAAATGAGATGAAGACATTTCTAACACCACAAAATGGGATAAAATCATAAAACATTGTCCCCCATTCAACATGGGCCGCAACACTTGTGCTTGTGGCACAGACTGATGGTTTGTGTGTGGCTAAAGGTCTCTTGTCAAAAGGCTTCCCCCTCTTGTGTGAGCGTATCTGGTCCCTGTACATCCACCTCTCCCCTGCAATGCACTGCTGGTGAACCTCACGGCTGTCCAATGTCAGAGGAAGCGGCAGCTGCTCAGCCAGCAGTGATGGTGTCATGGTGATTCTTTTTGTAAAAGCTGGGCTGGCTTTTTTTGCCATTTTGCTTCTTACCTTCTCTATTTTATAGAATTTGTCTCCTGGGTCTTTCCTGCAGGTAGTCTTCCATGAGACAATGCACTTTCGGTCGTCCCAGTCCGGAACCTTCCTTGGTGGCAGAGCGAAGTCGATCTTGGTCACCTTACATTTCACAAGGTGCCTCCTGAAGGTGGCTGGCACATTAGATTTCAAGGTGACTGTGATCTCCTTGGAACGGCGAGGACGGAGGTGTCCCACCTAGGGAGAATCAAGACCAAACTGGAAGCACTGCCAAGGGTAGGACTGACAGCAAAAGGGACTGATGTGGTGAGCAGCTGTGCCAGGAATCTGCACCTCAGAGTGGATTTATGTAAAGTTTGATAGACAAAAGTATGAACAGAAGGTGCCACCTCCCATAATATGGAGCCTTTTCTGCAAGTCTGGCAGCCTTGGCCCAGCCAAGTCATCTCCTCCATGGCACTGGAATGGGCAATCAGTGGTATGTGAGGGCTCCCTGCCAGCTCCTGGGAACATCAGGGCAGGGCTTGAGCAGTGGGGAAAGGCAGAGCAGTCCACGCTCACCTTGGGGGAGATCTGGAACGGGCCGTCTGCCTCCAGCTCAAAGCGCATGAACTGGTAACGCGTGCGGTTGGTGATGGCGAAGGTCCTGCGGCAGCGCTTCCCGACAGGACAGTGCCCAAAATCCAAGTGATTCACTCCGACAGCTGTTAAGGAGGAGAGCAAGGGAGCTCAGCATGCAGGGAGCTGGCTTTTTGGTGAAGAAGTGGACCTTCAGCTCCACCTCACTGTGGGCAGGCACTATCCACCGGTAACGTTTCAGCCTGGCAATTATAGAGAAGGCTTCAGACGTTGCTGAGGAGCAAATGAAACAAGGAGGGTGCACTTGCCATCCCATGGAGGCACTGGCACAGGCTGTGGAGCTGGAGACAATGGACTTTGTTTGGCAAGAGGACCAAGAAGCAGAGGCATCACCTCTTCCCATGCAGCTCACCTGAGGAATTCTGTGGGGACTGAGGCACTTCCAACTGTACTTTTGGATTTTGTTGCAGAGGAATCCCGGGGACTTTCTGTTCTCCCGGTGGAGATCTGCTTCTCTGCAGAGCTGTCTCTGCTGGTTGCTTTACCTGCCTTTGGATGGCCCTTGGCAGTACTGCTCTTTGCCTCTGGGGCCTTGGCCTAAGGGGAGAGAGAAAAGGAAGGGAGAGCTGAGCCCTGAGACATCCCCATCCTGGAAAGCAAAATGGGGGTTTGTTCACCAACGGAAGAGGGAAAAAATAAAAAAGTCCACCTGCCCGTGGACTTGGTCTTCCTTATTGGTGTTTGTTTTGCCTAGGACACCCCTTCTCACTCAGGACCCTCTCCTCAAAGGAACTTCATGGTTTTAAGTGTTTTTTTCCCTCTTGTCTTACAGAACTGCTCTGTCTCCAGCAGAACTGTCTCTTTTGTCCCATCCCTTAGAGAAAGGAGACCTGCAGACATGGGGCCCCATCACATCTTCACTACCTCTCCACAATGCTCCCTTTCCATCCAACCCATCCCCCCTGTCCCCGTCTAGCCTGGTCCCTGCCCTGGCACCTTCAGTGCTGGCACCGCTGGAGCACCCACCAGATCATCTTCCACAGCAGCACTTTCAGGTGCCACAAGGGTGAAGGGCTCCAGACGCTCTGCAGAGCCCAGCCGCTCCTCCGGGTACTCGACTACGGAGAGCACAGCAGCATGGGGAAGGGGAGGGCCGTCGGGATGCAGTCCCAGATATTTCAGCAGCTAAAACAGAAGAGAAAATCCTCTTTATACTTCTGTCACCTTCATCCTCACAACTCCTTTAAAGGCACTGAGCTTTTGGCAATGGGGTTTTTAATTTACATGAAGTACAAGTGCTTTGTTATGCCCAGTGGAGTGAGCAGGCTCCAGAGCAGACACAAGAGCTACAAGCAGGACCAGGAGAGAAACCTCTCCCAAGTGACTCAGCTGAAGAAAACAATGACCGTGAGCTGCCCTGTCCTAGAACGGTTTATGATTTCCAGGCTGGGAAACTCTGAACAGATGGGATAATTGTACACAGAGCACTCCCACTTCCTGCCCATCTGGGGATGGTGATAACCTCCCCATCCACACAGGTGATAGAGTCATTGTGGAACACCATCGGGGACCTGGACAAGGCTCTGTGCCATTATCACCTGGGGGACACAATGCTCCAGGGCCCAAGACCACAGCAAGCTCAAGACCTGAGCCCTGCAGGGTGTTACCTCGTCTTCTGTTGGCAGCTTCCCATCCCTCAGGATCTCCCCGATTATGGCCTTTGGATCTGAGACCTCGATGTCCAAACACGGCACCCCAACCTGCTCGTCTCTGACTGCCCCTTCTCCAACCTCACTTTGCGTGTCCAGCTGAAATGACTGAAGACTCCTTTGGTCTCCACTTTTTTGTTCAGACCTCTTCTCCACCTTCTCCTGAGGCTTACTGGTCTTCTGACCTTTGCTTTCAGCTGAAGACTTTCCCTTTTGGATCACAGGTAACTGCACAATACCCTGAACCCTGTCCCAAAAGGAGAAAACCTGTGCAACATTCTGCTGCGATGACTCATAGATCTGAAATCTCAGGATTAAGTTCTCCATCTCAGCTAGGTCCTCTGGGATTTCGGTTTCCCCCATGTCTGCAGCTTGAGTTTCCCCCTTCCCTTGGGCTTTTGGTTCCTTCCCCTCTGAGGATTTGGCTTCCTTCCCCTCTGGGGGTTTGATTTCCTTCTTCTCTGGTTTTGTAGGTTGCTTCCCCACAGAGACACCCTTATCTTCCTCCTTCTGCCTCTCTTCCTCCTTCCTCCTCTCTTCCTCCTCTAAGGCTTTTGCCTCCTCCTCAAGCTTTTTAGCCAGCCGCTTCAGCTCCCTTCAGCAAACAAAATAGAAAACACTGCTGAGAATCACCACCAGAAACTTGGCCTCACTAGTCCTGACTGGGCCTGCACTTCATTCTTTGACCTTAAGGCCAGGCAGAACTGTGATGTTGTGTTTTGTTAGATTGCTCTATTTTCCCCTGTGTTGGATTGTTCCATTTCCCCCCTCTGTTAGCAATGTTTCAGGTTTGATTCAATCCACTCTCCTTCTGTCTGTAATCTCAACTCCTCCCATATCCCTAAAACAACGAACGTATCCCTTTAAAAATCCCTCCCTGATGCCCTGTCCATCACCCGGCGCTCCCTCCCTTCCTTCTAGAAACTTCTAGCTGGAGCGTCAGGTGATTGGCCCAGAGGCCGGGGCCCCGCCCTCAGTGTCTTTCCATTGGTCTATCCCAAATGTCCGTCCTTGTCTCCGCCCCTGTTTACCTCACCCTTTAAAAGCCGCTGCACCTGAGGGTGGGCTCGCCAGTTGTGGGTTTCTCTGGCACTCAACGAGCTGATTGCACCCCCAGCTGCACTCTGCTCTCTCTCCCTCAGTTGATTGTAGCTGCAGGCCTCATCCGCCACAAGGAGCTGTGACCGCCATAGCGTGGGGCAGACTCCTTAGGTGCTATCCAGGGTGATGCAACCCAGGAAAGGGACTCCTACTGTAAGCGAAGCTGGAAGCTAACCGGGCGAAGAGGAGGGAAGAGCCTCCTCTCTAGGCTTTTCTCCAGCTTGCTGCTTAACTGCAAGACCATTTCTGTGAATTCTCCTCCACTCACAGAGGCTGGGAACATTGCGAGTAGGGGGATTGGTGGAAGGGGACCTCCAGGACCAGCCAAACCTGAGCCTTGCCATCATAAGGTTGTGACTGTGCAAGCTCCCTCTTAAGGCACACCCAGACACCCCCAGTCCACTGCCAAAGGCTGATCCACCAGCTCTCTGTGCTGATGCCTGAAAACGCCCTTTGTCTCTTGATTGCCCAGTTTAAAGCAGAGCACAGATTGCTAACATCTGCTTCTCTCTCCTACAATTTTCACTCAGCTCATTCAGCCCCCTTCTACTCCTAGCCCCACACTCTGTGCCTGTGTGTCCTGAGCTGGGCTGCCTTGCTGGAGCAGCAGAGCTTCTCCTGTGCTCGCCTACTGCTGCAGCTGAAGGGGAGCGTAAAGGGCATGAGCTCTTATGGATGGTGTCCCACCATCAGGAGAACCCTGGCAGATCAGCATTGCGAGGACTTGCAATGCTGTGGCAGGACCAGGACCCAAAGCAAGGTTTGGTCTGTGCCCCACACCTGTCCATACCACAATCCCACTGTTTTGGTGAAGGGAGATGATGAAGCAGGTGTGACTCAACATCATCATGCACCTAAAGACACCTCTACAGGCAGTGCCAAGGCCAGCCCAGAGCCCAGCTCCCTGCAGGCAGCATCTAAGCCAGGAGGGCTCACCACTCAAATGGAGAAGATGATGTTCTGTCTCAAGAGAAGAAGGTCCTTCCTCTCTTGGGAGCCAGGGAGCTAAGGGTGGCCGTCCCTGTGTTGCTTCTGGCCTTTGCTATCCAGCACCTCTGAGCTCAGAGTCCTTGGAGCAGGGAAGCCCTCCAGTCCTGCAGCAGGATGAGGGTATGCCAGGCTTACCCTCTGCGAGTGGGCAGCTGCTCTGCACCGAGTGTCACAGCTGCAAATACAGCCAGGCAAGGGGGAGGCTGAGGGGAGTTGGGCACGTCCCCGCCATGTGCCAAGGGGCAGCCTCAGAGCCTTGGGGTTCTCTGTGCAAGCTCCCTGTGGGCATTTCAAAGCACATCTCACAGGACTGCTCTGTGGGGGGAACTGAGCCACACAGAGTACGGGGCTTGCAGAAAGCTGCCTGTGAAGGCAGAGCTCCTACCACACTCTCTGCACCAGGCCCTCATTTCCAGATAGCCCTGACAGGCCTCCTGGGCTGACACCTGCCAATCTCACCTCCTCCTTGGGTGTGAACTGGATGTGCAAGTTCTGCCACTTTCCTGGATCAAGGGTTCCTTCTAAGGGCGTCACTTCAAAGACACAGGGCTCGTGCTGATTCTCCTGGGCACAGAAACCAATCACGTGAGGTGTCCTTGTGCTCTGAGACACTGACATGGTGCTGAGAGCACCCACAGCCAAACCAAGTGTGGCCCCAAAGCGGAGAGCTGGAGGGAAGCCCTGTAGACAGGGCAGGCAGATAGGGAACTCCTGTCCTCAGAGGAGGAGGAGAAATGGGTGAAGATGGCAGAAAAGCAAAGCCTCAGCTAATGGAACAGGTTGAGGCAAAGCAGCCTTGATCTAGACCCTCAGAAGTTTCCTCAAACACACTGTAGACCCAAGTGCTCAGGCAGCCACAGGAGCAGAAAGGGAGAGAGTCACAAAGAAAACGCAGCCAAGCAGTTATGTGTTCAATGTCACCTGTGCTTTACCTTCAGAACAGGCTCGTTGGAAGCAAAGAACCATTTGCAAGGAACTTGAAACCGGTTGTAGAAACGGATGGTTTCAGTCTTGCTGCGCCCAACGAGGACGTCAAAGAACTCCAATCTTTCCACGGAGGCGTTGTGTGGGAGTTCCAACACAGTGGCACGGAGGCGGATGCTGTACACAGGGCCTTCTGTCACCTGGAGAAGGACAGAGAATTCAGCAGAGCGTGCAGGTGACATCTGCAGCTATGCCCAGCCTGCTGCCTGCCCCAAGAGCTGTGGTACCTCTACAGGCAGCACCACCTCCACGTCACCCTTTGGCTTGTGGGCACTTTCAAAGTGCACGTCAAAGGTCAAGGTGTGGTTGGGGGGCAGGCCATTCATCTGGTCCATGTCCACGCTGAAACCTTGAACAGATGAACACAAAGCAGCTGAGATACACACCAAACACAAAATGTGTATAAGCACCATAAGGCCTTTCAGGTGTACTGGCTGAGAGGTCTGGGAAAAGCCCCCATGCCATGCTGTGACCTGGACAAACACTTAAGAGCGCACCTGAACACCCCTCAGACACAGCAAGCCACTGTGTGATGGAAGGGCAGCCTTGCCTCAAGGCCTCTTTTGATCTACCAGAGGATCTCACAGGCTGCTCCCTCAATAAAGGCTGAATACAGGTGCTGTGACAGTGTGAACTCCAAAAAAAAACGCTTCCAAAACACAGCAGACCCCACTGGTTGGCAAAACAAGCCCACAGAGTGCCCAAAGAAACTTGCTGCTCGTGGCAGCCAAGGGTGGAAGATGCTGCGAGGTGACCAGGGTGATGAGCCCACTGGCCTTTGCACAGGAGCATGAGGGCAGTCACAGGCAGGCCAGGTGCCTGGGCATGGCTGGCCAGGAGAGTTCTGCCTCTAAAGCTCCCAGCAGGGGCACTAAGAAGGAAAAGCTCAGAAACCTCCCCAGCTTCAGGGGCTTAAGCTAATCTGTCTGAGACACCTCCTCCAAGGCCTCAGGAAGTGTCTCCAGCACTGCTTACCTGTGTCCTGCAGGACAGATACATTGACCTGGAAGGACACATGGAGCTGCCCAGGGTTGGAGATCTCCAGAGTGTGTGTCTCAGTGTAACCCTTAATGACAGTGCCCATGTCCAGGACATACTCGGGCAGCTCAACTCTGCAAGGAAGAGTAAGGACAGACCTTAAACCACAGTCCTTAAGTGTGGCTACATGCCCAAGTGGATGGAGGATACAAATACAGTGGCTATTTCTTTATTCACTGCTGTAAAAACTCAGCTCAAGCCCATGAAAGTCATGGCCTGACTGACCACCTGGCAATGACTCTGGGAAGTCAGGAGGAGTGCAGGCCCTAGGTTTTATCAGCTACTAATGGTAGCTGGAAATAAAATTAGTTTAAAAATGCACACTGGCCACAGCTCATCTGCCATGAAAAGCCAGTATGGGTGAGTCCACTGGGCCTCCACTGCTCTCAGTGGAACTGCCTAGCCTGGTGTACAGCCTGAGCCTGAAATTGCTTTGGGGTCTAGGAATAAGGTTTGCCTGGCAGGAAATCTTCATTGCTCTGCAACCAGACCACATGAGCTGTTCTGCAGAGCATCTTCTTCCTGAATTGAAGCCTCCTGTGCTTGTGCTGCATCATGATGGTGCAAAGGGACAGACCAAGTCACCTAGATAAGCCCTGCCACCCCACCAGGATTCAAGCCATCTGATGTTGGGTTTTAAAGGGTTTGCTGACATGTGCAATTCCCTTCTCCTTTTGTTTAGTGTCACAGCTGCACAGCTGTTACTTGGAACCAAGACATCAGCTGGGAGTTGTCTCTTTCAGAGCTAGTGGGCAGGGACAGAATTTATGCTGCCTGGAAGGGTTGAAGGCCTGCATGGGTCCCCCAGCTCTAGGGACAGAACCCCACACCTGTGGGGAGCTGAGCAGGCCAAAGCTCAGCGTGGGGCGTGGGAAGGGAGGACACTCCACTGCTGACATGCAGTGTGTCACAGCCACCAGGACCAACTCATTCTGGAGTCCAGGCTGTTCCCAGCTCTGCAGACACAAGGAGCTCTCAGAAGGGCACATGGCTGGGTGTTCCCCACGGGGCACCTGGAGATGGGGCTGGAAGTCCCTACTCACTTGACAAGATTCTGGCACAGCTCCTTGTCAGGGAATCTGCTCTTCGGGGGGTGGGATGGAGGAACTTCCTTCAGCTCTAGAAAAGGCTTCTCAGTCAGCATCCTCATCATCTTTATCTGCAGCTGAGTGTCTGACTGAGGAAAGGGAAGACAGTGGCTGGTTAGCAAAGGTCTTTCCCAAGGCCCAGCTTGCACCTGAGAAAGGATCCCACCCTGCTCTCTCTGGGAGGGGTGTGGGGTCCTCCTGTCTGGCTGCTCAGTGCCTGTGACACCTCCTGCTCTCTTAGCCAGGACCTCATCTCCAGGGAAGTGACTCCAGCATCTTTGCCTGCCCAGACACTGTTAGCAAAGCTGATCTGGCCAGGCAGACAGACAAGCCAGGAACCTTCCAGAGCTCCAGATACCTGCCTGTCCCCAGCCTGTACCAAGGCAGCTTGGACAAAAGCTGTCTTGAAAGGGAACTGGGACCAAGCTGGTGCCTCTTGGAGATAAGCAGTGCCAGCACAGCCCCAGGGCACAATCAGGCAGCTGCTGTTAAGGTCTGTAAATCTGGCAGGGCTTGGGCTGGGACCACCAATGAACTCCCCAGCAAGGACTTGCATCTCCTTCAAAGCACCATCAACTCCATCCCTGGAGCATGGCCTTCAGGATCTCTCCCTGGGGTAGCCAGGAAGCTGGTGCAGCCCCAGAGGAGACCATGACCAGAGTGGCAGCCCTAGGGGCAATGCTGAGGTGACACAAGGTTGTGAGGGGGCAGGGAGGTCCCAAGTGTCACCAGGGAACCAGGAAGCTGCTGTGGGCTGCAAGGGGCTCAGGTGACATGGAGAGGGTGGCATGTGCCAAACGGGGCTGCTGCCGTACTTACTACAGTGCCAGAGTCAAGCAAGTGGGGCTGCAGGTCCTGAGTCTCCGAATTCTGAATATTCGGGGTCTGACTCTCAGCACTCTGAGTTTTCCGTTTCCGAGTCTTCTTCCGAACACGTGATTTATTACTGTGATTGTTTTGTTGCAAAGATCTTATGAGCTGTTCCAGTGTCTTCTCATATTTTTCATTTCCTGAAGGAAGAAAGCATCCACAAAGAGAAGTGTGAGCAAAGTGCCAGTCCCATTTAAGCTGGGAAGTCCCTGCCTCCCAACACTGGCTTCTTCCAAAAGGAAATCCTTCAAGCCATCTATGGAAAGTGGATGCTGCTGTTCCTCTCTGAATCTCATCCCCTGCAATGTCACGCACATCCAACCCTGCCAGAAGCCCTGCCAGCCTCTCTTACAGCTTTCCCAAGCCTTTCACTCAATCCATCATCCTTCAGGACCCTGCCAGATGTGCTGGCAGGCTCTGCAGGTTGGTTCCTGGGACAAAGCCCACATGGGATCCTCTGCTCAAGACTCATGAAGCAACCAGGGAGCTTGAGTTGGTCTGGGAGTCCTGCAACCCTCCAGGCTCAGTGGAGGTTGGCATGAGCTGCCCTAGGGGTATATGGTAGGGAACAAAACCAGAGGGGCCCTTCCGGGGGGCAGACAGGCAGTGCCCACCTTTGATGTTCCAGGGCAGGTTTATACTGATCATTGGAAAGGATGCTTCTCCTTTCAGGCAGATATTTTCCGGGTCAGGGTCACCCACTTTAAGCTGGTAAGTCCGTCTGAAGGCTCCTGGTAATCCTGGCATGTAAGAGAATTCCAGCACTTGATTCTCACCAGGTGCAATGGAGCCCTGCAGGGACCAGGAGAAGAGGGAGGGAATGCAGCAGAGTTTTTGATGAGGGATGGCTCAGGGGACAGACAGACTGAGGAGACAGGTTTTTCTCCCTGGTCTTCCAGCCCTGCTGCTCCCTGGCCCCCTCACTGCCCCACAAAGCCGCTGCACAGCAACAAAGCTGGAGGAGGCAGGGAGCAGCAAGCCTACCTAAGGGATATGTGACCACACAGCCCGGCTAAGGTGACCCTCAGGAACGCTGCAGTGCCAGCACAGCCTGGGATCTCAGCCGTCGCGGTTCCCAGAGTGACAGTGAGCAACCAATTAAATTTTTACTTATGCCTCAACACACGGTATAAATCTGTTTTTTGACATGGGGTGAAAAATTACTGTAGGGGCTGTAGACGTGCTGGGAGCCTTAAGACATGCCGTGTGTAGAGGCTGCTCGGAGAAAGGCAGCAAGCTGCGTGTCTGGGGACCGGCAAGCGACCTCCCCCTTTAAGGCAGGCAGGCCCCGAAGCCCGGGGAAATTTTGCCCGTCGGAGCAAAAAAGTCCTAAACGGGCTGAGTTATGGGAGGAATCTCAGCATATAATAGCAGTTTTAGCCTGCCATTTTGGTTGTTTTCTTGGGCTGGGAGCACCCGCAGGGTCCGGCTCCCCGCAGAGCCACTTCTTCCCCGTCTGTCTACGCTGCCGTCGCCGCTTCCCCGCTCACCACGGCAGCCCAGCGCTCCGCTGCTTGCCCGAGGGAGCAGCCGCCGCGCCCCGACCCTGGCAAGCCGCGGCTGCTGAGCCCGGCCCCAGCGCCGGCCCGGGGACAGCCGGCCCCAGCGCCGGCCCGGGGACAGGCGGCCCCAGCGCCGGCCCGGGGACAGCCGGCCCCAGCGCCGGCCCGGGGACAGCCGGCCCCAGCGCCGGCCCGGGGACAGCCGGCCCCAGCGCCGGCCCGGGGACAGCCGGCCCCAGCGCCGGCCCGGGGACAGGCGGCCCCAGCGCCGGCCCGGGGACAGGCGGCCCCAGCGCCGGTCGATGGAGCCCGGCCGGCCCGGCGGGCACACACCCTGGTGCGGTTGGCGGCACCCTTGCTCCATCTGCCGAGCCGGACCCGGCAGAGCTCCCCAGGGCTCTAGCGGTGACGCTCTGTCCCTGTCCTCTGTTGCTCTCTCCGTTTCTCATTTTCTCTCTCTGCTCTCTTTTCTATCCTCACTCTGGTCGGGACCATGCCTTTTCTTTATCAAGAAACAGTTTTCAGATATAATACTCGCTGCGTTTGTGCCTCATTTTTGTCCGAGAAATCTATCAAAAAGAATTCTCCTCTGCTCCCCTTACAGCAGGACGGACAGTGACCCACACACCTGTGCCTCCCAGCGGTGTCTGCCCTGTGACAGCAGAGCTACCCTGCAGCCAAGGCCGTGGGGGAGTCTCTCAGGAGAGCACTTGTTTGACCTTCTCTGGCCCCAGCAGAAATTGCTTACAGCCCTGTCTCTCTCATGGCTGGGTTTGGGGTTTTCCCCTCTGACTTTTCTCCCCCTTCCCCACCCCCCCCTTTAACACTCTCCTGGGCCCACCTGACTCAGGGCTGGCATCAGTCACTTGTGCTACTTACAGTGGTGGGCTTGACCAGAAACACACCAGGCAGATACTCGTCATCCTGGCGAGGGTTTAGCACCCAGCTGAATTCAATCGTGCCAGTGTTCTCCAGGGTGACCTTGCTGTGATAAACTTCATTAAAGATCTGGAGAGAAGGCACAGGAGAGGGAAGTTACAGAGCCAGGCCTGCTGCTGGGAATCTCCTTCCTCTCTCCTGGGGTTGCAAGCAGACACATCATGGGAGCAGGCACCACGGAGGAGATAAGGGCACTTGGGAACCTGGGGAACCCCCAGGCACCGGGCACCTGCACAGGACCAGGGAGCTCTGGCAGCACACAGAGGTGTGGTAGCAACCATGCGAGGGCCAGCAGAATCACCCAGGCTGGCCCATCTCCAAAGCCCTGGAGGCTTTGCTGGGTGTTCAAAAATCCCAGAGCAGCTACTGCCCAAAGCTGATCCATCCCACTGCCTGCCATGGCCCAAGGCAGAAGAAGATCCCTGCAGGGAGGAGTCATCCAGCTCCTGGGTACCACACACAGGGCAGGAGGCATCCTCACACTAAGGCAATGCCAGGATCAGAGCAGAGATTAACATCTCAGGCAACACCTTTTTTCTCTGCTCTGCCTCAAAATGAGGTAGGTGGGGGATGTCCCAGAGACAGCTACAGATGTGCCCACCGAGCTCCCAGGGTCCTTACTTGATGGTCAGGATCACAGGTGTAGGAGATCCAGCCACACTGAACCGGAACTGTTCCTCAAAGCTCTCCAAATTGGTGGTGGTATGGAAGGAGACCTGAACAGTCTGGCTCCCACCTGGTGCAATAATGCCCTCCTCAGGCTCAAACTTGAAGCAGAAGTCTGTGTTTGTGGTTGAAGGGATGTAGGTGAAGAGAGCATCATGAGTTCCTTGGTTAATCAGCTTCACCTGCAGCACCAAGAAAGCAAAGTGGAAATTACATGTGGAATCTTCCCTTCTTGTGAGTTATTGTCTAATGATACAATTAACACCCAGAAAAGGCCGAAGATGCTTTGTGCTGCTGAATGGCAGAAGTCAAAAGATACAACAGGACAAGTTGTGCCTTTGGGTTTTCCTGCAGAGCAGTGGTAATTCCACAGAACTGCAGTCCCCCTGGGGTTGTCCCATGGACACAGAGCAGTGCACCTCTGCTCAGCATCACCAAGCTCATTGGCCCTGAGAGCAACGTGGGCTGACTGCAGCTGCATAGTGAATCACCCCAGAGCTGCTGCTGCCCCAGTTAGCACAGCTCCAACAGCACCATCTGCTCATTCACCTTTTGCCATACCATGAAAACAATTCATTGATAATGAGGCATCAGCATCAAAATGTTCAGACAGCACCATCTTTTGGTAAGAAAACTCAGCGTGGCTTTCCCTTCCCCAGGCAAGCTTTTGAAAGTGTCTGCCATGATGCAGTGCCTCATTTTCTACCTCTTTCAGTTGCTCTCTCATGATTTTTTTTGCAAACTTGACACTACTGGGGGGAAGGAAAATGGGTAGAAAAATCCTTTGCTTTATTCCCAGGAGCACTTTTCTTTTTCTAGAGCCAGAGATGCACCAAGGCTGAAGTGTGGTGAGGGACTGGTCAGCAAGGGAGAGAATCCCAAGCCCTTAGCAAGGGCCAGCACTGAGGCAGGAGGCTGATGGCTTTCCTGTGACTTGCAGGAATAAGCAGGGACACTTGACTAGAAGCTGTTTGCAGCAGACTGAAGCTCAAAGGCAGCCAGTTTGTTCCAGCTGCTTCTGCAGAGCCCAGCCCAAAGGTGCCTTGTGTCTGGCACTGCCACAAAAGCCTCTGAACACGCAGCTTTTTGACCCAGTGTTGGTTTCATGTGCCAAGGGGTTCTTGTGCAGGGAGCCTCCTAGCTGATCCCTAAGGAAGGCTGCCCAAAAGCAGGGACTGGGCCTTCATGAACAACAGACACACCTTTCTGAGCCCCCAGATTTGAGCAGTACATCAAATATTCCCTGCTCACAACTGCCCAGTTTGGCAGGAATTCCACAGCTCCACCAGGCTTGCTGCTGCCTCAGGAGCCATCAGGATCCATCCCAAGCCCTGCTGCTCACCTCATGGACATAGAAGGTGTTGATAAAAATCTTCCCAAGGTACAGTGCAGGAGAGCTGATTTCAACCAAGGGTCCTTGGCCTTTCCTTCTGAGGCACAGGGGCAGCCTGCTCTCACGGCCTGGGGAGAGATGTCCATTTCAGTACAATCATTCCCTCTGTTACACTGTATTTTCCAGGCTGCCTCAGCGCTAATCCCCAACTCTGAGCTGGATGCAACCAGCTCCTGATGCTGCAGGTGAAGATACGGACCCTTCTCTTCCCTCAGGAGATATCCCTTGGGGCTGACTTCTAATTTCTAACCCATTCCTTGGGCTGGTTTCCAATTTGAGCCACCAGTTTGCTGAGTTTAAAACATCTCTGGTGTCCTGTAGTGACAGGCCAAGGAGTAATGGGCAGAAATTGAAAGAAAGCAAGTTTAGGTTAGATATTAGGAAGAAATTTTTTACTGTGAGGGTGGTGAGACACTGGAGCAGGTTCCCCAGGGAGGTTGTGGAGTTTCCAGCCCTGCAAGTGTTCAAAGCCAGGCTGGATGGGGCTTAGAGCTACCTGGTCTAGGGGGAGGTGTCCCTGCCCATGAGACATCTAGTCCCATCTTGGCACTAGATGATCTTTAAGGTCCATTCCATCCTTAACATACTATGATTCTGTGGTTTCCTTCCTGTGAACCTAGAGGAGCTTTGAAATGCATTCAGTAAAGGCACAAAGCTCAGAAAGAGTTTGGCAATTACCAAACTACCTGGCCCAGTAGCACAGGACTTTGTTGCCAAAGTCCTCCCCTTCTGACACTCAGCACTGGCTTCGATTGCCACAGCCTGAGAGCTGCAAGGTGACAACTCCCACACAGGGAGAGAAGCAGGTGCTGGCTAAGGGTGCTCCTTCTACAAACAGCCTGGGCTCAGTGGGGCTCAGCCACCTCTGGTCCAGTGGTGTCTGGGCAGTGGGAGCTGATCCAGGGTCAGGGAGCACATTTCTGACTCAGCTCCTGCCACCTGATGATGGATCCATGTCAAATGGACCCATCCTGGAGGTCTCTAGAGGGGCTCAGTGCTTGTTCACTGAAGCTGTTCTGCTCTGTAGCTCTCTGGCCTTTGAAGAAATGCTGGCAAAGCCGTGGCATGAAAACCTCTGCCTGCACTGCCTGGGCTGTTCTGGGATCAGTTACCCAGACACAGCATTCTGATGCCTGGCCTTGCACGGGAGACTCCCTGGAAGCTGCAGGGCCAGTGGGGATGTGCCAGCACTGCCCTGCTGACCAGGGACTCTTCCCAGCAGTTCCATGGGAGCCCAGTGGGCTCAGGCTTGCACCGTGGCTTCACTGAGGGTGAGAGAAGCAGAGCAAAGGAGCTGTACCTGAGATGTTGCAGTATGCCACACTTTCATACTCCCGTGCTGCCGGGGGTGTGAAGGTCACCTTGACTTCAGCCGAAGAATTCGGCTCGATTTCTCCCTCCTACAACAGAAAGAGACAGCAAAACATTTCTCTTCAAACTTCACACTGCTTGTTTTCGAGATGTTGGGGATTTGTATTTTAAATCCTTAAAATGACCATCTTGCCCTGACCATGGGGAGATAAGCACCCTTATCTCCATCTGTCAATCTACTTTTGTCCAAACACGCAAATCTCCTCTCAGTTGCAGAGCTGACCTGGGTGATTCTCCACAGCCTCTCCTAAAAGCTCCTGACACCAACACCTGGTCATCACCTTGATAGTAAAAGATTTTAAAACCATAAAAAATTTGGGGAGTTAAGAAGAAAGTTAGGCTTACTATGCCCTGGGAAAATGTTAAAGGTAGGCCCTGAGAAATGTTGGGCCTTGCATTTGTTTGCTAGGTAAGGTGAAACTGCATCTGTGTAGTCAGTATAGTATAAATGATATCATTGTTAGATATGATTAGATATAATTATTGTTTAAAGAATCATGAGACACCATGTTAGGGGTTTGTGGGGGATCATGAGAAATCCATGCTTGGATGAAATCAATCTATACAATGGAACAATGTAAGTTTAATAATTAATATGTAAGTTAAATAATGATAGAATATAACACGTTTGGCTCAAAACCGTGTCAGGTCAGATTTGGGTAGATGTACCCCGGACACCCAGAGCTCTTTATAAAAGCACCTGCATATAATCATTCTGTAAGTACGTGCTCCTGAATGCTTACAACCTCAGGCTGTCTTGCTTTTACAGTAGTCTCACCTCGTTTTCCATATGCAGGAATTGCTAGCATCACATCATGCAGTTCACTGGACATTTCCATCCTTATTCTAAGCAGGATTACAGAACATTTTAGTGGTTTTGCTATGGGCCATTTTAGTCCTTTAACCTAAGGCTGCCAGTAAATCCAACAACAGATTTTGCATTCTGATTGATACACACCCACACAGACTTTATGCCTTACATTGAAAATACTGGTGTTTATATGAAAAAAAAAATTCAAGTGAGCTTAAACCCACCAGTTTTATATGCCTTTCTGAGGCTGCAGCACTTTAAAGCTTTCAGCATGGTGTGTAAAGCAGTCAGCAGCTCTTGCTGTTAAATTGTCCTTTTCCCCAGCCACTTGCAGGCAGGAAAGGAGCACTGGCATCTCCATGCCCCAGCTGGGCAGACAGAGGCAAGAAATTTCTGTCCCTCCTGAAGTAACATCTACTTCAGGATGAAATCTGCTTAAAACCTGTCTACAATCCTATTAAAGAAAATAATGAAAAAGTAGCAAGAGGCAAGCCAGATGAAAAGTGAGAATAAGGATCAAAAACTTGCAAAACATTAAGATATGAGCACTGAAGGAAAAAACCCTCTGAAGCAGGCAGTAGGTAACATATCTTTGGTTAAGATGGACTACACAGTAAAGCTGTCATAAAAGCTTTCTGCAGACCCATGAACAACTATATTTAAAAAAAAAAAAATCCAATAAGAAACACTGAACATGAGCCCAATCCAGTATAACTAAATACTATTTCTTGTTGATGTAAGCTCTGCAGGCAACTGAGTGTGGTGCTCAGTTAAATCTCTGGCACTCAGCAGCAGTGAGAGAAGTACACAATGCAGTCTTGGAAGGCAGGCAGAGACAGATGGAAAGGGACAATAAATGAGCCAGTGACTAGACAGAGAGAAAATCTCACTCAGTGTTTTATCTTCCATCTGCTTCCTTATAACTGTACCTTTGCAGAACCAGATCTCCCTTCCTGACACTGGAAATGGCACAGGGAGTGTTTATGACCGGGGATTTGTGTTTAAATGCACAAAATGAAGCAACAAAATGAAAATCTGAAAGTAAGCATTTGAGAGCAGACACTCTTGAGAAATATTTCTTTAAAATAAAACATTGTTCCGTTTCCTTTGTTTTCCCATGTTGTTCTTTAATCTGCCCCTTAAAGGGAAGTGGGGGGATCTGAATATCATTGAGAGCTAAGCAGAGAAGAGATAAAAGAAGGAAAGATGCAGCTTTGAAACATTAAATACCTTCTTGTCCCACTCTCCATCGTCCCCTGCAGCAGTAGTGGGAGCAGTAGGGAGTGTGCTGAGGAGGGAGTTTGTTTGCAAGTCTCAGTTCCAAATAGTACATTTTTCATGGCACAGAGCACAGGCCTTACCATCCGTCCCATCAGGTCTGGTGATATTTGCCACTTACACTTTTACATATACTTTGTTATCTTGAAACCTTGTAAATCATCTTTCATTTAAATTTCAATTGCTTCTGAGGGGCAGAAGGGAGGACAAAGCACCCCAAGTAGTTAAAAGCTTGGCAGTGAATGAGTTTCCGGGCTCAATAGACTGCAGGAGAGAGTGAAATTCTGTTACAGGTTTTCTGTGTAACACATCACCACAGATACTGCAAAGATACAGAGGGTAAATATTTGCTTCTGCTCTCAATTGTGTGGGGGTAACATGAGAGGAAAACTTTATCTTCCTCTTCACAGCAAGAAATACTTTGCTACCTAATATAAAGTTAGTTTTCCAAGAAAAGAATGATAGACAAAGCATCCTTAAGGCTGAAGGGACATGTATAATGCAGCCCTGGATTGTCTCTACCAAGCCAAGCAGAGTCAACATGCTGCACTTCAGGAGCTCTGCCTCTCCTTCTCACCCTGCACCTACTGTAGCTCTCACCTTCCATCCCCATTTACCAGGCTCAGGAGAGGCTGAGAAAACCATTTCCATCAGGATCACCAAATTTAGAATCAATGGGGTTTATTGATGCAAGGGATAGAGGGATTTCTGGTAGCAAAAGAAAGCATACACCTCCACTTCAAACTCACAATTATTTCAATTTCTTACTTAAAAGCAGCAAAACACTTTTGAGTTGTCCCTGGTGAGCAGTTCTTAATGAGAATGGAGTTGGCATGGAGCACTAAATCAGTGCAACAAAGAACATTATTCCCTGGCACTGACGCAGAGGTTTTTTATGGCAAAACCATACTGATTTCCAGAGCATTCTCTACTCAAGCATTTCAGACTTTGCAAGAATTGCAGCACTGAATTTTATCAGTTATGTCAGTTTGATTGGGTTGTATTCCAGCTCCAGAGGTGCCAGCTATACAGTAATATTTTATTGCTTATATTGCTGACAAAGACTGTATCATCTAGCTCTAGAAATGTACTTAGAGGGCTGTAAATAAAAAGGAAATTTTGCAGAACTAATATTGCAGGTTGTGAATGGCAAGGGGGCACATTTGCAGTAGAACACTGATAGCACTTTCTGGCTATTTTAGCAATTGGATAATGATGGATGCAGCTACAGCAACTTTGCCTTGGGTCTCAAGGGAGATCAGTGCATATCCTAGGCAGCACCCTGTTCAGTAACTACAAAATAAAGGCCTTTGATTTAATATCAAAATTAAATACTGAAGACACTAATTCTGCTGAGCAGGAACTTTGCAGAGAGCACATTGTAGCACCTCTCCAGCACAGGGATGGTGTTTCTGAAGAGATGTCCTGACCTGCATCTACTGCCCATGGCCATCCTTTAGCACATGGCTTCTTTGGCCCGATCCAAACCAGGACCACCCCAGCCAGGGTTTATTCAGCTGCCATAGTGAAGAGCTCCTCTTGAGGGCCAGAGCTGCAGTGTTTGCATTTGTGTTGTGCTGAGCCTGATCCAGCCCCGTTCCTGCTGATGGAAGGACTCCTGGTGACCTCAGCATGCGCTGGATTCAGCCCTTGGTGCAGTGAGGGGCAGTGAAGGTGTTTGAACCTGAAGTTCTTGAACAATATGGATATTTCACAACTTAAGGAACACATAAAAGTTTTTCCTTCCCTTTCAGTGCTCACGTTTGTGCAAAAAAACTCTGCCAAGTTCTCCAAGCCATTGAGCAACCTTCCTTGCTTTTACATTCTTTTGTTCCTGGAAAGAAAAGCCAGACAGAACTATCATCTGCATCCTCTCAATATTAAACAACTACTTCAGACAAGGACTGCCTTATTTTTTCCAATACTTAGCACTTCAGAAGTGGATTGTGTTGAGAGATTAAAAGAATCAACCATTTCATTTAGTGAATGACAAAATCCTAGTTAAAACCTGTTTCCATTTGGAAATATCAGTACTTGTCCCTGTATCACATGAGGCCATGCACTGGCTTGATCATGGACCAATAGCAGCAGTTGTCTCCAGAGATTCAGCTGAAAATGTCCCAAATATCACCTCATTTTAAATACCTTTAAACTTGCTAAATGCTGAATACTTTAAAAGTTTCATCTGATTTACCACCACCAAGACATGTGTATAATATTGTTATTGCTTCTAAAATAGGCAAGATACAAGTAGGACTGGCTCCTTTTGTGACTGCAGTTTTCTGATCTGATGTTTTGTCACACCAGTTCTGTGATTAAATACATTAGTTCTGAGCAGGAACTCCAGCTGCGAGATCATCAAGCACTGGAAGTGCCCAGGGTCCACAAGGCTATATGCAAACAGGATTTTCCATGGCTTTGGCATTTTTTCTATTCATAAGTCCTTCCATAATATGAGAAATTTAAGTTACACTGCATTCTTTGTCCCGTTCCAGCAGCCAGCCTTTTCCCTTTGTTGTTTAGCAGAGCAGTGCCTGCATTTGGTGACAGTGCTGCAACCAAAGCTTGCCACATTATGAGCCAGATTTGAAATGAAGGGAAATTCTGTGGCTATAAGAGCATATTTTATTTTGGGCTTTGGGTTTTCTTGGTGGCTCTTTTTTTTTTTTTTTTCTTTTTTTTTCTTTTTTTTCTTTTTAACTTAAGGTGGCATCATCATGAGAATGACATATCCTGGAAGATTGTTTCAAAAGAATGAGGGTTACAGGCTAGCCATGGAAACCATCTACTTGAGGTATTTCCTGGAGATCATATCACTGTCATAGCAAAATTTCAATGTGTGAGGCAGATAAATATGGATGGCAGCTGAGCTGCAAATTGACCCTGTAGGCTTGGGATAGATTTAGTCACTGCTGCCAAAAAAATTTTCAGGTACATCAGAGATTTGTGCCCAGGGGTCCTCTTCTTACCCAACTAACTTGTAATCACAACTGTCAGCTTCAGAACATTTATATGACCCTGTGGAGTGTAATGTGACTCAACCATCTGAATGTGAAATTCGTTAGACAACTGCAGCATGCTCAGTGGGAGCAGACTGTGAGACAACAGTGATGGATAAAAGAAGATGAGAGAACAGGTTAAAGGGTTCCTGCAGTGGTTTTGCAGGTTTGGGAATAGATGTGCACGTATTAAGTGCCAATGTGCCTCCTCACACACCTCCAAGGAGACCACTTGGGTGCTGTGAAAATTTCAGCAGTAACAGAACCTGACACCTATCTCTTCCAGTATCAGGGTATAACAATGATTGGCCTGCACTTTAATAAGTCTTGCCATTCCTTGTTTATCAAGGACATCATGCTCTGAAAGAACAACTTGCTTGATTATAATCTGGCAGTGAGCAGCTCTCCTCACAGCACTTTACCCATTACCCACAGCACTTCTCAGCCCATGGCAATCACTCCTGTGTGAATCATTCTAATTGTATAAAGGGGTTTGGACACTACTAACTTGTGTCTGGTACAAGCAGGGTTGATTTATTAGCCCTCTTCCACTTATGCTTGTTTAAACCTCTTAGTCCAAAAGCAATCTATTGATCTAGTTAAGGGCTCTATGTAAAACTGAACCCTTAGGCAATGAGACTCCTTGGCAGGCTCTCACTGAGTTATCAGTTACAGTTTTTGTTATTTAGGTCTAATTTTACTTCCCCTGTCCATTTTCCCCCATAATTTTTTCTTGCTGAGGTGGGCACTTAGAGAGAAAGGCAGTGCTGCAATTGAGAGAATCAATACTTCCATTGCAGGGTACTTACAGTGCTTCATTCTCTTTGCATCCTGTGCCCTTCATATGTCAGGGCTAGGGATCAATTATGAAGATCTGTCAGGTTTGTTATTACATGAGAACATTTATTCTGTTAAGAGGATAAAGCAAAGTCAGCAAGCCAAGAACATTTTAACTACAGTTTCCAAGCCCACAGTTACAGCCCGTTAGAAAGACAAGAATATTTCTTTTATTCCAAACTCACAGAACAAAAGGACAGTTCTCTTCAGCCTGACCACTGAAGAAATGTAATTGAGAATCACAACACAGAGCTTGAAAATACCTGGAAAATTGTTTCTAATGGTGTTTTTGCCTAAAGGCTTTCCCCCAAAAGCCTCTCTTACATCATAAAAAGAGTCAACTAGAACAGCATTTATCAGATCACTTTTTGTACTGGACCAAGGGCATGACTTCATTCTCCATGGCTGGCCCAGCTCAGGCTCTCAGGGAATTACCAGCAGGGCATGCAGCTGGGCTCTTCTCTTGCCCTCTAAGACAGCGTCAACTCGAATTTGCCAAAACTAGCAGATGTCCAAGCACACTGTAAGAGACAGAAAGAAAAGCAGCAAGTGTGAGCAGAACCTGGCTCCCAGGTCTCTAAGAGCTTGTTATTAGTGTGATTAGCTGTAGTGCTGTAATTGAATAGGCTGGACACATTAAATTGCAAACACATTCAGCTGCTGACTAACAAAACTCTTGTTCCACACTTGTACACCTGATCCAGGCAAGGGCAAGGTCGGAGACAGGCTTTGTTCCTTAAGGTTTTATGGTTTTGCTTTTCTTCACAAGATAAAAGGCAAAGACAAGAGCAGAATTTCTTATAGTGATTTTCAACTAATGCTTTGAAGGTGAATTCTGAATATTTAAACTTTTCCTCACAGTGGGAATTCTGATATTTGTAGCCACTGCCAAGGAAGGATCTTTTACTATTAAAGTGGTCGAAAATGAAAGGAACATACTGCAGAGTCCGGGAGAGATGCCAGAACTGCACGTTCTCTGCATAGCTAAGAACAGGTAGAGTGCAATTGCTGCATGGTGAAGATGTTATCTACCCTCAGCAAACATCTCAGCCTAGTTTGGAAAGGACCACATTGAGGGGAAAATGGTTTTTTATTCTGCACTTCCATTCAGCAGTGATTTAAGGAGCTAATTAGTGCCAGCATTTGAGGTCCAGATCCTAAATAAGCCTGAGTGCCTATTAGCTATTGCATCTGCCAGCTGCAAGCCATGGCCCTCAGAGGATGTGAACCCTGGCTCTGCTGTGAGAGGAGCAGCCCTACACGTGGAGCCTGCCCTTGCTGTCCAGTGAGAGGAAACCCAGCATCTGGAGATCAGTTCACACTTGTGCTCAGCCCTAGAATAGACATGACTCTGAGAACATGAAGAGGAATTTGGCTTCAGGTACCAAACCCAGAAAGCTTTAAGTTATTTCAAAGCCCTAGATTGGATATCACTTAATATTTCAAGTCCTGAAGCAAATAGTTTCCATTGAAACACATTGGGTGCTAAGGATCTGCATGGAGTTACATATAATACCACCCTTACATCAGCTCCTGAGCTAAAGAATGACACTTAAAATAGGCTTTTCTCTGTCATTCTGGTGTATGGGACTCAAGGCACAAAATATCATCTCAAACCACAAAGACCCAGTATTCTAGCTCATCATGCTCCTGGCTAGACCTGCACACTGGTCTGGGCTATTTCCAGGGCCAAATTTTCTTCGCAGTACAAATTGAAACTCCACATAATGCAGCAAAGATTTTCAAGATGTAGCAGTCAGAATGCATTTAAAGTTGAACTTCTCTGTTTTCTTGGTACTCTCCCATATGCCTCATGTACAGCTTTCTTTCCAGATGTGAACAGTCTGTAAATATGTATTTGCATAGATGAAACCAGAGTTTGCATCCTGCTCAGACTGTCACCCCATGACACTTGTGGTGCTGTGCCTGTGCTGAGCCTGCGGCCCTGTTACACCGGGATAAACTGCAGGGAAACAACTTAGAAGGAAAGAAATGCAATTCTAAATCTTTTATGCTTGTCTACATTTATAATTCCAGTCATGGTTCCTATCTGTTTGTAAATTCCAAAGCAAAATACCTCTGAACTTGCTAAGTCGATGTGGATATGCTCATCTTTTCCTTGCTACATAAAATTAGACACATACCAGGCAACAGCAGACTGATTAAGAGTCTCTCCAGCAAAATAAAAGAAGATAGGTCTTGTTATCAACTTGGCTGCTGACTCTTGACAGAGACAGGAGTGTAAGGTGCATTGAGATGCTTATGAGATTCCTACCCTCTATTATGAGAACTTTCAGCAGTGGTTTTATGCTGAAAAGTGACTCTGAATAAATAGCATTGTGAAGTTCCAAATTTATTTTCTCTCAAAGTCTTGCAGAATAAATTTGCCCACTTTACAGGAAAAGATGCATTTTCTCTTGCTGACATCCTTGCAGACTGTGAAAGTCACAGCTGTGTTCTTTCATTGCTGCTCTCCTGAAGTGCTTAGTTAAAACTCTATTGTTAATGTAACAGAGAAAAAATTTCAATACCTTCAGAAAGAAGTCTCTTAAAAGGCCTTCAATATAAAGAAAAACCAATACATATCCTAAGATTAATATAAAGCTATATCCATATTTAAGGGGCAGGGGGGGATAAAAATCACTCTGGGATTTGAATTCTCTGAATCATAAAGATTCATCATAAAAATCTAGTTATGAGGATCATTAAAAAAATGAGCTTCAGAGCATGAAATGTTACAGACATTTGCAATCTTTTAGGAAAAATAGTGTCTCCTTCAAGATCAGATTTTAATCATCCTCTCTAGGTTGTATGAGTGCCAACTTCTTGCAGACAGGTCAAGTAGATGTGAAGAAATGTTGGCAAATGTGTTTCAAAAGTGTGATGTAACACACCAGCATGTTGTGGTCTTCTGAGAAGGGGGTTAGGGTCACACTTTGATAGACCTTTCATTTTTAAAGATGTAGATAAATACCTAATGACAGTTTTAAAAAACTTTATTTAATCTCACTCTTGTCAAAGTCCTTTAAAACCCAGAAGCATCTCAGCTGTTTTGAAAATTCCAGGAATTACTGAGCATGGCAAATGCCCAAATGACTTGAAAAGTCTGATCATCAGTGCCTGTAAATGGCTGGCAAAAGAACATGCAGAACAGACCCCTTACAGATTTAAAGCGAGAGATAAATAGCTCACACAATGTAATGGGATGTTCTGCACTGCTCTGACTCTGTTCCTTTTATTAGGATAGATCACATTATGTGATCAAAGCTTACTGCAGGATACAGCTGTGAAATCAGGATGAGACAAAAATCAGGCCTAACATAAATATGTAAACGCCATAGTCACATTTCTTGTTTGTAAACTTGCTGGGATGTCATGATCCAACTTTTGCTGGGCATTTCAGGGTTTTAAATAAGGAATAAGCAGAGATATTTGCTGGCTTTCACCATCATGTTGCCAGCAAAATCTTTGCCAGAGCATGAGCTCGTGCTTGGGAGCAGGATGAGAGGACCTGTGAGAGAACAGACTGGATGTTGTACTTCCCACGGATCACTTCATGACTCTTTATTTGAGTTCTCTGGATTTTTTCTTCCAAACTGCCTAAATGGCAGTGCAATGAATGGATGGTGCATTTACCTGCTCATCTGGTTCTAGACTTCAGGAAGTTCAGAGAACTTTTCTGGACAGCTAATGTGAGAGTGGAGAGGATTAAAAAAATCTATTAATTTATCCTTTTGTAACAGATAACATTTCAATTTGTTCATGCCATTCTACAGCAATGTTGTTTTGAACTTACACTGCCATATATTTTATTTTTATTCATCCCTTGCTAAACCAAACATTTTAACCTCCCTGAGAAACTTTCAGCCACAGGAGAACCAGGATTGGATCAAAATGTCCATATGGCATCAGGGTCATCCTTGTTGGAATACAAATAGAGATGTGGAGAGCAAAGATCCCTTTGTATACATATGAATATTCCAGGCACTGGTTGTCAGTAAAGCCCTTGGATAAATCAGGGGATTGCAAAATGCCTCTTTTCATGGATGTATGGCCACTTGTTCTCAGGGTCAGCTCTGGCCCTGTCTCTGTGGAACATGCATTTGTTGTTCAATTTTACAGAACAATCTTCTCCATAGATGCTGAAGTAACACTAGAGGGCAATACAGTATGAGATATTCAGGATTTCTGAGCCTCAGAATATCTGACAAAAGTGATCTCCATTTGTTAAGTCATCATTTGCTTCATGTGTTTGCTTTAATTCAAGAAGGAATTGTGCTGGGGTAGGAAAAGAAGAAAAAAAAGCTTCACAGAAACCCAAAAATTAACAATCACTTGCTTTCACAGGGTTGTGGTGTTCTTAAAAGAAAGAGAGGGAACCCTTTCGGGAAGGAGATCTGCACACAGGGGAGGGGTGTCTCTTCCAAACAAAATACTAAAAGACATATTAAAGTCCCTGAATTTGTTTTGAATTTTGCTGAATCACTGACAGCAATAAATCTCTTGAAAGGGATGGAAAAACAAACAAACAAAAAAAAACCTGAAAAAGGGAAAGAAAGGGAGAAGATAAGGAAAAAAAACCCCAACATTACAGAGATAGGTGGCATAAAAAAATATCTCTTTCCACTAGAGGTATCTTACCTGCAGAACAAAACTTCCCTTACTGTGGAGTCTCCCCATAAACTTTTTTCTTTAGGGCCAGCTGATCTGTAAACTGACACTTTGGCGAGGGAGGGAGGAAGGGTTCCAGTCTGATCTGTCCCAGTTTCAGAGTGTCTTGGGTCACACACTATTTTAACAACTGCTCTTCCTCAGATTGCTGTGAGAAAAGGATATTGCCTAAAGGTTGGACGCTGTATGGTGCTGGAAAACAAACCAAAAATCTTTGCATCTTGCTGCTTTCAAGTCTCAGTAATTCCAAGGAACCTGGATGGCTTTTTGTCTTGAGTGTACCTCTCTGGTGATTAACATCTTCAGGGTGCACTCAGACATCAAGAGAAGGTTTTGCTTCAAGAAAAAAGCTTTCTTTTAGGAATGCCAAGTGCAAAATTAATGATTCAGGACTGAGTCTGGAAGAAAGAGATGTAAGTGTGAAGTGAACCTTTAATGGTCTGTAAGAGGGAGTGACTGCTTAGAAGAGTTTTTATAGCACTGCACTTCCTGCTACTTTGGTAATAATAACAGCAGTAACAGTAATAATGCCTGCCTCTGATAGCTCACTTCCCATCAGCAGAACACAAGTAATTATGTTCATTTCTTATCTTAAAGCAAGTGTTACTGAAGAGAGGAATGTGATAATGTGGTGTTTGCTGCTATCTGTGTTTTTAAGCAAAGAATCAGGACCTGTTTCTGCTGCAGTACTGAGGCAGGGAAGGACCAAATGCCAGACAAAGCTGTTCTTGAGCACCCAGACTTTAGACAGATCACCTCTTTAAAGGTGAGGTGGGGGTCATGTCATGGCCACAGAGGATGTTTGTCTCCTTTGAGTACGGAAGGAGTGTGTTTGTGACATTTAAGAGCCTCACCATTTCTGCTTTCAACTCTGCAGCACTGGAGTGGCACGAGACCACCTTGCTGCAGCATGTTATTGATGGCTGATGGTATTTATCAGTTCAAGCCAGGCACTTTAAAAACAGAAGGTGATATTCTTTTTAAGAAAAAGAATTAAAGAGAAGTCTTAAAATGCTCATCAGCCTGAGCAGGCTTCATTTTTTTTCCTCCTACAGCCAAGAGGAAATTATCATGCCACAGCAAATTAATTCAGGTCATGATAGTGCCGTGGTAAAGCTAGAGGCCAATTCATGGAGATTGCTCAGAACAGCCTCTCTGTTTTCATGTTGCATTTAATGAGCCTTTTGGTTGAAAAATCTGTTATGCTGCACTTCGATTCCAGTGCAAGATGAATATGGCTCCTGTGTTTTTGAGCCTCTCCAGGATAATTACTGTGATTCCACTGATTCTCCTTGATATACCTGTGCTCTCCCTGTGCACTCCCTCTGTCACTGGCAGGGTATGAAAGGGAACACTGAGGATATTCACACAGGTCAGGCTTCCCTGAAGATTTCTTGCCTCTCATACCTGTGCTCTCTCTGCTAATCCCAACGTAAAGATGAATAGTAACAATTCATTTCAGCCATGTATTATTAATTTTAGGCAGTCTAGTTTTTCTATCAGCCACTTTCTATTACCCACGTGTAGTGACCCTTGCCCACATAAATCAGCCAGGAAGATTTAATTCGCTTACTGATGAATCCAGTTCTGTTCATTTCCAGCCTCTTCCTGCAAAACTCAGAACAGAAAACTCAAGTTTTTTTTTTCTTGGACTTCTTGAAGAAGTAGTGCACAACTAAACCCTTCAGTAAAACTTGGAAAATTGCCCTTCAGTGCCTAAATGCTGACTACTAACTGCAGGAATTTTAAGTGTTTTTCTTGATTGTATTTAGCCCTTCTCTGCTAGGTTATCCTTGATTTTTGCGCTGTCCATTTTTGTTGAATGAGGTGATAATTAAACACATGCAGTCTATAGAACAGAAAGTGTTATTCAAAACTAACCAGCAAAGGTCATGGAATAAATACATTGACAACTTGCTAAGAACGGAGATTACCCAAAGTCTTGACTTGGTGTTATTTCAGATCCCAAGACACAAGAGAGTTTTTATTCCTTCTCAATTCCTTTGTTGTTTGGGGATTTCTGTGTATTGCTCAGCTTAAATTTCTCTCAAAGCCATCCAATCAACTCTGTTGACTGCTTGGTAAAATTCCCTTCTACACTTGGATCAGTGTGTACTGAAGAAGAAGGTTATCTGCACTATTAAACCTTTGACTCCTTGTCTTTTGAAGAGATCATTTTGCATTTTGCTGTGGCAGAGCTGTAATTAGATCTGTTAATTAAGGACAGAATGAACTTTTTAAAAACTCTAAACCCCTCTGCATTTTTGATAAGTTTGTTTAGGTTGCTACTGACCTTCGTACAGGGTTTGCCACTGCTTATTAATTGTTAAATTTTAATTAGGCATGCTGATGAATGTGCTAGCCTTTGCAATAAATAAAAGGTAGCTTCCTTTATAATCGGATATTTACCAGTCTGCACTGAAATTATCTTCTTTCCTAGAACACAGTTAATTTAACATATTTTGATAACAGTAATTGGTGGTCTGTAAAAACCAAATGCAAACAGATAAATATAATGACTCCCTGGTTCAAAGATTGAATTAGCAGTCCTAACAAACTGAGCTAGGACACGGGGTCTTAAAAACATTCCACAGGCACTTGACTTCAACAGCTGGCCAGATATTCATGGATTTTTTGTTGAAATTCCTTGAAAACATGTTTTCTGGGGAATAGTCAACACTTATGGAAAAAGCAGGTCAGACTGGGGAGATAGAGGAGTAGGAGGCTGAAGAAGGGGGTCATCTTTCATGCTTAAGGGAAGTGAAATTTTGCAGCACTACTGAACAACCTGCTTTTTCCTGTGCCAGTCACGACTGTGTGGTGAATCCCAGTGCCTGTGAGCCCCTGCAGGGACTCCACAGACCAACCCACCAAGGCTATAAAACAAAATATCAGGAAATCAAAGGGTACCGAGAATCAAAAGCATCCTTTTTGGATTGACCAGTATCCCCATAACTGAAAGAAATATCAGTTATCTATCCTGTTTGATTGCTCTGGTAGAATTGGTAACTGGACCTTTTAAATTGGACCTCTTGCCCCTGTGGAAGATATCACAGGGTCTTGTCCTGAGGAATGATATATTTAATTAGCCATGGCCACTGCCATGAAACAGAGTTCACCATCAGCAGCTTCTGCCTCAGCACACTCGGGTATGTAAATTTATCCCTGATATCAGTGCCATAACTGAGCAGCAAACTGTGACAATGCTGGACACAGTGACTCAAGTCCTGGCTGACATAGAGGCAAGAGGCAAAAGTCACCCTCACACAATCCCTGCCAGGCTTCAGAGATCAATGGCCAAATGCTTTGCTGTGATCAGGACCCACCACCTCCCTAAGGAAATACTGCTGCTTTTTAAAGAAAGTAAACTCAATTTTGAAAGTCGAAGGAATGAGGCTCCATTCATTTGCTTCCCACCCAGTGCTAATTTTCCAGCAGTTTCACTGTTTGCCTTCAAGAAGGAGCCCATATGATTCATTTTTGCTGGGAGCTTTGGCACCTATCTCTTCTCAGGGGCTGAATAATTAGATAATGACCACGTTGCCTGTATTATGAGTGCTGAAATGCTGCCTCCATGTCTTTAGGGATGTTCAGGCAGGCTCAGCAGGCTGATGGAGTGCACTGCTCAGAGCTGTGTGAGCAGTGCCAGGGGTTGCCTGTCCCCTGACCAGCTCAAGGCGTGTGGTCACTGCTGTCTGGTTTGATGCCAGTTCTTCAAGCACTGAGTGCTGCTTTCAAGATTCCCACTGCAAGGAGCAGGGCTGGTGATTGACTTGCCAGGGTGATTTGGGGCACTGATGAAAGCAGGACTTTTCAAAGGCTGGTGCTTTGGGAGCATTCTGCCAGACTGAGGGAATGTTTTGCTAGTGGCACACCTAGCTGAGCTTACAGTGAGAATTCAGAGACAGGTAAATTAATTTTCTAGGTCCTAATAAGTATGTCTTCCCAGAAAACAAGTTTCAGCAGAATCCTGACGTGGGACTCGGTGATATGTGTTTGAGTTCTCCTGACACTGAAAAAGCCAGTTTTCAGAGAGTGTTTCAGCAACCTGTCTGCTGTTAGCCCTGGTTCATCCACAGATGTTCCTGCAGCCCTACTGAGAATCAACTCTTTTCCTTTTGAAATCAGCTATGACTGCATGCCTGGCTTCACTTTTCCCTGCAATGGAAAAGCAAAGGAAACATCTGAAAGCTTTCCCCCTTAGGGACATAAAAATGACATTACATCCTCGGCACAGGGTAGGATGCTTCACCTGCTCCTTCCAGACACAGCCTGACACATTTTACCTGTGCTGTTGATGTAAATGAAGACCAACACTCTGGAAATACAGTTGTTACTGCAATAGAAAATGGGCCACGAAATAGGGGCTGCAGATCAGTCTGTTTAATAATGATCTCCTCAGAGCTGTATTAACGAGCTGGAAGCGAGGAGAGCAGAATTTCTTCCCCTTGAACTTAGACTAGCAGCAGGACATGAAGGAGCTGTAATAGAATGTTATTTTACAAGGAGTAAATAATGTAATAGAGTCTATAAGGATGTCAGCAGGAGAGTTAGAACTGTCATAGCATAATCCTGACTTGAGCAGCAATGTGTGAAAAAGTAGCCTGCAGCAGTTTTTCCAGTACTTCAATAATTTCTGCTTTCTCACTGATCTTTGTTTACTCTACTTACCTTGTCAAAAAAATGTTTTACCTTATGTTAAAATGCTGGCTAAAAGAGGAAAATGTATTCCCAGAAATCCCAACTTTTCAAGGATACACATTTTATTTTCTTTTTTGCTGTTGTTGTTGTGGAAAAGATGGAAGAATTGTATTCCCTTCACTTAAAAAATATGAAGAGTAGTAAAACCATAAATAAAAAGAAGCTGCCTGTGTCTTTGTTGCTTCTTGTTCCTTCAGACTAATGAATAATTCACAAAATTGGCAGTATTAGACTTCATATCCTTGTGATATGATGGCAGATTTTCCAATGAGGCCTCAAATGTAAGCTCAGGAGGGTCATGAAACTACACAGTTATCATTATTGGAATGCAGCAACATCTTCCAAGGTACTGCAGCACCTTTATATCATCGCTGAAGCAAGGCAGAGTGGACAAGTTTGCCACTAAAGAAAATGCTAAGTACTAAACTGAAGCTACAAAAAAGAGGAGGGGGCTAAGTCTCTGTTTTGTCATTTCTCTTTTCATATGACACCTATTTAAGTTTTCTTAAACCTTTATTACAGCAATGCTGTAAAGACAAGGGAGACAAACAAAACCCAAATTTTCATGATGGTTTTTCTTGTGCCTTGACACTGCAGAAAGAATTCAGAGTATGTAGTCCCAGAAGAATGCTCTCACAAGCCTTTCCTGGAACAAATCCTATCTGACTTCCCACAGGATCCAGGCTCTTCTACCTCCCTTTAAGAAATGTTGTTACTTTGCTGCTGGTGCTCTTGCAGGCCCCGAGCTCCTCTGCAATTCTCTCACCCCATCCCAGCCGCAGCCTTGGGAATACAATGCTGTGTTTTAAATTCAAATTGTATTGGCTTCCCTAAGTTTGAGACAGACCTTTAACGTCAGCCTGGTGTAATGTATTTGCATGGTATATTTGTCCTGGCTTTAAGGAAATACATTAAAAACCTTTCACCGAGGATATGAGATGTTGCATTGTCCTTGAAATCGTGTTTGGACCTTCAAAGCCATTTAATCTCAATTAAAGCGGAGCGTACGGGAGAAGGTGCTCTGGAGATGCATTAAAGCGAGTTCCAGTGCCAAGCCTGTGTGCACTCTGACACATCCTAAAAGCACTGGTTGGAAGGTGGGTTCACAACTCTCCCTGTGCCCCATTATCCATGGATCATTAGCATAACTCAGAGCTCCTCCATGCACCGTGCCAGGGGGTGCTAACAAGTGCTGCTAATGTATGAAGGCTTGACATGATAGATTGTAATGCCTCTGGCTCTGTCATGGCACAGGCAGTTTGTGCATTAAATAAAACACACCAGGGGATTACACAGTTAAGAGATTGGAAAGGCACCACAGAGACTTTTAATTCAAAACCTCCATTTGTGATTTATGCTGGAGCTGTGACGTGCAGCCTGAAGTTTGACCTCAGATGGGTGGCCAGGGGTTGGTTTGAAGTGAGTTTGGGGTTCTCAGAGCAGCCCATCCACCGGGGGACAGCAGCCTTCATCCCCTTCCTGGCAGGAGGATGCTGCAGGGGAGCTGAGCCAGGCTGTCCTCACAGCTGAGCGAGCACAAGACATTGCAGGGTGACAGGAGTGAGTTTCTGCTGCCATTGATTTTGCTGCACTAATTCAGAGGATAAACAGAGGACTCAATTCTCCAGAGTTATCAATCTGGCACCTTTCAAGCACATTTAGATTGGCACGGGCTTTTGTTTTCTGTTTTCTCTTTTTTCCCCCCTTCCCAATTACGTGTTAAGTGTAGCAGTGTTAACAGATGTCACTAGAATATAATCTCTAAGGATTCCAAGAGCAAATAACACTAGGAAAAAAATTGATTCACAAAGAAATGTTTAGCTATCATGATCATTGAGAATAAACCACATTATTTTCTTAAATGCCTAGTTCAAGTACTGTTTTTAGAATTATTTTGACAGAAGATTTTGTAAAAGGTGCCAGCAAACAGTGTGGAATGACAATCACACAGGAATAAGATGGTGCCACAGTCAGAATTCACCAGTGACAAAGATGAAAGGCATTGCTTCATGGTTTTTGCAGGAATCTAACCTCCACGCCTACAATACGGTTCATATAGCAGAGTCCTACTGTGCCAGAAAATACATTTATATTTGTACCATGCTAAAAATACTGTGAGTACCATGATATCCTGCTTCTTTTTTCTACTTGCTTTTTGGGCTTAGAAAACTTTTTTTTATTTTTTATTCCTGTCCTTAATTTTTTAACTGCCTTTTTAAAAAGCAGCTCACCAGATAATCTGGTGTTAATAAATTTATGGCTAATATTTTTTTTAAAAAAAACAATATGTGGGGATGTGACGAAGTAATGAATACACCAGAATGCCTATTTAGATTCCTAGAAAATAATGATGACAGAAGCACAGAACCCCTACAGCTTCCAAAGAAGTGAAATTTCTGAAAGCAGAGCTGTTCCAACACCTCTGCCCACATGTGGACATGCACATTAAAGCTGATGCTCACGAAGTTTATAACCTCTGTCATGGTAACTGATTGGTAGTTAAGCTCCTTTTTGGAGTTCATTGCCACTGCCCCTTTATTTTAGACTAATGGACAATAGTAATTTTTAATGTGTCTGTTTTGTACAGGACAAAGCAGGCCACAAACAGCTGAGCACACTGACATGAAAGTACTCAACACAGACTGTCTTTGTAGCTCTGCACAAGGACTTTTTGCTTGTTTACTGCTACCCAGGTCTATTGCCACAAGTAAGACCAGCAGAAACAGAAGAATAATGAGTGAAAATTGATTTCTCTGTAAGATGGGAATGTCCCTGACCCTTATCAGAACCCCTGCTGTTCATCCTCCACTGGAGCCCAGTGCCTGGAGCTGTATCAACGCCTCAAGCTCAGACAAGTGCCTTCAGTGTGTCCTGAGCTGGCTGCCCTGAAGGAGGGCTTGCAGAGAGAAACCAGCTTGCCTGGCCCCTCAGGGCATGGAGAAAGCAGATCTGTATCTCTCTGCAGCTGAGCAGAGCTTTTGTTTCCCCACTTTTTTTTTCCCCCTTCCAGCTTTGCCCCTGGGCTCTGGGATGAAATCTGTGCCTCTTGCCCACCCTGAGTAGGGTCTCAGGGAGTTCATATCCCCCTGGGAAAGCCCATTAGCAGCTTCCCACTGGCCTGAAGCCCTGAAGTCTCCAAAACCAAACCAGGCTGCCCCACAGCCCATTGCAGAACAGCTCCTACACGGTGCCACTGGAAAGCAGTTTCAGCAAAGCACATCAAAATTGTGCACCTTTACCCTCACCCGGCATTCTCCTCACTGCCCATCGCTTAAAATGTGAACAGAATCTGGGTTTTATCTTAGTGACCTGGTTCAGGCTCATATTTCTGGTATTTCTGGAACTGTTTCAGTGATGAACTCTAGATGGAGTTATTAACCCACCAGAAGCATCTGACAGAGGAAAAGGAAAAGGCCCTCAACGCATTCTTCTCCAAAAAATTTCCAGTCTTTGCGATTGCTTGTTCATTTACTAAAAATGGTATATTTTAAAGCGTGGAAAGGCAGAAGGTTGGAGTTATTGAGGCATGTGACAGATACGACAGATATGACAGATACCTGACTTGGAAATGCCACAGGGCTTCTTTTCCATATACCATTATTCACCTCTGAACACTTCTGAACAAATTCTACACCTGCAGAAAAAAAAGAACAAAGCAGATAAATGCAACAGGAAAAGGAAAGATTTCAGGATCTGAAAAATACAACCAACCTAGCTCTCAACAAACCTCATTCTTAGAAACACCAATAGACAATTTTAATTAAATACATTTCATTTTGGGAGTAGCAGTAGCTCCTAGCTGTTCTGCAGTTGTCAGTTCACATCACAGCTCACTTTCTCTCGTATTTCAGCCGTGTTTTCTGCTGATCTTCAATGGTTTTAGAAGTTGGGCAGTAGTCAGCCCCCTGTTCAGTAGCATCAGTATTGGGCTAATGCAAAAGCAGGTTCACTTTCTAAGACCTAAAATGAGGATGGCCAACTGGGATGGTCAACCAAGCATTTGCCCAAGACTACAGAGCACGACTAGCAGAGGAACTCTGCTGACCCAGAGGGGTTTTGAGTAATCTGAAAGCTCAGCTGTGGGAGCAAGTGAATTAAAAGAGACTGCTGGGGCTGAAAACTAACAGCCAGTCCTGGAGAGGATCCTGGAGAGCTGCTTGATTTAAAGACGCTCCTCACCTCCCTCTCTGTGGGTTCTCCAAGGGGTGTGGTATGTATATGAAGATATCAGGACAAGGTTTGTAGAGTTAGGAGAGCTGGTGTGCTCTCTCCCAGGCAGCTCTGCCCAGCACTGCAAGCTGAGGCAAACCTGGGAGTGTCTTCTCACCCCCAGAGATCCACACTGGAACCTCGGTCAGGGCATTAATTCACACCAGGGCATTGTAGAGGGTAGACTCATTCTGAAAAGTGCCAACACAGACATTCATTATTGTCAGTCAGAGCAAGGTGGTCCTCGTAGCCTCCATGCAACCCCATATAATGTTAAATATTCAAGTTTTCTTATGCAGATAATGCCACAAGATAAACCTCAGACGTAAAATTGTTCACATTTGCAGGAGGTATAAAGATTATGCCTTTTAGCCAGCTTCAAAGTATGTAAAGTTACCATTTAAAAGTAAAATGTCTTGATGAATGTTTGTTATAATCCATATGAAACTCCAGTTATTTGAACTGGAAAATCTCCACACCTAGCAAGGCAGTAATTTGATGGCTTGCTAGAAGAGACAAGACAGAATAATGTGTTCATGTTAAGATCCCACGTTAAATGGAAGAATCATCCTTGAAAGGATGGATGTCTGATTCTCTGTCACCCTGATTCTCTGTCACCCTGGGGCTCCTTCAGGGCTCTCAGATGAAACAGCCTCAGACCATCAGTGCTGTTTGTGCAGGAGAGCAGGAATGGGAGTTTGGGCTGATAACAGAGTAATGCAGAGTGTATGGCTGCCTTTTGCTGCGTTGTACTGGATGTTCTGGTGGGGATGGGCGGTCAGAGAGGCTCCCAGGCTGTGTTTGTGGCTGTGCAGAGCAGCAGTGTCACACTGCTGCCAGGGCACCACTAGATGTCTGTCTCTGCCCGTGCTCGCCCTGGCACCGCGCACTCCAGGAGGGCCTGGCCACCAGCTCTCCTTTGGGACCCCAGCTTCTGTTTGTGCTTGAGACAGCTTTGCCTCAGTGCTGGTAGGGATCACCCACTCCCTGAATTCACTGTTTAACAGACCAGTGAACGGCAGCTATTCCCCTCCATCAGTACAGGAATGGGATCGTTCTCTTCCCCTCCACGAGGGCAGTGAGAAGTTAGAGCGGGCTGGGTAAAGCCGTGTGTCCAGTGTGACCCCAGAGGTATTGCAGGGAGTGGGACTTCTGCTGCTGTCTCCAGCTGCGTCAGGATTTGCAGAAATCCCCTTTTCCCACAGCAGAGATGTCCATTTTGCTGTGTCATTTTAACAGACTCATGCATGGCTCCACTTGCTGAAGCAGAGTTAGCCTCTCAGGCTCTGGGTGTGTTGACTAATCTCTCTCCTATTTTGTACTTCTTCCCGGCTGGCTCAGCTGGTTGCTTTGTTCAGGATGTTTCCCACTCCTCACTCATTAAGTAAATCTGACTTGCATGCCCAGTTTGCCCTCCCCAAGCAGTGCCAGGGCTGAGCTCCTGAGGAAACGCTTCCAGCAGACGCACTCAGGGCAGCACCTGCTCCGCCAGGCACAGACACTCCACCCCGAGGGGTTCAGAGTCTTTGGCTGACTGCTGCAGCCCACCTGCACAGAGACCCACCTCAGCAGCACTGCCATCTCTGCATTAACCTGTGGCAAGCAAGGCAGCCACAGCTTCCAGCCATTTGTGCCACTGCTCTGCAGGAATCCGCTGCCTCCTGGCAGGGTGAGGAGGGCGAGCTCAGATGTTGAGGTTTGCAGGTGGACAGGGTAACAGCTCTGTCTCCCCCTTCTTCTCCCCTACTCACCAGTCATAGGAAAGAATTGGAGAATTATTTATGATAAGGTGCCAAAACACTTTAAATTTGACTTCAGATCTGTTGTCATACGATTTGGCTGTACTAAATGGATCAGTGAGCACATCCCTTGCGTATGTTCAAGTCCCTCAAAGAGTCATGCAGACATCTAGCTTATTTTCCTTCCTAGGAAATAATAAATTCTTTCTTTTGAGTGTGTATCTGCAGTTACCTCCATTTCCATTTGAGAAACAGAGTTAGAGTGAGTTTCAGTGGTTTGCTAAAGGACCACTCACAACACTTCTGGCAGAGCAGAGAGAAAGCCAGGAACAGAAAAGACAACTAAAGAGTCAGATACTCAGTGTTTCATCGAGCTGGCAGCAGGTTCTTGGAGAAAATAAAAGTACTGTTCCACACAATCTTCAATTACACTTTGGAGTTCAGTATAATTTAATGTTTTGGAGAATAAAAGTGTAAATGGGTTTGAGGAAAGAATTAGAAAAGCTGATCCCCGTGATGACAAATCTGTTTACCTGTTTAACTAACAGACTTTTTTGTAATGGACTGGGTACTCTTGCAGCAGAAACAAGTCCAACTGATGGGATGAGGGGAAAAGGTTCCCTGTTCCATGCCTATTCCTGAAAGAGTGCCCCCATCTTCCACCCTGATCTCGCTGGAGATGGGATGTTTCACTCCAGAGCATTTGTGTTGAGGTCACCACTCCAGCCAGAGGAGAGAGCAAAGCTCTCAAAGTTTCATGAGGGAGATCTAGCAAGCAAGTGCAGTCATCATTCTGTAATGCAAACAGGATTTGCAGGGGAGGAAGAGCTGTTTCTGTGATTTTCCTCCAAGGTTCAGAGACTTGGTTCCTATAAAAGTATCATGTCTTAGTTCAGGATGGCTGGTTCAGGACACACCATGGAACAAGCAGACAATAATGGCAGAGTTTGCATCATGGTCAGAAGAACAAGCTGTTTAAGTCAATCCAAGTAGTTTTCCCCTTCCACAGACAGGAAATTAGGCCTTTCTGCCCTGATACAAACCCCTACTACAAACCAGGCTGCCAGGTGTGGAAATCAATATGAATCAGAGAAGAATCAATAAGAATAAGAGAAGACAAAATTTCAAAAGGAGCCTTTCCACCTTCTGTGACCCAAGTGTGGCACAGTGCTTGTAAGGGTAATTTTGAAACTAAGGGCACTGCAGTGCTGTTTTTGCTTTGCAAAGCAAATGCCAACTCTCCAAATGCAGTGGCAACTGATGGCAGCTCAAGGCTATATCCATTTTTATTCCATGAGTGTACCAGGAACTAGTAGTGCTGGGAGGTGGTTGTGAAGAATTAGGGCATCTAAACAATTACTTGTTTATGTTTACATAAATATTCTAAATATGCCTTTAGTAAGGCACTGGGGTTATAGAACTAATTACTCTGCTCATCTCTTACTGACTTCCCTGGCTCTACCTATTCCCTTTTAGGGTGGATGTCTCATTTTTGGTATGGATTTGTATATGCCCTGGATTTTATTGATCATTATGGGGAGCTCAAACCAGATATGTGTTTTTCTCTCCTCTGGATCCTGTTTCCAATGCTACAATTATTAAGCAAGTACATTATTAGCAAATGCAGCAAAAAAATTTAAAGCAAATTGAAATAAAACCAAACACAGTCAGTCTGTTTACATGCTTATTTAATGATACACTTCAGTGCATGGCTAGTTATGTACACTGCCTTGCATTAGAGGAGACTGTACTCAACTCACACCTTTCCCTTTCTTAGCTCAGGGACTCTCAGCAGCAATTCCAGTGGAGATCTCCCACACCTTGGCTTTGCCTTTCAAAGAAAGATGGACTCCCTCAAAAAAAAAAAAAATCATTATCTTTGTTTTCCTCTCATTTTTATACTGCTCAGTCATGCTTCTTACACAGTCTTTACCTTTTTTTTTTTTTTTTTTTTTTTTGCCAACATTAATTTTTTTAAAGCTGGCAAAATTCTAGGCAAATAGAAATATCCAGAGAGAATGCCTTTCCACTTGGTCCAAAATTTTTGGTATGGGGCTTTTTTTCTTAAAATGAGAAAATCCCCCCTTATCAGTTGAAACATTTTGTTAATTTCACATCACTAATTTTTCAAGTTTTAATTTTCAGGGTTTTTTTTCCTCATAAACTTCTAAGTTATGTTTAAGTAAATTTATCCATACACAGGATGCTTTTGCTATTGTTTGCCATCTTAGAGGCTGAACTGCTCCTGTGCTTGCTAAAAGATATGTAGGAAGAATATCTGTGATAGCCCACTTCTGACAGGGAATTGAATCCATTTTGGAGCAGCACTGTGAGAGCTGAGAGCCTCACCACAGCCACTCTCCCCTGGATAAATGGGCAGACCAACACTGTCAGCAGCCTCTCCTCTCTGCTGTTAACTCTGTGTAACTTGGCTTTAAATGGGCTGTACTTTGGCTCTGAATATTTTTATTTAGGCCCTTAGCATTAGACTGTCTGACTCATTGTTAGCATTACCGAACCTTTCAGATACATCAAGGAAACAAAACTGAAAAGGCAGGGAGATAAATCTATGCTCCCAAACAGATGCTGCACAATCACATGCAGCTCAAGATGCCAGTTCCTAACATCTTATTTCAGCAAGTCTTACAGATAAGGAATTCAACACAATCTCACCAAACACAAGCTGAATCAGCCTGTAGCATTCGTGGATTTTAAAGTTAGCAAGGAGAGCTGTGACTCTCCTGTTGCATTTGCATAGCACAGGCCAAAGAATTTCATCCAATAAATCCCACTAGCAAATGAATTATTGCTTCCTTCCATGTAAGCAATCCTTAGATCCAGTAAGTTGGGGCTGAATTATAGCACATCTTGCAGGAGGGCATCCAGCTTCCTTCCATCCTGTAATGCTTACAAGGCTAGGCACAGAGCCCAACAAGCCATCTCCTTCCCCATTTCCTACTGCTAGAACTCCATCCAGCTATGATGTGAAGGTAAACTTTTTTTGTGAACATTGCCAGAATTAAACCAGGGAAACAAGTGTTTCTTCAGAAATGATGGCTGGGATAGTGGGAAGAAATCAGTCAACAAGAGGATTGCAATCTATAAAAGAAGAACTTCTTCTTGTTTGGATCTTATCCTGATTTCTTTTGCAAACTTGGATAAATTTGAAAAGTAAAGCAGAAAATGGAAGGACGAGTGAAGACAAAATAATACAGGGCAAGAACGTGAAAATATCTCAGATTTATCTTGTGCCCCTCTCTGGAAATCAAGGAAAATAAAACCTTAGAGCTTAGGAGTGTGTGGTGGGTTGAGGTACACACACACACTGTCTCCAGCAGGATGGGGGAGAGAGGCAGGAGTGTCAAAGAGAAAACTCGTGGGTGCAGATAAAGACAGTTCAAGGTTGAACCAAAAGCCATGCACACAAGCACAGCAAAAGAAAGAATTCATTCCCTGCCTCCAGTGAGCATCACGGGTGTTCAGCCATCCCAGGAGAGCAGGGCCACAGCCCATGGAAGGGAAGGCAAACACATCCCCTCCAAACAGCAGAACTCAGTCCAACAGACTCTGACTCATCTTTGGGTGCCTCTCTGTGTCTACCAACAAACAGCAGCGTGTAAAGAGCAGGAAATTCCTTTACCTGGTGCTGGTTTTGTGGGGTAAATTTGAACATTAATCACAGCTATGTCTGGATGGATGCAGACTGAAAATGGTCCTGTTTATTCTACCGACTGGTATCTGAAATCAATTTGCAGCTTATTTTGTGTATCTCTTACATAATTGCAACAAGGAATATGTTTAATAAGCAGAATCCCAACAACTCCAGGGTGGAGGAGATATTTTTGTTGTTGTAGGTGTTTGCCATTGGTGACATAAGCAAATACAAGATGTCCCAGCTGCAGCCCATTCTCCAGCCTGATTCAAGATTTTAATGTGAAAATGGCTATTTTTAGGCTGGAGCTCATTTGAGGTTGTTCTGTGTCCCCAGCATGTAGCTGATTGCTGATAACCTATTTGGGGGAGTGGGGGTGAAGCAGTGCAATCTGCAAACATTACGAATCAGGTTGTCTGGAAAGCAGAGCAAAAGCTGCAGAGACCATTCTGAGATTCAAGTCTGATCTCTGGTACTCTGCCTTCTCTTGAAGATTCACTCTTTAGTTATAAGTGACACTTCTTTCACATTTTAAATAGCTGGCAGAAAATAAAAAGGGAAAGACCCTAAAATGCTTTTGCCAGACTAGTCAATGCATTTAAGATTAAGCTGAACATTTCTATACATCAGTGACCTTTAAAATCGGTTAGGAAGGTGAGATGTTAGGATTTAGTCTCAGCCAGGTGATTGATGTTTTTTTTCAACTGCAAAGCAAAGCTATAGCCTGTAGTCTAAAGCCTATTTATAATCCTCTTTAACAGCACTTGGTATAAAGATACAACTCATTTCTTTGTGAAAATAGCCTGGCACTGCAATAGTGTGATATATTGAAAGAAAACAAAGTAAGAACCTGGAGCTTGCCTCCAAGATATATATTTAAAAAGTGTCAATAATTGCCCTGCATTTGAAGGAATTTCGTTAATATGGAAACATGATAACATTCCCACAAAGGAAGTGTCAATAAGGGCGTTCATTCATCCACTTACCCTCGGAAACAGATTGGCAACGACAATAAACAGCAACAGAAGCAGCTTTGTGGGTGGGGCGTTCGTTCTGAGGATGCTCTCATGGAAGTCACTTTGTCCCCTTGCAGGAAGGGCAGTCTGAGGGCAGTGCCCATTGACAGGAGTCTTTAACCAGCCCTTGGCTCTCCTCAGCCCGTCTGCTCTGCTGCCCTGTTCCCCCTGGGCTCCCCGAGAGGGGCACCGGCTGGAAATGGACCTGCCCTCCCATGAGCTTCACCACGCAGCTTTTTCATCCTGTCCTTACAGAGGACATGGGAAGATGGAGAGAAGTTCTCTTGCCTTCACTGCAGTAAAGAAAAGGCTCAAATTCAACCCCCTTGCACCTGAATGTCAAACGGAAGGCAGGACCTTGTCCTTTACAACGACCCTGTTGTTTGCTTTTCCCATTATCTGACCCTGCATTGCACCTCCCACAGTAAACCACTGATAAACCCACTTTATACCATCACCAAAACCCACTTCATACCATCACCAGACATTTCCCTTCCTTCTAGAAGACCACTCCGACTTTTTTTTCCCCTCCTTCATTGAGATTTTTCAATACACGTCTGTAAATAGTGCATCGGGAAGAGTGTCCCAAAATGGAAAGCAAAATCTATTTGTTTTACTTAAAGGTATATACCTCAAAGTCTGTCCTAATGCACTTCCAGAGCGTGTCTGCTCTGGGGTTGAAGTATTAAGCACACATTATGCACTCAGGTTTCAACCCTGCCATCTGAATTGTTTGATTGCAGTTGAGCTGCAGTAAAAATTCACGAGGAAACACATCCTTGGTGCCTCGGGGCAACTCCTGTTTGAATTTTCCAGGGCAGAGGAGGTGGGAGCACTGCCTGAGTTGTTGCAGGCTGATCCCTGTGCAGGCAGTGCCTGCTGGCCACTCGGTGCCCATGGATGCCTTGTGCATCTTGGCACACCCCTTAAATACCTTTTCCCTTCCATCAGCCTGTTGCATATTCATAGGTCCTTATGCAAAGTAAACTTTTCCCCTAAAATAGTTTACATGTTGTAAGAATTGTTTAGCATGGCTCCTCCTTGGGCCCACCTTTTCAGAGCATGCAGATTCCTTGGTTGTGGTTTTAGTCCATCCTTATCCCCTCCAGTTTTGGGCCCTGATGCTCCCTGCCTTCAGAGGGCGAGTGCTGGTGGCAGATCTGTCCAGGTGTGCTCATCCTGTGTGCAGTGGGTGTTACCCCATCCCAGCAGGCATTTTAACACAAGTATATTATATCAACTATTTCACTGCTATGTCTAAGCTTAATTAACAACAGAAAAAAAACCAATATCTTTATAACAAAGTTACTTTAACACCACACATATAAAATCCATTTTAATATCTGCAAAAAGCCAACATTATAATATGTATCTATAACACACTCACCTTGGTCTTTATCCAGGAAACAGTTCCTTGCAGTCTGCAGCTGCAGTCCCCATCACTATTTGCAAGCCTTTTCCATATTTAGTAACTAGGGGAGTTAATTCTGAGATTTTGCTCAGGGGAGTTTTAACATGAAAGGGTTGCTGTTGAATTTAACAGTGTCACCTTCCTTTTGCAAGGAAACAGTGTATTTGTACAAGAGCAGAGTAAAGTGTTCCCTGCCATCGCAGGCAAGGAGCTTTCTAGACTGTGCCTGTCCCAAGAACCAGCTGTAAAGGAGCTAAACAAATTTAAAACCACAGCAAGTTCAGGCTGAGGAATGGAACCTCAGCTGCTCTGTCTGAATACCACTGGGACTTAACTGCAGGGCAGACCCTCGGAAAAGCCCCGTCAAATATATGCTTGGAAAGGGTAAAAAGACAAACAATGCAATGTGGTCAAACCTAGGGCTCCTGTGGGCAGGGAGAAGGAAATGTTAACCAGTCTGTCAAAGGAAATAGTGAATCAACACGTTGGAAAACATACCAGTTTAAAAATTTTTGTATGACTTCAGTCAGGGTGTTTTGTTTGTCTTTGCCCCCGGGAAAAAGAATTCCGAGTTTCTTTCCAGGTCATTGTTCCAGCAGGTGGGGTCTGATGAACTCAACAGATCAGCTGGATTGGGAGGAGCCCAAAAGATAAAGGGCCACCAGCAGCCATCTACGAACATCTACCCCAGGAACATCTCCCCCAGACTCTTGGAGACATCTGCTCCAGAAAGGACTGATAAGGAAACTGAAGAATGAAGATCTAATTAACATTGGAGGCCAGGAGATTCAGATCCAGCGGGAAACTGAACACTGGCAGTTGCTCAGCTCTGGACCAATGAACTTTCAACCAGTGCATCTCTGTGGGTTTTGAACTGCATAAAGGTTGGGAGAACGTCCTGCAGAAACATGTGCCATGGAATTATTCCCTCTGCACACCCTGCCTGTGTGTGCATGAGGTGGCTTCTGTGATATATCCTGGCCAGAACAACATCCTGGCCACAGAATAAAAAAGTCTTTTACAGAAAGAGTGATGAAGTTCTGGAATGCTCTGCCCAGGGAGGTGGTGCAGTCCCCATCCCTGGGTGTGTTTAACAAAGCCTGGATGTGGCACTGGGTGCCAGGGTTTAGTTGAGGTGTTGGGGATGGGGTGGGCTCCATGATATTGAAGGTCTCTTCCAACCTGGTTATTCTGTGAATTCTGTGAACAAAGTAATGCCTTGACTCTAACATTAAAAATGGTGTTGGAGAGTTTTTGTTTTTCCCACAGTTTCAGTGACAAACATAGTGGCAGGACTGATTTCATTCTGTGTAGTTCAGTCTGGAATGTCCCAGTTCCTCTGAAAGCTTTGCTGGAGGAACACGGTGTATATATTTATTTTACCTGAAAGCAATACAGGAACATTTGCTGTAACATCTTGATATGAAAATGTTAACTGCTACTGCTGCACTTCTCAGGGAAACAAGCAGAAAGGAAAGAATAAAGCTTGAGTAGCAGGTAAACATCCCTGCTATGCATCTTTCTCTGCATGTCCAGCCTTTCTATTTTGGTTCTTTGCTGAAAGGAAGTACAGGAGGACCATACCTAAGAAACATGACTGTCAGCATTCATTAAGACCAATGTTTAATCTCAGCTGACAACATCAATGTCAGCATCGTAGCTGGGAGCTGGCAGCATTTCAATAGAGGATTCTTCTGAGCTCTTACACAGTGCTTCAATGAATAATCCTACCGGGAAATATGGAGAGGAGCATTTAAAATGATTTTAGCTGGCACGTCACTGCAAGGTTGAACCACCATGTAGTGATGTGCCCACTGCCTAATTCCACTGTGAAATGTTGAAATACAGCTTTTAGCTCCACAGAAGCATGTAGGCCTCTATTTACATGCAAATTAATGCTATTCATGTGTGAACTACAGCAGGTACTGATTCTGCCAGATGGAATAATTTGGGGATGGGCCCATTCTCTTTTGCTGAGGGCTGCATGTATTCTCACATGCTGTAGATAATTGTTGGAGTTTCTATGTCACCAGAAGTCCCAATTAAATAGCTATTTAAATAATTTACTTTTCTTTCCAAGCGAAACATGGTCATGCATGCAGTTTCATAGACTAAAAATAATGATGGCAGTAATCACACTTCTAATGCCACCATTAGTAATGACACCCTTAGCACTGAGGGAGAAGCAGGTGGCTCAGGGCAGAGTATCAGGAAACCTGGATGTGTCACTGCCCAGTGATTTTGGACATGCCATTTCATCCCAGAACCACAGAATGCAACAAATTGGAAAAGACCCATCAGGACCAGTGAGTCATTGTCTCTTTCTTCCCTTTGTTTTCATCTGTAAATTATTCACTGAAGGCATAATACTTTACTCAGTTCCTGAACTGAAGTAAGCAAAAAACCCCATAAATGTTACTGTGACATTTACATGCATTTTGCTGCATTAGCCCCCACTTGACCTTCACCAGCAGAGAGGGTCACTTGATTTTAATCAATGGCAGCCCCTAATTCCACAGAATTAGGATATTGAAAAGCAGTAGGTGGCTAAACTGACTGATGCAAACAGGCCTGGTTTGGCTGATGGTGTTTTATTTGAAACACTGATATGCTTAATATTAGTTCAATTATCATCAGCAGAGAAATCAAGATACCAGTCTGTGAACCTCCTCAACATGCAGTGGCCAACTTTATATGAGGCAGCAACAAACACAAGACCTGAGAGGAATCAACAATGGGATCTGCTGATCTATTTACAATTGGGAGCTACAAAGGATTTCTTAGCCAGAGATTTTCATTCTCTTGAAGCTGGAGATACAGAGACAGATTTTGACAAGTCCACAAAGAAAAGGATTTAATTAAAGTGAAGAAAATGAGATAAACTTTGCATAACAAAAGGAAGGAGGAAAACACACCCATCTCTCTAAATTCAGGCTAAATATGCAGTGTGAAAAACGAGTATTTTATGATTGGCTTTTCGCAAATATTAAAATGAATATTATATGTGTTGTGTTAGAAAGTTATGCTGTATTCGTTTTTTAAGTAGTGTGTTAAATGTAGTTTTAGGTTATAACATAAGGTTAAAATAGGAACTATGTATGTGGGATAGTTTTTTAAAGAAAGGAATGAGGTACCCTCCCCAGATAGCAGCCCCAGGACACCTGAATCTTTCAGAGAAAAAAGAATTTATTGCCCCATTATCAGAAGAAACGAACTTCTTCCTGCCTCTCTCAGCCCTGAAGACACCATCAGGATTCAGAGGAAGAAGCTGACACTGCCCAGACAGAATCCTGTGTGTGAATGGAATTGATGCATCATGGATGAGGTGTATGAACATGCAACAGGCTGTTGCTTTTAAGGGTTAATCCTCTGTCAACGTGGGGCCTTTTTCAGGCTTATTTTGCCCAGAAAGAGGTACCCAGACTGTCCATAACTCCTTGTTTTTATTGTCTCGTATTGACCTAAGCCAAATTTTCCACATTTTTATTACTCTAATTACATTGCTATTTTAATAACCATTTTATTATTATTAAACTTTTAAGATTTTAAAACAAGTGATAGGCATTTTCCACACGCAGCTGTTAGGAAGGTCAGCAGAGCCCTTTCCTTTTCCAGCTTTTCTTATTCCAGAGCCTTGTCACAAGCATTCAGCTTCACTGCTCCCACCTGCCAGAATACTCCCAAATGCCTTTCCATGCCAGGGGCTCTGGGGCCACTGGGTGGGTTTGCTTCACCTGTGAGTGGTGGTGAGCACTGCAAAGCACAGACTGACCAGGGAATCCTTGCAGTGGGAACTACATGGAAAAATCCCCTTACGCTAATCCCTAATTCGCAGTCAAAGATATTTCTCCCTAAATATAAATGGCCTTTCTGAAAGTCCATTTAAAAATAAGATCAGTCACATATCCCTGCAGAAGGGAAAAGAAAAACCTCAGTTGTGGGAATCACAGGTGAATGGCACACATTCTGATACTACTGCCTGAATCTCTTTTTCCTTTACCAGAGATAAACATAGAACAAAACTAAACAGGCAAAATCCATTCTGGACTTTTAATTTTTTCCCCCACATGTTAGATTTTAGGAGACTAATTCTGTTTTGCCTTTCAAATTTAATCTCTCTTGCTCAAGCCTACGGGATAACAATGAGTTTAATCACATTTTGAATCCATGTTTAATTTTATTTTCCAAAAATCTTGTAGTGCTGAGTTTCACAAATTAATTTTACAGTTTGTGAGAAAGAACTCCCTCTTCTTTCTGTTAAATGAACTCACCAGTAAGATTGTTGTGGTTATGTTCCTGCACACCCATCTTGAAAAACAGTAAAGTAATAATTCCTGATGCTTTTCCTTTTTATTGTTTATGATGGTATCTCTTCCATCACGTGCATCCCTTTCATTTGTTTTCTAAGCCAAGGACTCCAGATCTGTGATCTTTCCTCCCGTTTTGAGCACTCTCATTGCCTTCCTCCTGTTTTAATATTCTGCCCTGAGCATTACTTTGGATTTCTCAGTACCAAATTTGATCTGCTATTTTATTAGTTCTGTGAGTTTAAGGTCCAAGCTTTTCAGTCTGCAGTTTGATTATCCTGATAATTTTTTTTATTGCCACTACACTTGAACCTCCAGGATCTCTGCTAATGTACTGATTAGTACAAATCCCAGCTGAAAGCCTTGGAGTGTTTCCTTTCAATAGAAAAGCAGTCCATGTATTCCTACCCTTTATTTCTTATCTTTTAACCAGTTTTTAGTACTTTAGAGGACCTTTCCTCTTATGCTTTGATAGCTTAGTTTCCATGAGGGTGTCCCATGAGAAGCCCTGTCAGGAGTGTTGAATGGAAACCACTTGGATGAAATGTTTGTTATCAGGAATTAGAATATTCATTCAGGATCAGCAACCTGTGGATTGGGCTGTTTGATTCCTGGAAAAAAGGAATTGTGAATCATTTATAGGATGTTTCCTGACATCATGTGTCAAAATAGATGCTGCAGATGACATTAAAATATCATCATTTCAGTAACTTAGCTGATGTTTTAGTAATATCTGGTGAATAATGTAACTGGTATTTTTCTCTAAATTCTATATAATCCCACTTTCACTACTTATTTTTCAATTTTTTTTTTTTTTTATTTTTAAACTGAAAACTAAAATGAAAACAGGGATGACCTGACATTAAAAAAACAAGCTGAACTTGCCTTCCAGCACACTTTGGTGAGGCTTAAGAGAAGCAAGAGCTGATGCTCAGCACTGGAGCCCCTTGGCACTGCTGTCAATCCTGGCTCAGAATGCCAGCCCTGCTTGAGGAGCAGGTGCTCCTCTCCTGGCATCCCCAGCTCATCCTGTCCCTTTCCCAGCCCATCCTGCTCCTCTCCTGGCATTCCCAGCCCATCCTGTCCCATTCCCAGCCCACCCTGTCCCATTCCCAATCCATCCTCTCCCATTCCCAGCCCATCCTCTCCCATTCCCAGCCCATCCTGTCCCATTCCCAGCCCATCCTGTCCCATTCCCAGTCCATCCTACTCCATGCTGGCATTCCCAGCCCATCCTGTTCCATTCCCAGCCCATCCTGCTCCTCTCCTGGCATTCCCAGCCCATCCTGTTCCATTCCCAGCCCATCCTGCTCCTCTTCTGGCATTCCCAGACCATCCTGTCCCATTCCCAGTCCATCCTGTCCCTTTCCCAGTCCATCCTGTCCCTTTCCCAGCCCAGCCTATTCCATTCGCAGCCCATCCTGCTCCTCTCCTGGCATTCCCAGTCCATCCTGTTCCATTCCCAGCCCACCCTGTCCCATTCCCAGTCCATCCTGTCCCATTCCCAGCCCATCCTGTCCCTTTCCCAGCCCATCCTGTCCCTTTCCCAGCCTGGCACTGCTGGCACTGCTCCTGCCTGGCTCTGCCATCCCCAGGGAGCAGCTGCAGAATGGCACAGAGTCAATGGGAATTGAGGCTGCTGGCACTGAGGAGGGCCCTGTCTGCCTGAAATATAACTTATCCTGGTAATTTGGAGACCTAAGCAAAGTGAGCAGAGAATCTGTATGATCCTATTTCCTTCTGGCCAGGGCATGGAAAAAATAATTTACCAAGGAAATGATCTCACAAAGACATAACGTAAGAATTAGTAATGTCTAAAATAAAAAGAAAAAAACCACACCCTCTCTAAATGTTATATTTTCTTATAATTTCATTTAAAGAATCATTTTTCATCTTGAAAAAACCAAGTTAGATTTTATTTTATTATTTTATTTTATTTTATTTTATTTTATTTTATTTTATTTTATTTTATTTTATTTTATTTTATTTTATTTTATTTTCATTTTATTTTTTTTATTATTTTATTTTATTTTATTTTATGCTTGGGTTGCTTCCTGATGAATAATCACATGGAGATAAAATTCAGATTCATGTGTACCAGGCATTTCAGGATATAAAATGTCATTGTTAATTCCCTAAGCCATACATTGCAAGATTACCAACATTAAGATTACATTTAGAAGACATCTGCAAATACTAAGGACAGTAAAGGTCATTAAATAAAATTAACATTTCCCTGTACTTCTAGTAGAGTTTGAATTCCTGCTGCAGGTGTCAAGCCCACTCCATTTTGCCTCTCCAGTCATGACCAGTTTCATATGGGAAGTTATCTTTATATCAGGGAAGCTTACTACAAGTGTTATCTGGAGCTACACAACAATTTTAGAATAAAAACTAAACAGGAAATTTTAAAAGACACCCTCCCCCCCCCCCCCCGGGCCAATAATCTAGAAACATTTAATGAGGGAGAATTACTTCTCCTTAACAAAATGGAGAAAGATTAGAATACTTGATGAGAACATTGTTGAAATTTTTCCTTTCTAAGGTGTTCTGTGCTGGCTGGGAGCCATTTACTCCTGCACTGCAATTGAAGAGAACATTTGCCTCCTTGGTTTTCCACTCTAATATCTCATAGCACAAGCAGAGCTTTTGTTATGCATCAGCAGCTGCCAATATTTTAATGAAAGGCTCCAACAAAACCGGTTGTCCTTTTCTTTTCATTTCTTTTAGCTGGCAGCTCTTCAGAGTTTCACTCCCCAGTTCAAACCCAGCCTGCTGCAATCTCTGCCCACAGCCCTCCAGGGTCTCCCAGTATTGTCCCATTACAAACTGATTGACTGCACTGTCAGAACCTCTCAACAAACTTCCCAGCTTCATTTAGTCTGCAGGACTTCTGTCTTCAGCAGAGCAGATTCCCAATTCTACCCTTATCTCATATGAAACTGGGAGGAATATTTCACATCAGATGGGTTCCTGCTGAATCCAGATATATTTAGCAAAGTCTCTAAGTCTGTCTCTCCACCCTGTGATCTGCATTTGTTTCTCAACATGCAAGAGAATGGCATCTTTGCCTATTTATACAAGGTTTTAATTTTTGGTATAGATAGTTTGTAAATTTTTGTTTGAGTGTGTATTTCTCCAACACTCCTGGATGCTGTGATAGGCACAAGAAAAAATGTCAGGCACCTAAGGAAGCCTGTGCTTAGGACACATAAATCTACAGAGTTGAATACATGGCTAAATGCTCCCTTGAACCCTGTGACAAAAAGATCTGTGAGCTTTTTGCACTGGACTCTGCTGATGTCTCTGTGTCATACTTTTGGTAACAGCAGCACTTAACCAGCTTCCTTTCTGGTATGATATTCCAAGGACCTTTTAGTAAATCAGTTGCAATCAGGGGAGAAAAAAAGAAACCCTTGAAAGGTAATAAATGTCAATTCATTTGTACAACAAGAATAATGAAGCTGATTGCAAAACACAGGTTGGAAAAAACCAGTGGAACCACTATGAATTGCATTCCTATTCATGACACAGAATTCAAAAGCACAGAATTTGCCAAGTTTTAAAAAATTCCAGGGAGCTGATATTTTTTTACCCATTTCTCCTGGCCTTGCTGATTTTTCTGGCAGTGATATGTCTGTGGAGATACAACACTGCTTGGTGCTAAATAGTGTCACTTTCTTCTGATTCTGTCGAGTTTTCATGTTGACTAGCACAAGGAAATGCTAACCTCTCCTGTTCTCACTCCTTCAGCGTGATTTCTAATACTTCTGACACACTCCCTTGCATGTCCTTATTTCTCTGTAATTACATTAACACGATGATGTGCCTTCATCTGGGACTTCATCAGGATTTCATCTTGTAAAGAAAGAAAAAAACAAAAGCCCTGGATCACTGAAGTACCTTTTTTCTCATGGAACCACCTTCAAAGCCTTAACCTCAATGTTTCTGGAGATCTGTCAGCTTAGAAGTAACACCTGACACCATCAAATTATTGCCATTATCACATCTAGGGCAATCATTTCTCCCTCCCCTGCCATCCCAAGGTTTTCAGAAAACAAAAAGCAGGGTGTCTTTCAACTTTGAAAGCTGTTAGCCACAGGTGTGACTTAGATTTACCGAATTATTCTACTGCAGTGTCCCGGGAAGGTTTGGCAGAGATTGATTCCAGCCACACCAAGGATGACACACATCAAACTCCTTCACAGATGCTTGTTCACCCATCAGATTACAGAATGGAATTGCTGAGAACTGCAAGGAGTAAAGAGAGAGCTGGGTGTGTGTGATCTGGATGCCAGGTCATTAAGGCTGCTCTGGTAAGACAAACAGAAGGGTAGGATGCAGACTTTCTACCTCGGGCTATGAACTTGTCATCTTAGGAGAGAAGCGAAGCCAGTCAGCCTGACTGCCTGAGCAATAAATAGAACCTCTTCCCTAGCACATAAAAAAAGCAATGGGCACCTTCTACTCCAGTTCATCTTCTTCATTCTCTCATCTAACATTGCCCTGAGCTCCTCTGGAGTGCTTGTTTAAGAGTGCTCACTGTTGATACCCATAAGCAATTAGTGGTGGTAATGGGGCTATGTCTTATGCCACAGCTGTCATTTTGTGTTTACAAGCACAGCATCAAAACTTCACCAAGTAGGGGGATGCAGCTTGTTTGTTTTTTGCAAGCTGAAACGATGCCTAAGATGGGAAAGAGAAGTACTGTAGTTATTTCCTCAAAATTCCCCACAGCATGTCCGGGTAAACTGGAGTGTGAGCAAACACAGGACCTGGGCCATTTCTGTAGAGCTGAGGTATTTCTCTGCTGACACAGTTTAATACTAAATTTGTGTTTGATCAGATGTTCCAGTTTAAGATGGTTTCTTCCCTGTGGCACAAACCTGCCTATGGCACAGGGGACAGACAAGAGGAAACTCAGCAAGAATTCAGTTTTGAATCCAGTCTTAACAAAGCATGGTTCACACTGGGTTACTGAGAAGGTGTTCTGTGGGTGCACAAAAAGCATATTTAGAGTTTATTAAAATAGCTGAAGGATAGATGTTGCACTGACTGACCTCCCCCCCTCTTGATGTTGACAGAATTTATGGCAGCTGGGCCAATTTGGCCTCCTGTATCTGGCAGGACAATAATTTCACTTACCTTCATGTTCAGCCCAATACCCTGGTCTGCAGTGAGGCATTTTGATCCCTGACAAACCTGTGGGGACCACAGACAGCAGTGTCAAAACCATTCTTCAGGCCTCAGTGCTGGCTGGAGATGAACTGGGAGAAGTGGCTTGCATTGGCTCTTCTCCCATGGAAATACAGGAAGCCACCCTGGCTCTGCTCCTCCTCTGGCTGCTGCTTTTGAGTTTGCAGTAATGACAAGTTGCCTTTCTCACCAGGTACTAAAAACTTCATTCCTGGCTGCTGTGTCGTGAAAATTTTTGATTTTCTTTGTTAAAGACTAATATATGATCTTTGGTTTTCTGAGGAGTGTGTTTTGCTTCCTCTGAATGGCCTCACCTTGACCTGAATTAAAGCCTGGCTTGTTCTCAGTGCCCTGGCACAGTCCATGCACTCCAGCCTCCTTTCCTCAGCTCTTCAGGCTCTGACTTGGCAGAACTTGTGTCTTCAGTTATTGCAACAAAATTATGCTTACAAACGAGGGAGATAATCAGGACCCTTTAAAAATCAGGTTTATGGGAACTAATCTAAATGTGAAGTTAACTCATTTTTAAAGCAGCAGCTTAAACTGTCATTAAAGCAACAAAATAAAGGCCTTTGGAGAGAAGGGAACATTAAGAGGAAGGAACAGAGACATCAGGTTACAGATAAAGCTGTTTCCTGCCCAGCAAACAAGTAGTAGAGCTAACCACTTCATCTTCCACCTCACATAAACAAGGAGTTGATGATACAATAAACACAGCAAAACTGAATCTGGGTACTGCAAATGGCTTAATGCCAAAGCACAACAAAAATCAGGCGCTGAGGCTGGATGAGCTCTTTACCAACAGGCAGGTTAGGACTGCACTATTGCACAAGATCATTTAAAGCCTCTAAAAACCCTTAAAATTTCTCTCCCTCCTTGGATGGCACTTTAATAAGGCAATTCCCAATATTTGACTTGTGAAATAGTCTGGAGTTTAACAGTTGTAGCAGCAGCCTGAAGTCAGGCTGTTCCTTATTGGCCCTGTGTGCACATTTGAAGCCCCTTTGTACCACCATGAAAGCTGCACCTACTCCAGGGCTTATTTGCACACAGGGAGCAGTTAAAAGTTTTGATTCCTGGCAATGCAGGTGGTGGGGCTGATTCTGGGAGTAGCAGGCTATTCTCCCAGTCCCCAGCATCTGGAGACCACTGGCACCCATTTTTATTTTTATTTTTTTTTTTCTGAATGAAAGCCTTTTCATCTGATAACAAATCCGTGGCTCACATTGTTCGCTTCAGCAAGCCAGCACGGTGTCACATCAGCTTTGTCCCCATCTTTAAATATATTCATGCCATCTGTCTCTTGGTCTCAACTGGTGAAACAATTGCAACGTAGGTTACGTACAATCAATTCCCAGTTGTTCTGAACAGCTTGAGATGTCTCACATCTAAACTCAGTGGCTTGTGGAAGAGGCTGGTAAATGACTTTTTATAGGAAGATGATTGGTTTAGGATTCCCTTTGCAGACATTTCAGATGGCAAGAAGTTCAGATTTTAGCTTGATATCTTTGCACTTTTTCTCCATATGGTTTTGGTTCTTCTTGCAAAGAAAAGTGTTTGTCTCCATATGTCTCTTATCTTGAGTTTTCAGTGTCATCTTTAATTAGAAACTGAAGATCACTTGGTTTGATTTATATCAGTATTTGTCATTGCTGCTATTGTCTTTCAGGCAATCGTATTCAGATGTTAATGTCAGATTAAAATTATTCTTTATAGGGTCATAAATATGAAATACGCAATTAAAACATTGCCATTTTGAAACAACAGCCTGTGTGACAGACCCCTGCTCGTGGCACCTCAGTCAGCACTGTCCTTGGGAGAGAGCACTGTGAATCTGTCACTCAGAGCTACCCCACCAGACTTGGATTGAATCTGGGACTGCAGGTGTGACACGGTTCAGACTCAGACCCCAGGGGAGTCAAATTTGCTCTCAGCTCTTGAGATCATGATGAAACTGTCAAAGTGAAGGATCCCCCAAGGGGAGGATGTAGGTGGTCCTTGCTGGAAGCTGGGATGAGGAGCCACTGGGTGCCCGTGCATCCCTGGGAATGCAGCCCAGGGGAGCAGAGCAATGGTCCCTGCAGGATTGAGCTGCTCCTCCTGGGCATGGAGCCCAACCATCCACAGGGAGAAAAGGGAGACTCTGCAGGAGCACACAGTGACAGGCAGGCCAGCACTTGTGACACAGGTTTGTGAGCAAAACCCCTCTCACCCAAATTCCATTCCTCAAAGTACATCATATTCCTATTTTTTTTTCTTTTAACTTGAAAAACTTCCACCTTCCTTATGAGGTTACTCCACACTAACCTGTGGGTTCTGGTGAGAATAGGCAGGTCCTTGCCTTGAAGCCCCTGCAAAGAACTGGGATTTGTCTTTTCCTTTAAATGAAAGGAGCCCCAACAAATGAAGAACTTCATTTTGGCAGGTCCTTTTTTCACGCTGTGCCTGTAGCCAGCATTCCTCTTTCATAGGGAACCCTCTCAGTAACTGAGGTGACCCCTTTGTTCTGTTCCACACAAGCACAGGCAGCGTGAGAATCTCCAGCATCCCCTCATTACCTCTCCCAGAGGTGGTAATGGGCCCTCAGATAATCCATAAATAGTGCTAAGAACTGTGTGTGAAGAGCTGTACACAAAAGAAGCCTTTCACAATAAACCCAGGTATTTGATTTATCCTGCAGATCACAGGAACAAATGCTGCATACTCCTGCATGACACCCTGTCTCCAAGCTAGTTATTGGAGCTGGTTACTTCCTTTATTTCCACATTCCCAGAGATCATTTTGCCGTCAGGAATGGCTGCAGAGTGTTCAGAGCTGTCTCCAGCAGGGAGTAAATCTCTCTGCCCCACAGCTCTCACTTACTGCAGGTGGCAGGGAAAAGGGAGCCTCGAGGCTCCTGAAGGAGAAAAGCCAAGCAAGAATTTGGCAGGGCTGATGGCAGGGACAGCAGACAGGTCCTCACCTGGTGGGAGCAGGTAAAATACTCATTTCAGCAAACTTCTAGAATGTTCTTAGATGCAGAGGAAAAGACACACTGCCCCACTGTCTCCTCCATCTCTGGTCAGCAGTGTCTGGAGAGATGATCAATACCTTTGAGAAATGGTCAGGCTCTATCCTGTGGGAAATTTATTTCTGGGTAACATTTTGATCATTTAGTCCAGTTTTAAAGTGGAATTTCTTCTGCTCCCAGCCATCCTGGGAAACCCTGTTTGTGAGACAGGATGTCTTGGAAATTGTTGTACCACCTGAGATGCTTCAGCTCTGTGCAGGGCTATGGGGACTTTGATGATAAAGTAATAATCATAAAAATAGTACCTGAAGCTCTGCTTCTGGACACTGACCCGAGTAATATCAGTCCCATTTTTGGAAGGCACCCAGGTAGTTTTAGCCTCCATATTTTCTTCTCTCCTAGTAGGTAAACTGAGAATAAATCAGGGTCTTTTACTGCAGTCCAAAAGAAACAACCTGTTACATTTGGCTGCCTGGGTCAGTGCTTTGGTGTCTGTGCCAGTGTAAATCTGAGCTAAAATGTAATTCCTAACTACACAGGGAGAACAATAAAGAATGTGAAGGGAGCTCAGAGGACAAGTGGACTCAAAGATGAATAATGAGAGAGGCTTTCAGCGGAGCCTGCATTCATCTGCAGGAATAAAACAGGTCTGGTTTGGATTTGCTTCCATCCCAGCCAGGGCAGCACTGGGACCCTCAGGGTGTCACCTGCTGGGCACTGCAAATTGCTGCTGGAACAAACACAGGTGACAGAGGAGGGGATCCACCTGCACAGCCCCTTCTCTATGGCCCACCCACCCCTGAGAGGCATCTCACCTCCTTCCTGGAGCTCTTGGGTGAGAAGGAGGGAGAGATGGTGCTCAGACATTCAGGAATTTGTCTGGTGAACCGTGGGAAGGGTCAGTGAGATTGTGGAGGCATAAAGTTTATTGAGAAGCAAATTAAAATGCAAAATATGGTGGACTCATCCTGCAGTGTCTCCGGTGAGGAGCCCAGTGAATATCAATCTAAATTAATTTTGGCCTCTTTAATCAATCATCTCTTTATGAAATACAAATAAAGCCACATCAGTATGACATGTTATTAAGGAAGAAAAGACAGTTGCCCTAAACGCCTGGTGACAATTTACATAAATGTCGTTTGAGGCAGCAAGGTTAAGACCTCTGGCAGAGCATTATAATATTCTAAAGATCACCAGCAGCTTCACTGTAGACAAACCAAGAAACAAAGAGGATTGGTGCCCTGGGACCAGGGGAGGCTGGAGGAGTGAGGGAGAAGGAATTTAATTTGGCATCTCTGCAAATCTTAGACAGCTTTTAAGGCATAAAAGGAATGTAAACAAGTCATCAAAATAAAATGGCCTGAAAGGAGAATATTTAGTATATTTTTTTTAAGAACTGTGATCCTCAATTCATCCAAAAGGATCTGTTTTTGTAAATGATCTGTGCAACTAAGGTCCACGGTTGGTGCATTTATTATATTATAGTATTGCTGTGGCAGGACTTGTATTACTGCAACTCCCAAATCACCAGATGGAAGTGAGACCCTGTTATGTCACACACGTTTGCTACAGAAGATTTTCACACGGGCAATTTTATTTTCTGAAGAGTGGAGAGATGGAAGGAGACTGATTTCCTAGGGATAAACTGAACATGACTGGTTAAACCTCGATTGGAGCTCAGGAAATGCAATTCACAGCCAGTGCCCAGCCCAGCTCCTGCACCTCTCTGCCTCTCATACCCACCACGGGTTTCTCCACAGAAAGGTCGTGGGGTCACAGCAAAGTCTCACTCCTGGCCAACTTCTCTCATCAGGTCTCTAATGTGTGTTTTGCTTTCCTTCCCTCCAGCCTGTTTATCATTTAGTCCCATTCTCCAGTACGAAAAAATGAACAAAGACACTTTCTAAAGGCCATTTCACAGCTTTAGGGAGCTGTATTCAGGAGAGTAATGTGTGATCTAAGGCAAGCTGAGGAGCATTATTTTCCTATCACCACCCCACAGATGATGGGGAGTGACAGATTACATGCCAGTCACAGCACACCAGGCGAGGGGCCAGGCTGCCAGGAGTTCTGTCCTTTCTGGCTCCAGCCAAAGCATTGTTGAGAATGAAAGAATGATTTATAAATAGCTCACATGGAAGTCAGTCTATCATAGAAGCTGCAGATCAGCCTGGTCTTTATTCAGGCTGTTCAAGATGATGTCTGTAGGCTCTGTACGTGCAGGTGTTGCAGACAGAGCCTGCAAGGATCGTGTCCCAGAGCTATTCCCTTCCTAGCTGTCGCCTTTCTTTGCAAGAAAAAGAAAACCTACTGTGAGCACATTTAGCTTCACTCCCTTCATTCCCTTTCAGCTTCCCTCTCGTTTGATAGATTCCACATTAATTTGTACTCTCTTAGAAAGACTTCTTAAAAAAAAAAAAATCAAGTGTCTGTCCTTTCTCTGAAGAACTGACAAAGAAAAAAGAACAATATCTTATTAGCAATCATGTTACCAGATCTCCCACAGAAAGTGTAATATGAGGAGTCAGGATTTAGTGACAGAAGTGAGCAGAACCTTCTGCCCAAACTGAACAGAGTCAGTCTGGAGCCATCACAAATGAGTCATTATTCCCTAACCTCTCCCTGAATGTTCACACACCAAAACTACATGTTTTTTTTCGAGACTTTCTGCTTATTCTATGAAATGGAGTCTATCTAAATCAAAGTCTGAGTGTCCTCAGTCTGATGAGAGCATTTGTTAGCAGTCCTAGTGGGCCCATGACACCTTTATGCAGACTTCCTACAAGTCAACCTGTGACCCCAGAAGAGAACCCCACACACCCCAGGATGCTGGGATGGCCCCAGCCTTGCTGTCCTGTGGCTGAGCACAGCTTCAGGAGGTGTCTCCTTTTCCAGGTGAGGGACAGGGGACACTGGGGTGGACCCCCCCTGCTTTGAGGGGACCCCTGAAGTGCTGGGGTGGGGTGTTTCTACATGAAAGGGCCTGAAATGGGACTGGCTTTCCAATGCATACCTTCACCTGGTGTGTTTTTAAGTAACTTCTCTGAAATTAACTTTCTGCATTATCCATTAAACTTATTCTTGGCACTGCCAAAAGGAGGGAAGATGAATAAGGGCTATTTCTTTCAGAACTCCTATGCTACAATAAAATTTTATTGCCAAAAGCAAAACCAGAACAGATTGGAAGGGAATCTGTGCCCACTGAAGTTTTTTTTTTTTTTAAGTTATCACTAAATATCATTTATCCTGTTTTAATCTTATGCACAGAACATCATTGCTCCTGATATATTGACCAAGAATAAAACCTGACAAGTTACTCAGGAGCTGAAGGTGTAAAATGAAGCCTAATGAATTACACATATGTTTTGGGCACAGCTGAAATCAAGACAGTGTGGGTCTAAATGGGCACTTACAGCTACCAAAATCATCACATAACCTGAAATTTTCAGCCATGTACCTTCTGTCTGTTCTGCATGTGGGAGCAAGGACTGCCCAGCACATCAATAATGGTAAAAAAGAGAAGGACACTGCAGCTCGTCACATTGATTGTGGATGTATTCCTTTGGGGTGGGAGAGGAAGACAGACAGACAGACAGACAGGGAACCAGACAGTTGGGCTGCAACATTTTTGTTCTACCACCCTCACCCAAAAACCCCCGAGACAGACAGTGCCTCTTGCCAATGGAAAGGTGTGAATGAAACCCTGGCTGCCGTGGAATGGAGAGGTCCCCACATAAGCTTCCTAATTTACCCTAAAAAAAAACCTCCTTACAATCAAATATGAGACACAGAGTTTGCAGTTGTCTGTACCTTTTCATGCCTCAGTCCTGAACCTTAAATCTATTGTGAAATACAGAGCTGTGTTTCGTGTCTGGCACAGAAAGGAAATGTGTGTATTTGTGGTTGCGATATGTGTGGATACCAACCATGGGACGACTACAAATTCTAATAATAACTGAGGAAAGTAAAGCATGGAAGAAGGCCTCTGAACCTAGCCTGTGTTTGCAATTAACCTGGATTGATTTAGGAGTATTTGAATTACAGCATTCAGGATGTTGCTCTTTGCTTGTAGTCAGGCCTTAAAGAGTGCTGCAGTGGTAACCTTTTTAGGTATAATCTTGGAATATTGATTGTATCCTTGAAACTATAGCTTTGGAATGTATAGAAAGGAAATGTGCTTATCTCACTCCTTAACAAAACTGAGAAAAACAGCTTGAGAAAGGAAAAGAATTTGCAACTTCAAGGGAAGCTGGACATCACTGATAGTCCTTGTAATAACAAGGGGGACCCACATCTGGGGAGCTGGACTTCACCAGATGGGATTTGTCATTGTTCTTGCGGAAACTGGACCAACATCTCGGAGGCTGCCACCACCATCTGGGGGTCTTCTTTTTTTGGGACACATCCTGAGAAAAACTAGATCACAATAGTGTATAGAATTGTGATAAAAACAAGTAGAAATAGAAACTGCTGAGAAAGCTTCTGAGTACCCCTATAAATAGCTGTAAGCCCAAATATCGGTGTGCAGTCGGAGGGAAAACTGCCTCCACTGTACCCAGCCCTGCTTTGCTCATACTTTACCATAATTAATTAATAAATTGATTGTTGCTTGAATATTGGCCTAGTCAAGCTTCTTATTCATAACACTATCCCAAGTGGAAAATGGATCCAGCTCCTCTCCAGGGCTGCAGAACCCACGTGTCAGTGTTTGTGGTGTTTTTCCCCCGAGTGTGGCTCTGGTTCTGACTGTGCCTCCTGGCAGGAGCAGTGCAGGCACACCAGCAGGGCAGTTCTGTGCTCACTCTGCCTGCCCCCTTTCCTGTTTTGTGCTGCTCGGGGTAATGCTGAGCTGGCAAACACCAGGAAGATGGTGACGAGCAGCTCTTTGTGCAACAGCTGAAAATAGCTCTGTCTTAAAAGAGAGCCTAAGTGCTATTCATTGATCATGTCTGTTATTGTCTGCATAAATAGAAGCAGCTGATTGCAAAAGTCCTCCACTTTGGGAAAATGAGGATCACGCTGCCAGTTTAAGGCCAGATTGCACATGGCTGATCTGCAAACTGAAGGCAGAGGAGTGGGAAGTTCTCTGCCCCAAGGCAGCAGGGCATTACACCAGTTTTGTGGCTGACCCTCTCCTAGGGGTTCTTCAAAGCAATTAGAAGTCTAGGGAAGCTTTTATTTATTGAGAATCTGCATATTGCCTGAACTTGAACCCTGAGAAGCTGATTTCCATGGGTGAGTAGACAGCAACATTGAAGTCATTGACAGGAGAAACAGAAACTCTGTTAGCAAGGATAACTAAGTCTCAGAAATATGGGCAGGAACCTTACCATCAGCAGAATCTAAAGCTTCTGTGCTGCTGGGTGTTTATGTGATGTGCACTGGCAGTGGCAGTGTCCAAGGCCAGGCTGGAGGGTTTGGAGCAACCAGGAATAGTGAAAGATGTCCCTGCCCATGGCAGGGGTTGGAATGGGATGAGCTTTAAGGTCCCTTCCCACCCAAACCACTCCATGGTTCTATCATCCTATGAATAATATTGCAAAACCCAGTTACAAACAAAGTTATTTGATTAGGTTATTTAACACTCCCACAGTCACTTTTCTCCCACTGCTCCCATGACCAGAGGAAGCACTTAATTGTGAAGACTGAAAATTTAATTAAAATCCTGTTATTTTCTTTAGCCAAGAACCTTATTATTGGTTCATCTCAGACAACAGGCCTGTGATTTTCCCTGAATCCTGACACAAGATTAATTCTAAAGGTTGTTAGGTGCCCCTGAGATCACAGCAGGCATTTCTTGCAATGAATCCAAAATAGTTATGTTTTACTCTGCTCCTTCAGCCCTTTCAGTGGTGGGAGGCCAGAACCTGACCCAGCATCAACTGGAAGCTGCAGAGGAAGAACTTGGCTTGCAGAAGGAGAAATGTAGAAAACATTGGGTCAGGCATCTCAGCACCTCTGGGAAGCCCACCAGGGACCCAGGAACATCATTTGGAGGCAAAAGATTTTCAAAATTTTCCTTCAATGTTTTCGACTCCCTTAAACCTACAGCGTAAAGGAACATATTGTCAAAGATTAAAACAAATATCTTTTGTCTTAGTGTCCTCTGAGTCAAGCTATTCTTAGAGGAAGCATAAAAAATGGAAAGGGAAAGAAATAAAAGCTGTACCACTTATCTCTTTAGTGTATAGAAATAGCAATGCTAGGCTAATCCAAATATTACTTAGCCAGATTCTGGTTTGATATTCCAATGGTGCCTACAGTTCTAAAACAATATTTTAATATTGAATTCCCTAAATAATTATTCACTGTAAAATATATTCAGTCCATAGAATTTTTCCTCTTATTTCCAGGGATTGAATCTGGAAGTCCTTATTAAGGTAAGATGCTGCAGAAACCCACAGGGTTTACCTGAGTTAAGAGCTCAAGTTAAGAACTGGTCCTGCATATGCACATAAATTGCTTTGGGAGCTGGAAGATTGTAATGCAACAAAAGAAGAGTCCATAATGCATGCAGGTTTCTGACAGTTTTTGCAAACATCAAGGGATATGACACCTACCCTTAATATGTTTCTGCTCTGATTGTGAAACCCAAACTGCAAGGAGTCTATCTTTGCATATGCCAGAAAAATCAGTTTTCCAACCTGAGCTGTCTGGCATTTCTTTGAGTGGATGATGAACTTGTTAAAAATGAAATAGAGAGTAATGGGTACTTATAATTTAAATGAACCACTGCATGCAAAGTAATTTCTTTAAACTATCTGCCGGGTAAATCTCGACTCACCAGCATGACACATTTGAAAATTTAAAAATGTGAAGATACATTATTTAAATACGAGTACCATTAATTGAGATTCAACAGAGTGCAATTCGTTGTTTCAGGGGGAAATCCCAAGATGCCTGTGCAACAAAACCTTCCAAAGTCAAGAGAAGTTACACCTGCAGGTGGAGAACGGATTACAAATGTCCCAGCCTGCTCTGTCAGACAGGCCAACCTAATGTTTACCAAACTGCAAGGAAGAACTTTCAGGCTTTGTGTGGTGGAGGGAAACGTTGTCTGCCTCATTATCTAGTGACCTGCTGGCAGGCAGGCTGCAGAGCGCTGGGGAGGGTGAGCTGTGCTGCTGCCCTGAGCTCAGGGGGTGATGTGTGGGAGCTGCTGGCAGGAATGCTCAGTGCAGAGCTGGGTCAGTGCAGAGTGAGCCTGAAACACCTCGCTCTGAATGCAGCCTGACAGGTCTGGAACTGGCCAAAATTGTTTATTTGCACTACAGACGGTTCAGATCCCAATGGAGAAGTTTTGCCTTTAAGAACAGCACATCCTTTCAGGAAGACCTGGGTAAGAGCACAAAGGGATGAGGCAGGTTGGCTGGAAAGGATTTGAGGTGGGGAGTTTGTGTCCAGGGAGGTTTTTCTGCAATGTTGTTCTGCAATCAAATTTCCACCAGCCCCAGCAGTAAAGTGCAGGCATATTTTCTCCATGGCTGAGTGAAACAGCCAAAGCATTGTGATGAGCAGCTGTGCAGATGCATCAGTCTGTGCAAGTTCTGCTCAGGGCTGGAGTGAGGATGGGAGAGGTGGAGATGAGTGGTTTTCTGGCTTGCAGGTGTAATATCCTTCCCTCTGAAATTGTGCATCAGTGCTCTGCAGTACCTTGGGGGCTCTCCTGAGCTCGTGTGACACAGACAAAGCTCACTGTAGGATGTACAACAGCAGGATCAGGCTCCACATGGCTGATGTATCAAATTTGTCCTGGTGTGATTGGTAATTATATCTAATACTTGCTGCATCTTTCCAATACAGTAAAATGCTAAAAAGTGAGGTTGCTGATAGGTGGGTTAAACCAAAATCTTTTTTCTGAGAAGCCTTTTTCCCATAGACATTCCTTCTTCTGAAAGGGTGAGAGGTTGAGAGCTATCATGGGTTTAGCTCAGGAGCATCGCTGAGACTGAAAACAGTAATGAGGAAAAAAGAAAAATGCAGTGTGCTCAACACAGCACATTTAGAGATTTCAAAACTCTGTATTTCCCTTGACCAGACCTAAAGCAAAACAATGTTCTGTTCTGCTAAGCCTTCGTCACTGGGAAATCAGAGCAGATTTTAAAAGTGAATTAAGCAATAGGATGGGGTCACATGAGGACTGGTGCTAAATTGAAGAAAATTGAGAAATCTGTTCTTTAACTGTGGTTTTGTGTTGCATTTGAACTTATTCTTCCCATGGTGATTTTGAAAGCCTTGCCTCACACTAGAAATAATTAACCTAACAGTCACAGTAATGCATTTGAAATCAATGAAGTTAAACAGGTACACAACTGATGCAACGAGTTTCACCTGTTAGTACAATATCTGAAATTATTTGGGTTGCTTAATGTCAAGGGGTAGTGTCTCATTGACTTCAATGAGCTTTGAATAAGGCTTTAAAATTTTCTGTCTCACTAGATTTTGGATTTGTTTAATGAGAACAAAACAAGATGGTTCCACTTCAATAAATGGAACTGCACTTGTAGAAAATTAAGGCACAATCAGAACCAGGATTACTGAAACTATGTTTTTGGCAATCACAATATAAGGGTTCAAAATCAATTTCCTATTATGGCCATTCTGGAATAGCATTTTTCTTCTGTTTTTTTTTTTTGGTAAATATTTTTAATAAAACAAAAGTATTTTACAGGCATCACTCTTATTACCAAAACCAACTGGATTTACAATTTCTTTTTACCACCACTCAAAGCACACTAAGTCAAGTTTTAGATGCAGTGTAAGGCCATGGAACAGCAACAACATTATTTTTATAGGCCTAAACATGTAGAATAACTTGGGTTTCTTCTAATAAATGCAGCCAAGGCATTGCACTTGGTGAGGCAGAAGTTGACTGGCTCTCCCCTTCATGGTGCTAAAAACAGAAGGGATTAGGCCAATGCTTCAGGTTGCACAAACCCTCTACACCTCCAGTGCATTTCAGCTACAAAGCTGTGGCTGTTGTATTCAGCTTTCTCAGGCCCAGTTACAATTCTCAGAAATGCTGCAAACATGAAGGTGGAGTCACCCTAACAGAGAACAATTCAATAATATTTAGATGCTTTCCCAGTTCACTGCTTGGCTTTGTTTATACTCAACACCCATCTTTCTGTTGATTTAAGTGGCCTTTAAACCATCTCTTTGAAGACTCCACTAACTCCTACCCTATGGGAAAAGCCAGCTGAGTCAGGTCAGCCAAGGCCCTTTGCTAAATTAAGGTTTTTTTTGGGAAATATTATTCTCAGTATAAATAACCCACTGCAAACCCAACACTATTGGAACAAAAGAAGACTAACAAATCAGTAAAGGCCAGACTGGAGGCTGGATTGCAGGTTGAGCAGGCAGAGCCCTCCCTTTTGTCCCACAAGATGAGAAATGTGTTTGGAATGGAAAGCTGCTGGAGGAGTTTCCACCCTGGGAGCCAGAGGGGTGCAGGACATCAGGATGTGCACAGAGCCCGAGCAGCCTCAGCCTGACACACCTGAGCAGCAGGTCTGGAAATCCATCTGGAGGGACATCCACCCCCCCAACACTTTCATCTCCAAAGCAGAGAATATTTTGCAGTTTTGACTGGATGACTGGCATGGGGAAGAGGACATAAGCAAATCAGAGAGAGCTCCTCAGGTCACCTGCTGGGGAGGTGTCATCAGGGAAATTGGCACACCGAAGCTGCTGCTGGGCAGTTCAGAGCTTGCTGTCCCTTTGCAAAGCATTGTTAGGCTTGATTGTGCCTTTCCAGGTGATTTCACAATCCAGGGATGGCACTGATGAGCAGGGAAGGGATTAAATGCAGGGCAGCTGATGAGAGTGGGACCTGATGAAGATGATATTTCTGCCAGCCCCTGTATTTGACACGTTTGTTCAAATAGAATTACGGGAGAGAGTTCTACTCTTTTGTAAGCTCTGTTTGATTGGTACAATTTGTGTTTAACATCTGCCTTTGATTTCCTGGCTCTATAAAGTGACTCCCATGGCTCCTATTATCCAGCCCAGGCACACCACTAAGCTAAAACTGGCAAGGTGGGAAGGGTGAGATTGAGGCTAACAGCAGAGAGCCCTGCCAAGCACAAACTACTTGATCTTTAAACAAAGAAAGCAACTGACAATCTTTTATATACATGCTTGCATGTATATTTTGCCATTAAACTGGACAAAAAGTTTGTCACAGAAAGCAAAAAGTGCATGAGCAATGTGCCATTGCTGTATTTTGAAGCGTGTGCTTGGGGGCAGTTGCTGGAAGACAGGAGGGGATTGTCACAGTTGAGAAATGGTTGGCTTTGTTCACAGCTGTGTAATTTCCAAGCTGATTGATAGTCTACACACAGACAGAGCAAATATGTGTTGTCCTGAAACCCTGAACTTTCTTTTTGTTTCCTTTTATAATATTTTTTCCAGAGTAGAAGCCCCAGAGTGCAAATGTAATTTCCCACTGCTAAAGTAGAGCCCCCATAACGTCCTCGTGTCCATCATCCTTACCCAGGAAATGTTTTCTTTAATGGCATTAATGAAATTGACAACTCAAACGTTTCCCCAAGTGGCAAAGGGGGATATTTTTGGATTTAACTTTTATTCATTATATTACTGTGTTACACTTTGACCCTAAGAATCAAATGAAATTAAGACACCAATCATCTACTCCACTGAAGAGTTCTATAAATGGGCCATGGACTCAAATAGTTCTTGATTCCATGTCAAAGGGACACAAGTACTGGTCTTTTTAGGATGAGCCCCATCATTCTCAGGGATTTGTTGTGGTCCTCTGGATGCTTCAGCTTGTGCTAGTGAGAGGTGACTGAAGCCAGTGTCAGAGGGACAGAATGTGGAAATGTAAAATTTAGAAAAAGACCTGGTAGAAAAGTGCAGCAAAAAGAGCAATGAAGGCCTGGGGGCCATTTTCCCCTGCCCAAGATATTTATGTCTCTAACAACAGCTCCTGATATCAATAAAATCACAAGCATTGGCCTCAGAGATAAAACTGAGAGCCAGTGACTGGAGTGATCTATTGGCCAGATGCCACTCCTGCTCCTGCACATCTGTGCTCATCACCGTGCTCCACTAGAGTGACTAAGCCCAGAACAACTCCACTGGCCCTATTTTTAATTTTTAATTTATTAATAGAAAGTTGTGGATGTCACTGATATACAATAAAAGCAGGGATGGTCCACTGTACCTCATTTCCCACACAGCTGGTTCATTGTGTATCCTTTTGATGATCTATAAAATGTTCTTTGCAGTTTTTGTTCTGAGGTCATTTATAATACAGAATAAATCATTGCTATACCACAATTATGTATGTTCACTATGATGGTGACCTAATCTTCCAGAAATTCTTAAGCAGGCACAACAAACACAGAGCTAGTAAAGTTTTAAGCTTATAGAAATATAGACTGAGAGAATGGTTTGGGTTGGGAGGGACCTTAAAGCCCATCCAGTGCCACCCCAGCCATGACAGGGACACCTCCCACTGTCCCAGGTGCTCCCAGCCCCAGTGTCCAGCCTGGCCTTGGGCACTGCCAGGGATCCAGGGGCAGCCCCAGCTGCTCTGGGCACCCTGTGCCAGGGCCTGCCCACCCTGCCAGGGGAAGAATTTCTTCCTAATATCCAATCTAAACTGACTCTCTCTGTGTTTAAAGCCATGCATGTTGCACATACCTAGTGGGAAAAATGCTGATTTGCTTGAGACTTGATGCCAGTCAATTTGAGATTTTCTAATTAACAGTAAACTAAATATATCCAAAGATAAAGATTCTAAAAATATTGCCTACTTTCAATCTCCCTTCATTCATCAGAATTCTGGTCTTTAAAAAGAAAAAAAGAAATTCTCTTTCTTTGTGCTTAATAACATTTTCTCTGTCTTTTTAGAAAAAGGCATTTGTGAAAAGTAACTTATGTATAAGGCACTGTACTTATTATTCCAGGAGGATTTTCAGTAAGAATGTATGGTTTGTATTTGCTTTTACATTTTCTTTTTCTAAGGAGTCCTGGGTTGCTAACACCGTACTAATAAAGCCCATTGTTTTAATCCTCAGCTGTGTTTCAGTGTGCCTTTTGATCAAGGAAAGGATTTGGCCAGCCACCACTAGGTTAACAAATTAATATGCACAAAGCAGCCAAATGACAGCAGGCACTCACCCTCAGCTGCAATTATCCCTATTGTGATATAATATTGTTGGAATTCTCTTCCTAATTGCAGATGTCGGGGATGGGGCAGGTCAGGCTCTCCTTGGAGGACAAATTGGTGTCATGGAATGTGCTGGATGGTGCAGTCCTGTGTGCTGCAGGGAGGGTGGCACTGGCAGGGCTGCTCCCTCCTCCAGCCTTGTCCTGTCACCTGCCACCAGCCAAGGGCTGGGCTCTGCCTCCAGGGCTGGCTCCAGCCTGAAATGATGCCTCAGGTTTGAGCTTTTCTATTTTTCAGATTCTGTGCTGCTTTGGTGTGTGGGTCTGGGCTTCATATCAGGGCATGGTGAGCTCCCTGCACAGAGCAGGGAGACAAAACAATTCCTGCTCCAGCTGGGCACCAAGGACAAATGACCCAAATCTCAGCCCAGGAGCACAAACCCCGTGGGCTGGAGAGAGAAAAACAAGCAGGGTGGGACTGCAGGGGCTGAAGCTGGGATGGGACAATGAACTGCAAGGTGCAAATGGAGCAGAACTTATAAAAGTGTGAAACAAATCATCCATTTTGGGACCATTTTGGTTCATCCTGGGTGCAGCCCTGGCTGGGCTCTGGTGCTGCCCAAGGTGGATCCATGGAGGCCTTTTAATAAATCCCTGCTTTATTCTGTAACTCTGCCCAGCCTCTGTTCTAGGGCAGCCTTCTCAAGGCATCAGAGACATGAAGAAGATAAATTCCTGGGCTGTTCACCAGTACTTCCTCCATAAAAAACTCTCAAGCCAAGGCAGTGCAATGCTTTGTCACAAGCGCCACGTCATTTGTATGCTATCAAAGTAAGGTGTGGAGAACTGACTCTCCTCCCTGCCTTGGGAGGCTTCTGCTAAAAATAATGTAAGTTTTCTGTCCCCAGTGCAGAGAGGATGGCCAGGTCACAAGACTGAATAATCCTTACTCAGAGTGGAAAAACACCTTTTTCAGAGAAGACTCTGGCACAAATTCTCTCTGTGAAGCCATACATTTCCATCTTGTCCTTACTGTGTAAAGGTGTGCAACCTGCTCCTCACTGCCACTCCCCAGGGCTAATGCAGATGAAGGGAGAGCATGGAGCAGCTTGTGGGAATGAGGGACAGTGTCAAATTGAAAGAGGCAGTTCAGATGGGACAAAACACAAAGGAATGGATGAAAGAGATAAAGGATGACGGGTGATGTGCATGAGGATAATATTTATAGTACGTTCCCCTTAAAAGGACTTCATAGTGCTCTGTGCCTCTTAAAAAGTCTCCAGAGGTTTTTGGCAACACCCAGTTGTGCCATAGTTTGGGAAATAACTCAAGAAAAAAATGCCATTTTGCTGCCTTTCTTAGGTAGTTAAATTATTCATATTGGCTCTGTAACTAATGAAATGAGAAATGAGAGACAGTGCTGGCTCTAGCACAATTCCAATGCTGATTGATTGGTCAGTCTTAAGAAGGGATTGATTCATTTTATCCCAGAGTGATACTCACCACCATTTCATTCCCCTGAAAATGGAGGTGTGAAGGTCTAAATATCACCTATGAGAAAGGAAGCAATTAGCATCTCCAGCATAGAACTCTATTAATCTCATGGCTACAATATTCAAGCCCCAAACAATTTACCAAGATGATGTATCTCTATTTAAATCTAAAAAAAGAATAACTCTATATCAATCTGGCAACTTGTAAGGGTGTGGTTAATAAGAAATATACATATTTATGGGGAGCACTTGGCTTTTCTATAGCAAAATGCCCAAGGATAATATTGCCTCCTGATAATCACATCCCATGCTGGGTTTTATTGCTTATAATTCTCACTTTCTTATTAGAAAAAACATCTTCCATTAAGTTTTTAAATTATCAACCAGCATAGACAGTAACTGAACCTTATCTCCTTTCTTCAAAGTAATTATTAGAAGAGTTCAATTGTTGGTTTAGAAATCAATTATTTAGAAAACTCTCTCATTTTAGTGCCTCTCTAAAAGGGCTGGGGTTTATGGTGTGCTTGCATTTTGCTTGCACAGCAAAGCAAACTCCCCAAATCCATCTGTCAAATTTGTGTGCTGTGCAAATACATTTGTGGAAGTAAACAGGAGTGTGTCTGAAAAATGATTATTATATCCAAAACCTAATAGTTGAAACATACAAAGAATTTTTAAAATGCTTTCTTGCTGTGGCATGCGTTGGGGAACAAGGTGTAGGTCCTTGCCCTAATTCTGGTTTATGTGGTAAGATTTTGTCATGGGGAAATGAATCCTAACCCATATCCCCAATCACAGTGGTGAAGGGGGGGACTGTGACTGTGGCATCTCAGGATCTGCTCCCAGACTTGGCTTTCTCTGAGTGATGGAATTGTGCTGTTTTCCTGCAGTGCACAATCCTGCAGGAAGCAGAAGTGAAAACGTTTTCATCCTTTGTTGCTTCTTCTATTTTAAGGCACCCTTTACTTTTTAATATTGGTCTGGAAATATTTTTCCTGAACTTGGTCGAACTGACGCGTTCATAAATACTTCTGACCTGATGTAAGAGAGAAAAAAATCATAGCAAGGGTAGTTTAGCACTGCAACAGGAGTCAAATAAAGCAGTCTCCAAAAGGTGGAAGTTCTCAAGTCAGGCCTGGTGTGGTTCCCTCCCAGCCAGACCCTTCCTGTGGTTCTGTGAAATGTTGATGAGGCAACAAAATCACTCCAGAAAGGAACTCCCAGCTCTCTGGGCCATGGGATTTAGGCTGCTGACTCTGCCATCAGCATTTCTCAGAAAAAAAGGATACAAACCAAATAAGTAATAACTTATCTACCCCTAAAGCAGAAGAAACTGACAAAGAATAAATAAATGAATAGCAAAAGCTCCAGGGTTACAGTCCTGAGAGATGTACTGTTTGAACTGCACTCGCTTATCTGGGAGATGAAAACTGAGAGAACTTGATAAAAATGTAGGGCTTTAGTATGTTTAGAGTTTTTTTCCTATGTAAAAGAACCCGTTCTATGCCTCAGGCAAGTCCCAGCTGGTATTTTGCACATCCCCTGCAGAAAACAGGTTTCATTGCAAGGCTTGCTGGCTCAACCTGCCCTTGCCAAGGAGTCATTTTTGAGGCATCTGGGTGAACGCTGCAGTACAAACATCCCATTCCAGCTGCATTCCTGTGTTAGACAGATGGGAGCAACACACAGGGCTGCTCCCTGGCTTGGAAACTCGCTGGGAGAGGCTGTGGTTCTGCCAAAGCAGAACCTGGAGAGGCAGCTCATGTTGCAGGCTGAAAGATCAAAAACTCGACTGGAAATCAAAGGTGGGGGTTTCTCTTTCAGTCCCGCCCTGGTTGTACCACAGCAGCTGCTGCTGGCACAACCTGCTGCTGCTCCTCACCTGGAGCCACCAGGAGACAGAGAATGGGACCTTCAGCTGATGGTGTGCTCCAAAGAACCCATATCCAAGCGCCTGAAACAACCCCCAACCCAATATCCAACCTGTTAGATTAGAGTTGGTAAGAAGACTGAAACAGTTGAGGTGGGGTGTGCTGCATTGGTTTTTTTTTTTTTTTTTTTGCTTGTTCATCAGGCTTTTAATTACTCTAAACCAATTATGCCGGTTCTGACTGCTGATGGTGGTGGTGGTGCCCAGGTTTGTGTGCTGCAGATTAACTCAGCCAGTCCAGATCAGGGTGCAATATTAATTGAAGCAGAACTCTGTGAGGAAAATCTGCTCTGCTTACGTTCAGCACTGACTTGTGGCAAATGTTCTCAACATCCTATTTTTATCGCAGGGCAAGTGAACAGGGAACAACTTAAAAAGCAGCAGAGCTGTGACAAGAATGGCATTTTCATTTTTCTAAAGAATTTGTAATTTCAAAACTGGTTTCATGCCCATCAGGAAGCAAATCCTATCACTTCAAAATTCGCCATGAAAGAAGGTTCCAACCGTAACAAACCAAAATACTGTCTCAAGCCAGCTCCTGACAGATTTTATTTTGACAAAAATCAAAATGCTTCATTTGGTCGCAACTGCACTTTAGTGTAGAATACAGAATAGAAAGGAAGGCCTCATTTGAAAGGAAAAATAAAAATATTGTTAGAAAATATAACAACTGAGCAAATAAAAAAAGTGCTTCATAGTCCTGTGCCTCTATTCTTCCCAAAATAAAAATTCAACAAAATTAACAATCTGTCAAACCATCGAGGTATGAGAAAAGTGCACTTCCCAATAAAAATTAAGCAATATATTTTCAATAAACACTTATCAGTTCCTGATATGCCATCCCTGGGTCACCAGAGCCAAAATCCCCTTTTTGAACACAGGTTGCAGCTGCAGGTACTGTGCAGCCACAGCTGGCTGCTCTCTGAGTGCCTTCCAACACTGCCATGGATAAGATTCCAAGAGGTAAAACAAGATGATCAGAGCCAGCCTTGACAACAGCCCAGAGACTCACAAGTTTACCAAGCACTTGCTACTGTGAGAGTCTTCTGACATGAACACCCTTAGGAAAACCTGTGATTTTGTTATTAAATGTGTAATTACCTGAATTCAGCTTCTGCTTGAATAACCCCTCGAGCATTGCTTTTCAGTGGAGCTGTTGGACCGTAACACAAAATAACCACCAGGCTTCTCTTTTGTCCTTCTGTCCCTTGAAATGGGATCCCTCTGCTCTGAATGCCAGGAAGGGTATTTGAAAAGGAGCACGTTGCCATTTAGCAGGTCAGGTTTTTAACACAGTCTCCAATGTAAATTGGGAAATGCTCCAATGAGCTGCACGAGTTTACACAAGTAATCTGCTCATAGCCCTGCATTCCTAATCAGTGCACAGGACCACGAAGGGGAGACTCTGAAAGGTTAATAACAGTCATTTATTTGCACAAGGATGCAGCAGGACTGTGTCCATATTTCACAGGCTGCTGCAAGCAGATATAAGTCAAGGAAAATATTACAGACAAAGAAAATACACTCCTACATAGAAAGAAAAAAAATTGCTGGAATTTTGCAGAAATTTCTGGAGTGCACTCTCAAGGAACATAGCATTCAGTGAGCTACTTATTATTCTTTACATTTAACAAGCACACTGGAACTGTTTTTGTCTTATTTAAGAAGTGTAATTTTTCATTGACCTTAGATTTGTGAAAATTAGGTAGAATTAGGTATAGTATGTCAAACCGGAACACCTGTTTAGCAACATAAACATATTTAAATATCAACCTTTCCCTCTGATTGGTTTTTGTGGGAGCAAATACTGATTAGAAACAGAAATTTCAAACCATGACCTTCCATGGCAGGAGCTAACACATCATGCCATTAAGTTCTGATATTGAATTATCTCATTAACTAAAAAGGGCAGTTTTGTTGTTTTTTGTTGGTTTTTTTTTTTTAATTTTGTCAAGCAGAATGACTTGCAGTGTTGTAAAGAAACCTTGAAAGCAGTTTATGGTCTTTCACCATGCTTGCACAAGGCACCATGGTCAACACATCTCTTACAAACAGAAATAAACCACACCAAAGGCATTCCCTCATAATGAAAATCTTTATTCTTTTAGAGATGTTTTCAGTGAGCAGTGGTTTTTTTTGTGCACAGTTCTCTCCACTGCATTTGAAGAGATAGAGTTCAAGAATATAGGTGAGATTGTTGATCTAAATAGCACCTGATAAAAGGAAATCTATTTTTTGTTGAACATTTATTACAACAAACATATGCACCAACACCAACTGTTCCAATCCTTGTGTTTGCTAATAAAGACTTTGTTGGTGTTAAAGTTCAAACTTGGAGCAAATGTAGATGCAAAGAAATGATGTATTTTGGGATTTTTTTTTTGAACCATAATCTTGTCAGAACAGATTATCAAATGATCAGAGCAGTAACAGAATGAATTGGGGTTTAAACGCTTATGAAAAAGCAGTTATATTGTAGGATGACACTTTTTAATAGACTAAAGGCATTAAACAATCCTTGTATTAGGCTTTGAAATTAATGGGTCACTGTATAACATTCCAGTCTTCATAGATTGATAAGATTAATGCTTGCTTATATAGCAAATTCAATGGCACATTTAATTTCATATGAATGTTTAAAGTTAAATTGCTTTTGGATTAAGTCTAAACTAATTATTAATTTTAACGTCTGAAAGAACTTCCATTTTTCTTTCATTTTATTTAATCAAGTGCATCATCATTAAGTAAAGGCTATGAACTTAGATAGTGGAGAAATAAGGAAGTTTATTAATTTAGTTTTTGAAAGATCTATTTGTTAAAGTTTAATTCAGTGGCCATTTTAGGTTCCATAAGAACTCAGGAAAAATAGTGACTGCAGCCCATTCACTTTTCCTGTAATAACTCAGAGGGAGAGGGTGCTTTTGGCCAAGATGTTTGCAGCACATGAATCCCTGAGAGTTTCAAAGGTGAATTCTGTATTCACATCTCTTTGGCACTTCCAAAGCCTGATCCCCTTGGCTGTAGCCACCCCTGGCTCACAATGCCCATGATTGATTCCAGTGAACAGCCCCAGTTCACATCAGGTGAGACCCTGGCTCTGCATTTCCCACTGATGGTCCAGCTGAGAAAGGATTTTTCCTAAATCCTGCGTTAGGAATTCACCAGTCTGAGTTCCAGGTGAAGCCTAGAGCAGATTTTCAAAGGGAGAGGACACAGAGAGTGACTCTGCCAGGGTTTGTAGGGTTTGTGCTGCTGCTCTGGGCACTCCCTCCAGTACCACACACACCTGCACAGGCACACACTGGGCACTAATTACCAGTTCCAGAACAAATATCTCTTTCTATATTACAAGTTCCAGAGCAAATATCTCTTTAAGAACACTCCCACATCCTCTTGTTATGTAAAAACTTCATGCATTTGATGAGGAGCATGGCTGAGGGACCACAAAACCCCTCTCTGGGATTTACCTGGGACTAGCAGAGTTTAAGAGTGTTAGTAATGAATTATTCAAAATGAATTAATAGCTTGGGAGAGTCCTTCACCTGTCTGACACAACTTCATTTTCCCTAGATAAGGTTTCTCAGCCGAGTCAGACACTGGCAAACAACTTTGTTTTCCCTTTCTAATGTATGTGAAAATGTGCACTGTAGACAATGAAAAGAAAAATTTCCTTGCATAATAATAATAATAATAATAATAATAATAATAATAATAATAATTTAACCTAGCTGCAAGGTAATTCAGGGATGGACCTTTGAAAGCTTTGCAGTGGAGACAAAACCACCAGCTGACACCTGACCATGTCCAAAACTCAAGAGAAAAACCAAACCCAGGGCAGGAGCCAGGCTGCTGTGTCCAGCTGCAGAGCACTCTGCTCTCTAAGCAGCAGCGCTCATTTTCTCAGAAAGCAACCACAGCTTTCCATAAAGCATGAGATGATATTTTAAGGCACTTTTCCTTGTCCATTGTATTCAAAAAGCATTTTTTAATGAGAAGAGATATTATACTTGCATCATATTTGTCAGTTCTTTCCCGCTGAACGTCTTACTCAGGAGCTGAAGAACAATTTGCCTTTTGTAGTACTGCTGTCTCCTATTTATTTATGGGTTTATTTAATTAAGAAGAGGAACCTGCTTTTCTTCATAATTGGCTTTGCATGGTGTGCCTACTGCCAGTATCTCATTGTTTGCAAGTGGTGAGGACCTTTGTGCACAGACACACACCCCCCCATGAAGAACTGTCCCTTCATGGCTTAGTTTGTGATTTACTGTAAATTGTTAAGCACTCCTAAATCAAAACTCTTTATTAGAATGCCATTTGCAACGTTTGAAATAGTGCTAATCACACAGCAACAGAATAAATTCAAATGAGGTCTCTGTTCTCTTGCTGGATGTTCCTTTATTTAAGAAAACAGAAAACAATTCCCAGGGCTTGTGGTGAGCTGTCACCAAAACCGGACGTTTCCAACTCGATAATGACTTTGACTCCATGCTGAGTCAGGGACAAAGAAAATTAAGATTCCTCCCCCCTTCACCTCAAATGTCATCGTGTGGAACGTCAGGATGGAGGTGGGTGAGTTTTATGGTGGCTGCTCCTCCTGAGAAGCCACAGGAGTTATTGCTGTGCTTTCTCTCCCGTCTCTCATGACGGGCACACGAGCTGACCCCTCTGTCAGGATGGGGAATTTGTGCTGCCTCTGCTTTACAGCAAATTGCTACTGCCCTGAAGCAAAGGAGAAGCAAGGCAGGAACATGTCTCTGAGGCACATCTCCTTTGAGGTTATTCCAGGGGGATAATGCAGCTTATCCATCCTTTTTTTATTTTTTTTTCTTTTGATCAACAACTATCTTTGAAAGTAAATCTGCTCAAGAGTCCCAGGAGGTTTGTTACAGCCCCTCAATCACTCACAGCTCTCAGGGGATCCTGCTGCAGCACTGCCAGTGCTCTCACTCCCCTCCTTCCTCTGGGGAAGGGCAGCTACTGCTGGGGTTCAAGCAGACAGGATGGGAAAAGAGTATTGGCTCTGGGCTGGAATAATGAAAATAGTAATGGAACATGGCATCAGTAGTGACATGGAGGCTGAAAGAGCAGAAGTATTGTGGAGATCAAAGCAGTTGGGAGCAGTCCTTTGTACTATTAATATCTCCCATATTTTGAAAGTGCAGGAGAAACGTAAGAGCAAGCTGTGTGCTGCTGTCCCTGCGGCCAGCTCCATTAGAGGCACTCAATGAGCCCTGTGAGCTCCTGGGGAAGGACAGCACACCACTGCAGTGCAGAGCAGAGCACGCACTGCCTGAAAAGCTGACATGACAGATACAAGGCCAGGCAAGCCTTCAATTTGGGCTATCATGGAAAGGAAGGAAGACAAGAGGAGAATCTTTAGTGACAGCTGCTGGGGAGCTGGCTCTGCTGTGGCTGGGAGCAGAGCCCTGAGCCAGGACAGTGCCATGCCCTGTGGGACAGCCTCACCAGGAGCAGGCTGGGCAAACACATGCCTCCCCCATGACTCCTGCCGTGTTTCTGCTTTCTTTCCTCCTTATTCTTGATGAATAACTCTTAAAGGCATTTGTCTGCCATTTCTAGCCGGACCAGAAAGGAACTGCATCGTTCCTCCTGCTTTGCTGCCCTTCACTGGGACCCTGAAGGGTGACACGAGGCAGGACCAGGCTTCACCTGCTTGCTACTAAGCAAGTTTAGTCTTTTCTCTCACAGGGTTGGGCTGTAGGTCTTTCTGAACCATGCAGAAAGTCGTTTTCTTGCCAAGCAAGTCACAAAAACGGATTAAGAGAGAACATGGATGCCTGGAAATGGCAGGAAGGTGTGTCCTTGGGTTTGTTTTACTCTGACACTCCTCATTTCCCTGCCTCTCTTCCCATGCTCCATGTGTTTCCCTCTCTGGAGCCAGAAGTGTCTCTCCCATAACTCATCAGGGCTGCTTTGGTCATGGCTCTATCCATGGGTAACACCACAGCACAAATAATCATTTTAGAAGCAGGATTACTGAGCAAAACATTTGCCAAAGAAGACAGTGGATATTGTAACAGCAATTCTCTGCCTGCTTGGCACAGATTGAATATAAATGTATCCTGAGATTATAAGTGAAAGAATTGGTTTAATATATTTCCAACAAAATAAGCTTCTCTTGGAAAATATCAGGGAAATAGAGCTTTGCTTATTTTTGCTTCTTATTAAACATTTCTCATTGAAACTTCTTATAAAAAAAACAAACCCTTGAACTGGTTTTATCAAAATTGTATATTTATTTCAGCATTAAAATTTAATTTAAAATATTCCGTATTTTTATTCACATTATTTCATGATCTGGCAGTAGTAAAAAATGTGAAGCTTTATCCCACATAAGGAGATAGAAAACAGCTCCTTCTCTATTGTACTGCTAAAAAAATCAGCAGTCTCTGATGATGCTTTTGTTCTCAGCAAATTCTCCCATACACTGACATTTCTTTAACCAAACTCTGACATCGAAATAATAAGAAATAAAAAGACAATTTTAAATCTAAACTTTTGAGTTTGAAATGCACATTACTTTTTGAAGCAGCTATTTAGAATTTTCCTTTTGTAGGAAAGATATTTGTTCCATTTCTGAACAAAATTGAACTTCAAGATGTCCACATTTCCCAAATAGAAATTCTATATTCTCTTCAGCTCTGTTTAAAAATTCAGCATGTTACGTGGCGCTCTCATTGCTCAGAATAGCGCTATTTAGGATTGTGCTATTTGTGGAATATTTGACAATTATTAACAAAATATCATTTCAGCCTAGCTTATAACTTCAGTTCAAATTCCACTTGATAGTGTTTATGTGCAGGCTGAAGTGCTTTTCATGTGTTACAATGACATCTTCAGATGTCTTGCACTATCTCACAGTTTTCAAATGAAGCAGCTCAAACAGGACTCTTTTTAGTGGCAATTTCATGAAAATCATCTAAAGAAAAAGATTATTTAGAAGTAAATGGAAGGGGGGAGAGCACGGAGAGTAAATGAGGCGATGCATTTCCAGCTAGGTTAAATGTCAGATTAAAATTCAAAGAAGCAATAACAGTAGGCAACTGTTGTCAGCTGGGAATGAGTGAGAAGTGATGGGTCTGGTTTCTGGAGGTGCTGTAGAAGCTGCTGTGCTGGGGCATTTCAGAGGTTGGATGGGGCAGATTCTCTGTGGAAAATGAGTATTTGTGCTGTGGTGTTACCCATGGATAGAGCCATGACCAAAGCAGCCCTGATGAGTTATGGGAGAGACACTTCTGGCTCCAGAGAGGGAAACACAGGGAGCATGGGAAGAGAGGCAGGGAAATGAGGAGTGTCAGAGTAAAACAAACCCAAGGACACACCTTCCTGCCATTTCCAGGCATCCATGTTCTCTCTTAATCCGTTTTTGTGACTTGCTTGGCAAGAAAACGACTTTCTGCATGGTTCAGAAAGACCTACAGCCCAACCCCGTGGAGGTAACACCTCAAAAGTCCTCTAAGATGTCAAATGGCAGATGACAGCTTGCATCAGCTGAAGATCTGACTGCTGTTGCATTTCCCACCTCAGAATGACAGGATCACAGATTTGTTTGGGGTGGAAGGGACCTTAAAGCTCATCTCCTTCCACCCCCTTTCACTATATTACATATATTCTATGTGCAGTATCAAACATACTTTTACAAACACTTCATATATTACTTATATGGCCTTCCCTTAGAGTTAAAAGATGGCCCTGTCCTAACACCATCAAAAAACGATATATTTTTTTAGACTAAGTGATATAGCTGTGAGACATCCACTGTGCAAATGAAATGCAGGCTGTGCGTTTGTCTGGAGCTATGCATGTACCTGTGCTTGCCCAGGCATGCTCAGAGGCACTCCCTGCTGCACAAAGGACTTGCTGGAGCTCAGAAATGTTTTCTACTTGCCCTTTTCCCTTTCCCAGGCAGAGATTTTGGTAGTGCAGGATCATCCCCTGAGTACCAGCACGCAGAAACATCATAGAACAAATTGCCAGATTGGTGGTGGAGCTGCACAGACCCCACGTGTGCCTTCCTCCCCGTGGTGCTTTGGCTTTTAGGAACAAACATGTACATTTCCCTGGTGGTCTCTAGCAAAATACACAAAGAACATTTTTTTTTTTTCCTTTCCCTTTCCCATCCTTTGTGAATTATGGAGTAGTAAGCACATTTTTAAATACAGCTCTGCAGACAGTGAGATACAGTTCCACTCTGTGCAAGAAGAACTGCAGCTCATTTATGAAAGTACATCTAAAAATGCCAAGGGAGTAGACTTATCAAAGAGATGACATCAAGCTGTCACTCATTCTTTGTACACGCACCTGTGATTGAGAAAAGTGTTTTCTTTAATATAACTTGATATTTGAAGAGAACATGACAAAATGAAGTCCCATCCCTTCATCATTTACATTATGCCTTAGGGGTACAAGGCTGATCTGAGGCATTTTGATTTATGCCTATTAGTGAAGCTGTACCTACAGATGATCAAAAGGCTCATTCTGATTCCTATAAAATAGTCAATATCACAATTAGGGAAACATATTAGGTATAATTAAATTACAGCTATAAATGACTTAGAACTGAGATATTTTATGATAAATATCATTTGATATACCAGCCTTTTTAAAGAATTCATCCCATCCATCCTCCTAAAGGACATGAGAAATGATGCACATGAAAAAGAGCCTTAGAACCAGCCCAGCAACTGCTTGTGCTTTCCCATCTGGCACTGGACAAGCTTTGCCATGAAGGGGCAGGCATAAGGAAAGAACCTTTTGTCTTTATTTCAACCATAAATACCCTTTGCAAGCCTAGATGTGGTGGAGGTGAGCAGAGAGGGGCAATCCATGCCAGGGGAATGCAGCAGAGCTCAGTGTGCATTTTACAAGAGTCAGGGGGTAAAAAAGCTTGGGATGGCCCAGAGGCAAGGAAAGAAAACACACTGCAAGGAGCTCATTCCCCCTATCCAGCATGCCAAAGGCATTGCAGTTAGAAACACCCATCTGACCACGTGCCATGGACTCAGGGACACTCAGGCCAGGAGTGCCCAAGGCTGGCCAGGAACTCAGCAAACCCAGCTGCAAAATCCTGAGTGTGTCTGTCTGCTGTGATCAGGTCACCTGTGGAACACACAGTGTTTCAGCTGCTTTCAGGAGCCCAGATGTGGGAGTTATTTCCACATGGAGAAAATCCTACTTAACCAGGGCACGAGAGCAAACATGAGAGCTGCAATTATGTTTGACCTGTGCTCTGCCTAGTCTGTTGTACTCCCTGGGTGCTGCAAACACCACATCCTTGGGTTAGGTGTGAAAAGCTTCCAGTGAAATAAAAACCTAAAATTGTGCTAAACCCCACTACTGAAGGAGTTCTTGCTGCCCTGACCCTTGATAGGCAGATCAGTGTAAATACACATGGTATAATCCTTGCTTCTCAGGTCCTTTCCCCTTCCCAAAGCCCATGGAATGTGACTGGAGGCAGGCTGCAAGGCACTGAGCCAGCTGCCTGCCATGCTGGGAAGCATCATTTCCAGTCCTGTTCTCGTTCAGCACTCAGGATCCTTCTGTCAGCTCTCATGCCATTTTTAGGCTGCAGCTTTCCTAGGCATCAAAATCATCTTTTTGTTCCTGTAGGAGAAGACAGTGCTGGAAAGCAGCTGAGCACCTGACTTCTTCAGGGCTGCCCCCGCACAGCAGCTGGGTGGGTCAGAGCAGTCACAGGGGATACCTGAGTGACTGGAAATCAATTCATGCACAGGTGGGAGCGTGAAAAAGGGATCCAAGGCAAGCCCAGAGCCGGCTCAGAGTGCCTGGGTGGAAAAGGACAGTCTGCAGTGTGGCCAGGCCATCCAGAGCCCTCTGGAACAAGCTCCCTCCCCCAGGCTGAGTTGAGCAAGGGTGAACATTTAACCGTGATTGTTTTGCCTTCGGTGAAAGTGCTCATCTGTTCAGCATTAGACATCTGCTTAATTTCCTGAATGGATTGAGTCCTACAGAGCTAAACATCCAGGAGTGACAAATGCTGGTTCAGGTGTGGGATTATCCCACTCTGAGACAGATGTTCCTAAGCCACTGTGTGCATCAAAGGCAACGGCACTGAAGGAGGGTTGAATTTAGCCTTGTTCCTGTGTTTATCCATCCTGCAGCATTATGTGCTTTCCTTGCCTTCATTTTTGTATTCTACTGTCTCACTTCAGTACAAACTGTATGAGACAGAGGCTCCTGGGGGAGCAGCTGGAGATTTGAAATTCACATCACTGTTCCCCTTAAGCCTGTCAGATGATCAGATAGCCGAGGAAGTGCTAATAGCTTATGCTCTGGTGAAATATGTTTTTCTGTACATGATTACCTTTGTATTTTGTTCCCCTTATCCCTGATTGTCAGCATTTTAATTAAAAGTAGAGGTGTGAGAACATGGGAAAACCTGTCTGCAGAACAAGGCTGACTTTGATTTAAGTTAGTGTACTAAGTTTGTAAATGTGGAACCCAATTTTCTGCTGCTGTCATCTGTCAGGAGAGAGACCATGGAGCTGGATGCAGAGCAATTCACTCTGCTTCTTGAGGCCCCTGCATCTCTCCAGCAGGGCAGAGGGGGTGTACATAGCAAGTGACCCTTGATGGAATTTTCCAGAGGTGCTTTGAGCTGCTGCTGCTGCTCTGACTGAAAGTTTCTGTCCCTATCACAACACTGGGAGACCCTTTGGTGTCAAATCAGCTCCTCAGCATCCCCACAGCCAGAGCTCCAGAGCTCAAAGGCTCTGTCTCATCAGCTTTATGGCTGGATTTAGGAGATTAATATCCACAGGTCTTGTCTGTAAGGGCATACTGACACAACACAGTAGGCAATGTGCCTAATTTCTCAGCTGCTCTAGTTCAGACCTCCCTGTTTTGGTGTAAATTAATCCAGTGGTTGGTGGGGAGCACACTGGTGTGGATTCAGTCCCCCCTGCCAGCTGCAGAGGGAAGCCAAGGGCAGGAGCAGACAGGAGCACACCCTGAGTGTCTGTGAGAGCCTGGCTGATGTGGGCAGGCAAGGACTGCTGAAGGGCTCAGGAGAGAGAGCACAGGACAAAAAGTGTCACCTCTTCATCTGCCACCACTGGGTTTGTCGTGTGCTGCCAGCTTTGGTGGCACCTTGCATAAAAACCTCACTAAGGGGGGTTTATTTCCAATTTGGTGCCCAATTTAGTGCCAGCAGCCCTGGCTCTGGCAGGGCTGGCTGTTCAAAGCGGTGTCTGAGCACAGGCAGGATCCAGAATTAGATCTCCTCCATCTGCCCTGGGAAACCCAACTGGTAGGAGCCACAGTTCCCTGCTGGATTCAGCTTTGTGTAACTCACCCACTTCTGGAGATGGGAATTTTCCTCTTGAGTTGCAGGAAGGTTTTTTAAAGTAGCCAATCTCTAGAGGGAACTATAAAATAGAAATTGTGAAAGAAAGAGAAATCCTTATGTTTTTCCTTGTTGTACAGTACTTGGGATTGTTAATTCATTTTTATCGGGATTTTTATGATCAAAAGATATCTTTTTTTGATGTTAAAACAAAAAAAAAATTAGCACTTCATCACAAGAAGCAAATGCACTATTTTATCATAAATCAGTGTGAATATTACATTTTGGTGGGATTTTTTAGGTAGAAACATGATGTGAGCCAATGTGCCAGGGCACATATCTGATTGTTAAGGTGACACAATCATTTGACAGAAAAAATTGCAAGATGAAAGGAAGGAAAACAATATGATGAAGACAAAAGATGATGCAGCAAAAATACCATGAGGAAAGAAGTGAGCATGAAATAATAGCATTAGGACACAAGAAAATAGAATGTTGTGGAAAAGAATTAGCCTGATCTGGTTCCTGATGCTGCTGCATAGGAAGAACTGTTATGAAGATATATTACAGAGACAAAAAGCAATGTTGGATCACTCAGAACAGGACACAGAAATGGACAAAGCAGAAAAATGCCGCCATGCACTGCAAAGAAGACAAAATGCTTTGATATTTATATTTTAATGATCTCATTCTGATTCTGTGGAGCTCACGTCAGTAGCAGTGTTCATATAGACTCTTGTTTATTGAAATATAAAGAAAAATAAAAATAAACTTAACATAAATAACCTTAAGGTCTCCTCAGTGACAGAGGGAGGCAGGAGAATTTCCCTGTGAGGGCTGAGGGGTGCAGGGTTGGTGCCTGGCTGGGATTTGGGGTCCCAGGAAGGGCCAGAGCTGAGCAAAGACAAGATGTGCTTTATTCCACAGCCAGCTGCATCACTGCTGGGGCCCTGACACAAACCCCAGTACCTCTGCTGGGCTCACATATTGCCATCTTTAAGCTGAGCTGAAATCACTGAAGTTTGGGCCAATCTCTGTTGCAGATTGTCTCTGTGAGTAGTTTTTAGGGTGCTGTGTTTCTTCCCATGGCAGGAAAGTAGGTTGCTGATATTCTTGGTTCATCTTTGCTCACAGAGGTAAAATTAGAGGCCTTGAGATTCCTGCTGGTAGAACAAGCTCTCAATTTCTCACTGCTGAAATTCAATCTGATTTCTATCTTTTTCACTAAAAAGCTGTCAACAGAAAATAAGCAATTCCCACCAAAGAGCTATATTAGTTTCTGAGGTATATACATTTGGCTGGTGGATGAAGAAAGCCTCAAAGTAATTTAAATTTTTATTTTCATTTGCATTTCCTAGCAAACTAAACAAAAATATTAATGCAGGACACAACTGTAACTCATTCAAAAGAAAAGAATCAAAAAGAGAGAGACTGCTAGATCACTAATAACTTCTTTTCTTCCTGTGGCCCTGGGTCTGATTTTCTCCTCCTCTTCCTGGTGTACCTGTGCCATCCTGGTGATGCTTGCTGGAAGCAGGAAGGCAGCACATATTTGCAATGAAGAATATATAATTAAAATCAAACCCAGCAGCTCTCTTTACAGTGGGCAATAATATGAGAGCTATCAGGAGCCAACGGGACTGTCTCGATATGCCAACAATATAACCCCACTTTTCAGAGGTGGGAGAGCAGCTTTCCAATGCAGAGGCCACATAAATTAGTTTTGCATTTGCAAGTCACTTTTTGAAACCTGATCCACGTTTTATTTGTAAAGAAATGTTGAAAAATATGTAAAATTTTCAACTTTTTAAAATCACAGAAGAATGGTGGATTTTTCCCTGCAGTTCCTGCATTAATCAGTTTATCAAGGGAATCTTCAAAGTGGACAATTTTTAGTTTGGGGCTAAATCCACACTGTGAAGTCCCCTTCAGCTTTCTCAGACCTTTGAGAATAACCCCTGAGCTGCAGACTTCTCCCTCTTTTTTGACAGATATTTAAGCAAAAATGTTGCTCAGATTAGAGTTCTGCAGCCATTCAAGATTTTCTATTTGTTACACAAGTTTATTTACAGCTTTTTTACTGTGGCAGCCCTCCAATTGCCCTTCTGATAGATTTGCCATAGGGTTGAGAACCTCCTTGCAGGGACAGAGAGCTCAGAGAGAGCCCAGCCTGTCCCCAAACCCCAAAGGACTCAAGAAACCCAGCCCTGATCTTTAAGAATTGCTTTTTTATTGCTGTCTCAAAATCTCTGCTCTGGCTCATTTCTTGCCCCTCTTGGATTCTTCATAGGAACTTCAGTCACATTTCTTCCTTCCCCAGCTTTCACTGCTCAGAATTATCAAGATATCCTAATTAACTTCAATTCCATTGGTTTTGTTTGCAATATAAATGATGAATGAAAGAGAATGGTAGTGTTCCAGCTAAATATAAAAGTCCAGCTGCAGAAGAGAGCATAAAATCCTTAAGAAAACCTGCACCAAGAATTCCAATGCTACAGAACCTTCCCCTGTGCAAACCCTGGATCCCACCATCTACAAGAAACAAAACAAAAACAAAACAAAAAAACAACCCAGAAATCCTAAGACCAAGTGAACAAATAAATGAAATAAATGAAAATTAGAATGGAAATGAAACATGCTGCTTGATGAGAGGTGGGCAAAAAACAAGCACAAACTTGGGGCTGGTTCTCCATATCTTCCTTAAGGAGAGATGCTGAGATGCTTTGGAGCAGAACATTGTCTGAGGGGAAGCAAGAAGAACAGAGAGCAAATAAAGATGCCAGTATTGAACTCAGTGCCTTTTCCCATGGGCTGCACTGGATGCTTGCAGTGCATGGGGAATATTTGAAGTGCAGCATTTAATGGCACTTAAAATCCTGCTTTCTCCCATGGTGTGTTGGGAAGTGCCCACTGTGTAATGGAAAACCTGTAGGAGAAGGAGATTTATCCACAGCTGCTAATGGCTTTCTTTTGCTCTCCCTGAGATTCTTTATTCCTCCAAATATATTGCTTTCTACCTGAAAAATATTTATCAGAATGGAAAGACACACTAGGAAGCTTCTTCCCAGGAGGGATTAAATGACCACAAATCTCACAACTTGCAGGAAAAAATGTAAAACTCTGTAATTTGTCCTAGCTTTTTTTTTTTTTTTAATAAGTAAATCAACAAGAAAAGAGCTGAGAAAGGAAACAGAAATCCTTGACATTTATCACACACATGTTTAAGGCATTTCCTGATCTAACAGGTTATAACTACAGAGACAAATAAGCTGAAGTGCTACATACAGAAAAGTTCAGGTGAATTGAGACATTTCAGTGAATTCTACTGTTTTTTTCAAGAGAACAAGTCCTGTGTTAAGATTCAGGACAAGAATGCTGAGATCTGGGATCAGGTTTGTGCTCTGTCCCAGAGGGTCTGTGTGGCTTCAAGCAGGTGCCTTTGAAGCAGATTTCAAAGCTGCTTACCCACCTAAAGAAACAAATCGAGGTGTGAGTCCTTCACCAGGTAGGAGATGGACACTTTCAAGCATTTGAAAATCCCACTTGGCACCACAGCAGCCATTTGACTCTGTAAGTCTTCAGTGGTCTGTAAAAAATCCAGTCCTTAATCCCTCTTCACCTCAGTAGTAAAACAGGAGCAGCAGCATTTTCTTTCCTGTCCAGTCTGTTTAATTTGCAGCTTAAACCACCTGAAATCAGCTTAAAGCAGGGGCTCTCTCAGTAACTGCAGCCCCATCAGCAGCAGTGAATAATCACCTGCACTCTCAATATTCCAACATCCCAGGGCTGCAGTACCAAACTGGGGCTCTGGGGAGAAGGCAGTGAGGGATGTAGGAGGAGGAGCAGCTCCAGCTGTGCTCTCATGCAAAAAAAAAGAGCTTTGGTTCCTGATGCCACCAGAAAGTTGAAGGGTGGAGAGGGATGAGAGTGTGTAAAGGTGGAGTGGTGGGTGGGCAGGAAAATCACTTATTTTTTAAAGCTTCGGAGGAAAATCTTTTTGGTTTTGCACTGAAATCAAAGTTTACCGTGGAAAACCTTCCAGAAAATCCAGGCACAAGTGCAAACAGGCAATGACTGTCCCTGCTAACAGGTGACTCTCTTTCTGTACCTGAGCCTTGCTGGGGAGGGGCTGGGAGAGGGGAGGGAGGGCAGAGCAGGCTGTGACCCTGGGCATGGGCTGGCTGGTGGCACTGCAGGCAGGGCAGGAAAAGCCCCCCTGGCACCAGCCCTGCCCAGGAATTCCCACCCAGCAGGGTCCTGAGGGGGTCTGAGCTGGGGGCAACCTGAGGCCAGGAGAGGGAAAACTCAGAGAGCCCAGAAAATGCATAGAAAAGGCTACAGAAGACGAGATGCTGCGGTAAACAAACTTCAAATATGAACAAAAACTCAGCAAAGAAAGGGAAAGGAGGCTCTAAAGCAACCCTCACAAAGCATTAGCAGTTGGGAATGCTGAGCAGCTGCACTTCTCAATATCCTCAGTTGTGGATATCTGAAAAGCAAGATTTCCCTTTGCCCAGGACACAAAGCACCACACTGATTGTTTTCTGTAATATTTTTGTGCTCGATTGCTGCAGCTGATCTCAACCCTTTCTAGCCTTAGTGATAAGAATCCAATCTCCCAGCTGGGTGTCCCACATGCTGGGACTGCCATCTTCCCATTACATTGCCCAGACAGCCAAAGCTCCACAGCAAATTCCTTTACTTTTGAAAATAGGGAGCTGAATACCTCCTTAAACCTTCCAGAGAAGGGCTGAAAAAGCTTTTTTTATTATGGTCCCCTCGTGGGTTTGATGAATATTCCAACAAGGCAGTGCTTCTATTCTCACAGCAACAAGGAGAGGCTGAGGCACACTAATATTGCTTCAGAATTTACAGACCAGGAGCCAGAGCACAGACAGACCTGGGGAATTTGTCTGCATGATAGGGGTGAATATTCCTGAGCCCTGAGCTGGTATAAGGAGAGACAGTTCTGGTCTCAAAGCCACTGAGTTGTGTTATTCTGGGACTTCCAAATCAAGACAGGCTCGTGGATGGGATCAGGGCACCCCAGGCTCTGAACTGTCTTTTCCTGACTGCACTGACAGATCTTAATCAGCCTCAAGGTCAGCAAGAACCTGTGGCAGGAATTCCTCCTGGAAATCAAGCTTTTCGTTTCCCCCTCAGGGAGCTGCAAAAATACAAACAGATATAAAAGATACTTTCATTTCATGCAAATATTTTACATTTTCTTCCTCACTCCTCAGTTCTTTCTGATACACTACTGCAAGTTACAATTAATGAGAAATTTGTGCCATCATTTCACAGAGTTTCAGCTGCCTGGATCTCTGCACTAAATTCCATTGCCCCAGTCACTGTCATGTCTCTTGTCATCCTACTTTCAGCTGCTTGAAAACAAAGAAACAAACAAAAGCATCCTTTTTTTTTTAAGATTAAAAAAAAACCCAAAAGGGTGTTTGTGGAACTGAAATAAAAACTGTATCTGGTTGGTTGTTTTGATTATTTTAGAAGGAGCAGAGTTGGCCAGAGTCAAACAGCAAACAAGGCAGAACTCTGCAGGACAGAAGGCAAATGAAGAAACAGTGGTGTGTTAAATGAAGAGGTGCCACTCAAAGCATGTTATGCAAACTATTTAAAATATTTAATAGACTTTCTCAAAAAACTTTAGAAGGAATTGATTGGACATATTAAGAGATGAAATTAAATTTATTTTGATTCATTTACTCAAACCCCCTTAATTCTTTACTAATTGATGATTATTTTTCAGACTGTCAGGAAATATAGGTAGCCTGATGAAGGGAAAAAGAATAATAAAAGCCTCAGCTGCAGTGGTATTAAATAGGCTACAGATGAAACAGAGCTCACTTTAACAGTCCAGAGCACAGATTTACACTCAGTACTGCAAAGTGAAAAAAAAAATTCCAATCAAGTTGGATTTCAGAAAACAGAACAGTTCCAAACCTTATTAGGGTCTGGGGTTTAAAAGCTTTTTCAGCAGCACCCACCATCAGAGGCTGCTAGCAGCTTAAAAGGACTGAAAATTGCAATTTTTTTCCTGAAACTAATGCTGGAAGTTTTCATCTTTCCTGACTTACACAGAATTTATTGGAGACACACAGGACCCTCAGGGAAGTTCCCATATCAGATTTCAGTTGGGCTCTGTGATCAGTGCATTATTAGTGCAATATTAGCAATAATACACTGATGTAGAAAGAATACTGGCCCACAGATGGACAATGAACTGCAATACATTTTAGGAATCATTACTTTTATCACCAGTGTTTATATTTGGGGATTCCAGTTCCAAAATAGGAAGGATGATGGGAATTTGAGCCAGGACAGAGAAAACATGGTCAGTAAGAAATGGATATTCTTGGGAAGCAAGGCATGGCTTGGTTTTAATCAGGCTGTCCCATATGCCCCTTTCTTGAGAAAAACAAGATACTGCATGAGGAAACTTAAAAAAGAGTGCACAAATGCTGGAAAACCCACACTCAGTGTGTAGGAATCAGTGAGAAAATGTCCTGCTCTGAAGACACACCACCAGTGATCTCACAGGGGTTTGCTCCAGGTCTAACACAATTCAGTGTATTTATTGACTCATTGGTGCAAAATAAGATAGAGAACACTGCATATTGTGGGTGCTGGGAAGCACTTTGGACCACAGGCTTGGAATTCATCATGATTTTGACCTTACTAAATTGGAGAGACAGCCTGGAGTCAGTAAGATGAAATTCAGAAAGGACAAGTACAAAGTATTCCACTAAGGAAGGCAAAATAAACTTGACATTACAAAACTGGGGATTAAGTGGCTGAGGCTGGAACATGCCAGAAACTGTTTCTGGCTGACCAAAGTAACACTCAGGGTTAAAAAAGGAAGGAAAATCTAAATGAGAGATGTAATTAAGAGACACTCCTTCAGAACACCAGTGAGATAATTACTAATTGTAGGCTGGAGGAATCCTTGTCTAGGAGAGCTGGTCTTCACACCAGGAGACATGGGCCAAAAAAAAGAGACTCCTGAGGATAATAACAAGACTTGCTAGGATCTTAGAAGAAAATACTGGTTTTCTTAAAAGGTTGAAATAATAGGATTTGTCTGAACCAGAAAAGATGGAGGGAGACATGAGAAATGTCTTCTGAAGTCAGGTTATTCTAAAGGAGATGGTGGCCAGGTGCTCTCTAGCTAAACTGAACTTTAGATGAGAAGAAATAGGTTTCATTTTCATCACAGCAAATCTGAGCTGGACATTGGGAGAGCTGTGGTAACTGTTGAGAGCAGGTAAGCATTACCTGAAAGTCCAGAAAATTCTCTTAATGGAAATATTAAAAAAAACCAAACCCTAAGGAGCATTGTTTAGCAAAGATCTAGATTTACAAGATTTTCATTAGACTGGAGACACAATGAGACAAATGAAATGACTTTTGCTTCTGAACTCCCACAGCTCTTTCACAGGTGAGAATTCTGTTGTATTTAAAGAGACTAGAAGCAATCCCACTGATGCTGACAGGATCAACACCACTGCATTATTTTGCTACAGGTCTGGCTCTTTTTCCTAACCCTTACACTATTTTAATAGCTTTTCCAAAAAGGATACCAAATTCCTTCCCTGTTCCTTATAATGACAAATCCTTGGCATTAGCACTAATGAAAAACTGGTGCAAGTGAAAGAAAACTGAGATCCACTCCATCTCTAAACAAACACTGCAGATACTCATTCAAAATTCACAAATCTCCCAATCTTGTCTAAAACATAAATGTGTGAACAGCTCAGAAATAGTGCTGCTATGCACAAATGCATGATCCAATTGTCTCCCAGCAGAACAGAAGGCATTTCTTAGTCAAGACAATTGAAAAGGCTGCAACTTGTGGATAAAATCTTAGAAAAGGTTGGCAAATGTCTGTCTTCCCTCTTCTTGACCTCCTTGCTGCTGGATCTGCTGCCTCATTAATTCCACTGCTTCTGTTGTACTCAGTGATAAATTCAGTCAATAAGGTCAATAAGGTCAATATCTGTGTGTCACAAAGACACAAACCAGATTTCCATCTCCATTGTAGCTGATGACAATATTTCCAACGACTTCAAAAAGTTTCTCTGACAATCTTCTACTACATCTGTGGGGCCAGGCCTAAAATTTGCATTTTTGACCATGAATTGATCTAAATGTATTGCATTGTTTGCCTGGGTAAAGCAAAATCCCCTTTCTAGCAACACTTCTGTCAAGAGTATCCTGTGCAATTTGTTTTAGATTATTTAGAGAGCTTGTGAGTATCCCAAAGGACAAAACACAAATATCTTCCTTTCTGGGGCCAAGGTGCTCCTCACTGACCTGTCACACCGATTCTTTTCTTTCCTTCTTGTCAAACACTGACTGAAAAGGGTTTTCATCAGTTTGTGTTGCACAAGGGAAGGAGATGAAGAGGATGGTTCTGAGGATGTTTCTGTGTTTGTCCAGCATGACACAGATTTGCTCTTTGTAGATTGCATATTATTGATAAAGACAAGCAAAGGAATAAAAGGTTGTGATGCTAATTGTTTGTGAAGCCTACCATAAACAGTAGAGCTGAGTAAAAGATGCAGGCTACCAATCATGCTTCCCAATATTGGAAAAGACATTTAATGCAAGCTGTAGGAAGAGAGGCCAAAATAAATTCACAACAAAGTGGATTCATTATTTTCCAGTGATCTTGATCCAGGATGCTCTCAGATAGATCTACTGAAGCACCCACTGTTTTAAAAGGAAAATAAACCACACTCTCTCTGAATGTGACAGCCATTAATATTAACTTGCACTGTTACTACTTGAGAAAAAAAAAAAAACAAACCCTTGTTTCATAATCTCTGTGACCTTTCCCCACTAACATTAGTATTCTTGATAAAGTCTAAATACTAGCTGCTACACAGAAATACTGTGATATTTCTTCTCTCTATGATAGACACTTTCCCAGCTGAGCAGCCAGAGGTGAACAGGCTGGCACATGTTTTATGCATAAGATTATACCTAGAAAACTTAACAACTCCATGGGATGTTTGAAAGAGAGAATAAAGACTAAATGTTGCATTGCCTTGGCATTCTTTCCTCCTTTGCAGAAGCTCAGAATTGAGAAGAATTACTTATTTCCTGCAGACCCACGAAATATGAAATCAGGAATATTTGAAAATCCTAACCAAAACAAACAAAAAAAAACAATCCAAGAAAAACCCAACTATCACCATTGGGGCAACTAAGGTGCCAGGGCAGGCAAGAGGATGGGTGGGGTGATGTAGTGATGTTGCCCATTCTTTGTGATAATTCAGAAAAAATTACCAAATTGGAGTGGATCTGGACAAAAAAAAACCCAAACAAATAAAAAAAACACCAAAAAACAACAAAAACCCAAAACAAAACAGAAAACAAAAAAAAAAAAAAAAAACCTACAAAAAAATCCAGGGATGCCCAGGGATGGCAGAGGCTCTCAGAGGTGGTGCTGGGGCTGTTCAGGGAGGGTCTCAGCTGTGCCTGGCTGCAGAGCAGGGCTGGGTCAGCACTCAGCAGACAGAAAGCATCCCATGGATGGTGGTGCATTATTGTCAGGGGAGGAAAGTTCAGGTGCTCACATGAGAAGAGCTGTAGGACCTGTGGTAGCTGTCTTTATAGATTTAAACAGATCCCATCCCAAACACTGAGCTGAAGCAGCACAGAGAAGGTTCACCAACAGGGCACAGGGAAAACACAGAAATACAAGGGAAAATATGCCAAAACTCTAAGTGAAAAAGCAAATTCACCAGCAGAATGCAAAAGAAGACCTATTGATACTGCAGAGGGAAAATATGATAATGGAAAATGCCCTGCATAAGAGGTCATAAGCAATAATTGTAGCAAGAGAAAACAGTGTGTCAAAGGTTGTAGATGAAAAAAACAAAGTACAAAGGCATCATATCAAGGAAGCAGGCACTGACTCAGGGGGTGAGATTTTGCATGTCCAACATAAAGGCAGCACAAAAATAAATAAATGGTTTATAAAGCTCAGGCTGGCATAAGATTCAAGGGCAGGCACAGAAGCAGCCAGAAAACTGAATGCCAATGAGGAAGGAGAGCATCAGAGACTCTGCTGGCCTGTACAGTCTCACTTACCCTTAAATAAGGAAAAAAACTCCAAACAAATAACCAAGGCAAAACTGCACTGACCTGCACCAGATTAAAATTCGACAGACATAATGCACAGGATAATGTAAATTGCAATCAAAATACAAAAGTATAGCACCTAGACCAAGGTGTGGACTGTGAAAATGAGACACAGCTACGTGCTGAAAGAAGTGAACTTAAGAACATAAGAAATTATTAATAAAGTACAAGAAAGCCCCAAATACAAATAACTCAGAGCAGGCAAGTCTCTATGGAATTCCTATAGCAAAGCTGCTAAAAATTACCAGGCTGTATTTGAAAGACTGGGACACCTTCCAAGGATGTTACACCTGGAAATAAATAAAACAATTCAGTCTGTACCACATCTGTCTTGCAGAACAGGCTTTGCATTAAAACAAACAAACAGAATAGCGGGAGCAATAAAGAAAATGAGGGGAAAAAAACCCTAACCACTCCATCTATCATTGCTAAACAAATAATGAGGCAGCCACAGAGGGCTCTGGGCAAGCTGGGATTTCACCAAGGTCTGAGGAACTTAAACAAAGTGCTAAGAGGAGATAATTACCAAATACATCTGCAAATAAAGCCCATTGTGTTGTTTTGAAGGCAGGTGCTGTCTGGATCAGGAGCACAGTGACCTCTCCACACACCAGCAGAGACAGTTTTGCTGTGGTGGGGAACAAATTTCCAAATTATGGAGAAAGGCTTGAGGATGGAGCAGACAGCCCTACACAGGCAACAGGTCCTTCATGCAACCTCCTTGTGTCTTTGTAAGGATGAGTCAAGGAGCTAAGTAGGATTGAAAGAAAATAAGAATAAATCTCAATATAATTTGTAGATTTGCAAGGGTTGTTAAAGAAACCAAAAAAAACCCTAAAACAAAACAAGAATTGAGGGACCATGCTCAAGAATTCAGGTCAGTTTGAGGATTAAGAGACTCATCCATCACATACAAAATGCTATTTCCAAGCAGTGACAAAACACTGTCTCACCTGTTTGTATTTGGGTCATTTTCTGGTCAGAAATTCAAATATTGTTAGTGTTCATTTTCCACTGTAACAACTTCCTGAGACACTGACTGAAGACAGGGAACCAATATATGGAAAAAGAGAGGCTGCAGCAGTTGTTTGTAATTAAGATCAGCATTTCCCACAGACTTCCAGCTGAAAACTTCACTCTGCATGCTAAGAACAGAGAATCTTTGGGGCAGAAGATGATGTTATTTTCAGTGCCTTGAGCACATCCCTCCACTTTCCTTCCCTGGAGGGCTTGGCTGCCTGGGCTGAAGGCCCTGAAATGATGCAGCTGTGTGACCTGGAGAGAAGAACCAGCTGAAATGATGCAGCTGTGTCACCTGGAGAGACAAACCAGCTGAAATGATGCAGCTGTGTCACCTGGAGAGGCAAACCAGCTGAAATGATGCAGCTGTGTCACCTGGAGAGACAAACCAGCTGAAATGATGCAGCTGTGTCACCTGGAGAGGCAAACCAGCTGAAATGATGCAGCTGTGTCACCTGGAGAGGCAAACCAGCAGGTCTGGGTTCCCGTGGGAGCTCAGCCTGTCCTCCCTGGTCCCTGCCTGGGCTCTCTGCAGCTCACTGAGCCCAGGGTGACCTGCCCTGACCTCTGAGCCCTGTGTGAAGGTCTGGGCTCTCAGCTGGGCTGTCCCTGTCCCGCTCTGTCCCCTGCTCAGGCACTGTGGCAGTGCCACCCCTGTCCCTGCCTGCCCTGCTGGCACTCACTGCCCCCTGGTAACAGCACCAGGAGAATGCTATTGTGACCACACACAAGGATTCCCAAAATCTCCAGTTTAAGCTGTTGAAATCTCATGAGTTTAGGTTTAGAAATATGCATTTCCAGGAAGGATTCAAGTTCTATTTGGCTGCCTGCTTATCCTGAGCAGAACAGCACCGTGAGATCAACAAACAGACAAATCTCTGGAAGCATTGTCCAGGTCAATTGGACACCAGGCTCAAGACAGGGCTTGGAAAGAATCCAGGAATCCACCACAGACAGAGATTTAGGTGTGCTGTGATCCATCATCCTGCTCAAACTGCCAAGCTGTGTGAGAGCAGCTCCACCTGCCACCAGACAGCATCAGAACCAGTGGGATTATTTGGGCCATATCAATTGCTTCAAATAAATGGGCAGAAAAAACACAATCCTGCTTTCACATAGCCAAGTACATGGCTGCTCTCAGGAACACAGGGATCTAGAACAAAATGTTGCATTTAGAGGGCCAGACATGTTGGACCAAGATAAATAACAGTGTGTGAGGGCTGGCTGATGGATGTGGTACTTATGAAAAAATGCAAAGAAAAGCCTGAAAGAAACAAAATACTTTTGTAGCCCAAGGACCTAGACCTTAACAGGAACTTTTTTTTTTTTTTCCTTAGAACTAACCACCTGCAAAATATCTCATTATTATAGACAAACCAGAATTTTTAAAAGTAGATGAAGTGGCAGACATGATTGTAATGATAGCCACTGGCAAAACAATGCAGCATGCCAGTAGTTTGATGGAAGAACTGGGTTTCCTTGCAGTGACTTCCTGCAGTCTTCTCATAAATGAAAATTGAGATTCATCATCATATCACCCCTTCCATAACCACCCCATCAAAAGCAAAGCTGGACCAGCATTACAATTTCATATCTGCTAATAAAGAGGTGTGCTAAAAACCTTACCCCAGGCAGAGCAAATCATTCTGCAGGGGCAGGACAGGCCAGAGAGCGTTCTGATGGTGAGATGCAGGTGAATGATAACTCCTGTGGTGTCCCTAGAGCTCCTGAGAGCCAGAGGCTTACACACCAACAGGAGGAAGAGACGTGCCAACAGCAAATTCTACACAAGGAGCTAAAGACAGCCAAACCCACAGACTTGGTAGCAGGTTTGGATCAAAGTGCTCCCTGTTTACACAGTGCTGTGGTGGGGTAACACAGGTGACAGACTGACTCAGGTGACACAGACAGGCTGATCTCCCAGGGAAAGGAAGGAGGCACCTGAGTTCCAGAGGTGTTTGCTGCTTGTGCAGCACAGCCCACAGTCCCAAGGCAGGACTGGTGAGTCCTGTGCTCACCCCCAGATCTCATCTTTGGTGTGATTTCAGCCCCTGCACACTGCCTTTGGAAGTTTGGTCAGACAGATCACACTCCTCTGAGAGGTTCCTCCCCCTCCCTGGGATTGCAGCAAGGAGCTACACTCAGGAGTTCAGGATTCCCCTGTGGGAGCCAAATGCTTCAAAATTACAACTTTAACTCTGAATTCTGCACTGGATTTGTTGGGAGTATTTGCAGTCTGCAGGCATTTTTAACTCAGAGAGGTAGGAGTAAAGCACCTTAAAATGAAATAATTAAAGGAGGCACTGAAATGCACAAAGATAAAAATAAAGCCAACAGGACTGTGAGAGATAATAGTTATCTGCAGTAATAAACATTAAGTGAGAACAATTCATGATTTGTGATAACATTTAATGTGAGCATATAAATCAGATGAAAAGAGCACAGTTGAAAGATGGAAAACACACACAGAGCTAGGCAGAAATAAAGGAAATATAAAGAACCTTTTGTTATCTTCACCTTGTAATTGAGATAATGCTTGTCTTTAGTGATGCACCCTTAGAGCAGCTCCTGCACTCAGCTGCAAGGCTGGAACAGAGGCAGGATAACAGGGAGGATATCCCTGGTGGGCACAGGTCTGTGCTGGGCACTGCTGAGCCACACTGAGCTCTGGAACACTCAGCTGGGAATCTGAGCATCAGCCAGGGGCTCCACATTTACTCACCCAGGAATTGTTTCACACACCAGACTCTGGCAATGGCAACAAGCAATTCCTGCTTGCCAGGCCTGAGCTGCACCTGCCCAGGTGGGAGGAAAGCAGGTAGGACTGAGGCAGGGCTGCTCTGGGACCAAGGCTCAGAGTCCTTGTGCTGGTCCTGGCTGTTCCAGGAGGTCCTGCAGAAGCACCTGGAAAGCAAAAAGTGCCATTTCTTTTCTACCTCAGAGGAATAGTGTTCAAAAGAAAAAAAGAAATCGCAGGAGCCAATATACCAGAACTATAAAGAAGACAACATGTTCATACTGGTTCCCTTGCAGCTGCTGACATTGCTTCAGACAACATTTTCTAAACCTGTAGAAGCATCTTACAGATGAAAGAATTACAAGGGGAGGGAAAACAGAATAAAAACTTTAGCTTGAGATTAGTTATGAATATTTCATGGCCTTACTGAAAGGATATTTCAGGTGAGTCTCCATAGCAATCTGCTTTGTATCTGCTAGCATTAAATAATTTCAAATTAATGGCTTGGTTAATGGAGGAGACATTAAATTTGCACTGAAAACTGGTGTGGGAGGGACTGCTAATTTGCTGGAGCAATACAAATGGCAATACCAAACTGGAGGAATGCTCCAAACAAGGTTCAATTTTTGGGGGTGAGAACAAAGCCCCTGCACACGAGCAGGAGGAAGAGTAAGGCAGGAACCTGCCAGCAGAGAGAAAGCCCTGTGAAAGCCCAGGTGTGTTAACTGGCTCAGGAGCTGCAGAGGGTCAATGACAACTTTTTGCTGGGGAAGGGATGCCACAGGAGGGTGGGGAGGGGCTGCAAGGCACGGGCAGGGCTCCCTGGGCTGTCCAGCTGCAGCTGGAGGGATGCTCAGGAGCTGCAGCAGTGCTGGGGATGGCTGGAAAGGCAGAGAACCCTTTGCAGGGAGATGGAGATGTGGCAGCAGCCACAGAGAGAAACACACAGCTTCCCCACAGTGCTGCCTGGGAGAAGTCTGTGAGAAGCTCGTGGAGAAGAATGAGAAACAATTCTTACCTTCACTTGCTGCACCTGGTGTTGGGAACATGTGGAATGTGCTGTGGAGATTTGTTTGCCAAAGGGTGATTTCTTAATTAGCCAGTGGTGATGGTGTTTTAACTAAAGGACCAATCAATTCCACCTGTAGTGAACTAGGATGTAAAAAAGAGCAGTGGGTTTCTTGATAAAGATTAATTAATCAGCCTTCTGGGAGTGCATGGAGTCCATGCCCATTGTTACCTGTTTGGGGATGCTGGGATGTGACAGGGAGTGAACTCTGGAGATGAGAGGGGTGAGGCAGGGCAGAGTGACATCTCCCCATGTGGGAAGCACATCTGTGAGAGGACACCAGGAGCAGGGGGCTCTGCTGCACTGCAGGGCTCGGGCTGGACCCACAGAGGGGATTGTGCTCTGAGGACAGGGAACCACCATGGAATAAATCCCCTTTGTGCTTCCACCTTTGGGGGAGCACCAAACAGGATGGGCAGGCATTCATCAGGGATAGCAAAGAAGGAGACTGACTTCCTGAGTTATTCCTGGCCCTCCTTTTCCATTTCTTGACACCTCTCAGCACCCAAGCTTCCCTGACTCAAAAATCATAGTTCTCTAGTGCTCTGCTCTCCCACTTCAGCCTTTTCTTAATATTCAAAAACACTGTGACTTTGCATGACACTGACTGTGCACGAAGAACTTGTCATGAATATATATGGACAGGGAATTTTCTTGTGAGTAGCACTGAAACATTAAAACTCGTTCTTAGAAAATGTAAGTGTCCCTACCACTACTGGTTCTTGAGAAATCAAAGGGCAAAATGTAATTTCTCTCCACAGCACTTTTTAAGTGTCATTTTTACAGCAGGGAGTACAAGGCCATCATTTTCTTTTGAAAAAATCCAATAACAAACCCTTAACATGGATTTTTAAATTCAGATTGGTGAAGGAAAAGAGGTAGGAAAAAGGTCTTAATATGGACAATGCTCTATAGGGCTGTGAAAGAAATAAAGTCACATGCAAAACAAACATTTAAATTATTTGGAAATAATTATTTCTGCCTTTAGAATAAATAATTTAACTGTGAATAAGACAGTTTGAAACCACTTATCTTTAGATCTCTAAATATTTTTTTTTTAGTGTCATCACATATAATGCTAATACTGTCAATACTCTCTGAGGCACACAAAATTTAATGAGGCTTTTTTTTTCATTTTTATTGGCCAAAAATACAAATTTTCTGACTGTTCATAAACAAGTATTAACTTCAGTTGTGGGAGTTCTTCTATTACTCACCTTTATAAAATGAAATAGTTATTTCTACTAATTTTTCACATGTCTTCCATGCATAATTTTTAACAATTCAGTTTTGTTTAAGAAATAGCGCAGCAGAAGTCAGGATTCTTTTCTATTTCAAGAATGTTCCAAAGAGCACATGGAAGTCAGTGCCTTTGAAAATTCCTGTCTGTTTGTTTGCATTCTGGATAACAATTCTGTATTGTGAAAACACCTGTATAGTCCTTTATTCACTAGCAAAATGTTACTAACACTTCAATTTTGTGTCTCCAGCAAGTATTTAATTCAAATTTAGCAAGCCAGATACTGCTTTTTAATTAAATATAAGATGATTGTTAAAAGAGAACTTACTGAGTATTTAGAAGATAAATCTAATAGTCTTATAATTAGCTCAAAATTACATAAGCAAGAAATGCCTAATCTCATTCTTAGTAGCACATGGACTTTGTAAGGAATTTGTAGATACTTAATTAACAGCTATCAAAATGGCCTACAGCTAGACAGGTTTCTATTAATTGTTAAAATAGTGATATTTAATAAGCTTGTTAAATGATAGTACACTTGGGACAACAGACTCATTTATTTTTTCAAGTATTCCATTGTTATTCCCTAATGTCTTTATCAATATTTCACATTGCTGTTCTGCTCTGTGTAACAGTGATTTTCCATTGTGAGTTTGTAAGGAGGTGCCCCCCCCAGCAGCAGCTGTTCAGTTCCCTTCAGTGCTGCCAGTTCTTGTTCACTTTTGCAGGTTCTGATCACAACAGGCTCAGTTTTTGCTTTTGGGCAGGGGGCAAAGCCTCCCCAGCTCATTCGCTGGCAAACCCGGACTGTTCATCTTCCACCAGCAAGTTACAGACAGGAGGTAACTGCTGGAAACCCAACCCTTCCCTTCCCTTCCCTTCCCCATGCCTTTCTGCTATAAACAAAGTGGTTTTTTTGGTGAAACTCAGTTGTTTAGCATGAGGAACTCTCTGGGTAGTTTAGAGGGACTGTACTGACACTGAGTATTTCAGGTTTTGTTCTCCTGGGCCAAGCCTGTTTACTCTCACTCCTGGGATAGCATTGCCTAGAACACTTCCTCTTGCTGGAATTTTCTGCAGGATAACAACAAGGTCTAACAGTTTTCTAACAGTGCAGAGGAGGTAATAAAGGCTGAGCTTATTACCAAATAAAGAAAATATATTGATGAGGACATATGATATGAGATGGTAATGCATGATTGCATGACCAGATTTCTGAACCAGTGACAGAACAGACCACTGTAAATCCCACAGTTGCCAGGCTGAACTGTCCACTAGGAACCCCTAAATGCTCTTTGCAAATAGGGAAAGGTTTGCTAATGCAAGAAAGAGGAGCAGTATTTTTATGAAGTTAAACCAAAGAAAACAGGACACCATTTTTTCAGAGTTCACAAGTGTAAGAGTAACAACTCCCCCACAAAGTTTCTTGGAAGGACTTAGCAGAGAATATTTATAGGTGTTTTTTTTTTTTTCATTTACTCAAGAAAGAAGGGATTTCTGTAGCTTCTCTTCAGTCCACAAATGAAAGGAATCATATCCATATAAAAGAGATTTGAAGGAAAACAATTGACCTATATAACTTTTACAGTGAGGACTGGCTTCCAAATATATTTTCTTCAGAACGTCCTTGAGGATCCAAGCAGTGAAAAATTACTTTAACCCAAGTAACTCAGCGGAAAAGTAATTTTCTGCTTATTTTTGGTTTGTAGATTCTTTTTGTTTGCTTGTTTATTAAAGAGCTGGCAGCCTCAAGAGAGGGCAGTGCCCCATGGCCCCTAGCCACAGGAGGTTAAATTCATTAGAGGAGTTTGAACCCTGAGCATTACCCATTGCACAGTGGGGGCCATACATTACCCAGAGGGTTTAATTCTGAAGAGCTCAGGCTGCAGTTGTTATTGTTAATTCTGTGGTGATGGCTGCCCATAGGGTCCTTGCCTCTGTAGGGGCAGCAGGAGAGCATCTCCTCCTCTGCAAAAGGAATTTCCAGGACCTCCATGGCCCCTGACACCGCTCCCAATGCACAGCAGACTGCAGTCTGACAAATTCCACCACCTTGCAGGTGAAACAAGTGGAGAGACTGCCAGGATCAGGAGCTGGCGTTGTTAGGAGCAGCTGGAACTGGGGCATCTGGAGAAGTGTTCCTCCTGCTCCCCAGCACCACAAAGCTGGCTGTCCCAGCCATGCCCCATGGGTCACAGAGAACAATGCCTGTTCAGATTGCATACTGATGGGTACACACTGCTTTAAATGGCATTTATTGTCTCACAAGTAGCATGGGAGTCAGTGATGTGGTAGTTCATTTAATTTGTTTAGCCTGTTTAATATACTGAAGACGCTGTGCAAGTGCTTGTCAGTCCATTAGCTGCTACTGTTCTAGGGGCTCTTTCATCTACATTTGAGCCTATTACTACCCTAATTTTGGAGTCCAAAATTATGTCCAAAATTATGGACAGAAATCTTCTTTAGGCAGTGATTATAAAAAAAACCAGGTATATCCAGTAGCATCTGTGATAAATGCTGTTGCAGCAAAGATAAAATGCGTGTTTTGGGCAAGGGGAAGGGAGAGACAAGGAGTAAAACCTCCCTTAAACTTCCTGGCTTTGGAAGTTTGACATCAAGAAAAATACAGGCAGAAGCTCAAATGTTTAATTTAAAAATATTTTGGAGAATTAGTTTTATAGCTTTTAATAAATGTTTTGATGTTTACGATAGCCTGTGTCAATAGGAGCAAGAGCTTTGTGAAATAACTTCTGAAGTTTTGCCCCAGAGGGGCAACTTCTGATAGAGAAAATTAAATCTGAGTGGAAGGTATATAGTTGCTGATGGAGAAGATTTTACCTGCAGAGGAGCACAGACACTGCCAAAGCAGATTTTATCTGCTTGCTAACAGAAAAGATTTTACCTGGTAGTGAAATGCAACTATTGACAAAGAAGATTCCACTCATCAGCAGCTGAGCTACTGTGGCACATAAAACTTTTTCTGTCCGACACAGAACATAAATTTTTTGTCTCCATTTTAGGATAAAATCTAAGGGACAAAAAAAGGAAGTTGCTGGTAAAGCTTGTGTGAATATGTGATGGGAAAGAGTTCACTGGCTGTGGCATAAATTTTCACCAGGTGAGAACCTGGCCCAGTTACGTGTGACAGACACAAACAAAGCACTGCCTCTTGCAGCAGGAGCCAAAGCACTCCTAAACTCCAGAGAAGTAACTCTCTTATGCCAAATTTAATATCAGCACTGTCATGACTTCATTTTTTAGAGCAGTGGTGGAAAGAGGGGTGCACAGCTGTTACTGCTGCAGGATGACCTGCACACAAGGAGGGAAACCAAGAGCTCCAAAGCAGCCTTAACTCCAGCGTGTCTGTTTGTCTGTCTGTCAGCTTCGGGCTCCTAAACCAGCCGCACATGTTGCTTCTCCAGCTTTTTTTTGAGAGGTGAATGTGTGAGTGAAGCCTCTATTTGTGCGCGCTCAAAGTCTCTGTGTGTCAGATTATGCCCTTTTCTGACCCAGAGATGGGCAACTGAGAGGTGTTTTAAAAACTTTTATTCCATTTTCAGTCTCATGAGAAGGATGAGACAATACAGATGCTGTAATTCACGCCATCACAATCAGAAGCCAACTATTTCCTAATTCCAATACACTCTAAGTGTTTCTTAGCCTATCAGTTTGTACCACACTATGTAATAATTAGCTTAAAACCAATCATCTAAAATTACCCCTCATAAATCCTACTACTATACATCTTTCATGATTCTATTTCTCCAAATTATCTAGTCTTATTTAGAAAACCATCCTTTAAAACTTACTTCTAATTCAATTTTTCTCTCAACAATGTCTATCCTGTTCCATAGCATTTCTAAGTCAACATTTCTTATCTCAAAGTTTGCATGCAAATACAAAAGGGGAAGGGGGAGGCAAGGAATAAAGTGTCCCTTAAGTTTCCTTGCTTTTCTTTTTGGTTTGAGAATTCACTCCCACATTCACCTCTCTATGTAACCATTGTATCAAACTTTAAGAATTTTCTGCAAGTCCATTTCCCACATCTGTGCATCCAGGAATCCCCTTGGGAGGCACAATTTCACCCTTGGCCATGCAGGGACGTGCAGGCAGCTGGCAGAGCTGGAAGTGGTGAAGTCTGAAGAAATGCCATGCTATTTAAGGAAAAGCAATTGATTGGTGTTAAAGACCTTTGTCTTTCTAAACACACAAATTGTTGGATTTTATGGGTCTCATGCAGGTTTCTACCTCCCTACAACCCCTAAGCCACTCGCTCCAGTGCTTTACTTTTCAGAAAAATGCAGAACTGCAAGATAGCCACTATCTGCCAGAATGTAAAATGTACATCTAAAAGACATTCCCCACTACTTTGGGTTTCAGATTCTCTCCACGTAGGCTATTGAAAGAGATGAAAATGGATAAATGTGTAGCCACCAATGGCGTCCGCCTCTCACTTTATAGAGAGCTACCATTTCATTAAGTTTGAAGTTTTTGAAATAATATAATCATAATGAAAGAAAGGAAATAAAATCCTCAGAAAGTTCTCAAAGGAGTATTAAAAGATGAGATTTGAATAAGACTGATCAAATGTTGGAATGGAAGATGCAGATAGGTCATAAGCCTTTGCTTTTTTGATTGCCCATATTGTCTCGAAACTGTTCAGCAGAACAAAGAGTTTTGTGGATGAAAGACTGGTGTGAAGAAACATGAATGTCAACTTGAGTTCTGAAAGACAGTCTGCTAATGAAATATTCTAAAAGTCATTTTCAAGGTGGTAGAAAGTTCTCACTGATGTGCATCAATGCCTCTGATAAAAAGCATCAAATAGTTATGCAAGTATTGGCTTTTAGGTCTGAGAAAATAAAGCAATGCTTCTATGATTCCAAGTGTTGCAGCAACGTGTTTAGTTTTTGTACTTTCTGGGGATTAGAAATAATAATTAGGATGTTGTTTAGTTTCTAGCTTAGGCATACAAAATGATTCTGGATCAGTTAATTGTCAATATAACAAAATTAGATAATATATAGTGAAAATGAGTACACTGAAAATAAAGACAGATCCTAAATGCATTTTTAGTTCAAGGAAAAATAAAACCACACTATTTGTTTGTGCAATAAATAAAATAAGTATAATTTGAGACAAACAGTAAATAATACATTTGGCTGCTCCTAGTAGGATAGACTTCTGAATCTGACACTGTGTGATATTTAATAGCTTCTTCATAATAGGAATTCATAAGACAGAAAGATCTAAAAGCAGTAAACATATTTCCAACAGTTCTAGGTGAGCAGATCTAATTAAATTTTGGAATATGAAAGCCTCTGAAGTAGTGCTGCCAATTCCTGTCTTCTACAGGGATTTTCTTGCATGCTTGAACTAGCTTCTAAAAAACTTCCTTTATCTCTGATTTCTTGTAGGGCCAGATTTTAACAGCATTGAAGTTCACAAAGGGGAGGCCACCTTGAGTGGCCATTGCTGCCCCCCTGGCAGTCCCCTAATTAAAGGGCTGGACTGAGATGTGAGTCCATGACCTTGGAGTGAGGACACACACCAGGGCCAGACCCCCAGGCAAGGTGTTAAATACCCAAAGGGAAATTTAAAGCAATTTAAAATTAAAAAAAAATATTTTTTTTTTGCTATGGGAGCAAGAAGCAGCACTGCCTGTAGCTACCTAAAGCCAGCAGGGACTGTTCCTCTCAGGGACAGGAGAGTCACCCCAGTGTTTACAGGGCTGAGGGACCTCTGCCCTCTGCTGTGCCCACCCCTCACTGCCTTCCACCAGCCAGGAGCCCCAAACCCTCTGAGGACCTGGAACCTGGGGGCAGATTGAGAACAGGCAGCCCATAAACCAGCAGGGGATGGAATGGTACAGAACTAACTTGTAATAATGGTTTATTTGTCAAAGAGAGTCGAAGGAGAGGTGGTTCAAGCTCAGCCCAGTAATTAACACGCTGTAAGAAGTGAGAGAGCTGCTGTCAGAGTGGCTGCAATCCTGCCTCTGGTACCTTCCAGGAACCCCCAGTGACAAAGGCAAGGCTGCTGAAAAACAGGGGAGGGTCCTCCCAACCCCATCCTGCTTAAGCTACCTCACAGTAAAGGAAAGAAATCCAGCTTAAATAAGCAGAAATGAGGTACAAGCAATCTAATTCAATGATCCCTTCCAACTCTGTGTATTCTGTGAATATTCTGCAATTCTCAAGGAGTGAAGGTAAACAGGGTGGTGAGGTGTCTGGCTCTGCTCTTACCCTCAAAGGCTCACTCTGAAGAGTTGCCAAGTCAAGACCTTTCTTGCCTTAAATCTCGAGTGAAGGCCCTTTGCTTTTGCTGTCACAGTCTGGGGACCCGGGCACGTAAGAGAGAGCTCTGAGCTTTCCACCCAGGCAGCCTCATTTTAGTGATGCCAGTCTTACAAAAATTTGGCTTTAAATCTCCGGCACACTGCCCTTTCCTTTCGTTTCTATTTTGAGACTGTCATAAATATATATCTTGTGTGAGTTACAGCTGCAGCTTTTATTCCTCGGGTCACTCTTTCCCTTTGGGGGGTGGCAGGGTGTGGGTCCTTTGTTCCCAAACAATTCAGCCAGGTTTCAAGGAGATAATGCACATTGTATGCTAAGTCTGTGCTGGCTTTTATCAGAATCCCCTTGGAAACAGGAAATGCCTGGCTGTTTTTGGCTGCCCTCCCTCATGATTTAGAAGAGGAGCTGTAGGAAGGCTTTGCTGAATGGCCTTTGATTTTCTGTCAAGGCAGTTTTGCCAGAATTTCAACTGAGGTCCCAAAAGTAGAAATAAAACATTAATCTGGTCCATCAGTCAGTCCCTGGACGAGCCCTAGGAACTGAAAATGTGTTTACAACAAAGATATCATAACCCTTTGAATACTTAATAAGAATGATAACAAAGCAAGTAACTCTTTGTTTAAAACTAGTTAAAGTGCAACACTCCTGTCCTGATTCTAGATGAACAAATAAAAGCCAAAGGTAGGTTGCAGTTTATATTTTAAAGTTACTTGGCCTTTTTCTTAAAACCAGCCCTAAATGAAATGTTTAACTCTCTCTTCAAATGTGTGACACCATCCATCACAATTTTATAGTTAGACACATAATAATGTATAATCTCAGCTGGCTGTCCACTTGTAAAAATGGGAATAGACTTCAAGAAATAAGCAATTTCCCAACAGAAAATTGGAAATTCTGCCAACCAATTCCAGGTGACCTGCCATCAATCAGTGTTAAATTCTCCCCAGCTATTGCTGAAGGGTATTGCCATTACTGACGGGCTTCACCTGGTGACTAATGGCATATAACAAACACATTCAAGAACTATAGAAATCCTAAGAATCTGTAATTGTCAGTTAACTTCCAGCAAAGACCTTCTCAGGCAATTCAGAAAGAGAGTGAGATTTCTATAACCTCAAAACTACTCATTTTTATTATAATTTAAAAAAAAAATCAGAATGACTTGATGCCATGAAACTAAATTAAATCAGACTGCAAAACACTTATTTGTTGCAGAATAATTTAATGTAACTACTTTGCTGTATGCACTGAATATGTGCTAATATGACAATTACTATAGGCCTGGAATAATATTCAAGTTTCTCAAAAAACTTTGTGTGATTAATAACTATGATTAATGTTTGAAGTGTGCTGTTCCAGGGTAATAGTTTCCTTCATTTGCCAGAGTATACATTTAGAATTAAGTATTCAAGTGCTCTGGTTACTCATGTAAAGTCCCTATAGCTGTGATTTACTTTACAGGTGAGAAACATGCTGCAAACAAGAAATCCTGACTCTGTTCAACCAGCAGCAGAGGGGCAGAGGGAAATGATGATGGATTTGTTACATAGAATCTCCAAGACAGGGAAATAGGGTTTTCACAGTTGTCAAAAAGAGAATCTGTCAAGGTTTAAAGCTCTGTGTGAAGCATGGAAGCTTGAATTTCCACTCAACTTTCAGATTAAAAAATAAGATAAAATTGAAAAAAGTAGTTGGAAGTACTGCTGGGCTGACCCTGGAATTGGATCAGGTCAGGAAGTCTCCTGTCCCTAACAACCCTTTCAAAGTCACTAATTCTGAGTTTCAAGGTCCACAGGACTATAGAGAGATCCATTGCATCATTCTGCTCACCTGATTTCCATGGGGCACTCACAGGGGTGGAGAAAAGGACATGATTTTAACAGGACTTATATTTATACAACCTGCAACAAGGTGGGTAATTAATCATGTGTTAGAGGGGCAAGGGATAGCAGTACAAGAATAATTTTTTTTTCCCCTAACTAAATCTGCTTCATGCTGTGCTGTTAGGATAATAATGATGGGGTTCTAAGAGAAAGAGTGCAACATTTTAATTTATGGTAAAATGCTGTATTGGTCATAGTTCTAATGTCCATGGAACGCTGGGCCACTCTTCAAAATAATGCAAACCAACCATTAAAAAAGGAGGAGGTTTCATCCTCTGGGATGCCCATGGCTCAGGAGCTCTGCTTTTGTTCCTGACCCATTCTGTGCAGCCCTCTCATGCCTTGCCCAGCCAGCTGAGCCCTTGGCTCTCCAGAATCACTGCTGGGAGCAGAAATCTTCCCTCCAGCCCAGCCAGAGCCTTTTGCTTTCAGATGACATCACCTGATTCACTTGGTCAGGGTTTGTTCTTGGTGAGCAGATTAAATGCAAAAAAAGACTTTTCAGAAGAGCAGCCAGCTTCTCAGTAAGTGCAGGGCTTGCTGAGATGGGCTGCAAAGTCACCATGCACACTCTTTTTTGTTAAAAACCCACATCCTGGAGTGTGGCATTCCCAGGTCAGTGCCAGAGGGGGCAATACTGAGAGTAGGTGTTGGTTATGAATATTGGGCTGCAGTAATGCTGAGTTCTTAATTATCAATTTGGGAGATGCTCAGCTTTTCATAGCATTCTGTGAATAATCAGGTCATCTTTGCAGCTTTCCCACTGCATCCCTCCATCAGAGAGGTGTTACTTGAAGGCATTGTACAGATGAAGTATAAAATGGAGATGTGCTGTGAAAGAAGAATTAGTATCAGGAGTGGGTTTCAGTCCCTTTGACATTCTCAGAAATAACATGTCCCATTCTCTCCGCAGCTCCTGCGCTCTCTCTGGGTGCTTAACATAATTTGTAAAAGAAATCATCTTAGATTTTCAAAGCAGAGTCTTAAAATAGCCTTAAATACTTAATGGCAGATTGAAAGATTGGGGAATAAAAGCAGAAATATATTGAACAAAATAGCATCTAAGATACTAATTTAATTACCAAGTCTCCTCTAAGGGTTGGGTAACTGATCTGTGGTAGCATGGACCTAATTTTTCCCCTCAAGTTGAGAACAGAGAGAAAGCAAATGACATGATCTTCTATTATTCTCTTGATGTATATCAGTGAACACTGTATTGCTGTATTTCACAGAACAATGGTCCTTCAAGTTTAGTATCTTGTCTCAAGACATGTTTTCTGAGAGTACAGTCACTAATGAAACTTACTGAGAGACTTCAAACCGAACATATAGTAGATTTAAAATTAGATTTGCCTTTGAAATCCCATTTTCTGGGATAATTGCTCTTTTTAAAAATTTTAAAGGCAGTTTAAAAACTATTTCAGTTTTCTGAGTTAGACCCTGTCATGTTAGATACTGGAAGATGCCCTGTCATGAAGCAGCCCTAAATATTTCCAATCAGTTCAGTAATTTGGCATTAAAGTACTGATATCCAATTCCAAATGACTTCTTGTAAAACATGGACTTTGGTTATTTGGATTACTTTAAAGCAAAGGAAATGCAAGCATTTCTCTCATTACTGTGAAACCCTCAGGACTATTAATGCACTTCAACACACTGAAGTTTTGAAAACTCTCAAATCCTGACCACGAATATTCCGTGAGCAAAGCCTGAATTCTCAGTCACTGCTCCTGGGTAAGTCCTGCTGATTACAGGAATAGCAGATTTAGAAAGAGATTCAGGTCTGTAACAGGTCTGTGTATGACAGGATATGTGCAGGAAATAATCCTAAAAAAGACCTTTCTTACTGAATACTTGTGCCAAATTCACAGCAACAGCTCGGGCAAGTGTGTTCTACTGAGCAGGGAGAAAACCAGGCCTGTGCCTGCTGACATCTGGCAGCAGAAATAAGCAGGGGTCTTCTTGGGATATTTGTCCTGCATTAGACAGAGTTGCCTCAGAAATGCACGGACATAGCAATGGTTATGACAAATATTAATTAAAACTGCTCAAGCCTGGTGTTGTGTGTGCACTTCCAGCTTTTCCAAAGCTCTCACAAAGCCCACCAGGCTTTTGGGGCCAGTCCCAAACTGTTCCCACATTGCACACCAGCACTGCCATCTCTGCTGCTCCTGAGTGTGGCACACAGGAAAGGCATCCCAAGGAAATAGGGACTATGGATTGCTGACAGAAATCAGCATATACAGAAAAGCTACAGGAAATAGGGCTCCTTGCACCTACAGCTCAGAGCTTGCTATCTGACAAGTCTCACAGCAAATGGTTGTGGGAACTGTAGAACACTTAGCAGTATATCAGTGTGAAGAATTCCACCGTGCCTGTAATACCAGAAAAATTGCTGATAAACCTTCTTAGGATATGATAAAGAGTTTAACTCAAGTATTTCCCTCAGAGTGTCTAGATTTTCTGCAGGGGTAAATTCTGACACCTGTATCCATTCTTAGTAGAACCTCACTTCATGATTTTTCTCATTGACTAAATAGACTGACTCATTGAGGGGTTTCTTAGCGGTGTCTGGAGGCCCATAAACAAGCCCCCACTTTTTAATTCACAAAGACTGCTTTCCAAATCCTTCCTCAGTTGACAATTCCCTCATCAAAGGCAGAACAGCACTAAAAAAACCTGTAGCATTGCCAAGCTGGAAATAAACGATTTTGTTGTTTTAAATACAAATAATGATCTGTCGTTATGCACTTTGCAAGGAAGGCATTACCCTGCCTTGAAAAACACAGAAGAGAAAACAACACTGAAGTAGTTTTGATAAATGCTGTCATTCTCTAAGGAAATTTAGGAATTAGAATGCAGTTAAATGAAGCTGCTTTATATCCTCTTTGAGTTTTCATTCCTTCAACAATGGAAACTGCCTTTGGGAAGAAAACAGATGCAGGTCCCGTGAGGATTTAAGCGGCTTGATCATGTCCTTGTGAGCAGAGTGAGGCAGGGAAAGCCAGAGTCACTGCAGTCCCTGGCCCACTGCTCCTGGTGAGCCTTTCAAATGAACATGCAAACAGCATTCTTCACACCTAGAAATTTCTGTCTCCAGTAAAATTTCAGAATGTGAAAGCGAACGTTCTAACCACAAATACATATTTTTGGGAACTCCTGTGTTTTGGGCAGAGTAGTAAACTTGGCCCAATCTTCTTCTCATGTCACTTCTATCAGTGCCACTGCAGCTCATTTTCAACCTGCCAGAGCCAGGCAATATGAACTTGCCTCATTTTTTTTCGAGCTGTCCCCTCCCAGCATGAGGATCCCACCAGCCTGTGTGCTGGGCACAAGGCACCTCTGACATCCTGGATGAGGAGCTGCAATCACAATCACAGGAGTAACAAGCTCAGTTTGGGGTTTGAAGTATAACTAATAATACCCTTTCATGGGGATGAGCCCATCTGGGGAAACTGAACAGCAAAAGGACACGTAGTCATGATGGGAGCCAAACAGAGGAGAAAGCCAGGCCAGTGCAGCGTGAGCAGCACTGCTCTGAGATTTAAATATCAGAGGTTTTAGGGGTTATTCATTCCAGAAATGAAGGCAAGGGGAGGTTAAAGGAGGGAGAGGTGTTCTCTAACGCAGAGTGGCGTGGCTCTGCTCACAATGGCCTTCACTGCAGTCTGCCACTGAGCCACTTTCTATTCCCCACGAGTAGGAGCTGTGGAATATTTTGTAAAGTTGCATCTTTTAAAGTTCAGAAAATAAGCAGTGAAGCAAGATGCATCTCCTTTAGAAAGAGGAATTGAACTCACCCCATGCTCCATGAAGCCATCAAGCTCATGGCTGAGCAACACATTGTTGAGTTGAATATAATGAGGCTGCTGTATAATGTCACATTATAAAAAAAACCTGTGCAACGCTATAGAAAAAAACCCTACTGCATTCTGATAACACAGCTCCCTTTTCCTCCACTGAAAAAAATTCAGAAGAAAGCTAGGAAATGGATTCAAGCATAGCAATCTTAATTAGCCAGTTTTCAGTCAAAATATATGCACTGAACACAACTGAGATTCTTTAGAGATTACCAGAAATTCAGCATATGAATTGCACATGCTGTCCTAAACAGCTCTTTGTTTACTATTAATTAGCACAACTAGAGAGAGCAAAATCATGGTCATTTGATTGCTAAAATATTATTTTTATAAAGTTAAATCAATTAATGCTTCATTTGCAATTTCACTAGTTGACTAGTTGACTGCAACTCTTTAGCCTTGAAAACTCTATTAGAAGAGGAATTCAACCTAAATTCTAAGTGGTTAACCTCTGAAATGGTTGAGCCTAATTATTAATTAATAATCCTGAATTTGGGGCATCCTTGATTATCCCTAACTTAAATAGACATAAATATGATGATGAATCAAGCCTTAGACTTTTTCCTGGCTTCATATGTCTGAAATTTGGAGGCTTACCTCAAGAATAACCATTCAAGGGCACAACCATTTGCTTGGTAAGCTGCAATGAAAATGAAAGAATAGGAAGAATAAATGAAAAGGAAGAATAAATAAGAGAAATCCTCCATGCCTCTAAAGAGATGTGCCTGATGACCAGTGCAGTTTTCCTGTGCAGAAATCCCTTCCTCGTCCACAGTTTGTGTTTGGCCACTTTTTTATCTCATTTATTCGAAAATTGTAAAGTTGTAGTCTTTTCTATCTTGCCTTTTTAGGGGAAGGAAAAAACCCCACTCCAACCACCAGAATATTCTGGCACAGCCCTGGAAAGGGCAGCTCAGCCATGCACACTGCAGGAGGATCATGCAGTGCTTCCTGTGCCATGGATTTGTCCTCTGCCATGGAGCTCCCTGGTGCACCAAACATGGGTCAGTACTGATCTCTGCCCCATTCCATGTCAGACAGGAAGATTTGGTTTGTTCCAGGCCTTAATAGGCACCAGGCTGTGGACTGTGAAAGGCAAGTGTTGATATGAAATTTTTAAGAGACTCCTCATAATGAAGCAGTACTAGTGACACAGATCTTCTAATCAGGCATTTAGTAATTTTGCTTTGCAGCTTGGAAAATGTATTTCATTTAAATTCACCTCCTAGGAGCTGTGTGTCAGGCAATTACTCTCTACCAGAAGATTTCAAAGTCCAAGCAAATTAAATGGGCTCTGTTCTTAAAGTAATACTGCCCTCAAAGCATCATTACTGTTGTTAAGAAATAGCAAACCTGAAGGCACAATTTCTGTTCTCTCCTATGAATACAGGTGCAGCTCCCATTAATGTTATTGGCAATCAGCTGTGCATATTTACAGATTTGATGCAGAGTCTCTCTGAGTGAGGAACACACCTGAACACACAGTTCTGAAACAACACTGCTGAAAAGGAGAGCTGAGTGCAGTTTCCAGAGAGCTGGGACTTCTGAATTAAATTCATACTGGGATGGCCTGTAAATATATTAATTCAAAATATCAGGTAAGCAGAATCACGTTTTTTTCAGGAATGGACTCCTGAAGTAGAAGAACAACCTTGCAAGACATGGCACCAGTGAGCATTTGTCTTCCTTTGACTTAGTACTGAGTGAATGTTCTTGTAAAGTGCAGCCAGCCTCCACACATTGCTGAATGTTAGTATTAGGTTGCCTCCTCACTGAAATAGAAAGTAAATTCTTGATTTTGTGACATTTAAAAAACTTGTGGTCATTTACAACAGCTGGAACCACTGTCCCAAATACAGAGCAGCTGGGAGCCTGCAGAGGGGTTTGGTACCAAGCAAAAGTTGTTGGGGGAAGTGGTGGAGTCACCATCTCAAGAAGAGACTAAAAAATTTGGATATGGCCCTTGGGGACATGCTTTGATGGTGAAAATGGTGCTGGATCAATCATTGCTCTTGATGATCACAAAGGTCTTGTCCAGCCTAAATTGTTCTGTGATTCTATTTTCTATCATGTTACTATTTCTCATTGTTAATTCCAGAGCTCCAGATTCCCAAAGATCCAGAGGTATGTAGAGCAGAATAATGGAAAGGAGGTCAACTGGCACTTTAGAAATGTCTCCTTTAACTTACCTTTATTTATTGCCACTTAAGAGCAGTAAAAAAAAAAACCTATCTAGAAGTGTCCAGATCCCTTTTTAAACTCAGACTCTCAGTCAGCTAAGTGGCTATTCCAAGTATACACAAAAAGCATCTGATGATGGTCCTTGGGCACTGTCCTAACTATAGGAGAGGTCAAACTGAGCTGAATAGAACTCTTCATGTTATTGAAGCTAGCAGTAAGAGAAACACTTCCCTGAATGGGGAGCATATTGCCAGAATTGCACCTGGAATGAAAGAATTCCAGCTTTGCATTCTGATACTCTGTTTTTCTGCCTCCCACACTTTCAAACAAGCAGCATAGGATACACAGAAATACGGGCAAACAGATGTAAATAACCTGTCCTAATATTTCTGTGAAGCACTTTGTGCAGCATGCCAGAATCACCTCCCAAGCATGGGTTTTGTAAAGGGTATTACCCATCATTAGTTTAAGTTAACTACTCTTAGAGACCAGGGTGGGAATTCTGCAGGGCAGGTTGTCTGTCTGTCATACTTTCAGAGCAGCTACTGGCAGAGAATGGGTACTGGAGCAGCAAGAATTTGGGTCAGATACCAGTTTTTATGCTCCTGCAGTAGTTTTGCCTCATAAAGATCCTTACATTTGCCCATGATCTTCAGTGAAGTTCATCTATTTCAAGCCAACACAATATCAAGCACTCAGTCACTGACTCCAATTAAATCTCTGCTTAAAACCAGCTCTTTCCACTCACTTTTCAGTCTTCTTGCTCCTTGATTGTTTCATTTGCAAATAGAAAATAAACAGTTCATTGTTGTTGAACCAAACTCTTGTAAGCACAGTGACATAGCAGCAGTATGTCAATGATTTAAAAAGATAGTTAATATATTTTGTTGTGTGTAATGCAATGGGGCCTTGACATTTAGCCATTAGTGTAATGCAAATAACAAACAATAATACATAACTGGGATTAAAATTGAAGCACTGAGCAAATGTAAAAAGAAAAGAAAAGGTGGTTTACATAGCAAACAAGGACATAGGAAAATCCATCAGGAGTCAAAGATAAGTATACTTGGAGCCATAAAATTACCTTGTGTCAAAACTAATTGAGGGAAGCAGCTCGTCACTAATGCAATTGTGCTTTAATAATGGAGATGGCATCTCCATGGGCCTGGGAGAGAGGCAGCTCTGAGAGCCAGAAACAGAAACTTTGCAGAGATGGGTTCGTTCTCTCAGCACTCTGTGCTGTGCACCAGGCTGAAATAATTGGGTGCAGGGTTTCAAAACACAGAGTTTCTGCCTGAGTGGGCAGCAGGACCTCCTGGAGCTCAGGGTAGCTCTGGGGACCTGCAAATTCACCAGGTGGTCCCCCGAGAAGCAGCCCATGTCATCCCATGTCATCCCATGTCCTAGCTCCTCTCTGCTCCAGATTTATACAGGCTGTCAAGGTTGTCAATGTGAAAGCCATTTAGATGTTGTCTTGTTTTGCATTTCTCACTCTAAAACGTTCCAGAAATGAATCTGCTGCCCCTGAATAGAGAATTGGTCTAGGAATTGGCAAGGACTTCAGTCTTACTTTTATTAAGGGCTTATCAAGTAAAAAGGCCTGGAACAAAGAAGAATAAAATATTTGATTTCCCCACCCTCCACCTAGTCTGAATGACAGTCCTTTTGAGGTCAGTATTGCTTAAGTCTGTAAAATGAAAATGCTACGAATCACAATCAAATAACTGTCAGGCGCCTTATTAAATTTCATTCAACTCCATACAAAATCTTAAGGGACCATTGCTATCTTCCAATTTAGACAAAGATTAAATAAAAGCTGATCAAAGATTTATAGAATTCTAAAGTGATACTAAACACAATGTGCTGTGCTTGGAAAGCTTTCCCTGATACAATGGAGCTGGAAGTAGCCCGCTTTAATGGTTTCATTTAAGCACCACTTTCCATTGGAGGAAAAAACCAGCAGTTTACAACCACCTCATCTAATTAAAATCTCATAATTCACAGTCTAAGTCAAGTTTAAATTGAGACTAGGGTTCATATTGTTGGGCAGACAGAATTAAAAAATCAGTAACAATATAAAGAAAAGAAGCTTTTTCTTTTTAAAATTCAAAGAAATAACCAAACCAAGGTGCGCTTCCTGGCTAGCAATTTTCAGCCTATCTGCCATTAAAGAAATGTACAGGTAAGCTGAGGAGGTCTCCTAAATGAAGGTAGTAGCAGTGGTTACTGGAATTTCTGTTTTCAGAACTAAAACAAACCTCTGTTCTGTCCATCAGTGGTAAAGTATGGCAAGGAATGAGTACACCACTACACTTGAAATATTAACAGGAAATATAGGGAAGGAAAAGAAAAGAAGCAACAAGAAGGGAAAGGTGCTTTCACAGAGAGAAGTTGTTTCATATTTTCTTTTCTTGCAGCTGAAGGAGAGAACTAAATAAGAAGAGTCACAAGCAGGGAAGAGTCTGCCTTACACATTTAGAAAAAAAGCTCCTAAAAATGTGTTTGTTTTCAAGGCAAGCATGTTCATTACAAAATGAGTCTTTGACGTTCCAGTGTTCATCTACAACAGAAATCATATTTCTGTAAGAAAAAATTCTGCCTAAGGCTTAGCAAGAAATTTATGATGCTGAACATAAAATCTGAATTCTGCGGTCAAACCTCTTGTGAGAGAATACAGAATTACAGCAGACAGACTGATTTCTGAAAAGCTTTAATGATATGGAACCTGGAGAATATTTTCACCATTCTGTGCACCTGATCTACTTTCTTCTACTGGGGCTTGCCTGAGCACCCCCAGAACCCTTTGTTAGTGAAGTGCTGTGAATATTGCACCACAGTGACTGACTGTGCCCTGGGAATTCGGGTCTATACCTATTGAAGAATTAAATATGGGATAAAAACACAAAGCTCAGATCCTGCCATCCCTTCTGGACAGTAGTGCAGCCTCAGTGCCCTCAAGCACGTGTGAAAGCAAAGGCAAATTTGCAGCAGAAATGCCAAACAACCCTCTTTGTGACTTCTGCAAGCCGTGGTATTTGGAAATCCCTTTCAGATCCCAAAAGGAATGCAAAGCAAGATATCAAGCAGGCCATCAGCTTCCTGTTAGCAGTGCATGTAGTTTTCCACATTTTGGCACAAAATCCTAAGGTGCACACCAATGACAGTGTTTATATTTGTAGTTCATCTATAAGGTTATTCTGTTATCTGTACTTGATAAACCCAACCCAGGCTCTGTGAAGGCAATTCATAAATGTCAGCCAGAAGGGAAAAGACAATGAAGTGGTTTACAATAAGCATGTTTGCTTTTTATTAGCAAGTTCAAACTAGAACCTTTCCCCTCCAGTCAGGAACATCACAGGTAATTAAGCCAATGCCCTTTTGTGATGCACTAAAAAAGGAAGATGTAAACTGAATCATAACAAGAATCATTGCCTGCTCATCACAACTTCAGTGTGGGGATGACTAATTCCTTTTGATACTGCTTAAAACATATGACTTAGGATGGATTCTGAAGGGGCAAGGTAGCTGTATAAAAAGATGGACTAAATAAAAGATAACAGACTTTGCCGTATCATTTCAAATAATCACTTTGGCCATTTTTTTAGGATTAGCAGAGATCAAGACTCAGGATCAGCAGATTAAAAAGTAAGAGCAGCAAAAACGAGCTGAAGAGAAAACACATTGTGTGCCACTCATCTATCTGCAAAAGATTTTCTGTCTGTTCTTCCCTCAATGCAGGATCTTCTCCCCAGTGCTAAGCAGGGGAATTGTAAGTACTTCTGAAACATGGTAATTTCCAACTGTCAGTGCCAGAGAAACCTCGCCGTGAGTCCCTCCGATGGGACTCGTGTCTGAGCAAGGAGCTCCATCTGAATTCAGTGCACTAGGATAGTTTAATATTTCTTTTTTGGAACATCTCCAAGGAAACAGATGAATAGAAATGAGACAAAGATTGGGAAATCCCATCTTCCAACTTCTGCTGTTAGGAGCCATCTTACAAGCCAGAAGAAAAACAAACACAACAACCAAACTGTCCCAAAGCCCAGGACATGTCTGTGGTGAAAATTTGGGTTAAAAATGTACATTTTCCTCCTTTTGGGGAGTGAGGGATGAAGTTCTGTTATCTGGGCCTGACACAGGCAGTGCTTTGTCTCATCATCCATTCTTGTCAGTGAGAAAAAAATCAGGAGAGCAGACTCCTAAATTTTCCCTTCTACTGTCTCTTGACCTTGGGTGATATGAGGCCTTGTCCCACCCAAACCCAGGAAAATACAGACAGAAATTGCCATTTATGTTACAGAGAAAGAAGTTTTAATCCAGCAGAGAATGGAACACAGAGAAAAAAAGCAGGTTTTTTTTTTCCCAGTTGTCCCCTTTCCCAAGGAAGCTTCCCCTCCTACCCTTCAGTTTCACCCAGCACATTCCTTAAATATTATTCTCTAACACCTTTGGATGGGTGAGCTGGCAGAGGAAGGTCCAGTGGCACAGCAGCAAAGGCAGGTGAATTCTATTCTGGCCTAATTCAGAGGAAAAATGTGAATTAATTTGCTCTCAGCTCTGTCCCTGGTCCTGAACCCCCCTGTTCCCTCACTGTTATTGATGTTGCTCCTTTTTCCATTTACCCCATGATTTCCCAGTTCCTACCTCAGTCCCAGAGACAGCACTCAGCAAAACCCCACCTTGAGCCCTTGGCCCGTTTTTGCAGCTTAACCCTGTTACACAGAGCAAAATGTGAATTTGTGGAATTCCAGAGGGCACTGCTGAGAGTCTGCTGGAAGGGCCAAAGCAGTGAAAATGGGGTTTGGGGCTAATATGTGGGCAGGCAGGATTGACCACAGTTAAACACCAGGGGTCAAACTCTGATGGAGCAATCTTTCTTCCTTTCACCAACAATGCCCACTGTTAGGTGAGCATACACCTTGAAATTAAGCCAATGGGACCTGGATGGAAAACTTGGTGTTTGCTCTTCAGACAAATTAAAAGGCCAATGAAATTACCTCTGCTCTCAACCAGTGCTCTTTCACAGCCACTACATTTTTAGCTCATGTAAAAAAACCCTATTTTTTTCTTCACTTTGGGAATAAAAAGGAAAAAAGAAAACAAATTTTTGGCATTTTAATGCTGAATTTGAACTGACAAAACAAAATCTGAAATTAATGTGCAACAGCAACTCTCTCAAGTCTATTAGGAAAATTAATTTAGTCCTGAAACCTTTAAGAACAATGTATTTGATAAATGGCTTATACAAAAAGGAAATATTTTGGAGTTTTTTTATCCAGAACTATTTGAAGGCTGAAAACTCCAGTGTAAGTAGTATAGAATGCATTTCTTAGTAATTTTTGACAAATCAGCTATGAACTGCTTCAAAACAATGGAAGTAGAAAGTCTGAGTTGGGCTTAAACAAACAGAGATTGCTTTTTTTTAACTTTTCTTTTGCTTGAATGGAAAGTCAAATAACATCTTTGTTCATTTAATTATTCATAGTCCGTAAAACCAGTTGTAGAAACACACTCACTCTGTACAATCCAAGTACCCTCATTTTCAAAGTGCTCTTAAATTTTTACAAACCAGTCTGAGACCCAATCAGGCACCTGATTTGCAGCAGAGCACTAGACGTGATTGAGCTTTTCTATTTGTTTCCTATTTATAAAACATAACTTCAGATGACAGAAAAGCAATTATTTTCAAATTGAACTGGCATTCTGGAAATACTTTGCTCTGTGCAAATCAGCTTGCACCAGCATTCCCACAACTTCTGCCACACTCAGAGCCCTTCTTCCCACGGGAAAACGATGCTTTTGAATCCCCCCGTCGCAAGCTTAGGCACAACATGAAAAATTGCAAAGAACCAAAGAATGTTTACTGGCAAATGGCATCTCTGAAGGACAGAGGAGCCAAGGCAGTCTCTGGGTGGCTGAAACATGTGACAGAGCCGTGGGCAGCTTCAAAGCTGCTCCGATGCTGCAGCTGCCAAGCAGCAGCTGCTCCTGCTAGACAATCCTGGTGACTTGGCACCCGGGCCCTGTGCTTGCCATTCTAAAGCAGCAGAGAGTCACAGGATGCAGGATGGCAGCTACCCCTTCATAAATCACAGAATATCTGCAAAAAGTCCCTGTGGAGATAGTGGGTGCCCTGGGAAGTTACAGCATTGCTCTGAAGTGCTGACGCAGTCAGTCACGGGCTGGAAACGCAAGCTGAAAAGTGAATTTATTGTTAGAGCGCCTCTGTATTCCTGATAAAGTATCCCAGGGCTCAGAAAAGCTCCTGCAGCATAAAGAAGTAATATTGTCATTATTTTGAGGAGAAGGAAGGTACGAAAGATTAGCTGGCTGAGAAAGGTCACAGAGGGGGCTGGAGAGAGGAAGGACTGGAGTATGTCTCTCCAGAAACAAGGCTGACACGGTCCTGAATGCATCTTCCCTTCTTCCCTATGATAATTTCTATCCCTATGATAATTTCTACATCCAGCAAGATGTTTGCCATCTAGCAAGTGTCAGGAATGAAGCCAACACAACGAAGTGGAATCACAGTTGCACAGAATCTCCTCTGAGCAGCCTTTCCCAGTGTTAATGAAGGATCATGCCTTTGCTAGATATTGTGCTTTGTGCCATTCTATACAATGTTAAAGCAAATCCATAAATCATATCACTTTCTATAATATGATTCTGAGAAGTTAGCCTCTTCTCTCAAACCTTAAAGAATTTTATATTAAGAGCAGGCCTGATTTGATTGCTTCAGGCTTATATATGAATTCTTATTTTTATGGCTCCCTGGAAATAAATAGATTGCTGTCCAATCCTCTGTAAACTTACAAGCAGCAAAAGGATGGAAAAATTTGGTGTTGGTGCTACAGCATCAATAGCCAGAGTTAGAAGCTGCCAGAGCAGTGATTTGAAAGCCTCAGATTGATTTCCAGCTCATTCCCTGGCGAGAAGGGATGGGGTGAGCAGGACTGCACCCACTCCCTCCTGCAGCTGTCTGTCTCCAAGCACTCACTGCACACACTTTCACTGAGCCAGTTTCTGTGTCTAGAGGGCAGCCTGGCATCAGCTTCTCTGAAACATTCGTATATTAGGTCATATCCAGCAACATTTAAACAAGACAGATGATTAAAAGATAGTGGGAGCTATGCATTATGGATTAAAGTGTGGAGTGAGAAGTTTTTGGAACATTAGTGTTCCGGAAATATGAACTATAAACCCATGTGAAATATTGAAAATCATCACATTTAGTGATATTCTGTGTTCTTTCAGTGGAAAATAGAAAATAAAAGTAGTAGAGAAACACATCCCAATCGTATGAACAAATTATATATTTATAATTCTTTATTAGGATTTTCTGAAAAACACAGTTCTCATAATCTCACATTGGCAATAGAGAAGTTATAAAAACTAATATTTGGCTTTAATACAGCCTTATTTTTATTGCACTGGTTTGTGTGATCAACACGCAAGGTTCTTCAGCTTATTAAAGCTCCAGAGCTAAAGAAAATGTGAGTGGAGTGATATGTCCAAAAATATACTGACATGTTCATTCTCTTTGTTGTGTCACCTGTGGATTCCATCAAAAGAGGAAGGCAAACTGAAAATTACTTGGCTTCTGAAATATATGTACAGGAAATATTTCTTCTGATACATAACTGATCAGGTATTTCAGCAGTCTTGGAAATGCTGAGGATTCCAGTGGAAAATAGAGACAAGACATCCTCTGGGAGGCCAACAGTCCTGACCAGCTGGGCTGTGCAGGGTTCTTGGCCCTCAAGTGGCCAAATGCCATGGAGAAGGTGAATCCTACTGAGCTGTTCCCTCAGTCACTGCAGCCAAACCAACCCTGAAAGCAAGTCCCACTGTCACCAACATGCTTTATGAAAAATCCTTTCTTTAGGATTTTTCCTCCTGAGAAGCTGAGAGGCTTCAGGAACTAAATGTAAACAATGATTATCTGCTACTGTGGGATGCAACAGGTGGATCTGGGATTGGTCTCATGTGGCTGTTTCTAATTAATGGCCAATCACAGTCCACCTGTCTGGACTGTTTCAGTCAGTCTGAACCTTTTTTGTTCATTCCTTTTCTATTCTTAGCCAAGCCTTCTGATGAAATCCTTCCTTCTATTCTTTTAGTAGTTTTTAATATAATATATATCCTAAAATAGATAACATATATATAATATATATCACAATATATATCATAATATAATATAATATATATCATAATCATAATATATATCATAAAATTTTAATATAATATATATCATTAAAAAAATAAACCAAGCCTTCTGAACATGGAGTCAGCTTTCTCGTCTCTTCCTGTGACCCCTGTGAACATGGTCACATCCCACTCTGACAGAGCTCCTGCTGCTGATCCCACCTTAGGGCTGGCAGTGGAAAAGATGCCAGAGATGGGACACCTGGTGTGCTCCCAGCTTGTGTGACCTCAGTGCTGTGAGCTGGATCTCTCTGGGACATCCCAGTGCAGAGGGATGCACAAACCCAGCACAGACAGAGTCACATTTCAAAAGTACGTGGTGGTGTTGTTTAAAAGGGAGATGCAGCAGTTTAAGATACAGTTCTAAAGGAAAATGACACAACTGAAGCCTGATCTGCAATATGAGAAGAGGGAACAAATTAAGCAAAGAGGGGTAGCAGACTGGAGTAAGGACCAAAAGGGATCCCATCCTGTATTTTAACATCTTCCACTTTTTGGGAGTTCTGCTCTAGGGTGTGAATGATGACACAGACCAGTAGCCAAGGCTGTGTGCATTCCAGCCGTGGGCAGGATGCTGCAGTAATGAGGAGGACTGGAGAATCTTTGTGTTCTGAGGCCAGAATTTATGGGAAGTTGTTACATTTGTTGAAATAATGAGTGGGAAGCAGTACTAGGAAATGCTACAACTGCAACAAAAAAGCTCACAAGAAGGCAAATAAGCTCCCCTGGATGTTACTTGCTCACATTTGGGGGAGTAGATGCTTGTTAGCAAATAAAACATTATTATGTCCATGCTAGTTTGTTGCTCTGTTTGGCAAATTTCCTGATCCCTCTTGACTCTCAGTTCTGAAATACACATTGTCAGGAACTAAAATGATTAAACTGTGAAATCTGTTTATTCAGATCATATGCTGAAAAGTGTCTTATTTCACATGTATCTATTGTAGAGTGATTCCAACAAAGACACCAAACAAAAGATGAGCTCTCAAATGAAGGAAGACAGTCTTTACCTTCCCTTGACAGCTGCCTGCAGCCTCAACTCTCCACTGATAAACTGCCATATAAAAATTTACCTATTAAATTATTTTTGGCATTTAAATCATATCTATCACAGAGTCAGCTGAATTCTTAAAAGCACTGCATTTTAACATGTGCATGCTTTGGATTATACTTCAAGAAATGCTGCAGCTGAGCAGGACTGTGATATACTCTGTACAGGTTCATAAAAGAAATTTTACCAGACACTTCTTAGCCTCAGCCTCTGATTTCTCCATAATCTGCTTCCTGAGATCTTCCATCAGTATAATTAAATATGTCTGTGCTAGTTCATGGGGCTCTGTTCACTTGTACCAGCTAAAACCCCTCAATTGTTCAATTTGTCCATGCAGCCACCTCACGTCCTCTCCATCTTTTGGGATACGTGACAAATACTGATGTCTTGCATGAGAAAAAGTTTGTTCAGCCCAATCCACCAACATTGTCAATATTGGCTCCAGCTTACTAATTAACTTGAGAAAAGTGAATGAGCTAATTAGCAGGGCAAACTAAATAGAATATCATTAGTTAGTCAATCAGTGCTGGTTTCCACTAAGTGAATGAGTAATTTCCACACATTCTGGGTCACTGTCAACCTCTCAAATTTCCCATTGGACTTCCCTGTCCTGCAGCAAATCTTAAACTGAAAATACTCAACAGGATGACCTGGTTCAGCTTCCTACTTGTACTCCCACAGATCACCAGTGGTTACACTCTGGAAAACACTGAAAAAACCTCAGTTGCTTCAGGCTGGTTTCTGCTTCACTGAGAACAGAAAATGAGGCCAGAATTCTTCCAGGTCCCAAGAAACCTTAAAAGTTTTTTTTAAAAAAATTATCCTCACATAGGAAATTATTTATTGAGAACCTGCCAGAAGGACAAGTGACCTAAGGAATTTAAGTGGTTATAGAATCCCAGGATGGGTTGGGTTTGAAAGAACTTTAAAGATCACTGTGTTCCAACCCCAGCTATGGCAGGGACCCCTTCCACTGTCCCAGGTGCTCCCAGCCCCAGTGTCCAGCCTGGCCTTGGGCACTGCCAGGGATCCAGGGGCAGCCCCAGCTGCTCTGGGCACCCTGTGCCAGGGCCTGCCCACCCTGCCAGGGAACAATTCCTCATGGCCAAGATCCCACCCAGCCCTGCCCTCTGCCACTGGGAGCCATTCCCTGGCTCCTGTCCCTCCAGCCCTTGTCCCCAGTCCCTTTTCAGCTCTCTTGGAGCCCCTTTAAGGGTTGAAGCTTTAAGCCCCTTTAAGGGTTGAAGGGTTCTAAGCTGCCCCTGGAGCCTTCTCCTCCCCAGCTGTCCCAGCCTGGCTCTGCAGCAGAGGGGCTCCAGCCCTGGGAGCAGCTCCCTGCCCTCCTCCAGCCTCTCTCCTGCAGATCCTTCTCATGCTGAGCACCCCAGGGCTGGGGCAGCTCACAGGTGGGCTCTCACCTGAGGGGCAGAGGGGCAGAATGCCTTCCCCTGCTGGGCTCAGCCCCTCTGCTTGCCTTGGGTCTCATGTTAAATATCCTTGGCCCCCACGTGGGGCCATTGCCTGGTGCATCCATCAAACCCAGGTCTGCCCAGTTTAGGGGCCAGGACAGAATCAAATGCTCTGCACAGATCCAGGCAGAGGACATGATCTGTTAACTGGCAGCTCCCCAAGACATTTTGAGCGTGACAAAGTACATTTAAGATTATTGGCATCAGGCCTGCTTTTCCTGCTTACTTTTCCTGAATCCCCCAAATCAGTCTGCTGGCCCCCACCACACTGCCAGGCTGCAAGCCCTTCTGCAGACAGGGAACTCCAGAAATAATAGCACAACACGCTGTAATGCAACAGGCAGCCCCCAAAGAATGTTCTCAAATATGCTCTCACTGCAAGGTCTGCTGCCCAAACTCGAGTTCATTTACTTTAGTGCTTAAAGCCTTACAGGAATGTCTCAGCTCTCTGAAGGCTCTGATAGCTGCAAGTGTAAACACTGAGTTTCAGTCATGGCCCTTATCCTTTCACTGATAGCATGTAATTGTTTATGGCACCCTCTTAATACTAAAATAACAACAAATACTCAGCTGGAGACAAGGGAAAATGATAATGCACCAAATGCTCATGGTGCTTATGAGTCTTGTCATTCCCTGATTTCAGAGCTTTTCTTATACAAGTTGTTTATTTTGACAAATATCCATCTTTAATGTCTGTGCCATGCAAAATCTCGTGCTACATGTGCATTCAGACATCACAAGCAGTGTTTTGGAAGCGAAGCATTCCCATTAGTTTAGATAACATCATCAGATTCAGTGGGAGAGAATGACTGATCCAAATAAATACTGGTTGGAACAAGTGTGCATGATGAAGCATCTCTTATTGATTAGCAGATTTGCTCTTGTATATGGGATTTCCCAATATCCCTAATCAAGCCTTCTCTGGATGATTCAAAGAAATTCTTGATTTTGATAAACAGGCTGTCAGGCAAGGTTAGACTTGTGATGTTTTTAACCATTGGTTGGACCTTACATCCTCCTTTCAGACTCAAGTCCTAATGTGTAACAGAACGCCTCTAAAACCCACAAATAATTCCAGAGAAATGCCGTGTTTTGCTATGACAGCTTTTGTGTTGCAGTTTGGAAAGAACCTGTCACCATCACGTGAGGGGATTGCATTCTGAGAGGGTGCCTGCTCCCTGTAGGCTGCTCTTCCCAAATCCATGTTTTCGTGTGGTCCAGCAGAGCAGCTTGTAGCTCTGCAGTGAATCCAGGCCTTGGAAGTTGTCTGCAATGCACTTTCCAACAGGATGCCTTGTTTTGGCTGCCATTTCAGAATTTCCAGTTGTACAAAAACGTGGCAGCAGCTCTTTGGCCACAGGGAACAACGCACAACTTTCTCAGGCGCTGTCCTGGGGAAGATCAGAGAACAGACTGAGAAATAATTCTGATTTTCACTGGCTGCCCCTGGTGCTGTGAACATGTGGGATGTGTTAAGGACTTGTTCACCAAAGGGTGGTTTCTGAACTGGCCAGTGGTGATGGTGTTTGGATTGGAGGGCCAGTTGGGTCCACCTCTTTTGTGACTGTCTGCAAGGGGGATGGGTTTCTTAATAAATGTGGTATAATAAAGTGATTATCAGCCTTCTGGGAATCAGGGAGTCAATGCTAATCATTGCCCAGCTGGGGGCCTGTGATGAGACAAAAATGCATTGAGTCACTGGGAAAGGCAAAGAGAAAGTTCAAGATGTGGGAACCCTTCTCCACCAAGCACAGTGAAGGAAGGGCAGTTACAGTGCCAGTCAGTGGGGGTGAGAAGACAGCAGGAGGACATCCTTCTGTGCATTCTGCATTAAACAGAAATGGGGCTTCATTCAAGCACTCCTGTTCCCCATAACTATCCCATTTACAGGACATCCATCAAGAGCATTTTCTCCATTATGTTGTCTATTACAGCAAATGCCGCTTTAGAGACACAAGGATTCTTGGTTGCATTATACATAGGGAGTCAGTTGCTAATGATGATTAGAATTTGTATAAATAATCAATTAGTAGTATATAAATGGCAAATGTCTGGCAGAACTTGGAATCAGATCCTCAAAAATGTAATTTGTTGCTTTACACTGCAAGTTATCTCCATCACAGAGGAGATAACTGCATATGATGCTGACATATAAATTTCAAAACCTTCAAATATGCATCTTTAATTAATAATTTGATTAAATGCAGATTTTTTTTTTCAAATGCTTCTGTGAGAAAAAGATTATCTCCAAATAGATCACTGCTGTTCTTCAAGGACAATTTTTTTTACTTTTGCAAATAATATTTGGATTCCTTGGAGGCAAGCAAGACTCCAGTGCAGAAGGCAAACATTAAGGCAATAAAATCCCATCACCTCTCTTGTCCATAAGAGACCTTTCATGTGGAACACCAAAAATGGGCATTATCTCCTAATACCTACTGGAGGATTTGAGCTAGCCCAAGTGAAAAGACTAAGCACTGCATCATTGCTATATTACATTTTTAAAGTATTAATCTCCTTTTGATTTAGGGCTGATACCACTTTGTACTCTCCCCACTCTTCCTGCAGGTGTATGCCAAGCACGGAGCATGTAGGCTCCAAAGAGCTCTGAAATGAAGCAGTGCTCAAAATAATGGGAATGCTTCTCCTAAAGTTACAGACTTGATTTATTAGAAATGGTTCAAACATTTTTCCTAATTAATGTGAGCAAAGTGCCTAACAAAACTAGAATAATGTCTCCAGCTTGGACTCCACTGAGACTAATACTCATCCTTCACACTTCAAGGGGCAAAGTTGGGTAGGAGAAAAGAGGGAGCACTGGTTTCAGTCTCAGTGACAACATTTAAAAGGCCCATTTAATGTTGGTATGTGAGCCATGGTGGGTGAACAAGCTCTATGTTTTTCCACTTAAATTGTAAATAAATCTTGAAACTGAGTTGAAAAATCTCACTATTATCTCATACCCATAATTCCCTTCGCCTCCTGAGAGTCAGACACTTTTAAAAATATATATGCAAATGTTTTCCATAGCACTGCAAGGAAGTTGTGCTTCTGTTTTCTGACAGATAAAATGAGGTGTGGGTTCAAGACTCATCTGGAAGTGAATCTTGGTTAGCTGTCTTAACAGTGGGAGTCATGTTACCCACCTTTAGCTTTCTAAAGTGTTCTTCACGTCTGCAGGAGATATGAGAGCTAGACTGACTTCACAGATAACAACCACAGGATGTGTCTAAGCATGACACACATCTGACAGTTTTTACTTCTCTTGTTTTAGCCTTTTTTGCCACACAAAGCAACATCCCCATTCAGTGTACTGCCTCTGCCAAAGCCCATTCTGGGCTCACTCACTGTACATTTGTCAGGGTTGTGCATTTTATTCCAGCAGCCAACAGAACACCAAAGTCCCTCCGGAGGTCTGGCTCAGAACGATCTGCCAACAGATGTGACCCATGTCATTGTCAGCGCCAGACTTAGGGTTTCAGGAGGCCTGGCTTCCAGTCCAAAAGCACAAAAATTACTCTTGGGAGAGATATCTAATGCTCAGAAAGATGTAGAATCCTTTCCCCAATTTGTAGGAGCAGTAATTGTGGAGCCATATGTAAAAATCAGTCAACCACTCACCCAGCAACTCCAAATGCTGAATGTGGTCCTGCATAAAAAGCAGAGGGGGACAAGACAGCGCCTTCCTCCCCACTGTTTGCCATCTGACTTCCACAGAAAGCTTCCCATGTGGAGGGACAACTGCCAAATGCCATGAAGTCAGCCCTTTACACGTGCCCTGTGTGAGACATTAACTCGACTGCTTATCAATGCCACTCATGCTGTCAGAGGGAGATTGATGTGCTAAAAGCTGTGCACATCAGTTGCTTTTTGCCTAGGCTGAAGCCATGTCCCCAAAAGTGGGTTTCTTTCCAAATGTCTAAATCAACTTAGGTCAAATTATGAGGAACTGCCAAAGCTCTTTTGCTAGTGAAACAAAAGAACAGTTACTCTAAAACGCTTGGGCTTTGATGGCACAAACAGTATGGTAAATATTGGGATTTTGGGATTGCTAGAGAAAATGCCTCAAAACTGTGAAGCAGTTTTTGTCAGCCTGCCAGTGGGATGTGAGGAAAACACCTTGCCTGAAAGCAAACAGGGAGGTGTTTGCCAGTGCAGACAGCAAGGCTGAGATGTGTTTGTGGTGTGTGTCACTGGTGGGTCACTGGCAGAGCCTGACACTCCTCTCCCAAAGTTACTTGTGGAAAAGCCCCCAGGTTTTCAGATCTTTACCCAAAGAACAGCAGTACTGCCTGTGCTAATGCAGACACCAAGGATCTTGCTCTCTTTTGACATCCAGTCCAACCTTGCAGTCAACATGATTTGGTCAGGTTGGCACCATTGGCAACAATTCACCAAAGTCCTTCTGAATCACCTTTTAACCTCCTTACATGCACAAACCAAGTCATTAATAAAAAAATTAAAATCAGTAAAACTGAATGTATTCATATGGTATTTTTCTTTTCCCTTGGCTCTAAAAGCAAATGTAACTTCTAAAGGTACACATCTGTAACAAAGACACGGGAAGTCAGGTAGAAAATGATTGACTAACAAGGAAGGCTAATGACACTAATAGCAGTAAAATGAATAATAAACTAAGGAATTTGATAGAGCCTTGCCTGCATGCACTCATACAGACATTCTTCTTCCAGTCACTCTTAGGGATGTAAGCTGTCATTAGGGTAAAGTGTTAAACTGCTGTGTAAAATTTCCTTAAACAATGTGACTCTGCACTTTGCAGTACTGAAGGTACTGCAGGAGAGGTTGAAAGTTTTGGCAGGTAAATACACTAAATGTAGGTCTGAAGGCCATTTTTTACAGCAAACAATTAGATTATTACTTCTAGCTCTGGGCAAGAAAACCCCCAGCTGTAAAATACGATATTTTCAGCACAAAGATTGAGATTTCATGTAAGATTTTTTACAGTTCAGTTTAATGTGTAAATAGGACCACAACCCCTACCCCAAACCTAAAGAGCCAAGCCCCCTCAATTCCAGGTAGACTGAGCTCACTTATTGAAGAATGTTTGACAAATTCATCCATTTATGGTAGTGAATGAGCAGTGGATAGGTTTACATTTGTACAGACATCTTCATTTATTACAATCTATGTCTGCCTACAGCTTGTCCCTGGGTTGTTTTTAAAGTGATCAACCCTTCATTATTCACTCTGTGATGTGACTGAATCTGGCAATGTTAAAAAAAAATAATTTCCAATTCTTATTTGCTATCAATCCAGTCAAAACTGTATTTGTACTGACACAAGATAGATTTGCATCCATTCCTCTTTTGAGAAATTTATCTCTGGGTTCAAGTAGTAGGTCCTGGCTCTGGAACTATAAAATGGGGTTCTGTCACACACTAAATGAACTTCTCAAGGTCTGTGCAAAGAAAGCCCAAGGTTAAATTTAAATGTTTATGTGAATTCATGGCTGGAAGCCCTGTTTCCTGCTATTATTATTGCAAGCAGAAATTTGTGAGTAGAATCATTCTCAGAAAGTGGATAGAAAGACTCTAAAGGCAGAGTGCTTTAAGATGTAACTCCCTTCACTGCTGCTCCAGCTGTGATTTATCTTGCCCAGCATTAAACCACAAAGTAACAGCTAGTTAGTTTCTGGGTTGACTTAATCCTAGAGTTCCCCTTGTGCCAAAGTCATCACAGTTGCCAATCTCAGAAATATATTTTTTTTTCTTCCAGAATTAACCAAAGACCCTTCCAACACAATGATTAGTCCACAGTTCTTTAATATAAAATCACCAAAATTCAGATGTGCATGTATCAAACACACAAGTGGTAATCTTTTCTGTTATTGACATGAGAATTGACTCAAATGGGTAATTGAAAAAGGTAATTTACAGTCTGGCATCTTGATTTTAAAGCTTTATTTTATTAACATCCACCAAGAGAGCAATCAATCCAGTGGTGAGGCAGAGCTAATAATTCTACAGAAGTTTTATAATGTCTTCATGCTTCAGCATGGAGTTTTGTCCTTGCTTTATGTAATGGGGGATATTTATTCCATCCACACATTTTCTTTTCAATGCTTGATTCATTGAATCACAAAAGAAATATGAAGTGGATCAACAAGCAAGTGGGTAATTGTAAACCACTAGGTTACTTTCTGATGCTTATTGCAGCCTCCTTTTAAACATGCTTCTGAATCTGATGAACAAATTCCTTCCCTGTATGGCATTTTCTTCCCTTATGTGCCTTAATGTGTCAAGAGCCTCTTTTTCAGTCCTATAATTACAATGATTAGGCTTTCCCCAACCCCTTCTCGCTCAGGAATACAGTACTGTGTGTACCCTTTCATGAAAACAAAGGCAGCTGATATGTTTTGTGAGGCAAATTGCAAACGAAAGAACTTTGTGTACTTCTGGCAGCAGCTCAGGTTTTCTTCAGAGCAGTGTTCAGAAGGATATTTAGGCACCACATTTGGGATCCAGTGAAAAGGAAATGCAGTGGGCACGTCAAGGGCTCAGTCTCACACTAAGGCACGTTGGCATGGGCTGTTTACAAATATCCACATGTTCTTGTTCTTGCCTTGAATTTGATTTGAAAGCCCAACACCATCCATGCATATTTTTGCTTCTCCCCAATCTGTGCAATGTGAACCAATAACATGAGGGAAAATATTTTCAAATTAAGGAACACGAAAGAAAAAAATCCATTTGCCTGTGCCAGCCAAAGGGGAGGCCCATATTTATGGTTCTCTTTACACATTTTCAGGAGGAGAGAATGTAAATGATGGGTAAAAACCAGAGGAGATTTAAGGGTAGTTCAGAAGGTGCCTAGGCCTGTTCATACACAGGACCACTGGCAAAAATAAAATAAAAATGAACTAAGATGGCTGGAACAAGGTTGTGTTCATGACCTGCTTTAAAAATGAGTCACCTACTACTTTCACAGCTGTATCTGCTGTGAGCTGGGCAGAATATTTCAGTGTACAACTTCTATTTCTTCCTAATTCTAATTCTTATTTTGATACTACTAGTACTACCACTAACACAAAAATTAAACATTAATTTGCGAAGAAGTTTGGTTTGATTTTGAAATTAGTTTTTGCAAAATGGATACACGAAATCAAAAGTAATTTCAAAATTGAAGGTTTTACTCTTCCATTTTTGACAAGCAACAAAATAAAACATTTACATCATTTGGTTGGAAAGTGCTGCTCAAAGTAAATTAAACATCATTAAAATATGTCTCTCAAAATTTTTGTATTTGACAAACCACACTTTCCTCCAACCAGAGAAGACTTTCCCTGAAATTACTCCCATTTAGGCAATCACAATCAACATCATTATTTTATTACAGCCTAGAATTCAGCAACAAACAACTTTATAACAAAGTTAGAGCTTAAAAGGACTCGGGAGGGATTTCAATCCTCATTCTCTTGGACCCCTTGGGTCTCAGGAAGCCTCGAATTATTCAGCAGATAAAACCAACCAACTTTTGAAAGATTTTATACAGACCAAAGTATGAGAGGCTCTGCTAAGTTGTGGATGTGTTTTACTTGTGACTTTGACAGTGAGGTTTAGGTAGGGCTTTTTAAAAAAGGAGTGGATAGGTAAAGAAAATGAAACATTTTTAGAAACGTAATTTTCTCAATGTTTCACAGCATGCCATAATTTAGCTACTGGTAGAACATCTTGTGGCAACTGTTTCCTTTTTAAATAAGAGAAGTAAAGTAAGAGATCACCCTTGACACTGGTATTTTTCATTTATTTACTGGTAAAGAAAACTATTACATGTTTTATAATCAGGACATAATATAGGCTGGACCAGGCTTTCATGTTGGTGCTTTCCCACCACCATTTGGCACAGCAGTGGCCTTTCTTGAGATGCTTTTATTTGCACTACAGCCAGTGAAAAATCTGTCCCTTACACACACACTGCTGCTGGTAGATGAGAATAACAAACAACAGCTCAGAGGTTTCTCCATAGTCTAAAAAAGGCAGCTCTTCTGGCTTATGAAGTATTACAGTTCCAGTCAAAGGAGATGTACTTTGCCACTGTAATTTGCTGCATTAAAATACATCTTATATGCATGAAGAAACGAAAAGTTTCTTTGCTCTTTTCCAAACCATTGTACTCCTGTGAAACTTCGAATCCCAAAAGCTTTGCCTCAAATTACTGCCTGAACAGAAACCTTCAGCTTCTGCTTTCTCTAGGAGAGTGTGTTCTTCTTCTCCTGATTATTATTTCAGCAATTTAATCCTTCTTACCCACAGCAGCAGTGAATGTAAGGCTTCTGTGTGCCCCTAAAATTATATTACCTTGCTCCTCTGTGCCTGTCTCTATATCCAAGTCACCTTTATTAAGTCAGTCCCCAGTGCAAGCTCTCCAATGCATTGGGAAACAGATGCTTTGAGTGTCTGTACAACAGCTTTTGGGGCATTCTGTTTATTTTAATGGGACCCTGGCTCCCTGTAACTGCAAGGAACATTCACACACTTACAAAAGATTTTATAATGCATTCCAATGAGAGACCATAAGCAGATTCAGCTCTTCTGCACTCGTGCAATAAAGAAATGTTTAAGGCCAGAGCCTGGAGACACAATTGAAGGATTCAGCCCCATGAGAGGATGAGAGGAGGTTTCACTTCTCAGGAGAGCCTGAGATTTGACATGGGCTTAAAACAAACTTTAACTATTAAAGAGTTTCTTGTCAGAAAATGCTCACCTCCTTCCCTTCAGAAGGGAAAGATAAAAATAGTTGACCATTCCTATTTTCCTGGAATGGTCCCCATGCTGTCATTTTTGTATTTACTTTCACTCCCTCAGCCTGAGAAGAGCAACACATACATACTGAGTTAACAAGATAAAGGGAAAAAATTTTAGCAGTAGAAGAGATAAATGCAGTGGGTAAAATACTCAAAGGTATGATGCTAGAAGAAAATATGACTCAGCAGGCACTGCACACAAAGTTCCTACGGTCTGACTGAGACAAACTGTGGTTGAGCTGAGTGGGAAGTAGATGTAGACACAGAGAATAGGAACTTCCAAAGCTGTGTGCAAAACCTTCCTCCACGACTCTGACAGACTGAGTGACTCCTTGGGGAATTATCTGGACCTTCACAGGATGGCTGTAACAAGGGGGCTCACCTGAATAACAGCTTTCAGCTCCCTTTGGTGAAAGAAAATAATGTAATATCTGAGGGGGAGGCAAATAACAGTTATTTCACCTCCCAATTGTTAATCAGCACCTACATTATTGACTTCCCTCGGTCACATATAAATAATTTTTTTGTCTTCTTCTGTCCTCACCTCTTACAGGCAACACAGAGACCCTCCTACCACAATATCACATATTTAACACCTCCTCACTTACTCGAGGAGGTGTTTATGAACAATAAACATAATCAAATTTGTTCTCCTGGGCTGCCCCTCCCTCTTATTTAGGACTAAGGACACATCAATGTTTCTTGACACCTTTGCCAAACAAGCAGCACTTTGCAAACTTGAGGGAGAAAGCTTTGAGCTCCTGAACGTTATTTTTTGATGGAAAGTGTTAACAACCACAGCAGACCACGGAGAGCAACACCACAGAAAATAAACATGAGCGGCAGGAAGAGGAGGAAAAAAAACCCTCTTGTGTGATTCCTTCATTGGCTTTTGCAAAAACTTGCACTTGATACGTGAAGAGCTCTGTCTGAAACCATTAATAACAAAAACAATCACTAAATGAAAGAGCAGCCTTGCAAGCAGCCATCCATAAAAAGAAAGCCAGTTAATTAAACAAACCACAAGCTATCTATGGACTGTCTCTCTCACTTTAAAGTCCTCAGTGCAGAAAAGGGAAGAAAAAAATCTCATCAAATGATATAATCATAGAAGCCTCAAAATAACTCACACATATTTCCAGATAAATCACTCCTGAAATACTAAGTGCCTAGAAAAGCTTGGAGGGAAATTGCACCTCAGCTGCAATTCCTGCTTCTTGGAGGGGCTTCGGAGAATACTGGATCTTCTATCTGTTCACTAAATGTTTATTCCTATTCCTTAAATTGTCAATTTTTAATATAAAACTTTAATTAATCTCTGGATTCATTTCACTTAATGTTGCAGGGCCATTTCACTGCGTCTCAGAAGGCACTTAATTGGAATTGAAGGCTCGGGGTTAGAAACACAACATTTTTCCCTTGCCAAAACTTTACACAGCTTTGTGGGAAGGGCCAGGAGCCCCACGTGAGTGGGGAATTGGCTGTGTGAGGATGGCTAAAGGCACTGCTGACCCCGAGCACATTATGGCCCTGGTGGAACAGATAGCAGTGAGCTAATGGAACTGGGTGTGCATTAATTTGTCTGAGATTATACACGGCCATGAGATGCTCTCATCAGCCTCTGTGGGTCACAGCAGCTGGTAGGAGCCTTAGCAGTGTCTTTCCATTATAAGGCTATTATTGATCCAGAATCTAATTTGAAGATCAATTTGGATTGGAATCAGAACCCAATATGACAATGATTTCAGAGAGCATAAGAGATAATTTACTCCTCTGGGTGCCAGAAATCAATTTTTGTTTTTCTGCACAGACCCAGCGGCCAAAAATGAAAGGGGGGGGAGGGAAAGAAAAAAAAAAAAAAAAGAAAAGAAAAGACCTGAGGATAGCGTGCAAATAAAGGATTACAGTAATCCAATCTGGAGGTGATAAAAGTATAAACCTGGCTGCAAACCCATCTGAGGTAAACAAACGTTTAATCCCAGCTAAATATCTCTGATAATGGCAGAAAGGCTTCATGTTATTTTTGATGCATTTGGCTAATACAAAATACAGCTCTGAATTCAAAGCAACTCCTTGCATTTCTCACATATTTCTTTGTGGCAGTCAACACCTGGGGAGTTTCTGTGGGGCTCTGCAGAGAGAGCTGTTTGTGTTTGTGTTCCAGCTGTGCTGGGCACATGGGCACATCTGCATTAAAGGGCTGAGATCCAGACTCACCCAGATGAGGATTTTTTCCTCATTCCCACACATCCAGTGTCCTCCCAGGGAAAGGCAGGATGCCCAGCTGGCTGACATCCCCCCCTTGCTTTGCTGTGTGCATCCCAACCCCTCTGCACCAGGAGCAGGGACCTCCTGTGCTATTCACAGGGCGCCCCTGATGAAGGAGAGAGGATGATGAGGAGGACTCCATCTTATCAGAAGGCCAAATTATGACTTTATTATGCTATATTATTCTATATTATATTACACTATATTAAATTACATCTAAACTGAACCTGCCAAACACTCCACTGCACTGCACTGCACAGAATCTCGTGGCTGTCACCCAACAGTCCCAACACACACACACACACACACACAGACCTGGCCCTGAGAGGCCAAGGAAACAAAACCCCATCACTCTGGGTAAAGAATCTCCATGTTGCATTCCACTTTGGCACAACACAGGCACAGCAAATGAGATGAGAATTGTCCTTCCCTTCTCTGAGGTTCAGAGAATGTGAAACCCAGAGATATTCTTGGGAAGTCGTGCCTGGCTTTTCTCTGTGGCTGCAGACCTCCAGGTGTGCACCACCAGGAGCCTGGTCCTGAGCTCACCAGGGTGTCAGGGCAAAGCCATCCTGCCCCTGCCCAGCCCCTGATGCTGCCACTCCTGGACCTGGGGCCCCTCCTGCCCCTACAGGAAAACTGAAGGGACTTTTGCTCAAAGTTGCTGGCAGAGCTGAGAATTTTCTGCTCTCTCCAGGGTTGGCCCTTAAACCCTTTTCACTTTTATTAAGTGCAGATGTACTGCAGAGATGCAAGACTGAGTTATCTACAGTGAAACTGGAAAGGGCTTTTTCTTTTTCTTTTTTTTTTTTCCCTTTCTTTTTTTTTATTCCTTTTCCTCCAGACAACCACAGTGGAATCAGTTTTATTCAGATTTGGCTGTAATTGGAGTGAGGCTCTCACTGAATCTAATTTCAGCTGGAACTAATTATAGGGGGAAAAGGTCATAAATGTAAGATGGCTGCATAACTATGTTGGAAGAATATTGACATCATATGGTATTAACTCTGCTCCTGTTAAGGCCATAAATACTTAGAATAAAAACAGCCATTAAGAGACAGAACAAAATGTACCTATTTCTTCTTATTAGAGGGGGGAAATTAGGGAGGGAAAAATCTCTAAAGGGAGATTTAATAGCATACACTCAAGAAGAGCTACACACACACTCAAATAAATCAAGAACTAGAGAACCACTCTCTCAGATGAAATCCTGAGCCATACTAGAAACAACCATCCCTGTTACATCTGGACTGGGCCCTGCTCAAACCCTAACAGGAAAAACACACTAACAGAACCAGCCATGTGGAATTGCCAAGGCTGGGAGCCAGGCTAGAACGGGCAGCATGGATCCCACAAGGCCATAAATATGGGGATGCTTCCCTTCCCCATGGTCCCCAGCAGAGAAGGGAACCAGCAGGTGTGGCAGGGAGGGATGAGCCCAGACCTCATGGAAACTGTCCTGGTTCACCTGAGCTTCAGAGGCTTCAGGGCATTTCCTGTGAGCAAAGTCCCAGGCAGACCCAGCCAGGACTCCTCCCTGGGAATCTTACATATCTCATGGGCTTTCCTGATTTATCAAGTGAAGTGCAGCATTTTCTCTCTGCATATGTTTCCTTGTACTCAACACCCCCCCAGTACGAGCAGAATAACTTTCAAATGAGAGTAAATTATGCATGCAGCTTAAATTTTGTCTGCTGTGGTACTTAGATGACAGAAGTTTAATACTAAATGGGTTACATGGTCTGCTTTAGCCCCCAGGCTGAACTGCAGGGATGACCCGAGTCAAATTAATAAACACAGAAACCTGCCAGACATCTCATGATGAGCTGCACTGCAATGAACCTCTGGAGACTCTGGAAGCAGCTGAAAGAAGTCAGTAATTAATATTTTCTCTTTCTCTCTCAGCAGCCCCACAAGTGGGGTCTGAAGCAGAAGGCTGTGCAGTCAGTGACTCTGCAGGGTCTCACCAAAGCTGTGTGTCACAGCAGCCCCAGTCACACTGTGCTTTATGTGGCTTTATTCTGACTTTATTCTTCAGCCTGAAGCAAATTCCTACCAAGCTGATGGAGGTGCATGAAGAGATGAAGAAACCAGCCTGCCCTTGGCCCAGCAGTGTTTTCCTAATGGTGTTTATAGCTCCAGCTGTGTTGGTGAAGGATTCAGTTCCCTCTGGTCACTTCCCACCACTGAATTCCAGCTGATCTCCGATTTGCTGCCTTTCAAGCAAGGCCTTCTCAGTCACCATCTACTGCCATCAGCTCAGCACACCTTCATTTTCTCTCTGCTGTGGCCACAAGGAAGAGAAGAACTCCTCCTTCCCCCAGAAAATGTTTCATAAAAAGAAAGGGGACAACGAACATCTTTTCAAAGTACTACACCAGGCACAGAACCTGATCATCATAAAAGAAATGCTAGAAAAAATGGAAAGTCAAGACCAAACCCTTCATCATGAGAAGGAAGAAAGCATTTTTATCCATACTTTGCTCTCCAGTCATTATTCTACTTGCTGGAACATTAGTTCTTCAAATTGTTTTTAATTACAGGGCCTTGAAATAAATAGGCACCCCTATTAGCATGCTCTCAGGGTGAACACAAAGGGTTCTCACTTCCATTCCAGTCAAGGCACCATTCCAAGGTGATTTATACTCTCATTATAGGCTGTTGCCTTTCCTATGTAAATTTGTAATCAAATATTCTAAACAGTTGATGATAAATACCTTTGGTAGGTACTGCTCACAATCACAGCCACAGCCACAGGGAAATGCACACACACACACACACACACACACGTGGAAATGCACAGGAACAGCCCACACAGGTACTCTGCCATGTTAAATCTTCTAACATCTTTGGGTACATGAACCCACCCTATGCCAAACTGCTGACAAAATTTTTCTTTTGCCATGCTTAATTTAGCAAACTCCCCTTTCATTATATAAGCTATTAGGACAAAAGGAGCATTAATTATCTTACTGAATTTTTGATCAGATGTTGCAATGATACTTTATCATTTTACTAATCTGTTCCAGAGTGGCTTTTTTAGAAATGTTTCAGAGTGCACCAACAAGTTAATACAATAATTATAGTCCTTTCACATGATTCCAATATTTTGCATTGCTCTGTGTTGTTTAAACATCCTTTCAGTGCAAAAGTCCAAGGGAGAAGCATTTTTCCTGCACACAGCAAATCCTTTACTGATACGCTTTCAAATACTTCATGAACCATCCCTTAAGATTTTCTTTTCATTTAATTTCTGAACAAGTCACTTGGTTGAGATTCTAGGCTTGGACAGCCACAGACAGCTTGAAATGTGATAAATACTGTTATAAACTTTATCTGGATGGGAAAACTGAAGAGAATCAGGTGGGTTAACTTGTTCTCTTGCAGCCAGCCCTGTTTTCTGCACTGATCTAGTCTCAGGGTAGGACAGAATTCAGGAATATTAGGATCCCAAACCCTGGAAAACTTACACTGAACATATCTGGGCATTACAGAGTTCCACAGAAACAAAAAAGGAAGAAAGAGATTGCCTTTTTTAATGGCACAATGCAAGTTGTACAGAACTTTGCTGTCCAGGTTTGACACTTCTCACTCTTGACTCTCTGCCTCTGCATGCAATTGCCAGTCTTTTAAAATTCCAGCCTAAATGAAATAGGTAAGCTTTAGAAAAGATTAAGCTGAAAAATACAGCAGGAATACAGAATGAGGACAGGTGATTGATCTTTGAGTGGATATCCAACAGTGCAATGAAACTCTCAGGCTGGTTCTTCTCTATTTCAAAATGGTTTTGATTCAGAGGGATTTTATAGCAGCTAAATCATGCAGTTGGCACAGACTGTGCAAGCTTTTCAGCATGTTATACTCTGAACGATGTCACATTTGGCAGAGGCAGCAAAGCTCCACGAATTTATTGTTGTTTTCCATTGAACACCAAAATCCAGGGCACCAGAAGTGGATACAGCACACGTTACCATGCCATGGTGTGGAGTCATCTGCCCTCCTGACCAGCACAAACCTCTGGGGGGATGCTGTGCAATCTTTTTGGCAAAAAAAAGCCAAATGGGAGAGCTTGAGGCCAAAGCAGTGGAGCTGTGTGGAGCAGGGGGGAACCATGGCAGGCTCAGGCCCTGGGGACAAACTGCACCCCAGCACTGCAAACCCAAATTCTGCAGGGATGCACCCCAAGGCTGCTCCCAAAATAAACACCTTCCTTCTGGGAGGAGTGCTTTCAGAGTCTGTAGGGCTTCTCAGAAATGCCAAATCACAGATGTGTTTAAGCATCCCAGAATCAGAACCACACACTGGGTGTTCAGTTACTGCACCTATTTATTATGGACTAGTGCCTTGCTCAGGGTGACCAAGATGCAGTTTTATTGAGATTTCAGCTTGAACACACTGCTATTTAGCTCTGTACAAAGGTGTCTAAAAGCACATATTACCTTTATATTTTCTTTTTCTGTCCTAAACGCTCAGTAAACCACACCAACTGAAATTTCACCACAGCTTTTTAATCTCGACTAAATTCCAAGTGAAACCCAGTCCATTTTCAGTCAACAATAGAGCAGAAAAATTTGTGACAAGAAAAAAATTAGAATGGTGTTAAGAAGCCATTTTTCTTTTCCACTCAACTTGAGCTAATAGAAAATATTGCAGAGAGTGCTTGAAAACTATATAATGATATATTCAAAACAACAAAATAACAACTCACTTTTTCATAGACCAAGATGTTCTATGCAAACAATCAACAGGAAAAATACTTTGAAAATTTATCAGGAATCCTCTGAAATGGATATGACACAGCTGCCCTCTCATTATTTCTGATGAATCTACAAACTCAGGAAAGAAAAAAAAAAAAAGCTGCCTTTTAAGATTCTGGAAGCATCCTCCTTTAATAATTAATGTTGGAAGCTATGAGAGATGTTTAAGAAGCTTTTGCTTCTGTTTTCCAATTCTAAATATCTACTCAGGAATTCAGTACCTCAGCAAGTACATGGCCACCACCTTAGCAGCTGCACTGTGAGAAACTACTGCAAGAAAGTTCAAAAGAGTGCTCTGACCCTCAGTTTAACCTTGCAAAGAGTCTCTTCTCCCTGCTGCTGGATATACAAAAGCAGCATTAATAGAGTTCGGGGTGTGCAATTTCTCTGTGCATCAAGAGCATTAGGAAGGTTTTACTATGTACATCACAAATAGGTAAAGCATATCCCACATCCAAGTTTCTCATTATGGGAGATATTACATTAGATTGTTATTCACCACAGGAGAATGTCACACTTTTCTGTGTACTCTAGTTCAGCACTTTTCTAATTTCACGGACCTCAATTTACATTTGTCAGTGTCTGAAGCTGGATGATATTGGTCTGCTCAGGAAATGAGTTAAAGGGGAGAGAGGTCTTTCACCTTTTGGGCAGTACCATACTTTGATGATGCATAAATAAAGCACAGCACCAATGTGTCAGCAAAAAGTGGATGTCCCAAAGCCCTTTGATGCAAAGGATGATGTTTGCTAGAAACAGAAGGTGAAATATGCAGAAACTGGGAGGCTGAGGAGTTGATGTGAAGAAAATCTGGCTGATGTCTTTGCAGAAATCCACCTTGTCTTTCACTGTGGGGGTTTCAATAGATTACCAATGCTGATCAGTGAATGTATATGGAAATTAATTTCCAAGTTCAGTGATATGAATGCCAAAGAACTGGCATTCCCAATGGCCCTGATCCAAAGACCTGTCAGTTGTATTTTTACTGCTTTAATGGGATTCAGATAAGCCCCCCAGGACTTAATCTCCCATAAAGAGGCAGCTGTGTTACCTCCACTGACAGGTTCACACTTCCAGAGCAGCTACACATTGACACCTGTTAATTCAGACGAGGAGAATTTACCAAACATTTTGTTCTAAGCATTCAGAAACATTTTCCTAAATCTTAATAACAGAGTTAAGATCAAAATCCTTGGCTGTTTAATGAAATTCATCCAATGAAAGTGTTTGAGAACTCTTTGCTGATTTCTGATGCAGCTTCATTAACATCTGTGGCTGCAGTTTAGACTCAGCTGAGGTTAAACACCATGTTCCCCAGGCATCTCTACAAACTTATTTATCCTCAGGGCTTTGCCAGTGGTCTGAACAAGCCCCAAAGTCCAACATCAGAGCTGACATGCCCAAAAAATCAGTCACATGTCATGGGTGAGCTGCCCAACAGTACAGGGCACCCAATCTCACAGTTGTAACCTTCATACTTCAATATTTTTAAATCTTAAAACAAAAACAACAAAAAAAAGATTTTTACTTATATACCACATTTTCCATCTTTTGCACAGCAATATAGACTTTGCAAAAGGAAGCAAAATTTTAAACCACACTCAAAAGTCAGGATAATAGTGAAACTTTGAGGGAGAACAATTAATGCAATAAACCCAACCCACCAAACAAACCCCTCAAGTGTTAAAACAAGGCATTTGAATAGTAACAACTGTTAAAATGAGCTTTGAAACCTCCATGCAACATGAGATTTTTATTGGCAAACAATTAAATCTCTCTTTAAGTGCACTTTCTCTGTAAAACCTAATTTATAATCTTATCAGGCATGTCTCTCAGAAGAATTTGCTCCTAGTCTGTGTCTTTATCTGCACAATGCAGAATGCTAACAATTGTCTTGTATGTTTGTTTCCAATGTCAAAGACTGAAATTCCAATTTAAGGTTCTGACTGCTTTCGGAATTTGATATTATTTTTAAAGTGCTGCCACTTTTGTTCACTTGGAGTGTCAGACAAACAAAATGCAAGAGTAAAGAAGCCTGTGTGAATGGTAGGCAGGGAGGAGAAGGGCACTGTTTGCTGTAGCTCTCTTGCTGTTCTGTCATTTTCCCGGTCCCCTCCAGGGCCCTATCTATCTTCTTCCAGCCCTACTTGTTAGAATTTAACTTTTGCAGCGAGCATTGAGGTGCAGGAAATGGGACCAGGGTGGAATCAGTGGAATCAACTCTGGGTGTTGCCCCAGGCAGGAATTCTGCAGCCTGAGGTGGATCTGCCCCTGCCCAGCTGGGGCTGCCCTGCTCTGCTCTCTCTGCCCTGGCTCTGCCTGGAAATCAGCAGCAGCTGAGCCTTTCCTGCCCCCAGACCTACCCCAGGGTGTGCATTTCCAACTGGAATAATAAATAACAATTTCAATCAAACCCTTTTAATTCCAAGAACTGCTAACCTAGCTCTTTTCTCACTTTACAGAATTCAAAAGAGAACAAACAGGGTTGGTTTTTTGCTTTTTTTTCAGCAAGCAAATCATACCACTCTACATTATTATTTCCTCCACTCCCCCCAGTCTAAGTTCTTTAAGAAATGGAACCACAGAAGTCACACACAGTACTAGCCTAGAGAGTATTTGTTTCATTTAACTTTTTTTTTTTTTTTAAATCCCACATAAAATTCTGCTAATTCTTTCAACATAAATAGGACACATTGCTATTCCAAGTTTTCCCTCCCCTTTTATTTAGCTCAGAACACCTGATGGTTAATTCCCAGTTGAGATAATTAGTCCTTGGTTATCACCAGTTATTGTCACCTGTTCAACTTGCAAATGTCTACAAATTTGAGTTTTCCAATTAGCAGCATAAGATCCCTATAGCATACAGCTAGAATGTACTTTTTTTTTTCCACAAGGCAAATCACTTTTCACTTACACACTTTGTCTATTGAGTCTCATTTGGTAATAGTGTTTTAAAAATTATAGTGTTTTTCACAGAATAGACTTGCCATTGCCCTGCCTCCTATCAAGCCCAGATGGCTGCTTCTATAAAGGAGAGAAAAACAGAAAAGGGAATTAAATGAAACCCTCTCCCTAATAAGTATCCAAGTCAATTTAAATAGTTTCATTTCATTTTTACATCAGAGTCCTGCCCTAGTATTAAGGCATGAAGAACATTCTCAGTGTGCTAATAAGCCCCATGACATGTTGAACTGACTTTTCACTAAGTGGAATAAGCTGTAGTTTATTTTTAACTTGTATGGTAGGTAAACTGCATTAGAGGCAGCAGCCCAGCACATTAGATCTGGGTTGATTTCCAGCTGAACATAATAAGGTGGCCCTCTGATTAAACCAACACAGAACAATGTTGGAATGTGGAGGAGGTACCTCTGGAAGCACCATTTCCAATCCCACAGCACCTGGCACCAGATCACTCAGCATCTCTGCAGTTACCTGGCTTTGTTTTCTGCAGCGCCTGCAGGGGATCCAGGGTGCCGCCAGGGAGGGGCTCAGGCCACCCCCCAGGAGAAGTTCTGCGGCAAAAACGAGCTCCAACACTTTTTGTGGGAGTAAATCATAGAAACTCTGATCACATCTCTCACCTTTGCACAGCTCCTCCGCAAATCTGAGAGGGCTTCCCAGTGCAGAGCGTGCAAACCGCCAGCCTGGAGAGGTGAAAAGGGTTCTGCCATCGGGGAAACCAATTCCTCCACTTCACAGAGAGCCTTGGGGTCCGAGGGACACTGAAAGGCCACTCAGACCAACCCCCCTGCAATGAAAAGAGACATCTGCAGCCAGATCAGGCTGCTCAGAGCCCCATCCTACCTGGCCTTGAATGTTTCCAGGGATGGAGCAGCCACAGCTTCCCTGACAACTTGTGCCAGGGCCTCACCACCCTCACAATAAAAGAATATCTTCCTTATTCCTTGCTCTGGATGTGCTGAGAATGGCCAATGCAATCAATGAGTCCCAAGCAGAAATGGCAAGAAAGAATCTCCCTTCAGGGATTGGTGCAGTTTATTACTAAGAATGAAACCTTTTCTGTAACTGCCCTGTTCTGATTGACTCATTACTCCAGGTTTGCACATATTCCCCTTCCATGGGATGTCTGTGAGGATATTTTTGTGCTGCTGGCTGTAGCTTTGAGACAGGTTGGGTGACAATGACAGCCCACTCTAAAAACACTGTTGCCTCTAAACAGAATAATTTTCAAGACAGCCACATAAATACATCTAGCTGTGTGAGGTTTAGGGTGCATGGAATGGCATTTACAACATTACACACAGACAGGTACTGAAAGGCAAAAATGCTCTGTTCTGAGCCCAAAACTAAACAACCCAATGAAAGATTTCCTGAAGAATACTAGAAAACAAGTTGTGGAGTATTAGGAAAAAACCAGTTTCTTCCAAGCCTGTACTAATGACAAATCACAATGCTGCTGGCTAGAACAGGTGTTAACAGACTCACCTGCACCTCTCTCTTGTCCTTGGTTCTCTGTCTTGGGGCAGGGACCAGAGATCAGACTCTCAGACACATTTGGGCATCAAATTCCTTTGAAATTGAGTTGTTGGATTCCTAACTGTTTTTGAGAAGCTGGGTTTAAATGAGGATACAGTGTCTGCTTATTGCTTTGTGTCTGGAGCCCATGAATCAGCCAGACTCACACACAGTGGAACAGGATTATTGCTGCATGGCATGGGCAGGCAGGAGCAGTCACAACCCAGCCCTTGGAGATCCAGGCAGCAAGAAATTCATGAAGATTTAAAGTAGTTAAAGGAGTTTATTTTCCAGGTGGGAAATCCAGGTGTCAGAAGGAAAGCAACTATAAATTTTCAGCCCAGCTTTGCACATGAAATGTAAAGCCATTTGGAGCACACAGAAAGCTCAGTATGAACTATGGCTGATAGCTGGTGCAAGGTATGGTCAGTGGTTCTAAATGATTGATAGAGCTATCTCTGCACTAAAGCACTAGGGCTGGAATAGAAGGAAAAAAAATTGAGAGCTGCTATAATGGTGCTTTATACCTCTTTTCTTCCTCTGATGGTCAAATAGAGTTCAGCTGTACCAAATGACTGTTAGCAGTGATACCTGTGGTAGCTCTCCATACATCTACCAGAGCATTATATTCCAAGAAACACAACAATATGACATGTGGAGATGGTTTTAAAAACATGTGATTTATTATTGTCTCTCTAGAAAGGAAAAGAGGTAGAGCATATGCAAAGTAGCTTAGTTATTTCAGGAGGAAATGCATATGTGTATAAATATTTAATGCTGTGCTTTATTCCTATTTAAACACTCCAAAGGGCTTTATGGTATGTCAGTGAGTCATCTTAGCTCAATGGATTCATTCCCTTTCCCTTGTAACACCTTGGGTTGCTCCCCAGAATGCCCTGTAGAACATTTTGGTGCAGGGAGGGAGCTCCAAGCCCTTGCTCAAACAGCAGCACCCTGCGGGCACTCAGAGAACTCGGGGCAGCCACTCCTTCCCTCTCCTTTTCCAACACCAGAACCACAGGAGTTTTCACCCAGCACCAGATCATTTCAACATCATTTCCCTGAAAGCTTCTCAAGGACCATCCTTTATGACAAAGACGTGGACAAGTGCCGGGGGAGCAGACTGCAAAGAGCCTCTGAGGAGCTCTCCGAGGTGCTGGCTGCATTTATACTCAGCCCTGAGATCAGTGCATTAGCTGACCGGCATTTCTCTTGCTGAGAAAAGATCAATGAAGAAAAGATCAGCTGAAGAAAGATCGATGGTGACCAGACAAACCATTAATTCATAAGAAAAGAGATTTTGCTTGGAGAAATAGGACATTACCCCGAGGCTCAAGCTCTGACTTGATTGTTCCCATGTCTTACACGCTGACCTGAATTCTCCCTGCAATAAACTGCCAGCCCTGCAAGGACAGGGTGAGAATGAGCCCCTTGCTGCACAGAGCTGCACACAGACAGAGCAGCTGGGAGGCAAAGCAGGAGAGGAAAATCATAGACAGTCACGCCACACGTGCAATGGAGCCCTGCATTTTCACAGGTGGGGATTCCTCACACGCTCCTGTAACAAAATGGAGCTGTTCCTCACAACCCAGAATTTGGTGTTCCTTCTGTTCTGAGGTCTGCAAGCTCTTCTGCAGCTGTCAGATCTGAGGGATGCCTGATTTCTCTTTGAGTACTGTCACAAGCATCTCGCTCCTGTTGGTGGGGAGTGAATGGAGCTGCACTGCTGGATCAGTGCATTGCTGGAAAAACTCGTGGGTGGGCATTGCTCTGGTTAGTTCTCCTCTCCCACTGGCACTGCTCAGACTAGATGGTCATGATTCTCAGCTTGCCTGGAAAAAAGAAAACAAAACAAACCCAGCTCTTTTAGTGATAAACTTTTTCAGCCCCCAAAATATAAGGAATAACTCAGGTAAATAAGAATATATGCCACTGTGTGTGTGTGTGTGTATTCACAAAGGTAACAGAGACATGAGGTGCTCAAAGAACAGTTCCAGGTGCTGAGAAAAGAGCTTTGATGTTGTTGAGACTTTAAAGGAGTTGTTAAAGAGCAGCTCACCTGTGGATATTGCCAGGGAGAGGTAGCACTGCTGTACTGATCACATTTAAAGTGCTGCTCCCTGTGAAGTATGAACAGCACAGCAGCTGCAACCAGAGTGTCCTGCTGCTTCCACAGGAGAAAATAGCTGGAGATGAGAGTAAAACCTCAGATGGAGCAAAGTTCCAGCTTTTCCAGAATAAAGGAGGAGTTCTGCTGTGTTTGTTTGTGCCTACTGTTGCACCATCCTCTCTTGGAAGTGGCCCAGGTTCACACAGTGCCACTGCCACTGTCACTGTCCTGCTGGCACAGGGGGACAGTAGCAGCAGGTCACTTGGGAGGAGCCCCAAGGTGTTTGAAGCTGTGTTTTGGTTAGAAAAAAAAAGGATTTTGACAGAAAAGCAAGCAAACCCCCCCCACTGAAGAAGCAAACAACCCCCACTGAAGTGGTAAGTAAGTTAAAGATGTACACTTAGAATTTTCCAGAGCAAAAGGGTAATTTCAAAATAATGCCTGCCTATTTCCAGGGTGACAAACATCAGGCCAAGTTCTGGAACACTGTGAGTTCTACCTGATGGATTGAATGGAAAAACCCCAAAACAGATGGGACAACATGGCACAAGGCATGATCCCATCTTAGGCCACTATCCTTTGCTGATTGTGCTGGGAACCAGATCCAAAATCCTAGCCTAGTATTTATTTAGGATGGCAGGCTGCTGATTATTATAAAGTAATCTTTGGATACATCTTAATATCTACCTGGAGCCAATACTCACTGTCTTAATGGACTGCCACATGTACCCAATGAAACTATTAATTAAATGAAGCCTCAGTGACTTCTGTGGTTAAAAGGAAAGTAACCTGGTTTATAAATCTAACCTCAAATCACTAGGTAATGGCTTTCCCTTGCTTATTCGATTTTTGCTACTGTCATCAAAAGAATAAAAAAAAATCAGATTAAATTTGAAGTATTGCTTTAACAATATGTTTAAAAAACGCTTTTAGAATATCTAAGCCTTCCCATTGTTTCCTTTCATTTTGAAGTTTCATGAGAAGAATGGAGGGAAATAATTCAGTATTATATGAAGACAGTTCAGAAAGCATATAAATGTGTCTTCCCAAATTCTCTTCCTATTGCTACCTTTTTCCTTAGAAATGAGGGGGGTAAAAAATCTTGATAGATGAAGAATTTCCTAAACAAAAGACAATTTTAAAATATTTTTATGTGATATATATTTGAACATATAATGCAAGTACCTTCCCCATGAAACAATGAAGAATTAGGCAAAGTTAAGGGAGACCCATATTTGCTAAAAAGCCAAGCTCCATGTTTTTCCTGCTGCACTCTGCAGGTGCGTTCTGCTGTCTGCTGTGACCCTGGTGCAAGGTGTGTGCCCCAGATGGACACTGGACCCCAGTTCTTGTCCTTGGGGAGAGCAGCAGTGTCCCAGCACCCCAGGGAGGCACTGGGACCACCCTCACCCTGGGCTGGTGGTGGCTTCAGCTAACACGTGCACTACTGACAGATTGCTCTAATAAATGACTTTTGCATTTTGGGGGAACTGTTCCCATTATGAGAATGAGTCTTGCTGCTGAATTTGAAGGAGGAGAATACACAGCTTTACTGCCTGTGAACTGTCAGAATATTTTTTGCTTTTGTTCAGATTTCAGCAGGACTTTGTGGGTGAAATCCAAACCTCTTTCAAGGCAGTGGGGGTTTTCTCATGGATTCAAAGAGGCAGACCTGCTTTGTGAGGATAAGCTGGAGCTCCATTTTGCCCAACTCCACATGACCAAAATACATTGTTCATTTACACCTGCCTTTATCATAAATATGCCTCATTTGACTTTATTCTGAATCACTCCCCTGAGGTTTTAACTTACATATTTATTACTGATTCAGAAATATCTGGCTAAGAATGACAGCCAGCACAATGGCCAACACAATTTAGACATCTGTCATTTTTAAGCAGAACTCTAGAGAGAAAAGCATTTAATAAAGTTCCCATTGTTATAGATGGGCAATGAGCTGGTTGGCTCTCACAATTAAGGGGTGAACATTATGTGTGTGTTAGGAGAAGTTTTGTAGCTGTGCAGTTATGTCACTGTAATGTGTCCTCCCCCTTGCACTGGTATCAGGGGATGGCACTCAGGGCGTTTGGGAGGGTTGGCTTGTTACTGTGGTAATATCTGACCTCAAATCAAGGTGTGGGAATGTGATTTCCACCCCTGGACAGAAAGGACTCTAGGAGAGGCTAAGGGTATAAAAGGTGGAGCATCCATTTGGAAGGAGGGGATAGCCACAAGGGCTCCCAGTGCTGTAATTTTTCCTCATTTAGTCCTTTTGTTGTAGTTTTTGTTAAAGTTTAATAAAATTTTAACAAGTGACCAGTGGTTGCTCACACTATGAGTCCTGGATAAAACTCCAGGCTATCTAATCTACGTGACTGTGGCTTTGCATTTCTTGCAATGAGTTATTTCCATGCTCTGGGCCATGAGGATAGGGAAGGGTCTTGTGAGAAACAACTGCTCACTTTGAAAATTTAAAAAGGTTTATTAAACCTTGACAAAAATACAACAAAAGGACTAAATAAGGAAAAATTTGCAGCACTGGGACCTGCCCTCGTGGATACCACGTGGCTGGTTCATCTTCAAGATGGAGCTCAGTCTTTCATACCCCTGGGGTTGCATCAGCCAGCCCTGGCCCCTCCAAAGTCTGCCAGGCAGCTCTTCTGTGCCATCTATCAGTGGAGATTGCTTTGTCACTGGACTGGAGCTCAGGTGTTGCCATGCCATGTCCCAGTAACAAGTTCTTCCATTCCCAGCTGCCCCATGCAAGGGACACCTGTGCAGCCTTCCTCTACCTGTCCTACACAGCCCAGGCTGTCTGATGGCAACAATACAGGGGGAAAGGGACTGTGGGGGGAACAGAGGACATCTAACCCACAATAACAGAGCTGTACATCCATAGAGCTTCTCTGAATAGTCACACAATAGTTATCTTTCAATTGCAGGAGCCAATCATCTCATTATCCACCTATAACAGGATGGGGACAGGACCCAGGGAATGCTGGAGAGCAGGGACATGGGGAGGGTCAGGCTGAGATCAGGGAAAGGTTCTGCTTCCCCAGAGGTGCTGGCACTGCCCAGGCTCCCAGGGAATGGGCACTGGTGGCTGCCAGAGCTCCAGGAGGGTTTGAACACCAGGGATGGACAGGGGGGATTGCTGGGGGTCTGCAGGGACAGAGCTGGATCCATGATCCTTGGGGGGATTGCTGGGGGTCTGTAGGTTCAGAGCTGGATCCATGATCCTTGGGGGGATTGCTGGGGGTCTGCAGGGACAGGAGCCTGGTCAATGGTCCCTGTGGGTCCCTTCCAGCCCAGGACAATCTGTGGCTCTCTCAGAGTCTCCAGCCCAGCTCCAGGCGGGTTCCCAGGCAGCACCCACAGCCCATCCCTGCTCCGGGCAGCTCCGGCTCGCTGGCGGGGCAGCCCAAGAGCTGAATCCGTGGCAGACGCTTCGCAGAGCATCTCACTACACCACTCAGATTAATTAGCACTCGGGCGATTCCTTTTGTTGTCGGTAAACAACAGGAAGGTTTGACAAGGCAGAGAAGAGAGTGCATTTGTCGCTTTCATATGTCACTCAAACTAGACCATCACCATTCCCAGACTAATACTTCTTTACACGAACTTGTGCTAAATAGTGTTAGATTTCTATGCCTAAACCTGGCAGGTTTTCCCAGGGTTGCATCTGATATCAAAATCAAGGTTTATTAACATTACAAAGAGCACCGCTGTCCTGTAGTGCCCCTTTTATCATTCTAAGCAGCTGCCTCGAGGCAATGCGTTTAACCTTGGGAAATGGGAGAGGAATTCTGGGAAGACAGAAATCTTTGACAGCTCAAGCCTTTACCTCCGCCAAAATCTGCCCTCCTTTAGCTCCCACACTGAAAAGAAAAGGGAGACCCTTATTTGATGTTTATCTATTCCTTTCACCGCGCTTAAAATCGAAAGAGAGGGTGGCATTTCCTTACAGTCATCCCTCTCCCATTTGTGCTTCAGGCACACTGGGAATGAAAATTTTCCTTTTTTCTGCTGAGACTCATATTAGAAAGACAGAGCTGGTCAATGGGGGGATGCCAAAAGAAACCCCAAACCATTTAGCAGAGTGCAAATTAAAAAAAAAAAACATTTGTGCAGGTTATCTTATTCCTACATGTTTTATGTCTTATGATAAATTTCACATTCCATTCACTATTTCATCACCTGTTGCAATAGCAAAGGAGCTGTCAGTGGTTCAGTTATAAGCCCTTATTTGTCAGGGTTTAGGGCTTAGCTGTAAAAATAGAATTCATTTTGATGTTTCACATATCAATTCTCACTTCATACACATCTTTTCCTTTCAGAAGCTCCCAAAGTATTTCCTAAGCTCTACATGAATATAACCTTTGAAATGCAGCTGATTCCAGTTTCTGGTTGGCCCTTGGCATATTGTAAAACACCAAAGCAGTGAGGATACAAATTAAACTATCAGATACTAAACAAACATCTCCAGGTTTAAGTGTGGGTATCGCACCTCTCGAACATGCAAACAAAAGGAACAACCCCCCAAAAAACACAAACAAAACAACAACAACAAGAACCCTAAAAACAAACAAACAAACAAAACCCAAACCCAGAAATCCTCTTTTTCCCTCAAGTTTCTGACAAAAAAGTATATAATAAGCTGTACTCTTCAGGGCCAAATTCAGGAGGGATCATGCGCACATCATCCAAGGGATTTGATGACACCTCTGCTTCCCTGGGCGGTATGGACATGGCACTGTACGCTGCTTTTCCTGCTCAGCAGGCAGCCCCAGCCAAGGCAGAAGGCAGTGCTGGCTCTCCAGGCAGCTGCAGCAGTCAGGTGTCTCGGTGCAGAGCAGGATCACAGCTGGCATTTGAGCCCTCTCAGCTCAGGGGACACTGGCCATGCTCCCTCTCCTCAGAGCCGTCTCCATCTAATGAGATTTTGCTCTCCTTCAGGTGAATTGCTCAGCTGCCCTGCCCATAAGCAGTTTAATGTTTTACTTCAGCTGTATGAGAAGGTTTTGTGCAGCCAGTTCCGCTGTGACACGCGTTATTGGCCGTGGTGGAGCGCGGGTTGTGGCACAGCACAGCCTAATTCCAGCTCTGCGAGGATCCTGTTGGCTCAGGGCTCAGCAGAGCAGCAGGTCCCTTTGGAGATCACAGCACTGAGACACTGTCTTCACTGTGGGCCCTCTTTGTGTTTGCACCTGGAGCTGGACTTGCTCAGCAGTGCTCACTTGGTCTCTGCCAGGCTGCTGCTCTGCCCTCCGCACAGTTTGTGCCTTCTCAGATGAAGGGGAAGCAGACTATCAAACCCTGTGCAAGCAGTGCTCACCTTCTTCTGCCAGGGAATGGTCCAGCTGCTAAGGGAACTTCCCATTCTGACCATCCAGGTGTGAGAAATGAGTCTCTTCCAGAAATTCAGAAGGTTTATTAAAACCTTATCAAAAACACAACAGAGGACTGAACAGAGAAACTATTACAGGAGCAGAGGATTTTCCCCACCATGTGCTCATCCACACAATGGATGTTTTGCCTTTTAACCCTTCAGCCCCTCCCAAAGTTGTGTCCATCAGCTCCTTCCTTGCTGTCCAGTGGTGGAATTCACTTCCTTACACCTTGATTGGAGGTCAGATGTTGCCACAGCAATGAGCCAACCCTCCCAAATGTCCAAACCCAGGCCAGCCCCTGATAACAGTGCAAGGAAGGGAAAGATAACTATAAGTCTATAAAATTTCTCTTAACATATATACACGATATTTGCCTTTTAATTGTGAGAGTCCAGTCCCTCTGGCAGTCCCCCTGGGCTGGGACCCAGCCCTTGGCAGCTGCTGCCCCCACACTCATCACCAGCTCCACTCCAGGTTTCCCATGGCACAGTCTCAGACATCCTGATCCTTAAAATGATTTAATCCTGGTACAATATCTAAATAAAATCTCAGCTCCAGCTGGTGCCTGGGATGAGGAACCCCTTTTATCCCCTCACTCTTTTACCATTGGGAAGTCTGGTCTCTCTCTGTCCAGCTTACATTTCTATGGACTATTAACAAGCCCCAACTCGCTAGCAAGGGAATGATTCTGGTAAACCTGAATTTCCAACAGCTGCAGTGTATTAAATATAAGTTCAATATTTTTGCAAGTAGCAGATTACTTTCCAGCATCCTGCTAAATCATTCCATACTCCTGGTGTCTGTAGTTCCAACCAGCTAAGTTATGGCTTTTTCATTACCCCTCTTAAAATAAGGTCTGCTCTGAGTTTGTACATCAAAAGTGATGTGTGTGTGCATAAACACTCAATGTCTATAAGGATAACTTGTTGTCACTGTTGTAAAAGTGCATCACTGATTTATATACCAGCAGTGCATTGTAATAAATATTTTACTATTTTATACACATACTCATATAGCATATAAACAAAATATATTTAAGGAAAGCCGAGGCGATGAAATTAAACATTTGGAAGTTGTTATTCTGCTTTCTTCCCACTTGTCCTTTCAGCCTTACTCCAGCCCTTTTCACGTGTAATATGTCTTTTACCTGCATCATTTCACAGGGCTGTGCCTCATTGACAGCCAGGCTCTGAGGGCTCCTGCAGAATCCAGTTTGTTCTCCCCAGCCATCAGGCACAGTGATCACTGCACAGGGGACCCAGTTTGGCATCAATTACCTTGATAAACACAAGGATCATATTGTTTCTTGCCAGTGGCCCTCAGGGGCCTCAGACTTGTTGTTGGCCCTCCATGGAACCTGCTGCATTCTCCAGCTCCAGGCACTTTGCTCTGACCAAGATCAGGAACGCGGCTGCCTGCGCCAGCAACTTTCACTTCAGCATTTTCTGGGAAAGAAGATGACCGTGGGAGCCTCAATTAGGGATGTCCTTCAACTTTCCCAGGTTTAATTTTGGCAAGGCTGCCATCCTCCCGCTCAGGAATGCTGCTCACATTGCCACCTGCGCTGGTGGCACTTGTCTGCCTGGTCAGACACGGAGCTGTACTGCTCAGTGAGGAGCAGGGCTCTGAGCCTGACATTTGACACATTATCAGGATATCTTATTACCACTTCAGGGATGTGACCAGACTAAAATGTGTGCTCTCACATGCACATGTCAGGATTCCTGTTCCTGCTGTCATGATGTCCAGACCGGAGTGGTGCAATTCACGTTTCTCTTTTGTAAGGAACAACGTGTCTGTGTCTGTGTCACATCTTTCCCAACTTGATTTTTACAGAGATTTATGGCTGGACCCTACTTCATGCCCCACACATTACAGAAATATCAGTTACAGGAGACTGGAATATTGTGAAAGAATTGAATGTGTAACAGAGTAGTACAGGCAAACTTATTCCCTTTTCCTTTTTTTAAAATGATTTTATGTCTGTCTTACACACACAGTTGGCCAAACTTAATTTGAAATCAGTTGTCTCAGTGGCATTTTACTAAGACCAGGAATGAAATGGTTGTATTTATTACACAGGCATTTCATATATACTTTAAGTGCTTTAGGGATAGAAGCAGGATTGAGGACTTCATTATCATAGCCTCTTATCAAGAAAAGACATTGAAAATTTTAAAAATAAATGAAACTGTCCTATTCCTCCTGAAATTCTAGGCCTAACTTGCATACGTGGTTCTTGAATTTAGAGAAAAGTTTCAATTTTGGGAAAAGTAATTAATTTTGTTGCCTCTAACCTTGCCCTCTTCTGATGGAAGAGTTAAGATACCACTGTTTTAATTCTTTGGCAAAGCATTCCTTTGACTAATCTCTGATTTGGAAGATATTGAGCTTACATTTTCCTTTGTTAAATCTCACCTCATTAATCCTAGTTCTATACCTTGTGACAGTGTGAAACAATGGCTTTCCTTCTTTGAAGTTTGCAGCTCTGTAATACTGGGAGATAATTAGTATATCCCCCTTAGTCATTCTTTGACCAAGAAGTGCATATTTAGTACTCATAATCTCCCTTTATTAATCCCCTTCCAGCTCCTGTTACTCATCCTCCCCACCTCTCTGGTCTGAGCAGCCTCCCAGCACTGGAAATTAAAGCCAGGGCTCCAAAGGCAGGATTTACAAATGCTGTGGACACAGGGGCTGTTCCCTTCAGCTGGACACACACTGCACTCACTAACTGGGCCTGGATGTCTCTGCTCCCAGAGCTGGAAGCCAACATTACACAACTTGGTGAAATGCTTTTGGTCCAGTTAAAACTTCCTCTCTGCTGCCATTCCAGCCAAAAGTTTTTCCCCCCTAGGAGAGCCTTTTTTTTTTGGGAAGTTCAGTCAAGAGCACTGTGACAAAGAAAAAACACTTTCTTGAATAAGGGCAGATTTTCACAGAAAGGAGAAATCCTGGATAGAAAAGCAAAGTTAGAATTTGTGTTTTTAGGAGTGATGGGGAAGAGGGAAAATGGCACTAATTTGTCTTATTGTTGAAGTAACTTTAGCAAATAGGAGTCCTACATGTACTAATTATTAAGCAGTAACTTGGGTGCAAGGAAGGTACCCTTAAAAGCTGGGATTCACTGCAAACAGAATATTGGACCATGTTCTGTTATTCCAAAGGATGAATTTAGTGTTGTTTGTGTTCTGGTGTGGACTGGACTAATCAACATCAGGCTGATTGGGAACTGGCTGGACTGCTGGGCTCAAAGGTTAATTAGCAACCAGTTAGAGATGATGCCAAATTGGAGGAGCTGGGTGGCATTCAAACCCCAACCTGCCACTTGTCAGTGACCCAGGGAGAGCTGGCAGTGAAGCCAAGCTCAGTGGAGCTCCAGGGGTGCAGAACCCTGCCCCTGGGGAACCATCTGATGTTGCAGAACCTGGTTCAGAGGCTGGGAAGGGCCCAGGGTGGCAGTGCCAGGCTGGTGCCACCCAGCAGAGGGGACACCCTGTGTTCAGGGGGTGGGAGCAGCAGCATGGCCAGCAGAAGCAGGCATGCCATGACTCCCTGCTCCAGGGCCTCACCTGGAACAGAGTGCCCCTGGGGAAGGACACACCTGGGAGGGCTGCTCAGGGCAAGAAGGGTATGAGAAACTGGGGAGAAACACTTGAAAAATTACCAGAATGATGTGGTCTCTAAGGAGAGACTCAGGCTTGCTGAATTTGGTGAAGAGGATGCTGCTAATAGCAGCCTAAAATTGTTTTGAAGGAAATTACAAGACAATGGAAGCAAAGCTCAGTGGTGCCAGATGGTAAAACAAGAGTTAACAGCTACAAAGGGCAGCTCATGGGGCTCCTGCTGGGGATTAGGAGAAATTTCTTATCTTTGAAGGTACTGCAGCACTGGAACAAGTAATCCAGAGATAATGGAGACATCATTGTGGAGGTTTCAAGGCTTGGCCAGGAAAACCTGCAGCTCTCCTGACCTGTATTAGCAGTAGCTCTGCTCCAAGCAGGAGGTTGGAACACATAACCTCCAGAGATCTCTGCCAATACATATTTTTCTGATTCTCTGTGTCTACATTAGACTTACTGGGAAGGGCTTTTAAAATTACCTTTCATGGGTTTCTACAAAAGGAAGATCAAAATCACAGCAAAAGAATTCTGCCCCAGGAAACTGAACAGTGGGGCAGTTCAGGCCATGGCCAGATGTGTGTGTCTCAGCTAGAGCTTACCCCAGTCACCATCTCCTGCTGCTGATCATCCCCATCCATCACTTCAATCCTTCACTCTCTCTGGGAAAATGACACCATTCCTACTGGATAATTTAAATACAAAAGCAGTTTCCCTAACCCACTTGTGTGGGAATGAGCAGGTTAAAAACCTCTTGTTATTAGGCATGGTTAATTAGCCTAGATCATTTTAACAAAACTGGGCAAGTGAGCAAGAACACAAGCAGTGATGTCATCAGTGCCAAGGGATTGCAGCCTCTGGAGCAAAGGGGAGAGCAGTGGTGAGCTGGATGGAAAAACTGCTTTACCAGACTGAGCTGCAGTGAGTGCAGCACACAGACAGACATCCCTAGCAAGGAGTCCCTGGGCAGGACAGAAAGCTTGTTGTAACACACATGAGCTGATTGTGACATCATTGTATCACCTGAAGCAGCACAAACAGCTTTTGGAACCTCCCATAATCTCTCTCATACGTGGAGGATTTCAAATGCATAAGGTACAAACAAAATAAAAGAGGTAATATGCATAATTCATGAGACATGCAAATTCTGCTCATTTCCCAATTAAAAAGTGTGGGGGTGTGTTGTGTGTGCCAGGAGGGAAATTCTTGACCATCCTGAAGAGAGGTAAGAACGGAATCTAAACCAAAGAAAGGTTATAAAGAAGGGATGGGGATCATTGTTACAATAAACCGAACTGGTCCTGTTCAGGCATCTTTCCATTCACACAGAACAGGAACCCTGAGCCCTACGGAGAAGATGAGTTCTCTGTTGGGTCTTAAAGTTTATGCTCTGAATTGCTGCTTCCAGAGAAGATTTGTGAAACAAGGCACGAGTCCAAAAGGAAGATCTGCCTGAAAGGTTTCATTGCCCATGTGCAGGTAGGGGCTACCTGAAGGTCCTTGCTGTGGTTTGTACAGAAGAGGCTGTGTGTTCATGAGCACAGCATGAACAAAGAGGTAACACACCCACTGCTGCAGATTTGCCCATTTATTAATGATGGCACCACATTTTCATGGTTTGTCAGGAAACAGGATGGCAAGGTCATGTGGGTGCTGTTTGGGGTGACAAGGAAATGGTGCAGGAAGGGAGAGGGGAGCATAACAACTTGCACTGCAGATACAGCATCTTCCCTGAGATGAGGCCAAGCTTCCCAAAGACTCCCAGCACAAGGCAGAGGACTGGGAAGGTGGCACATGTGATGGGAATGTCATTCATAAATCAAAGGCATAATCTGAAGTGAGTCCCAGCCAGCAAAGCAGCACGGCAAAGAAAGGAGCCATGGCTCACCAGGCAAGGAGATGTCTGTTTTGGCAATGAAATACCTGGGAGGGAGGAACATTCTAGATCTGCTCCCAGCTGGCTTCTGTTGGAACAGAAAGGCTGATATGCTTCCTGGAGCTGTTTCCCCCTACCAGTTGCAGTACAGACTCTTTGAAGATGATGAAAACCAGCATCACAGGAGAAGCCAGGCTGGATTATTTGGGGATTTTCTGGCATATGTGCAAGGTGGCTAAGAGAAGCATATTCTGATGGATCACTGAGGGCAGAAAGAAATCCATGGCATTTATAAGCCTCTTTCCAGTTCAAAAAACCTCAGTGATGATGGATGAGTGCTCCCTTCAGGAGAATTTCCCACTGCAATGAGTAGCATTACCAAGGCTTCTGGTGCACTGCCAATGAGGATATAGCCAGGGTGTCTCTTTTTTTTCCTTTCTCTCTGCTGGAAGGAGCTGTAGCACAGCCAATTCAGTCTCTTATACCACAGGGCTTACAACACGGGTAGTACATGTTCAATTCTTGTAGATCTCTCAGGAGATGTTTCAGAGATAAATTTTTGGAACCAGGAAGAAATTCAGGCTTTGAGGAGACAGTAAGGAATTAAAAGACTCCAGAGAAGTGTATTTATTGCTGGAGAGCGTTACCAATAAAGACCCAAGATGCAAAGATATTAAATTAAGCATGTTGTCTCAGAATTGTTATTTAGACATGTGCCATGAAAAGGCATTTCAGGATGAGACAGAGAGGCTCTGACTGGGTTAAAGCAAGGGTAGCAGCAGATAAAAAAGACCCCTGTTCGCTTTTGGCCACAGGTCAGGTTTTAAAATGCTGTTGGGCCAATACAGATTGAATATAAAGAGAGAAAATTGTTATTTTTTTGAGAACAACATCACACTTTCAAATGTATTTTCCCTTTCCAAGCACTTTCTCACACTCTCCTTCTTATCATCTGTCAGGAGTTCAATACATTCTTTATTAACTTAGATAAAGCCTAACATCCTCCAGAACATGTATGGCATTTTCAAGATTTTAATTCTTCCTAATTGGCCCAACTGATTTTGTTTCACTTTTTCAGTGGCACCAATTCTTTAGGTTAGATGTCTGCCTCTGTCCTAGTACAGCAATTGCTGTTTCCCCTTCTTTCTTTAACCCCCAGATCTGAGTCTATGCTTCAGCTGCTTTTCCACAGCTCTGTACCTTCCCCTGTGTTCTCTCCACACCTTTTCTAATCCAGTGCCAGTTTTCCCTATTCCAAACCCACAGCCAGGTGCCCCTCCAGCATGATCACCCTGGCACAACTCATCATTCCCCTCCTTATACCTGGGGCGCTACATTTCCTCATTTTCCCCTTTCGGGTTCAGAAGCAGAGCTCTGATGCAGACTCAGCCTTCCTGTGCCACTCTGTGTTTAGGAACAGAAGGCCATCCCTGTGCTCTGCCAGCTCTCCTTAGAATCCATGATACATGCTATTTCCTTTAGTATCTCATTAGATGTGTCATCGATGCCTTGTTTGGCCCGCAGCCACATGGCAGCCTGACAGCCTGGGCTGCAGTTTGGCAGCTCCCGTGCAGGGCACAGCTGTCAGCAGCTCTTATCCTCCCTTTCAGACAATCAGCTGGTGCTGGCAAGAGATCATAAGCTGAGACTAAGCAGTAACTGTGCATCCTTTTGAGCAGAGCAGAAATGGGAAAACCGTTCAGGGGTTCATTTTCCGTCCTAGTCTTTTTGGCAGCCCTCTCTCACTGATGGCAAACCTGATAAGCTCCATTTTATTTTTGTGCCCAGCACTTCACATAGAATAGGCTTTCCTCCTTCTCCCACTTGTTGCAGATGCACACACAGTGCTGAGGAGCTCGTGAGAGGCAGGCTGCTCTGACACGTGTGAGCATATGCTCTGCCTGCTCAGAGCACACTCTGCAGCTGCTTCTGCAGGCCACTGTCGGGGACACGGGGAGTGAGCCCACTGCAGGAGGAGGGGAAGGCTGTCTGTCATGCTGGCTGTCTGTCACGTCCCATTTTACTGCTCCATGTCAGAAACGGTGAGGATCAGCTGATGTGAATATGATATCGAAGGACAGAGGGGGAGAAAGGAACAGCAGAGAAAGCAAACAAAAAACCCCAGCAGTAAGGAAAACAAAAGGAATGAAAATCATGAAGGAATTAATTGCAGAGAATGCTGAACAGCACCACACCTTGCTCCTTCCAGAGCACCATGTTGATTTTAGGGATGATTTCTTTATCTCTGTTTTTTTATCTGCTGGTACTTGGAGAACTAAGCAGGCAACACAGGGAAAGAGGAAATATGACTGTCATGCAAAAGAAGGAGATAATGAATAATGAGAATGAATTCAAGCAAAGGAAAGTGAAGAAAAGTGGGACTTCTGGGTGTCTATAGCTGAGGCTACCCCTGCACTTGACCTAGAGAAGCAGGCACACTGAAAAGGCTCCTCAAAGATAGATCAGGCCAGGCTTGTCTGTGTGAAAGTGGTGTGAGAGTGAAGATAAGGGAGTGATGTTAGTGTGTGTTAGTGGTGTGAGAGTGAAGATAAGGGAGTGATGTTAGTGTGTGTTAGTGGTGTGAGAGTGAAGATAAGGGAGTGATGTTAGTGTGTGTTATAGTGGTGTGAGAGTGAAGATAAGGGAGTGATGTTAGTGTGTGTTAGAGGTGTGAGAGTGAAGGGAGTGATGTTAGTGTGTGTTAGTGGTGTGAGTATAAAGATAAGGGAGTGATGTTAGTGTGTGTTAGTGGTGTGAGTATAAAGATAAGGGAGTGATGTTACTGTGTGTTTGTGGTGTGAGAGTGAAGGGAGTGATGTTAGTGTGTGTTAATGGTGTGAGAGTGAAGGGAGTGATGTTAGTGTGTGTTAGTGGTGTGAGAGTGAAGATAAGGGAGTGATGTTAGTGTGTGTTAGAGGTGTGAGAGTGAAGATAAGGGAGGGTGCTGAGGAAGGCAGGGGCAGGGTGACAATGCAGAAAGGCCATGGATCCCTGAAGACTCAGAGCAAGCCCACAGGTGGTGGGTGCCAGACTTAGAGATGTTATGTGGGTGCAATTAGTACCCTTAGACAAATAATTACTCATCAGGGCCAGCAGGGGAATTGCAATCTGGCCCATCACTGAGAGGCACAGGGGGCACATCTGAGTGCCTCTCTCTCTGCTGGTGAGCACAGACCTTCCAAAGGAAACCTGCACAGGGAAATGCCCCTGGAACATCCACTGCTGTGATTAAAGTGGATTCTGAGACCCACAGCCAAAGGCAGGTATATGTTTATACACCTGATAAACAGGAGTATAAACTTACCTTCACTAACATCACTTTCACATAGAAATCAGATGGGAGTGTGACCTTTAAAAGAGAAAACCAGTGCTCCTCCACCAGGACAAAGAGGAGCAGTATAGTCAACCCCAACCTGTCCAGCTGCTCTCCTTGCAGCCCACTCAAAGCACAGGGTTATCTACACAGGGAGGAGCAGGGAATGTAAAGAGTCTGTAAATGGAAGGCCACCTCTGCTGGGGCTGCAAGGCAAATTGCCAGTTTTGGAAGGAGCTTGTTAAATATTTATCCCTTACAGAAAAGTTGGGATGTGGGATATGTTTCTCACCTTGATTACTTCTTACTGGAATTGAACCACATTGCCCTGTGCCTTGCTAGAGGGATGCACCTGAGTCCCTGCAGTGTCACCCTGCAGTGACAGCAGTGGTCAAAAGGAAGACTTTAATAGGTATCTTTTTCATCCTAGAAGTTTTAGACACATGAAACTGCTACTAAGACTCGTTTTCTCCAGTATAGATTTGTCTCGTGTCCTTGCCTCCCTTTCTGGTACTTTTCACGCTGTGTTTTGTACAGGGTCACCTGTGTGAGGAAGGAAAAACAAGGACTGGATCAAGGGCAGAGGAACAAATCCCCATGGTGTAATTTCTGCTCTGATGCCTGGCAGGAGCACTGCAGATCATCAGTGTGAGGACTGAGCTGGAAGAGGTGATGCTGAAGCCATGAAAAATCTGTGTTCCAGCACGGGTTCACGACCACATTCCCCTAGTGCTCAGACATATGGGAATTGATTGCTTCACAATGTTATACCTCACAGAAATCAAGGTGTTGCTTCTTGAGAGCTGCTGTTAAAACCTCCTGGTAAGTTTTTTCCATGAGACAAATTAAAGCAGAAGTCATATATGGGTAATGCTCAGGAGTTCTGTTGGTTCTTTAAGTCATTATGACAAAGAGTCCCAAAAGAAGAGAGTTATGAACTTACCTTCAATGTGTTTGACTTAGCTGGCCAGGTATTCAGGCTGACCCCTCAAATCCACTGCCACTTTTACACTTACTTTTATTATTAATTTATTATTAACAGCCTGGTGTAGTTGTACACACACACACACAGTGCTGTCAAGCCACGTTCTCCAAAGATGTGCAAATGCCCAGGGCCTCTCAGCCTTTATTTTGTGAAAATCAGTGCCAAAAGGTGACAACTACAAAGATGTTAAAACAAAACAGCCCCTGTGAGCACAGCATTCGTTTTAATCTCAGAAGGAAAAAATGACAAGACCTGAAATCTTTCTCTGCCTCAGTGAAAACCAAGTGCCATAGGGAAAAGCCAAGAGCAGAGCTGGTATGAACCAGCAATATCTTGTGGGAGCTGGGGGTATCAAGTGGAAGGAGCAAGATCATACATCCAATCTACATCTCCAAAAGCCTGTGTATACCTAGATCTCTTTCAAAAAGATATATTTTTATCACTTTGATATTTCACTTGCAATGAGGAGGAAAAAAACCTTCAAAATTACTATAGATCTAATGTTCTTTCCCAAATCCATCTAAAGTCTGAGATCATAAGTGAGCTTTTCTAACTCAACAGAACTCTCTTGAAACCTTAATTTTGCAAGATACTTAAGCATGTGCTTAATGGTAATCACCAGCTGAAAGCAGTGGGACTACTTACATGCTTACAATTAGTGGGAATGCTTAAGCACCTTGCATAAATTGAGACCTATTATTCTCAATAGGTATTGGGAGCCCGTTGGGAGATGAGTTTCTTGTGGCATTCTGCAATTCCCACTTCCCAACTGTTATAATATATACTTGCAAGCTCCCAGATTCTGAAATACATTACTATTATGTCTGTAGCTGCAATGAAAACTGAGCTGGAGCTTTAGAGTCTGTTATTTGTCACTCTGATTTTTGTCTGCCTTAGCAGAGAATTGTCTCTGAATTTTTTAAGTATTTCCACATCTCATAATGAAAGTAGGGCTTATCACATTATCCCACGAGAATTAAATATTTACTTGTGTCTTGGATGGTAGATGCAGTCAACAACAGAGGAATTTAATTCTTCAATTAATGGCAAAACCTAGGGATTGTTCACTGCCTCTATGAAGATCTCAGCAGTGTGATCAGGACATTGTCTATCATTTCCATCACTCCAAAGCACACTATCTGCCCTGACAAGCAGAACTGCCATGGCTCAATCCTGCCACTACTCTTCCTTGACATTTCCAGGGAATCATCAAGGGACACTCTGAGAGCAGCTGCCAACATGTCTTTGACAGGCCACTCATGTTTTTTGGATTTCTTTCTCATTCAGCTCTGCCCGTGCCACTTCAACGAACTCCAGACATCAGTCTGGGTTGTAAATAAGTAAACTGAAAAACATCAGGAAAATCTAAATGGATCAGAGCCTGACAGAAGCAATGTGTTTTGAAGAACCTGTGCACGGTGTCACAACTCACCCATTTGGGGTGTTGCAGGTGGGGCAGCAGTTGGCACTGGTTCATGCTGGGCACCACCCTGCCTCTGCGCTGTCAAAACCATCAGGAGAAAATTCTTCATCTCCAGCCAGCAGAAAGGCTCTTCTTCATCTTCTCAGATGATGGCCTGGCTTGTCTTTGTTCCAGGCTGATACACTCTAATTCAGTCTGCTTGGGTCTAATCCAAAGTTCTGGGGAAAGCTGCAGCTAAATCTGAGTTCAGTGGGCTATTTCTGATGAGGCAAGAGTGAAAGACAGTGCAACACTCCAGATCTTCCCATCTGCCACTGTCTGCCACTCTCTGTTCAGAGTTCTGTCCTTTTACTGAAGTAGGCAGCACCTGGGAAGATTGGCACTTTTTGGAAGTTTGTTTTTTTTTTGTCATGGACTGTGACTGTGCAGAGCTGAGGGAGCAGGCTCTGAGTCTCACAGAGCCCAGGAGAGCAGGCAATGTGCTGCTGGACACAGACCTGGGGCAGACAGAGGTGGGGGCTGTTCTGCACCTCACTGCTGCCCTTTAGGAAGTGATGACATGGCTGCAGATCACTCAAAGGCTTCTTCTTCTGTCCATCCTGGATAACAAATAGTGATGAATTCTGGGCTGAAAGTTCACATTCACGTTAATTTATATTACCTACACCAGCACACCTGGAGATATTACTCCACCCCAGCCAGCTCATGGCACCTGCATTCCATTGTAGCCCCTGATCCTTGGGGTAGGTAGGGCTGGTTTGGGTTTCACAAGAGAAGGCAGTGTGGAGGCTGCTGTAATTCCTTCTGGCAATGGGGCATCCCAGCACCAGTGCCTGGTGAGGAACAAGAGACTGGCTGGGCTCCTTGGTGTGTCCTGTGTGTCTCCTGAGCTGGGCCAGGGTGTGAGCAGCAGCAGGAAATGTAGTGCACAGGTAACTTGGATGCTCAGCTGTGCAGGGGCAATTCTTACAGGAGGACTGAAAATCTTCCCTTGTTTTAAAGTTAACAAAGCCTAGGCAAGGGAAAAGCTGTGTTTCATGTTGCAACAGAGTGTTCCAATCCATTGTGAATTTAAATGACAGGTGTACCCTCTGTCTCCAGCTATCTCCAGCACATCTTAGAATGGCAAAGAATATCCAACTGCTTCTGCTCTGCCAAAGTTAACTATTATTGCAGCATGGAGATATAATATTAATTTTGTTCCAGTGAAATTGGCTGGCGGTCTGTGAGCCAGTTTCTGTGAGCCAGGCAACAGGTCATTACTGAAACAGCAAAACAAACCTATTCACCATTCTTGGTCCGGCACATTGCATTTAGATTTTAAGATCATAACTGTTGGATACCTCTCCTGCAATGATGTACAAGATCCACTCTGCCAGAAGCTATATTCTTTCATAAAATGACTTTGCTGTATCTTCCTTTTCCAGACCCATCTCAATATAACAAAATTTAACAGTCCTGCAGACAATGCCAAATATCTTTCATTCATAATTAAGGTGAAGGCAAGTGGTAAAAATCTCTAATTATCTTTTATGTCCTATTTATTCTCTAGTGAATTATTAAGTAGTGATTTATAGTCCAAATTCCACATGTGTACCTGCTACTTCAGGGGGAAAAATATCAGCCCTTCATGCTCATTCAGCTAATGGGCATCACTAATTGAAAAAATGTTCTTTGCACATATCACTAACTTTCCAATCATTTACTTGAAGAGAAGTTTGAAAACTAAAAAAATAATAATAAAAAAAAAAAAAACAGAGAGAGATTCAGTGGAACTTTGGAAGCTGGGTATGGTGCTATGCTAAGTTCTCCCTCCCCTGTGCAGGCAGCAGGCAGAAATCAGTGACTGAAATATTCTGTCACCTCATATTAGTTTCTGCCAAAGTAGGAGTTGTCAGGAAAAACAACTGAAGTTTGAAAGCAGAGGTTCTATCCCATGTATTCCAGTGCTTTCTTTTTCTTCCTTTTCTTCCTTTTCTTCCCTTCCTTCCTTCCTTCCTTCCTTCCTTCCTTCCTTCCTTCCTTCCTTCCTTCCTTCCTTCCTTCCTTCCTTCCTTCCTTCCTTCCTTCCTTCCTTCCTTCCTTCCTTCCTTCCTTCCTTCCTTCCTTCCTTCCTTCCTTCCTTCCTTCCTTCCTTCCTTCCTTCCTTCCTTCCTTCCTTCCTTCCTTCCTTCCTTCCTTCCTTCCTTCCTTCCTTCCTTCCTTCCTTCCTTCCTTCCTTCCTTCCTTCCTTCCCTTCCTTCCCTTCCTTCCCTTCCTTCCCTTCCTTCCCTTCCTTCCCTTCCTTTCTCCATTTCCCCCTTTTTCTTTCCTCCTTTTCCTTCCCCCCTTTTATTTTCCCCCATGTCTTTTTTCTCTCTTTCGCATAATTGAAGTTTTTCTGTGAAAGAGGTTTCCCTCTCAGAACTAAGGCTGCCTCCTGTGCTGGATAAAAGTCCTTGCAAGAGTCCCTGCTCCATCCTGAGCCACTGCTTTTGTATAAGGAAAGGTCCTTTGATAGTAGCAAAGAAAATTCCTGAGCACCACGAAGCCAGAAAAAGCAGAATCAGAGACAACCTGCTGCAAGAGCTGCAGTACCAAACTCTTTCTTCCCTGCTTTTATTTTTTAAATTTCTGTTGTTTTCCTCCTAGGTTGTTGTGGTTTAACCCAGCCCTTCCCCAGCCCCTCAAAGCCTCTCACTCCCTGCCAGAGGGATCAGGGAGGGAGTCCTGAGGGTAAAAGCTGGAAAACCCCTGGGTTCAGATAAAGCCAGTTTAATAGTAAAGCAAAAGCCATGCACACAAGCACAGCAAAGCATGGCATGAACTCCCTGCTTCCCACAGGCAGGTGTTCAGCACTGCAGGAGAGCAGGGCCACATCCCATGGGAAGGGTACCTGGGATGACAAACTCCTCCTCTCCAAACATCTCCCCTTCCTCCTTCTTCCCCTCCCTGCATATCCTGAGCACGATCCCACATGGTCTGGAGCATCCCTCGGGTCCCTTGGGGTCACCTGTCCCTTCCAAGCCTCCCAGGCAGCCCCAGCCCCCTGCCCAGCATGGCCCCACAAAAAGCAGGAAAGGCCTGGGCTCTGTGTGAGCCCTGCTCAGCAATGACAGAAACAGCTCCATGTTATCGAGCCTGTGCTCAGCACAGATCCAAACACAGCCCCACACCAGAGAGAGAGAATCCCAGCCCAAATCAGCACACAGGCTGCAGTAACTTTTCTTCCCAGTGCAGGTTCTGCTCTGTGGGCTGTGAGGTCAGAAAGCTTGGCTCTCTCTGAGATGCATTTTTGTATCTTCTTTTGTGTACCCTAAAGATCAATTGTTTGGGTTGAAAATTCCACATATTTCTGTGTGCTGACAAAGCAGAAAGGAGCCTCAAAAATCTCAGACCATTCTGCCTTTCTTTCCTCAATCTCACAGTCTTTGGAGAACTGATTTATAATTTTTGCCCTGTCCTGAATGGCAATATTGAGAATCAGCCCTAAGGACCCTGCCCACCCTTTTCACCATTCCCTGGAGCATCTGTGCAGAATAGCTGGGGCACAAATAGCATGGGGCAGACTGGCTGCTTTGCATACTTGCACCCCTCTGTACCTACCCCTGAATATTAATTATCATCTGATAACTCTTGTGTGAGCTGACACAGGCAGGTAACAGGAGCAAGCACAAACTCATGGCTAGAAGGCAAAGAGTGAATTGATTTCTGTTCCCTCATGGGCTGGGGGTGCCCAAAGCAGCCCTGGGCAGTGCAGACAGAGGCTCCTTAAATCCAGCCCATGCCAAAGGCTCCCTGGCTGCTGCTCACCTGGGCTGTCCCCACTCCTCCCAGCATGAGCTCTGCACAAAGCAGCTGTGGAGGCTCCTCAAGGATTGCTGCTCTCTGCTCTCGGGGTTTTAGCTGCTCACAGTGACCCTGAGATGGGTTAAAGTCTCTTTTCCCAGCCTGGTGGTTGAAGAAGGAGTCAGAGCTCTTCAGTTCTCGGTCTCAAGGTTGTTTATTGTTCCTTATCTATAAAATTCTTTCTCCTGGCCTGCCAAGTTCTGCTCAGCAGGACAGACAGAGGCACTCTGCCTGCCCCCGGGGGGTGTTATCTTTTTATACTAAAAACTACGTGTACAATATTTACAATAACTTCCCAATACCCATCACCTGTGTTAGACAGTGAGCTTCTACTCTAAACCAACCCAAAAGTGCCACCATCACAGCAGAAGATGGAGGCCAAGAAGAAGAAGAAGGAGCAAGGCTGGACATGCCCAGATCCCTCCATCTTGCCCCTGAACCCCCATTCTAAAAACCCCAAAAATCAATTTTTCACCCCATGACAAACTAATTATTATTCTACTTAAACTCTTTTGACTTGTAATTCTTCATCTAAAGGTTGGTAACTGTTTTTCCATGGGTCAAGATCCAAGGCACAGGGGTCTTGGGCTCTGTGCCAAGGTCTCTGAGCCCCCTGGCAGGGGCTTGAGCCATCCAGGGCAGCCAGAGGAATTCCCTGGGTTCCCAAACTCTGCTCTCACAGGTGCTCAGGCAGCCCCTGCAGTTGATATAATGCCAATCCATCCACCTCTACAGGAGGAGCACAGCAGAGTTTGTCCAATATAGCTTTGTATGGCATGACTCCAAAGCTGTTCACCTTAGATCTTTGTATTTGGCTGCCATATCCCCGTGCCCAACACTGGCCTCACAGCCACCATGGATTTTGTGCTGGAGGATGTGATTATGACCTAAATGAAGTCTGAAAAACTGCTCTAGACTGAGAAGAAAAAACAGAGGAGCAAAATTGCTTCGCCAACCCCTTTGTTAAAAGTATAAAAACAGACTATTAAGTACATAATATTTTTCTGACCCTAAACTTTCTTCTAAACTCTGACGCTTTACAAGTGACTTGGCATAATTTTCAGAGAGGAAAAGAAAAGAACTAAAGTTTTAAATTTAATTTAAAGCAGAGAATTGCTCAGTTCATAAAGTACCATGCATTAACCTCATTGTCTGCTTCAGGAGTGTAACCTCTAAAGTTGATTCAAAGGTAACCTGAATCCCCCCTGTGAGGACTATTCATATCCATTAATTGTTGCAATACAAGACACTGTAGGCTCGAGCTGGTTGCCAGTTCTTCAGCATCTGAAAGGTACTCTCAGCAGACTGCAGGACAGCACTGGGACTCATTTAACTCTGACTTTCACATTCATTTTGCTGTGCTGTGAAGAGCAAAGACAAAATCAATGTCCATCAGTGATTATGCAAGGCAAAATATCTAGTGATATTGAATACCAATGGCAGTGGTGAGCATTAAACTTACTTAAGGATTGTGCAGTTGACAAAGCCATTTATTCCAGTTTCACTTAATTTTCAGCGACACGTGGAAGTCTAGAAAAATATAACAATTGCAATGAAAATACTGGATTGCAGTTCCTGGCAAGCTAGGCTTTAAGTCAACAAAATGTATGGTATATATATGTAATTTTGCAGTGCACAGGTCAGGGGAGGTTTGAATCATGCAAGGACTGAATCTCTGCAAAGAACATTTTGTGACCAACAAAGTGGCCTCTGTCACAGCTGCATTATTTCTGGCATTGGATCATTTCTTTGTGGCTTCAGTGCTCAGAGGATGGGCAAAAAAAATGCAGCTAATGGGACAGCTCTCCCACACCAGCATTTTCCTCTTGTTTTCCCCGATTAACCTGTCTGAAATCTTCATTGAGGGAATGGGACTTTAACAGATTGCATCATATGACTTAAAACTTTGGAATTATAGCAACAACAAACTGAGTCAGCACAGGAGTTTCTACTGAGAGTTGTTATGAACATTGTTGAGGTTTTCCCCTGAGATCCTCATAAATCATTTTTCTTTCTTCCCTGGAATTTTCCAGTTACTTTTCCAATACTATTGCTTATGTCCCACCTTCATCAGAGCTCTTAAATCACAGTATTTACCCTGGTAAAAAGATAACTGATATCCCAGCCCAGCTCTCATGTAAACCACTGTCATCTGATTCATTAACATTGAATTTCAATGGAAATTATTTTCTTTTATCCCTCCCAATGAAATTTTAAGATAACAAATACCAACTCAATGGAAAAAAATATTTCAAAAAAGCAAATCTTGATGAATATTTCGTGTTGTTTTACCCATGGAACATAAAGGAAGGTGGGCAGCTTTCAGGCATGAATTGGTGTGAAAATCAAACGTGGTTTTTTTTTAGGAAAATGTTTAACCAACCCTCCTTATTAAAGCACAGGGTTTGGAACAACCTCAAGGCAGGAGAACCACAGCAGCCAGTGCAGGCACACACCAGCAGAGATGCTGAGAACCATTGAGTGTGGCCAAGAGGTTTTTCTTTGGGTTTTATTTTTGGTTGGTTGGTTTTTTTGTTTTGTTTTGTTTTGTTTTATTTTGTTTTGCTTTGTTTTATTTTTTCTGTAAAGAAATACAGTGCAATCAAAATGCCCAAAGAAACCCTGAGGAAACAAGTGAGTCCTTCCCAAAGCAAAGACAAAACTCTCAACAGTGGTGAATGCATGAAGAACCACCAGCCAAATGAGAAATGCCACTAAAAGGCCCTAATAAATGATTATGTCTTTGATTTTCTTGTTTCTCAGGTTGTAAGCAATATTCACTGGCTTTGACCTATAATAGAATCTTATTCATAAGACACAGAGGAAAATGAAATGAGACTTACACAAACAAAATCTTCTTAAAGACATGAGCCACAGGGGGGACAGAATTTCTCTTCTATCTCTTCTAGTTCACAATTTGTCCTTTTATTCTGGCAGCAAAATTTTTAAATAATTGCATTCTTCCCTCAATGAAAAATTCCTCAATGAAAAATTCCCACTGAATATTTATTTCTATTCCAATGATGCTCTTTTAAAAATTTTTGCATCTAGCTGTAAAAGACCAGCAGATTTGATCCCATGAATCTGTGCAGTTCAGCAGACAATAAACACCCCAGAGCCTTTTTTGTCCCACAACTGTTCCATTGTTTGAGGGAGCACCGTTTCCCAATGCACCAAGGATGCCCCTAATCCTGGGCTGTGATCAGCCCTGGCAGAAAATGCATCTGGCCCAGCTGTCCAAGCCCAGAATTCCTTCAAAGTCTTACAAGGTTTACTGTACAGATCCACTTAAAAATTGAGTTTAACAGGAGCTGAGTCAGAACATCCAAGTACAGCTAGAAAATGACAATGCCAATGAAAATAAAGAGGGGAAGAGGCAAAGGCTGACACTGGGATAATAATTAGCTATATTCAGGGAATGATACATCTACATTGAAATTGCTGGCCACAGTCATTTGATGTTAATACTTTTTAATTGCTCATTTATTGGTAAAGCACACTGATATTAATGCCTCCAGTTCAGACACTCAGACACAAAGTGCCTTTCCTGAAGTGACAGTCAGTCCCAGAATCAGAACTGAGACCAGCTCTCTTGCCTCCAAATGCCATGGCCAATTAACTGCACCACAGCTCCCCACAGGAGCAGAATCTGTGCTCACACAGGATAATCTGTGTGCATGCTACTCAAGGAAATTAAAGTGCAGCTATAAATCTCAGCTAGTAGCTGCTGTCTGGCCAGCTGCCCAAATTAAGGCCAGAGGTGTCCTCACTATGAAAGAAAATATTTGCTGCTTGTAAATTGATTTTTGTTTCTTCTTCCAAAGGAAAAAAAAAAAAAAAAAAGAAGGCAGCCACACATATCCAGCCTTCTCAATTTAAAATGTCACACAATACAGCCTCACAATCATTCAGGTGACACTCTGAGTTTATCTCATGTGATGCATTGTGAGTCCAAGGGACACACCAAGGACAGTTCAGTGACATGTTAATTATATCTCCAGCAAGAAAATACAGGTTAAAAAAAACGCCGTGTGGGGATGTGTATCCCTTTAGAAGGACAAGAGACCGAGGAGATTGTTCTTTTGTTCTTTGAGGAGAACCATTACACACCTCTCACTAACCAAAGAGGTAACAACCTTGACAATACACACTCAGCTCAAATCCACTGGCTGAAAAAAGCTTGGAGAGTGTCAATAGAAATATATGTACAATAATTACACTGATGGTCCTGCTCTGCTCAGCTCGGGGCTTTTGAAATGGAGATTAGTGGCTGAAGATGATAATGTTCAGGTTCAGGATGTGGCTTTTCAAAAAGTAGTTTTGAAAATGAATGCAATGTGAGGCAGGTTCATTGGTTCAGATAATTTTGAATTATATCTCTTCTGTGAAGGGAGCAATTGGACTCAACTTCTGTTATTATTAGTCAGAGCACTTATGCCCCTGCTGCTGAAGAAAAGTTCATAAACTCAGGTTTCTCAAGATGGATGAGCCATAATATGCTTATCAGAAGTTACCTACTGTTTTATCTTTCATTACACATTTGCAGTGTTTCATTTTTCTCTTGCCATACTCAGCTGTTAATGAAGATGGCCAAATGGATCATGTCAAATTGTATCCCCATTCATATAAAAAATGCAATATGTCACCAGAGAAGAAAAACAAGTCTTGTATCAGCTCATCATCACTGTTACTATAATCTGCATGGGTTTCTGCAAGTGTCTTTACAAAAAAAAAAGTTTAAAATGGTTCTTCTGGCATCATCTGGAGAACTATATTCTCTCAGAAGCATATTTCTGTCCCTTCCAAACTGATGACAGATTTTTAACTACGAGCAGCAATAAAACAAATTTATTTCCAGCACACGATTTCCACCGAAAAAACCTTCCAAGCATGTAGTTTCCCTAATGTTTGACTGTCATTCCTGCATCATAATGCAGAGGGAAATGTACTGTATCATCATACATACATACCTGAGAGGATGGCTTTGAGCTGCTGGGTCTGGGGGTCAATCACACTTTAGCAGTGGCAGCAGCCAGTTTGGGTTGCATTGGGAGACCTGTGGGAGGATTTAGGCTCAGACTTGAGTGGTTTTCCTGTCCTGAGCTCTGAGTTGCTCCTTAGCTCAGCTCAGCAGGGATCCCAGCTCTAAGAGAAACCAGCTCAGTACCTCCAGCAGCATCTGCTGTGCACCAAATGTGAGAGAAGAGAGAGTGCTGCCCTGAGCCCCCTGGCTAAATCTTGTACCACATTAGGAAGGTATTCAAGAGACAGCAGCTGATGCAATTATTGGTATTATTAATTTAATAACCTGTCCTCCATTTCAGGCTACCCCACCAACACTGCTGTGTTCTTTGTAATGCACATCTTTAAAAATCCATTTGTTTCATTAGGAGTCCCCCCAGTGAACAGAGCAATAATGCTAAAAGGGTTTGTGTATTGGTACTTACCCTAAACTACTGCAGCTTTTGCTGAATGAATGGGCAGAGATTTGGATGTGACTTAGGAAATTAGCTTTAATAAATTGTCAGTCCCTCTTTTCAGTGAAATGTTTGCCAGAGATGAATATTTGCTATCAGCAGTACTTGCTCCACATCTCAAGGGCAGAACTAACAGACACTTCTAACTCAAACTGACATAAATTGCAGGAAGAACCCTTTCAAAAATACAGGGCTGAAGGCCATGCCATAAAATGCCTCTCCTACTTCCTGCTCTCTGTTTTTCATCTTCCTGGCAAGGTGAGCTTTCTGACAAAAACTCCAGTGAGTGCAGCCAGGAATGCAAAAGAGAAGGGTGAAGTGGGAGTCACTGACATTCCTGTTCTGAGCTGGTTTTGCTGGGTAGGTGCCCAGCCACCCACTGGCTTTGAAAATAGCACAGAGCCCAGGCTTCTTGGACCTTTTCTTACTGCAAGAACAGAATAGCCAAAAATGTTATAGCCAAATGCTCTGACACATCAGCTCAGAGAAAGTCACCAAATTATGCCAAATGCCTGGCTTTTCACCAAATTATGCCAAATTCCTGGCTTTTCTCTGGGGTTTGAGAGCTCAGGGTCAGTCAGGTGTCAGTGAATTACAGAGCCAGCCAGACACGTCTCTGTCTCTGCAGGGAACACTGGGTGCCCATCACCTGTGAGGCTCCACAAACTGCAGGCAGCTGACACACATTCCACTTTATCCCCTGGTCATTTGCACATGGATGTTACAGCCCAGAGTGTTCACTTGGATAAGAGTTGGCTCCTGAAGGGTTTTGGTTTTGGAGACCCTTAAATATTCCCAGTACCCATTATTTGATGGAATACTTCCCTCCCACCTCCTGCTGATTATCCCAGTAATTTTAACCCTGCCAGACAGTGTTCCAGCACAGCTGATCCCATTTTAACATTTCACACTGACAGTTTTCCTCACTCAACTGGACATGACCAAAAAATATATGGATTTATTTTTCAATATACTACAATGCCTAGAACGCTTTTGTTCAGTGAATATCTTGGATATACCCTTGTAGCCCAACTGTGGAAGCTTTCTCTCCCCTGATTTTCAGGTGAAGTTTCCCCAGGACAGGGCTCCTAGCATGGGTACAGCCCCTCAAGTAATTTATTGCCTCATGTATAATATATGTATAATTTATTGCCTCATGTATGATATATAGATTTTGCCATATGTATAATATATGTTGAGGCATAAATAAAAATCAACTTGGTCCCTCTCAGAAGAGATAGCTTTTAACTCTGCAACTTTAATGGTGGCTGTATTAATATGAATAACCAAGGATGGAACCAGTTATTCACATAAAGGAGTACTTTTTGTGTGCAAACACAAACCCAACAAGGCTGTCATTCAGGCAGTTACACTAGCCAGAAGTGATAGAGGAAGTAACTCCTTGTCTTATTTTAGATAAGAATAAGAGGTGCACAAATATATTATTTATTTCTTGAATCAGCTGTAAAACGCACAGTTCTTGTTTGTGCTCTGCATTATGCACCACCAATTTATTTTCATTACCGGCAGAGTATTTACTTTTGCAGAAAAAGTACAAAAAGAAACAGGCAAATGGCTTCTGATGCTGTATTATTGTTTGTGAAGCTCCAAAACACAAAGCAACAAGAAGGAACTGTTTTAATTTGCAAAGAATTCCTTGAGTGATTACTTTGTTTTCCTGCAATTTGGATCTGCCAGCTTGGAAATGGCTATTTAAAGGTTTGTGAGGGTTGTCAGCATCATTTAAGAACTGCATAGCTTTACATTAGTGGTAGGTGCTTTCACAGTCAGCTTGTATCTCAACTGTTTAAATCTCCTACTTTTACTAGGCAACACAGATACCTTGGGATAGATTTTCCACTTGGCTGAGGCTTGAAATCCTTTTCTGGTGGTGTAAGTTGCCCAGTAAAATGTGTGCCTATTAAATAAATTGCACCCACAGTTCAATGAATGGTGCAAAAATGTATATCCCACAAGGTTTTAATAATTAAAAACCCCTTTAAACTCCACGCCAGCTTATTGCTTTTGAAATTCGTTCCCTTTCCCTCACGGATCCCATTTTGATAAAATGGACTTTTTCATGCGTAATTTTAATTTTATTTCGTTGAAGTCACATTTCAGCTGAAAAGGTTGAAAGGGAAGAGGTTCAAAGCAGCTCCAGCCAGCAGTTTGCCATCTCAGTGATAAGGCCATCAGTCTGTTAGCATCACCTTCCAGGACAGAATTGTTTTGTGCTGCTGGGGAGGGTGAATCCAACACTCAGAACAGCCTAAGTCAGGGTGGTTGATATCTGTGGAGAAAGGACATTTCTCCTAAAGGCAGGAGGCCACACCTTGTTTGGGGGGTCCCAGGGAGTTCTGGTGAGTTGGAGGTGTTTATAAAATGGTCCTGGTGAATATTCATGGTTCATCTGGCTTCAGTGTGTGGTGAGACACCTCAGAAATATTTCCATGCAGTTTCACCTTGTGAAGGAAATGTAAGTGCATCTTTTGTGTACTTAGAGAGCATCTGAGGGTATCTGAAGATCCCAAAATACAGATTTCCCTGCATTTAAAGATCCACCTGCAGGGTTCTTCTAAACTATAAATTCTTGGGCATTGTCACCACAGGGTTTGATACTGCCTGTCATTAATGCTTCTCCTGCCTTCTTCAAACATTTCAACCATCACTTTATTCTTGTTTTACATAATACTTTCCCAATAGGATGTAGCTCACATGAACTTACCATCTACAGTAAGAAAAAAAAAAAGAAAAAGATTTTTTTCTATATTACCTGATAATTTTTTTCACAGACTTCAGCAGAAGGAGCAGAACTCAAAAGACACGTGAAAGACACGTGGAAATGTGGAATCTGGTAGCAGCTGAGCTCCCTGGGGCATTCTGAGATCCCAGCTATTGCCCAAATGGACATTAAAATATCCTTTTTGATCCTCAAGGTTTTCTGATTTAATTATTGTGCCAGCCATCCTCCAATGCATAAACAGGGGCATGCTGATATCTGTCTATTTGTTTGTTTTCTTATGAAGTCACAGTTCCCCTTTTTCATAAACAATGCTATGGAACCATTTAATGTGTCCATTC